>NC_140172.1:118606568-120024068 GCF_963971535.1 Notolepis coatsorum
GAAAGACCAAGAGATGGAGACAATGGAGAGAGAGGGGGGAGAGAGAGGGAGAAGGAATGATGCTTATCCCTTGGAGACCACTAGCGAGGGACCGCAGATGTGGCGCGCCGTGGTCCTCTGGGGTCCTGACAATGGGCTGACTGTGCCAGCGCCTGCTGTAAATCTCCTGACTGAGTGGGATGGGAAGATTCAGCGAGGAGGGGGGGGGGGGGGGGCTGGGGGTCGTAAAAACGCCATTAATGGAGCCTGTCTATCTGTTTGTCTGACTGACTGAAGACAGACTCTCGACCGTTCTGACTCAAATCTCCCCCGGCGCAGTTTGAAAGGACGTGGGCGACATTTGTGAAGTTCTTGAGGGGTGTGAGAATTTGAAGGAAATAGATAGGAGAAAGGAGAGTTTAGGGACGGGAAAGGAGGACAGATGAGGGTAGAGAGGCCGTATATGTAAAAAAAAATATATATATATACAATAAAAATTGTGTTAATCCGCGTCCGATTCCACCAGGGGAATCACAACGAGACTTTTCTATAAAAAAAACAGCAGTGACATCCGTGTGGCGCTTGCAGTGATTGATGCTTCCTCTTTTTGTTTGTATGTGCCCATTACAAAAGCTAATTGTTATTTACTTTTAACGTCAACATTTACTATATCTCTTTGTTGGGTGTGGTTAAGACTTGTGGGAAGCGTACAGAGTTCACGACCCTTTATGGTTTTATGAGATTCTGAGATGGGTTTTTAAGAAACTCCCAAAGGAGAAGCGTTTCTCCTCACAGGACTCTTCTCCTCCACCCGCTGTCGGTACGCAGACCTGTGTACTGCAGGCGGCCCACAGAAAAGGGGGTATATCCTCCCAATCCTCAATGACATTGGAGTTGGCCTACAGACTGTCTTTATGCAACCATTTTTTAAATGGCGGTGCATATGGAGGCCACACAAGACGTTTAGTGAGACTGTTAGAAAGTGAACGGCTTAGGAGGAGTAGGAAAAAATTCAAATGGTGGTCATATTGTTTTACTAGATGCCAGTTTCGTGGTGGGAGGGGGGGGGGGGGCATGTAAAATCAGTGATGGCGAACCTTAGATCCTTATAAATCTGTTCTCTCTACGAGGAGCCGCGTTTCTCTGGGTATAATTTCCGCGACTGTGAGACTAGATCAGGCACGTTTTTAAATGGGACGTTTGGCCTGACGGTAGCGTTACAGGAACGGCAGCAGGGCGTCTTCCTCCTAGAGGTCCCTGCAGGGAGAAGTTCACACGAAGAATCTGCTGCAGACGCCATGTCGGGGGAAGTCCATAACATCCCGGACACTGACAGGAGGGTGTATTCCAGCTGTGCACTGGCGACTGAAGGGTGGCTGGTATTACATCTACGGTGCCCACCGTCTAGCGTAAGTGCCCTTGAGCAAGGCAGTGAACCCCAAAACTGCGCTCTGACCTCTCTGATGAAATGCATGTGTGGCGGGCTGTGTGTATGTGTAACTAACTACAATTATTTCAATGACTTTATTGTCTACAATAAAGTAATCTTCTTCTTCTTACTTTATGGCGGTCCACCACTATAGGAGATAAGCTCACCACAAAAACCCTTCCCACACTGGTACAATAACATATTAATTACATTTACATACAGTATATTAGCCACGTGGCCTTCTGTCACTGCTAGAAATAACCTCAAACCCTGAGGGAAACACTGCAGTGCAGAGGGTTCTACCCAGTGTGAGGACGACTAGGAGCCCTGTGAGGACGACTAGGAGCCCTGTGAGGACGACTAGGAGCCCTGTGAGAACGACTAAGAGCCCTGTGAGAACGACTAGGAACCCTGTGAGAACGACTAGGAGCCCTGTGAGAACGACTAGGAGCCCTGTGAGGACGACTAGGAGCCCTGTGAGGACGACTAGGAGCCCTGTGGGCTGTGAGGACGACCAGGAGCCCTGTGAGGACGACCAGGAGCCCTGTGAGGACGACTAGGAGCCCTGTGAGGACGACTAGGAGCCCTGTGAGAACGACCAGGAGCCCTGTGAGGACAACTAGGAGCCCTGTGAGAACGACCAGGAGCCCTGTGAGGACGACAGCTGTGTCTTGATTCAGGGGTTGCATCCTTCGCAGGATGCGGTCTACAAAAAGGCACGTGCTTTGCGGACCGTGAAGGCCGAGCACGAACGCTGTTAAATGACACAGTCTGGTCTGCCGAGGACTTCCTCTTTACGTCACTGGCTGTGGCAGCCACGCCGCATGCACAGGCACGACGCCCTCTTTTCTTGATCTCATTTCTCCAATCACAGCTGAGGTGAGGTATCTCTGGGGGCCCTCCTCCCCCCCACATCCACACGCACCTCCTCATTAATAAGGCCTCCAAAATCATAGGATGTGACCTTCCATCCCTGGACTCCATCTTCACCTCCCGCACAACCACCCGTGCCAGAAAGATTGCTAAGGATCCCTCACACCCACCCCCTGTTCCAGCCCCTGCCCTCAGGTATGCGCTTTAAGTCCATCTTTCCAAAAACCACCCGCTTCAAGGACAGCTTCTTTCCTACCGCCATTCGGACCCTGAACTCCCTTGGCCCCCCTCTCCCCCTTCCGCCCCCACATTAACCAAGCTCCTGACCTGATGGACTAGATTCTTCTGTGTGTTTATGTTGTGCTGTGTCGTGCTGTGCTGTATTTATGTATTCATTGTGTCATGTTGTACTGTTTTATGTATCCACTCTGTACTGTTGTGGAATATATTATCATGTCATTATAGACAGCTTGACTGGTTCACTCTGACCAGCTATGTAATGTGCTCAGATACTGGCAGACACTACTGTCCATTTAATGTGGGGAGAGGATGGCTTGTTTTGACCTAATCTTTTTCTCTCCTAGCAAGGATTGTTTAGCATTCCACATAACAAACAACACCGCCTAGCCAAGGCTGGTTCTCCTTTGGGCAGACTTTGTTTACCTGTCTGGGTGTCTAGTGGACGTCATTTCAATTGTGTATTTAATATACGTGTGACTAGAGCTCTTGGTCATTTTATGGCCAGATGCTACTGTGTGAACATGTTGTCTGACTGTAAACTGAACTTTCATTGTGGCCACGGTGAAATAAACCTTTCTATTATTAATAATGACTCAGAATGATTCATGTAAACGGCTCATCGTTTTGTCCTTTAATATTTCCCATTACAGTACCGATCAAGAATACCACCAACCTGGTTGTGTGGCAATAAAGGAAACTTGAACTTGAAGACGACCTCACCGATTAATTTACTGGGGCCCTGGGTCCTCGGTTCCACTTTCTCCCGCTAGCTACGCCCCTGAGAATGCCACCCACTCTGTTTGACAGAGTACAGGCCTGTGGTGGTGCTAGTGTCACAGACTCACCCTGATCAACGGTGGCACTGGCACCTGGCGCGTAATGCATTCAGTGTAATGTTTAACAACACAACACTTTTCAAAATAACTTTTCTACAATTCCATTCTTTCTCCTTTATTCCTTGTTTTCCTTTCAGGGACTTTTATCCCCTGGTCTTCGCTATTGTCTGTAACGCAGGGGCCTCTGAAGCCCTGTGAGCCACGGAACCGCCACACAAGTAACTTGAATGAATGACATAAAAGGTGCATTATGTCATTTTCGGAGAGTCCGAGAAGTGATTTTTTTTTTTTTTACTTCTTATAACTGAATAAAGAAATCGAGAAATCGGGTCCCTGGTCTGTTGTTTCACTCAATTCATGCCGCTGTTTACAAAGAGGCAGGGTCCCGCAGCTCTGTTTACAAACACATCCTGGGGCTCGCGTTTGGTTCAAAGTGGCTCAAAATTATTTATGATGACATAAGATGGAATGATTCTAAGAATTACATGTACCGTACATATGTTTTGTAAACTAAATGCAGGCTCTGCTGATGTAAACAACCCCCCCCCCTCCCCAACCCCTCTCTCTCTCTACCGCCAAAACTACACCGCGCACCTTTAGAACCTAACTTTCCTGCCCCAGATTCTCGAGCGAAGTGGCGAAAGGGTTAAAGGTGTTGCTAGGCGCCTGTGGCGAGGCGTAACCAGGTGCGCGCACAGCGCGGTTACCTTCTTCTCCTTTGTTTACCGATACCTCCCTTCCGCTACATCTCTGCCTCCTCTTCTTCTACCGCTTCTCTCTCTCTTTTCTTTCCACCTCCCCTCCTGTCACTCCTGCTCTGTGCCGGTCGCCGTCTCTCACCCCTCCGATAGATCACACGAGGGGATGGTGGAAGGAGTCTTTCTTTCCTTATTTGGTTTCCTGGCTCTCTCTCTCCTCTGTTCTCTCTACGTAGTGTTTCCCACATACATGTCATCTACCGTCAGATGTGCAACCACCACCTAGCCACAATGACATACATACACACACAAACACACAAGTACATGGACACACATGCGCAAACACACACACACCCCCCACACACACACACACACACACACCCACACAAACACACACACACACACACACACACACCCATCAGCCACACTATACAGATAACATCACAAAAGCTCTTGTTTTACTTTGGCACAGGATGTGTATGTCTCACACACACACACACACACACACACACTACTATACAACCACACACATTAACCTAAGAGAGAAAATAATGCACGACTAAACAAGACAACATTATAAACAATGCCATGCAGTATACTAGTGACAGTGGATACTACAGTGTCTGAATGTACCAGACAACAACATTAATATTTAGTGTCAATGTTCACCACTCTGTCTATGCTTGACTATGTACAGTGAGGGAGGGAGGGGTCATGAACAGGCCTTCCTCTGTTTTTACGGGTGGCGACACAAAAAAGGTTGAGAATTACTGAGTTGAGTCTAGCAGACAACAAACAGGTGACCACACAACAGGAAATACCTCTATTCACCTCTCTCTCTCTCTTTATTCACCCGTCCCCTCCCCCCTTTCACTGCTTTCCACTCCTCTGCTCTCCTCCTCTCCCTTCCAATTCCTCCATCCGTACACCTCTCCTTTTCATTCCTTCTTCTCTCCTCATTGCCTCCTTCCAGCTGCACCTCTCCTCTCTACTCCTTTTATCCCGCCTCCTTTCAATTCCTCTTCTCTCCTCCTCTCCCCTCTCATTCTTACATCCCTACGCCTCTCCCTCTCCTACATGACTCCTCTCTTCTCCTCATCATATAACATCCCTACGCCTCTCCCTCTCCTACACGGCTCCTCTCTTCTCCTCCTCCCCTGACATCCCTACGCCTCCCTCTCCTCCTCCTCTAACATCCCTGAACATCCCTCTCCTGTTCCCTCATATTGGTAAGTTTGTCTCCCCTCGTCTCTCCGTTCCTCCTCCCCTGTCAAGCAGCAACACAGCTTCCTCCCTCCCTCCCTTCCTCCTCAAGGCTAACTTTTGACTTTGATGTCAACCATTATATAAAACCTGGTGCTATTTTCAGAGGCAAGATCAAGATCCCCCCCCCCCCCCCCATGTCTCTCTCCCTCTCTCTCTCCTTCTCTCTCCCCGTTCCCATATTTTGAAGCAAAAGCAGTCAAGGGAATCTTAGTGTTAGTCTCTATAGGATCTCTCACTCTCTCTCTCCCCATTTCTTTCACTCCCTCTCCCTCGCTCCTTTGTGACCCCCTTGCACTCTCTCTCTCTCTCTTGCTCTCTCTCATTCTCTTTACTTCTTCCTCTCCCTCTCTCCTTCATTATCCCCCCCTTTCTCTCTCTCTCTCTCTCTCTCTCTCTCTGATATCTAGCTAAGTTAATCTCATAAGCAGCGAAGGGTCTATTTCTAGCAGGCTGATGGTTTCCAGTTGGGCTCCAGAAGATCAGAGAGAGAGACCAGCAAGAGAAACCACACTCAGTCCACAACATGTGTTTGTGTACACCAGTTAGTGTGTGTGTGTGTGTGCGTGTGTGTGTGTGTGTGTGTGTGTGTGTGTGTGTGTGTGTGTGTGTGTATGTGTGTGTGTGTATGTGTGTGTGTGTGTGTGTGTGTGTGTGTGTGTGTGTGTATGAGAGAGAGCGAGTATGTATGTATGTACACGTGTGCATATGTATTCATGTATGTGAGTGTGTGGGGGCATGCATGCGTGTGTGTGTGTGTGTGTGTGTGTGTGTGTGTGTGTGTCTGTGTGTGTGTGTGTGTGTGCGTGCGACGTGCATGCTGAGCTCCCTTTAAGGAAACCAGTCTCTGACTGTAAAACACACACATACACACATGCATGCATGCACACACAAACACACACAAACAGCGGCGAACAGACACAATGGAACTCATACCCTCTTCCTCTTCCAAACACACACACATGATGCATGAATGCATGCACACACACACACACACACCAAAACATATCATCTTACCCTAACAGCACTGAGCACGACAGGAATGATAATACATGTCTGACAGCAACCACCAGGCTCACACCTGAGACAAACAATACAGTGACTTACTGTCAGCCGTCATGTCAGCCCACAATACTCCTTAATACTCATTCATCAGTTTGGTCTCAGTTTGGTCTCAGTTTGGTCTTAGTTTGGCCTTAGTTTAGTGGAGTCTAACTTTGGTCTAAATTTGGTCTTAGTTTGGTCTCAGTTTAGTCTTAGTTTGGCCTTTGTTAGTGGATTAGTCCATGTTGGTACCTTCTTTTCCCCATGCTGGATGATGAGCACATCACTGGTAAACACTAGATTTAAAGAGCTCCTTCTGCATGACTGCATGTAGGAAATCAACATTTTACACATTTGCCAATTAAATCAAATAATGGATTAGTGGACTAAGGGTGTATTTAGTGGAAGACAGCCCCAGGTTTAGCTACTGTGGCGTGTGTTCCTCTGGCAGCCTGTTCCTCTACACACATTGCCAAATGCTGGATACTGTTGGTTGTCGTCTGGTCTGTCAATCCTAAAAAATACATTATCATCAGGGAGCCGGGAAAATACTTTTGCTGCTTAGAGAATAACCTTGTGATTTGTTTTACTACAGAGGGTCCACTATGGCCAGATAACAGAAAGTGAAACTCCCCTGTATGATCGCACGTGAGAGATAGAATTCTGAGGAATGGATATTCTATTGATAATGTAAAAATGGCTGCTGGTTATTGAAACCTATAGAGTTCTAACATTCCAAAATAGAATTCAGAAAAGATTATGGAGTCAGGGGTGCCAGTATGTGTGTATGGGTTGGGCTTGGTGGAAGAAGTCTGTATGGGCCGTGTGTGTGTGTATGTGTGTGTGTGTGTGTGTGTGTATGTGTGTGTGTGTGTGTGTGTGTGTGTGTGTGTGTGTGTGTGTGTGTGTGTGTGTGTGTGTGTGTGTGTGTGTGTGTGTGTGTGTGTGTGTGTGTGTGTGTGTGTGTGTGTGTCTCGGTATGTGTATGAGGTCGGAGGCGGTGTGTTTTTGTAGTGAGGGGTAAGTGTAGAGTTATAGACAGTATGAGTGTGTATGGTGGTGGTAGTATTGATGTGTGTGTATGGTGGTGGTAGTATTGATGTGTGTGTGGTGGTAGTATTGATGTGTGTGTATGGTGGTGGTAGTATTGATGTGTGTGTATGGTGGTGGTAGTATTGATGTGTGTGTGGTGGTAGTATTGATGTGTGTGTATGGTGGTGGTAGTATTGATGTGTGTGTATGGTGGTGGTAGTATTGATGTGTGTGTGGTGGTAGTATTGATGTGTGTGTATGGTGGTGGTAGTATTGATGTGTGTGTATGGTGGTGGTAGTATTGATGTGTGTGTATCGTGGTGGTAGTATTGATGTACCTGTGGTGGTAGTATTGATGTGTGTGTGGTGGTAGTATTGATGTGTGTGTGGTGGTAGTATTGATGTGTGTGTGTGTGTATGGTGGTGGTAGTATTGATGTGTGTGTGGTGGTAGTATTGATGTGTGTGTATGGTGGTGGTAGTATTGATGTGTGTGTATGGTGGTGGTAGTATTGATGTGTGTGTATGGTGGTGGTAGTATTGATGTACGTGTATGGTGGTGTGTGTATCGTGGTGGTAGTATTGATGTACCTGTGGTGGTAGTATTGATGTGTGTGTGGTGGTAGTATTGATGTGTGTGTGGTGGTAGTATTGATGTGTGTGTGTGTGTATGGTGGTGGTAGTATTGATGTGTGTGTGGTGGTAGTATTGATGTGTGTGTATGGTGGTGGTAGTATTGATGTGTGTGTATGGTGGTGGTAGTATTGATGTGTGTGTATGGTGGTGGTAGTATTGATGTACGTGTATGGTGGTAGTAGTATTGATGTACGTGTATCGTGGTGGTAGTATTGATGTGTGTATGCCGGTGGTGGTAGTATTGATGTACGTGTATGGTGGTGGTAGTATTGATGTGTGTGTATGGTGGTGGTAGTATTGATGTACGTGTATGGTGGTAGTAGTATTGATGTACGTGTATCGTGGTGGTAGTATTGATGTGTGTATGCCGGTGGTGGTAGTATTGATGTACGTGTATGGTGGTAGTAGTATTGATGTACGTGTAATCGTGTATGGTGGTGGTAGTACTGGTATGAGTGTGTGTGTGTGTGTGTGTGTGTGTGTGTGTGTGTGTGTGTGTGTGTGTGTGTGTGTGTGTGTGTGTGTGTGTGTGTGGGTGGTAGCATATGTATGACAGGATGAGTGTGAGGGTGGAGCTGCCTTGGTAGATGGGTGTCAGATGGGACAGGATTAAGCTGCTGCTGCTGCAAATGGGCAAATGTGTGCGTGTGTGTTGTGCAGATGTGTGTGTGTGTGTGTGTGTGTGTGTGTGTGTGTGTGTGTGTGTGTGTGTGTGTGTGTGTGTGTGTGTGTGTGTGTGTGTGTGTGTGTGTGTGTGTGTGTGTGTGTGTGTGATCACAGCCATGTGTGCTGGGCCGCCTCATGCGGCCTGGGAGGCTCCAGTGGGTCTGGGCACAGCCGGTCATGGGTATGGGGCGGGGCGGAGGATGGGCTCTAGTTCAGTTTAGTTTAAACTAGTGTTGAATTTACTTTACTTTACTTGAAAAATGGTGACAAAATAAATGTAAAGGATCTTGACTTTCAATAAATTCAATGCATTTTTAAATTCACTCTAATGGCCAATGTATGCCTGTATGACTTGTAGGTAAAGCCGGCTGTGTGTGGGGCTGCACAACAAGGGGCTGTGGGGGTCCGTAGGTTGCAGTGCCTCTCTGCAGGCACTACTATGTTCATTCAATCTTTATTTATACTCAATAAATACAGAGTAGTTAAACTCATTTACAGTGGGCGGGATCCACAAAGAATGGATTGCACTGTGCTAATTGCACCCTTAGGGCTTGTGTCCATAGCGGAAGTTTTTTTCAAGGCGGACCGCTTTAAAAAGCAAAAAAAAAAAGCTCAGAGAGTTTTCCTGAGTCTCGCGACTGCCACGGCTCAGCCACTTCCTCGATGTTGATTGGTCGGTCGAAAAGAGTTACCTTGATGAGCGGCGCTCCTCTCCAAAAGTTTAACTAGTTTCAACATTAGCGCGCGCCTGTCGCGCCTGTAGCATAGAAATGAATGACAGAAAGGAGCTGACAACTCATAAAACGTCCGCTATGGACACAAGCCCTTATCCATTCTTTGTGGATCCCGCCCAGTCAACATGTTACATTCACAAGTGTCATAGTGCGTTAATAAATAAAGACACATCAGACAATCAGAACAATTAAGAGCACCTTTTTTAATTTTTTATTATTAAAACATACAAAAAAAACAGAGGTAATAATTTTAAAACAATTACATATTGTGGTGACCTGATTGGTCATTAACAGTTTGAGTGCCATTAACATGGGAAACATGGTTAAATGCCAGGACCCACTTCAATGATAGCGTAATGTGAACGCATAATCTCTCTCTTAAATTATGGCTATGTGTCTAATCTGCCTGTCGTTTATCAATGACTTGTTTGCAGTCAACATTGTCGAAATGGATTGTTTTTTAATCGGTTCATTTTCGTTTTATAGCATTTTGAAAAGCCCTTGTTTTTCAGGAAAATATATAGATTCCGTGATAAAAGGCATTTACTGGAATATTCTAGCATACACAAAAACGTTGAAATTTTTCGGCCTATTTATGAATCGTTTTCAAATAAACGCTAGATTATCGATAGTATATGTGTACTTATGCACGCTATAGAGGCGGGCTGAAAAATCAATTCTCTCATTTCCTCATCAGCGATTACAGCCACACACACACACACACACAAGCATAGGGCAAACGCTGATATATCTGTGAAAAAAGCTCTGATTATCCTAAGACTGGTAAAATAAATTCCTTACCTGAGATCAGATGTTATCCAAAAAGATTATTCCAATTCCTGATCGCCATTCCAAATATCGATCACGCTTATTGATTACAGTGTTGGGTCCTGTAAATACATAATCCACGCGTTTTCTGGGCCGGCGAGCACAATGGATCCTTCAGTTGGCTTGACGGAAAAGTAAAATGAGCAAACTGGCCACTCCCCCTGCATCAGTGTAAAGTAATGGGGTGCAGTTACACAGGGAGAGACGATAGGGGGCGGTATCTTCCCAATTGAGCTCAGAGAGACTCTGCAGCACTAACCCAAGACTCGATTGATGAAATATGAATTCAAATCGCCAAAAAAAAAAAAAAAAAAAACGCTATATAGCATCGGGGGCACTCAAAGGTCGGCATGAACTAACGACAAAACGCGTCCGTGGCACTCAATGTGTTAAGGTTATAAACCGACACATAGACACAAGTGTCTAGTTTCAGAGTTTCCTGCAGGGTATTCCATGAGGTAGGGGCAGAGAAGCCAAAAGCAGATCTACCAAGTTCAGTACAAACTCTAGGCACTCTAAGTGTAAGCCAATCACTGGATCGTGCAGAACAACAGTTGCTATGTGTTGACATATGAGAAATATGTCAACAAAAACATAATGATTTGGTGTCTTGTTACTGGATCTTGTAAACAAGTCACAGTGGGATGATAATCATGCTTTTCCAGTGTTTTACCTACTCTACCACCGCACTGGAACTGGTTACCAACGGTTACAGGCAGGCAGCGATACTGGAAGAAAGAGAACTACACAGACATTTTCACAGACAACTCATAGACTAAATGGGTTGCTGCCGACAGGTTGTCAGTCAAAAGGAGGCAAACCGAAGTCAGTCAGTCAGTTATACTCTGAGGCTAACTGTAAAATCGCTCTGATTAGAGGTATGATATCAAACAGCACTGTAGTTTAATCGGATGGAGAAGATGTTAGAGTTTTAACAAGCCAAGACAAACACAGAGGGGACAACAACACCATGGGAAGTTCCGCCTTACCTTTGATACCCCCCCCCACACACACACACACATAGAACACACAGCATTTTATCTTACACTAGACATCCATACATAGCACACATACACAGACAGACAGACAGACAGACAGACAGACAGACAGACAGACAGACAGACAGACAGACAGACAGACAGACAGACAGACAGACAGACAGACAGACAGACAGACAGACAGACAGACAGACAGACAGACAGACTGACTGACTGGCTGACAGACTGACTCCTCCTGTCTCCTCTCTTCCGCTCTTTCTTCCCTCCTCTCCCGTCTTCTCTTCTCTCCTCTCCCATAGCATCGATCTCTTCTAGGGATGGGTATCGTTAGGATTTTATCGATACTACTACTCTTATCGATACTAACGGTTCGGTACTTTATTGATACTCTTATCGGTTATTTTTGATTATTTTGCAGGAAAAAAATACAATTAATTAAGAACAGAATCGACATTGCTTTATTATTTATAACTTTATAAATAAATATAATAAATAAATAAATATAATAAATAAATATAATTTCTTCAGCAACAGTAACCCTGTGACACTCGTTCACCCTATACTCTGTCATCCTTCCTCTAGCTGCTAGGGTGAAGGGACTTTGGGCTTAGCTGGGACCGGTGGTGGTAGAGGGAGCAGGGGTGGGCTGGGACATGGTGGCTGCAGCCTCAGCCTGACGATCTATAAAAAGTTGTCATCTTTCAAATATATTTGTAGCTAAACAATTAGCTAAGCAATTATATTTTATTTATTAGCCTATTCGTAATAATTCGTTATTAGCCTAGCTAACTCCGTATCTTGGCTTACCTGCAGTGGATGGAGATGGAACACTGCGAGCAAAGCAGTCGAAAACGGCGCATTTCTGCAGACTAATGTTATGTTTTGACAACAGATGTTTTGACAAATTGCTTGTATTGCCACCCATACTTGCAAATGTTTTATTGCACTTGTGGCAACGTGCGTTGTCGGCATCGACTTTCGTAAAGTGTACCCCTAACACACACCCACCAAACCCCTACACTCTGCATCCTCTAACTACACAACCTCCAGACTCCTACACTCTGCATCCTCTAACTACACACCCACAAAACCCCTACACTCTGCATCCTCTAACTACACAACCTCCAGACTCCTACACTCTGCATCCTCTAACTACACAACCTCCAGACTCCTATACACTCTGCATCCTCTAACTACACAACCTCCAGACCGCTACACTCTGCATCCTCTAACTACACAACCTCCAGACCCCTACGATCTGCATCTTCGAACTACACAACCTCCAGACCCCTAACGCTCTGCATCTTCTATCTACACAACCTCCAGACCCCTAACGCTCTGCATCTTCTATCTACACAACCTCCAGACCCCTACGCTCTGCATCTTCGAACTACACAACCTCCAGACCCCTACGCTCTGCATCTTCTAACTACACAACCTCCAGACCCCTAACGCTCTGCATCTTCTATCTACACAACCTCCAGACCCCTACGCTCTGCATCTTCGAACTACACAACCTCCAGACCCCTAACGCTCTGCATCTTCTATCTACACAACCTCCAGACCCCTACGCTCTGCATCTTCTATCTACACAACCTCCAGACCCCTACGCTCTGCATCTTCTACCTACACAACCTCCAGACCCCTACGCTCTGCATCTTCTACCTACACAACCTCCAGACCGCTACGCTCTGCATCTTCTACCTACACAACCTCCAGACCCCTATGCTCTGCATCTTCTACCTACACAACCTCCAGACCCCTACGCTCTGCATCTTCTACCTACACAACCTCCAGACCCCTACGCTCTGCATCTTCTACCTACACAACCTCCAGACCCCTACGCTCTGCATCTTCTATCTACACAACCTCCAGACCCCTACGCTCTGCATCTTCTACCTACACAACCTCCAGACCCCTAACGCTCTGCATCTTCTATCTACACAACCTCCAGACCCCTACGCTCTGCATCTTCTAACTACACAACCTCCAGACTCCTACACTCTGCATCTTCTAACTACACAACCTCCAGACCCCTACGCTCTGCATCTTCTACCTACACAACCTCCAGACCCCTACGCTCTGCATCTTCTAACTACACAACCTCCAGACTCCTACACTCTGCATCTTCTAACTACACAACCTCCAGACCCCTACGCTCTGCATCTTCTAACTACACAACCTCCAGACCCCTAACGCTCTGGATCTTCTATCTACACAACCTCCAGACCCCTACGCTCTGCATCTTCTAACTACACAACCTCCAGACCCCTACGCTCTGCATCTTCTATCTACACAACCTCCAGACCCCTACGCTCTGCATCTTCTACCTACACAACCTCCAGACCCCTACGCTCTGCATCTTCTATCTACACAACCTCCAGACCCCTACGCTCTGCATCTTCTATCTACACAACCTCCAGACCCCTACGCTCTGCATCTTGCAGAGAACGACAGAAACAGAGACAGAGAGAGGCTGACACAGAGACCAGGCAGTTGGTGTGGCATGAGACCCGGTCATGGAAAGAATGACAGCTCATTCTCTTGGAGCAAAAGAGAAACCACTAAAACGTGGTGCTTTTCTCCAGTGTGATCCTCTGACCAAAACCTGTGTCACTTCTCATGCGTGTGTTTCGTGACAAAGCGTAGTTTCGGAGACCAGACAAACTGGTCAGGGATTCCTCCTGGTGAAAGATCGTGTAATGTCTGCCCACTGTCGCTGATCAGTCATGTACTGTGCAAACCACAATGACTTCAAGATTCCCCATCACAAGACAGAAAGTTGTGTTGCGTGAGCGGCACGGCACTCTGACGAACTTTAAAGTCATCTAGTGTGTGCTTTTACGTTAACTGGAGTTTAGCTTCAGCCACAGTGGCCTTTGACCTGCTCCACTGACCACAGAGACTGGGGGAAGGGCTAGACAGCAGGGGGGGGGGGGGTATGGGGTTACGAAGTTTAGGACTTATTTGCATAGTTAAACTTCAAAGAACCTGGCAATTTAAATGGCAGACAAACCTACAAACGTAGTGTGTGTGTGTGTGTGTGTGTGTGTGTGTGTGTGTGTGTGTGTGTGTGTGTGTGTGTGTTCTGGCTGTAGTTGATTAACTATAAGCTGAGAAGGTGTGCACCTGTGTGTCCCGACATCCAGCGCTGGTCCTGTCCTGCTCTGAAAACAACTGACTGACTGACTGACTGACTGACTGACTGGCTGGCTGACTGACTGACTGACTGACTGACTGACTGACTGGCTGGCTGACTGAGATAATGTTTGTTTGGTTTCACCCTGGAGCCAGTAAGTCACCTGGGTGCAACATCCTGCGCGTGCACACACACACACACACACACACACACACACACACACACACACACACACACACACACACACACCTTGTAAAAAAAAGAAAATGTCTCTGTCCTAGTCAAAACTCTTCCTCTCTCTCTCTCTCTCTCCCTCCCTCACCTCAATTCTCTATCTCTCTCTGTACTACAAGTGTAGTAGTGTTGTGTAGGGTGAGTACCTGTGATTGACAGGTCAGGAGCCTATAAAAGAGCTTCTTGGCTCTGGAGCAGATGGCTCAGTCAAGCTCCTCCTTTCAAGACAGAAAATTGGGTGTGTGTGAGTGAGTGAGAGACAGACAGAGAAACAGTGTTTGTGTGCGTGTGCGTGTGCGTGTGTGTGTGTGTGTGTGTGTGTGTGTGTGTGTGTGTGTGTAAGAGTGAGTGTGTGTGGGTGCAAACGTGTGTATGCATGTGTGTGTGTGTGTGTGTGAGAGAATGTATGTGTGTGTGTGTGTGTGTGTGTAGGTGTGTGTGTGGGGGTGTGTGTGTGTGTGTGTGTGTGTGTGTGTGTGTGTGTGCAAGTTTGAGTCTGTGTGTGCACATGTGTGCGTTAGTGCACGTGTGAGCAAGACGATGGTGCAAAACTATCAATCAAACCAAGGCAAACCTCCGCTGCCAACACCTGTCTTTTATTCATCTCCTCTCTTCCCTCCATCCATCTCTGCACCGGAAAGAAAGAAGTGGATGAATAATTACAGGTGGAAACACCTAGAGGGCTTTTAACAGGTTTTTTTCCCCCTCTTTCTTATTTCTTCTGACGATTATATTCTTTTTAAACGTTTCCGCCTCTTGGGAAAGTCTTCAGAACAAGTGTCTCTTCACCACCTCAAAGCCCCGAGGACCCCTTATCGACATGGGTGTTTTACCCCTACCCCTCTCTCTTTACGCTTGTCTCTCTTTCCCCTCTCTATTAAACCTTTCTCTTTACCTCTTCTCTCTCTCTCTCTCTAATGTTCTCTTCCTCCTTCTCTCTCTCTCTGTCTCGCTCTCTCAGTCATTTCCTGCCTCGGTCTGTCCTTGTTAAAGCCTCTAACGCCAGCCGCCTCTCTAACCTCAAGCTCAGAGTGCTCTGTTGTAAAAGTCATGGGGCCTCACTGTCGTTCTCCTACTGGCCACGTTCTCTGGTGGTGCCAGGTTCCCCAGTCGAGGAACCAGTCAAGTTAACACACGGTCATGTTGCTGTCCTGGTGGTTGATGTTTTCACCCTGCTGCACACGGTGGCCCGCCATGATCTGTGATGTCAGAGTACCTCTTTGGAGATACTAAGTCTATATAGGAAAGAGAAAAGAGGTACACTGACATCACAGATTGGGTGAAAATACCAACCACTAGAGACGGCAACATGACCATGTGATTATTTACTCTTTAACACTTTGGACGCCGGAGCGATATGCGTGACGTGTGGTTATGTGTGGTCAGCGACTTTGGGTAATTGAAAAGCGCTATATACGTGGCGGTGTTTGCAGGGCTATAACTATATTCTATATTATAGCTATGGATATAATACTATGGCCCATTTGACATCGAGTATCTATCGTTCAATATGAGAAAAAGAAATAATTTTGTCATCCATACATTCCCGTTTTATACCGTGGTGAATATGACTATAATTTTAGAATAATCCTGTTTAATCCCAGAGAAAACGACGCTATGCAGGCAGGGCACGAAATTAACTTTTTGACTCACCGGCCAGTGGCGGGTAGATGGGAAGAATCTATCCGCCAAGCATATTTCTTACCTGCCACATTTTTTTTGATTAAAAATATATATATATATATTTTATATAACATTTTATTTTTTTAATAAAATATATATTATATAATCATACTTGTAGTTGGATTATCTGCGAGACATCGCCACCACGCAATAAGTCAAAATGCTCGCTATCTGCAAACAGCTCCACTGTCTGTGTGTATTATACTTGAGTAGCCTCCAGCTCCAGCAAGGATTCTCCGGCGCTACAGCTAGACCCTATATTCAGCTAGACCCTACATTCAGCATGCAAGGATTCCCCGGCGCTGCAGCTGGACCCTATTGGTATAATGTTACGGTTCTTTGGTCAAATCACATTCAACATGCCCTCAGCTAGAATACGCATTGAATCAATGTTATAAGACATTGATATCAGGAGCTACTGCTAGCCCGCTAGATAACGTTAAGACAATTTAGTTTACTGGGACATATAGAGCTAACGTGAGCTAGCTAACGTGAGCTAGCTAACGTGAGCTAGCTAACGAGGGAACGGAGGTATTATGCACTCGAGTCGACTATTGCTGGAGCATTTGTTGATATCAGCAGCTATCAGTAGCTAGCCAGCTAGAGACCGTTAGACAATGCCTCGTCATGTATTAAACTAAAAGTGAATAGTTGACTGGGTCATCGTTTAAACAGTAACGGTAGCTCATGGAGGTCCGCTCTAAGCTAGCTAGTTTTTTTTCAAAATAAGAGTATCATACGAACCGAATGTTGCTAACTGCCGGAGCCATCGATATTATGACTGGAGATGCGCTTGCGGCGGAAATGAGACCTGCACAGATTTTAAAAATAAGAGTATCGTTATGAACTTGATTGATTGATTACACGCCACACGGCGGGCAGACCTCTCAGTGGGAGGCGCCAAACGTAAAAACTGAGCGCCAATGGCGCTTGGCGGGCTCTAGTTTCGCCCCCTGTATGCAGCAATACGTGCAATTCACTAAAACGTTGTAATTTCTCGCCTGTACACGCCACTGTTTTGAAATCTATATTATCGGTATTATGTTTCATCATGAATGCATGAAAGGGTGGGGGGGGGGGGGTCTTTTTTTTGATGCTTTGATCGTCACCAACGGCACACGTTGTGGAGTAAAATACACACATATATTGTGATCGAAGTGAAATCATGGTTGGATCACAGCAGGATTGATATCATATAGGCCTTACCTTCACTAGGATGTGCCCCAAAAAGAATATTCCAATTATCTGATCGCGAGTCTCAGTATTGGTGTCGATCGTGTCGCCAACATAATCCGCCACACATCATGGACCGAGAGCAATTCACGTTTCTCAATCCGATCGGGACAACCGGTCCCCTTGCCCGACCAATAGAAATCCCACCGGAGACCTCTGATCGAGCCACAGGCCAAGATATCATGTTTCAAAGGGTGCTCGATACTGCCACTTGGGTGGATGCGGCCGGTATTGCACATTGGCATTCTCAAACTGAGTCCCCATGTTAACCTAAGGCTGGGCGATATGGCAAAAAATCATATCGCGATAACGATATGATAATGTTATCATATTTCTCGATATCGATAATAATTGAAATTGAAGTATAAAAAAAAAAAAAAAAAAAAAAAAAAAAAAAAAAAAATTAAACAACGGATGTATGTTTATTTTGCAGCAATTCTTTTTCGTTGCCGCCATCTTTAGTGTTACATCCCCTCACACTCCAGTTCTCAGGCTGCAGCTGGTTTAAAAGCGAAAGTAAACCGGCTTCTCTGCTGGCTGTGGCTCCAGGGGAGTTGAACAGTTCTGGCTCTGCTAGTTTATTTTCGATCTTTTGGCGCTTTTTTGGTGGACAAACCACCACACATGTGCACTGTGACTCGTGACTGGAGTCTAGTTCTGCTAGCACACATAGCCTACTGTGTACAGACGGTTTCAAAATGTATTTTAAATTAGAAGGCAAACAAAATAAATGGACAAGAGAAAAATAAATCTCAATTTGGTCAGTATTGTCATTTGGACAAGCAAAGCCATTACTTTAAGTTGCAGGCAAGAAAGACAAGTCTGTCCACTGTCTCTGGTTTAAAAAAAATATATATAAAAAAAATTAACGATATTAAAATATATCGCGATATTTATCGTTATCGTTATATCGCCCAGCCCTATGTTAACCCAGATGTCCGTGTGTCTGTAATGAATGGAAATATCGAATAAAAGAAATAACGATGAAAACCCGACTATACTCGGGTTTTTGGGGGTCCTGGTGCTGAACGTTCGGCGAGTTAACCCGAATGGCGTCCAAAGTGTTAAAAAGGTGCACCGTGCAGTTTCACAGGAGGGTGATTTTTTTTTACATTTGCAGGGGCTGCAGTTAATTTCCAAAACATATTTTATGTAATTCTATACATGTACAGTTATTCTATCTTACGCCATCACGAATCAAAAACAAATAATTTTGAGACACCGTGAAACAAACATAAACCTATAATGTGTTTGTAAACAAAATTGCAGAGCCCTGCCTTTGTAAACAATGGAACAGAGGACCAGTAACTTTTCAGGCAGCGTCCTAGCTACAATCAGATCCCGACCCTTAAAAACGTTGAGATGTACGTTTTTGTTTTGTACAATATTCTCTCTGAATTTCAGACACCGCGTATATACAATAACAACATGCAGATTCACAGTCTGAACATCAAAGAATCTTGACTTGACTTTTTCCATTTCTGGCTGTGAGCCGTAAACACACACCATCCCTACTAGAGCCTCATTTCACTCAATAATCTCACTCTTAACACAATAATTAACAGTTAGCATTTGTCTTTTGTTTTCTCTCTGTCTCTCTCTCTCTTTCAATAATCTCTCACGCACTTACACAGTTCACAACAATGAACAGCTCAGAGTCTCCCTCTGCCCTGTGTGTGTGTGTGTGTGTGTGTGTGTGTGTGTGTGTGTGTGTGTGTGTGTGTGTGTGTGTGTGTGTGTGTGTGTGTGTGTGTGTGTGTACATAGTCGTTTCCCTCCTCCCTCTTCTTCTTCTTCTAGGATTGCTCACATTCGTGGAACTCAAAAGCTGCTTTTCCTTAGAGCAGGCAGCTGGGCTTCTTATCGTAGCCAGTCAGAGGGAGATAGTCCCAGGGCGGGCTCAGCGTGGAAGGGGCCCGGGGCCCCGTTAAGAGCGTGGGATTAGGAGGGCCTAAATCCGTGTTGCTACCATTGTTTACCCAGGGATCTAGAGGCTGGATGAGTAAAGCCTTGTCGACACCGGCGCACAATGGAAGACAAGGAAGTGGGAGATCCTGGAGACTCAAACACGCAAGATCCTCCCTTGATCTGGGAGGGATTAAGAGAATAGAGATGGGGAGGGAGGGAGGAGAGCGGGGATACGAAGAGAGAGAGAGAGAGAGAGAGCATGACGAAAGGATAGGGAAGTGAGAAAGAGAAGGAGAGGGAGAGGAGCAGAGAGAGTGATAGAAAGAGGGAGAGATGGAAAGAAAAGTTGCTGCGTTTCGGCCCCAAAATACCTGGAACTTTTAGTCCCAGGAACGAATTGGAACTAAAAGGTTCGTTCAGCTCATTGTTGTCTTTGTTTCCACCGCGGTCAAAATAACCGTGAAGATTAGGCAAATTAGTCCACTGACTAAAGACTCAATCAGGCATCCCGGTGTCTCAATAATACTGGAAGGGCAATTTTCTCTGATCAGATCTTCGCGATCAGGGTTAAATGAACAGATCCCCGCGTCTTCTTTTGCCGTAATATTGATCCTCACATTGAACAGGAACAAATCAAATCAAATCAAATCAAATCAAATTTATTTATAAGGCCCGACAACACACGTTAATGTCCCCATGGGCCGTACAGGTCTTTAAACAAGTCAAGAAGAAAACATAACAATAAGTCAAGAACAGAACAAGAACACCATAAGGTTCAATTTTTTTTAGATGAATACAAATAAATGAAAGAATGCAAGCACTCCCAGACATACCCCACGCGAAGGTAAGGAAAAACTCACTAAAACCTAACAATAGGGAAAAACAAGCAAGCAACATACGGCACAAAGCACTGGCAACTCACAGAGTCCAGACGACTCGTAGTATATTTCCAAAACGGGGCTTTGTAGATTGTTTGGAGTGCAAATCACTCTCTCTGCGCCCCGGTTTGAGTTCCAAGTTCTGTTTCCTGGTTGGTACGATCACAGTGGCCTAGTAATAAGCAACAGCAAACTTTTAATTCCCTGCAAACGTAAGACTGTTCTGACAGCACAATATTGATGGACATGCTAAGTAATGAAGATGCGTCTCCTGTTTTGTGCATGAGATTCAATGCACAACAAATTCTAGAACTACATTTTTTATTTAAATAATTTTATTTACCCAGGGTAGGTTTGCTGAGCACAGAATGCTCTTTTTCAGCCACACTCAGACATTTATATATATATATATTCACACCTGGGAGCTGCCCAGTACAACCACAGTCTGACACTGTTGGCCACTGAGCAGATCCACTGGGGAGAAGTTGTGGGTTTAAGTGCCTTGCTCAAGGGCACTTCAGCGGTTGGTACTGAGGGATTCACTTCCCCCGCCCCCAGATTTTTTCCCGGCAGGAATTTCAATAATTGGCTCATTTCAATAGCCAGCAGCCATAGTGACATTATCATTGGAATGTTATGTTCTAAAAAAAGAAATAAATCTAATCTCACGTGTGAGATATATCGCACACCTGAAGGGGTTAAGGGAAGGTTTTGCGTGACATTAGGCATCGAGTTTCTCTCACTGTGAGGTGATTTTCTCCCCGTGAGACATCGTCAGAAAAACAAAATCCCCCCCAGATATCGGCACTATACTTAGCGCGGCGAGTGTTGAGAGCGCCTGAAACACTACAGACCGTCTGGAGAGAGGCTTCCTCTTCAGAGAGCGCCTCGCTGCTGCTCTGTAACGTCTCCTTCATGCTGGCACCACAGCGGCCACATCACAAGCGGGTTTCACTGCCTCTCTTTCTGTGACTACTGGCCTACATTTGCATTAGGGGACAAACAAATGGAATATAGCGCAACAACAAGTGAGCGAGTGCTTCGTAGGCGGAGGGGCGCGCAGGCGGAGGGGCGCGCAGGCGGAGGGGCGCGCAGGCGGGAGCGCGAGGAGGACCGTGAACTCTGCGCTGCAGCTCGGCCCCGAGGGAAGCAACACACTTTTAGCTACAGTGCAGGAATGTATTTGAATGTATTCCATACTATCGGGTATAATAATACTAGTGTTGTCACGATACCAACATTTTGACTTTGATACCGATACCAGCCTAAGTATCACGATACCGGTTCTAAAACGACACCACGGCAAAAATTATTAATATAGTATGTGAGAGAGAGAGAGAGAGAGAGAGAGAGAGAGAGAGAGAGAGAGAGAGAGAGAGAGAGATAGAGAGAGAGAGAGAGGGGGGGGGGGTTGGGGCTCAGCCCCTCCCATTCCTCACTTAACTCTACCCAGACTCCAAGATATTCTAAAAGTATCAATAATACTAATAGTATCACAACACCTTTCTACTATCTGTGTATCGTGCAACCCTAGTATATACTCTATGTTTATATACTCTACGTACGTTCTTCAAAGAGTCCTAAACAAATTCATGTAAAATATGCCTTTTTTGGAACTTTAAAAAAGAAAATATCAAGTCACATTTTACTCCCAACATTTATAGACATTACAAATGTAAACAGCCAGTGTACAGCCTCATGCTGTCAGGACTTGAGTCAAGGGCTTGGGCGGGGGAAATCTTTAGTCTCAATAAATCACTAATATAAACAAAGTCAGTATCTGGGGCCGTACTACAAACACAGACTGAGACTTTAATATAAGCTATTGGTGTTTTTCACAATTCTTCAGACATGCAAACAAATTATTAGTCTACCAATCACACTAAGAGTACAGTCTGTATTCAGTATACGAATACAGGAATACGTGCTAATTCCTGATAATGTCTAACATATGGCAAAGTTGGCAAACACATAAAAGTTGAATAAGTTATGACTATTCGGTCATAAGAACGATAGAATCATTATCAAAGGATTGTCAAAGACCCAAACCACCCCAAACGGTTTCAGCTGATGCCGCAAACGGTACAGCAGCCTCAGACTAGAGAGAGAGAGAGAGAGAGAGAGAGAGAGAGAGAGAGAGAGAGAGAGAGAGAGAGAGAGAGAGAGAGAGAGAGAGAGAGAGAGAGATTCTAATTGGGAGTGAAAGTTCTTCCACTGACTGGGGTTTGACTTCTTGAGATGACAGAGAGACAGAGAGACAGCCTCTTGTACTGATCCCCTCAAATTAAACACTGTCTGCTGCTAATCCACCAGCATCACACACACACACACACACCACCACCAGCACCTGCCCTGGCTAACACACACACACACACACACACACACACACACACACACACACACACACACACACACACACACACACACACACACACACACACACACACACAACATGCCACAAACTGGCTACACACACATACACACATATGCGCGTACACACACACACTATACGCTACAGACCTTAGAAAATACAAACACACACATGCCCAGACACACACACACACACACACACACAATGTGCCATGACATGACCCACGAGCCTTAACAAAATACACACACACACACACACACACACACACACACACACACACACACACACACACACACACACAACATGCCACAAACTGGCTACACACACACACACACACATATGTGCGTACTACACACACACACTATACGCTACAGACCTTAGAAAAATACAAACACACACATGCCCAGACACACACACACAATGTGCCATGACATGACCCACGAGCCTTAACAAAATACAAACACACACACACACACACACAAACAAAAAGCACAACAAACTCTGGCTACACAAACAGACTATGCACCACAAACCCTGGCTGAACATGCAGAAACGCACACACACACACAATGCCGCTAACCCCTGCTTAAGTCTTCATTCTGAGAGTGGGAGCTATAGCCTAGATCCCACAAATCCCTTCCCTTAGCCACTTCCTCTAAAAAGGATAGCTGATATCTACATTAATAAAACAAGGACCACAATACACTTCCATGTCCCAATAAACAGTGTAATGTGGCTATTATCACTCTCTCGGATTAGTGTGGAACACGCCTCGCGCCGCAGCCTCTCCAGCATTTTGTTCCTTCAAAAACAAACAAATAAACAAACAAAAAATACTTCTGAAAGGAGATTAGAAGTGCTTTTTTTTAAGCGAGATTCTTTTGAAGACTGGTGGTAACAGTAATGCCACAATAATAAGGAGTACAATTTAATCGTCTCGGGGTAAAGAATCTGTTAATTAGACAATCTGGTTAGTGAGGCCTTTGAACTCAGCAAGAACATGTAAATCCTTTTGGTAAAAAAGAAATCCCCGCTTTTTGTTCACTTTTTATCCTCAATAGTTTAATGCTCCTATTCTATCGGAACGGCAACCCCCCACCCCCAGATAGTGGAATCAAAGTCATTTATTTTACGACAAGGACATTGTGAATAAAACAATTCTGGGAGGCCCACCGCACGAATCATAACCATATATATATATATATATGATTAAAGCTGAAGGCAAAACAACGAATTAAAGAGCCACTATGTCGTTTTTGGGAAGAAGAAAAAAATTACCTCTAGAATAATCAAGTTACAAGCGCTTATAACCTGCTTCTTATCTGAACATAAATCCATGAAATGACCATTAGAAAGTTGACTCAACATTAACCATCGAAGATGCTTCTTTGCATGGTAAATGTGATGGGAGGGCAGGACACCGCGGCCAAACAGATCATTTCTAGCTTCGTACACATGTTCCAGTGGATCCAGGTCTTTCCAATTTGGGACACTTTATTAATTCAATTCTAAAGATGTATCACACACTATTTTGACTTTTCAGAAGTTTGGAATAGTCCGGCAGTGGTTAGTACTGTTGTTCTCTCCCTGTTGTTCTCCCTGTTGTTCTCCCTGTTGTTCTCCCTGTTGTTCTCACTGTTGTTCTCCCTGTTGTTCTCCCTGTTGTTCTCAATGTTGTTCTCCTTGTTGTTCTCACTGTTGTTCTCACTGTTGTTCTCCCTGTTGTTCTCACTGTTGTTCTCACTGTTGTTCTCACTGTTGTTCTCCCTGTTGTTCTCACTGTTGTTCTCACTGTTGTTCTCCCTGTTGTTCTCACTGTTGTCCTCACTGTTGTTCTCCCTGTTGTTCTCACTGTTGTCCTCACTGTTGTTCTCCCTGTTGTTCTCACTGTTGTTCTCACTGTTGTTCTCTCCCCATTGTTCTCCCTGTTGTTCTCCCTGTTGTTCTCACTGTTGTTCTCCCTGTTGTTCTCACTGTTGTTCTCACTGTTGTTCTCCCCATTGTTCTCCCTGTTGTTCTCACTGTTGTTCTCCCTGTTGTTCTCCCTGTTGTTCTCACTGTTGTCCTCACTGTTGTTCTCCCTGTTGTTCTCCCTGTTGTTCTCCCTGTTGTTCTCCCTGTTGTTCTCCCTGTTGTTCTCCCTGTTTTTCTCCCTGTTGTTCTCCCTGTTGTTCTCCCTGTTGTTCTCCCTGTTGTTCTCACTGTTGTTCTCACTGTTGTTCTCCCTGTTCTCACTGTTGTTCTCCCTGTTGTTCTCCCTGTTGTTCTCACTGTTGTTCTCACTGTTGTTCTCTCCCCATTGTTCTCCCTGTTGTTCTCCCTGTTGTTCTCCCTGTTGTTCTCAATGTTGTTCTCCCTGTTGTTCTCCCTGTTGTTCTCCCTGTTGTTCTCCCTGTTGTTCTCCCCATTGTTCTCCCTGTTGTTCTCCCTGTTGTTCTCACTGTTGTTCTCTCCCCATTGTTCTCCCTGTTGTTTTCCCTGTTGTTCTCCCTGTTGTTCTCCCTGTTGTTTCCCTGTTGTTCTCACTGTTGTTTCCCTGGGTTTCCTCAACAAAGACATGCATGCTAGGTACACACTCCTGACATTGTCCTTGACCAAGGTACTGGCATTACCACTGGAGTTGGTCCCCGGGCGCCGTACGTAAACTACAGTATGTGGTTTAAAGGGGAATGCCACCCGTTTAAAGAATCCACATGTTTCTTCCTGTGGCCCGGGACAGTTCAGTCAATATTTGTGAACACGCACCACTCTGTGCTAACGCTTGAAGTCAGAGATGTCTATGGAGAGAGAACCCTCCAATCAGTGATGTCACTGGGGTGTAAAACCTGGGGCTGCTCCATAGACAATAAATGGGGCTCTGACTTTATGAGGTAATGCAATTATTGTGTGAGCTCTTTTACACCTGAATGAGCTTTTAATTTGGGCTCAGACCTTCTTGCAATGCTAGAATATAAACCTCAATATGGGTGTAAGAGCTCACACAAACATTTTATGGCCTCACAGTCAGAGCCCCATTCATTGTTTATGGAGCAGCCCCAGGTTTTACATCCCAGTTACATCACCGATTGTAGGGTTCTCTCTCTGATTTCTAGCTCCAGGAGAGGGTGGTTCACAAATACCGACTGATAGTCTCCTACGAATTCCGATATATTATACATGTTTGCTACAGGGGGGGGGGGTTAAGATAGAGCCAGAAAGGCAAACAGACAGACAGACAAATGGAAACACACATCACCTTGTCCTATATATAAACATCACAACCCAAGACAAGAACACTAACCATCCCAGGAAAACTAAACAGCGCCCCCTCCCCCTCTCTCTCTCTCAGGCTCCCAGGCATATAGTTTCCCATCCATCTCCCTCCCTCCATCCCCCCACTCCTCCACCCCTCCTGCCATAATCACCCCCTATACCTCAGCCTTTCAAGTGGCAGGTAGATGCGGGGGCCAGATATGCTCCCACTCCGCCATACCACACCAGAGGGCTAATTACAAGGGAGAGGGAACGGCAACAAGTGAGCATTGTGTGTGTGTGTGTGTGTGGAGCCTCAAAGACTCATAAGGACACACACAGGGGGGAGAAGAAGAAGACGAAGAATAAGAAGAAGATGAAGAAGAAAGTGATCTTTACACTCTTAGACCTTCAAGATGACACCAGCCATGGTGGAGGAGAAGGAGAGAGGAAAGATAAGAAGAAGGGAGCGAGAGAGGCCAGATTCAGATGGCAAGAGGAAGGAGGTAGAGGGGAAAAAGTGGAGACACATTGATGATCTCTAGACATACCATTACACTTGCTCACCGTGTGTGTGTGTGTGTGTGTGTGTGTGTGTGTGTGTGTGTGTGTGTGTGTGTGTGTGTGTGTGTGTGTGTGTGTCTGAGACACCGCGCCGGATGTCAGGCTATAGCCGTGTTATGCAATGAACAAAGCTATGAAAGAGAGACGTTGTCGGCGGCTGGTTAAGGTTTCAAAGGGCTTTTGTTTGTAGGTAAATATGAATTCACTTCCCTTTATGTCCTAAATCATATTTGGAGGGCTGGTAAGAATCAGTTCAAGTGCTTTTTGCACAAGTGATCGTGTGGGGGATCTTCATTTAGATGCAAAGCCGATGCCTAGTTTAATGCGCGGACACGCCCACAAGCACAAGCACACACACAGTTAGTGTAAAAAGGTGGCCCCAAAAGTGGTTTAGGCTTTGTAAAAAAAATATATATATACATATATATATATCATAATAATAATATTCACAAGCTGCTGTTACAGTAATTACTGTATTTTGTGTTAACGGTGTGGTAGAACCAGCTTTCCATAAAAAAATCTACCTTTATTGTGCATAATATAAATTCCTACTTTGTTGCGCCTTGTCTTGACCTATAGATCTTGCAAATGTCTTGGTGATGTCTAGTCTTAAAAGAGCCGTCCACTGTAGCAAACTGTTGTACTTAATTTCATCCAACCCCCAGACCAGTTGTAAACAGCAGCGTTTCTATCCCTCTCTCTCTCTCTCTCTCTCTCTCTCTCAACCAAATGGTTGTTATTTTGTCTCAGAGACAGATAACCGTGTTATTATGAGGTGCTTAAGGAATATTAACAAATGCTGTTTTATTCCCTACTATTCACTGCATGTAAACTCTCCAGCCCAGGGACCACACACACAAAACAGAAACATCTCTGGGACCTGCATCGGTCCCCAGACCTACATTTTTACAAACCGTGATTTAGCGAGTGATAAAACTTCATTCCTCATTCACACGTTGACACAAAACAGATGGAAAACTTGATGCAAAACGGCGGGTGACCATGACGACAAGTTTAATCGTATTTCAACTTCAAATAGAGGAGCGCAAACATATAAACGAGTTGTGTTTTTTTGTGGCTTGTACACCGTCTCTTACCATGTTATGACCATCGTTTCCTTTTATGAGCAAGTAAATAAATGAAAAAGGGGGGGGGGGGACTGTTGGTTTAAAGCCAAAATCGGAACATTCTCGTAAAGTTCTCTGCTGATCTCTGCAGTGCTGTGAGCACGGTGATCTCGCTGATCTCAGACAAGCTTTCCTCCTCCTCCTCAATGCGGTGCTGTGTGGCGCGATGTCGAATCGCGGGCCCCGCGTCAGTGGAATTCGACGTGAAACGGGGCCTCCTCCTCTGCTCCCGGGACGTCGGCCGGGAGAGAGGGCTGGAGGAAGACATGCCGACTGTCCCCCGGGGGAGTAATAAAAGTAGCTAGCTATCTCTAGACATCTTCCTCCCGCGGCCTGGCAGGATCACGGCACATACCCCGAGCGCTCGCAATGTCGCAGGTTCATAATCTGGCCAATGACCTTTGGTCCCGCCGCGTGGACTCCGGGGAGAATAATAATAATAGTGACAGCTAACGGGGGAATCCGAACGATTCATGAAACTTAAAATACATAAAGAAAGAAAGAAAAGGGAGGCATGTCGTGTGTCAGACGCGGTCGACTGCAAGTCCTCGGAGCGAGTCCCGTCAGGACAGCTTCCACTGTCAATTCTGTCAATTCAGAAAGTGCAATTTTTGGTAAATTGACACGCGTGCCTTTGTTCCTCGTATTGTGGCGTGAACAGGGTGTTGTTGTAAGAGGTTAAACGCATCAGACAGTGAACGTTGTCCAGGTTGTGACTGTAGCGTCTAAATATTCATGGGTGTAATCACAACAACACGCATGCAAACACACACACACACACACACACACACACACACAGACACACACACAGACACACACACACAACATAACGGGGGTAAGCAGAGCAACCAGAAACCTTCATTAGAAAGAAATGGGAGTTATGATTAAAACAATAAAAGCACTTAAGTCATGAAAGTAGCTGTAAAATCACATCCCAAAATATAATGTGTGACTTACTTATGTTTTTCTATTTTAGAATGTGTGGGCAGTCTGCATGGCAGTCAAAGGAGCATAACAAGGGTCACACTGAATAGTAGTAAAGCAGGGAGGACAACTAAACCACTTAGTTTAAACGTTAGATGCTAACCTACCTACCAGCACCAAAACACAAGGAAGCCAGAAGTAATGGGGGGGGGGGGGGATCACATCCCTTCAACTGGATGCCATGTTCTCCATAACATCTCTGTTAACCAAACCAAATAACTCTCCTACCAAATGACACCAGCGAGGAAGTTTCAGCACAGTCTCAGACTGAGGGGTTCTAGCCATGCTGGTCTCACAGTCTGGCACAATTTCAACAATGAACGCATGTATGTATCTTTATCTTTATCTTTATCTTTATTACGGATCCCCATTAGTCATCACCGCAGCAACAACTAGTCTTCCTGGGGTCCACACACAACAAAAACAGTACATACATACATAACATTATAGTAGCATACATTTAAAAATATATTCCAATATTCCTACATATAAAAATATAAAAATATTTCCAAATAGCATTACAGTACACAAACAGAGTATCAGATCACAGAAAATACAATAAAAGGGATTAAACTCTCAGACAGTCATATCTTTACAGTGTAAACTACAGTATCTGTGTTTTTCTTTAATGTAAACTAATTTCTTTTTCTCTCAATGCTCTTTTCAAATTATTTTTAAAACTTATCTTACTGGTTATCTGAGTAAGATGTACTGGCAGTTTATTCCAATATGACATGGCTCTATATAACACAGTTTTCTTTGCTGCATTGGTTTTTGGTAGTAGCAGTGTGAACGTTTCCCTACAGGCATGCCTAGTATTATACTTATGTCGATCATGTGTACATGTTAGCTGTGAATACAAACAGATAGGTTCTCTTGAGATATATATATTCCTCATGAACAAGATCAGGCTGCACTCCAGTCTGTCTTCCACCTTCAACCACAACAGCTTGGTATGCATCCCCTCCACACTGTTTCTCATGTATGTATGTATGTATGTATGTATGTATGTATGTATGGATGTATGCACCAATCCACCATTGGTTCAGTGGCGACCCACCGCACAGTGAAGAACACTGTTACCGTCGCTAAACCCAACATGAATTCTAACGCATTCTATGAAAAACAAACATGAATAAATTAAACATAAACATTTTCGTAAAAAAAGTAAACAAATATTAAGCTAATGTTTCAAATGTGTGCCTTTATCATGAAATTATACACACACACACACACACACACACACACACACACAAAACTAAGAAATGTTTTAAGGTAAAGATCAGAGGTAGGATAAGAGAAACTGCCACAGAGCCACTCCGACCTGCACTACAAGCCAAACTGGGACCTATAAACAGGGTGCCGGCAAGGGACTCAACCCCCCCCCCCCCCACCTCCTCCAAGCCACCACTGCTACAAACCACTACAGGACAAACATGGTGTACTATCTATGACGTGGCCAGTGTGCTGCAGTCGGCGACAGAAAGAACTTGAGAGGTGGACTTACAGACGGTGAGACTGAGCTGTTGGGGAGGTATGGGTCGGGCAGCATCAGAAAGGGGTATCCCGGATACGCCGTCTTGTACATCCCACCATCCTGCTGCTGCTTTAACACTGGAGAGAAGCCACACACAGAGAACACGTTAGGGAAAACAACGTTTAAAAAACGCTGTCATTACAAAAGAAACACCTGTATACCCATTTAGGAGGGCGTCCATCGGCTCTCCCCAAAAGCCCGAATTACACACGATTTGGGATTTTTAATTTAAAGGTGATTTTTGTGGTGTTGAAAGCCTTGGAAATGACATGGTGAGAATGGCGGTGCACACTGTAAGGTTTTGCAGCGACTGTTGGGCATTCACCAGCCGTTTTTTCAGGGGGAAATCCAGCGCCGAAAAACCCCCTGTTTGATCCCATTGCAGGGGAGAGTGGAGGGACAGATGGGGGGAGAGGAGATTCAACCCCATTGCATGTGTCCAATGAGCCCACTGATCTTCTGGGACCCCCGTGCGTTTAAAAAGTGTTTTTTAATTTGTTTTGTTTGTCTTTTGACGAATGGACTGATGGATAGACAGTTGTATCATCAACTAACTGCCGGTGACGGCTAAAAAGCTAACAAACTGAACTGAAGTACACGTTACATCCTTTTGGAGACCAGGGGCTGTCACACTTTATAAAAGGACAAAGGTGTCACAACAGCCCCCTGACCTGGTGACAAGTGTCATCTTCTATAGCCTGTGTGTTGATGAAGCATTTACATTTACATTCAGTCATTTAGCTGACGCTTTCATCCAAAGCGACTTACAAATTGTGAACAGCATGTCAGCAGGAGGGGTAAATCATCTCCGGCAGCTAAGGGTCAGTGGCATTGTTTGGCAAATAGTGTCAAACTTGAGTGTCACTAATGGTCTCTGCTGCTCATGTTGAAATGTCACAGTACCACGTAGCACTGTGTCAGCTATAACCACGGGTCGAAATAATAATAATAAGAGCTATAACCAGGTTATAAGTGGTCTGTCTGCGTGTGTGAAAGAGTCCCCTTTGAGTTTTTTTCTTTTTTCTTTTACTTTGATTATGCCCTCTCATGCCATCACATTTAAGCGACTGACATGTCAGTGAAGTGTCCTCAGCATCTTTCAGACATTCCAACTGACAAAAGCTACGGAGGATAACAGTTGACCAATTTTACCATGAAATGTTAGTAGCCTGATCCTGTGTATTCATTTGTGACAAAGGTCCACTTCATAAAGTAGACGATTCTCTGATTATATACTTGGAGAAGAATATTTTACGTGAATTCTGCATCTCCTGTATTTTGCTCCACGTGTTTTTGTATCACAAACCTGTAGCATAAACCTAATGTCAAAGTTACCTGCGGAGCCACGTTTGTCTGTTGAAAAGAGTTGTATCAGACAGGCTATACAGATAGACATAAGTAGTTGTTGTTCAGTTCAACTTCCAGGGACATATTGTCAGTGTTTGGGGAGGTTTTCTGAACTGTTCACATGTTACCAAAATGGTTGTAACATGTCTAGACGAGCAGATAAACGTTACCCCCTGCATTTCCCAGAGAGCCACGTTTACTATCTGCTTATGACAAATTCACCAAGAGAAACTTGAGAGGATATTATCACGTGTTTAGGTACAAAATGCACACAAGTTTCATTATGTTGGGCAGGTTAGACACAGTACTGAGATGGGGGGATGCTGGAGGTATAGCAGCACAAGTACTGTATCACCTGAAACAACGCAGCCATATTATAATGCCATAACTTATGATCATGGTATCCGATGCATATAATAAGGCTCTGCCACTTAAGCTATTTATGTGAGAGTATGCAGTCTTCTTATATAGCGGACGTTTCTCTTACCACCGTCCAGATGCTCCCGGTGCTTCTCGATATAGCCCCTCTGTTCGCTCTGCTGTCCCCGCCTGACCGCCTGGAAGGGACCGGGGGACGGATGACAACAAGTTCATCAATGAATGAATGAAAACTTTATTTAACAGATTGCAGAATGGGTACAAATACAGTACGGCTCAATACACACAATTGTTAAGGGGATGATCATGCAGACCAGAGAAAGACGTTTGTCTTGTTTACATCAGGGTCCCCCATTTTTCAATTCATAGTGACATTTATGACATACTCAACATACATGACATAGGGACATACATGATGACATACAGGTATTTAGTCAACACAGTAAGAAAGAGACACATGGCAGAAGTTATCCAACAAGAACCGTGTTTTCAGCCACATGAACAAAAAGCGACATAAGTTATCTTTCTCTCACACAGACACGCGCGCACTCTCTCATACACACGCACGCACACACACAGACAGACAAGACACGCGTGCGCTCTCTCTCTCCGCTGCTACCTACCGCTGCGTTCGGACTTTGATTTATTTCCGATTCGTTCACCAGAGACGACTTGAGGTCAGCCAAGTCTCTTTCTGTGAACGCGTTTTCTTGTATTTTCTCCTCTTGCTCGCCTTCATCTTTGAAGGATATCATCTCATCGTTGGCTCCCAGGTCGTCCCCTCCGCCGCTGCTCAGCTGAGGCATGTTGCTCTCCTCCAGAAAACAAAAAATAAATAAATAACAGACGTAAAAATCAGCGGTGGCGCTCCCTTTGATCTTCTTCTGGGGGAAACTTTCTATTAAATCTCCTTAGTTTCGGAAACGCTCCAGAAAGGACAAAAGGGTAAGGAAACAAAACAAAAACTCAACTCTCTGCTGTGTGTAGTGGCCACGCAAGTTGATAGAGGGCTAATGTTTCCCTGCAGCAACAAACAGAGAATTTGAGCTGAAGACAAGGCGAGGACTCCCAACATCAAAGGGCGCCGACTGGGTGATTGACATATTCAATGACTTGTTGGGGGTTGTACAATTGTTTCAGCAGAGAGCTCCGGCTCTTAAAGAGACATCACCTCCGCGGCGAGGCTGCTTGGCATTATTCATGACTTGTAACACTTCGTCTTGGGATAAAGTTGTAGTCATCCCCCTTTCCCTTCCCCTCTTTTAAACAAAGAGTAAAGTTATGTGACAGATCAGTCATAGATCACTCTCTCGTTCACTTCGTCTTTGGGTAAAGTTTCTGTTTTATGTATGTATTTATTTATTTATTTTTTACACTTGACTTCATCTCGGAAAAAAGTTTTTAAACAGCAATGCAATTTATAGGTGCGGCCGGGTAGCGCAGCGGACTATGCGTCTGTCTACCACCACAGAGACAGTGGGATCGAATCCGGCTGTGGTGCCTCCGGCTTGGCCGACCGTCCATACTAACACAATTGGCAGTGTTAGCGGGTGGGAAGCCGGCGTGGGTGGGTCCTGGTCGTTGTAAACAGCGACTCCTACAGTTCAGTCGGGGCGCCTGCACAGCGAGGGAAGGATCTGGGAGAGGTAGTGTGACCTTCCACACGTAACACGTTACACCCTCTCAGTGAGAGTCCGCGCTGCCAGGTGAAAAGAAGCGGTGGGCTGGGTGCGTCTATGCTTTACCCAAACGGTTCATGCGTTTTGCGAATCTGATTGGCCACTGACGTTTCTGAAACTTTCTGGTCATGTGACATGTGCGCCCAATCGTGTGACGCGCCCATTTCCACCTCGACCAGCAGCAAACCCTAACCCTAACCGTTCTATCGTCATGCTCTAAGACAAACTCTAACCTTAACCAACTTCGAAAGAGTGCCTAAGCTTAACCAGGGAAAGAACTTGCCGTCACACGATTGGTGCGACCAGAAACATCAGTGGCCAATCAGAGCGCAAAACGGGAACGCGGAAGCATGCACCGTTTGGGTAAAGCAATGACGCGGGCTGGGTACACATGTGTCGGAGGAAGCATGTCATAGTCTCCGCCCTCCCGGACCGACGGTAGGGGGTAGAGTGCGCAACGACCAGGAAGGGGATTGGGAATTGGCATAACGACTAACATTGGGATGGGAGAAAAAATTAAATAAAAAGCAATGCAATTTATATGACAGAGCAGTCCTGTAGGTTTGTTGTTGGTTGAGGAAAAGTAATGGAAGGATAGACTCAGATTTGATAAGGTGTAAAGTATTTGTTGTTTAAAAACCGAAGTTGGATTATCACTTTGGGGAGGGATAAATGTGTTATTTGCACATACACACATGCGCGCGTGCACACACACACACACACAGCCTTTGACCATTATGTTCAATTCAATTATGATGAATTGAAAATGGGGGACCCTGATGTAAACAAGATGAAAGTCTTTCTCTGATCTGCATTCCCTTAGCTGTACTGTATTGTACCCATTCTGCAATCTGTTAATAAAATGTTTTAAGACCAACATAACTGGATTTACCCTGTTTACATGTATAGGTGCTAAGATCCAAGGATTTCTTAGCCCATGACCATTTGCCTGGGGCAGTCTCTTCAAATTTTTTTTAACAAAGTTTAACTTTCCCAACTGTGCTTTTTCTTTCTTTCTTTCTCTTTCTTTCTTTCTTTCTTTCTTTCTTTCTTTCTTTCTTTCTTTCTTCTTTCTTTCTTTCTTTCTTTCTTTTTCTTTCTTTCTTTCTTTCTTTTTCTTTTTTCTTTCTTTCTTTCTTTCTTTCTTTCTTTCTTTCTTTCTTTCTTTCTTTCTTTCTTTCTTTCTTTCTTTCTTTCTTTCTTTCTTTCTTTCTTTCTTTCTTTCTTTCTTTCTCTCTTTCTCTTTACATTTATCTTTCAAATTTTTACTCCAAACCCAGTTTTGGAATTCTGGAACTCCAGCTGACTGGCTTTCAACGACCAGTAGCCATTGTTACATACTCATTAGAGTGTTCAGGTCACATAATTCTAATTACACTGCTGTGATTAGAACACAGGGTTGACTCTGCTTCCCAAGAAGCCCTGGAGTGTTTCCCTAGGTGTTTCCCTTGAGTGATCCTCTGTTGCTGCAGTGACTATACAGAAGATACACCATGAACCTTACATACTGTACCTATTCTTAAAACAAGAGACACAATCTGCCAATGGGGTGAGACGACGTTTCTTTTATTTGAACTTGTTGTTTTTAAATACGATTTTAGATTTTAAAATAGTATTTTTTAAATGAAAAAAATAGTTAAGATGGGGAGATGGGGAGAAGCAACAACAACCCACGCAGACAGTCAAATGTAGGACATTCTTGAGGGGGAAAAGCTCAAGCGAGACGAGCTCATCAATAAAAGAGGCATGGCGTGTTTTTGGCTGGTCTTTACATCCCTCAGATTTTGTAGCGATCTCAAAAACATTGCAAAAAGTGCTGGCTGGTGCAACTACTTGACTGAAGGGAGTTGATGGTGTGCGTGTAGGCCTGTGTGTGCGTGTGTGTGTGTGTTGGGGAGGGGAGCTAAACAAAATCTCAGAAAAAAAAAATTTAGTTCAAAGATGTAGACTTGAAGTTATGATGTGTATCATGTGTTATCAAACCAGTAACTTGCTTTCTTCTATATTTCCCTGCATACCAATGCATTTTTAATGCAGATACAGTAGCATATCGAGTCTTCTGAGTTTTTAATTGAGAAATATTTATACACACCCATGCTGTGACTTAATATTTGACTTAATTCTGAGTCTGTTGCCTTGAATGAAAATGACGATCCACAGCTGGGAAATGGAATTAAATACAAACAGAAAATTTGCCTAGTATTTGCATAAAGCCGCATATTTATACAATATCGTCCATGCATATTAATAAAAAGATTAAAAAGAGCGGTTTTAATGTATGCAAATCTAAATTATAAATGAGTTGTTTAAACTCCTTGTTTATTCGCCTTGATTAAATATAGACAGCTGTTTTTTTTCCAGATAGGCTGCCTTCCTGCGTGGGCCGTACCGCCCTGTGAGTTCTCTGCTCTGTCACAGATCTCTGCATTTCCTATGTCTGTCTATCTATGTCTATCTGGAGTCCACAGTTACACACATCCTTGACATGGTTTTGGTTCACACAAGGCAAATTAACCTGACCCTGTCTGTGTGTGTGTGTGTGTGTGTGTGTGTGTGTGTGTGTGTGTGTGTGTGTGTATGTGTCTGTTTGTCTGTCTCTCATTAGAAATAGCAATTCATTCACTCAGGGTGTGTAATACTCTCTCTCTCTCTTTCTCTCTCTCTCTCTCTCTCTCTCTCTCTCTCTCTCTCTCTCTCTCTCTCTCTCTCTACCTCTCTCTCTTTCTCTGTCTCTCCCCCGCTCTGTCTCTCCCTCGCTCTGTCTCTCCCTCGCTCTGTCTCTCTGTCTCTCTGTCTCTCTCTCTCTCTCTCTCTCTCTCTCTCTCTCTCTCTCTCTCTCTCTCTCTCTCTCTCTCTCTCTCTCTCTCTCTCTCTCAGTCCATATCAGTCCATCTTATCTGTCCAGTGTTTGCATGACTCACACTCTATCTCTCTATAATCTCTTATCTCTGATGCTAATGATTGTCGTGATGTCAGATTTTAACCCCAAGGGGGCAGGAAATGCCAAATAAGGATGCAAAACTAGACAAAAAAAAAAGGATAACAAGTCAGCTCATGTCGAAAGAAAAATATACACTATTGTTGTTATTCCTGAAGGCATTCTTTTAACATAGCTACATTTAGGCTTGACAGAGGTACTATTCAAACATATACACACTGCCACAGACTTTATTGAGGAACTTGCATTTGATGTTTAATTTTCCATTCACTCAAAGTCATTTTCTTCTTCTCCTGCTTCTCATTATAATTTTCTTCTCCGTCATCTTCTTCTTCTTCTTTTTCTTCTCGTCCTTCTTTTGTAGTCATATTTTGTCAACAAATAATTGTTACATAAATCTGCCAAACATGTAGATAATAATATATTTGAATAACCATCCACATAAAAAAAAATCCAAGGATTGGGATTGCAGGTTAAAAGACCATAACCATTAAGACGTCTTAACCCTTGTGTGGTGTTCAGGTCTGTGGGACACTGTTTACTAAAATATAAATTATACAATTAATTGACCATGGCTCATTTTCTGTGAAGAAAACACATTTTCATTGAGTGCACACTATGCACCCTCCCTACACATTTTTTTTGATCCACTTTTTCTCCCATTTTTCTATATTTTCTCCCATCCCAATTTCGTATCATCCAATTCAACCCTCCCCTGTCACGAACGCTGTTTCTTGCCTCCCACAAGCCGGCTGCAATGTGGACTAAGTCATACATAGCACAAGTCCCCTCCGGTACTTGAGGTAACAGCAGTCGCATCTTTTCACCTGCGCAGCTCGATCTCTCAGTGGCGAGGAGTAACGCGTGGGAGGCTCACGCTGCCCCCGACACTTCCTGATTCTACTGCGCAGGCGCACCAACCGACCTGTAGGAGTCGCTGTCCACAACGCCCGATCCCCACCCATCAGTTTCCCACCCCCTAATACGGCCAATGTGTATTAGTACGGACGACCAGCTAAACTGAAAGCAATGTGGAGCGCTGGGCTCGAACAGGCGTCTCCGCATTCGTGGCGAGCGCCTTGCCCACTACGCCACGTAGCCGCCCTCCTCCCTACACATTTATATACATACGTGATGTTCGGGTCCACTGGACCCAAACGTGTGGAAATTGTAGGTGAAAACAAGTAAACAAAAAAGTTAACTGTGTAGCTTCACTGTCTGCCTCCACCTTGTATAATAAAAAAAAAGATAACCATGATTTATTCCATTCATGTCTTGATTATAATGGATTTTTTTTTTTTTAACTTAAATTTTTATTGAACATTTATAGACAAACAACACAACATATACAATAACATCAACAACACTATTAAACAGACATAAATAATAAAGAAAAAATGAAATACCCAAAAGACGAAAAATAAAAAATACTGACTTAAGCAAATATTCACATACATAAATAATGAAGTGGAAAAAACATAAAACAATTGTCATATCTTAAACAAAAATAAAATTAGAAAACATTAAGTGTGTGACATGGGTTCAGAGACCCTCTTTGAACCTCTTTCCTCCTTTACCCTTCGCCCTCTTGTGATGTATTTGGTTCTTCCTCTGTGATGTCGTTTTCGTTCCCCTTGTAATCCTCCCACTTTCCCCATCTTTCTCCAAATTTCTCTTCCTGTAACCTCAGCATGTGTGTTATCCTCTCCATATCCTGTATCTCTTCCACTATTCCTACCCATTGTGCTATTGTCGGTGGGTCTTCTTTGTACCACAGTCTTGTTATTGCTTTTCTGGCCGCTATCAACATTATCTTTATTAAATATTTGTCCCCCCCTTGTATTCCCCCGTGTGTCAGGTCTCCTAAGTAAAGCACCAGTCCTGTTTGTGGTAACCCGTATCCTAATATTCTGATCATTGCCTCACCTATCTCCTCCCAATACCCCTTCAGCTTCTGACATCCCCAGAATATGTGTGTGATTTGCCCCCTCCTTCCCACACATCCTCCAGCATGCTCTTTGTGTTGGTGCATATTTTCCCTTCAGCTCTGGGGTTATAAAGAATCTGATTATGTTTTTCCATCCAAACTCTTTCCATATCCTCGATCCTGTTGTTGAATGTTGCACCTCGCATATGTTCCCCCATTCCTTCCCTGTTATTTCTATCTCTAGTTCTCTCTCCCATTTCTCCCTTATGTAATCGGTCGTGTGTCCCTTGCTGTTCATTATAGCCCGGTATATTGCTGATATTACTCTTCTTTGCCCCCCTTCGTATGCCCATACTATCATCTTGATTATTCCATTCTGTTCTTCGTCTTTGGCCCCCCTTATTTCTTTGTTGTAGTAGTCTCTAACCTGTAGATATCTGAAGTGGTCCCTGTTTTCTAGTCCAAATTTCTCCTTTAATTTTTGTAGTGTCTGCATTTCCCCCTTCTATATCATTTTGCATATCGCTGTTGCCCCCCCCCCCCTCTCCCACCTTCTGAATCCATGGTCTAACCTCCCTGGTTTGAATCTCTTGTCATGTGCTACCCATCTCAGAACCCCTGACTGCTTCTCCAATTTGTGTGTTTTTACTACTCTGTTCCATATGGTCAAGGTGCATTTGGTGATTGGATCTAATAGTCCCTCTTTTTCTTTAAATAGTTCCCTATCTCCCACCAGAGCTTGTACCTTGTATCCCTCCCCTTCTTTTTCAATGTCTTTCCATCTTGCCTCATATCTGTCGTTACACCAGCACGTCACTGCTCTCAGTTGTGCTGCATAGTAATAATCTTGTAGGCTGGGTACTGCCATCCCTCCCTCTTCCTTTGGTAGTTGTAGTGTTTTATATCTGACCCGTGGTCTTCTCCCCGCCCCCATATGAACCTCGATATCAGTCTGTCCCACTCCCTGAATTGATTCTGTGGTATTTGTATCGGTAGTGACTGGAATAGGTACAGTAACCTTGATAGTATGTTCATTTTAATGACCTCTATTCTTGAATTGAAGTCCAAGGGCATTACTGTCCATCTCTCTAAGTCTCTCTTGATGTTCTGATTTATCTGTGTATAGTTCGCCTCAAACAGTTTCCCCACCCCTCTCGTGATGTTCACCCCTAAGTATTTAATCTTGACCATGTCCCATCTTATCCCGTACTGTTCCCTAATTTCCGTCGTTGGGGTATAGTTCCATGCTAAGGTCTGTGTCTTTGTCACGTTTAGTTTGTATCCTGAGTAGTGGCCATATTCCTTCAGTAGATCCATCAGTGCCGGGAAGCTCTTGTCTGGTTGCCTCATGTATACTATCACGTCGTCCGCAAATAGGCCTAGTTTATATTCCGTTCCCTTTATCCTTACTCCCTTAATGTCCTCGGTCTGTCTGATCAGTTGTGCCAGTGGTTCTATGAAAACGGCGAAGAGCGTTGGTGAGAGACAACATCCCTGTCTGGTAGCCCTCTCTAACCGTCAGGCTGCCATTCACCTGAACCCTCGCTGTCGGTTCTTGATATAGCGCCTTGATCATCTTCATCGCCCTCCCGTTCAGTCCGAACCTCATCAATGTTTTATATAAAAATGTCCAGCTCACACTGTCGAATGCTTTTTCTGCATCTAGGCTAATCAGTACCGCGCTACCACCTTGTTTTTGTATCTCCTCTACTATGTGTAATGTCTTTCTCACGTTGTCCTGTGTCTGTCTCCCTTTAATAAATCCAGTTTGATCTTCATCTATAATGTCTGGCATAAACGTCTCAAATCTCTTTGATATTATCGATGTATACATCTTGTAATCCACGTTGAGTATGGACACAGGTCTGAAACTACTACATAATTCTCTATCCTTCCCTTCCTTCGGTATCGTGGTGATTATGGCTTCCTTCCACGAGGGGGGCATTTTGCCCTCTTCCATCGTGTGTCTGAACGCCGCCCCTAACACGGGTGCTAATTCCGTTCTAAATGTCTTGTAGAATTCCGATGGGAATCCGTCGCTCCCCGGAGATTTGTTGTTTTTAGCTCTACTAATTGCCTCTTCCAGTTCTCGTTCCGTAATTATTTTATTTAATTCTTCATTCTGTTCTTTCCCTATCGATGGTAACTCTAGCTTCTCCAGATATGCTTCTATTTCCTCTTCTCCCGCTGCTTTTGGCTGTGTGTATAGTTTCTCATAGTATTCTCTAAATGTCCTCTCTATTTCAGCTGGGTCTCTCAATATTTCATTAGTCTTTGTATCCCTTATTGTGTGTATCGTGTTCAACTTCTGTTGCGTCCTAATTCTCCTAGCCAACAGTCTGGTCGCTTTTGGTCCCCCTTCATAGTACGTTTGTTTCATGAACCTCGCTTTTCTATTTCCGTCAATAATTCCCTATTTATCCTGGCCTTTACTTATTTGATTTCTCCGAGCGTTTCCTGTTCTTTTGATATCTGGTGTCTCCCCTCTAGCTTCTTCAGCTTCCCTATCAGATTGTGATATGTCTCCGTTCTGGCCTTCTTCAGCATTGCTGTCTTCTCCATCAATTTCCCCCTTATCACCACCTTCAGTGTGTCCCATAGAATGTTCGGATCTACCGCCCGTTGTCATTTTCTTCCTTATACATGGCTATCTCCTCCTTGATCTGACTCACCACCCCCTTGTTATTTAATATTCCTACATTTAGTCTCCAGATCATGTTCCTCCGTCTCCCTTCTAGATCTACTGTCAGATATATGGCACTGTGATCCGATATGTCCGCTACTCCTATTCTGCTCTCCCGTACCCTGTAACTGTCCCCCGTCGTCATCAAAAAGTAGTCTATTCTCGCATATGTCACGTGCGGGTGTGAGTAATGTGTGTATTCCCTGTCCATGGCGTGCATCCCCCTCCAAACATCTGTAATTCCCATTTCCGTCATCTGAATATTCATATATCTACTGATTGGTGCCCGTCCTTTTCTAGTACTCGTGGTGTCTAGGTTGTGATTCAGTACTACATTAAAATCTCCCGCGCATATCAATATCCCTTCTAGTTCCATCACTATCATATAAAAAATGGTCTCATATAAATCCCTCTCACTCTCTGGGGGTGCATAAACATTCACTAACGTAGTCATTTGACCCTCCATTTTTCCCTTCACCAGAACAAACCTTCCCTCCTTGTCTCTTACTTCCTTGATCAATTCAAATTTGACTGTGTTTTTGATTAACGTGATTACTCCTCTCCTCAGGTTCCGTTTAAAGGAACTATAGTATGCATTTTCATATCCAAATCTCTTCAGTTTCTCATGATCCTGTGCTACCAAATGTGTCTCCTGCAGAAAAATCACTTCCATCTCACTTTTTTTACACTTCAACATCACTTTGCCCCTCTTTATCGTATTATTCATTCCATTAACGTTTAACGACATCATTTTTATACCTTTAACCATTGTCATCTTTCTTCTTCTTTCGTCTGTCAGTCCCCCCCATGTCACATTCATTCCCCCCTCCGGTTGTAGCCTCCGCTCTCTTCACCGAATACATATAATGATTAACATAAATAAAAAACCTAAACTTTACATAAAGTGCTCCCAAGGCGTTCGGGGGGTCCCTGTGTCCCCCCCTTCGACTCCTTCTTTCAATCCCCATATTCTGATGTTATTTCTCCGTGACCTCCCCTCCATGTCCGATATCTTTGTCTCCATCTGTTCTTGTTTTTGAATCGCACATGTTAATACCTCGTGTATCTCTGTGTTCCATTCCTCCGCTTGCGCCGTTCTAGTCTGTAACTCGGTCACGTTTCTGTCCTGTTCCGCCATCTTCTCATCCACCCTTTTGAGTTCTGTATTCATTTCACCTCTGAAGTTCTCCTGTTCCTTCCTCAATTCCTCCCGTAACTTCCCAATATCGTTCCTTATCGTGTCCGTGTTCAGTTTTATCGTCGCTGTTATGGTCTCCAATATCCCGGCCTGCATGACCACGGCCCATCCTGGCATTCCCGTGTCTGCCTCAGCGGGACCTCCCCCTTCTTCCGCCTGTCCCTTCTCGGCTTCGCTTCGGGGGCTCTGTTTCTTCAAATTCTCCTCTTCTCGTGTGTTCTCCATTTCTCTTTCCTTCACAATCGTTATCTCTTCCTTACTTCTCGTGTGCATCTTTTATTTTTAATCACTTTTCGGGTCTCTATTTATCAGTTTTTTCGCTAATTTGACCAGGAGCTCTACCGCACGTGTGTTACCCGTCTGCTCTCATACCGGAAGTCCGGGATTTTCTATAATGGATTCTTTAGAAAAAAACGGACATCACATTTTATCACAAAAAAACGAACAGGCGCCCCAAAATGTGGCCATTTTTGTTTTTGTTTTGCATACTTTTTTTGCAAACCAAAATACTATACTTTATACCTATAGCACATAAGCCTGGTCTCTTTTGAAACATAACATTCTGAAGTTTCTGATACAATAAAGAAAGACCACTTTTAATGCTGAATGAATGAATGAATGAATGAAAACTTTATTTAACAGATTGCAGAATGGGTACAATACAGTACGGCTCAATACACACAATTGTTAAGGGGATGCAGACCAGAGAAAGACGTTTGTCTTGTTTACATCAGGGTCCCCCATTTTCAATTCATATAGACATTTATGACATACACAACATACATGACATTTATGGCATAGGGACATACAGGTATTTAGTACTGCTACATTTGTGACATAAACGGTATTCAAATATACAGCACTGTTACCCATAGATCCTGACAGAGTATATACATATGATGGGGAGGGGACTGTACATTAGGAGGGGGTGGGTGGGTGGGAGAGAAATATACATACGGCGGGGAGAGAATATATACATGCAGTGGGGAGGAGACTGTCTATTAGGAGGTGGTGGGGGGTTTGGGCATTTACGGTGGCCAGTTTCGAATTGCAGCCTCCGGTAGGTGCTCTTTGAGAGCGATTTTTAATGTGGGTAGGGATTCACATTCCTTTACAGCTTTGGGTAGGGCTTTCCACATTGATGTGGCATAATTGCGAAACGTGTTTAGTCCCTTGTTTGAGCCGAATCTGGGTTTAACATGATTTGTTGAGCTTCCTCTGGTGTAGTGGTTGTGGTATTCACTGACCTTTGGGAAGTATTTCGACATGTACATGGGTACCTTAGTCGTATAGTGTATCTTGTAGACCAGGCCCATTGCAAGTTGCTGTACTCTGTCGTCTACTCTAAGCCATCCTAGGTTGTCAAAGTGGGCAGGGGTGAGGTGGGTTCTGGGGGTAAGGTCAAGTAGTAGTCTGACCAGTTTGTTTTGTGATGTTTGTAATCTTGTTTTTAGCGCCTTTGAGGTGCTTTGGTACCATGAGGTGCAAGCATAGTCGTAGTACCCTTGAATGAGTGCTCCTGCCAGAGTCTTAAGGGTATTCTTGTTTACCAGAGAGGAGATCCGGTACAAGAATCTAGTTCGTTGGTTGACTTTTTTTATTACATTGGATGCCATTTTGTCACAGGAAAGATTAGCCTCTAGGATGGAACCCAGGTAGGTAATTTCGTCTTTTCTTGTGACAATATTGTCACCCACTGTAACTGAGAAGCCGTCGGTCTTGCTGAGTTTGTTATTTGAACCGAAGAGAATGGACTCTGTTTTGCCCATGTGTAATGATAGTTTGTTATCAGCGAGCCATATGCAGATTTTGCCTAGTTCCGAGCTGAGGGTTTTTTCAACCTGCAACTTATCCTTGTCAGAGACCAGCAGGGCTGAGTCATCCGCAAACAGGAACAAGTTGCAGTCACAGGCTGACGACATGTCATTTGCATAAATTAGGAACAGTAGCGGTCCTAGTATGCTTCCTTGTGGAACACCACAGCTCACTGTGAGGGGGGTGGGATAGAGTACCGTTTACCTCTACCATCTGCTAATGAAATAGAGTAACATAGGTCTGAACTTGAGTTGGCATGGCTAAAAAAACACACTGGGTCCACAGCCTGAAGTCTTGTATAGTACCTGTCCAAATTTCATAAAAATCCGTTCAGAAATTAGTGATTAGGAGCGATTTTGGTAAAAAGTGAGAAAAAAAGCTCTGCAGGTTTCCATTTTCTCATTGACTCCAATGCATTCGGCAAATTTTTTACTTCCTGTTTTCGCTCGTGACTCTTCACCTAGATCCCTGATTCGCTCATCCCCATGTCGGGTATCATTGAAACGCCACACTCATTGGTTACAAGTCTGTCCAATAAATTTCGAGATCGCCAAATGATTGACGGAGTTAGAGCTTCGGGAGTCACGGGTGGTATTCAAAAAAAATAAAACTGTGCCATGTAGGCTACTTTGGCGCACACCTCACATATCGGCATGTAACTCGAGAACCGCTGAACAGATTCTGTCGACTGAAACGGCAATCGACAGGCAACAAATAGGGCTTTATATATATATTGTATAAAAAAATATGCACACCTGAGCCGCTAGAGGTCGCCAAAGTGGTGTGGCGTGTCGCGCCGGTGGGCAAATCGTCCTCAAGAGGGCCCGTATACGGGCCGTTGCGTGTTAAGAGGATCTTTATAAAAAAAAAAGATAAACGTGATTTATTCCATTCATGTTTTGATTATAATGGATTCTTTAGAAAAAAACAGACATCACATTTTATCACAAAAAAACTAATATCACTTGTATTGATAAATGTGATCTTGCAAAGGTACATGGGAAACATTAACCATATGCTGTCTATAGATTGCTTGTAATTGAGATACAGTTAACATATGCTGTGTATTTCTACTACTAAACTGTTATGGCTTTATTGTTTTAAAATCTCAATAATGTTGTGGGTCCACCAGACCCGCGAACATTGGGTGAGTAACAAACGCGAAACACCACACAAGGATTAAACCATATCATAGTTTATTGGAAATGGAAAATGAATACCACTAAAAGAAAACCACTGTTTTTTGTTAAAGGAAAACAGTGAGGATGAACTGAGGTTCTGTCTCACACCTAGCTCACGCTCAGCGTTCATTGCATATATCTCGCTTCAGCATATATACACTGAATAATTTCACAATGTACCTTTAAATGCCAGCATTCATCTGGCCACACCCCCATCCGCTTACCTATATAAGCAGGGGTGGTGCCACACACTCATCTCCTTCTCAAATTTCATCACAAGCAACGTGTTGCTCATATGCCCACTTGACGTGGAGAAAAATATTGTTTACAAGGAGAGGAAGAACAAGGAGATACGTTGACATCATATCTTTATTTTCTCTCTCACTATTTTCGAGAAAATACGGCAATGTTGTCTTCGTCACTGGAGTGTCTGGAAGATGGTGATCATTCTAAAAACCCTCCACCGGTTTTCCTATTGGGAGCACGCCGCTGCATGCTTCTCAACTGCAGTTCCTTGCTGTGTTTGTTGGGGTGAAACCTTTCAGGCCACAGCTGAACTGTAAGACGCGCCGCTGTTGTGAGGAGCGGTGGGTTTCAGGTTGGGTGAGTACTGTCGCTGGCAGGCTTCACTTGTCTGTTAGTGCTATGGGGGCTACTTGACAATGTTTATGAAAACCGGCCCCAGGCTAAGGTCCTTTGTTCAGCCACCTAGGCGACAGAAGACCTTGGTCTGAAGACCATTGTAGTTTTAACTAGTGGGCCGCGACCATTAACACTGGTGATCCCTGTGTTTTCTGGACGAGTGGGTATCTCCCTGTCATATCCAAATGAGAGTATTCCTTCACGAGGAGATATGTGCATGGATGTTCGTTAGCGGAAGATCCATGTTCAAGTCAGCTACACAGGCCAGTTTGGTATTGTGCTGATTCCGTCGGGTGTTGGTAAAATCACCGTTGTAAAGCTGTGTTGACATTGTTTCTCTTTTCTCTTAAAAAGTGAGGAGGGTTTCAGAACGACGGCCTGTCTGGGTGAGTGTTATATCATTGTGTACAAATTCAGGTGATAGCTGCTTAGCTTACTGTTAGCCAGTCAGCTGTTAGCTACGGCGCTAGCTGTTGTGATCACTAGGAAACGTTAGCTTGCTGCTATCGGACAGGGCCAGCGCGAGGTAGCTTCGGTTACTCGCGCGCCGCCGTGAGCTCCCCTCTGGTCGCGTGCGCCGTTCGCTCGGCGTCTCGCGAGCAGGGGTAATAGCGACCGACGGTTGGAGCGGCCGTTAGCTTAATGCTACTCTGTTGAACGTGCTTTGATTATAACATGTTTTACACTCTTGACCACGACGTCATCTTTGACAGGGGATGTTCGTCGACCCTGCCCTGAGCCAGGACGGCAAGGTTTGCGTCAACAAAGGGACCGTTGCGACGGGTAGAGCGGCGACGCTGCCCGGATCGAACAACACAGGACGGCTGTGTTTCTACGGTGTCTTGTGACTGCACTTCGCTGATCTACGTTCCGGGTAGGACAAGGTTTGACCAGACCTTATAACACGTCTTCTGGTTTTACTTTTCTAAATGTTTTGTGAATGACGATGTTTTCCCAAAACGTGTGTTGCTGCAATGCATTTAGGATACAACGCGAGTTATGTGTGAACTGTCTTTGTCACTGGCAGTTAGCTTCTCCGTGCAAATCGGGTTGTTACAGATGTGAAAATGATCTGTTTGTTGTGTGAGAAACATCTTGTGTGTTTATATGTACCGTGTACTCACAACTAAGGTAACTAACCTATGAAGCTATGCTTAGTGACAAGTGAGTAAAAGAATGTTCTTTTCTCAGCCTGTGATGACAATGAACAGTGTGTTCACATATTAACAGGTTTTCCTGTTTTAACTGGCCGTATTAAGGGTAAAATAAGAGGATTGTGTTTCCCCCCGGTTCCCTGGGGACTTTTTCATCCTCCTATCAGACATGTTATAATTGTGTTGTTTGTGTGGTAGGGATGCGATGTAACCCTTAGCTTGATTGCTGAGGTTGTGCTAAAACTGCTGGAGAAACTTTATTTTCCTAAGAGAAAAGATTGTTTGGTCGCTGTCGTGTGTGCTTAGCAAGGCCTGTGGCCGATACTAATAGAGAATTATGTATTCTCTCATTATGAAAAACGGCGTTCCTCTGTAGAGTGTTTTTGCCATTTTTTGTAGGTGATGATGGGTTGTGTGTGTCATGTGACCTACAACTGGGTTGGACTGGCCACAGAAGCACATGTGTATGTTGGACCGGGGCTCTTAGAGCCCTCTCTATTCTGTGTTTTTTCCTTAGTAAAAATCAGATAGCAGGTTAGCTCATGCGCTGTGTGGAGCTGTCAAACGCTTCATAGAGCTGACTATGACTGTGTCATATTCTCTTTTTGTCATTACATCGTATCATGGGTGTGGGGTCGTAAAGGGGTGAACTGGTAACCTTGCCTCTCCCCCTTGTTTCTGTCGGTCTGGGGTACACCCCCTGTCCTTCAAGGTTCCCGTCACGTTGCGGTTCGGCACGTTAGGGGGGGGGGGGGGGGGGGGAGTTTCCTGGTACCACGGCCTGGAATATTGGGCGTGTGCACCGCAGAAATTCCCCAGCCATAGAGTACGTCACCGTGCGCGTCTCTGTTGGTAGGACTTCCGTGTGCTGTTCAGGTCCATGTGATGGATCTGTTTCAGGGGGGTGGTCAGGGCTCCTCCTCACCAAGCGCCTATTCGGGCTTTCTGTGAGTTCGGACTCCTCCTTCCATGTGAGGGAGCCTCCATCAGAGTACAGAGCCTTCCTCCTCAGATTGTCAAAGTGAGTGGACCCTCTAGAAGGTGTCCTATTCTATTGTATATGTATTCAATTCAATTCGATTATTGAGTGTGTATGGGTTCAGTGCCTCTTCCCCGGAGAGCCCTAAAACCATTTTTTTAAATGGCTCAAGGTGCAATATATTCTTTTCAATCTGTACAGCTCGCGTGGGAAGTCTCTCTGGGGATCCCCGTCTCCTTCCTATGGGAGGGTGGTGGGATGTAAAAATGTGAACGATTTTTACCCCCGGCTGTGTAGACTGGGATACATACTGTTGATGCTTCCTTCTTTTCTATTCAAAAAGTGTTGGAGTTAGGAAGTGTCACACCCCTCTTGTCGTTCCCCTGGGCGCCTTGGGGATTCAATGACAGGTCTAAATAGCCTGTTCATTGATGGGGGTGTGTCCCGACGCACGTATAGTGCTAGCTCGCTGTAAACAGGCGACTGACTGGCACGCCTTGGTTGCTTGTGGTTAAAACGGCGTTTTTATAAAGCAACTGAGATGGGGGTTTTTCCTCTTCCGACGACCACATCCCACGACCTGGGTTGGTTATCGACGGATTCTCGTTCATGTCTGGGGGATGATGACGTAATGGATCTGAACATATGTAGAGGGGTCTCACGCCCTTGGGGTGGGCCACCAGGCGCGGTTCGCCCGGACGTCTGGGTGGCGCCTTCTTTTCATGTTAAGATCGACACGCATATCTGCCCTTTCTCCTGGAGTAGGCATGTCGGCGTGGTTAGGGCACGGGACTGGTTCTGGTCATGCTGGTCCAGATCAGTTGAACCCGTTGTCCGCCGGGGATGCAGATCTGCTGTTCTGGTACCCTGAGGGACTTGGGCTTTTTTCAGGGGGAAAAATGCCAGGTCGGTCCGGGTGTCACAGGGTTAAGCGCTATGGAGACCCTGGTTGGGTACGTTTTTACTCAGCACTGTCGTAATGGATTACGGCCATGCCAACCTGTACACGCTCGATCTCGTCGGATCTCGGCCGCTACACAGGTTGGTCCTGGTTAGTACTTGGTTGGGAGACCGCCTGGGAATACCAAGTACGGTGTGCTTAGGGTCTGGTTCTCCATTCTTTTTCGCTCCTCTCTCACGCATGGCGAAGAGGGGCCTGTTGGGGTGGTCTTTGACCTCCTCTGGTGACCCTGTGCTTCCCGTATCGCCAGGCCCGGTCCGAGGTAATGTTTCGTCGACCCGTAGGCCTGGGTTAACCCTTTTTTGAAAACTGAAACACTTGTACTGCGGTATAGCCGGTGTATACCCGCAGGTGTGTTTTGGAGTTTTTTCTTGAGGGGTTATAGGAACAACCACCGCATTGGGTAACGCCAAGGTGGTTGATTCCCTGGTGTGTTGGAGCAGTGTCAACTCTCGGGTTCACCGGTTGAGGGTGCCCCTGCACGTTCATGACGTCTGCCAATCGTGTCAGCCTTCTCTGCCTCAACCCCTCTGGGTGGGGGTTTTTAAATGGAGGCTTGGTCATGCAACGCCGCCAGCTTCCGCTCCTTCCGCCGGGGCGGCTGTGTTCAGCTGTCCCCTCTGGCGCCTGTCTCGTCCGCAGTCTCCAGGCTAGGGTTAATAGCCTGTTGCCTGGTTTTTCCCCGGTGCGCTGCCTGCTTCCGTTGGTTAACCTTTTTTGTGTGCTTACGGCCATGCTGACTGCCTGTTGCAGGGTCAGTGTGCCAGGCGGTGTACTATTGGGGGGACAGGGCCCGCTCGGCTGAGGGGATTTTATCCGAATACGCTGGCGATGTGGGGGGCGCGGCACTACGTGCCCACCTGGTGGGGTCTTGATGCTGGCATCATGGACTTCTCCGGGCCCCCATTCCAGGGAGTCCAGTCCTTTTGGTGGGTCTGGGTCTTCCTTCGCGCTCCGCTGCTACGGCCTTGCCACGGGGTTGGGTTTGCCCTTGACCCCGTGATTCTGGGGGCAGTAACGAGGTTGTTTCCCTCCGTTCGTTCCCGGGTGGCATGCGGGTTGTGCGTGTGTGTAGTCGTGGGGTCAAGCCATGGTCTGCTCACCCTGTGCGTTGAGTTGCTTGAGTGCCTCTTCGCACGGTCGGGTCCGTCGCCCTCCCGTGAAGCCACCAATAGGGGGGGTGCCCTCCATTAGGGTGGGTCGGGGGGCTCAGCCCTCCCTGGTCTGATGGTTGTGGGGGGCCTCAGCAGGGTACATTTGTCGAGCTTCTAGCTCCCGCTCAGCTCCTATTATGCAATGAACGCTGAGCGTGAGCTAGGTGTGAGACAGAACGTTAGGTTATGACTATAACCAAGTTCTGTTAACACTTAGTGAACGCTCAGCGTTTAGACGACGCTGCAGGCCCTTGATTTTTCATTCATTCATTGTGATGAAATTTGTTGGGAAGGAGATGAGTGTGTGGCACCACCCCTGCTTATATAGGTAAGCGGATGGGGGTGTGGCCAGATGAATGCTGGCATTTAAAGGTACATTGTGAAATTATTCAGTGTATATATGCTGAAGCGAGATATATGCAATGAACGCTGAGCGTTCACTAAGTGTTAACAGAACTTGGTTATAGTCATAACCTAATGTTCAAGCACCCACCAAATACCGATCTCTCTTCCTCTTTTCCCCTGCCACGATGCATTGTTATTGTGTATACAGGAACTACTCTACATGAGAAGATCTGTTAAAGTCAATCTCTTTTCCATCTCTTAATCATTTGCGAGGGAAATGTGCTTTTCTTTTTTACATGGATTTTTTTTAATGGCACAAAGGATGAATCACGGTTGTTCCAAAAAAAGATTATATACTGTGCTTTCTAAATAAACATCAGGCACATTAAAGCAGCAGAGTAATTAAATCATGTCCTTTCATTGGGGTTAACCCACATCCAAGCCAAGGGCTCTTGACTGGAACCACTTGTGTGCGTTTTATTGGTAGTTTCCCTTCAATCAAAAGCATGTTCTCCATGGCAGCATTCAACCAGCAATTCGGAACCTTAAAATCTTTTCGACAGGCTGATTTGAAAAGTCTTTCTCCCGTATAAAAAATGAATCTAGTATGGTATTGATCTAGAATGGTATTGAATGCCATGTAATGTGAAATCCATAATTTAATTTTGATAACGTGAAGGGGGGGATTTGTAGTTTTATCAAAGCTGCAGGATGGTGGTGGCAAAGGGGGATTTCACAAAAAAAGTACTTTTCCCCTCACCATCCACCTAAATGGTGTTACAATATTATTTTCATACCCATTTTTATTGGGAACCTAGAAATACTTGGTCTGGATGCACTTTGTGCAGCAAGTAAAGAACATATCTGTATTTCATGGTTAGTAGAATGCAATCACATGACTTCTTAACTAGCTCCTTATATAACATTTATGAATTGGTACCGTATCACAGATCTGCAGCTTTGAGGGAAGTGAACCATGAAACAGACACACGGCACTGTAATACTTATTCAAACATCTTCTATCAGTGATGCAGAATTAGGATACACCTTTGTACTCGCTGTGCTCTTCCTGCGATTTGTAATTATAGGAATTATAGGAAAGGCTTTTGGCACATTGTTGCAAGGTGTGTACGTCTGCAACCTTTACTTTTATGTTCTGTGACGGTGCCTTCTTACGCCGCCACGTTCGTCTTGAAAGAAAGGTTCTTCAGGCTTATACAATCAAATCAATTTTGAAAGCTGAATATTCTAATGGCGTCATCACAATGGCTGCTGACCGTCACAAAGAGAGTTTTTTTTTTTCGAATTCAGAGAAAACATTCCAAAAATGTACACAGGAAATCTCAGCGGGCTGGGCGAGACTTACATAAAGGTTAAATAAAAAATCTACATAAACACACAAGAGAAGTTTTTAGAAAGGAGTACACTTGTTTGTACGCAGCCTGTGTGCCTCTTCTTGTACTCTTCTTGTATAACTGCAGTGTGTTGAGGACTGAGGGGAGAGAGAGAGAATGGAGTGCTGTGGTTGGAATGACTCCATCCTCTTTCAGCCGCTGCCTTCAACTTCTTGTTCTTTTTAAAGATGCCGCATTAAAAGATCTGCATCAGTTCGTGAGAAACAGGTCTGATACTGTCTGGAAATAGCAGCGCCAGTGTGTGCCACTACATGCCAGTGGTGGATTCGTGTATCATGTGATTTGGGGGCTTTTATAAGTGCAGTCAGTATATGTGTATATTTAGTGGGGCAGGGGGGTTGCAGGGGACATGTCCCACTCAATATTGAGAAGAGGTAAATCTGTCCCACTCAAAAAATATAGCTAATATGAAAGACAACCCCCCCCCCCTAAAGAGGTAAAAATAAGGGGGTCAAAACATTTAAATATCCTTCTTACCTGTAAGTATATATAATAATACAGGAGAATATTTGAAAGCAATACAGAATGCCAGAATGCAATACAGAATGAGAGCCTTACTGCATTATATTCCATTCTATTTTTGTCAGTGGGTACCTGAATGTTGTCTTTTCCTTTACATAAATAAAGACATTTCCACCACAAATTCATGCAGAAAATGCACACATTGGTGCATAAAAGCATACCAGAATTCAGGAAATGAAGTGTTTGACACTCAACATTTCCTGGGGCAGGAGCACCAGACCCCCCCCCCCCCCCGCTTAGAGTGTCCACCCCAATATTGAAACCAATGCTATGCCCTTGAAATGCAGTGTTTTGAAAAGAAAAATTATTTCTGCAGAGGTAGGAACATTTCTTCCAACATGTAACTGATGACAGCTCAGAATTGTTATCATTAACTTAATCATTTGTATTGATGACATTTGGCCGTGTAATCTCATTACCTTTGGATTACCTTTTCCGTTCAAATGGAGTCAAACAGAAAATGTATTCCAATATGCAGAGTATGATTTGAGCAGCACTATTATCATCGCCTGTGATTTCAAGGCTTGCAAAATGGTAATTTAATCGAATCTCTAATCTAATCTAATCTATCTTCAAACCCTTTTAAGAGTATCTGTATCTGTAACCTATTACTATGTTTCTTTTGTCCTGCAACTCTAATGAATTTCAGTTACAACTATTTTGTAATTGGATTACTGTAATCCCATTACATTTAATCCATGATGACCAAAACCTGTGAATCTGCAAGGTTTTCTTTTTGTACCACTGTGTGCCGTTCTATATACAAGACTAATACTCTCTATTGTACCACTGTGTGCCGTTCTATATACAAGACGAATACTCTCTATTGTACCACTGTGTGCCGTTCTATATACAAGACTAATACTCTCTATTGTACCACTGTGTGCCATTCTATATACAAGACTAATACTCTCTATTGTACCACTGTGTGCCGTTCTATATACAAGACTAATCTACTCTCTATTGTACCACTGTGTGCCGTTCTATATACAAGACTAATACTCTCTATTGTACCACTGTGTGCCGTTCTATATACTAGACTAATACTCTCTATTGTACCACTGTGTGCCGTTCTATATACAAGACTAATCTACTCTCTATTGTACCACTGTGTGCCGTTTTATATACAAGACGAATCTACTCTCTATTGTACCACTGTGTGCCGTTCTATATACAAGACGAATCTACTCTCTATTGTACCACTGTGTGCCGTTCTATATACAAGACTAATACTCTCTATTGTACCACTGTGTGCCGTTCTATATACAAGACTAATTGTTGTAAATTCCCCATGATTTGTTATGCTGTGTATTGTCATTTCCAGTCAGGCACTTCTTTGATGGCCCAGGGGTCCTATTATTTATAGTCTGGCATCTCTCTGGACAGCCCAGGGGTCCTAATGGGTTTAAATACAGTGGCCATCTTGCCCCCATGTGTTCCATTGCTGTCTGCTTTCCCAGTAAGAGTGCGTTCATGAACTAAGTAAGTCACCAATAGCCTACAAATATAGTGCCTATGGTAATGATAGATACATGTCATATGTAGCCTGCCTTATGTGTTGAGATGCTGTGACATGCATGTGTGACTATGATTTGGTTTGCTACGTTGTGTTAATTCATGCTGCTAATTGAGCTATGCTAATGCCAACAATGCTATAGCATCTCTTCAGTTGTGTGTTCTGGATGCCATTGCATTCTGCCATTTACTTGTTATGTTGGTCCATGCGGCCGATGCTAATATGCTAGATAGCATCTTTTCAGTTGTGTGCATTATGTTTGGTCCATGCGGCCAATGCTAATATGCTAGATAGCATCTTTTTCAGTTGTGTGCATTATGTTTGGTCCATGCAGCCAATGCTAATATGCTAGATAGCATCCTTTCAGTTGTGTGCATTATGTTTGGTCCATGCAGCCAATGCTAATATGCTAGATAGCATCCTTTCAGTTGTGTGCATTATGTTTGGTCCATGCGGCCGATGCTAACATGCTAGATAGCATCCTTTCAGTTGTGCGCATTATGTTTGGTCCATGCAGCCAATGCTAATATGCTAGATAGCATATTTTGCTGTGTGTTCAGGTTATGATTAATAAGCATGTACCTCTGTTAATTATTGTGTGTTCTGCTTATCTGTTGCAGAACACCACTCACTCAATCTTTGATCGCTCCATCCAGCCCTACGACCTGGATGGAAGCATATCGCTCAACAACAGAATCCTTAATAAATACGAAAGGACTGTTCTCTGTGTCTGCGTCCGCTCTCTGACCGGGGTGTGCCCTTCTGGATGAAGTGGCTCCAGCAAACTTTGCAAACAAGCATATCTTCAATATTGGTCCTTCGAGCCGGAGAACTTCACCCACGACGGCGCCATGGACACACAGAGAACAGCAGCAGACGGAAATGGAAGACGAGGAGGAAGGCTGCGACAGCTTCCAGCACACCTGCAAGGCTATCTGGTTAGTTTACCACAGTCCCTCATGCCTAATACTGCACCGTCTCTACCAGATGACAGCGAAGGTGCCACCGCACAGCAGCTGCGGTCACTCAGCCTGCAGACCGAGTTTGCAGCTACAGGTGACCAGCTCCACACTGCGCTCGGGCCCCCTCCCTGCCTCTCATTGCCGGGAGCAGTCGATCAGACGCGACACTGGGACCTATCACCGTATGCTAACACCCGGCCTGACCAGCGGGAAGTGTGTGTGGGGCTCACATCGCCATCCCCATCAGAGCAGAGCCACCACAGTCGGAGCCTAACAGGTGGCACCTCTGACGCAAGAGGACCTTGCTCTACCGTGCCCCTACGCCTTCCACCACCATTGTCACATCATAGTCTGAGCGTCCCACCCAACCGCTCACCATGGTCGAGCTCGCTGCCACTAATACCGCTGCTGTGCCCAACAACTGCAACGTTACAGTCCCAAGCCACAACCTGTACACCGGGCCAAAGGCAGCAAGCCTTCATGTCGACTCAGTCTCTACCGCCGACAGTAACCTCCGCACCGCTGTTCGGGGCTGCTCCGAGGCCCCCAGCCCCCACCGCGATGAGTCTGGTCATGCCACAGTCTGACTTCCAGGTGATGCAAGCAGTGGGTCACGTGGGCCAGCAAATGCCAACGGTACCAAGTTACCAGCCTACCTACCGGTCAAACCAGCCTGTGTCATCAATGGTAAGGAGCAGGCATGGCAGCACACCAGCGGCCGCACAGACCCGGTATGAGCTTACGCCAATGAGATCTGCATATCAAGTGCATCAATATACTACAGCTACGCCTGCACAGCCTAATTATCAACCTCAGACTGCAACAGCACTCTACCCTGCACGATGGTTACCCACTGCAGCTGCTCTCCAGCCAGTGGGCCAACATACAGCAGGTGCACCTCAGCAGTCTACCTATCAACTACCCTCCTGGACAGCGCCGCCTTCACCATTCACAACCGCTGTCGCAGCAGCGAGGGCATATCAGCCTCCACCAGTATTCCCTGCTCAGCAAGCGTATCAAGCGCTGCCGCACCAGCTGAGCCACCATCAACAATCATCATATCTGCCTCCACCAATCAACACTGCTCAGCAATTGCATCAAGCACTGCCGTACCAGCAGAGCCATCAACAACCAGCATGTCAGCCTCCACAAGCCATCCCTGCTCAGCATATGTATCAACCATTGCTGCACCAACTGAGCCACCATCCACAACCAGTGTATCAGCCTCAGCCTGCTGCATCGACTCAGCCAGCCTATCAGCTTGTGCATCCAACACCCGGTCCAGCACCCTATTATCATGTAGCAGTTCCACCGGTCCAGTATGTCCGTCAGGCCCAGTACACAGCACTACAGGATCCATACGCTCTCCAGCCTCCCAGGCAGCCAGTCCCTGTACCTAAACTGCCTAACCTGGTCCATGACAGCGAGAGAGAGTTCACGGACCTTAAGATGGCGCTGGACCACCTACTCGATGCCCACACTGAACTTTCTGAGCACTACAAGTACCGTGTACTTATGGAGCAGCTGGTTCTAGATGAGGCTAAGCTGATAGCCCAGTCCTGCAGGCATTATGCGCAACCCTACACCGCCGCCATGCAGGCCTTGCAGCGGCAATACGGACAGCCATATCAGCTTGCACAAAGCGAGATTGCCGCACTACTGAACGCTCCTGATCTCAAAGCAGGAGATACCAAAGCCTTCCAGAGCTTCGCCCTTAGCGTCGACTTGCTAGTGGGAATGCTCACATCACTGGAAGGACCTAACGGGATGGAAGTCAGGTCGACCGGCCATGTGGACCGGCTCCTGTGTAAACTCCCTACGCAAGTGAGAGATGGCTTTGTGGAGCACCTACAGGCTCGAGGTCGCCTCGACACGACCAGCCTAAACCCGTACGACCTTCGAGACCTCGCCGACTGGCTCAGGGTAAAGGCTGAAGCTCAAAGACTGTCAGAGAGAATGGCACAGCGCCATCGGATGGAAAGGACACAGTTCTCTAACAGAGACAAGCAAGTTCCCCCACCCAGACCTTGCAACCAGCCTTTCTCTGTTTATTATGGCTCCGCCAAGCCTAAACAAGACAGCCACCAGCCTGCTGAGACATCTCAATCAGAAGCCAAGAAGCAGAAGTTCAAGAGGATGTGTCTCTTCTGTAGGAGTGCCGAGCACTACCTATCGCAGTGTCCAGACATTGTCCAATGCTCGCCGGGAAAGGTTGAGAAGTGGATAGCAAATGGCAAACGTTGTCGTAATTGCGGTCGTACCAGCCATGAGCAAGATGCCTGCACCTTGAGGAAACCATGCAGTGAGTGCCAGGAGGTCCACCTCAGAGTTCTCCACGCCATCGCCAAGCCGGGTCCCCGTGCCTACCTCATCACACCAAAGGATGGTGCCTCGCTCTCCAACTCCAAACAAGGAGGGAAGGTGTACCTTAAGGTGGTACCAATCGTCATTACTAACGGGAGCAAGTCACTGCACACTTATGCGATCCTAGACGATGGAGCTGAACGCACGATAATACTGCCTGCTGCAGCTCGACACCTGGACCTTAAAGGCGAAGTGGAGTCCCTCGCACTGCGGACGATTCGCCAGGACGTGGCTCGCCTCACTGGCAAGTCTGTAGATTTCCATGTGGCCTCCCTGACTCATCCTTCTGAACAGCACCTGGTGAAGGGCGCCTTCACAGCAGGTCGATTAGCCCTGTCCGAGCAGTCTTACCCTGTGACTGCGCTTCAGGAACGCTATCGCCACCTGAGGGGGCTCCCATTGCAGGACTTCAGTCAAGTGCTTCCACTACTGCTAATTGGTGCAGACTGCACCCATCTGATCACATCCCAAGAACCCATCAGATTCGGCCCCAAAGGTGGACCCGCAGCAGTCCACACAGCGCTTGGCTGGGCACTCCAAGGCCCAGATGGTCTTGCGTCACAGGCTACTTCATGCTACTTTACCTCTCTCAAGTCTGCACCGGACGACCTCTATCAACACGTTGAACGTCTCTGGCAGCTTGATGTGCTTCCATTTAGAAGTGGAAAGCTAGCAGTAAGGGCCCGTCTGGACCACAAGACTGTGGGCATCCTGGAAGCACGCACTGAGAGGGTGAAGGTTGGTGACACACTCCGATACGCCACGCCTCTGCTCAGCGCAAAGGACGCGCCACCACTGAAAGCCACTGCCAAAGCAGTCATGCCAATGCCCCGTAACACAGAGCAAAGACTGGTAGGAGATTCAGCTAAGGCTCAAATCACTGGAGCAGAGATCAAAAAGCTCGATGGAGGATGTGTTGCCAAGCTGGGTGAAGAAGCGGTAAATGAGTCTGACGAGTCATGGTTCACCCATCACGGGGCGGCGGCCGACTCCTCCTTACCTCAACCTAACCTGCATGACACCGAAGTCTTCCTGCTGAAGACCAGCCAGGCGGACTGCTTCCCAGAGGGATTTAAGTGTCTCAGAGCTGGAAACCCAGTACTGCCCAGTAGTAAGCTCAGTACGCTCTCACCAGAGATGGATCATACAATGGGTCTTCTCCAAATTGGTGGACGCTCTTGTCACCTGGACACCTCCTGTTCTACTGACATCCACCCCATAGTTCTCGATCCTGGCCATGCAGTGACGAAACTCATCAAGGATGTAGATGCCCGCCTACTCCACCCAGGGCCCGATAGGGTCTTCGCAGAGATCAGGCACCAGTACTGGGTCCTGTGGGGAAGACGGGCCATTAAGCATCATCAGAGGACCTGCACAGGATGTAGGAAGTGGAGGTGGGAGCCGGTGGCCCCAATGGTGGCAGACTTACCTCCTGCCCGGTTGCGGCCCCTTAAGCCACCATTATGTGACACCAAACAGGTTGCTGATGGGGCGGCGGGATGCCTCCCTGCCACAAGTGTCCTACGCTCCCGACCCGACTGTGGCAAATGATGGCGACAATCAGAGACCTCGGTAGCCACTTAGGGAATTTGACTGTTTACATAATAGCTATGCTATTCTTGGGGCGGCTGTTGTAAATTCCCCATGATTTGTTATGCTGTGTATTGTCATTTCCAGTCAGGCACTTCTTTGATGGCCCAGGGGTCCTATTATTTATAGTCTGGCATCTCTCTGGACAGCCCAGGGGTCCTAATGGGTTTAAATACAGCGGCCATCTTGCCCCCATGTGTTCCATTGCTGTCTGCTTTCCCAGTAAGAGTGCGTTCATGAACTAAGTAAGTCACCAATAGCCTACAAATATAGTGCCTATGGTAATGATAGATACATGTCATATGTAGCCTGCCTTATGTGTTGAGATGCTGTGACATGCATGTGTGACTATGATTTGGTTTGCTACGTTGTGTTAATTCATGCTGCTAATTGAGCTATGCTAATGCCAACAATGCTATAGCATCTCTTCAGTTGTGTGTTCTGGATGCCATTGCATTCTGCCATTTACTTGTTATGTTGGTCCATGCGGCCGATGCTAATATGCTAGATAGCATCTTTTCAGTTGTGTGCATTATGTTTGGTCCATGCGGCCAATGCTAATATGCTAGATAGCATCTTTTTCAGTTGTGTGCATTATGTTTGGTCCATGCAGCCAATGCTAATATGCTAGATAGCATCCTTTCAGTTGTGTGCATTATGTTTGGTCCATGCAGCCAATGCTAATATGCTAGATAGCATCCTTTCAGTTGTGTGCATTATGTTTGGTCCATGCGGCCGATGCTAACATGCTAGATAGCATCCTTTCAGTTGTGCGCATTATGTTTGGTCCATGCAGCCAATGCTAATATGCTAGATAGCATATTTTGCTGTGTGTTCAGGTTATGATTAATAAGCATGTACCTCTGTTAATTATTGTGTGTTCTGCTTATCTGTTGCAGAACACCACTCACTCAATCTTTGATCGCTCCATCCAGCCCTACGACCTGGATGGAAGCATATCGCTCAACAACAGAATCCTTAATAAATACGAAAGGACTGTTCTCTGTGTCTGCGTCCGCTCTCTGACCGGGGTGTGCCCTTCTGGATGAAGTGGCTCCAGCAAACTTTGCAAACAAGCATTATATCTTCAATACTAATACTCTCTATTGTACCACTGTGTGCCGTTCTATATACAAGACGAATCTACTCTCTATTGTACCACTGTGTGCCGTTCTATATACAAGACTAATCTACTCTCTATTGTACCACTGTGTGCCGTTCTATATACAAGACTAATACTCTCTATTGTACCACTGTGTGCCGTTCTATATACAAGACTAATACTCTCTATTGTACCACTGTGTGCCGTTCTATATACAAGACTAATCTACTCTCTATTGTACCACTGTGTGCCGTTCTATATACAAGACTAATCTACTCTCTATTGTACCACTGTGTGCCGTTCTATATACAAGACTAATCTACTCTCTATTGTACCACTGTGTGCCGTTCTATATACAAGACTAATCTACTCTCTATTGTACCACTGTGTGCCGTTCTATATACAAGACTAATCTACTCTCTATTGTACCACTGTGTGCCGTTCTATATACAAGACTAATCTACTCTCTATTGTACCACTGTGTGCCGTTCTATATACAAGACTAATACTCTCTAATGTACAATATTGCTGTTCAGAATAACTTTATTATTATGTAGGAATTAACTGGACTGACTTTGTTATCTGTGCAACGATCCACGTTCTAACAGGGCACCTCACACGATGCAAAGCCAGCACAACGGACATTAAACTGTACAACAAACCAAACTTGCTATATACACCAATTAACTTTTCTTTAAATTGCACTTACAGAAATGAAATGTTATGACAAAGTAAATAAACGTTATAATTACTGTCACTATTACTTTTACAATGACTATTTCTACTACTCTTACTTCTAATATTAGTATTACTATCACTATTGCTATAAATGTTACGGTTGGGCTACTGGTACCATTACTGCAGTATTGCTATTTCTATTTTTATTTCAGTAATAGTATTATAGTATTATTAATCCCCTTGGGGAAATGCAGGTGTCATAGCAGAATGGCGGATGGGAGGTACAGGACATGGAAAAAGATAATACAAGAAAGAGTAGTAATAATAATAGAGTAGAACATAATAATTATAACAATAATAATAATAATAATAATAATAATAATAATAATAATAATAATAATAATAGTATACATGGTATAGTAGTAGCACACTGTGCCAGAGTCTGTGCAGTGTTTAGAAACACAGTAAAAAGTGAAAGATGTGATAACTTTTTTTTTGATCAATTATTTTTATTATTATTCACATGAAACAAGACAACACATTAAACACAATCACAATACATAGAACTTCACAAGAAAATAACAAAAACAATAATAATACAGAATAACAATTTATACAGACAAAGAGAAAAGAAAACAGAGTTCAACCTTCTAAATTTTAAATCCAAGGGGTACTATCTAATAAATGGTCTTTCCCAGTGTTCAGCCCCGATTCCCGGCTGTGTGACCTTATATTAATAAAACGTACATCTCCAATTCACCACAAGGACCACTTTTTGAGAACACGACCCGAAAACAGAGCAATGAACCTTCATGAAAAAACAAAAACCTGTAGAGGTGTTCCATAGACTCACAGAGACCGTGTAAAAGTGACCAAACAGTGAAGAAATAGTTAAATAGCTACCCCCCCATAAAATCCCCAGCTAAACCCAAGAGGACAAGACAAAAGACAAGACAGACAAAACATTTCCTCCTCCCCCTCCCAAGAGACCCCCGGACTCACTCGAACACGCACCTCAACCCCGCTCAGCCGCACACGGCGGTCCTGACCTTTTCGGCTGCTGCAAACCACAGGTCAATACCTGCCTGTCCCACCCCAATCACCCGCGCCGTGGATATCTCAAGATAAATCACATCCAATAGTGTTAGGGACCAGTTAATCACTGTAAGCTTCTCAGGCTCCTTCCATCTCATTGCTATTAGCTTCTTCGCTGCTGTGACACCCGCTAGGACAACCCTTTTTAGTTGAACGGACGCAGGTAGTGTCGTTATATCGTTCAGGAGTAGCGTAACAGCTGTGAATGGGATAGTTAAGCCACACAGATCTGAAAGTTTGTCCGTTATTGACCTCCAGAAGCGGGCCACTGGTGGGCAATCCCAATACATATGCATATAAGTGCCAGTGGCCTTTTGAGAGCACAAAGTGCACCGAGAGTCGGTTATCAGGCCCATAGCAAATAGCTTCCTAGGTGTAAGATAGGTCCTATGAATATAATTAAAATTAATTTGCTGGTGATTGGGGTTGCGGGAAGATAATGCCACATTTGCCCAAACATCATCCCAGTCAAACTCGGGGTCCAACTCCGGGATATCCACACGCCAGATTGTATCCAATGATACATTTTTATATGTGGATTGAATTAAGAGCGTATAAAAGTCTGAGACAAACCCTCTGGATGTCGTCCTGTCCACTATGAGCCTGAGGAAGGGGTGTGGGTGCAAAGCTTGAGCCCACGGCACGCCATGCGCCCTCAGTGCTGACCTTAGTTGAAGGTAAAGAAAGAAGGACTCGCCGGGAAGATCATAAAATTCTCTTAAGTCCTGAAACGCACGGAGGCCGTTCTTATCATAAATATCCTCCAGAGTATGAACTCCCCTCCTTTGCCATTGAGGAATATTAACCGGCTTGTGCCCAACAAGTAATTGCTGGTTATTAAAAATTGGAGAGTCCAGGTGCCATGGGCATTTAACCCCACATGACCTCTGTACATTACGCCAAGTTTGGATCACGTGAGTTATGATCGGTCCATACCTCAGCCGGCATTTCGAAATAGAGACAGTGGAGTACACCACATCCTGCAATCTTAGCGGTGAGACCGCCGCCGCTTCTAAGGAGCGCCAAGATACAGCATCTACCTACAGGGTCTAGCCAGCACATCAGAGGTCTCAGTGAGAAGGACCAGAAATAAAGCTTAAAATCAGGGATTGCGAGGCCACCATCTTGTTTCCTACGTTGAGTAGTAGCCCTTTTGATTCTCGGGCGTTTGTTATTCCAGATAAACTTAGATACCATCGATTGTACCTTGCGCCAGTGGTCTATTGGGGGGGGGGGGGGGGGGGCAGGGGGAGCATGGAGCTAACAAAATGTATCCTAGGCAGGACGTTCATTTTGATTATGGAAGCCCGGGCTTGTAAGGAGTTTGATTCAGCGTGGGGAATATCTCTAGTATTTAAAATGTTCTACTATGGGGATATCAGCTGGTAGTCGTACCGCCTTGGCCAGCTCATTAAGAGGTAGGCAGGCTGATTTGTTCCAGTTAATCTTAAAGCCTGACATTTTACCAAAGTCGTCGATTATTCCCAATAATTTTGTGGCCGACCGGGAGGGGTCGTCCATAAAAACCAGCAGGTCATCCGCATAGAGAGCAATTTTGTGTGGAGTATTATTGACCATTATGGGGACGATGTCCTCCGATTGCCTAATAAATTGGGCCAATGGTTTGAGGGAAAGCGCGAACAGTCCTCGGCTCAGAGGACAACCCTGTCTAGAAGATCTGGAGACTGGAAAGAGTGTGGAACAGTTTTTGCCTGTCAGTATCATCGCAGACGGTGAGGCATACAGGACTTTAATCATATGAATAAAACTCTTTCCAAGACCCATAACCTCAAGTACCTTCCACAGGTATGACCACTCAAGTCTGTCAAACGCCTTCATGGCATCCAAAGACAGAACTGTGGACGGAGCTGTATTGTCTTTACTGTTATCGATTACATGCAACAGCCTCCTAAGATTATCTGCAGCCAGGCGCCCCGGGATAAAACCAGTTTGATCGCAGTGTACCAATACCGTCATAAATCTCTGCAGGCGGCGGGCCAGCACCTTGGCAAACACTTTTAAATCGGCCCAGAGAAGACTCAAGGGCCTATAGCTACCACAATCATTGGGATCTTTGTCCTTCTTGAGAAGTAAGGAAATCAACGCCATGTTGACATCTCTTGAGAACTCCCCTTGTTCGATAGCATAATTGATCATATCGAGCATCAATGGACCCAGTTGGTCCCAGAAAGCTAAATACACCTCGGGTGGAATACCATCCCAGCCTGGTGCCTTACCCCTCTGCATTTCAGCAATCGTCTCCCTCAATTCCATAAGAGTGATCGGTTTCCCCAGTTCCTTGGCCTCTTCCTCAGAAATGTGGGGTATCTCAAGCCCGCCAATGAACGATTCAAATTTAGAGTCGTCGAGATTAACCTCTGAGCTATATAACTGTGAGTAAAACTCTTTAAAAGTGTCGTTGATCTTTTTCGAATCAGTAGTGACTGTACCCTGTCTCGTCTTGATCGAGGGGATATCCGAGAAATGATCATTCGAGCGTATTTTCATTGCCAATAGATGGCTAGGCCTGGAGCCGTGAAAGTAGTAATTTTGTCTTGTCCTATGTATCAAGAACTCAGACTGTTGTTTAAGTATGGAGTTTATTTCTTTCTTGATTATCTTACGTTGTGTGTTTAGTCGTTCACTATAGTTAGTTTGCAAGGATGCGTATAGGTCTGCATATAATGTTTCCAGTCCTTCTAGTTTTTTTGACCGGGATTTTCGCAAATTGGAGGCGAAAAGTGTGACATGACACATGACCCCTGATAAATCCTTTCAATGCGTTCCACAGGACCCTAGGGTCTTCGACCGTGCCAACGTTGATCTGCAAGAATTCAGCTAGTTTACTCCTGAACTCAGAACAGAAATCATCGTTCTTTAACAAGGTTGAGTTAAAACGCCATCTGGGAGCTCTCGTGGAGAGCCTGCCAAAGGTTGCCGTAAGGAAAATCCCCTTGTGGTCCGAGAGAGCCAGGGGAACCAATGAGACGTCGAAACTATCAAACATATTAGGGGACGCGAATGCATATGTCTATTTGAGAGAAGGTTTTGTGTCTGGCTGACAGGTGAGAGTAATCCTTGAGGGTGGGATTGGATATGCGCCATAGGTCTGTGAGCCCAGTGTCCTGGGCCCACATCCTGAGGGCCTTAGAGGACCGTTGTTGGTCGCTTGTTTCAGAGGACCCGGACCTATCCATCTCCGCATCCCAGCACGCATTAAAATCGCCACCCACAATGAGAGCGTATCCAGTAAGTTCCAACAAATTCTTCGTGATTGTATTATAGAACGCTGAATCAAATGTGTTAGGGGCATACAATGCTATTATTGCCATCTTCCTATGAGAGAACTCAACTTTTGCTATAGTAATCCTTCCCTCCGTGTCCGACCACACGTCCAGGACTTTGATATCAAGGTTACGTCTTGTAACTATGACGACTCCTTTTGTCTTATCATCGGCTGAGGATGAGGAGATAACATGATATTGTCGATTTGCCAGCCTTGACACATCACCTACCAATAAATGCGTCTCACTAAGGAGAGCAATGTCAATATTTCTTCTCTTCAATAACCAAAGGACACTGGCACGCTTGTGAGGGGCGTTAAGACCCCCAGCGTTCCAAATTAAAATATACAATTTAGCCATGGTCGAATTTGTCTAAATGCATAGAGAACATACCAGTGCAGCTAGGCTGAGGCTCGAGGCGCTGATCCAGGCGGGCCCAGACGGTCAATCTCAGGAGTTCAGAGGAGGAACAATCACACACATATAAGACAACAGTACATAAAACACAGAACAATACCACCCCAGTTACAACCCACCCTCCTTCTACTCTAAACCCTAACCCACCCGACCTATTATTAACCCTCCTATACCCACTCTCCAATCCCCTCCCTATGCCCCATCCACTGAGGATGGTCATCTTCCTCTCATTACCCACTGGAGTCATGGATCCAATAAGACGCTCTCCACTCCGACCCCCCTCTAGATAAACCCCTGATTAAACCCCCACTAGTCCAATAAACACAAATAAAAACAAAAATTAATCTCAATAAAGATATCGGTCGAAAACCACCGTGAGCCTTGGCTCTAACACGAGACAACTATAATGGAAAAAATAGCCATTATTATATAATAACTAGGGATGTCCGATATTATCGGCCGACCGATATTATCGGCCGATATCGGCAGTAAAATGTGATATCGGAAAATATCGGTATCGGTAAAAAAAACAAAAAAAACAATAACAATTTTTTTTTTTTTTTTTTTTTTTAATATTTATTTAACCTTTATTTACCCAGGCAAGCAAGTAAGAACCAATTCTTATTTTATTTATTGTCAAAAGTATGCATGTTGGTTTAAAATGTTCATTTTTACTTTTTTAATGATCATATTTTGCACAGATAATGCTTACATTTAGAAAGCCTTTTGAATGCATCCAGTGAAATTATTAGTTACTTGAAATTATTCCGTTTTTTGGGGGGGAAACCCTGCATATATCGGTATCGGTTGATATCGGTATCGGTATCGGAAATTGGAGTTGGACAATATCGGAATATCGGTATCGGTAAAAAAGCCAATATCGAGCATCCCTAATAATAACTCAACATCAACCCTGTGATCATCTACTACCGAGTCTGCGTATCAATGGCGCAACGTTATAGCATAAATGGATAAAGGAAAATTCAAAACAAAATCAAATTAAAGCATATCAGCAGATAGTCTAAGGCAGGATCGGATCTATTCGATCTATTCGAGAGAAGGTTTTGTGTCTGGCTGACAGGTGAGAGTAATCCTTGAGGGTGGGATTGGATATGCGCCATAGGTCTGTGAGCCCAGTGTCCTGGGCCCACATCCTGAGGGCCTTAGAGGACCGTTGTTGGTCGCTTGTTTCAGAGGACCCGGACCTATCCATCTCCGCATCCCAGCACGCATTAAAATCGCCACCCACAATGAGAGCGTATCCAGTAAGTTCCAACAAATTCTTCGTGATTGTATTATAGAACGCTGAATCAAATGTGTTAGGGGCATACAATGCTATTATTGCCATCTTCCTATGAGAGAACTCAACTTTTGCTATAGTAATCCTTCCCTCCGTGTCCGACCACACGTCCAGGACTTTGATATCAAGGTTACGTCTTGTAACTATGACGACTCCTTTTGTCTTATCATCGGCTGAGGATGAGGAGATAACATGATATTGTCGATTTGCCAGCCTTGACACATCACCTACCAATAAATGCGTCTCACTAAGGAGAGCAATGTCAATATTTCTTCTCTTCAATAACCAAAGGACACTGGCACGCTTGTGAGGGGCGTTAAGACCCCCAGCGTTCCAAATTAAAATATTCAATTTAGCCATGGTCGAATTTGTCTAAATGCATAGAGAACATACCAGTGCAGCTAGGCTGAGGCTCGAGGCGCTGATCCAGGCGGGCCCAGACGGTCAATCTCAGGAGTTCAGAGGAGGAACAATCACACACATATAAGACAACAGTACATAAAACACAGAACAATACCACCCCAGTTACAACCCACCCTCCTTCTACTCTAAACCCTAACCCACCCAACCTATTATTAACCCTCCTATACCCACTCTCCAATCCCCTCCCTATGCCCCATCCACTGAGGATGGTCATCTTCCTCTCATTACCCACTGGAGTCATGGATCCAATAAGACGCTCTCCACTCCGACCCCCCTCTAGATAAACCCCTGATTAAACCCCCACTAGTCCAATAAACACAAATAAAAACAAAAATTAATCTCAATAAAGATATCGGTCGAAAACCACCGTGAGCCTTGGCTCTAACACGAGACAACTATAATGGAAAAAATAGCCATTATTATATAATAACTCAACATCAACCCTGTGATAATCTACTACCGAGTCTGCGTATCAATGGCGCAACGTTATAGCATAAATGCAAATTAAAGCATATCAACAGATAGTCTAAGGCAGGATCGGATCTCAGTTAAATTGCGCATACAGATGTCATTAAAACAGCGACAATAAGAAGAAAAGGAAAGAGGGTTATGGCCAGGGTTATGGCTCGAGCCACCCGAACAACTGCCTCTTTGAACTGCTGCGGTCAGGCAAGCAATACCGGAGTCTTAAGGCGAGCACAGAAAGACTCAGAAGAAGCTTCTATCCCCAGGCCATCAGGCTGCTAAACGAACAATAAACACTATGCAACAACCATCAAATGCACACAGCACACACACCCACACGCACACACTCACTTAAACAAACAACACACTGCAGCACCCACTCTCCACACTTTAGATCACACAAACACACTTTATATTTATTGATAAAGGATTTGCACTACAACTCGTACACCTACTGTAAATTGTACCTAAATTGCACCTCATCCCATTTCTGCCTTGCACTATATAGTATTGTATATTAGTACACTGCACAGTATTGTATATTATATGGTAACTCAGTTACGTCTATTCTGCATCGAACATTGTACATATGTCTATACTGAACACTGTGACCTCATTTTTTTTACTTCTAATTTACATGCTATACTATGTTATTTTATTTCATACTTATCTTGTCTTGCACAGTCTCTGGAGCGTAACAGTAAGAAGCATTTTGTATAAACGTATTCTGTACTTCTGTATGACAACTATTAAAGAAACTTGAGAGTGCAAGCAAAGCTATACCCGACCCAACCTGTTATCATATATTGTATATGTATATTCAACCGACCTTCTACTATTGGAGCCCAAAGCTCAAAACATCCTGGATATAAAAATAAAAGCATACAAGAAGTTAGTTAAGGACCCGATCACCATTGAAATGTGCAAACCAATGTCACTTTGAACAGCAACAGCAACCAAAATACGTAAACATTAACGGGTCTCGAATGTCACGGCGCAGACGATAGACTCAGCCCGCTAGCCAGCCCGAGGCCAGCGCGTAAGCTAGTGATGAATCCGGCTAGCACGCTAGAATCTGTCATGTACATTGTTCAGTTAGCTCGTTAGCCTCCATAGAGCTCGGATGGGCAGCTGGTAGTTAGCCTGTCTGGGCCTGATAACAAGCAATTGTGAGTAGTCCGCCCTAACAATGTATTTAGGTCCACAACGCCAAGCCACTCACCCGACAAAGCTATCAAGCCACCGTCTCGACCAACCCCCAGAGATATTCCTCCGCTTTGGCCAATGACCAAAATGAGCGACGGTCATCGCCCTTACATAGCACAGACAATCTTGCGGGGGCGAATAGCGTAGGCCTCAAGCCCAGTTTCCATAGCTTGGCCATGACCAGTTTGTATTCGCCCCTCTGTGCCTGAACCTCCGGTGTGAAGTCCTCGAAAATGGCCACTTTGTGATTGTCGAGACCCAGATCCCCCCTTCTGGCCCGGGCCGACCGCATGATGAGTTCTCTCTGCTGTAGCCTGTTTAGCTTGACAATGATGGGCCTCGGCTCCTTGCTCACATCAGGACTGGTCTTGCCCACTCTGTAGGCCGATTCACATAAGGGCGGGTCGGGAAGAACATCTTTCCCCAGTATTTTCTGCAGCAGCTCCGGCATGTTCTCCGAGAGACGTCCTCCTTCACTGCCCTCCGGTACACCGACAATCCTGATGTTGTATCGTCTCTCCCTGGACTGCATTTCCGCAATTACCGACTGTAATTTGGCGACGTCAGCCTGCCTAGCCAGCAGGGAACACTCCAGACCCTCCACCCTCTCGCCCTGTCGAGAGGCCTCAACCGTTAGCGAAGCTAGTTCGTTAGCGTTAGCTGCGGCGGCAGCGTGTAGCGACTCCAGCTTTTCTCTCAACGGACCTACCGCCAGCCTGATTTCCTCCGACATTGCCCGATGGAAGGTATCAAAAAGTTCCGCCTGCGCTTTCATTTGTGCATCAGCGAAGCGTACCTCAAAGTCCGCATGGAGTTTGGTCACGACCGAGAGAATTTCACTTATCTCAGGCGAAAGCGAGGACGGGCTCGGTGCCATTTTGTCGGCTGTAGCGTTCATGGCTCTGGTTCCCTTCGACATCGTGAAAAGTTGAAAAAAGGTCGATGAAAGTAGTAGATGCTCGACCACTCAACAAAAAGACCAATAACAAATAAAAATAAAATAAAGACTAGTGGGGTGACAGTGTTTTCCGCACGATAATAGGGAGCTCCCATGAAACACGTCTCACCCCATGAACGCCTGGCTCCGCCCCCAAAGATGTGATAACTTAAACCTACTACCTTGACACAGATATAATGATCTCCTCACTCAACATCCATTCACCAGATGATTGTCACAAGGCTACGATGAGCAAGGGAACCTTCTGACTGACTTTCTGATGGGTAAACAAAGGTGTAACCATGGACTAGGATAATCAGAAGAGGATGGGTCAGTGTCATCATAGAAATGGTTAGAAAATGGCTTCTCTCGTTACTGCCGGGAGACAAAGCGTGCATTAAAAAGTAATGTTGTCAAGGTCTCTCTCAAGAGAGGTCCGCTCACTCTGCCGCCATCTTGATAACAACAACTAACAAGACTAATGAGACACATGCACCATCCAGTGGTTTCTGCCACGGAGTCCTTAGTTACCATGGCAACCACTCACTGCAGAGATTGTTAAAATACCTTTAAAACTCACATTTCACCTCAAAATGCAGTAGATTATAATTGTACTCAACGTTAAATAATGATGTCGACCAAAACTATGTTAGTCGATTTGTTGTTTGTTTTGACAGTTATTTTCCTGAATGATGAAAATACCACTATATTTAAAGAGCATCCTCTGCATGGTTGCATGTGGGGAATTTAGCAGACATCTTAAATACCAGGTGATTATTATTAAATGACAACCCTGGCCAATGACCTGTGGCATTGTGCAATGTTGGTAGACATGAAATGTTATGAGAATACTATGAATTAACCCTTTCACTACCACACTACCAATGGTTAACCCTTTCACTGCGACAATATAGAAGGTTAACGATTTCACTGCCACACGACAAAGGGTTAACCATTTCACTACCACACTACAGAAGGTTAAGGGTTGAACAAAGAATGACTTTAGTCGAGGACAGCCCGAGTAAATGTAATCATAAAAATGCTTAGCTGTAATGTAAATGTGAGGGATTGTTCCCGATTTCCAAAATGTTGTCTCTTTGGAGTTATTTTTATTTTACAGTATGGTGTTATGTGAAACCATGGTTATATAGCATACTTGGCTATCGCGTCTCGCTCTGCCAATGAGATATCCTCTTATCTCCACGCACATATTGTGCACACGAAACAAACAAATGCACCCACTTGCACGTGACCAAGCCACTCCCATGCGTCTCCCTATATGATTTGATGATTTGATTAGATTTTTATTTAGTACATACAATTTATACAAAAGTATAAAAACAAGGGGTACAAGGAGAACATGTGAAAGTCTGTCAACTTGTTTCCAACATGGTCCCAAGAAGAATACAATAAATCACAAAGAAAGAGTTAAGAAGATAAGATAGATACAACAAGTAGATAAAATAGACAACACAATTTTCTGAAAGAGCCTCATGGCGCCGGAAATGGTCATGCTCCACCTTCCTCATTTCGTTTCCAACACGGAAGTAGCAGTGCACTCCGTGAACTAGTTGTTATGAAAATGTAGGGAGAAATTACACAATGTTGGGTATTCGCCAGGAGTTCACCAGAATAAGAATAGAATAAGTCAAGATAAAAACTCAGTTGTGGCGACCTTACCCGACATCGAGCCAGGGACAGAGTGAAACTGTCTGGAATAGATAAGATGGATGGCAGGCCCCCCCCCCCGATCCTCACCCAAACCCCCCTCCCACGTGTACGCCTGGCAATGTACGCGCGCTGGAGAGGAGGGACCCTTGACTGTCTCCTCGCCCATTTCCTAAGCCAATACCCTTATCCCACTAGGCGGCAACTGTAGCCTAACCCCCCCCCCCTCTGGTAATAACTAATGGCAACTGTAATTAGTTTAGGCCAGAACCACTCTCCGTCCTCCCTCCCAACCCCCAAATCCCCCCCCCCCCTGGGGGTGCTTCCTGAGACACACAGACTCTCGGCTAGAAGAACATTGTAACAACAAATGTGCTTTGTTTGTATTAATTTAGGGTTGTGCCATTATTACTATGCAAATGTAATAATTGTGATTGATTTCCTGTAATGAGTTGTATGTGTTGTTTCAAGCATCCTTGACTTTCAAGGACAACGATGTAAATAAGTCACTGCGCCTTTTTCGTTCCTATCCTTGACAAAAATGTATAATAGAGTAATAATCTGTATATGTTTTGTTGTCTAAATAAAAACCTTCAACCTTCAACCCCGGAACCTTCTCGGCACATCCTAACAGCGCAACGGGCCTGTCCTGGGTTTTTCTCGTCTCGTGACAGCAGACTGAGGGACGTCGCGTGACTGTTAGCAGTCGAGCTAAGTCGTGCACAGGTAGGGCCTGCGCTATCAGGCATTGATACTAGCATGGGTAATACTGCTCGTTGTCTCGTGAGATGGCCGAGTGATGTATTGGTGCGGGGGCGGGATATTTGGGAAAACATGACTCTCTTTTGGATGTTTTCCGAGTATCCTAGCGTGCAGCTAATGCTAATGCTACAATGTTGGGGCGCCATTTCCCCTTGTTCCCCGCAGAGGGCTGTCTTTACTGTCTTCTCTCCTCTTAACCATTCATGCTGACGGTCAATTGGTGTCTAATGTTGGGGGTTTAACAGGGGCTTGTTTACCATTTACATGGGTGGATGGGCTGAGGTCAGGGCAGGTGTGCTTTTTGTGAATCTATGAATTGAAAATGGGGGTCCCTGGTGTGGACAGGACTAACGTTTTCTCTGGTCTGCATCCCCTTAACAATTGTGTGTATTGGGCTAGCCCATTCTGCAATATGTTAATAGAGTTTTCGTTCATTCATTCATTTATCCCTTCATGGGTGCACACCGCAGTGGAGGTTGTTGCATGCCTACTAGTGAGGCAGTGCTTCACTAGTAGTAGACTTTGGTCTGCAGCCACCACTGGTGTTCCGTGCTTAGTGAAGCAGGTGGCATCAGTCCTTTGCCCTGACATGGTGGAACAGTGTCCCGCCCGGCCGACGCCATGAGGCGAGTCGGCCCGGCAGGTGGCTGGTGGGCTGATGAAGCCTATACCGCCGCGGTACAGAATTAGCAGCGACTGGCAACATTGCTCAATTTGCTGTTTTTTCTGTCAAAAATGATGTTGGGTGGTGGGGCCTTAGGGCCAGCCGACGTCAAAACATCGCGCAAGGTTTTGAGGTTATTCAGCTTTTGACCTAGCCGCAAGCTATAACCGCAGGGAGGGCTAGGATGCTGTCAACGGTTGTTCACAGGCATTTTTGGTTGGAGCAATCTCCCCTTGAGGGGTCTCCTCCTCAGGGCTCCCCCCTCCGCGGGTGGACCTTGGTCTGTCCACGTAGGCGTGGGCGGTATTTGACCTGGGCTCCATGCTGCCCCACACCGCGCAGCCAGAGGTGAAAGCACAACCTCGCCAGCAGCTGCGGCGAGGCCCCCGGCCAGCAGCCATGTTTCCCCTGCCTGAGATACCCTGGACAACAGGTGATCACAAGGCCGACAGCCTCGGCGGCCGAGGGATCGGCTACATTAGATGAGCACGCCCTAAAAAAACGTTGCCGTCTAGCTGTGTCTAGCACGCTCTCCGGTCACTACCCCCCGCTATGCTACGGGACACAGGGCTCTGATTTGTTCCCTTTGGCTGCGGGACGCGTGCTTTCAGTGAAGCGCAAGTGGCCCCACGTTTCGCTTCTCATGGGGACAGGGGCTGACACCCAGTTGCTAGCTAGGCCTGGGTCTGCCTGTGAGAATGCTGTGCTGTCAAGCGGCTCCCACGTCACACGTTCTGCGTCTGTGTTTGGTGAGCCTGGTGTTGTGTCTGTCAATGGAAAAGGTTGTCAGCGGGGGAACTCGAGGCCCAGGAGGTCACAGCGTGAGTTCCCCCAGCCCCGCCCTCGCCAGGCCGGGTATCACGTTAGTGCCTCCCCCGACCGGAAGACCGGCGGTGGTCAGTCAGGCACTCGTGGTTTGGGTGGTAGTAATATCACTACAGGGCTACGGTGTGTAGGAATCCACCCTATCGGGCAGTGTGGAAACCACACGCCTTGCATGTCCAGCTGCAGAGCAGGCTATCCTCAGCAGTCCATGCCGGGAAGATGCTCAGTGGGGGAGCTTATGTCACCAAGTGTGATGCTTGCGTGTTGGCACGACCAGGGTTGACAACGCACAGCGGGAAGGATCGGGCCACCTGTCTACGATTCCTAGCGGACCAGCGGCAGTTGGCGGCGGGGGCGCTTTGGAATTTTACCACGTATGGCTGCAGTGATAGCCATATGTCGGTGTGGATGGAGAGAACGCTGAGGGCGGGCGGCGCTTGTGTTACAGTTTACACACCCCCGCCCTCCGTTTTTGGGTTTAGTACAGACTCTATTATCAGAGTCCACGGCAGTGACAGCCCTGTCCGAGGAGATTTGTTCTCTGGCGGCGAAGCAGGCCGTCGTCGTGGTCCCATGAGAGGACGCGGTGAGCGGCGTTTTCTCCCGATATTCTCTGGTGCCCGAGAAATCGGGGGGGGGGGGGGGGGGGGTGTCAGACCCATACTGGACCTGTCCCATGGAAGGTTCAGAATGTTGACCGTCACCCACCGTTGTCAGGTGGGGGACTGGTTCACCTCCATAGACCTGTAGGATGCGTATTCGCATCCCGATCTTCCATCCTAGGACATACCTACGCTTCCTTTGCAGGGATTAGCGTACGAGTACCAGAGGCTGCAGTTCGGCTACTCTCTGGCTCCCCGCATGTTCACCAAGTGCGTGGAGACCGCGCTGGGGCCTCTGCGTCGTCGGGGGATAAAAATGTTATTCTACCCTGGACGACGTTCTGGTCCTCGGCCGGTCAGGGAAGATCACCAGGTCTCATACCAGGCAGGTGGTGGAATTCCTCACCAGCCTGGGTTTTGCTGTAGACTGGAAGTAGAGTACTCCTCTTCCCAGTCAACGGGTGGAGTACTTGGGCTTATTTCTAAGCTCAATGTCTATATGGGCATCCCTCTCAGAGCGGCGGCGAGTGAATGTTCTCGGCGCGCTAGGACAGTTATGGCGCTGTCCGTGATGCGCCTGCTCGGTATGATGGCATCTGCTCACTCTGTGGTCCCTCTTGGCCTCCTCTTCATGAGGAGGATACAGAGGTGGTTTTTCCAGTATGGAAATGGACCCGGTGAGAGACAAGTGGAAGCGGCTGAAGGTTCCCATGTCAGTACTGGGGGACCTCGTCCTCTGGGGAGGGCCTGGGGCCCTCACCAGCGGGGTCCCCGTGGGCAACAGGCTGTCACACGTCACGGTCTTCACCGACGCTTCCCTCACGGGATGGGGGGGGGGGACGTGCCGGGCCAACGCAGTAGGGGGCAGCTGGCAAGACCATGCTGCCCGGTCTGCACTACATTCAATGTGTTGGAATTGAAGGCAGTCCTTCTGGTTCTCAAACGGCTCGGCCACCTTGTGGTGGGCAAGCATGTTTTGATCAGGACGGACAACATGACGTCAGCGTCGTATATTGACAGACAGGGAGGAGTGCGCTCCCCCCGTCTGCACCGGGCGGCGGTCAAGCTCTGGCTATGGGCGTTTCTCCATCTGCGCAGCCTGAGGGCTCTCCACATCCCCGGCAGGGAGAATGTGGGTGCAGATGTGATGTCATGGGGCGGTCCTCACCCTGACGAGTGGGGACTACATCCAGACATAGTCGGACAGGTCTGGGACCGATTCCGTGGCCGCCCGGGATTCTGTACGCATCCCCCCCATACACCTGATAGCTCAGCTGTTGGGGCAGGTACGTCGGGAGCGCGGGACTTGATCCTGGTCGCGCCGGGCCGGGGCTCAGCTGTGTGGTTCCCGGCCCTGATTCAGCTCTTGGTGGCCCTGCCGTGGCCTGTTCCGTGGTCACCGCGGGCCCTCTCTCAGGCACGAGGAACTCTGTTCTGGCTCCTGTTCTGGGGCAGCCTCTAGGCTTGGCTGCTGAAAGTGTGAATCTGGTGGGGATGCGTCTTGACTCTTCTGTGGTTAACGCCATCCGGAACGCGCGCGCTCCGTCCACTACCGCGGCTTACGCTGGGAAGTGGCATATGGTCGAGTGTGGGGGCAGAACATTGTTCAGCCACCCTCTCGTGAAACGTTTCCTGCCATTGGATCAGCTGTCTTTAAGACTGCGTTCCTTTTGGCCATCACCTCCGCTAAGCGCGTGGGTGAGCTGTGTGCTCTCTTGGTGCGGCCTGAGTGCCTGTCTATTCGGCCAATAGCGGTGCGACTCTGAGGCCTAATCCAGTCTTCGTGCCAAAGAATATCCGGAGCTCTTTTCGCTCCAGGGATATTGTGGTTCAGGCGTTCGTCCGCCTCCTCACGCTAGTGAGTTGGAGGCGAGCCTTCACCTGTCATGTCCTGTCCGTGCACTGGGGGTTTACCTCAGTCGGACTCGGGATCTCAGGGCTTCCGATAAACTGTTTGTTTGTTACGGTGGCCCTCGCACGGGTGAGGCGCTGTCCAAGCAGCACCTGTCACATTGGTTGTGCGAGGGCATTGCCCTTTGCTACACGTTGGCTGGACAGGTCCCCCCCTGGGGGCATCAGGGCGCACTCCACTCGTGGAGTGGCGGCCTCTGCTGCCCTGTTAGGGGGGGCCTCGGTGGAGGACATCTGTGCTGCGGCTTCCTGGTCCTCCCCGGGTCCTTTCGTTAAGTTTTACCTCGTGGACATGACTGGGGGTTCTGTCTCCCAGGTGGTTCTGAGGTCTGGGACCTCTCCTGCGTCCCGCCTGGGGTGTGTGGGTGTGGACCACGGAGTGCTGTGTCACATGTGGTCCCGCCTGTGCTGTGCGTTCAGGGGCGCACTTTGGTGGAGGTTACTGTGCCCTACACACACACACACACACACACACACACACACACACACACACACACACACACACACACACATACACACACACACACACACACGCACACATACACACATACACACACACAGACACACATGCATGCACACCCCGCCTACCCAACCGTTCCATACCCCACCCCACCCACCCAACCACCTCCAATGTACAGTCCCCCCCCCACCCCACCTACCCAACCTCCTCCAATGTACAGTTTCTACGTCAAATGTATACTCTCTTTTTTAGACTATTTTTGTAGCACAAACAGTAGGCCTACTGTATTTGTAAATCTGGTATGTCATAAATGTATAGATGTAGCAGTACTGTCTATCTGTATGTTGTGTATGTCATATATGTTATGATGAATTGAAAATGGGGGACCCTGATGTAAACAAGAAGAAATTCTTTCTCTGGTCTGCATCCCCTTAACAATTGTTTGTATTGAGCTGTACTGTATTGTACCCATTCTGCAATCTGTTAATAAAGTTTTCAATCAATCAATCAATGCACGCACAAACACACATACACACATGCACGCACACACACGCATGCATACTTGCTTGCTCACACACACACAAACACACACACACACACACACACACACACACACACACAGACACACGTACACACATGCATGCTTACACACACAATGCCACACACACACACACATGCTCGCACACACACACGTACACACAAACACACACACACAAACACACATGCAAACACACACACACACACTCCTTGGCAGTACAAGGAGAAACCTGTTGTAATCTGGGAGGCAGGAAACAAAAGACCTCGTTAATGCAGATACTAGAAGGGGCCTTTGATGTGGTGCCAAGCCATTCACTCATCACACACACAAACACACACACACACACGCACACACACACACACACACACATTGTGCATGAAAACACATGTATGCCTGCACACACATGTACACACGCACATACACACTTACATATACTACATCCATTCACTCATCACACACACATGCACACACACACATGCACTCACATATTAATTCATTCAACCATTATTTAGTCTCGAAAATCATTAAGAGTTCAACTCTCATTTCAGATGAGATGATGTTGAGAAATACAGTACATAATAATAATAAAAAAAAACTCACAAGAAAGTCAATCAATAAAACAATTAAAAACAACTACAGACTTGGGTGAAATGGTTGATTTAAACTGTCCACAGGATACTAAAGTATTGAGTTTTAATGTACCTTGTAAGACAATCGACCTGTCGGGGGCACAGAAACTAAAAGCACATTTCCCAACTTCAGTGTAAACTCTGGGGGTTTGAAGTGTAAGCGAGTACGATAAGGTCCAAAGGTCCAGTCCAATAATAGAAATCAATAATGAAACCAATAATGGCTTTATATAGAAACCGATGCCTGTGCAAATAATGTCTCTGCCAGAGAGGACCATCCAACCTTATTGTACATGATACAATGATGAGTACTATATCTATCACTGGTGATAAATCTCAGGGCTGAGTGATATAGAGAATCCAAAGGTATAAGAATGGAAGCAGCAGCATGTCTATAAATCACAGCTCCATAATTCAAGACAGATAGAAAAACTTCTTCAATGACCCTCTTTAGCAAGCAATTAGCAATCATCAAGAAGCTGATTCTGTTCCTGTACAAGCCAATTCATTGCCGCAGTTTACTGGCAAGATTGTCTATATGGAATTTAAATGTACATTTATAATCAAGCCAGATGCCAAGTTATTTGTATTCTGTAATTCTCTCAATGTCAGACCGATTCACAGTTGATATATGCAATTTACTAATACCTAGTTGTACAGAATCTGCAATACAATAGTCAATAGTGTAATTTTTATAAAGATGAACATGACAGCCACTCAAGGAAGAGACAATATTATTAATATAAATGATAAATAAGATAGGCCCCAGGATTGATCCCTGTGGGATACGAAAATACGTTTCGCAATTATGCCACATCAATGTGGAACGCCCTACCCAAAGCTGTAAAGGAATGTGAATCACTACCCACTTTCAAAAACACTCTCAAAAAACACCTAAGGGAGACTGCAACTCGAAACTGGCCCCTGTAAATGTCCGAACACAACCCCCTCCAATGTACAGTAAATTACCAAGTATGGTCTTGTCAATAATCCAATGTACAGTGTTGTTTGTACAGTTGTACAGTGTCCCCCACCCACCCCTCCTACATAACCCCCCCCCCCCCCCAACCCCCCCCCCCCACTCCTACCCAACCCCCCCCCCCCCCCCACCACCACCTCCAATGTACAGTCCCCACCCACCCAACCCCCCCCCCCCCACTCCTACCCAACCCCCCCCACTCCTACTCAACCCCCCCCCCCCCCCCAACCCACCCAACCACCTCCAATGTACAGTCCACCCCCACCTACCCAATCCAATGTACAGTTTCTACGCCTAATGTATATACTCTTTTCTTTCTGGACTCTTTTTGTATCACAAACAGTACTGTAATTGCAAATCTGGTATGTCATAAATGTATAGATGTAGCAGTACTGTCTATCTGTATGTCATGTATGTCATATTATATGTTACGATGAATTGAAAATGGGGGACCCTGATGTAAACAAGACGAAAGTCTTTCTCTGGTCTGCATCCCCTTAACAATTGTATGTATTGAGCTGTACTGTACTGTACCCATTCTGCAATCTGTTAATAAAGTTTTCATTCATTCATTCACACCTTTTGTGATGGGTAAGAACTCTGACTGGGCATTCCCCATTTTCACACACTGAAGTCTCTCAAAATGTTGTAATCTCCTTAATTTTCTCCTTGGAGGACTAAGGCCCAGTCCACACGATCACAGGTATTTTTGACACTGAGGTTTTATAATTATTCAAAAAAAAATAAACCTCCGTACACACACAGTGGTTTAAACTGATGTAAGTCAAGAGTTTTATTTGTCACGGCATACAAGTATACAATGAAATGCGGGTTAGCTACATGCTAATGTGATTTGAATTTGCCATTATAATAGTTAGCATTGTGGCTAGCGTACATTATCGTAGTAACGTTAGCGCTAGTAGAATGAATGGATGAAAACGTTATTTAACAGATTGCGGAATGGGTACAATACAATACGGCTCAATACAAACAATTGTTAAGGGGATGCAGACTGTTGTAGTTTGGACTGGGTTCCTTATAACAATAACTTGACAACACATGAGCTTAGTTGGTAGCCGCAGCTACTTGGGACAGCTCTGCAGTAAACACTGGAAATAACCTCGGTTACTATGTCCACACGCAACCAATGCAACCGGGATGCGCCCAAAAACCCGGTTGCGTGTGGACGAACAGTGCAACCGCGCACATTAAGGCTCGGTTACATAACACCCCGCGTTCGTGTGGACAGGGCCTAATTGCGCTGGCTACAGTTACATTTCAACCACAGTAAAAGTATGGCAAATTCTCTCAAAACAGTTATCACAGTCACTTAAACCCATCTTTCACTTGGGAAAACAGCCAAATACTACTGCAAAAGAAAGTATTACTTAAGGTTCAGAAGATACCAAAAAGAAAAAAAGAAGAAAATAAAGAGAAGATATCGGCATTAAGATTATAAATGAGAATTGATTAGATTCTGTGCATTGATTATGTGTAATGAGTGTATTCATTAGATTATAGACATACCTAATACACCTACAAAATACAATGAAACGCAGGTCTTTCTCTGACTAGACGTAGAACCAACTGACGGTACTCTTCTCCCATGACAGTTACCATCGAAGTGCCCTTGAGCAAGACACTTAAGATAAGATAAGACAGACCTTTATTCATCACTGTCAGTACATTCGGTTGTCATAGCAGCAACAGGAGGAGAGGAGAGGTGTACAGGCAGGATAATAGGAATAAAATACAAGAATAAAAATATAGAAATACAAAAATAATTGTCCTCCAGTTCTCCTGAAGTTAACCAAGTGAGTCCTTGCCCTCGGTTGTGGAGCTTGATGGCTACTGGCACAAAGGACTGACCAAGACGATTTGCGGTGTGTCGGGGTGGGGATGGGGGTAGGTGGTGGAGGGCTGCCTGTATGGCTGAACGTGCTTAACGTGCACTTAACTCCCAACTGCTCCCAGCATCTGTGGCTGTACTGGGCAGCTCCCAGATGTGCTTGGCAAATCTTCCCTAAGTAAATAAAGGTGAAAAAAAAATTCTAGTAATCTGAGCCGAGCTGAAACCACCCATTCCTCCTCTCTCCTGCTGCGTTGGTATGGAGCCACTATTATAGCGCCACCAAGTGGCCACTCGAACGTCAAACTAGGACATTTAAAGCATGAGAATGCTCTGATGTAGGTACATTTCCAGTATCGGTTTTTGATATCAATCAGCTGTGATCCCAGGGGCACCTGTAGGGTCCGTGAGAGCGCTCTCCAGGGCAAGCTGTGTGTGTGGTCAGATCTCTGGGCTGGTATGGCCTGAGGATACCAGCGGTCTGGGAGTGGATCTGACCACAGTCAGCAGTGGGCAGTCCCAAGGCTATAGTGGTGGCTGATAATGACCATCCCCACACAGACATGCGCTCGCACGCACACAAACAGACACACATGCATGCAAATGCGGAAAGAACACATGCTGCACGCACACACACAGACACGTGCCCACACACACGCAAACAGACACACATGCATGCAAATGCGGACAGAACACACGCTGACATGCGAAAACATGAAGGCACATACACACAGGGGAGGCCAAAAAAAAGAAAACACACACACACACGCACTTTACAGTAATAACAACCAAAACATCCCCAGGACAATCCATCAAAAATAACAAAGAAAAAAAACGAACAATAAAACAGGTCACAGTAATAGTCTGTACAATTCTCCTATTGTACCTCACCGTCTTTTCTTTCCTATTGGTTTCTTTTGGAAAGGAGGAGTGTCACATCCAGGGAGGGAGATCAGAGCTATACGGGGGCCTCTCTCTCTCTCCCCGCGCTCAGCCTCATGGCAGGGGCCTGTTAAATGTGTGCGTCCGCAGTGGTCTCTTTCTAGTGGTGAGGGGGGCGGCTGGGAGTCCTGCAGCTGACAGTTAGCAGCCTGATCCTGGGATCAGTTTTTCCACAGAGAAGGGTCTGATGTGGCCTCGCTGGAGGATGTGGTGGATTCTCCTGACGGATCATTGTTTAGGTTCTGGAGTGTGTGTGTGTTTGTGTGTGTAGTGTATGTAGTGTGTGTGTGTGTGTGTGTGTGTGTGTGTGTGTGTGTGTGTGTGTGTGTGTGTGTGTGTGTGTGTGTGTGTGTGTGTGTGTGTGTGTGTGTGTGTGTGTGTGTGTGTGTGTGTGTGTGTGTGTGTGTGTGTGTGTGTGTGTGTGTGTGTGTGTGTGTGTGTGTGTGTGTGTGTGTGTGTGTGTGTGTGTGTGTGTGTGTGTGTGTGTGTGTGTTTCTATATCAGCCTGTGTAGCTTAGATGAAGGGTATAGTACAGGACTGGACCCCACATACATGTGTCTTTCATACGTTATTTTTAGCTGCGCCCACCGGCTCTATAGGTTATATATATATAGGTTGGTGGGTGGTTGCGTCTGTTGGCCCACAGAAGTGTGCCCACCCTCTAGCGGTCACAGGTTACGCCCTAGGAAGTTGAAATTTGGCATGGAGTTCAAGTGTTTGTGTGTGTGTGTGTGTGTGTGTGTGTGTGTGGTGTGTGTGTGTGTGTGTGTGTGCGTGTGTGTGTGTGTGTGTGTGTGTGTGTGTGTGTGTGTGTGTGTGTGTGTGTGTGTGTGTGTGTGTGTGTGAATGCATGCGTGGCTGATCGCAGCTATTGTGGAGTCGCGCTTGTTATATTCTTGGTGGGTTTTGCCAACCATGTAAATGTTCCATCACATTCGCACAGCACCAAAATCATTGGCTCAATTCTTGAAAAGAAAGAGGTTTCTCTGCATGAGCATTAGCCTAAACTAAATAATGGAATTTTGTGTGCGTGCGTGTGTGTGTGTGTGTGTGTGTGTGTGTGTGTGTGTGTGTGTGTGTGTGTGTGTGTGTGTGTGTGTGTGTGTGTGTGTGTGTGTGTGTGTGTGTGTGTGTGTGTGTGTGTGTGTGTGTGTGTTTGTGTGTGTGTGGGCAATGGTATGTGTGAGAGGGAGCGTGGGGGTTCTTTTGGGTATTGCCTATGAAGGATAATGCAATGTAATGGTATTTATGGTGTGATTATTGCGGGTCTAATGTGGAAAATAATTGTGGGGTTTGAACACTTCAGACAAAGAACGATACGTCCATTATGGAAAACCTTTGGATATCCAATGTATTTGCAGGTGTAAATCTTTTTGATTGTGAACGTGACATATCCCTGGAATGTATTTTCTTTACTATTCTTTTTGTTAATTAATGTTATTTGTTAATTACAGCACCATGAAAATGATGTAGATGAAGAAATAGCAATATCTTCTCTTTTAGGGACTGCTACCCATATAATTTCATTGAGCTGTAATTAACACAACACAAGGATTCAATGTCCCAGATAACATCACTGGTGGCCATATTCAAACTAATTTACTCTCAATAACTTGTCAAACTAAATGGGCACAACTGTTTAGAGTTTTTGGATGTGTGTGCTTTGTTTTATTGTTTTGATGAAGTGCCCCTTTAACAACCAACAAAATGATAATAATAAAAAATAAGTTTCTTCCTCTGTGTGATACTGTTTCATTCATTCAAACAGTCTGAGATCCAAGCAGCCTTATCTGAAAAGGAAGCTCAGATGTAGGGAGTGTTGTGCAGGAAAAAAAGAAAACATCCTGGTGGTTTTGCTGACAGTGGATCCCAAAGTGAGGTCCGGGGACGCCCAGGGGTCCTCATGGTGGTTCCAGGGATCCCCAGCAAACCTCTCTCCACTGCTATATCCCCCACCTACAGTAAAGACAACTAACTCTAGACGACAGGTAATATGTTGCTATATTCATATTATAATTGTATTAGCAGTTTCTGGCTTGACAGTAAAAATTCCTGCTGGACTCTAGAATCATCCTACTGTCACGTCATCCCAACAACAAGTAATGTCTTCTGATTATCATGAGAATAACGACAAACTACATTTACATGTACATTTAGTCATTTAGCTGACGCTTTTATCCAAAGCGACTTACAAGTTACTAGTTTGTTGTTTACTGTATAACAAGTCAGCAGGAAGGGTACAACTCTTTGAGCTGAGTAACAATATTCATCAAGCAGTGGTGGACTTGGGTGCTATGGTGTTGAGTGCATAGTAATAAAGACATATTAGTATAGTAGGTAGTAATATAGGCAAGGAAGATTATTAAGTGTAAAAGTGCATGATAGTAAAAGACAGTACAAAGGTTATTTATTTTTCAGATATTGATTGAAGAAGTGTGTTTTTAGTCCCCTGAATATAAACACACTGGAATTGTGTCTCTTGTTTTCTCCCTCATACAAAGTAGAGAGAACGTAGTCTGTGAGAGCTGAATGAATGAATGAATGAAAACTTTATTTAACAGATTGCAGAATGGGTACAATAGAGTACGGCTCAATACACACAATTGTTAAGGGGATGCAGACCTGAGAAAGACGTTTGTCTTGTTTCCATCAGGGTCCCCCATTTTCAATTCATATAGACATTTATGACATACACAACATACATGACATTTATGGCATAGGGACATATAGGTATTTAGTACTGATACATTTGTGACATAAACGGTATTCAAATATACAGTACTGTTACCCCTAGATCCTGACAGAGTATATACATATGATGGGGAGGGGACTGTACATTAGGAGGGGGTGGGTGGGTGGGAGAGAGATATACATACGGCGGGGAGGGAATATATACATGCGTGGGGAGGAGACTGTCTATTATGAGGTGGTGGGGGTTTTGGGCATTTACGGTGGCCAGTTTCGAATTGCAGCCTCCCGTAGGTGCTCTTTAAGAGCGGTTTTGAATGTGGGTAGGGATTCACATTCCTTTACAGCTTTAGGTAGGGCGTTCCACATTGATGTGGCATAATTGCGAAATGTATTTAGTCCCTTGTTTGAGCCGAATCTGGGTTTAACATGATTTGTTGAGCTTCCTCTGGTGTAGTGGTTGTGGTATTCACTGACCTTTGGGAAGTATTTTGACATGTACATGGGTACCTTAGTCGTATAGTGTATCTTGTAGACCAGGCCCATTGCAAGTTGCTGTACTCTGTCGTCTACTCTAAGCCATCCTAGGTTGTCAAAGTGGGCAGGGGTGAGGTGGGTTCTGGGGGTAAGGTCAAGTAGTAGTCTGACCAGTTTGTTTTGTGATGTTTGTAATTTTGTTTTAAGCGCCTTTGAGGTGCTTTGGTACCATGAGGTGCACGCATAGTCGTAGTACCCTTGAATGAGTGCTCCTGCCAGAGTCTTCAGGGTATTCTTGTTTACCAGAGAGGAGATCCGGTACAAGAATCGAGTTCGTTGGTTGACTTTTTTTATTACATTGGATGCCATTTTGTCACAGGAAAGATTTGCCTCTAGGATGGAACCCAGGTAGGTAATTTCGTCTTTCCTTGTGACAATATTGTCACCCACTGCAACTGAGAAGCCGTCGGTCTTGCTGAGTTTGTTATTTGAACCGAAGAGAATGGACTCTGTTTTGCCCATGTGTAATGATAGTTTGTTATCAGCGAGCCATATGCAGATTTTGCCTAGTTCCGAGCTGAGGGTTTTTTCAACCTGCAACTTGTTCTTGTCAGAGACCAGCAGGGCTGAGTCGTCCGCAAACAGGAACAAGTTGCAGTCACAGGCTGACGACATGTCATTTGCATAAATTAGGAAGAGTAGCGGTCCTAGTATGCTTCCTTGTGGAACACCACAGCTCACTGTGAGGGGGGGGGATAGAGTACCGTTTACCTCTACCATCTGTTCTCTCCCCTCCAGGTAGGATTGCATCCAGCTCACTGATAAGCTATCAAAACCAATTGCTTTTAGCTTGTCAATCAGAATGGAGTGATTGACAGTGTCGAAGGCCTTTTGTAGGTCCAGCATGACCATGCCGCAGTATTTGCCCGCGTCCACCTCTTGTTTGATGTGGTCGTTCAAATAGAGGAGGCATGTGTCAGTGGAGTGGGACGTTCTGAAGCCAGATTGGAATTCGTAGATTAGATTTTTTTCCGCCAGGTACTTTTCGACCTGTTCGAAGACTATTTTCTCCATGACTTTCGAGATGGAGGTAAGAATAGAAACAGGGCGGTAGTTGCCTGGGTCTAATTTGCTGCCCTTTTTGTGCAGAGGGGTCACCCTCGCAATTTTGAAGTCCTTGGGGACGTGTCCCTGTTTTATAGAGAGGTTTATTATGTGAGTGATGACTGGGGTGATGGCGGCTGCTGCGTCTCTGAGGAATTTGGAGGGGATGTTGTCATGGCCAGTGGCCTTGTTAGGTTGGAGGGCGCTCAATTTTTTGAGTACCTCATCGGTTGTTACCATTTCAAGTTTGAAGTCGTCTTTGTGGACCCCTAGGTTTTTGTAGTATGCTACTATGTGTTCTACCCCATAATGCCCTGAGTGGGAGGGTAGTTTGTTTACCAGTGTTGTGGCTATGTTTGGGAAGAAGATGTTTAAGTAATTGGCTACATCCAGCTTGTCTGTGATGAGCGTGTTGTCCGTCTTTATGTTTATGTTTGAGAATCTGGTTTTAAGTTTTTTACTGCAGCCTAGTTGATTATTGAGTAATTTCCAAAGTTCGCGGGGTTTGTTTTTGTTTTCCTCAGTTTTGTCGTAGCTCAGTAAGCTATCAGGCACATATATTGTAAGATCCTAAAGCCTGGACAGGAGAAGAAGAAGAGGCAGGTTTTGGAGCAGCCAGAGAAGAAGAGACCATGACCAACACAACAAGCCACACATGGAAACAAGCACAAAACCGCCGAAGTTCCACGGCGCGCCTACACTGTATACGGAGGCGCTGACATTCTGTGTCATCAATTAGAAAGTCGGCTACAACAGACTCACTGAAGGAATGAGAGTGTCCACAGCGGCGTGGGAAGAATGCTTTTACAAGTGTCTCTCTCTCACAGTTAAACATCTTGTCATGCGTGATTATAGTGTACAGACTGCAAAGAACTACCTCTCTATGTGTATCACTCACTCTTCACACTCCCCACACACGCATACACGCACGCACGCACACACACACAGTCATTTCGAAATCAGGCATCTGTAAAGGAATGCACTATCCTGGTGCCGACACTAACAATGCAAAACACACTAGCAGCACAGGAGATCTTCATTTGTGATGAAGAATTCAGTTACGTATAATCTTCTGTTGTGCATGCAGTTTAAGATGTAAGCACTTTTTATTTATGTATCTCTTTTCTGTCATCTCCTTTTTATCTCATTGTCTTTGTCTGCTCTCAACTTTGACAACTCATTCCACTGCTGCACTCATCTTAAATCATTTGTTCTTGTTAAGTTAAATGGCTGAAATGTAGAACACAAACATCGAGGAAGCAGACGGTCTTACTCTTCCTCTCTCACCATCACTGTTGGTGGTCAGCGGACGTCACAGACGGTGAGTTACACTGACCTCTTGAGGAAGAAGTGGGGAATAATCTGACGTTGAATCAAGGACCACAGCAACAAGAGCTGTGTAGGTATCATACTATATCATAATACCACCTGTCCAACTCTATCTATCTATCTATCTATCTATCTATCTATCTATCTATCTATCTATCTATCTATCTATCTATCTATCTATCTATCTATCTATCTATCTATCTATCTATCTATCTATCTATCTATCTATCTATCTATCTATCTATCTATCTATCTATCTATCTATCTATCTATCTATCTATCTATCTATCTATCTATCTATCTATCTATCTATCTATCTATCTATCTATCTATCTATCTATCTATCTATCTATCTATCTATCTATCTATCTATCTATCTATCTATCTATCTATCTATCTATCTATCTATCTATCTATTCACTTGGTAACCATTTCTTAATTGAGACACTAGGAAGGCTGAGAGAGAGACAGAACAGGGGAGACACATGAGAGAATGTTCTCTATTGAGACAGTAGGAAGGCTGAGAGAGAGACAGAGTAGGAGAGACACAGAAGAGAAGGTTCTCTATTGAGACAGTAGGAAGGCTGAGAGAGAGACAGAGTAGGAGAGACACAGAAGAGAAGGTTCTCTATTGAGACAGTAGGAAGGCTGAGAGAGCGACAGAGCAGAGGAGACACAGGAGAGAAGGTTCTTTATTGAGACAGTAGGAAGGCTGAGAGAGAGACAGAGCAGAGGAGACACAGGAGAGAAGGTTCTTTATTGAGACAGTAGGAAGGCTGATTGATTGAAAACTGTATTACTGTAACAGATTGCAGAATGGGTACAATACAGTACGGCTCATTACAAAAAACTGCTAAGAGGATACAGAGCAGAAAAAGACCTTTGTCTTGTTGACATCAGGGTCCTCCATTTTCAAGGGAGACTGAGAGGGAGACAGAGCAGAGGAGACACAGGAGAGAAGCTTCTTTATTGAGACAGTAGGAAGGCTGAGAGGAAGACAGAGTAGCTGAGACACAGGAGAGAAGACTCCAGCAGTGGGACCTGATCCCAGGCCAGCAGGGGCAGCATGTGGTCTTATCACGACACCATCTCTGGGCACCAACTCACACTGGATGTTGAGTCAACAGAGAGACCTCTGACAACACCTTTATTTTATTACAGTAACATAATTGCATTTCATTTCATTTTATTCCAAAGACACATTGTCTCCACAGAAATATTATGTAAAATAAATAGACATTGGTTTCTATCCAGACTTTCTTTATAAGATATTGATTTGCACACTGGGTTTGAAATGGGGAAATAATTATTTCCTTTATCTGTGTAACTGAGGGGTACAATTCCCTGACTGTATTGAGAGTATGGTATCATTAAACCACTACTTAGTTATGTACTTTAATTACTGGCCATACAGTACACGGTATATCTGGTGAACACCCACACAAGAATACGGCTTAACAAAGAAAGTTATATTTAGAAGTATTTATTATTAGAGCAGCAACAATAGGTTACAATATTGAGAATTATGAATTGCGCTTATATGGCGAAGAACACTTAAGTAGGTCAAGAGCGTAAGTCCATGAGCATATTAAGATGGGTATAACTGACACCACCTGTAGCATAAGAATTACATAAGGCACACTCGTAGTCAGCTGGAGATACTAAGGGGGTTCCCTCCGGTTGTAAGCCAGCAGGGGAGAGGAATGGTCGGGAGCAAAGTCTGGATCAACGAGGAATAAAGAGACTCCAGATACAGGAGACAGTGCAATAATCCTTTGGTCCGTAGACAAAGCAACAGCTATACTCCGGTATGCAAGACAGCATGGATGAAAGCTAGCCAGCCTCTGTGGGTCCTAGAGGCGGGCTCGACGGTGCTCCTCACAGGGTAGATCCCACACAGCAGTGGGGTAGACGGTTCTCTGCTCCAGCAGCCACAGTACCAAAGCAATATAATCCAGCCGGAAAAGGCTCTGCATTCGCCGGTGTAGGTTCTCCGGTGTACATATCCAACGGTTCTCGTCTAGGACTCCTCGGATGGCGGCACGAGTTTAGGCCGCCTAGCCTGGATAAGTGCACTAGCTCGGTACGACGAACCGGTGGTAATGCTGGTCACTGTAGAACGGTAGCCGCACGATACACTATAAATAATAGACTATTACTTTACAATAGAATAAGTCGAACTCGACGATACAGCGTTAAACTCTGACACTTTAGCTATCTATTCGCACGCGGTTCTCAAGGCTCTATTTAGGGGCAAAAGGGGGCCCACTTCACGGCACGTTGTATCGTGGTGAAGCCTTCAACGTTTTGGGTCAACTCACTTTTAGGCTAAGTTACTAAGTGCTGCTGTATCCACCTGCGCCGTATTTATACGTAAGGTGAATAATCTAGTGCCAACCTCAGTTCTGTCTCGTATTACTGCGCAAACCTGGACATGTTGAGACATGTCTTAGCGGTAGCTTTGAACTTGCCATTGGGGGTATGGCCGTTGGCGCCTAGGGGTCGCTGTCCAATAGGAGAACGAATATTATGGTCTGGCCTGTACCTAGGTAAAGGGATATTCCGTGTATATGTACAAAGAATATACAAGGGCTATCAGACGATATACAAATATTATACAATATATCTCAAGCAATAAATATATATATTCGGTTTAATCTGACCCTTTGTAACAATCTGTATTCACATTGTTTGGGCTTTAAGAAAAAAAAATAGCTTTCAAGTTATACCAACATATGCTCAATCAGAAGCCACATTATTCATTGAACCACACTTTGAAAAACGATTTGGTCCCATCTGGGTTTCATCCCCCAGTGCTCTGCAGCAGCTTTCTATTTTTTCCCCTCTTCTTCTATACCCAAGGGTAGGGGGTGGGGGTAGGGGGTATGAAATAGAAAACCCACGGATTTATGGGACATTTTACTATGGCTGGAACGCTAATATGTTACATACTCACACATAATATATTTTTTTATTACTTCTGTCATATGAAAAAATATTGACGCCAGATGAATTACGCCTTGGAGAAGACGATGAGTTTACTTTTTGTTTCTCTCTCTCTCTCTCTCTCTCTCTCTCTCTCTCTCTCTCTCTCTCTCTCTCTCTCTCTCTCTCTCTCTCTCTCTCTCTCTCTCTCTCTCTCTCTCTCTCTCTCTCTCTCTCTCTCTCTCTCTCACATCCTGCATTTGTTTTTCCCTTCATGGTTAAAGGGTACGTTCAGAATTTCGGACCCCTAAGCCCTATTTCCTATACTTGATGTCGTCGATCGTCGTGGAGTCTTTTCTCAGCAAAACCAGGCTGTTCTTTCACGCATCTCTCTGGGTAGTTGGCCCACAAGTCCAATGCAAGGTCAATGTGGCCACGCTCCAGTCTGTGGAAGCCCTGAAATAAGCGCTGAAACCTACTCCACAGTGCATCCAAAGTAGGTTTCAGCATTTCTTTCAGGGTTTGTACAGGCTGGAGCGTGGCCCCATTGACAGATCAACAACATGGTGGAAATAGGGCTAGGGGTTAGGCATTCTGAACTCAACCTTTAATTGTTTTCCAGTGACCGAACTGTAGGAGTCGCTGTTTACAACGACCCGGACCCACCCGCCAGCTTTTCCCACCCTCTAATACTGCCAATTGTATTAGTGTGAACGGCCAGCCAAGCTGGTGACAACGCCGGAGCTGTGAGCTGGATTCGAACAGGCGAATCCAGCGTCTCCGACGTTTGGTGACGAACACAATCTCCGCTACGCCACCTGACCGCCTTTTTTTTATCTGTTTTCTAATGCTATACTGCTCATCTTTAGTGGTATTTGGAAGGATCTTTATGACACTCAAAAACACGTGTCTTTATATTGCTTCCTCAGAGACAAATATTGGATTTGTAATATCTTCCTTCTAGCATTTTATCCAAGTAACATGGAAGTTACCTCCATGCAAAACGTTTTCATGTTGTTGAAGTTTTTGGGTCATAGAGTTAGGGTTTTCTCAGATTTCTATTGTATATAAAAAAATCTATTTTTTTTTAAAAGTTTTCAATGACCAGTAGCTATTGTTACAGCATCGCTAGAATGATCTCAGTTGAGATCATGCAGCTGAAAAGAGACCCACAAAGGGAGCCACCCTGCACAGTACCACTTCTCACTCATCCTAACTTGTTGCAGGGACATCATGTAGGTTTTCAGACATATTTAGGTAGATAGTCAGTAGCTTCATGTGTTGATTTCTTCAGAATAATCTGGGGACCCAACCCGTCTTTGTTGTGCATATTGTATGCATGCTTTTTTACCCATTTTATGTATGCATATTTACATATTGTATGCATGTCTTAAGGCAGTGCTTCTCAAACTTTTTCTGTCAGGCCCCCCTTTGGCGGACCAAAATATTTTGGCCCCCCCCCCCCTCCCCTCGCCCCAACAAAATAGTCATGAAATGGGCCATGTTTAAATTTATTGAAATAACACCAATATCGTGACCTTTCAAATTGGCCCTATATTTTGTTTTCAGAGCTGTCATGGATGAAAAGCCAGCTTCACACAGATACTGTATGTGGTGCTGAATGGTATCAACACCTTAACTGCTGCATCATGAGATACTTGGTGGGCCATGAGATGAGATACTTGGTGCTCAGCACCACACTCTGAAACTAGCTCTCTAGGTGGTATCAGATGAGATTTCAAAGAGTTCTTCCAAGAGTTTGGATGGAGATGTGTCAGGAAGCTTTGTCTCAATGTTGTCTGTAAAGTTTTTTTTTATCCAGAGTAACTTGGTGATCCTTTTCTGTGTTTTATTAAATAATGATTTTCAGATTTTGAGAAATGGTATTTTCATGGAGAACAGTGCAGCTGCAACAGATAGCAATTTACTGATAATTTTCTGTAATAATAATAATAAAAAAAAAAGATTTTTTTTCTTTTTTTATTATAAATCTCAAGCCCCCCCTGTCATGCCTCTGCGCCCCCCACTTTGAGAAACACTGTCTTAAGGCATGCTTGAGGAAGACCGGTAAGGTCGAAACGTTGCATCTACTGCCTGTTTTGTTTATTAAAATCACCCTGGAACTACAAGTGAGTTGCGAGCCCCGCTTTGTTCTTATGTATTACTGTTTTTACAGTTTGGCTCAGCACCAACAAACGGAGGATGTGCGTTATAGATTTTTCTGAATGCATGTCTTAAGGCCCCATAAACATCTTGATCAGTGTACGCCAGCTACAATTTCAAGTCTAGTCAAGTCAACTGTCAAGTGTTCATTTATTAATCCCCTTGGGGAACTTAGGCAGGCAGGAAAAAGATAATAATAATAATAATAATAATAATAATAATAATAATAATAATAATAATAATAATAATAATAATAATAATAATAATAATAATAATAATAATAATAATAATAATAATAATAATAATAATAATAATAATAATAATAATAATAATAATAATAATAATAGAATAGAAAATATAAAAATAGTAATGGAATGGCAATACACTGTAGATAATGTATCAATAATAGTATACATGGTATACAATAGTAGTAGCACACTGCCCCAATGTTTAGTAGTTAAGAGTCATACAGTTCTAACAGTTCTCAAGTTCTCCAGCCGTTAGTTCTCCATTCGTTTCATTTCATGAAATCCCAGTGGAGTATTTGACTCCATTATGAGTACATTGAACTCTGTGTGTATTCGGATCAACAGTTTCAAATGGTCCCTTAAAGAGTAAAATATACACGGCTTACTTTTGTAGAAAAAAAAAGTTGCAAGATATTATTATTCATCCCCCTGATACTGTATCTTTTCCTTGTGACCACACGGATGGAAACGGGTTTTGCTGATGTGATCATGAAAGCTGTCAGACGGCGATTTACTTGTCAAACCAAAGCAAAATATTACCCAGTGATATGAGATCCTTCTGCCTCTGCGTTGGGGCGGTCGGGCTGGATATCTGAGGAGAGGACTGGGAGGGGGGGCGCTTGTAATCTTTTCACTGCAACTTGTCTCTTCTGTGTGACACCAGAAAAGGCGGGGTTAATTACATTAATCCAAAACAAATAAACGTCTGGCAACCCTTGAAAGACTGCGGAAGATGGTTGGAGATTGAACCGACTTTGGAGTCAAAACCTCAGGCTTTGATGGTTCGACTCGGAGACCGAGAACACAGATTGGACGTTCCAACTGGAGCTTGAACTGCTCTCTCTCTCTCTCTCTCTCTCTCTCTCTCTCTCTCTCTCTCTCTCTCTCTCTCTCTCTCTCTCTCTCTCTCTCTCTCTCTCTCTCTATTCCCTCTCTCTTCTCCCTCTCTCTGTCCCGCTCTCTTGCAGAATGCATACTATTTTTCCCTTTTCAAGTCATCTGGAACAGGATTCGGTCTCTATTCTATTTCAGTAACCTTTGAAAAAAATAAGCTCTGTTTGCTGGTAGCTATTCAACCAAAAAAAGAGAATAGATTTTTAATGCAGCCTCTAATTTGAGATTGAAACAATCCACAATGGATCAGACGCCGATCTCAACATTGTGGGAATCTTTCTTTTGTTCCACCAAGGAAAATAATTCATCTGCATCAGTGGTTTTCAAACAACATCTTTTTTTCTCTCTATTAACCAAATACAGACTTTGCAGATGCTGTAGGGGGTGACAGGCTGTCTTATTGGTAGAGAGAGACTGACCAGTAACTGAAAGGTGTTTGGCTCGATTCCCTGGCACCGACCAGAGGCTGTATTCCAAGAAGACTTATGACCACTATCTCTGCCAAGTTGCTCTTGAGCAAGGCACTGAACCTCTAAACTGATCTAGGGGGCTCTGCACTGGGGGCTACACTGCTTTGACCTTTCTGATATGATGCACATGTAGGGAGACTGTGTATTTTTACAAGGGTCGTCCATTGGCATCTGTTTCTGTATAAGGCCATTATTGGAGCTCTCCCACCCTACATCACCTCATTGCTGGGTTGGAGCTCTGGACTTTATCATACTCGCTCTGGTGATTGGTTAGAGTGACCTAGAGTTTGCACTGAATTAGGAAAATCTGCTTTTAGCTTCTGTGCACAGGGAATGCACTTTAAAACTAAATGTATTAGTATCTATTGGTCAGTCAGTTTAAATATTGAATAGCAAACCACTTCACCACAGTTTGCAGTTGTTTTTAATCATTTTAAATGTTTAATTGATTTACTTTCTGTTTCCATATTTTTCGTATTCTTTATGTTGTATTTCTGGACGTCATTGTAAATGAGAGCTTGCTCTCAAGGATCTTTCGAGATTGAATAAATATTTAATTTCAATTGCTTGGGTAAATTGACAATAAAGTAATCCCTATGTCTTCAGAGTAGCCTCCTACCTACCAACATTCAGTGTTTGATTCAGCTTACCTTACATTCCAGAAACGTTGGAATACCATGCCATCACAGCAGCATAACCAGAACCTTTAGATTATTGTGTTTTTACGCCCTTTACACTGACCAGAACCCTGTATTGGGTTTAAGTTAAGTCAAGTTGTACCTTTATTCTGCCTTTGCATTTGACCCATCCTAACTATTTAGGAGCAGTGGGCAGGGGGAGGACATGCAAACCAGAGCCATATAATAAGAGTTGCGACACTCTGTGATCTCGCCGCCACGCGATCACGTGGTTCATGTAGCTCGCTTAGTTCCAAAACAAATCTGCACTCAGCGCTGTCGACCTGATTTTAGCGAGACAGAGCAGCAGCGACTACTACTGTTACAGCAATTTTCGGTAAATATGAACACATAATGTGCATTGATCACTGTTGTGTTCTATCATTTATAGGTCTGCTACTTTACATTTATTTATATTATATTACTTTATATCACTAGGCGATGGCGGCAATATCGAACGTATGCTAGCTGACTTTGTTTACTATATTGACAACACTTTATATTCAATATATATAATAGCATTTCTTGGGGGTGGCAGAGACAGCATTAATCAGTTTTTCTGTTGTCTGTTCCCATAACCTAGGATAAGTTACGAAAAATATGAATGCATAGTGTTATGGTTTGTCACCAACCCCAACAGCACGGCACAGACAGGTAGTTCAGAGTTAGCCAAAAACCAGGGCGTATTTATTTCCAACAACAGGGAATAGCAAAAACAACAGAAAGTACAAGTGGGGAATGTTCTTGGCAGAGTTGTCTGCGGCTCTGCAGCTTGTCTCAGAACAGAGACGGCACTGTGGCGTTGCGCCTCTGACTCTGCGGCTCTGCAGCTACTTGAGGATCCGCTCGGGGAGGAACAGAGAGAGAGAGAGTTGTCAACAAACAAGCGAACGGAATACAAGGCAGTCCAGTCCTCCTTAGCTGAGTCCAGTATAAACACAAGTGACAATCTTCAGTGTCTACCAACACACAAGTTTAGCTGAGTCCAGTACAAACAAAAACGGCACATCTTCAGTGTTACCCAAACACACAAAAAACGGAAAGGTCCCGAGTCAGGAAGATGCGAGGAAAACAGAGTATCCAAAAAATACGTTCCAAAACTCACCAAGGCGTAATTGCGCAAAGCGGGCAACGAGGCACAGATCCAACGGATGGCAGAGCAAAGCAACAACGGCGACTTCCATAGATGTCCTGGAGAGAAACAGACGAGGAACAACACGGGAGGGAACAAGCAGCAGCCAGTGGTAATCCAAAACGACCGACCCAGAACGTTAGGAACACCAGAGTATATAAGGGCTCCACCGAGCTGATTAGAACTCACTTCAGGTGCGCGAAGGTAATTGGTACCTTGAAGCGTGCGGAATCGGACCAATCCTCACAGTACCCCCCCCTCCACGGGAGCCACCCGGCGACCTGCCCGGCCTTGGCTTCCCCGGATGGGACCGATGGAAGTCGGCGATCAGGGCGGGGTCCATGATGAGCTGGCGGGAGACCCAGCTCCGTTCCTCCGGACCGTATCCCTCCCAGTCCACCAGGTACTGGAACCCCCGTCCCCGCCGTCGGACGTCCATGAGCTGACGGACCTTCCACTGGGGGTGTCCGTCCACCATCCCGGGAGGAGGCGGATCTGGAGCAGGAGGCATCAGGGGACTGAGAGAGACAGGTTTAACCCGGGACAGAGAGTCGGCCTTCTCAGGGACGGTCAGACTGGACGCCGCCTGAAGACACTGGGCACGACAGGAGGAGCTCCACCCCCTGATGGTGCCGGAGGACCAGGCGATGTGGGGCTCATGCAGCGCGAGCCAGGGCCGACCCAGGACTACTGGGACAAGAGGGGATCTGGTAATAAAGAACTGGAGTCTCTCAATGTGGTTACCAGCAATGGTGAGGAGGACAGGACAGGTGCGTTGAGTGATGTCAGCCAGGCGGTGATGATCCAGCGCGAAAACCTCCAAGGGCCTCTCGAGGTCCTCAAGTGGAATGTTGGCCTGGGTGGCAAACTCAACGTCCAGGAAACTCTCATCAGCACCCGAGTCAATGAGTGCACCCACCGTCGCCCGCTGGTCCACCCAGGCTAGGGTGACGCTCGTCAGACGGTTAGGTGGTGCACGGGTGTGGGAACAGGAAAAACGGCTCACCAGGATCTCCCGGGGCCCCGGCGAGCCTGGTCCTTCTGGCCGGGTAGGGCAATTGGAGATACGGTGTCCATCCCGGCCGCAGTAGAGACAAAGGCCGGACCTGAGCCTGGACTCCCGTTCGGCCGGGCTAAGGCGGGTGCGTCCCAGCTGCATGGGTTCCTCCTTGGTCACAGCTCGGGAGGGAAAAAAACCACCAGTCGTGGAGGGGGCAGGACGGTCAGCAGAACAGTCACGAGTACGGGGGGTCTGGGGAACGTCTGGGGGTCCCAGTCGTGCTCTCTCACGCCTTCTCTCCCGGAGGCGGCCGTCGATGCAAATGGCGAGGCTGATTAGGCCCTCGAGAGAATCTGGCTCCTCTCGGGTCGCGAGCTGGTCCCTTACAGCGTCGTTGAGCCCCTTCAGGAAGGTGAGATGAAGCGCCCGATGATTCCAACCGCTCTCGGTTTCGGCCAGTCTGAACTCCAGTGCGTAGTCGATGCCGCTGCCACTGCCCTGCCGGAAGGTGCCCAACCGAGCTCCCGGGTCCTGGCCACGAGCTGGGTGGTGGAAAACCCTTCGGAGCTCTGCCACGAAGTCTGGGTAGGAGAAACTAAAATCGGCCCTCATAGACCAGGAAGCAGTAACCCACTGTGCTGCTCGGCCTGTGAGCAGGTTAGTCATGTAAGCGAATCGGGCTCCCTCTGACGTAAATCGGCTGGGTTGATGAATGAAAACCAACTCACATTGCATGATGAATGTGGCACAATCCTCGAAGTTACCGTCGAACAAACGTGGTTCGGAGAGACGGGGCTCCTGAGGTGCGAGGTCGGGAGGTGCGGGGTCTGTCGCGGCGGCGGGTGGTGATCTGGCTGGGACTCCTGGCACAGGTGGCGTTAAAAGCAGGGTGTTAAATGCTGCACTGAGAGCCTGTAGCTGGTGCAGAATATCAGCCTGCTGATTACCCTGGGTAGTCTGCTGGGTGGCCAGAGTGTCAAGGGAATCCAGAATAAGCTGGACCTGGGCCCGGAGGTCCTGCACAGCAGCCGCAGCCGCACCTAACTGTTGGGTGTGGTCGTTGGTCAACTGGATCTGGACCGCCAACGCTGCCCTAACTCTGTCTGTGTCGGCTGGGGTCGATCTGGTCGGGTCGTAATGTTATGGTTTGTCACCAACCCCAACAGCACGGCACAGACAGGTAGTTCAGAGTTAGCCAAAAACCAGGCGTATTTATTTCCAACAACAGGGAATAGCAAAAACAACAGAAAGTACAAGTGGGGAATGTTCTTGGCAGAGTTGTCTGCGGCTCTGCAGCTCGTCTCAGAACAGAGACGGCACTGTGGCGTTGCGCCTCTGACTCTGCGGCTCTGCAGCTACTTGAGGATCCGCTCGGGGAGGAACAGAGAGAGAGAGAGTTGTCAACAAACAAGCGAACGGAATACAAGGCAGTCCAGTCCTCCTTAGCTGAGTCCAGTATAAACACAAGTGACAATCTTCAGTGTCTACCAACACACAAGTTTAGCTGAGTCCAGTACAAACAAAAGCGGCACATCTTCAGTGTTACCCAAACACACAAAAAACGGAAAGGTCCCGAGTCAGGAAGATGCGAGGAAAACAGAGTATCCAAAAAATACGTTCCAAAACTCACCAAGGCGCAATTGCGCAAAGCGGGCAACGAGGCACAGATCCAACGGATGGCAGAGCAAAGCAACAGCGGCGACTTCCATAGACGTCCTGGAGAGAAACAGACGAGGAACAACACGGGAGGGAACAAGCAGCAGCCAGTGGTAATCCAAAACGACCCGACCCAGAACGTTAGGAACACCAGAGTATATAAGGGCTCCACCGAGCTGATTAGAACTCACTTCAGGTGCGCGAAGGTAATTGGTACCTTGAAGCATGCGGAATCGGACCAATCCTCACACATAGGCTAACGTTACATACTGTAACATTCACGGTATGTATGTATTAATATTTTTCTTGTGCTTCTATGGTCATAAATACACATCCTAATGTTATCTTATGTTAAGACATTCACACATGCACAAAGTGAATATGGAAATGCAGTGAATATCATACCTCAAGCTGTTATTACTTTGCATTTATTAGCATTTACATTTCATACTGTAACCATCGATGTATTATAAGAGCTCTAATACATCCATGACTAACTTAAACGCTACATTTCATACTGTTACTAGTGTTCACACTGTATATATCTTAGCATATTCATACCACTCTTTTCATACTGTTCATTCTGTCAATGTTCATACTGTATATATCTTAGCACATTCATACCTACCTTTACTGTTTATTGTATTTATATATTATACATAATATGTAAGTTAAATTACACTGCACTTTACTGCTTCTTTTGCACTCTGATTTGATGCTAAACTGCATTTGGTTGTCTCAGTACTTGTAGTCTGTGCAAATGACAATAAAATTGAATCTAATCTAAATCTATATATCAATCATGCCAGAAACTACTCAATTAAGCCAAGAAAGAAGTTTGGCCAACAGTACAAAATATACAAGGCAACCAATTGCATTCCACACTTTTTTTATTATTATTATAGGCCAAATATTATTATATAATATGTCCAGGTAGAGGGTCCAGTCTTCCACTCCTGTTGTTGATAGTGCTATATTCGGGCCTTGCTGTCACGACTGCTGCTCACAAACCTCAGACTGGATGCACGCATGTCATTATAGTGGTAGTTTATCCTAGAAAACAAAACAGGGAGATAGAGAGTTATGGAGTTGCGCATGCACTCTACAACAACACACATCTTGTATCTCTTATCCATCTCTAACATTTCCATTCCACAGCATGCAAGCATCCTGCTTCAAGAGGTGTATGATTGTGTATGCGACAATAAAACTTGATTTGAACAGTGGCGGACTCAGGCTGTTTGAAGGGCAGGGGCGAAAAGAAAAAAAGGGCACCTGCACAACATGGGACCCCATCAGTGAGAAAAAAGATATGATGTGTCATGTATGGTGAGATAGTCTTCATCCTTGATTAAGATTAACATTAGAATAACATAGACAATCCAGATTAATAGTATAACGCACCTCTATGATAAAAACACACAGGAAACAATTACCATGTCATCATTTCAGATATTGAGGGACAAATTAAGTTCCATAAATGGTAAGTCGATATATAACATATTTAATATGAATTAAATTATTTGTGAAAATAATTTCAGACAATAACGTTCCACCTTATTTAATACTACAGGCTCTCCATCAAAAAACATAAACATAACGGCAGCATAAATGAGAATGTTGTCTCCCAAATAACTGTTAAAGGGGAACTATCTTATAAATGGCCTTTTTCAGTGTTTAGCATTGTTTCCTAGCTATGTGGACTTATATTAATATGATCTATGTCTCTAATTCTCATATTGGCGCATTCTTCCAATTCTCCTCTCACAATATTCACCCTCACTGAACTGAGTCATCTGAAAATGTGCTGATTTGTGATGTCAGAGAGACTCAGCTGCATGTTGAGACTCACACACTCAGCACAGTTACCATTGTGGTTGGAGCCCAGGCTCAAAACGGCTTAAGATCTTGAGGTAGAAAAATGCTGTTTTTGAGTACTTGATTAGAAATACAAAACAATGAATTAAAAAAAATAAAAAGAATTACAGAGGTGTTCCATAAACTCACAGGAATTGTGTAAAGGTGCCCAAATAGTGAAAGAAATAGTAAAATAGTTCCCCTTTAAGCGAAAACAAATAAATAAATACCCCGGGGGACACTCCTCTTCTGCAGCTGGGGAGAGAGCCGCCATGCGGGGGTACGGGAGGAGGCTTTGTTTTTCGGCCTGCTGTCGGTCTTCCCTGGCCAGAGCTCCTACCTCAGGACGAGCACAGGGCTGGGTGGGGGGCTAGGGCACAGGGCTGGGTGGGGGGCTAGGGTCTGCCCTGGCCAGAGCTCCTGCCTCAGGATGAGCACAGGGCTGGGTGGGGGGCTAGGGCACAGGGCTGGGTGGGGGGCTAGGGTCTGCCCTGGCCAGAGCTCCAGCCTCAGGATGAGCACAGGGCTGGGTGGGGGGCTAGGGCACATGTCCCAGTCCTGGTCTCAGAATGGAGGAGCTGATGGAGCGCAGCCCTGCACCTGACCCCACAAAAACCGAGACCTGTGCTCTCTACCATCTTACGGGCTACATTGTGAATAAAGTAATGAGATATTCCAACATTTGTGATGATGCCAAAATGCAACCCTTTAATCGCCGTTGACGCTGGAACACGTCATTCCCCGCCATGCTCATTCTGCCGTTGACGCTGGACAGCGTCTTTGATATCAATATTTCAAAAATCTGTGATCGAAATCATATTTCTCCCCCGGAGACATGAGATGTACTGGTGAGCCCCTATCAACTCTCTAACGGTTCAAGAGCGCCATCTGGTGGCCAATCGGCCTGATCGCCCAGGGAAGAAACAGGAAGTGGAAGCTGGTGCTCATTTCAATTTGGTCCGATCACTCGCTATAGGTCCCGGGACTCGATCTCGACACAATGGATAGCGATCCGTTGCCAATAACTCGATAAACAACATGATTTGGACGTATATACTATTATACAACCTGGAAATGGATCGGGTATTTCTACATCCCATAATAGAAAAAATTCTGTTCCACGCTCATCTCCCAACGGCGAGAGGAAGCTACGGTGAGTTTCAGCATTATTTTTTATTGTCTTCTATACTAACTGCTCTAATGATCATATCACCCACACTAGATGAATGATATAACGTTGCCCACGGAATTATAAACGACCTCCCGCCCATCCGGTCAACATCAGATCATACGTAGTAACTTCTAGAAGTACGTCCATTTGAATTTTTTTATCTCGCGCCGATTGCTATCAAACTGTATACAATCATCAATATAATGCATTTAGGGCTATAAATCACGTTCTGGAGAAAGCTGCAGAAAACGATAAAAACATACTTATACTTTAGACCGTATTTTACTATGAATATGTGAATGAAAAAGTATAACGTTGCTACACCCTGAACAATAGATATAGGACTTTGAATGGGCCATGGTAATGTCAATTTAGCAATACAATTTAAAAAGTTATAGCCCTGCAAAGAAGGGGAACTTCTCCATGTTAAATAGGGCTGGCGAGGGATGGTAAATTATGAATTTAACCCCGGTGATCAAGAGCACAGTATTTTACTGAAGCTGAAAGAATTCAAGCCAGGTGCACTTTGTCGGCCGTCACAAGAGGCCTTTGTTCTAGTCCGACAAATCGAGGAGCTGTTCTGAACCAAGACCAGTGGTCTCCCTCATGGAGCTCCCAAATGCCATGGATTTGCTGGAGAGAGAGGCTAGGCTGTTAGACAGCTTGCTTCCCTAATGCCATGATGTAAAGAATTTTTTGAAAAAAAAATGAAATATAATAATTCATATTCTCCTTTGGTTCATTACAATTTACTCAATATAGTAACAGACGCAATATTTCTGACACAGGGAATACATTCCCTGAGGTCCATAGATGTCCCTAGATACCAAGAACATGCAAATGGACCTTGCAGAAGTGGAGCAATCTTCCATTTACTTGGGTATGTACTTTTAGGCACATTTTCTGAAAATGTGGCTAGGGCTTAAGAGGTTAAGGGGAAGTTGAAATATTAAAGGTGATTTGTAAGGTGTTTCTGCTTTCTTAGACAGTAGAGAACGACAGGAAAGATGGGACAGACGGAGGGATGATCTGCTACAAAAGACTTTCGACTTTGCAGAACACGGTAAACGCCTTAAACCCACCGAACCGCTAACACGCCCCCCCCCATTACTATAATCCTGGGAACTCCGACTTGATTCCCTTTGTTAGTTGACATGCATTCTCACAGAGCATAAACAATCACAACGACTTGTTGAGGGGTGGTTCACAGCCAACAGAACAAACCCTGTAATGAACAAGGACACGCGGGCCAAACCCAAAACCTAACGCTGTACCCTGTGATTGGGGAAGAATTTCTCTCTACTCTACCGCGGGGTCCATGAGAACGGAGTATGATCTTCACACGGTATATCATCTTGTACTTGCAGAACAATGTTTATCTATAAATAACGGGAGAGTAACGCACACCGAGGGTTGTAGTGAGGTGCCGATCACCGGAAGACGTAGATTCAAATTCAAATGTATTGTCATTATACAGCACAAGTACAGTACAAAGAAAAGAAGTTTGGCATCCAACCAGAGTGCAAATGTAACAGAAAGGGGGGGAAAGCTATATATACAGGTGATTAAACTGGGTATTAAATACATATATGTATAAATATATTAGTACTACTGAGAGTACAGAGTTGTACTACCAATATGTACAGTGATACAGGTATAAAGACAGTATGGTAGTAGTCATACTGGCCAGCAGCGTAACTAGTAAGAGTAGGTAAGGGATATGTACAGATATAGTATCTACAGATATGTAAAAGAATTATGTGCAGCTATGTACAGACAGATGTGGATATATATACGGTAAGAATAAATATATATTATATATTTCACGTCTACTTTCAAGTAAAGTAAACTTTTGAAAGTAAGAAAAGAGTGTCACACACTTCTAACTCCGTTTGCATTTCTCTTTTATTTAGATGACGTGTCGGCCATCAGGCCTTCTTTAAGATCAACAATAATAGTAGGACACATGCACATAACTGGTAGGTTATGTAGGCCACACCCTAGTAGCACATCCGATGGTGATTAGACAATCATGTTCCACCATTAGGGTGAGAAAGAAACAATCAAGAGGCCTTCAGCGAATCAAAACGCTTAACAAACACAGTGACATGAACCACAGCCAATCAAATCACTTCAAACAAAGGGGCAAGAATCATTATGTCTCATATATGACGTTACAATAAAAAAAAAAATTGGTTATAGTGTATTAAAATTTAGGAATACATTACAATACAATACAATTTTAATAAAAATAGAAAAAAGAAAAAAAGATCTACAGAGAAAGTGAAACCTCAGCTGTAGATGAACATCATAAACAATTGTATCTAAATATCCAATGAATAGAGGTAAATAAAACAGAAAAGTTTTCCTGGAAAGTAAAACATCCAAGTGACCTCCTCTTGGGGGGAGTGATACCGTCTCAATACAAATATATCTAGGATATTAGAACAAAATGCACGTCTACTGGATAATTCATGTTTTTGCATCTAACAGTGCTCCTATGTTCAGCAATATGAGTGTTCAGTGCTCTACTTGCCCTTCCAACATGTTACTTACTTGAAAAGATAAATGACCGAATTAGTGTGACAAGAAATAACCCCTTTTATAGGGATCTCTTGAGGATGTTTAAAACTGTTACAACTGCAAGTATAATTATACTGACTACCACAGCGGTTGCCCCCAGGGATAGGTGCTAAAGTGCTTGGGCTGGTGCTGATTGAGAAGGTATATATGAGTACCAGCTGATCTCCCGGGACCTCTTTTATAGACCACGAGAGGTCGTTCTTTGAACACGCCACTGAGTTGACAATCAGATTCAAGTGCAGTATATGCCAATGTCTTGTTATCATTCTCTTTATCTGTTCCGAACCCTTGGTATACTCTGTTGTAAACATCATACAGTCGTTTGCATCATATAGGTTTATCTTTTTAAGAGATCAGACCTAGATCTGTCCTTTATTTGAGCAGCAGCCTAATTTAGGACAGATTCTTTTGTATCCTCTTTGTTGAAGGTTGTTTTTCATTTCACTCATATTCCTGTCAAAATCAGCATTCTGGCAAATTCGTTTTAATCTGCAAAACTGACTAAAAGGGAGATGATAACCGTAAGGGATGATCATGAGTCTGCCCATAGTAAAATATTTCTAGCAGTAGGTTTTCTGAACAGATCTGTATGTGTAAGTAATTATTCTCTCTAACGATCGTTAATCCAGAAAACAGACGTGTTTTGGTCATAGTAAATTACAGACATTCTGATCACAAGTTGAGATATGTAAAACATTACTCTGAGTCTTTAAACAAACAAAACACATCATCCAACTACCCCTTCCATAAGAATATTCTCCTTGAAGCCACGATTAAAGTAAATAAACCTATCTTAAAACAAGCCCATATACAGTACAAGTTAGAAAATGAGGGTGACAAGGAGCTACCCATAGGTGCATGTCTCTGACAAGGAGCTACCCATAGGTGCACGTCTCTGAATATAAAGGTATCTTGGAACATCCAGTCGTTTTAGCCTTTAACTCCAAGAGACAGTTCTTTGAGGGACTTCCGATATTCCAGGGTCTCAATACCTCCATCGTGTGGTATGGAATTCACATCAAAGGACACTAAATTACGTTCCTCCTCATGTAAGCGCAGGTAGATGGATTATATAATGTACACTACATGTCATGTGTCCTTTGTAAAGGAAGGAAGGTTCTCAGCTAATGATCTGATAAAGTAATCTACAAAGGTAGACAAACTAGAGGTCATTCGGACAACGATGGGCCTGGAGGATGTTCAAAACCTTTATGTATTTTTGGTGGATGACAGGGTGTTCAACTTTTCGAAAAGTCATATTATTTTCGAACGTTTTCACCATTCGTTCATAGATGATGTGCTTTACCTGAAATGGAAAAAAATCGAACCCTAACTAACCTTACCGTCATGCACTCCTAATATACAAACCTACACTGTAGCACTCAACACTGAACATTGTTACTCAGCTGATAGAGTTGTGCCCGTCAGCGAAATGACTAAATGTAAATGTAAATGTCAAGGGCTTCATGAACAATATTCTCGGGGTCCTCTAGAAGTTCATAATAATAAATAAAAGAAATCTCATCAGAAAGTTGTCTCAGACTTTCATTAACAATCACAGTAGCAGCACCGCCTTTGTCTGCGCGTTTAACAACAACACAGCTCCATCCGGCTCCAAGTCCCTCTAAGGGCAGCTGTCTCTTCTCCGGTCAGATATGTAAGATTTGTAAGATATATGATTCTGTTTATTTGTTAATGTTTTAAACAGACGTTATTCTCCCAGGCCTTGTTGTAGTGTGAACTGTACATGTTTATGTCAGTGATTTATAGTGATAGCACCACGGAGGCGCTACACAATCGAGCCCTGGTTTCCCCGCCGAGGAAGATTACAGGCCTGCCATTGTGATGGCGGCGGAAGCGCCACCACATAAATTTCAAGTTTTGTTTCTCAATTTTCATAAGCGCAAAAAAACTAAAAAACTAGAAAATAAAAAAACAATCCCAAACATTTTCTTATATAGTACTAATTTCAATGCCGTGGTGATGTATCACTTTGGTGTTTTTCGAATTTGTTTTCTTTAAACTGTAATTTGGGTTTTCTATGTGTGACTGACTCACTTTGCGATTGACAAGATGTATTTGTTTGGTGGTAAAACAGTTAGGGTTTGAGGTCTCGTAATCAGAAATAATGCAAGTGCTGGGAAAAGCACTATTACTCTCACACTGAAGGTAGAATCTGTAATGTCATCCAACAGCGACCTCTAGACAAAAGAGCCCTGCTTGGTATTGCACTTTGTAAACAATTTTTGTTTTGGTCTGATGTTTGGGTTGGAGCTTAGTAACTTATATTATACTGTGACTTTCTCTAGACCTCTCTCTCCAGAGCCTGCCGTGTGGCCAGCAGTAGCAACCCCTCCCCTGTATCCACTCAACACGTCAGACCAAAACAAAATATGTAAACAAAGTGCAATACCAAGCGGGGCTCTAGAGGTCACTGTTAAATTTTTTTTGATCCACTTTTTCCCCTTATTTTTTTTATTTTTCTCCCATCCCAATTTCGTATAGCCAATTCTCCCCTTCAATTCTCCCCTCCCCTGTCTTGAACGTTGCTAGACTATGCCTTCCACTGGTCGGCTGTAGTGAGGATAGAAGCCTTGCATCACGTGTCCCCTCCGGTACACGAGGAGGCAGCCTGTCGCATCTTTTCACCAGACAGCGTGGACTCTCAGTGGCGAGGAGTAACACCGGTTCCTGACAGGCAGCGAGCGAGCGAACTGGAGACGAAATCGCGCGCGACACTGTCCTGATATGATGCGGCGCTTGTCCGAGTGTGTCTGTGTGTATTTACCTGGAAGCACAGGGGCAAAGCAGCCTGCGATTCTCGACCAATAAAAAGTGTTTAGGGGCGGGACTCGGCCGCGTAATCGCTCAACTAGAGACACAGCAAGCAAATATTTGAGGGGGGAGCGACATCGCCACTCAGTTCGCTGTCGCTCGCGGTAGGTCAGGATAGTCTGATTGAAACGAATACATTTTAATCATTTTCGCAATCACGCTCGCTCGCGTCGCTCCCTGTCAGGAACCAGTGTAATGCGTGGGAGGCTCACGCTGCCCCCGATGCTTCCTGTCTCTGCTGTACAGGCGTCACCCAACCGACCCGTAGGAGTCGCTGTCCACAACATCCCCACCCATCGACTTTCCACCCGCTACCTCTGCCAATTGAGATAGTATGACGACTGGCCCAAGCCGCAGGCAACGCTGACTCGGGGAGTCGAGACCGGAGTCTCTTGCATTGGTGACGAGCGCAATCTCCGCTACGCCACCCAGCCGCCCTCTAGAGGTCACTGTTTGATGGCATTACAGAGTCGAACTTTAACCGTTTCACTACCACACTACATACCGTTAACCCTTTCACTACCACACTACAGACCGTTAACCATTTCACTACCACACTACAGAAGGTTAACCCTTTCACTACCACACTACAGAAGGTTAACTGTCTGTAGTGTGTTAGTGAAAGGTTAACCTTCTGTAGTGTGGTAGTGAAATGGTTAAAGGGGATATATTATGTATCTGTTCTGCAATTTTTAAACGACTTCCTTGAATCTGTGGAACAGAATCTGTGGAACATGTTTTTATAAAATTATTTTGGACAGAAACTAGTCTAAATCTAATTAAAACTTCCCAGTGCATCTTTCTTCCTCTGTGTTGAACATGCTGTTTTTGGTTGGCTTTAGCAACACATCACATTTTAATTTAAATGATTTAAATCATTAAATTTAAATCATTTAAATGAATGATTCCCTTCCCTGCCTGGCTGGCTACCCCACTCCCAAATGTAAAAGAAAAAACTTTACAAACTGGGCAGTTCATTAGGTAGGCAGTGTTCCTGGCTCCACACACAGCTAATGAAATCTAATTGATTGCTTGTGTCCTTGGTATGACATCACAAAGGGAAATCATTCCGAACTGCTTTTGTTCGAGGCTTCAAACCCGGGCCAAAGAGCACAGACCAAAACCCATTTTCCACAATATGTCCCCCGTAAGCGAGGGGAGATGACAACAATGAAAAGACTTAGAGGGATAGTTTGAATTCTTTGACATTGAAATACGTGCCAGTTGTGCAATTGATGCGAAAGCATTAGCTTGGTCTTGTGGTGGGAGTTCTGGCCGAAAGAAACCCAGGAAGCTTCAGGCAGGCAGTGCACAGGGTCTTGAAACAAAAGAGTTTTAATCCACACCACCGCATGCAGACAAATGTTTTAACCACAACCGAAAACAGCGGTCCTCGCACATTTCCTATGCTTGACTCTTCTCCGAGACCGATTGTCTTGGAACAAGCCGCTGTGCGTACGCCGTTACCATTTCCTCAGTAGGACATATAAAGACACATCTGATTATACTGTGAGCTTCCTATTTAGGAAAAGTTATAATGTTTTTTTTTGCCCCATTGGATTGTATTGGAGCCTGGTGAGAGTTTCTCAATACTAAAGTGATCAGTGAAATGATTGCCTCTACTAATCAACATCATGCCAGACAGATTAAATAGGGTCTGGATTTAAAGAAAATGTGAACCGGTCCTTTCAGTCATTCGCTGGATCAATTCCATTTCAATTCATCACTCAGCAGGTGGATCAAAATAGAAGAGATTCCTCCACATTGCTCTAGAAACATGTCGGTCCTCACCTCATGTCATCATACTGTATATTTATGTGATAGAGGTGTGTCTGTTTGTGTGCATATGGGTGTGTATGTATACATGTATATGTGTCTAGCTAACTGTACATTCGTCAGAGACGCAGACCTGGCATTTAGAACTTCCTGTTAGTAATGTCACCTCAAACAAACAACTGCTGTTGCTCAGAGGGGAGGAGGGTTTTACTGTTGTCTGATGTCTTCATATTTCTTCATCTTTTCCACTGAGGGTTTATTTTTTTTCTCTCTGATCTACACGATTTCCGAATAAAGAGAGGTCTTTCTTAAAACGGTTAGGGACAGATTACACAACAGATGCACATATCAGACAGCCCTGACGGAAAAATAACTTTAACCACACGGTAATAATCACAAACTGTGACTGCCTCTTGGTAGTCATGTGCTGTGATTGAAGCCCTCTGGAAATCTGGTTCTAAAGAGATGCAACTTTAACACATGAAGAAGATCAACGTTAAAGGATAACTCCACTTTTTTTAAAAATTAGCTTATTTAACATCTTCCCTGGAGTTAGACAAGAAGATGCATACCTTTTTTGTCTCTGTGCGTGCATTTTAGCTTTGGGAATAGACGCTCCGTTAGCATAGCTTAGCTTCATCACTGGAAGTGGGGGAGGACAGTAGCCTTACAGTGCCTTACAGTGTATTGCAAGGTCTGACATTGACCAAACTTGATATGCATGACCTTGGTGGGCTCTAGGTCAACTCCTGAAAAGGGGGTCAATGTCAGACTTTGCAATCAAAAGTTAGGGGGCTAATAACCCTTGCCATAATTTCAGTGCGCCCCTAACTTTTGATTGCAAGGTCTGACATTGACCCCCTTTTCAGGAGTTGACCTAGAGCCCACCAAGGTCATGCATATCAAGTTTGGTCAATGTCAGACCTTGCAATACACTGTAAGGCACTGTAAGGCTACTGTCCTCCCCCACTTCCAGTGATGAAGCTAAGCTATGCTAACGGAGCGTCTATTCCCAAAGCTAAAATGCACGCACAGATACAAAAAAGGTATGCATCTTCTTGTCTAACTCCAGGGAAGATGTTAAATAAGCTAATTTAAAAAAAAAGTGGAGTTATCCTTTAAAGCTGCAGTAATTATTTTCTGACTGCATTTTTCACATCATGTCAAAACTTCCTATGATCACCTGCCATCAGAAGGTCTCATTGAGTCCCAGTGTCCTACTCAAACAGCCCCGTCTGTTCCATCTATTATCTATTCCATCATTTATTTTCTTCTGTTGACAAAACCCGGACCGCGCTTTAGCTCTGCCTAACGAAAACTCTGTTTTCAAACGTTCTATGAACGCATCCCTGCAGTTGATAAACATGTAGAGAAGCGTTTCCCGGCCACATCAGACTCAGAAAAGGACCGTAATCCTGGTCAGAACGATGGGACAGACTTAAATATTTGCATTTGTTAGCCATGCTAGCGATTTAAGCGATAATCAGTCTATACCCAAGCTAGATATGTAAGAGTCACACTGTGACTCACAGCCATGCTCCAGCCATTTTAGTTTGAAACGACTTTTAATCAGGGGAGTGCCGTGGTTTTTCCATGGGATGAAACAAATGCTATTTAAAAACTCTTATGATTCAAGGTGGTGAGGTGGGCCTTGTATCAATAGCTATGTCAACCAACTGAATGAAAACATGTCTCCATTCCTGTTTTTCTTTTTCTTAAATCTTTTGTGGTGTACCCATTTGTCTGGATCACTGATTGGGCCTTTAAATATAATTTCAATGAAATAAGTTAAATCTAATACTTTTGTTTTACATAGATCTCCAAGACTTTCAAGCAGAAAACACTGACAACACATGAGAGTGCCTCGCCACGGTGCTTGAAAACCACTCATCAAACAGATCAAATACAAATCACATTAAAATATGGACAAAATTGGGACAAATCTCCTTTTGAATAAACTTTTTTAAGATATTCCTTTATTGATCCCCTTGGGGAGATTTGGGCGCCATAGCAGCACGGGGAGGGGGGAAGGGAGGCACAGGTATGGGGGCATGGTAATAGTAGAAGACATAAATATAGGTAATACAATTATAGTAAAGATAAAAATTGTAAACAATTTAACTCTGAATATAACAATATGAGAAAAGTAAACAGTGTAATCAAAGGTGCAGATGAGGGTCTGTATGCCCTATGAGTTATATTATACGTTACAATAAATATGGGCAATAAAGAATTAGAATCTGAATATATACTATGAGAAGAGTAAAAGTAAACAGTATACACAGGTGCAGTATACACAAGGTACCCACACTGGCATGATATACATCATATGTTGTAGTACATGCCAGTTTGGTGGAAGAGTCAGACACACTTAGTGGTCAAACATTCCTAGTAGTTCTACCGCCTTAACCCTTTGCACCTTAGCTGAACACCACCACCACATGTCGTCAGCTTGTGACTTCACTGCAACTTGTTCCTGTTCGCGGACGACTCAGCCCTGCTGGTCTCTGACAAGAACAAGTTACAGGTTGAAAAAACCCTCAGCTCGGAACTAGGCAGAATCTGCATATGGCTCGCTGATAACAAACTATCATTACACCTGGGCAAAACAGAGTCCATTCTCTTCGGTTCAAATAACAAACTCAGCAAGACCGACGGCTTCTCAGTTACAGTGGGTGACAATATTGTCACAAGGAAAGATAAAATTACATACCTATAGGTTCCATCCTAGAGGCTAATCTTTCCTGTGACAAAATGGCATCCAATGTAATAAAAAAAAGTCAACCAACGAACTCGATTCTTGTACCGGATCTCCTCTCTGGTAAACAAGAATACCTTGAAGACTCTAACAGGAGCACTCATTCAAGGGTACTACGACTATGCTTGCACCTCATGGTACCAAAGCACCTCAAAGGCGCTAAAAACAAAATTACAAACATCTCAAAACAAACTGGTCAGACTACTGCTTGACCTTACTCCTAGAACCCACCTCACCCATGCCCACTTTGACAACCTAGGATGGCTTAGAGTAGACGACAGAGTACAGCAACTTGCAATGGGCCTGGTCTACAAGATACACTACACGACCAAGGTACCCATGTACATGTCAAAATACTTCCCAAAGGTCAGTGAATACCACGATCACAACACCAGAGGGAGCTCCACAAATCATGTTAAACCCAGATTCGGCTCAAACAAGGGACTAAACACGTTTCGCAATTATGCCACATCAATGTGGAACGCCCTACCCAAAGCTGTAAAGGAATGTGAATCACTACCCACTTTCAAAACCACTCTCAAAGAACACCTACGGGAGACTGCAATTCGAAACTGGCCCCTGTAAATGTCCTAACCCAACCCCCTCCAATGTACAGTAGATTACCTAGTATGGTTTTGTCAATATTCCAATGCACAGTTTTGCTTGTACAGTTGTACAGTGTCCCCCCCCCCCCCCCCCCCCCCCCCAACCTCCTCCAATGTACAGTTTTTACGTCAAATGTATATACTCTCTTTTCTGGACTCTTTTTGTACCACAAACAGTACTGTATTTGCAAATCTGGTATGTCATAAATGTATAGATGTAGCAGTACTGACTATCTGTATGTCATGTATGTCATATATGTCCTGATGAATTGAAAATGGGGGACCCTGATGTAAACAAGACGAAAGTCTTTCTCTGGTCTGCATCCCCTTAACAATTGTGTGTATTGAGCTGTACTGGATTGTACCCATTCTGCAATATGTTAATAAAGTTTTCAATCAATCAATCCAAGTCATTGCCGAGCCGCAAAACAGTGTGGAATACATATTTCCAGTACCCAGCGCTGAATCAATAAACGTGATCGATATTTGGAATGACGATTAGGAATTGGAATAATCTTTGTGGAGAACATCTGATCTGAGGTAAGGAATCTATTTTACCAGTCTTAGGATAATCAGAGCTGTTTTCACAGAGATATCAGCGTGTGCCATATGTGTGTGTGTGTGTGTGTGTGTGTGTGTGTGTGTGTGTGTGTGTGTGTGTGTGTGTGTGTGTGCGCAGTGCGCTGATCAGGAAATGAGAGAATCGATTTTTCAGCTCGCTTCTCTAGCGTGCATAAGTACACATATACTATCGATAATCTAGCGTTTATTTGAAAACGATTCATAAATAGGCAGAATTTTTTTTTGTGTATTCCAGAATATTCCAGTAAAGGGCGTTTATCACAGAATCTTTATATTTTCCTGAAACTTTCAAGAAAACGAGGGTTTTTCAAAATGGTATAAAACGGAAATGAACCGATTAAAAAACAATCCGTTTCGACAATGTTGACTGCAAACAAGTCATTGATAAACGACGGCCAGATTAGACACATAGCCATAATTTAAGACATAGTTTATGCGTTCACAACGCTATCATTGAAGTGGGTGGTGGCATTCAACGGGGGTAAGGCACACCGCATGGCTGGTAATCAAAGTGTTAACAATTGTATGTATTGAGCTGTACTGTACTGTACCCATTCTGCAATCTGTTAATAAAGTTTTCAATCAATCAATCAATCAACCAGAAGGGTACATAGACGTTAGCTACTCCACAGAATCACAAAAAACAAGGATCTAAACAACGATCTCGTCTCCATGACAACAAGAAGTTGGCGGTTGTTTTTTTGTGAGCACGTCTCACCAGGTGCAAATCCCACGGAATGCATCAACCGCAGTGCATACTTGCCAGGTAGCAACGTAGCAAGTCGCTAAATTAGATTTTTTTTTGCCTGCTCCCTGCTTGTGTCTTGGGGGCTGAAAGCCAGGCTATTTTATACAGTAACAGACGCTCAGGCACACAGAGATACCATTCCACCCTTTTACCTTTGATGTTTGGGAGACACCTGAGGGGGGGAGAATATGGAGAATTTGTTGATTACTGGATCACATATTCAGTACGCATGTTGATGTTGGGTGCAGCGAGGTATATCGCAGGCCTGCCCTGGTTGGATGCTTCACATGGCTCCATGCAGCGAGGTATATCGCAGGCCTGCCCTCGTTGGATGCTCCGCATGGCTCCATGCAGCGAGGTATATCGCAGGCCTGCCCTGGTTGGATGCTCCGCATGGCTCCATGCAGGGGGGTATATCGCAGGCCTGCCCTGGTTGGATGCTCCGCATGGCTCCATGCAGCGAGGTATATCGCAGGCCTGCCCTGGTTGGATGCTCCGCATGGCTCCATGCAGGGTCTCAGGTAATCCTTGTGTGGTGTTTGCGTTTTTATTACTCACCCAATGTTCGTGGGTCTGGGTCTTTTAATGTAAAAACACTTAACAGATGTTTATTACATTTATTTTATTACATTACATTTATTACAATAATACAGACAGCATATATGGTTAATATTTTCCATTTACCTCTGCTAGATCATGTTTATGTGTTATTTGTTTTTGTGATAATAATGATGTCTGTAAATAAATAAAAAGATAAAAAAAAGAATCCATAATCAAGACATGAATGGAATAAATCATGTTTATAATTTTTACCATATTTACTTGTTTTCACCTACAATTTCCACACAACACCACATTATGTTATTATAAAATAAATGTGTATGTGGGGGGGGGGGGGGGGGGGGGGGGGGGTAGAAAGTGTGCACTGTTCTTCACAGAAAATTAGCCAAGGTCAATGAGTTAAAATATTCATTGTATCATTTCTCTTTTAGTAAACATTGAAAACGGGTCCCACAGACCCGAGCACCACACAAGGGTGACTCAGCACAAAATATGACTCAGCATGGATAATGGATCATTATTGACAACAAATCACATTAGAAAATATGAAATCAAGTTTTATCTTGATAGATGAGTGGCTTGAACCCAAATAAATACTCACAAATACAGATAGGCAAGACTGTGAAACTTGGAAAAGACTGTGAAACTAGCTAACGTGACTAATATTAAAACTGTAGCCTAAATAAGATTAAAGAACAGTAAATGGCTTGTTGATTTCTCCACACCACGTTTAATTTTACAATTGATTATGTTAGTGAGCTCTAGTATTCCAGTCCATTATACAAACAAGTAGAATATCAAGTATGGTAATCAGTACTAGTGTAATGGATTACATTGTAAAAGTAACTTTCCTAATCCTGCTTCCCTGGAGCTGTGGCTGTGTTCTCTGAGCCAAAACTGTGGTTTCTCACAGCCATTATCAATGGCAGATGCAAATCAGAATGTAAGTATTTTCTGATCAAGTTCAGTAAAGATGGTGGTTATATTTGGTTATATTTGGCACGCATTGAATTTAAGTTAGTCCAAACCATATAGACGCAAGCCAGTTGTATTATTATCATGATTCATCAAATGGTAAATGGCTGCTTTTTTATATAGCACTTTTATCGAAAGCGCTTTACAATTTGTTACTCACATTTTTACCCATTCACCCACACATTCACACACCGACGGCGGAGGCAACCATGCAAGGTGCCAACCTGCTCATCGGGAGCAATTAGGGGTTAAGTGTCTTGCTCAAGGACACATCGACACCCTGCCCGGGAGGAGCGGGAATCGAACCGGGAACCTCCGGATTGCCAGACGACTGCTCTACCTCCTGAGCCACTGTCGCCCCCATCATCACTGGTGATAGATATGGTGATATACATGTATTACTGGTGATAGGTACTCCTGATAAAGTGGGTTGGTCTTCTCTGGCAGAGAGGCAAAATAAACATTGGTATCTGTTTACCTTTAACTCATTGACTGCCACGCTGTTTTTCCATCGTTACTCCCTGGCGCTGCGATCATTGCAAAAGCATGTTTTATGATGGGGCTTCGATAAAATAGACGTTACCTTTGTCAGAAGGTACTCCACTCTTGCTCCAAGTGTCTTGAATCAGAACAGGATCAATACATATAATGTTCGGTGGCCCTCATCCGTTGTCTTCTTCGTCTATGAGGTTTCCTCATCGGCCGGTTTGACTATAGTATTTTTATGATTTACCAGAAGTGCTGAGTCCAACATGCACCTTATCGTCCATAATCATCATCCATATAATCCGTTTTGGCTTCTTCATAATATCCAATAGTTCGCTCTACGCGATCGCCATTGTCGAACGTTAGATTGCTGTAGTTTGCTCAGTGCTGCCATGCCACGGCTGCCACTGCTGGGAGTGCCCTAGCCCCTTACGTGACTGCGGTTTGCAAGCCTGGGGCTTTTGTGACCGCAGTCACTTGCTGGTGGGACGCGACCAGTTTAAAAAATAACAACCAAGCGTAATCGCGAGGCTGGGGGTGTGTCAAAAATATATCAGATATGAATTTCAAAGATACCCAGCGTACAATATGGGTTTAACACAGCTTTACAGTGGGGTCTGGAAGCTCGGAGTTGCTAATAAACAGTTGAAATCATTGTTACTCCACGAGTGGTACTCACAGAGCGAGCCGTGTATTTCCGCCATTGGTGTCACTGCGCATGCGCACCAGGCATTTGGCTGCCTGGTCCAGGCATTAAAGGCGGAAATACACGGCTCTCTCTGTGAGTACCACTCATGGAGTAACAATGATTTAAACTGTTTATTAGCAACTCCGAGCTTCCAGACCCCACTGTAAAGCTGTGTTAAATCCATATTGTACGCTGGGTATCTTTGAAATTCATATCTGATATATTTTGGACACACCCCCAGCCCCGCGATCACGCTTGGTTGTTATTTTTTAAACTGGTCGCGTCCCACCAGCAAGTGACTGCGGTCACAAAAGCCCCAGGCTTGCAAACCGCAGTCACGTAAGGGGCTAGGAGTGCCCTAGTGATCCCTAGTGATTTGGTTACTCTCAGCCCATGAAGTTCATAAGGTAGGCGATACTGCCACATGTCGGGATTCAATCGTCATTGCAGGTTCCAGCCACTCTCACAGCGGCCCGTGTGAGTGTTTAGAATAAGAAAATATGGGGAAAAAGGAAAAGGGAACTAAAAACGAGATATCTTGTTTTTGGCGCTCAACGCTAGGATTTCATGGCAGCACGTAACCATGGTAACCACTCCCCAGACATTCCACGCAAGGCAAAGATACACAGCACACTCAAACCTACAACAAATTGACTGGATCTGCTTTTAATTTTCAAAGGTAATACATCTGACCTGTCTTGCGTTGCTGGTAGGGTTAGCTCGCCTAGTGCAGCTTTCAATACACAGTAGCAGGAGTTGGTTGGGCTTGATGTGCCGAGACAGCTTGTACACAACTCTCAGCCTGTCTGGCCTCACGTGGTATGAGGCTGCAATCCATCACCTGGAAGACAATAGGCGTGGCAAGAGGACTAACAAGCAAACTCCAAAACCCTCCCCCAGAGATGGGGGTTGGGCGTGGGGCCAACAACCCCATCTCGTAGAAAAACAAACCATTACAAAAATGCCGACAACAGAACAGACCTCAGCCCTGGAAGAAGAAGGATCCTCAATGAGAGGAAATATGAGGCTGTGTGATGAAAGCTGTCAAGTCACAGAAGTCACAGAGTCGAAACCCCTTCTGTCAACCAGAGACATACGAATTGGAACATGGAACGTCAGGACCTTGTATGAGACTGGAAAAACCATACAAGTAGCAGCAGAAATGAAGAGATACAAACTAGACCTTTTAGGAATTAGTGAGTCATGATGGACGCAATCTGGACAACAAAGACTGCAGACAGGAGAGCTGCTACTCTACTCTGGGCACGAAGAAGACAAAGCCCCTCACACCGAGGGGGTTGGCCTTTTGCTATCAACAACAGCAAAGAAAGCACTGATTGGATGGGAGGCACATGGATCAAGAATTATAACAGCCACCTTCAGAACCAAGAAGAGGAAACTCAAGTTGAACATGATACAATGCTATGCACCAACCAATGACAGCGATGATGGAAAAAAGGATGATTTCTACAACAGACTACAGAGCATCCTGGAACAACAAAAAGGAAAAGACATCAGCATTCTCATGGGAGACTTCAATGCAAAGATTGGCGGAGACAACACAGGCTTCGAAAAAGTGATGGGAAAGCATGGCCTAGGAGAAATGAATGAGAATGGAGAGAGATTCGTGGACACCTGTGCCCTGAACAACCTGGTTGTCGGAGGAAGCGTCTTCCCACATAAGAGGATCCACAAGGCAACCTGGGTATCACTGGGTGGAGTGACCGAGAACCAGATAGACCACTTCTGCATAACCAGAAAGTTCAGGAGATCACTACAGGACCTACGAGTAAGGCGAGGAGCAGACATAGCATCAGACCACCACCTACTAAGCGCTACGCTCAAGTTGAAACTGAAGAAACACTGGATGGAAACAACATCAAAGAAACAGATATTCAATGTCCACCTCTTAAAAGACACACAGATAAGAGAAGTGTTCACACTGAAGCTGAAGAATAGATATCAAGCCTTGCTAGATCTAAGCAGTGATGAAGGAGACCAGCAAGACCAATGGGAAAGGATAAGGGAAACTCTCACAACAACATGTAAGGAAGTGATAGGAATAAAGAAGAGACACCATAAACAGTGGATATCAGCAGAAACACTACGCAACATAGAAGAAAGGAGACAGAAAAAGGCAGAAGTTAACAACAGCAGAACAAGGGCAACCAAGGCAAAAGCCCAAAGAGAGTACACTCAGGCAAACAGAAAGGTCAAAATAAATGCCAAGAAGGACAAGCGAAACTACATCGACAACCTGGCTAAAGAAGCAGAAGAGGCAGCAGCAAAAGGAAACATGAAGGAACTGTATGACACCACCAAGAAACTGTCCGAAAAGTTCAGCAGGCCAGAACGACCAATCAAAAACAAGGAAGGAAAGACCATCACAAGACTGGACCAACAGCAAGAGGGATGGGCAGAGTATTTTGAAGAACTCCTGAATAGACCGACACCACCTAACCCCCCGGACATTCAACCTGCGGAGACTGACATAGTCATCAACTGTGGAAAGCCCAGCAAGCAGGAAATCCAACAGGCCATTGCACAACTAAAGAATAGTAAGGCAGCAGGACCAGACAACATCCCTGCGGAGGCACTGAAGGCAGACATAGACACCTCGGTACAGATGCTACACCCTCTGTTTGAGAAGATCTGGGAGAAAGAGGAAGGGCCAACAGATTGGAAAGAAGGCTACTTGGTCAAAATACCTAAGAAAGGAGACCTCAGCCAATGCCACAATTACAGAGGAATCATGCTTTTATCAGTGCCAGAAAAAAATCTTCAACAGAATCCTCCTCGAACGAATAAAGAAAGCGGTGGATCCGCAGCTAAGAGACCAGCAGGCAGGCTTCTGGCCCAATAGATCATGTGTGGACCAGATTGCAACCCTCCGAATCATAGTCGAGCAATCATTGGAATGGAACTCTCCACTCAACTTCGTAGACTATGAGAAGGCATTTGACAGCCTCCACAGAAACACCCTCTGGAAACTGCTTCGACACTACGGCATACCAGAAAAGCTTGTCAACATCATGAGGAACTGGGGCGGCTAGGTGGTGCAGTGGGCAAGGCGCTCACCACCAATGCAGGAGACGCTGGGTTCGAGCCCAGCTCTCCGCATTGCTATCAGCTTGGCTGGTCATTCATACTAATACAATTGGCAGTATTAGGGGGTGGGAAGCTGATGGGTGGGGATCGGACGGTGTGGACAGCGACTCCTACAGGTCGGTTGGTGCGCCTGCGCAGCAGAATCAGGAAGCAACGGGGGCGGCGTGCCTCCAAACGCAGACCCCCGACGCTGATAGATCGCGCTGTGCAGGTGAAAAGATGCGACGGCTGCTTCCTCGAGTGACCGGAGGGGACACGTGATGTAAGGCTTCGTCCACATTGCAGCCGGCTTCGAGACAGGGGAGGGTAGAATTGGACGATACGAAATTGGGATGGGAGAAAAATAGAAAAATGGGAGAAAAAGTAGAAAAAAAAAACATCATGAGGAACTCCTATGAAGGAATTACCTGCAGAGTCATACACAGCGGACAGCTCACACGAAGCTTCCTAGTGAAGACCGGAGCAGTCCCTGCGCCATGGGCGGGCATTAGGGGGCCGGGCCCGCCCACTGAGTCAGCTGTGCCCACCCTGGTAATTTAGCTTTTTTTTTTTTTTTTCAATCAAAGTCAACTATCCAAATCCTTAGTCGGGGACAGCCCTAGTGGGCACTGATGTCAACAACAACACTACTGAAGCTAGCACGGCACTCTGTGATAATTCATTTTCTACCCTCAAGAACGTCTTTACAGAACATCGCCTTAGTATGCTTCATCGACGCAAGGCCAATTTAATTCAGTTGGCATTTGAGAAGGACTTAACAAAAAAGTTCAGGAATGAGTGGAGGGGCAGTGTTTTAAGAAGATTTCACTCTGTCCCCAAACGCTGCTTGCCTCTCTACTTATGATGGTGAGTAAGCCTGTGGAGGAATTTTGTTTGCTTTTTTATGCACCTTATTTTTGTCAGTTCAGTTCAGTTTGTCAGTGAATTCAGAAGTGTTGAATAAATGGAGACTTTTCAAATATATAGAATAGAATAGAAATGTATTATCCTGAGGGAAATTTGACACTGCAAATCACTCAACATTAAACATTTAGACAGAACAAGTCACAAATAAGAATAACAAAACAAATGGTCTAAGAATAGAATAAAATGAAATAGAATAAAAGATACAGTAAATAAATACAGTAAAAATATACTGAAGTCTACAGTAGGTGTAATAATGCACAGTGCTGTTTAAAAAGTAAGAGTCCAGGAAGATGGTAATTGTCACTCTGTGCTCAGTGATGCAGTGAGGCACAGTGATGCATTGTATAGTCTGATGGCTGTTGGAATGAAGGACTTCCTGTGCCATTCAGTGCTGCATTTAGGTAGTGTGAGCCTATAACATGCTCTTCCTGTCAGCCAAGTCTGTGTATAGTGGGTGGGAGGGGTTTTCCCTGATGGCCTGGAGCTGCCATGACCTCTCCGCCACCCTCGCTAGAGTCCAGCTCCACCCCAACCACGCTACTGGCCTTCTTGACCATATTATCCAGCCTGTTTGTGTCCCCTGCTCTCAGTCCGCTGCCCCAGCAGGTCTGTTATATATATCCGTTCAGTCTGTTTTTGTATAAGTGAAAGTTCTTAAGATAGAGAGAAATTAGATTTTTCAATTGCCTCTCTGCTGTTTAGTTCAGCACCGTGGGCAGCGCCAAGCAAGCCACAGCGCCGTTGTCCCAGCTGAAACGTATAAAAGGGAACCTGTGTTGAAAAACCATTGTGCCCCCCAGAGAACATTTTATGCCCCCCCACTAATTTGTTTCTGCAGCCTGGTCTGGACCGGAGTAAGGCAAGGCAGTATCCTGTCCCCTTTCCTCTTCCTCCTGGCCATCGACTGGATATTGATATTGAGCAGAGTAGTAGCACATACACAAGGCAGGCTCTAGACCGAGTAGAAATCCAGTAATGGTAGAAAGAGTCACACAGTTCTACCAACATCTTGCCATTGCCACTGACCTGTGTGGATATTGTTGTTGTGTTCACCTTATGTCCACTGTTGTGTGGGACTGTGTTCGGTTGGGGACACTTTGGTAACCTTGTCGTATCTTGCTAACCCTGGACTAAATTAACAAAAAGAGCCTAAACATGGTGGCTTGCTCGTAAACATTCTCCTTTTCCACTTAACACTTTCCGTGCCAGCCATGCGGTGCCTAGGAACCCTGTTGCGTGCCACCGCTCTATTCAATGACAGAGCTCTCATATTTGCGAACGCATAAACTATATCTTAAATTATGTGTCTAATATGGCCGTCGCTTATCAATGACTTGTTTGCAGTCAACATTGTCGAAACTGATTGTTTTTTTAATCGGTTCATTTCCATTTGATACCATTTTGAAAAATGCTAGTTTTTTGAAAGTTTCATTCAATCCAATCCAATGGGGTGCAGTACCATCCGGAGAGACGATAGGGGCGGTATTTTCCCTCTTCGAGCTCAGACAGATCCCCACTGGTAACATGAGGCTAGATTGATGAAAAATGAATGGAAATCGCTAATAAAAAAATAACGATTAAATAACAAGATTTCTCGTCGTTGGCACTCAACGCATGGTATGAAATAACGAGATTTCTCGTGGCTGGCACTCAATGTGTTAAAGTAAACCCACAAATCGGAAGCTGCGAATCAGAACACCAACTTCAGCCTCGTCTTTACTGGCCGACACTCTGTCACCTTCAACACACCGCCATCTTTTATCTCTGTTCATTCACAAAGTCAAACAGTGGCTCAGTGGCTCAGGAGCTTAGGAGGTAGAGTGACCGTCTGGCAATCAGAAGGTTCCTGGTTCGATTCTGGCTCCTCCCGGCAGCTCTTCCAAGTGTCTTTGAGCAAAACACTGAACCCCCTAACTGCTCCCGATGAGCAGGTTAGCACCTTGCAGGGTCACCTCCACCATGAATGTGTGGCATAAGTTGTAAAGCGCTTTGGATAAAAGCACTACAGTATAAAAATGCAGTCCATTTACCAAACCGACACGTGACTTTATAATTCTAATACTAACCAATTAAACCAAACCAATGAAACCAATAGAAACTGACAATAATTTTTCGTATGATCTTGTAGCAGAATATAGTTATGGGGGGGGGGGGGTAAAATATATAGTATTGTGAGTAGGTCTCCTTAGAGCTGTTGGGCAGCACAGCTGTTGCAGCAATACCTCTGTTTCCACAGAACAACCTATATGTTCTGAACTGAAAGCAGGTGGCTGTACTAGCGACTGCGAGCGACATGGGGGGGGCGGGGGGGATTATCAGATCATCTCTCCATGCAGATACTGAGAACATGACTGTTGCCACTGGATGCCACTGTGTGTGTGAGATAAAGATCTATGCCTCTACTACTACAGCACACTAAAACATATACACACTGTCTCTCTTTGTCTCTCTGACACGTACACACATGAACATGACATGCACGTGCACACACACACTGTACACATGCACGCACACAAACACACACATTGGCAGGCACAGTGAGAGTGAGTCACTCGTACCTACGTAGTGAGTAGAGTACATGCGAGAGCAGCCCTGACCACAACTAAACCTTGACATTTACTCATACCTCTCTCTGTCTACCAAAGCTCAGACAGGAAGTAACCAACACTCGGTTCTCCACTGCCGTGTCGACAGCTTATCACTGCTCTTGCCCTCGTATCTCCAAACGATGAAGACATTTACAAAATAGAATTGCCTGATTTCCCTCGTTGGCGGCCATGCATTTCTGAAATCACACCATGTGGTTTTTTTTAATGGCTTCCATGGGAGGGTGCATAATAATTTTCTCAACACTTTTGTTGTTTTCGATTAAAAAACAATCAACAAATAACCAATAAGTAGATGAATAGATAAATAGATTCAAAATAAACAAATAGGTAGATAAATAGATATTATTATCATTATTATAATTTATTATAATTTTTTGAAATATGAGTCATGAGGTTTTAACTTTACAAGCATAATACTGTGACAATGAAAATACTCTGGTCTTTTCACTGCCTACTATATGTTTATAAAGTGTAGTATCTAGATCCCATAATTTTTTTATTCTATTTATTTTTGGGCTTTTTCTGTATTTTTTCACCCATCCCAATTTAGTCGTTATGCCAATTCCCTTCCTGGTTGGCCTGGGGAAGGTGTAGAACTACCACATGCCTCCTCCGATACAAGCGGGCCGCTTCTTTTCACCTGACAGCGAGGAGTTTCACTGGGGGAACGTAACGCGTGTGGAGGTTCACGTTATTTCCCCCAGATCCCCTCCCTGCTGAACAGGCGCCCCGACTGACCAGTAGAAGTCGCAGTTTACAATGACCAGGACGCGTGGATATTTTAGGCAACCAACTTGTGTTTAGCGTTTCTCTGATTGGCCAATACGCCCATGTGACCACGGCAGCGCGAGAGAGCTGCAGCGCGGAAATAGGCTGTCTATTGCCATTCTCTAAGACAAACTCTAACCTTAACCAGCTCCTTAACAGCGCCTAAACTTAACCCTTCTAACCTTAAGCAACTCCGAAAAAATGCCTAACCTTAACCAACTCCGAAACAATGCCTAAACTTAACCGGCAAAAGAATGCATGTTAAAAAATATTGCCATTCTCTAAGACAAACTCTAACCTTAACCAGCTCCTTAACAGCGCCTAAACTTAACCCTTCTAACCTTAAGCAACTCCGAAACAATGCCTAACCTTAACCAACTCCGAAACAATGCTTAAAGTTATGCCTAAACTTAACGGCGAAAGAATGTAAATGCACGTTAAAAAAAATAAAATAAAAAAAATTGAAGGGAATCGAACTTGCCAGCAACGGGCCGTAGGATCCACAGCAATGCAGAGCTGCCAATTGAGCTAGTTCTGGATAGTAAAAAAGGGGGGATTACTGCTACATAATGCTGCCGCGACGGAGCCGGGGGCGTGGCTAGATGCAAGTTGGGCGTGGTTAGACACAAGTTGGTTGCCTTTAATATTTAGGCGACCAGGACACATACCCCACCGGCTTCCCACCCGCTAACATTGCCAATTGTGTTAGTAGGGACGACTGACCAAGCCGGAGGTACCGCTGACAGCTGGATTAGATCCCAGAGTCTCTGCGGTGGTAGGCGAGCGCTTAGTCCACTGCGCTACCCAGCCGCACCCAGGAAGGACGTTTTGATTCTTGTACCGGATCTCCTCCTACCGGATCTCCTCTGCTAAACAAGAATACCCTGAAGACTCATGGTACCAAAGCACCTCAAAGGCGCTATAAACAAAATTACAAACATCTCAAAACAAACTGGTCAGACTACTGCTTGACCTTACTCCTAGAACCCACCTCACCCCTGCCCACTTTGACAACCTTGCCTTGGTACACCATGCCAATGTTAATGCTTTATTTATCTAAAACGAGCCGATTTAGAAATGGTCAATGGGGAAATACATTGCATTCCACAGAGGGTGGAACAGGAAAAAACTAAAATGACGTAACCACTACACCTCCCTATACCGGTATAATAATAGGTTCATCCAGACCTCTCTCCTGCACTGGCACAGTGCTCACATAGTGTGGACTCGAGAGAGGTATGAGTAGGCGAGACTAGGTTCATAAACAACTTTAGATAAAAATTATGATGAGTTGTAGCTAGGTTAAAAAGTGATGATTCCCATGAAAGTCCTTCTGGGCTATGGGATCAGACACCACCTTCATAAAGAGGCATTATTTAATATATAATCTTAATGCTTTTGTTTTAATTTAATTAGAAAATTAAGAATATTTGAAGTCTCAAGCCCTCTTCCAATCATGAATCAGATTAAATAGCCTGAAAAGGGGGAAATCCGTCTATGCATGACTATAGCGGCATCACAAACATGCATGATGCATCCCTCTGTTTTTAGGAGTCAAACATTCATCCCTCTGTTTTTAGGAGTCAAACATGCACCCCTCTGTTTTTAGGAGTCAAACATGCACCCCTCTGTTTTTAGGAGTCAAACATGCACCCCTCTGTTTTTAGGAGTCAAACATGCATCCCTCTGTTTTTAGGAGTCACAAACATGCTGTTACGGTCGAACCAAGTGTGGCAGTACCCTGGAACCAGTGGAGGTTATTGCATGACAACTAGTGAGGCACTACTTCACTAGTATTTTACATATATATATATATATTATTATTAATATACATATACATATATATATATTTTTTGCAGAGGAAGGTATAGATTAGATATTCCAATGTACAGTTTTGCTTGTACAGTTGTACAAGCATGTACCATTGACTCAGAATGGTCTGTTTTATTGAAATCGTCACAGCAGTATAGTTTGTTTATACTTCAGAAGTGGAAGCGAATGAGGAGCCTGACACCTGGGAGGAATGGGGGTGTTGCAGCCTTGGGGATGTTTTAAAAATATAATTTAATATATAATATAATATAATAATTTGTGCTTCACCAAGAAATTTGGTCAGCAGCCGCCACTGCCTGGAACAGACAGACACAGGAAACAGATGATAAATAAACCAGATTTAATAGATACTAAATACAACAGGGAAAACAAGGGAATAAACGATGCTATCCTAACAGGGCCTAAGTGGGGGGAGTGTATGGATGCCAGCGGAGGAAATGTTAATGAGATGTGTCGAATAACCTATGTGTGTGGATGCATGTGTCTAACGTGTAAAGCTAATGTGGTGTTAAATGTAAATGTGACGGGCTGTTGTTCGTTTGCGTGTACTAACCAGTCCAGTAACTGAGGGTGGGGGAATATCCAAGTACAATGTCCATCCGTGCGTCCCGAGACGCCAGTGGAAGAGCGAGTGCGCGCAGGGAGCAAAATGGTGTTAACTGAGCGTGGGGGGTATCCTTGAAGGAGAGGAGAAGACAACGCCGGTTAGCAAAAGAAACAGGATTAAACAAAACACTGGGAAAACAAAGTAACAAAACCGGGTTAGAATATGACACAAGGGAAAGTAAAGCTATGACTTGCAAAATAGATATCTCGGAAAACTAACCACAAGTGATCAGTACGAACAAGCACTGAACGACGGGCTGTCGGGCTCTTTATGGAGCAGGTGCTTCTCCCTCAGCGTGCGTCCATGTGTGCGCCCAGCTGCTCCCAATCGCACCTGATTAAGCTCGACGAGTTGGGACGAGGTGGGAGCAGTGTTGCGTTCGTCATATCAACTCTGGTTGCACGCACGCTAATGATGCCACGTGCACGCGCAAAAATGTTCCCTCGCTTAAGCACAGACTAAAGACGATGCCTAATTGCCTCTACGAATGGAATGTAACACATTTCATTCACAAGTTCTGTGTGAATGTATCTGAGAACGTATTTAACACACCTGACGACCGGCGCTATTGATATGCAAAGTAGCCCAGGTGGGTACTTATAGCGAGTTGGCGAGTGCAGCGCATTCCTGTGTGCACGCGCGTGCCGTGCACATCCGTGCGTGTGCGCGCACGCGCTTCTGCTCACAAAACTTTGGCTGCACTGCGTGCAACCCCGTCCCATGAAGAACGCATCACTGGGTGGGAGTCACAAACATGCATCCTTCTGTATTTAGGAGTCACAAACAGGCATCCTTCTGTTTTGACAACCACTGATCTATAGGGTCAGGGTGTATGGTGCTGAGGGGAAATCTCTATATATGTCAATGGTAATTAGGCTATAAAATAGTCTATGCTCAGAGAAGAAGCATGGGTACTTATATACACTTGGGGACAATACTGATTCCTGCTGATTATTTTGTCAAATGTTCTATTCCTAACCTGCATACATATTTCATACGGCTCCACTGAGAATTAGTTCAGTGGGCTAAACCGTACATGAACACACTGCATTTTGGAACAGTGATTGACAGATCCGTCGTTGCCCCTCATCCGTAACATTTGACCACAGAAGTCCTGAGTTGAAACTTCTGACCGTTGCATGCTTTTGAAAGCCCTTCCAGTTGTACAGAGTGCCTTATAGCTGCTCTCCGACTCCGAGCAGAAGGCACAGCATAAAAATACCTCTGGTCTCGGGCTGTTTGAATAAGGGAACGTTAGCAATATGATTTATACCCCCATATTAAACAGTTCCTGGGTTACCAACTTCCAGCCCGGCCTGGAAAAAGCGGCAGCATGCAGTGAAGTCATTGACTCATAAGAAGGGTTTAGGATGGATGGATGGATGGATGGATGGATGGATGGATGGATGGGTGGATGGATGGATGGATGGATGGATGGATGGATGGATGGATGGATGGATGGATGGATGGATGGATGGATGGATGGATGGATGGATGGATGGATGGATGGAGAGAGAGAGGAGCGAAGATTTTGGACCCCATTTGAACCACAGAATAAAAAAATAAAAAAAGGAAAGAGAAAAGAAAGATGACATAGTGTTTTATTTATCCATATGTTGTAAATCATGGCATCTGTTTACAATTTATTTTATTTACTTTGTAGATGCCGGGCCTGACTTGATTAACATTTTCTGTTGTGTTTGTCGTCTTTGGGAGGGGGGGGGGGGCAGTGTGATTGGCATTTGGTGACGGCAGTTTGATGTGAGCGTATAGGGTTGGCTTTGAAGATGAGGGATGAAAGGGAAGGAATCCAGATATTACTTGTTGGATAATCTAAAAGAAAAAAGATGAATTTGGTGGCTGCGTCTGAGGGGCGACCGGCAGGCGACAAAGAAGTTACTAGTTGTTGAAATGTTATTCAAGATGATACAAGAATATGAAAAAGATGATATAATAATAAAATAAATGGGAGCTTCCAAGGAATTAAATGTAATACGTTTTAATAACAACAAGCTGTGAATATTTGGTGAGAGAGTAGAGAATGGTGTATCTGTTCCGCTCAGCCCTTTGACAGCCTTTTATGAGTGTACATTTATGAATTATGATGTTTACAATATTGTAACTTTGATTCATGTTATTATTTACAGTTTCCCATGTCATGGGTGTTTTCGATTTATCTTCAAAACTGGTCACATTCATCAAAACATTTATTTTTTCTTGCTAATAGCCGCACATGAAAATCTGCCAATAATTACAGCGTAAAGATTATATGGGCAAAGGAATTCTATGGGGAAAATGAGCTATACTGTATAAGTACGACAGAATACACATTATTATGTCTTTAAGCATTATAAATATATGGATAATTCCACCAACTGTTATAGAATATCACAGTTAGTTAGTTCTTTAAGGTAATTTTCCACCAAGAATAAAATCACAAGTGAAAATACACATTTAATATAATGCTGTCATATTTAAGCCTGCCCTATACTCAAATATGTTGTATTTAAATTATTGTTCTATAGCTAGAGAGGGTTGATGGTCATGTTATGGCTGATTATTTCCCGTTAAGTTTACTGCTTCATATTCATCTTTTTAAAATATATATTTCTTCTTCTAGTTAAATGTTTTATTTTAAGTCATGTGTGACTTCTGGTTCTTTTGCGAGGAAGCAGAATGTCTTTGTGGTTGAGTCGTGTAGTGGAGGAGGAAATATAAAAACTAAAAAGTAAATACTCAAATAAAAGTACAAATACCTCAGTACAGCACAGTTCAGAATAAAATAGAAAGGCTTCATTCAAAATGTTTTATCTACCATTTGAAAGATTTACACATACTCTTTCAAAAGGATTGCATGAAAGTAAAACTCACTGTTGAAATTTATTAACTTATTTATTTATATTTATATATTTGTTTTCAATTTTGTTTAAATAATCTGTATTTAAACAAGATATTGAGTGATGAATTCGCAGTTACTTATTCTTTTTTTATATTAATACTGGTATATGTAGCATTTTAGAATGAAACTCTAGAACTGTTGTAATTTAAGGAGAGAGAGGGTTCTAGGATCTAAGGACAGTTCACATACAGTATACAGTAATTCACATATTATGTAAATACAACTTTCAAAGTTCAAGTTGATGCATATCCTGTGGCACATGTTTATAAATAGATAGTTAGATAAATATTTAAACATAGTATATATACTGTGACTGTTTTATGGCATACATAGTACAAATATAAAGTGAAAATAGATAATTATACCAAAATATATAAGAATTTATCAAGCCAACGTATGTTTTATTTTAAATGATTCTGAATACTTTTTTTGTTCTGTATTTTTGGTATTTGGTGCATGAAGGGATCTCACTGAATGAATTAATTGTTTGGTTCAAACAAATCCTAACTGCATAAAAAAAACAATTACTGAAGTATACAATTCATCACAAGACAAATGAAATTAACAAAGCTAAAATGTTCCATAGATGAAGATTAAGGTAGACATTATACAGACAAAAAAAAGCTCAATTAAGGTAATTAAAACAAACAGACCTAAATGTTTACGATGCCCTCTAATAAAATGATATGAAGACATACAGTAACTCACTGGACTTTCTGAGAAGCTCACATGGGTTTACAGATCACTGCCAACACTGCCATCTAGTGGCTAATACGGATCAAAGCTACCTCCATACTCTACACTAGCAGAGTCTACACTACTACGTTCAAGTTCCTTCACACTCGTGTTTTATTATTGTTTCAATGACCAGTCGCCACGTAACATCTTCCTTAGAATGTTCATTCCTCAAAGGTCTAATCACACCAGTGCAATTGTACACCTCAAAGGGTTTAAAGTACAGCGCGTGAGACATAATAAACACAACATGATAAACATATTCATAATGTGTCATTTTATGTTAATCTCATGGGGGGGGGGGGGGGGGATAACAAAATGGACTTGTGTGTCCCAGTGGGCTTTCACAAATCTCCTGCTCTCCCCAAAAGACATTAAAGGTATTTCGGAACACAGTATTGCGGGTTATAGTATACACTTCTTGACACTTCTTCTTGAGTGAAAAAAAAGTGCCTAGTTTTAGAGCTAGTCTGCTGTTAGCTGCACTCTAGTAACCATAGCAAAGGAAGCTTCAGGGGTTTGGTAGAGTTCCCTCAGTTCAACCACATCCCTGTGTTTCTGTGAAAACCTGCACAGTCAGGTACCCATAAACAGAACATTTTACACACGCCCGCTCGCTGTCTGCATTCCCAACCATATACACTCATCTACAGTGCAGACACATGGAGGAAGCCAGCGATTCAAACCCCTTACCTACTGTAAGTAAGAGTAGAAATATAATTTAAAGCAGCAACCTGAATGTTATTTATTTTCTCTGTTCCTTGCATCACTTCACATTGATGAAGGTCTCCTGCAACTTGAAACAGCCAGTTGAAACATGCATTTTTTTTTAACATGTTGGACGAGAGATAGTGATTGTCAAATGAGCCATAGTATTGTCTCCATAACTATAATATAGAATATAGATATAGCTCTGCCAGCATCGTGACGCAACGTGAAAATGCCTATCTTTTAAAGCGTGGCCCATTGACCACAGGGATGGGGATACACGCACTGAATGAGTTAAAGGTGAACTTCACCAAAAAACAATGCCAATTTAATTTGCACATAGCCTCACACATATCCCAAGGCTCTAGACTGTTTTGCACACATTAATTTATTTTGACAGTTATTGAGCGTAAATTTGTTGTTTTTAGGAGTGATGTCATTGGGGATATTGAATCCTTGTGTTGTTTTAAATACAGCCCCATGAAATTATGTAGATGAAAAAATAGAGATAATTAAGGATTGCAATTGGGATTGTTACTTGAAAAAAATTTACTTGAAACTTGATTATTATCATTTTCATCTACATCATTTAATTGAGCTGTAATTAACACAACACAAGGATTATTATTATTATTATTATTATTATTATTATTATTATTATTATTATTATTATTATTATTATTATTATTATTATTATTATTATTATTATTATTATTATTATTATTATTATTATTATTAATGAAATTCTTTATTTGGAATTACCCCTTGAGATGAACCATCTCGTTTTCAAGGGGGTCCTCAAATTCAGTGTCCCCTGATGAGATCACAGGAGGAGATATTCAAACTCATTAACTCTCAATACCTATCAAACTAAATTAATGTGTACAAAACAGTTTAGAGCCTTGGGATATATATATGACGTTTTGTGCACAATAAATCAGCATTGTTTTTTGGTGAGGTGTCCCTTTAAAGGAAAACTCCAACATTTTGGGAAATTAGCTTATTTAACATCTTCCCTGGAGTTAGACAAGAAGATACATACCTTTTTTGTCTCTGTGCGTGCATTTAGCAACAGGAACAATTTTAGGAATTTTTTTTTGCCTAAGCACTCGTCTCTGCGCGCAGTCAGTGATTTCTACGTGAAGCCGTGTTTGTGGACATTCTCATTAATTCAAAGGATCCGAACCGATTGAACGTTTATTTTGTACATTATCTAACGTTAACACGAACCTAAACTAACTTTAGGTTAGTTGTAACGTTAGTTTAGGTTCGTGTTAACGTTAGATAATGTACAAAATAAACGTTTTCCGCTGCTATAAACGTTGCACTTTTATTTTGAAAACCCCAGAAAGGAAGTCATTATATTTGCTTTAGTGACCATCCGGTTCTGTGTTAGCTCCGGTTAGCTACGTGCAGTAGTTAGTATTATATTATCAATACCAGCCATTGGATTACTGTTTTCTAAATTGGGGAGGCTTTTAATCGTCAAGGTAAGAGGATTTTAAGTCATGGTATCCATAAACTTCAATCGGTTCGGATCCTTTGAATTAAGAGAATGTCCACAAACACGGCTTCACGTAGAAATCACTGACTGCGCGCAGAGACAAGTGCTTAGGCAAAAAATTGTTCCGAGTATATTTGCTTAGAAAACGTAATTGTCTAATTCAATTATTTTTTATTTCTCCACGTGGTAAATACACAGGTCACAACATGTTTACATGAACGTTTTGGAGTTGTATTTGGAGTGTATTTGGTGACTGTATACACTGTAAGGGAACGTCAGGCTATTGTCCTCCCCCACTTCCAGTGATGAAGCTAAGCTACGCTAACGGAGCGACTCACTGTTCCCAAAGTTAAATGCACGCACAGAGACAAAAAAGGTATGTATCTTCTTGTCTAACTCCAGGGAAGATGTTAAATAAGCTAATAATAATAATTACTTAGATTCATATAGCGCCTTTCAGGAAACCCAAGGTAAATGTTTTTATTTCTAAGAAAATGTATTGCTTACAGCTGATGTAAAAGTACATTTGACATGCAGTATAGTCTTCACAGTTCAAAGCTAGTACAGTATGTGTCCCACATCCAATGCATTAACCACTTTTGGTTAAATTGACGGAGCCAGTGGGTTTGGTTATGCTTGCTTTGATTGCTCCTTTTGAAGCTGAAAAGTAGATTTTTGGTTGATTAGGCCACATGATTTGTACATCCATATAACTGCAGGATTCTTCTGTGATGAATACAATGTGATAAAACAACAACAACAACAACTATGATGATAAAAAAGGATATTTCATATAAATACAGTGGTATAAAGTACAAGTTTCCCCAGATACTCAGAACGTACTTGTACCGCTGTACCAAAATACTTAAAAATGCATAATCACTCTCCATCCCTAGAAACAGAACAGAAAACAAACAGAACCAGTGTATATACAGTCTATGTGTGTATGCCTAGTGTACTTCAGATTCAGATTGTAAAAAAAGAAAAAAAAAAAAAAAGAAAGAAAATAAATAAATACAGTATGAGTATTAGACAGTAGCCGCATCTAACAATCTGATTTATAAAACAAGAACTTTAATTTAATTAATGGTGGTAAATTATATTAATATAATTTATCATACATATATAACAGTTTTTCATTGATGATTGTGATCAGTAGAGGATTTTCTTTTAATTCCCCCCCCTGCTCTACCCCGGCATATAGGATATCAACATACTAGGGCTATATATAGGAAGAGTGGTAGCCTAATGTCTACAGGAAATGTTGGCCTAGCTTAAATGGTTGGTTCATTCAGGATAGTGTTACAAGGCAAACAGCCAGAGGGACAAATTGAGAGGGGGGGGGGGCAATGGGATGACATGCCCTCTTATGAGTACCCATCCCTAAAAGAGGGGTTAATGTAGGCCTATAGTAAGAATGAAATAGGCAAACAATTCTGCCTACCCTCTTTTGAACAAATCCCTGGATATAGTGTGGACGTGTATGCTTTCATTTGAGTAAAGCAGCAGCATCGTCACGACTCGAGGGATTTGTGTGCGAGTCACAGCTTATCAAAAAACCGCCAGAGGTGAGTGTTCCAATGTCACCACTCATCCTCTCCTCTCTCTCCTCCCCTCATTGAGACGACGGGAGACGCGGCCCGGGGTCGGTTTGACTAGGTCGCGGTGAGGCGCAGAGCGCAGAGAGCTGATCCGCGGTCAGCCGTTAACTCCGGGGGGGGTTTATTAGCGACGCTGCTGCGGAGGTGAGCGTGACACTGCACTGCGCCTGCGTGACGGAGATAACACGAGGGGCGTGGCCATAGCGGGCCATCTATGGGCGTGGCTCGCTGCTGCTTTACGTGACTTCTAGCGTGGTGTGACGTCACGCCGCGGAACCTCCTCTTTCACCCCTCCCTTTGTCCAGTTGACAGGATCCTTTTCGGGCAGGACTGGAAACCACTGACAGAGGTATGTAGAAATATCATTCTGTTCTTACTAAGTGCGCCGGGGCTCTCATGCAGACGGACTCTGACCTCCAGAGCCGTGGGTTGGGTTGGCAGCAGCTGATCCAGGTGCTGCCTGGTGGTGGTCGATGATGTGCGGGGGATCAAATAGAGTCAGTGAAGAGATGCTTCAAGGCCGCTTAGCTAACGTTAGCTCAGGGTAGCTTGGTAAGCTAACGTTAATGCCTTTGCCCCTGTGTGTGTATGTATGTGTGTGTGTGTGTGCGCAGTCATTAAGTGCAGTGTGTGATCAGCAATTATGCGGGTAGCTTGAAATAAAGAAGCTTAGTAGGCTGGCGTCCCACCTTCCTCTCTTGGGCATCAAATGACCTGGCTTCTGTTGCAAAGACACCTGCTGCTTGCTGCTGCCCGGGCTGCCCCCCACCCACCACCTTGCTAGCCGACACAATGAATGTTAATCTGCTAGCAGCAGCAGCAGGCTAGAGGCTAACGGTACTAGTTGCTGCTGCAGTGGGGGATGCTCCAAGCTGCCTCCTCTTTGCTCCACATCCTCTCTGGGTCGCAGCAGGCAGGCCAGGTAGGTTGCAGTACAGACGGTCACCTTAGAGAGATGACCCCACCAGCTATAGGCCTATACAGTGACAGTGTGTAGCTAAGGTTATTCAGTACAGGTGCTGCAAAGTCAGACCAAGAGACTTTTCATTCATGTTTTTTCTCTTGCTATCCTCCCTCTCTCTCTGAAAAAAACCTACAAGATACATTTTTAATTTGCCCAATAAAGTTTAATCTACAATGACTTGTGTAAAATGCTTTTTGGATTGTGAATAGACATAAACCTACATTCTTCCAGGTCCTAGTGACATTCCTATGACTGAAGCCACTCCTTCCTAGCCAGGCTTTAGCTGGTCCTTCCTGAATGTGTCTGTGTGTGTGTGTGTGTGTGTACGGTAGGTATGTATGTGTTTCCTATGTGTGATTGCGTAAGGCTGACAGGATGGACCATAGGGTGAATGGCTTAGTGTGTGTGTGTGTGTGTGTGTGTGTGTGTGTGTGTATGTGTGTACATTACCAATGGCTGATGTAACAGTGCTTCCTGTCCCAGTAGTTCGTAATGGCCACATGGCATGCTGCTGGTCCCAGGACGAGGAGCCTCTGAGCTCATTCATCATGTTCAGTGTGAGGGAAGCATGTACAACAATTCCTGTGGGGGAACAATGCATTCTTTAACTTGGCTCAATTTAACTCTGGCCTCATATACACTGTGCGTTAATGGGCTAGGTTTGCTGTGTTGTATGTGTTTTAGGTTTAGAGTAAGAAGGTGGAGTTGTTTAACCCTCTGAGGCCCACATAGACCTATTTTAGAAGATCCATTTGAGATGCAGCTCTTGGCACTAGTTTTCTAGTCATAAGTCTGTAATAAACATATTTTGGTTAGGCTTAGTTATGTCTCATGAGTCGTTGCAGCAATTCTTGGCTTGACACCATTTGTTACACCATTTGTTGCAAAACCATTAAAGATTTTTGACCACTCGAGAATTGCTCGACACGGTCAAAGATCCCTCCAAAATACCACATTAAGACACTTAAGATCTGTGGTCCAAGATGCTTAAAAGACAGCGATTGTGTCCCAGAGGCATGTTTGTCCAAGGAGGTGTTTGGAGGGAAGCGTAAAGACAGTTGGTAGACGAGGGATTTGTGGACTCAGCTTCTACAGCCATGCTGGCACACTCCCAGCACTTACACTCCTACGCAGAGAGTTGGATGATGTTCCACTTGCATTACACTGTCCAAACATCTCTCTAACCAGTGCTACATTTACTTGTATTCCCTTAACATATTGAATAATATTTACATGATATATTTTTATAAATAAATACCAAAAATGTATTGAAAAAAGTTATAATAATTGTAATTTCCCAGCGTCAATGCAGCCTTGTTTATTCACTGTGCCCATGGAAACTACAATGAACGCAGCCATAAAGGTGTGGTTTCCTTACACAGAAAAGATAGTCTCTTTACTTTTCTGATAACGACAGCACTGCAACTCATAAATGTTCAGACAAGCTTAATCTTTGGTTATTTGTGATACTCTGTATACACCTAATTCAAGGTTATTGCCACATTTTCTTTCAAAACAAATTTGGTTGTGGATGTCCGGATTTAGTAAGAATTGAGTCTCTCTTGGACAGAGGTGTTTAGCAGGCTGTGATGTACAGGCGGCTCTGCTTAGGATTGTGCTCAGTACTACAACTGGACCGATCTCTTTTTTTGCCGCAGTTCAGAATTCTGGTCCACTATTCTGAACTAACCCTTTTTAACAAATCTACCTTCCCATTAACTTAAAACCAAAATTTGGACATACAACAGTATTATCCAGTCCTAAATGACATCTCCAAGGACTCCCCAAGGACCCAGGCGGGGCCCGATTATCCAGAAGGTGGCTCTATACAGTGAAAGATCAAATGTCATAGCCTAGCCATAACTCTCACGTTGTCATCGTGTTTTATTTTCTTCTTCAGATAACCAGAGTGCAGGGACCTGTCCTTGGCCTTGCATTTGAGAAACGCTTGGATATGTCCATCTACAGAGGTTACTCACCTACAGAGGAGGTTAGGTGTAGTTTAATGTAGCCCAATTTGAGAGGTCTCTCGGGCCTGATTCCCTTTTGAGAAATCCTTATCGGTAGGCAGTAGGCAGTAGGCAGTAAGTACATTTGTAGTGCCCCTTGACTAGTATGAAAGTAAGTGTACTGTATGTGTGTAGTACATTGCAGATGTTACTGCACTTCCTCTCCTGTGTGCTGTGTGCTGCGTAACAACAGATAATTCATACTTTCTCCACCCTTCCCATCCATCAATGACCTCCAGGTTGACCTCCAGGTCTTCCCGCCTCCTTCCTCCACCAGTGCCCGTCTCCCCTCTATCTCATTCCACTAGAGACCTGTCAGTCTGTTTCTCTCTGTCTGCCAGTCTCTGTCTCCGTTGCCTTGCTGTGTCATCATGAGGCCTAGCTATGCTGAGAAACTCACACCGTGTCCCTTCCTTCCTCTTATCTCGTCTGTTTGCAGAAAATGGCTGTACCCCCTACCTACGTTGACCTTGGAAAGCCTGCCAAGGACGTCTTCACCAAGGGATATGGTGAGCTCTCTCTCTCTCTCTCTCTCTCTCTCTCTCTCTCTCTCGTTCTTCCTCTCTTTGGGTTGGTCTAGGTTAGGGATGGGCATTTCAACCAAAAATATCATTCGATATTGACTTGAAACTATTTGACTGTTCTTTTGAACATTGCAAATTCTTGCAGCCAGCCGTATTCTTTAGACATGAATGAACCCATCCCTGGGTGCTTGGCTTTTTGTAGCTGAGAGTGTATAGAGGGAATACATTCTTAACACACCTTTTGATGGAGCTATTTTTGGCTATCTTTATGGAATGACCTTCACCCATCCATTTGTGCTCAACGGTTATCATAATTTTGGAGATGCATTTAAGTTGCAGAATTCATAGCCTAATTGTTGCACCTACTGCTCGGTTATGGGTTGTGTTCCTTTGTGCAGTTTCCGCATCCCCAGTTTAATTAAACTGAAAGCTTTGTGAGATCGACACAAAATGGCTGCAACGGGGCGCTCTGTCATTGGATCAAAGCCAGGGATTCAAGTCAGTGTTTATTTGTGGATGTTTCATCACAAATAGGTTTCCCGTTCTAGTACTGATACAGTAACGCATATCGACATGTGCGTGTCCTCTACTGCAGCATATCAACAATGCTTTTTTGTGATGACACAGTATGCACTCTGCTACTAAGGAATATTACTACCAACTATGCTAATATGTCTATAGTATATATACTACTATGCACTCAAGACTGTAGCACTCAACAATGTTACTTACCCTTAGCTGCCAGAGTTGTACCCCTCCTTCCTGCTGACTTGTTTGTACAGAACCTGTAAGTGGCTTTGGATAAAAGCGTCTGCTAAATGAATGACTAAATGTGGATTCAAACCTGGAGTCTCCCACATGGGGAGCCCAACGTCTATCAGCGGGGGGGGGGGGGGCTCTTCTTGGCCAGGGCATGATATTGGGCTTACTAGGTTTCAGGTGGGGCTTCCCCACTACAATCACATCCCACTGCAGGGGAAACACGGCTCTCCTGTGACGCGCCTGAGGCCAAAACATTCACCGGTCAGCCAAGAATCCCCCCCCACTCCCCCTCAAGACTGGGCTACTCTGCCACACGTGTGCACAATCAAATCATATACTTTGCCAGCACTGAGCCTACTGCCACCACCACAAAGAACTTGTGAAAATCAATAATAATAATACCCCCCCCCCTTTTTTTTTCTACCGCAGCTTATTCACTGATATATGTTTAGGCCCAGTAACGATCCTCAGTTTGAGTGTGTCCGTGTCCGCAGGGTTGTTCTGTTCTACACAGCTGTACTCTGGGCCTAACACGTCCCTGTGGAACACCAGGTCATGAGACTTGGCTGAGGCCGTGGCTTCCGGCAGCCTGTTTGTTTAGGCCTTAGGGCAACATAATGTACACCACCACGGCTGATTCTGAAATTAGTTACTATGTTCAAACTATATAGTTTTTGCCACTGATCGTGGCTACAAAAACACAGAGACTGTGTTTTCCACCTAGGACCCAGAGGTATTGGTCTGGCGCCAGACCCAAGCTACAAGAAACGGCTCTCTGGTCACGAGGAAACACGACTGTTATGATTGGAGGATCAAGTAAAAAACGAGGGTGGAGTTTGAGGTCGGTCAGTTGACACAAAAGCTGAGTCATCCTGGTGGAAGCTGTTACTGTTATTGAGTGTTAGTCATCCCTGCAGGCCTCGAGGTCAAAGAGGAGCTGTTCCTTTGCCTGTGGCAATCAAACGGCTCCACCCTAAGGGCGGCTGGATGGATGGATGGGTGGGTGGTTCTATGTATGAGTCAAGGACAAAATAATCTGACGAGGACACAGTGTTTCCAATGCAGCAGCAGCAGCAGCAGTAGTAGTAGTCGTAGTGGTTGCTTTATTGATCACACAACAGGATATTATATCACTGACCACAGTATAGCACCACAAGTAAGACAATCGGTGTTTCCCACTTATTTGTGGCGGCCCACCGAGTGCACCACGATATCAAACGGGCCCGCCACAAATACCTCTCCCAAACATCCTTTTGATAATGATTTTATGATAATGATGACCTTACAGATTGTACACATTCCTTTCCACTGCTGGTCTGTGCATATTGTCTGTCCCAGTTTGCCACTGCGGCAAGCGGCTGGTGGTTGTTGAGCGGGTGGGGGGGGGTGGTTGGGGGGGGGTTGTGTCGGCGCATCCCGCTAATGTATACGGTAGGGGAACAACTCTGTAGGAACTGTGACTGCATCCTGAGTGGGCTGAATCGATGAAGTGTGAATGGATGGATGAATCAATGGAGAAGTAGGACGTGGCGTGGTGGGCTTGAGGCTGGAAGGGTGTGACGAGCTGCTGAGCTATGAGCTTTTTGACGAGGCTAATGCGCTTCACACAATCCATGGCGAATCGATGCATATCGTCAGTTTGGACGGAGTATAAATGGTCGCGTTGGAATGGAAGGGAAATGATTTGAATGTTCATGTAGAGGTTGAGTAGGTCTCTAATAGAGTCTTTCAAATGCACATTGATAAACTTTAGTGCTGATATATTATTAAAGGGTTATTTCGATTGTTTTTGCCCGGCATCCTGTAGTGGTGTTGGGGAGGAATGCTGTTCTGTGTCTCGAGAGCTCAGAAGAGCAGACCTCGGAACTGCAGATATTATTTCCTCGATTTCTCCTTGTGGAAAATAGCAGAGGAAACGACATCTGCGGCCTGCTCTCTGCCGGGTGACGTCATCTGACGATGTGGCCGATCTCTCGAGACACGGAACAAGTTGGTACGATGTACAGTATGCCCTGATTATCACAGGTTCTCCTCGGAACACTGGTTCAGGTTAAAAATCAGCAAATCGCCGCTATTTAAGGTCATATCTCTGCATAGGTCTGGCCAACGGAAAGCCACCCGCCAACTGTTTTCAGTTTTCAACATTATCGCCCCTAAGGCAGATGAATACAGAAATCGAGACTCTGGGAAACATGAAATATCCGCACACAGTGTTGTCATTTCCAATCGGTAGTCATATGTGCATCTGAGAGCCTACCGAATTAGATGTGTGCTGTTTTGTTTTGTTGCCCTTTCTTGGTGTTCGTACTGTAAAACATAAATTAAAGGCAGAGTCCCATATAGATGCCTGTCTCTTTTACTGGCTGGATGCGGCTACACATTTTTAAGATGAGATAAGATATTTCTTTATTGATCCCCTTGACAAATAAAGGCTGGTCCTAAACAGAAGCTACATTAATTGTTTATCTCGATTTTCTTTTCTTTTTTACTTTTCATTCAAATGTCAGTCACATAATATTTGCTGATTGCCATGGAGAAAACGGTACAACCTGGAACTGTAGAGGGTGAAAGGGCCAGGCTGCGAGGTGGAGGGAGACAGCTTATCACAAGCTAAAGGAAGCTACAATGCAGGGTCATGATGTCTGGTGACATGTCTGAGCGGCTCACACTGGCCAAGGTAGCGCTGTCTGCTTGTCAGTATCAGACCGTACGTCAGCAGAATAGTAGCAGAGTAACTGCAATGTATTTGTCTTGACTGTCTGCCCAGGGAGCTGCTGTGTGCGGGCTGGGTGCTGTCCGGTGCTGAAAACAAACTAATTTCTTCTCTCTAACATTACATTCACTATTCACTAGCGGGTCTCTTGGAGTGAGATCAAATGAGTATTTGATAGCCTATTTTTTATTCCTATTCAAGTAATATTCATACTGGTTTAAATAAATTATTTGATAGTATTTACCATCTTTAAAAAAATATATATATTTGAGAGGGATTTCTGTATTTATTTTTCACCCATCCCAATTGAGTCGTTATGCCAATTCCCTTCCTGGTCGTTGCGTGCATTTCCCCACTGTCGGCCTGGGGAGGGTGTAGAACTACCACATCTTCCGATACATGGAGTCGCCAGCCGCTTCTTTTCACCTGACAGCCTCGTGCGGAGGTTCACGCTATTTTCCCCAGATCCCCTCCCTGCTGAAAGTATTTCCCATCTTTTGCTGAGTTTTGTGTGAAATAAATTAAAGGCCTCTCCCATATAGTATAGGCCGATTGAGTACAGAGATTGAAGCAAATAAAAGCCTGGGCTATTTATATTTCCATTCAAACAGTGTGATTTATTATTTCTTTTTTATGTTGTCTGTTTCAGGCTTTGGTCTCATCAAGCTGGACTTGAAAACAAAGTCAGAGAATGGACTGGTAAGTTGTTGCAAGTCATTATCAGATTATCAGCCACTCCACACTCCAGCCGTCCACTCTTAGCCTAAGAGCCTCTTGACTTTCCACTGATAAGCGAGTGAGTGGTTATTTGATCCCCTTGATCCTGCCAGCCGGCTACGGTCTAGTAGGGCTACCACCAGCCTGCTGTGTAATTAAAGGAAAATATACAGCTGTTACCAGTTTCACTGGTACATACCGATGCAGTGTGGATGTTTTTTTATGCCGCTATACGTTGCACTTTTTGTGTAGTAAATATCCAATTGTATTTCTGATGTCTTCTTCTTTTTTTTGTCCACCAATGAGGACCACGTTGTAAACGAGTGTCCCAAGTACACTTTTACGTGTTATCCTCTGGGATGTACTAATACTTTTTACCCAACAGGGCTCGAAATAATTTTTTTTACTTGGTAGCACTGGGGCTCCCAACTTCAAAAAGTTGGGAGCACCAGCAAAAATTTAGGAGCACCAACAATATATATGTAATACATTATTTTTATTGAAAAAAAAGAAAAACGACAATATAACAGACACAGTACAATGCAGTAAAACCTTAAACCGCATGGTAGGCCTTAAATAGGCTAAAACGCAGCATTGAATAGACGTAGTAAGAACCCCTTTATGTTGCTCTCCTCTTGAGTCTTAAAGGGATATTTCACTTTAGTAGAACGTATCAAGTTTCAGCATCTACAAGTAAGCTAGCGACCACTGCTGTCCCTGTCGCGTCTCTACAATTCGTAGCCGCATTTCTGCAGACCCCTCTCTGATTGGTTGAGCGCCATTTCTGCAGACCCCTCTCTGATTGGTTGAGCGAAGCCCCTCTCTGATTGGAAATGTACTACCAGATTCGCGTATAACGTTACATTGTAACGTTGTTATTTCGCGGCCTGCCCATTTGATGTTCCCAAATCATATTCAGAAAGTATCACAGAGACTTCTATTGACCAAGGAATTAGTTATTATTAGTAAGACACAACATTTCCGTAGCAATTGACCACCAGACTCTTTCTCTTAAGGCATTAACTGGGTTAATTAATATAAATGTTATATTGTAACTGTCTAGTTAGACATTGGTTCCGAAACATGTATGTTCCAGGCTGCACTTAAAACTTTGAATCTGAGAGAGCTCTGGTCAGCGAAGCCGGCGAGCGATTATTATTGGTTTTTAATGACAAACCAATTACATAATCCTATCCAACATATGTGTAAAGGCACACACAACATATTCCAGTTAACGGTATATTTTTTTAATAATTCGTTATGGCGTAATCAATACTTCCATGCGTATAAATTGCGTTCGCGACCTCCATGTTTTGGGGCTATTCATCAGAAAACTCGGATCCGGGATTCGGCTCCCATCCGTCGGGCAACAACTGTGGGTTTTCAGCCTCTCTCTCTAGAGCTTAAAGGCCAACCTTCATGTTGTATTTTTTTTCAATAAACAATGTGGACTAGGCCAACGGTGACTTTCATGAAGAAGGGAAAAAAAAGTATTGAAATTGACCCAGTTTTAGCGTTTTTATCAAACATTTTGTCTGCCCAACACAATCACCACGCACGTGGATATTTTAATCAATGGTTCATAACGTGCGTGTGTAATCGAAATTATGTCGTCACAACAGGTGCAGGGCACCAGGGGGCTCACCAGGGGGCGCTGAGAGTCACACACAGCTAGTGGCAGGCACTGAGAGCCTTGCTACTACTAGCCGAATGAAAATGTATCTGTTTCACCTAACAACACTATTGCTCCGTGATCATAGCCATCCATCTCTAAAGCTAACCACTATTTGTAAAAGCCACAACCACGTTACCATATTTGTAATAATGTAAATCATTGTGTCGTTGTACATATTGTGTACACCGTTATAAGCTAACATAGCTTAGCTTGGTAGCTATTGTGCTAACAACATATCCCGACGTCCGGCTCGCTGGCCGGCATGAACGCCCGACACAAAATGGTTCTCTCCTCTCTGTACACCCCCGTCCCCACGGGTACCCTGCCGGGGAGCCCATGGACGCGACAACGGCGGCAGCCGTAGGGTGCTCGAGCCCGCCGTAACGCTAGTGGTACACGATAGCTATGAGCTAACTAACGCTACGGCCGCCGCTGTTGTCGCGTCCACAAGCTCCCCGGCAGGACACACGCGAGAACGGGGGCACACAAAGAGGAGAGAACCACTATAGCTCCGCAGGGACGGCAGAGCTATAGGCTAACGTCAGTGTAGTGGTCCCGACTGTAGCCGGGAGGACGGCGTAGCTAATAGGCTAACATTAGTGTACTGGTCCCGACTGTAGCCGGGAGGACGGCGTAGCTAATAGGCTAACATTAGTGTACTGGTCCCGACTGTAGCCGGGAGGACGGCGGAGCTAATAGGCTAACATTAGTGTACTGGTCCCGACTGTAGAAGGGACGGCGGAGCTATAGGCTAACTGTGATGCACCGAGTGGGCCACCATTGATCAACATGCAGCGACGTGTAGCTTGCATGATGCGTGTGCAGTGCTTTGCCACACAGGTCTGAGAAGAGGACCTGCACATGATTTTACTCGTTCCCCAAACTCCTCTACATGTCCCGATCTCAAATGGTTCACGACAGTAGACATAATGCTAACGTTAGCCAGCGCCATATATCGAGTAGTACTATGACCCGGACGGGCAAGGCATACGTTTCCTGAAGTGACGTCACGGCCGTGCTAGTGTCTGATAAGCTTTTAGATTCGGCTCATTAATATGCACCTGTAGTGACGTCAGCGTTTGATAAGCTTTTTTGATTCGCGCGTGCATGTTATTCGTGCGTGGACCTTTTTAACTCTTTCGGAGTGGCATTTCCGGTGTCAAATGGAAAAAAAGAAATAATGAAATTATATACCAATGATGTAAACTACCCATAATTGATCAGTAGGGTTTAACCTGGATGTTGGGCTTTAAGGGAGTTTCGACTCCTGGCTAGAGGAGCTTGTCGCGGCTCATGCGCATGCGCGCGCTCGGCCAATCAGAGAGGGGTCTGCAGAAATGGCCTCAACCAATCAGAGAGGGGTCTGCAGAAATGCGGCTACGAATTGTAGAGACGCGTCCCTGTCGTCTGCCGTCAACACTACCAGTCCTCCCAGGTGTCGGGCTCCTCACTTCCATTCATTTTGGGGACCTGGGCTGGTCTAAATATCACACTTCTGAAATATAAACAAACTACTGCTGTGCAGATTTCAATAAAACAGACAATTCTGAGTCAAAGGTTGATGAGTGTGTTTACAGATTTACCTTTTGAAAAATAAAAGCGGATCCAGTCAATTTGCTGTAGGTTTGAGCATGTATCTCTGCCTTGCATAACATTTTGGGGAGTGGTTGCCATGCTTACCTGCTGCCTTGCTGGAAGAAAGATTCTAAACATTCTGTGAAGAGTTCTGAAGAGACAGGGGGGAGGGAGGGAGGGAGGAGGAGGAGGTCGCACGAATGCTCCCAATTATATTTTGAGGTCGCACATATAGAATTTTGGACCATATCAGTCGCAATTTCTAGCCCTGCTCAATACAATCAATCAATCCATCATGCAAACTACCAATTAATCCTCAAAAGATCAAACATGTCAGTAACTCAACAAGTTTGCTCTGTTACCTTTTGTATGACTACTGTGACCATGCATGAAATAAAAGTTGTACTGTAAAGCTAGTATTTGAGGCTGCTCTATAGAAGAGCGCCACCATGTGGCCTAAGAGGTAACTGCACCTTGTTTAAACGAGGAGAATGAGACAACTAAAGACAAAAATAAATTCAAGAAAGGTAACTTTGGACACTGTTTTATATTTGTGTTGTTCACATCTCTAGTAATGAATCTGACCAAAAGAACTCGTGGACAATCATTTCATTGGGTTTTATGCATCACTTTTGGGAGGGTTTTCTCTTGTTCAGCCCAAATAAATCGCCAATGAAGCAACTTTCAGTTTAAACCAGCATTTATTTTCTGCCAATGGTTTGCCCCTAATCCTTGCTACCTCAGCCAGTTTTCAGCAGAAGCCCGTTTTAACCCGTCTGACCTCCACCTGCAGGAGTTCACCAGCACAGGCTCGGCCAACACGGAGACCAGCAAGGTGGCCGGCGCCCTGGAGACCAAGTACATCTGGGCGGAGCATGGCCTGACCTTCACAGAGAAGTGGAACACAGACAACACTTTGGGCACCGAGATCACCTTACAGGACCAGGTGGGTTGATGATGGATTGTTAGATGTATATATACAGATGGATATATACATAGATGGATGGATGTATAGATACATAGATGGATGACTAGATGCATAGATTTATGGATAGATGGATACCATATGACAGTATATGATCAGACACTGATATGAGATTTACTGTCTTAGAGTACTGACTTAGATATTTGGGAGCTTACATTTCCACTAACGGATATCTGCTGATATATACAGTACCGGTACTTCTGTTTTTAAGACTGCTTGAAATAATGTGTTTTCCACAAATATCCATCTTTATAAAACGTGGACAAATCTATAAAGTTTGAACTAAAGGAGAATCTTTATTTTAACAAAACCAAATAAGTCAAATAATAAAAGGATTTTTGTATGTCATGATGTGCTCTTCAAATGAAGAAAACACTGACATCACTTTTGCTGCTGATGATGATGTAATGTGACAGGCTAACATCTGAAAATATCATCTGTCTAGCTAGCCCTTACACTGGACATAATGTACTTATCAATCCCAAAGAAAAACATGCAGCAACAAAAGAAACTATATGAATGACAAAGAACAATAAAGATATGTATTAAGATAATTGACTCATTTACATGTTGACAGAGCAACATGGATGTTAATGTTGTAGCTAGTGAGGTATGCCATTTCAAAGATAATATTAATGTATATATATATTTTAAATTAAATTAACCTTTTATTTTACTTGGAAGAGTCATTGAGATTAAAAGTAAATCCTGGCCAAAGAGTCCTGGCCAAGGTAGCAACCGTACAAACACAATAGAAATACAGTCCACAATAATACAACGCAGGGATAATCTGTAATTCTTCTTAGTGTCTTACATCATGCACAGTGATGCAGGCGGACTGACTGGAAGAGAAGGCTTGTTCTCCGTCTTGACAACGTCGGCTATTGTTTAGTTTTAATTGGGTGCTATACGTCTCTCACCACAGTGTTTCTCTTCTCCCCACAGCTGGCGAAAGGCCTGAAGCTGACGTTTGATTCCTCCTTCTCGCCAAACACTGGGTAATGAAAGCCGGCGTTGCCTCATCACACAGTATGGCGTTTTGTTTGGATATTGTGAAAGCAGCGGGTCACAGGGTGGAAGGAAACCCCAACCTGAGCGTGACATAAGAGCAAAATGGCCGCCATGTGAATAGATCTCGTAGCAGTGAGTCATTAGTGAGAGGAAGCAGTGGCCAGCTGAGTTCCATTTAAAGTAAGGAGATCTTTATATACAGGAAACGATAAGGAGAAGTCTTTGCACAAGACACTCCTGCTTGTATGTGCATTAAGAATGTATTTGATTGAATACAAAGGGGACCCAAATACATCTTTCATTAAACATGTCATTCTTTGATTGAATGACAGCAGTTCAATGGTGCTTTCCTAGTACTAGGCCACTAAGCTCTTTACAATTTTTCATTATGGGTTGGCCCCCAGTGGGAATCGAACCCCTAACCCTGGCAGTGTTGCTGCCATGCACTGACTCTACCCATTGAGTTACAGAGTATCTCTCCCTGCATCCCTTAGCCTTATTCACATCAGCACCATCTTTAATTGAGACGAGGCTACGGTGGGTAGACCAGAAGAACCACGTTGAGTCCCATGTTCCCTACAAGTGTCATTTAAAAAATGAATGTCTCAACCAGCAACCATGAAACGATGAAGTGGAACTTCGTTTTGAAGTGGAATGCAGCTGACGTGTGTCTTTTCCGTTATTTACTTGGATTGTTATGAATGTATTTCAATGAGCAGACGACTCCATTCAATTCAAAACCCCAAAAGCACTCGGTTAAAAACATTCAGAGTCTGATCGTCACGAGTATGTCATTATATTTGTGTATTGTGCCTGTGTTTCGGTTCTTGAAGCAGTGTTTTTATAGCGCAATTGTATATTTGGGAGCTTAAATTTCCGCTGGGTATCTGCTGATATATACAGTACTTTTGTTTTAAGACTGCTTAGGGAGAAACTAGATATTTATTTTCCACAAATATCCATCATTATACAACTAAAAGATAATTCATATTTGAGCTAAACCAAATAACTATACTGTATTTTTAACATGTTATGATATGCTCTTATCAGAAGAAGAAAACGGACACCATTTTAACAAGGCCACAGAGTTATGCATTTATTCTGCTGTTGGTGTGAGGAATTCTCTCTGCTTTATTGCCGGCACTTTTGCTGATGATGATATAACGGTGACAAGCCAACATAGCTGAAAATATCATCTGTCTGGCCCTTATACTGGACATACTTATCAATCCCAGAGAAAAATACATGCGTCATCAGCAGGAACAAAAGAAACCATATGAATGACAAAGAACAATAAAGACGAGTATTAAAATTGAAGTGGGGCGTAGCGGAGATTGCGTTCGTCACCAACGCCGGAGATGCTGGATTCTCCCGGCGTTGTCACCAGCTTGGCTGGCCGTTCACACTAATACAATTGGCAGTATTAGAGGGTGGGAAAGCTGGAGGGTGGGTCCTGGGCGTTGTGGACAACAGGCCCCTACAGTTCGGTCGGGGCGCCTGCTCAGCGAGGGTAGGATCTGGAGAGAGGTAGTGCGGCCTCCCACACGTTACACTCTCCCAGTGAGAATCTGCGCGGCCAGGCTGGCTGCCGGCAGGCTGCACATGCGTCGGAGGAAAGCATGCGACAGTCTCCGGCCTCTCGCACCAACAGTAGGGGAAAGTGCGCAACAACCAGGAAGGGTGGGATGGGAGAAAAAATCGGAAAAAAGGAGGGGGGAAAAAGATAATAAAAAAATAAATAAAAAAAATTGAAGTGAAGATCCACAAAGTTTTAACATTGAAGTGAATGGGCACTTCTACATTTTCCCCACCCCATCAACCATAGTATGGTGGCCGTGTGAATCAGGCGAATGGAACGCATCCATTTTTCCCCCAGTATGGGTGGCCCCAGTGGGAATGGAACCCCTAACCCTGGCGGTGTCTGTGCCATGCCCTGAGCACTGACTACACACAGGACCACGTCTCTCTCTCCGTTTAATCCTGACCTTGGCTCCCCTCCAGGCTGTGGGTCCATGGATGGCATTCTAGTGTGAATCTACTACAGCATTCCTATTTATTGGAGCATGATGCTGATCCAGCAATTCCAATAGGTTCATACATTGTTGAAGCAAACTTAAAGGAAACGGAAACGTGTCATTTGCTCCATAGTTTTAATTTACGAAGAATGAAAATAAAGCTGTAATATTAAAGAAGTCGGTCTGAAAGTCATTGAAGTTGATTACTCCTGAAATCGCACACAGCTGTGTGCAGGACATTGCCTACACTGTGGGCAACGTGTGGTTCGTAAATAATATACAGTTGAGATAGGGCTGGGCGATTTAAACGTGTTCAATTACAATCATGAAAACAAGATTATCGAGATGAAGCGATTATTGTGCCTCATGCCGTGTTGCTCTCATTTTGTCTTGTGTTGTGAACGCAGCGCACCCTTCCTTCCCAGCGGTGTAGAGTTTACAGTAGTTTCAGCTCGTGTTGAGAGGGAGGAGGGAGCCACGGCGCGTTTCTCCAGTTATTTTGAAACGTCTTTTGTAACTCTTAGAAGATGACAGAAAGGCAGCCTTTGGTCGAGAAGAAAGGTAAAACAAATTCAGTCGTCGTCATATGATGTTCTCAAATCAATGAGTAATCGTGTTTGATAATCGTGATTTCCACATCAATCAAAGTAATCGTGATTATGATTTTCTCCATAATCGGGGCAGCTCTAAATTGAGATTATATTTCAACCTTAATCCTGTCGTTCTGTTGCGAGGGGATATGTGTGATAATCGGACACCGTATTTTTATGTCAAAGATTATCACGTGTCCTCACAACAGAACAATAGGATTAAGGTTGAAAATCAGTGAAATAACTCTTAAAAACAGTCGAGGTGTGTGTGTGTGGGGGGGGAGGGGGGGGTGGCATAGATACCAGGTCTTCCTCTCTGTAACTCCTGTGTTAAATTCTCTTCCTCTTCCCTCACCTGTATGTTGTATATTACTGTTGCACTTTACTGTTACATTTGCACTCTGTTTGGATGCCAAACCTTATTTCGTGGTACTGTACTTGTGCTGTATAATGACGATACATTTTAATCTATTCATATCTAAATTCTCTTCTTCCCATCATAATCACCCCCCCCCCCCTCTCAGCAAGAAGAGTGGGAAGATAAAGACTGGCTACCTGCGCGAGCACATCAACATCGGCTGCGATGTGGACTACGACATCAACGGAACGGCCATCCACGGCACGGCGGTGGTGGGCTACGAAGGCTGGCTGGCCGGCTACCAGATGACCTTCGAGGCCGGCAGGAACAGGGTCACCCAGAGCAACTTCGCCGTGGGATACAAGACCGAAGAGTTCCAGCTCCACACGAATGTGTAAGGACCACGAAATGCAGTAGATGGATTGAGATGGAGTTTTTATATATATAGATTTGCTGATCATGTTTGCTCCTTTACCTGCAATGCAATGATGCTACAGGCTCATAGTTCCATATATTCACACCTGGGAGCTGCTCAGTACAACCAGTGTTCTGCTGTTGGCCACTGAGCTTCTCCACTGGTACAGTCTTGATCAAGGACCCTTGTGGGGTGTTGAGAGAAGGGGCATTATTAATTATTAAATATCATGGCACAATACCGTTATTTATTTATTACCATATAACAATATTTTACATTATTTTACATTATTTGTTTTTCACAGTTTAACCTACAGTGTGATACACCTTTTTAAATATATTTTAATACAATTGCCAGGGTGCTATTCTATTCAAGCTTTTCTTAGGTTAAATTAATTAAGATATGTACAGTATACATTTGGACAATATTGTATACATCGTTGGTGACGGTATTGTAAAGATGCAAACCTTAAAGTACGGCATACCTCCCAGCCCTACTGGACCCAAATCACAGGCTTCAGCAAATCCTCAGCTGAGACATGTCTACTAGCTACAGTAGTAGCTACAGTAATGATGTGACCAGACTGAAACCTTCAAGCACGTCTTCCTTATCCTTTCTCAGACTGAACGTCTACTCAATGTCTGCCAGGCAGTTATTTCCGTACCTGGGTGATGGGATTTACCATAATGCGAGAGAGAGAGAGAGAGAGAGAGAGAGAGAGAGAGAGGTTGGCAGACAGAGAGATGGGGGCGGGGCAGACAGTGGGAGGCAGAGAGAAGGGAGGAACTTGTATAGTTCTTATAAGTAACTATACAAATTAATAGTACATTTTTATTAAAAAGGGGACATGTCTTGCTATTCCTTTCACTATTTGGGCAACTTTACACAATTCCTGTGAGTCTATGGAATACATCTGTAAAGTTTTTCTTTTTAAATTCATTGTTTTGTATTTCTAATCAAGTACTCTAAAGCAGGGGTTCCCAAACTTTTCAGGCCAGGGCCCAGAAAATAAGGCGTCAGAGAGCCGCGGCCCAATGCACATCGTCAGGCTTTTATTTTTTTTTGCCAGGCGACCGATTTTTTAAGCCAAATATCACTTCAATCCTATTAAGTTAGTTCAAGTTAGTTATTCATTTATATGTGCTATTTATGAGAGGGCTAACTTGTTGCAAAATAATAATGATAATAATAATAGCCTCATTAAAATACTATTGTTGCTTCGGTTGTTTTCAGCGTTTTATGTGCATAATCTGTTATTTAGTTTGAAATGTTCGTTGAAATAAGTAGATTTTTCGTTTTTGTTTATTTATTAAGTTAATATAAAACCATATAGTCACATTTTAGAATACAATATAATAGAATTTTAGAATACAACTAGAAACACTGTCCTGGCCTGCTTCTAAGTTCAGTAACCTGACAAAAAAAATTAATAAAAAAAAATAATATTTTTTTTATTTTTTTTAAATCATCTCGCGGCCCACCCGTGGCTGTTCACGGCCCACCTTTGGGTCGCGACCCCGACTTTGGGAACCACTGCTCTAAAGCAGCATTTTTCCACTTCAAGATTTCAAGCTGTTTTGGGCTGGGCTCCGCCCATAAGCGCTTTGAGTGACAGTCACCCACAGTCAGACAGAGGCAGACAGGCAGACAGAGAGAGATTGAGGGGGATACTAATTCATTTTGCCGCGGGGGGCATAATCCCACGGGACCATGCATTGGTAACTTGTTTCAAATGACAATATATACCCCTGTGAATATTATTATTATTATTTTTTTATTATGTTTTTGGTCGATTTTTTTATTTGTTTGTACTACCGGGCAGTCCGGTAGGGAGAGAGGAAGAGCAGGGGGAAGACATTCGGCAAAGGACGCCGGGTCCGGGAATCGAACCCGGGTTGGCCGCTTCGCGACGCAGCGCGTTACATGCGTCGCCACTTGGGTGCCCCCCTGTGAATATTATTGCACGGATCGGAATACAGGCGCACGCGTGGGAGTCAAAGATATTTTGACAGTGATATGCGAGTGGAGACGCTCCAGTGGTCGGGAGGTTGTGTGTAAATGCGTGTGTGTTTTCCCCGAGAGAGAAGCTCCTGCTTCGTGTCCCCCTCTCTTATCTCTCTCCCTCTCTCTTGCTCGTTCTTCGCTGTCTCTGTCGGCACCCGCTTGAGGAAGTGTCGGTATTTCCACTTGCTCTGTTGTTGAGTGAATGGTTGCGCTACAACCATAGAGGGGGTGTTACTGCAGATCAGCTCCTTGCTACGTAGGATAGTGAGTCAAATCAGAATAGCTTAGTTTACTGGGGGAAAATATTGTCTCAACTGAATTGGAGCTATCCGCCAAAATGAGAATTAGAGACACAGACCCCATTGATACAAACCCCCATTGCTAGGAAACAATGCTAAACACTGGAAAAGGCCATTCATAAGGGCGTTTTCACACCTGTAGTTCGTTTGCTTTGTTCCGATTCAGGGAGACACAGGGACTATAATGATACAATGTTGCACTTGTCCCTTAGTTCGTTTGTCTTCACACGGCTGTGTTAACAGCGGACCAAAACAAACGCACGCGCGAGCAAACTGTCACTCATTGGTCAGATTTTCGGGTGTGCCCCCCCCCCCCCCTAACCCTGAATCTCCACGTTACATTGAAATCGGGGAGGAGAGAGCGGGGGGAGCATATGAATGAATGTGGATGAGAGCCGTGATGTAAATCGGCCGATTTACTTCTGATCGATTAGGAATGGGTCGCGCCGTGTTCAGGAAACTCGGGCGCATAAAAGTCTATTCGATCATGTCTCCAGCACCCCCACAGCCGTAGCTGCAACCACTTACATCACGGCTCTCATCCACATTAATTCATATGCTCCCCCCGCTCTCTCCTCCCCGATTTCAATGTAATGCGGAAGTGCAGTGGTCTATAGCTAACTTTACCGATCTAGCTGCCTAAAGACTACAAACTGATCCCGCCCACAATTCAATGCGAAAGCGTCATCATGCAACGCGTATACAGTACGGCAAGTGAGTTGTGTCGGTTTGTTAAGTCGATTGCATTCTCACAGCGTACGAGTCGCTTCGGGTTCGGTTGGAAGTGTGCCGAGACCACCCTCTCTAGGCGGTCTCGGCCCGCTTGTTTTGTTCCGCAACAGAATGCGATTGCTGTGTTCACATATGCCCAAATTAACTGAAATAGGGGGTAAACGCTCCAGGTTCCGGAACAACAGCTCCAAACGAGCTAGGTGTGAAAACGCCCTAAGACACGGGACCTTTAACTATTTAGTAGTTAATAGTTGCATTTTAAAGTGGTGGTTCTCAACCTATGGGTCAAGATCCCCCAGAGGGCTGCGATGTGATGTTAGGGTTGTGACAAGGTCTGCAAAATACATATTTATAACTTTTTCCCCCCTCATGTGATATAATGAATAGTTTAAGCCAATCGCCCTTGTCTAATTTATTAATCAATTTAAATGGCCTGAAAAGTTAAAATAGAAATGATTATTTGGTGTCAAAGTTAACCATATATACATCCCTCCGTTTTTTGTAGGGGCCCCAAACTAGAAATGTAGTGAGCCACTGTTATAAAGAACCCTCTAAAGCAGTGGTCACCAACCTTTTTAAGCCCAAGATAACTTTTTTTTTGGTGAAGGCAAGATCTACCTATTGAAGCGTTGAGAGAAAAAGACAGCCAAGATTGTACTTTAAACTAAATTACTTTTATTTGCCTGTATTCTAATTACATGCAATGCTTTGGTCCAACATTAAAACGTCAAAGTATAACTGTAATATGTACTTTCTCAGTCAGTGCTAAGTGCAGTCATCTTATGCAGCATCACTTTTCACATCAAAACAAAAGTAGAACTGTAATGTGGACTCTCAGGGAAAGATCTAAAAAAAGAAGAAAAAAAGATCGACCAGTCGATCGCGATCGACGGGTTGGTGACCACTGCTCTAAAGGTTCCTCAAAGCCCTGTTGACTCTTTCCAGTGCTGAGTGCGGTCAGCCAGACGTGGTGTTGTCTTCCGCTGTGCTCTCTCTCCCAGACGTTTCATTAGTCGTTTGCCCTCCCTGACTTTCCCGCGGCCCTCTTGGCAACACGTAGCACCGTGCGCACGTCACGAGTGGCCACTTGCAGAGCGGAGGAGGGGCAGGGTACGAGGGGGAGTTGGAATGCACCCTTATGCAGACAACAGGAGCTTCTAAATCTCTAGGGGAGTAAATGTGAAGTAATTACACAGTAATAGTAGAAGTAATGAGACAGAAAATATCAAAGATACTTCATTTGTCTAGGATCATTCAAATAATCTTGATATTGTTTGTTTACTTAGGCTTGTATATAGTTTGTGGTTCTCGCACAGGAAACGACAAAAAATCTCAATGCATTCTGGCTAAAATGCGCCTCTTTGAGTGTATATTGCTGTCGACTCGCTCCCTTGGTCTGTCTCACAAGGTTCACTTGGGTTTTTCATATAAATGGAACGGTAATTTTTTTAATTAAATTAAATGTATCCTTATGTATACAGGAAGGTCCCATTGAGATACAAGATCTCTTCTTCCAGGGAGTCCTGGTCAAGACGGCAGCATAAGCAGTTTCACATCAAAAAACGATTTCACACATGACAATGGAACACATATATAATGCATAAAAGCTACACAAGGGTAAGAGAAGAGGCATAGACCACCTCAAGTCAAGGTTATGAAAAACGGCAACGTGTTTTACATGCTGTCCTTAAGATGGCAGCGAGGATTCCCTCGAGGGGAAGTGCAGAGGGGAAGTCGGCAAGGACACGTTAAACGACTAATGAAACGTAGCCTAGGTCTGATGTGGCTGGCCATTCAATGTCAGGTTCTATAGACTTTAGACGGGAGACAGGGTGGAGGGCAGGTTTCTAAGCCTAGGGGGAGTTCTACACAACATGCAGAAACTAGTACACAAGAAATACTGTAACATCGTAAGCCTAGGGGGGGGGGGGGGGGGGTGGCGTTTTATACGACGTGCAGTAACTAGTACACAAGATACTTTGTAAAAGCTTAAGGATACGTCTACAGCTGAACGTGCTCCTCGTAAAGGGGGCGGGAGGGGTTTTCCAGTATAACGTCTAGCTTTTCCCACATCCTCCCTTCTGCCACCACCTATAGTTTGACCAGTTCGACTCCCACTACAGAGCCAGTGTTATTATTGCAGCTATTATGCCCCTATGCATATGAGGGTCCCGCGGGCGAAACTGGTGACAAGGGGTTACCGGGCTTTTGCAGTGATGGCGCCGACACTGTGGAATAAGCCCCCTTTTAACATCAAGTCTGCCAACACCTTACAGACGTTTAAGGCCTTTCTTAAAACCCACCTTTTCGCTCTAGATGAGCACTGAGTTACTTTGGTGTTGTGTGTCTGAGGTGTACTTATGTTCTCCAACTCTCCGTCTGCCTGGTACCCTGTCTCCAATGTCCTGTCTATTAATTTATTCTTTTCCCCCCGGGCTGTGCCGGTACCGATGTAAAAGTGTTGGCTGGTGGGTGCATTATAAATGAAAATATCATATCCTCATATCTTGCAGTTATTATGTCCCTATGCAACAACCTCATAACGGAGGTACAGAAATAAAGTGTCAACATTGTAATATCATTTCAAAACTTTGTTTTCTCAGAAACGATGGGACCGAGTTTGGTGGCTCCATCTACCAGAAGGTGAACGAGCAGTTGGAGACGGCAGTCAACCTGGCCTGGACCGCCGGCAACAGCAACACCCGCTTTGGCATCGCCGCCAAGTACCAGATTGATGACGACGCCTCCTTCTCTGTAAGTGAAAATTGTGATAATGGAGGTTAAAATGTGCTGTGAATCCCCCTTAAAAATATATTAGTGCTGTCAGGTGATTCAAAAAATGTATCTAATTAATTACAGGATTTGTAATTAATTAATCTAATTAATCGCATAACCATTTTAGGCCTGATATTTTATATTCTATAATCATATTTCAAATTGCATGTGTCCGGATGGCAGAATTCAGTACTGTATCTACAAAACCTTCTGTTTAATCATCTTCCCTTTATTTATTTGCTTAGATTTTTCAGGTCTGGTCAATTTTAGCATGGTGTTATTCACAGTCAAAAAAAATAAAAATAAAAGAATTTAATTGATATTCTCATTTGGTTCAATACAATTTACTCAAGCCTAGTAACAGACACAGTATTTCTGACACTGGGAATACATTCCCTGAGATCCATAGATGTCCCTAGAATCAGATGCCAAGAACATGCAAATGGACCATTAAAAAAAATAAAAGATAAAAAAGTCTGTAAATGTTTATTCTATGTTCTTATGGAATGAATGAGATTAAAGAAATATATATATATATATATATATATTATAAAAAAGAAAACGATTTTTTTATAAATTTTAAATTAATTCATCTAATTAACCCGATAAACTGACAGCCCTAAAATATATATATAAATAAATAAATCAAGCCCATTTATAACCTATTGCAGAATATCTAAAATACATGGTCATCAATGTGAATATCAGGTTGTTGTTACAAAAGTGTCAGCCACTAGATGTCACTAGAGCACCACCAAAACAATGTGTAGATCAAACTAGGCATTGCAGATCAAATATGACTCAAGATCCAGCAATATCATAACAAATAGCCACTAAAAATGTTGTCAGAGTCATATTTTAGGTTTAACTTTAGGTAGAGCCATTTCCTTTTGAAAACTGGAGCAGAGACTTTCTAGTCGGTCATAAATTATGATTGAGAGGGATTAAGTTTTTTTCAGGACAAATCTACTCATTTTGCCTTTAACTTGTTCTTTCTTTTTTAAACTTAAATTTGTATTGACATTTATAGACATACAACACTTAGACAATACTTGCATTGTAGGGCTGTCTTAAATACTTCGAAGCTTTGTTCGATGGACATGGGCTTCGAATATGAAAATAAAATTCGAATATATAAAAAAAAATAAGAATAATTTTTATATAATTTTTTTTATTTTGCTAAATCAACTGCCTCTCTCTCTATTCTTTTTTTTTTTTTTTTTTTTTTTAAGCGTTTATCGCTTTATTTCTACTGGGCAGTCCAGTAGAGAGAGATAGAGGAGGAATGGGAGACAGAGTGGGGGGGAAGACATTCGGCAAATAACGACGGGTTCACTCTGCACTGACAGATTTGTGTTCATTGTGCTGCTTTTATAAAGCCTCAAATGGCTGCTTCATGAAAGCAAAGATTTAAAAAGGTTTAAACTTTACAGCACTGACAAAGTTGAACAAAGTGCTGTACAAGTCCCACAAAATAAAAATAAATAAAAATAAAAAATTTATTTTATTTTTAATAAAAAATTCATTCGAATTCCAAAAAGAAATTCGAAGGTCAGCCCTATTACATTGGCTGCGGTTACATGGTGACTTTCAATTCCGAATTATAACTTCGGAATCAAATCATTCGGATGTAAAAAAAAATCATGCGAGTTTACATGTCAAATCTTAATTCCGACAAGGTGTTTACATGAAAGTCACTGTCTAATCGGGAGTTTTCGAGTCATCGTAAGGTTTGGGGCTGGGAAGGCTTCTGATTGGGTAAACGTAAACAGGATGTTAACGTCATTACGTTTACCGGAAGTAAACAAACAGCTGCGACCGGTATTCTCAGCTACTGTGCTAGCGTACCAAACAACATTAACCAGACTCTCGGTGTGTCTATTCTGCTAACGTTAAAGGCCTCTACATGCTACAGCAACTTCAAAGCAACTGCACCACAACATCGACAAAGCAAAGGTGTTGCAGACACTCTGCCTTTATGCTTCTGCAACATCGACGCACAGCCTATGTAACATTGTACCCCGTATGTAGCTAGGTTCCTAGATAGATGACACTTCCCTTCTCAACCAACCCATTGATAACAAGCAGACAAATAAGCATCATTTTTACTTCCGGGCGGGGGGTTTCAAAATAAAAGAGCGACGTCTAAAAACACCATAAATACGTTTATTTTTTACAATATCTAACGTTACACGAACCTAAGCTAATCTAAAGTTAGTTTAGGTTCGTGTTAACGTTAGATAATGTACAAAATAAACGTATTTCCGGTGCTTTTAGACGTCGCTCTTTTATTTTGAAATCCCCCGACCGGAAGTATTATAGTGTCTGTTGCTAGCAGCTTAACTTTTGCCGGCCGGTTCTGTGCTTTTTCTAGCTAACGTAACATCATCATTAGTTTCCAAAGGCGAGGAGAGAAAGACCGCGGCTCACATGCAGCTCAAACTACCTGTTGGAATAAATTAATTGATTGATGTTTAACTTGTCCCTGTGTGTGTCCAGTCATTTCGACTAGCAAATGTTGTATTTAACGTTACCTCAGGATACCATTGTATTTAGTTGGTTAGCTATGTAGCTAATGTGGATAGCATTTTGTATAGCATCAATACTAGCTGGCTGGCTACAGCTTTATTTACTAAATTATGGAGGCTTTTTAATCGTCAAGGTAAGAGAGGATTTGTCATGATCAACTGAAGGCGCATGCTATGGAACAATATGTGCCCCTGTTCGCGATCATCTATGTGTACTGTAGCCTATGCGCGATCATGCGCAGAAAGACCGGGGGGAACTAATTCCGAAAAATGCGTGAAAAGCTGGGTACATGGACAGAAAAAGCTTTAATTCGGAATGATAAACGGAATAAACAGGCCACTTACATCGGAATGGATTTTATTTCGGAATGGCCATTTTCATTCGGAATTAAGTATTTTCAGATGTTTACATGATAACTTTAAATAGGATTTAACGTTAATTCCGAATGAAAAGGGGAATAAACTGTCCATGTAAACGCAGCCATTGACATCAATAACATAACAATATACTAACATGGGCCCCTTGAATACGGCTGCGTTCAGCCGCCCAGACCCCCATAAGAGGGACCCCCCCTCCCGCCATCCACCCCTAGAAATAGGACTCCCCCACATCCCAGGTCCGTCCCACGCGTCCCATGTCACCAAGCACCCCACCCCACACACAACGACCCCACAACATACAAGACCCCACTCTCCCAGGCCAAATCATGGAAACGATGCCCCCCCCCCCCCCCCCGACATTCCCCCCCACTGAGTTAAGCCAGTAGAACTCTCCCATATCCCAGGTCCGACACGCGCGGGGCCAAGCCCCCTGCGACACGGGTCCCTTGAATTAAATTGGGGCTAGGCCCAGTAGAGGAGAGGGAAGGAGACTCCTCCCCACCGGGCCCAGCCCGCTACCTCCCATGTCACATAGAACCCCACCCCACGCACATCGACCCCACAACACACAAGACCCCACAGTTGGGCAAAGCTCAGCCGCTCTGACCCCCATAAGAGAAACCTCTCACTCCCGCCATCCTCCCAGAGAAACAGAACACCCCCATATCCTGGTCCACCATGCGCGGGTTAGAGCACCCAGAGCCCCCACCCGCCCCCGTCCCGACCGCCAGGCCCACGAGAGCCCCAAGCCCAGGCCCCGCAGAAGGCCAAAGCACCATGCCTCAATGGCCCCCTGACCCCAAGCCCGGTGTGCCCCCGGCCCGGCGACCAGACCGCCCAGGCCACCACGGCCGAGGGCCCCAGGGAACCCCACCCCACCCCACCGACTCCACAACACGCAAGGCCCCCTCTCCCCGGTCGAACCGCCGGATCGATGGCCCCTCCCCCCGGCATTCCCCCCCACTGAACTCAGCCTGCCCACTTCTGTACCTCCCATGTCACTGATATCACTATGTACATTTATAGCAACCGCTATTCTAACATGACTTAAAAGATAAAACTGAAAACACAATAAGCTATATAGGACTCCCGGGGCGGCTACGTGGCGTAGTGGGCAAGGCACTCGCCACGAGATCTGGAGACGCTGGGCTCGCCTGTTCGAGCCCAGCGCTCCACATTTGCTTTCAGTTTAGCTGGTCGTTCATACTAATACACATTGGCCGTATTAGGGGGTGGGAAACTGATGGGTGGGGATCGGGCGTTGTGGACAGCGACTCCTACAGGTCGGTTGGTGCGCCTGCGCAGTAGAATCAGGAAGTGTCGGGGGCAGCGTGAGCCTCCCACGCGTTACTCCTCGCCACTGAGATCGAGCTGAGCAGGTGAAAAGATGCGACTGCTGTTACCTCAAGTACCGGAGGGGACTTGTGCTATGTATGACTTAGTCCACATTGCAGCCGGCTTGTGGGAGGCAAGAAACAGCGTTCGTGACAGGGGAGGGTTGAATTGGATGATACAAAAATTGGGATGGGAGAAAATATAGAAAATGGGAGAAAAAGTGGATCAAAAACAAAAAAAAGGCTATATAGGACTCCCCCACTCAGCGACACTGGTCCCTTGAATTACATTGGGCCAGGCCCAGTAGAGGAGAGGGAAGGAGACCCCCCCCCCCCACCGAGCCAAGCCCGCTACCTCCCATGTCACAAAGCACCCCACCCCACGCACAACGACCCCACAATATACATGACCCCACTGCAGCTGCTATTCTAACATTACTCAAAATAAATAAATAACATTTGGTGCTTCCAAGGTATTATTATGTCTATTATTTTCCCCCCGGTCCCTATTGGTGGGTGAGGAGTAATGGCTCTCCTGTTGAGAGGGCTCCGCCTAGTGGCGAAGCAAGAAACCTCTTGTGACGGTTCCTCCCTTGCTCACTATATAAGTCCAACATTTGTTCCGTGAATGGCCTCAGAGCTCCCGGTCAATGCTCTGAATTTGTTGTGTTTATTTGTATTGTGTGTCACTTGTAATCCTATAGTTCCTTCATATCAGTCCAACATGTATTATTCCCCAATATGTTTCCTAATCAGCGTGTCCCTTTTTTTTTTTTTTTTTTTATCAAATCGTTGTCTATAACGTGTATTGTAATCATGTCGTTAATTATTCTAAATTCTGGTGTTATTTTTTTATACTTCTTGGGGTAACTGTTCAATTATTTTTCCTCCGTTGGCATCTATTCTCATCACCAGGTCCCCCGTGTGTATGTTTGTATTGGGTACTCTTTCGGGATGCACGATAATTATCGGGTCGATATCAGCAATTATGACGTCATCCCGATAAACCCGATAACATTATTGATAGCTCCGATAATATAATACATTTTTTGGTTAAAAGAAATCCGGTGTGGGTGGATTGGGATGAAGGGCGTTTGTTTTTTTGTAGGCTCCTCCCGTTTTGCCAGTACTGTGGTACGACTGATACCGTGTGGTTTAGGAAGAGGGAGTTTTTCACAAATCCACCGCTCCCTTTCTCATGCCTGGCTGTGACGTAGTCGCGTAACTTTCAGAAGCAGCACAGATAGTAAACAAAGATGGCGTCGTTGGTAGTGTGGGACTTTTTCAAAGTTTCAGAGGAAAACAGTTTGCTTGCTATTTGTAACAAATGCAGAAGTTCCACGAGGAGGGAAAGGGGCAACAAGCTATAACACATCCAACCTAATAAGTCACCTGAAACATCACCACCGCTACGATGGTGTATTAAAATCCGACGATGGCGTGCAAGCAGCTAAAGGCTAAGCTACTGCGAATCCAAAGCCAGCTGCAAAGGAACCGGCGGGGCTTGTACCTATTGACGAGGCGTTTGCTAAATGAAAGACGTTTGACAGAGATGATTTGTTTGGTTTATTTAATTCTTTTTGAGGCGTGCTGTCCTATAAATGCCAAGTAATAGTTGTTTCATGGACCAAGACCACAACAGTCTCCTCTCCTATAGCGTCAAATGTTTTATCTGCTGAGTCCTGACAAAGCACAATACCTGTTGGTTTTTAGTTCACTCATTGTTCAGGGAAACACATTGTTAATGACATTGACGGATTGTGAATTTTGTGATCGACTCAAATTATATGGAAAAATAAATATAGTCACTTTATTTGAAGAGTCAAAACTGTTCTCTTGGCTTTGTTTTGTTCATAGTAGTAACGCTCATGTCATGATAAATCTGGTTAGGTCAAAACTACAGGAATATACATTTAAAAAAAAATATTATAATACAATAAATATATATATATCGGTATCGGTATCGACCTTGAGGAGCAGAAAGTTATCGATGTCGGGGTCAAAAAACAATATCGTGCACCCCTAGTACTCTTCCACGTTGATTTAGTCTTGTATCCTTCCTCGGATCACCATGGCCCTTCATGCCCCTTTCTCGTGTCCCTTTGTCGTTCTTCATAGTTGATAGTTCTTTGAATCAGTTCAGGTCCCCTCTTTTCCTCTTTCCGCCCTCGTCCTCGTCTCTCGGTTCTGGTCCACCTGCGCGCCCTCTCCTTCTGCGTCAGCGTAGGCCTCTCTCCTTCCCCTCCCGGCACCTTCCATCCTCTCCGCGCCATGTCCCTCGCCGCCTCCTGCACGTTGTTGGGACCTGATTCCTTTCTTTTTCAGAATTGTCTTTATTGCTACATAGCTCCGACATTTCATCCCACCTCTGTTGAATTTTTCAATGTTACATTGTATGCTCCGCATTGCTTCTAATCCAATCTGTGTGGTGGCCTGGTTAGCCTCTATGTTAGCTTGTAAGCTATCTCGTATGTTAGCCTGTAGCTTCTCTACCCATCCGGGTATCTCTGCATTGACATTCAGCGTCCCGCTAGCTTGCTCTACCTGATGCGTCATTGCCTCGTGTTGAATATTTTTCATCGGTGTACTTGTTTCATCTGGGGTCGTTCTTCTTTCATTTGTCCTTGTGTTCATTGTTTCTTATGTTTTGTCCTTGAATCCTCACTTTTTATTTCATTTGAATTGTTTTACTTCCTTTTTTTTATATTCATTGACCGGGAGCTCTTTCATGTGGCTGCTCACCTGAACGTCACAAACCGGAAGTTGTCCTTTAACTTGTTCTTAACACTAATGTGTAACTACAGTAGTATTAATATTATACTTATTTATTGAAACATGACGTTGACCAAGTGGTTCATTGATAATATACAGTATAACTGTATACTGTTACTGTATAGTCTTGACATTTTGACATAAATGACGTAACAACTTGGTAGTGTTTTTTAGTTCTGAGTGTTATGTCCTTTGTCTCCCCCTGCAGGCCAAGGTGAACAACTCTAGCCTCGTGGGCCTGGGCTACACTCAGACTCTGAAGCCAGGTCAGTGCTTTGCACTTGTGTTTTTTTTTATAAACTATGGCTTTGAGACCCGAACATTTAAATATAGACTGATTTATTGAGTACCGGTCCAGGCTTGATACTTTTACTGACAGATAGAATTAAATGAAAAAATTGTGTGTCCTGTGTATTTGACCGTCAGCGAAGCTGTTGTTTTTGCAAATGCACAGTTGCATTAGCTAGGTTCTAATTGAAAAACAAACCATAATGCCTTCCATCTGTTCTCTGTGAATCTGTGGCTGCACCCTTAACACATTGAGTGCCAGCGACATCATATCTCGTTTTATTAGCCCCCCCATTGAGTGCCGACGACGACAATTATCGTTTAATTTTTTTATTAGCGATCTGAATTCATATTTCATCAACCGAGTCTCCCGTTGGTACAGCAGCCCCTGTAGGAGCTCAGAATGGAAAAAAGCGCCCCCTATCGTCTATCCCTGTGTAACTGCAGGCAGTAGATTAGACTGACCTGGGATCTGTAGATCTGTAGAGGTGGAGCCAACTGGCTCCATTGTGCTGGCGATGGATCTGATGATGAGGGATCTGATCGCGAGACGGAAATCACCCTGGAATATATATTTACAGCAGCCAATAATCAATCAATAAGCGTGATTGATATTTGGAATGGCGATCAGGAATTGGAATAATCTTTTTGGCGAACATCTGATCTAAGGTAAGGAGTCTATGTTACCAGTCTTGGGGTAATCGGAGCTGTATTCGCTGAGATAACAGCGTGTCCCCTATGTGTGATGTGGCTGTTTGGCTGTGATCGCTGATGAGGAAATAAGAGAATCGATTTTTCAGCTTGCGTCTATAGCGTGCATACGTACACATATACTATCGATAATCTAGCGTTTATTTGAAAACGATTCATAAATAGGCCGAAAAATTACAACGTTTTTGTGTATTCTAGAATATTCCAGTAAATGTCTTATCACGGAATCTTTATATTTTCCTTGAAAACGAGGGCTTTTCAAAATGCTATAAAACGAAAATGAACCGATAAAAAAACAATCCATTTCGACTGTTGACTGCAAACGAGTCATTGATAAGCGACGGGCAGATTAGACACATAGCCATAATTTAAAACATAGATTAGGCGTTTTTAACGCTAACATTGAAGTGGGTGGCGGCATTCAAGGAGGTTCCGGGGAACCGAGCTCCGGCACGGAAAGTGTTAACGTGGATAATATGGTCACCCCCATCATGACTTATTATAAATCCTATAAAACAAAGCGGGGCTCGCAACTCACTTGATGCTCCAAGGTGTTTTAATTGACAAAATAATAGCAGTGGATACAACGTTTCGACCGACCCTTCCGGTCTTTTTCAAGTATAAGCTTAGGTTTTATGTATTACTGTTTTTACAGTTTTGCTCAGCACCAAGAAACGGAGGATGTGCGTTATTTATTTTTTCTTATTATAAATCCTACACAGAATGAACTTGAAACATGCATACTGGTGTAGGTAACTATGATCTCCTTGTCCCTGTTACTAAAGTTACTTCATCCTGTGATGTTGGATGAAATTAACCCTGCCCCCTTTTATTGATCCTCCAATCCCTGAGTGATAGGACAAACGATCAAGAAAAGATAGTGGGGCTTGAGATGGGTCAATTACCACCTAACATTAGACTATTTCAAGGTATCTATTCCAAAACCTTGCTTTCCTTTTCGAGAACAAAAAAACTAACAAAAAGTGACATAGAAATTCAGGTAACATTTTAAATGTTTGGTCTTGTCTTTATGTGTTCATAGGCATCAAGCTGACCCTCTCTGCTCTCCTCGATGGCAAGAACATCAACGCCGGCGGCCACAAGCTCGGCCTTGGCCTCGAGTTCCAGGCGTAGGAGGATGAGGAGCACCTCTTCCTCCTCACCCCCCCCCCCCCTCTCCGGAAAGAAAACCTTCCAAATATTTTATTGACCTAGCTAACCCTCACAACCCTCTGATTCCATTAGATGTGCAACCGTTTAAACAAGGCAGCATATGAGAAGGTCAAGTCAATGTAAGGTCAAAGTCGGTTGACGGGACCACTTTAAAAAAAATAAAAGGACCACTTCAAGGGAACATATTTTGAGAATACACGGGACGAAACTATAACTGAAGTTAAAACGGATAGAGTACGGAATGTGTAGCTTAATAAGACAAAAGTTATCGCTTACTTAGTTCATGTCGATCTTAATCTTTTTTTTTTTCTTTCTCTTTTTCTTTGGATCCCATTAACAGTCGTGCAAAAATGCTTTTTATTTATTTCTCCCTTGACTTTTCCAATGCAGATCTCAAGGGGAACATTTCAGAACAACATGGGGTCAGAAATACATGGGACTTAAATAAAGTAAGCGTACAGTTTACTGGCTACGCCACCATGTGGTGCTGTTGCTTGGCACCGCCGAACACTACAACTTGATCCCAGGGTTCCGGGGCCACAGCCAACATGAGTCGAATCGTTCTTCTACACTGGAGAGTTCTCTTTCTATTCTAGCCCTGTTCTATTCTAAGGAAGTGTCCCAAGATATTATTATATGACGGGATGGGGTTAGTTGTCCTTCATGTACGGCTGTTGGTAGCTCCCGAGAGGCACTAAAACCCTGGTCGTGTCTACATTTGGTGTTTTGTCTCCCGCGTCTTCTGTCTGTGCATTTGGTGTGAATGTCTTTTGTTATACATATAGCAAAAAAATATATTATTTTACCGACGGTCTTGTATACTTTAACCCACCTGTGAAGATTTTAAGGGCGGAAGAAACCTGTCGATTGTTCCTGATCAAGAAAAAGGGAAGTGAATCTGTCTTGCATCATTCAAGCCCTCTCTGATAGAGATGTTTTATGAAGGGAAAACAATAAAAAAAAAAAAATAAAGGAGAAATGCATTTGACAGGAAACGGTAGTCTTCCAATGTTGGTTGTTGGAGCTGAACTTGGTGTACCTGACAGTATTGTTATTCCCTGAATTAAATAAAGAACAACATCTTCAACTGGTCTCTGGTTGTATTCTTGGTCTCTGGTTGTATTACGACCTGTAATTTCTGTTAGTTATTTAGAAATAATGGATTGAAGACATTTCAACTGGTTACATTTACTGAATAAGCTTTGGATACTAATGTTTGTAGCTGTGGTGGAACTAAAAGTAGAAAGGTTCCCCATAATCTCACTGAATTAATAAAAATGTGAGCTTTTATACTAATAAAAGTACATTTACTCACAATATGTTTTAAATAGTTTGAGCAATAACGCATAACGCAACCTTGGCAGGGCATGGTGGGATATGTAATAAAAAAAGTCAACCAACGAACTAGATTCTTGTACCGGATCTCCTCTCTGGTAAACAAGAATACCCTGAAGACTCTGGCAGGAGCACTCATTCAAGGGTACTATGACTATGCGTGCACCTCATGGTACCAAAGCACCTCAAAGGCGCTTAAAACAAAATTACAAACATCACAAAACAAACTGGTCAGACTACTACTTGACCTGAACCCCAGAACCCACCTCACCCCTGCCCACTTTGACAACCTAGGATGGCTTAGAGTAGACGACAGAGTACAGCAACTTGCAATGGGCCTGGTCTACAAGATACACTATACGACCGGGGTGCCCATGTACATGTCAAAATACTTCCCAAAGGTCAGTGAATACCACAACCACTACACCAGAGGAAGCTCAACAAACCATGTTAAACCCAGATTCGGCTCAAACAAGGGACTAAACACGTTTTGCAATTATGCCACAACAATGTGGAATGCCCTACCCAAAGCTGTAAAGGAATGTGAATCCCTGCCCACATTCAAAACCGCTCTTAAAGAGGCTGCAATTCGAAACTGGCCACCGTAAATGCCCAAAACCCCCACCACCTCCTAATAGACAGTCTCCTCCCCACCGCATGTATATATTCCCTCCCCGCCGTATGTATATTTCTCTCCCACCCACCCACCCCCTCCTAATGTACAGTCCCCTCCTCATCGTATGTATATACTCTGTCAGGATCTAGGGGTAACTACTGTATATTTGAATACCGTTTATGTCACAAATGTATCAGTACTAAATACCTATATGTCCCTATGCCATAAATGTCATGTATGTTGTGTATGTCATAAATGTCTATATGAATTGAAAATGGGGGACCCTGATGGAAACAAGACAAACGTCTTTCTCAGGTCTGCATCCCCTTAACAATTGTATGTATTGAGCCGTACTGTATTGTACCCATTCTGCAATCTGTTAAATAAAGTTTTCATTCATTCATTCATTCATGTTGTTTCTACAATCCTAAGCTTCTCATTTGGTCATCCTCAGACGAGCTTGACAACGGAGTGTCTTCTCGGTCGTCCATACATACAGCAAGCTCCACAGAATTCTCAAGTTTCAAGTAGTTTATTAGTTGTCACAATACAAATAAAATACATGTACTTTATGGTGAAATGCTTGGTTCTGAGCCCCTGAGAGTGTAAAAGAGGAATATACAATCTAAAGTACAGTCTATTTACAATCTAAGTACAGTGAGTAAATTTTTTTAAACTGAAGTACAAATGCAGACAGTGAGGTACAGAACTTTAAGGTAAGGTGCAAATGAGGTATAAATGTAGTGCAAATCTCTTTAATAAATAGATAAAAGTAATAAGGTGAGTGATTGTTTAAAAGTGAGTGTGTGCATAGATGATGGGTTGTCCTGTCCACTCCTGCATCTCTCCTAAGCACGTCAACGTATGTCGGCGTGGGACGTCTTGTGACCGACGCCCGTGTGATGGATCTCACGGCACCATCTTGCTGGCTGGAAGTTCTCTATGTCTGTGGCAATGGCCGGCAAGTTTCATCCTCCTGGCCGCCACTTTCTCTGCTTCTAAGATTCTCTGCTCTGCTCATAGCTTTGGTGGCATTGTACTAATATATGGAATGTTACTGGATTGTTAGAATTGTAATAGACTTGGCAGACCTGTCATTTCACATCCAAAGTAATGAGACAGGGCTGAAAATCAATGTGTCACTGTTCAAATACCAGTGGTGGAATAAGTACACAGTTCCTTTACTTAAGTAAAAATACCCAGATAAAATAGTACTCGGTACATCGTACTCCGTAAAAGTTAAAGTCCTCCATTCAAATTGGTGTATTTTTTTTGGTCAAATCAGTTGTGCAATAGTCACTTTTGGTGAGTTGTTTCTATACAATTCATTTATATGACATTTAGGTATGACACAGGACTACACAAGCATTTTTTGTATAGAAATGTGTCAACAGACTAAAGCAGGGAACCACAATATTTTGCATACAAATTATGCAGAATGTAATATCATAACTGTCTATTATTTTTCTTGCAATTGAGCCAATTTACCTTAGGTACGGTTTTGAGGTGTGTGTTCAACAGAATGTAGTATCAAAAACATGTTCACAAAAAGTATGGGTTAAGCCATTGTAAGACCATACCTGTGTCCCTGTATCACTTGTCTCTGCTGCCCTTTGATTAAAAAACGTCTATGTCCATTTTCCTTTTTTTGTGGCATATTTCAGTTAATCACAGTAAAAGTCACCTAGTAAAAGTGAGATAATTGACAATATCAAAACATGCTAGGGCTGTACCGAATAGTTCGAAGCTTCGTTCATAATGTTGGCATTCGAATTCTAAATCAACATACAAATTTGTAATTAAAAAAAATATATATATATATTTTTTAATTTTTTAATTTAAATTTGCCAAGGTATGGCGAGTGCCATACCTTGCCATACAAAAACGACGCCCCTGGACTCAGCAGCCGCCATCACCCCAGTCATCACACACATAATAAACCTCTCCATAAAACAGGGACACGTCCCCAAGGACTTCAAAATTGCGAGAGTGACCCCTCTGCACAAAAAGGGCAGCAAATTAGACCCAGGCAATTGATTGATTGATTGAAAACTTTATTAACAGATTGCAGAATGGGTACAACACAGTACAGCTCAATACACACAATTGTTAAGGGGATGCAGACCAGAGAAAGACTTTCGTCTTGTTTACATCAGGGTCCCCCATTTTCAATTCATCAACTACCGCCCTGTTTCTATTCTCAATCTCGAAAGTCATGGAAAAAATAGTCTACGAACAGGTCGAAAAGTACCTATCGGAAACAAATCTAATCTACGAATTCCAATCTGGCTTCAGAACATCCCACTCCACTGACACATGCCTTCTCTATTTGAACGACCACATCAAACAAGAGGTGGACGCGGGCAAATACTGCGGCATGGTCATGCTGGACCTACAAAAGGCCTTTCGACACTGTCAATCACTCCATTCTGATTTACAAGCTAAAAGCAATTGGTTTTGATAGTCTATCAGTGAGCTGGATGCAATCCTACCTTGAGGGGAGAGAACAGATTGTGGAGGTAAACGGTACCCTACAGTGGCGGCCGGTGGGTATTCGCCACTAGGGGCGCTATACCAAATATTTTGTACAGTACAGTACAGTACCACGCAACACTCATGGCAAGACGTGAGCGATTCGACTCACGCTCACGGCAATGAATCGGCTCTTATGAACGAGTCGCTCAGCTGTTACTACAACAACACACAACCAGTCAAATAAAGTATAGTCTAGACTCTAATTCACAACTTGAAACACAATATATAAATAGAAAAGTTAGAAACAAAACTTGCCCGTCTACAAACACAGGCAGATCTCTCCCTCTCTCCTTCTCTCTCTCACACACAGCGCGACGTGGAATCGATTCGTTACACAATCAGACCTATTATATACCAAGAATAACTTCAGTATGAGTACAGGGCTGTACACATATTTTGCATATTGTTAAACGAGCCAAGGCTAGCTATTAAACTATCGATATGAATCGAAAATCTGGGACCCTGATGTAAACAAGACAAACGTCTTTCTCTGGTCTGCATCCCCTTAACAATTGTGTGTATTGAGCCGTACTGTATTGTACCCATTCTGCAATCTGTTAATAAAGTTCTCATTCATTCATTCATTCAAACATAGACGATCTCTCTGTCTCTCGGATCAATGTGGCCAGCTAAGCTAACGGAGCTAACAGCTAGCAGTACAACGTTATGCGGCATCAGTAGACAACGTATCATGTATTAAACTAGAGTTAAGATCGCTAATCTACCTTGTTGTTGGCTTGTTGATAAAGTATATCCACTCCATGGCATTGTCCATCCAGCCTGTGTTGATGTCCATCCATTGTCCATACATGTCCCTCCACACTGCCTCCATAATATAGCTTGTTGTTAGTTAGCCAAGAGCTGTGTCTTTGTCCATTTCCGCCTCGAACAGCCTGCAAACTACCTGGCGTTCTATCGCCATGCTCTAAGACAAACTCTAACCTTAACCAACTTTGAAAGAGTGCCTAAGCTCAGTGTAGTTGCTGTTGTTGTTGACGAGTCGACTGAGTTGCATTCTCTCTCTAACCAACCCGAGAAATGCGGCAATGGAAAAAAACTGGCATCGCGTCGGCCAATCAGAGAGCGTCTCCGCAAAATGCGGCTATGGAAATTCTTCACGGAAGTTCACACGCTGCTGGCTAGACCGCTTCAAATCGCGCTCGGATTCCAACATAATAGTCATATTTCAGCGCACAACGCCGTATGCACTGATTGGCTGTGACGGAGACAGCGATCAAACTGTGACGCGCACGCAGAGCGCTATCGCTTCTTGCCCGGGCGAGAAATACGAAAAAATTAAAAAAAACATCACTTCCTGCCCATGAAAACTATGTTTTTTTAATTTAGATAATAACGTTATATTGTGCATTGGAAATACAAACATACTTAAAATGAGTAAATATTATTAATTTTAAACATGTTTATATTATTTATAGGGCTATAAAACACAAAAACGAAAAAGTTTTATTGTCTTGTTCTCTGATTTAACAGCAGCTGGCCAGCAGGTGGGTCGGCGCCCTAGCGCCCCTAGTGGTAGAGCCGCCACTGGTACCCTATCCCCCCCTCACAGTGAGCTGTGGTGTTCCACAAGGAAGCATACTAGGACCGCTACTGTTCCTAATTTATGCAAATGACATGTCGTCAGCTTGTGACTGCAACCTGTTCTTGCAACCTGTTCTTGCCCTGCTGGTCTCTGACAAGAACAAGTTACAGGTTGAAAAAACCCTTAGCTCAGAACTCGGCAGAATCTGCACCTGGCTCGCTGATAACAAACTATCATTACATCTGGGTAAAACAGAGTCCATTCTCTTCGGATCAAATAACAAACTCAGAAAGACCGACGGCTTCTCAGTTACAGTGGGTGACAATATTGTCACAAGGAAAGACGAAATTACCTAGGTTCCATCCTAGAGGCAAATCTTTCCTGTGACAAAATGGCATCCAATGTAATCAAAAAAGTCAACCAACGAACTAGATTCTTGTACCGGATCTCCTCTCTGGTAAACAAGAATACCCTGAAGACTCTGGCAGGAGCACTCATTCAAGGGTACTACGACTAGTATGCTTGCACCTCATGGTACCAAAGTACCTCAAAGGCGCTAAAAACAAGATTACAAACATCACAAAACAAACTGGTCAGACTACTACTTGACCTTACTCTTAGAACCCACCTCACCCCTGCCCACTTTGACTACCTAGGATGGCTTAGAGTAGAAGACAGAGTACAGCAACTTGGAATGGGCCTGGTCTACAAGATACACTACACGACTAAGATACAAGTTCAAGTTCAAGTTTCTTTATTAGTTGACATGCAAAAATACAGAATACCTTCACATGGAATGCTTTTTTCTGTTATGCTCCTATGAGGATCGTAGGACGCTTGGATCATACACATACAGCTCATTACAGTAATATTCCACAATTATTACATTTTAGATAGTAATAATGGTACAGAGCCTTGAGACATATGCGTATTCACCACCGCAAACAGACTGGCAGCCGTCATAGGCAGCGCCATGTACGGAAGGAGGGGGGAGTGGGTTGGGGTTGTTACAGGGCTCCCCCCCTCCAGCGCGCGTACTAGTCGGCTGCCGTCACCATCGTGGGAGTGGCGCCGGGCGTACACGCGGGAGGGGGGATTGGGTAGGGATTGGGGGTGGGGGAAGCCGCTTGCCACTCTTATCTCCCAGAAGGCCTTCGACTCCAGCAGCTCATGGTTCGACCTTGGTCCAGGAATTTGTTTTGTCTGACTGACTGGCACATTTATCCCAGCCACGTCACTTTAAATTTGATTTGAATAGAGTGAAATATAACTCTATTGATTTGAGTGGAGTGAGTTTTAACAACTCCGTCCAAATGACTGAATGCATTATTAGTCCAAGTGTCCAAGTGTACATGTCAAAATACTTCCCAAAGGTCAGTGAATACCACAACCACAACACCAGAGGGAGCTCCACAAATCATGTTAAACCCAGATTCGGCTCAAACAAGGGACTAAACACGTTTTCGCAATTATGCCACATCAATGTGGAACGCCCTACCCAAAGCTGTAAAGGAATGTGAATCACTACCCACTTTCAAAACCACTCTCAAAGAACACCTACGGGAGACTGCAATTCGAAACTGGCCCCTGTAAATGTCCTAACCCAACCCCCTCCAATGTACAGTAAATTACCTAACCCAAGAATACACAAGACCCTCCTCTTGGAACCAAGTATGGTTTAGTCGATATTCCAATGTACAGTTTTGCTTGTACAGTTGTACAGTTCCCCCCCCCCCGCCTACCCAACCCCCCCCACCCCACCCACCCAACCACCTCCAATGTACAGTCCCCCCACCCAACCCCCCCCCCCCACTCCACCTACCCAACCTCCTCCAATGTACAGTTTCTACGTCAAATGTATATACTCTCTTTTTTAGACTCTTTTTGTATCACAAACAGCACTGTATTTGCAAATCTGGTATGTCATAAATGTATAGATGTATAGTGCTGTAGGCGGCTGGGTGGCGCAGCGGACATTGTGCTCGTCACCAACGCAAGAGACACCGGGTTCAACTCCGGCTGTCGGCGTTGCCAGCCGTCATACTAATTAGCGGGTGGAAGTCGATGGGTGGTAATCTGGACGTTGTGGACAGCGACTCCTACAGGTCGGTTGGGGACACCTGCACAGCAGAGACAGGAAATGGCGGGGGTAGTGTGAGCCTCCCACACGTTACACCTCGCCAATGAGAGTCTGCGCTGGCAGGTGAAAAGATGTGACAGGCTGCCTCCTCGTGTACCGGAGGGGACACGTCATGCAAGGCTTCTATCCTCCCTACAACTAGCCAGTGGGGGGCATATGCGAGCAACGTTCAAGACAGGGGAGGGGAGAATTGGCACAATGGAATTGGGATGGGAGAAAATAGAAAAAGAGGTGAAAAAGTGGATAAAAAAAATATGTAGCAGTACTGTCTATCTGTATGTCGTGTATGTCATATGTTATGATGAATTGAAAATGGGGGACCCTGATGTAAACAAGACGAAAGTCTTTCTCTGGTCTGCAGCCCCTTAACAATTGTGTGTATTGAGCTGTACTGTACTGTACATTCTGCAATCTGTTAATAAAGTTTTCAATCAATCAACGCTTCTCCCTCCTAGCCCCCTAGTGGTGGAACCGGCTTCCTACCACAGACGGAACTGCAGAGTCTATCCTCCCTAAACTAGAGGACTAGTCGAAACTCATTCTTCAAGGATTGATTGATTGATTGAAAACTTTATTAACAGATTGAAGAATGGGTACAATACAGTACAGCTCAATACAAACTGCTAAGAGGATGAAGACCAGAAAAAGAGTCCTCCATTTTCAATTCATCAAGACATTTATGACATACAAGAAATATACTGTGTAAGAAGAAGAGAACATAATAAAAAAATAGAAATCCGAAGGGGATGAAACTACATTAGAGGGGGTTGGTGGGGAGTGGGGGGGATTTTGACATTTACATGGGCCAGTTTCTAATTACAGCCACCCGTAGGTGCTCTTTGAGAGAGGTTTTGAAGGAGGGTAGTGATTCACATTCCTTTACGGCTGTGGGTAGGGCGTTCCACATTATTGTGGCATAATTGCTAAACGTGTTTAGTCCCTTGTTTGAGCCGAATCTGGGTTGCACATGATTTGTGGAACTCCCTCTGGTGTTGTGGTTGTGGACTTCACTGACCTTTAGGAAGTATTTTGACTGGTACATGGGTATCTTTGTGGTGTAGTCAGCGATGCAGTCGTGCACACACGCGGTTACACGCCGTTGTAGTAGATCACTGAGGCAGAAGTGCGCGCGGATGTGCACGCGCGCACACAAAAATGCGTTCACAATTGTCACTGGACTCGTCACGCCGGCCGGCACTTATCACCTAGACTTTGCATAATAATAGGATACCGATAGCATAACAAAGAGAAGAGCTGGTGGGGGGTTGCTTGATCTGTGGTCCCGACTGGAAGGATGAGACATTAAGTTGTGCTTCAGTCTCTGAAGGAAACTGTCCTTCTGTAAGTTACATTGTTAATTTAGTTTGTATTTACTTTTCTAGTTTAAGTTAATTCAATTAAAGAAATTGTAACTACAATTAAATTTAAAACATTTATGCATAATAATCATCTGTTCTGTGCGCGTGGCGTTTGGGCAGTTCCCATATTACGACTGCACCACTGGGTGTAGTGTATCTTGTAGACCAGGCCCATTGCAAGTTGCTGTACTCTGTCGTCTACTCTAAGCCATCCTAGGTTGTCAAAGTGGGCAGGAGTGAGGTGGGTTCTAGGAGTAAGGTCAAGCAGTAGTCTGACCAGTTTGTTTTGAGATGTTTGTAATTTTGTTTTTATCGCCTTTGAGGTACTTTGGTACCATGAGGTGCAAGCATAGTCGTAGTACCCTTGAATGAGTGCTCCTGCCAGAGTCTTCAGGGTATTCTTGTTTACCAGAGAGGAGATCCGGTACAAGAATCGAGTTCGTTGGTTGACTTTTTTTTATTACATTGGATGCCATTTTGTCACAGGAAAGATTTGCCTCTAGGATGGAGCCCAGGTATAATTTCATCTTTCCTTGTGACAATATTGTCACCCACTGTAACTGAGAAGCCGTCGGTCTTGCTGAGTTTGTTATTTGAACCGAAGAGAATGGACTCTGTTTTGCCCATGTGTAATAGTTTGTTATCAGCGAGCCATATGCAGATTTTGCCGAGTTCCGAGCTGAGGGTTTTTTCAACCTGTAACTTGTTCCTGTCAGAGACCAGCAGGGCTGAGTCGTCCGCAAACAGGAACAAGTTGCAGTCACAAGCTGACGACATGTCATTTGCATAAATTAGGAACAGTAGCGGTCCTAGTATGCTTCCTTGTGGAACACCACAGCTCACTGTGAGGGGGGGGGGATAGGGTACCGTTTACCTCCACCATCTGTTCTCTCCCCTCCAGGTAGGATTGCATCCAGCTCACTGATAGACTATCAAAACCAATTGCTTTTAGCTTGTCAATCAGAATGGTGTGATTGACAGTGTCGAAGGCCTTTTGTAGGTCCAGCATGACCATGCCGCAGTATTTGCCCGCGTCCACCTCTTGTTTGATGTGGTCGTTTAAATAGAGAAGGCATGTGTCAGTGGAGTGGGATTTTCTGAAGCCAGATTGGAATTCGTAGATTTGATTTTTTTCCGCGAGGTACTTTTAGACCTGTTCGTATACTATTTTTCCCATGACTTTCGAGATGGAGGTAAGGATAGAAACAGGGCGGTAGTTGCCTGGGTCTAATTTGCTGCCAGGGGTGTTAGTCTCGCAATTTTGAAGTCCTTGGGGACGTGTCCCTGTTTTATGGACAGGTTTATTATGTGTGTGATGACTGGGGTGATGGCGGCTGCTGAGTCTCTGAGGAATTTGGAGGGGATGTTGTCATGGCCAGTGGCCTTGTTCGGTTGGAGGGTGCTCAGTTTTTTGAGTACCTCATCTGTTGTTACCATTTCCAGTTTGAAGTCGTCATTGTGGACCCCTAGGTTCTTGTAGTATGCTACTATGTGCTCTACCCCATAATGCCCTGAGTGGGAGGGTAGTTTGTTTACCAGTGTTGTGGCTATGTTTGTGAAGAAAATGTTTAAGTAATTGGCTACATCCAGTTTGTCTGTGATGAGCGTGTTGTCCGTTTATGTTTGAGAATCTGGTTTTAAGTTTTTTTTACTGCAGCCTAGTTGATTATTGAGTAATTTCCAAAGTTCACGTGGTTTGTTTTTGTTTTCCTCAGTTATGTCATTGATGAATTTTTTTTTTGCAGTTTTGATCATGGAGTTTACGTAATTTCTTAGTCTGTTTCTTTCCAGTTTGAGTTCAGTCACGTTGGCTTGGAGTACCGTGCTTTTGGTAAGCTTTGACTGACTTTTACGAAACTCAGAGCATTTTTTGTCTCTGGTTTTCATAGCGGTCAGTATTTCGGTGTGCATCCACGGCTCAGCGCAATTCTTTACCCTGGTGGTTCTTAGGGGGCCATGTTGTTTAGTATTGTTGAACATTTTGTTTTGAAACCAAGCCATGTTTCTTCAACCAGTGTACCATTGAGCTCATCTGACCAGTCCAGGCTCTCCAGTTCAAGGTTAAAGGCCTCGCTAGAGTAGGTTTTGAGGTCTCCAGATGTGACTGTTTTGTGACAGCCAGCCTTTTGTTTTAGCTTTTTGCGGGTACAGAATATCATCTGTGGACACGAGTGACTCAAATATTATCATCTTTTTTTCTCACATAGAGATATTTCCTGACTAACTTCCCTCTTTGTGGTGGTGGTTTGTTTCGTTATGATTTCTGAGATGTTTGTAAATCTGGTTTTCAGTTTCTTACTGCAGCCTATAGTTGGTTGTTGAGTAATTTACAAAGCTCACGGAACAGTTCACATACCTCCCTCATCTACTTAATTAATTTGATATAGATACAATTATTTTTAGCTACCTATTCTCTACTGACTGCAGCACTGTTCCTAATTGGGTGATCAAGCAAACGAGATAATTCTAGTGCTTCTGCATTTGTCACTCACTAGCGATGGAATGGAGCCACTTAATGATAATTTCAAATGAGTCAAGGTCGAGGAGGCTATGGTGTTGACAAATTACAAGGAATCTTGTTATTATCCTATTATTACATGGATGAAAGTATCCTATGTTGTGCACAGATTAGATTAAACCTATAAATAAAAACCTGGTGACAGTTATTTGTAGGCCTGTATGAACTATATAAAACCCTATCATCCATTGACAACTCTCTCTCTCTCTCTCTCTCTCTCTCTCTCTCTCTCTCTCTCTCTCTCTCACACACACACACACACACACACACACACACACACACACACGCACACACACACACACACACACACACACACACACACACACACACACAATTGAACGCGTCTCGGGACTCGTCCCTGTCAAACCCGTTTCATGAAACCGGTTTTACCCACGGTGACGTCACGGTACCATAAACACACACACACACACGCACACACTACAGATGTTATTGCGTTGACCACGCCCCTAAACAGTCACACACCAAGATGGCGACGTGCAGGACGATGGGACGAAGCAGGATAAACGCCTGTGCTCTTTCGATTTTTATCTTGGTCCAGTTTTTCACCAACCCTTGTTTAACGGCTCCCCTGGACGACAATAGTGGTATGTTATCTATCTGCTCAAATACCAACACTGATACTTGTTTAATTTGACTCAATTCTACCGCGAGCCGATTGTATTAGCTCTTAGCTGGCTAGTAAGCTAGGCTAGTAGCACGAGCTACCGCTTAACGTCGTCAAGGTGCAGGTGAGGCGCGAGCCGACAACAACAACACACATTTTATCAAACAATGGCGGTTGTGTGAATGTGATCAGAAATATACGATAGTTGTCTAGCGTTAGGTCATGATAACGTGAGTCATAACGTTTACATTTTGCTCCAGGCTCGGCTGGCTGTGATTTATACTAGTTGTCCGACTACAGTCATATATGTTATTGCTGTATAATTAGGCGCTATGTCTCCAGGGGTCCTCAACATATTTCTGGAGAAAGGGTGACTTGGTCCAGGTGTCCTTGTCGTATATCTGAGTTACTAACAACCACCCTGTCAGTGCAGGGGTCCCAGTCAGGGAGAGGGGGCTTTGATGTTAACAACGTCGGTTCCAGTCAATTATATTAGAACATCGTCATTTTACATGGCTAGCTGATTGGTTCTTTAGTGGGCAAATGGACTTTGTCTAACCATTAGTCATTGGCTATTAATAATATTTGTCTGGTTCATGCATGATGCCCTTTCTACCTGTGGTAGGACGCAGCTGTCATGACATTGCAATCACCTGTTGTTTGCCTACCATGTTTTATGCATATTATGTTTGATCTGTGAAGCACTTTGGTACAGTCACAACTGTTGTAAAATGTGCTATATAAATACAATTGATTATGATTACCAATATGTCTGTGAAGAATATATTGGAATATTATTTATAGGCCTTAATCTGCTGTTATAAACTGATGGATAGTTAGGCTAGGCTGGTGTTTTCCATTCAAGATTTTCTTTAGGCACAGGACATCGGATGTCTGATCTCTCGGGTTACACTGACTGAAAGATAGGCCTATCTCCACAACACACTGTCCTTATTGTCTCAAATAGCCTGCCTACTCTAACCAAGGTAGAACATTACATTTACATTAACTTGTATGTTCACTTGATTAATCTATTTTAGAATAGAAAGTAGCCTCCCTCCAAATTATGGTTAGTTATCAGATAAAGTGCCTGTTGAATAGACTCATCTACCAACTCCAGCCTAAACCTATAATCATAAATTATTTAATATAAGCTAATATTTCCCCACCATGGATAAAGTTGACTTTTTAGGATTACTCCCCCTCCCCAATTCACTGCTTCCTCTGGGATTTCTGATGGCAGGGATGGGCACAAGTAGCCTAACTTCAGTGTTGTATTTAGGGTTAGTGTCACATCATTCATACACTGTTACTTACATCATAGAGGCATTACATTCCTTTTTGTTCTCGGCTCCTCTGTCTTGGGTCAGCATCAACAATAAAGTAGGGGGAAAAAGAAAGCAATTAAAATAGAATAAAAAATAGCAGCTTAAGCAACAATAAAGTTGCTATACGCCAGTGTTATATTTAGGATTTGCTTTGCTCTAGGGATCTGACCTACAATGAAATCGTTTTACTAACTTTTAATTTACTTGAAGTGTGCACTGTACTGCTGTATTATTTAGGAAAATAGAAAATATCGGATCTGGACTATAGCCACTGGCAGATACTCAATATTAAATTACTAGGATTGGGAGCAGAAAAACGTGATTTGGGACATTCCTAGTTTGCTCCCATACTTAGGCCTATTTATAGTAGGATGTACTGATGCCACTTTTTCACTGGTGACGTCGATGCCAAACTAAACATGGGTTGATAACAAGTGATCCTATCAAGGTTATTAAAGTTTACTGAACAACAAAAGGCTACATTTAAATCATTCGCTTGGGGTCACTGGACACGAGTGACTCAAATATTATCATCTTTTTTCTCACATAGAGATATTTTCTGACTAACTTCCCTCTTTGTGGTGGTGGTTTTTTTCATTATGATTTCTGAGATGCTACACATCATGGTTCTAAAACGATATCACAAAAAAAATGCGCACATCTATTTTAGTCCCCGATGGAGTGAAATGCTTGCACTGTCCTGGCTTTAGGCAGAATCACGAACGGACAATGTAAATACATTGGTGTGTGTTCAACTGACACTGTTGACGCACCGGGGTGGACGGTATGGTCTAAAATTTATATCACGGTATAATCTGAAGCATAGACGGTAACGGTATATATCACGGTATCATCGTTTTTGATAAAAAAATTTTATTTTATTTTATATATATATATATATATTTTTTTTTTTATAAAATATATATATTATATAATTAGACTTGTACTTGTATTATCTGCGAGACATCGCCACCACGCAACAAGCTCCACTGTCTGTGTGTACTCTAGTAGCCTCCAGCTACGGCCAGGATTCTCCAGAGCTGCATCTGGACCTATACTCGAGTAGCCTCGAGCAGAGCTACGGCCAGGATTCTCCGGCGCTGCACCTGGACCCTATTGGCATAACGTTACTTAACTGTGCTCAGCAAGCCCTCAGCTCGAATACGCATCGAATCAGTGTTATGAGACATTGATATCAGGAGCTATCTGTAGCTACTGCTAGCCGGATATATAACGTTAATACAACGCCTCAGTGAATTATTTAGTTCAATGGGACATTTCGTTTTGAACGGTGAACCAACTTGCGTTAACGTGAGCTAACGGCTAACGGAGCTATCATACACGTCTACTCTCTACTAGACTTGATGGAGCGTTTGTTGATGTCAGGAGCTATCGGTAGCTGGCCGACTAGATACCGTTCGGTTAGACAATGCCTCATCATGTATTAAACTAAAAGTGAATAGTTGACTGGGTCATTTTGTAACGGTAGCTAAGCTAACGTTAGCTCAGGGAGACGTCCCGTCCCACTAGACTACTAGTAGACCCGTGTTTACATGCGTGCGGGAGGGGCTGGCACTGCGCGAAGCCTCCTAAATAACTTTTTCCAGTTCGCACATATCTATTATCTATGACTAATTCTATCTATTTTTAGGGGCAAATGCGAGTGAAATAGTCGCGCTGTGGTTACATGACGTGACGTCATTGCTATTTTAGAGCTGCACTACCGGTTACACGGTATAGGCAAAATCCATACCGTAGAGCAAATTCATACCGTTTATACCGTATACCGTTTATACCGTCCACCCCTAGCACCCACTACGTAAAGCGTGCGCTCTCGCACACACAGACACTCACACTCTTTTAATTGTCTGTATGACATGTGAATGTTGTGAGTGTATAAGTCTGTAACTGTATTTTAAGTGTTATGAACCCCAGTAAGAATAGCCCCAGCACTGCTGTGGCTAATGGGGATCCAAATAAACTTAAACTCTGCTCTGGTCACACATCTACTCTAAAATACGGCATCAGGTTATTATTCTAAAAGTATCAATACTCTCCTGAATTTCCCCAATGGGGTCAATAAAGGAATATCTTATCTTACTAATAAAATGGAGTATTGGACCGCCGGCAGCGGTAACAGTAACCGAGTAACGGCTGAAGGATGCTATTTATGTAATACTAACACATGTAACATTCAACCGTTACGTCATGCCACTAATTGGTCTCAAGCCAGAGATTACATCTTGACATGCTGTTCTTAGTATGTCCCTATTCTATTTGGTCCTGATATTTGGTTACAGGGTGTGGATGGTTGCCAGGCTGGCTGTGTTGACGTGTCACATCGTGGGTTGTTTGACCTCCTCAAAAGCAACAGATGGATTGATCAAACGGCTCACTGTAAAAGGAGAAGAAATGTCCTGTAGAGCTATTGAGATGTGTGTTTCAGGAAGATGCTATAGCCCTAACCCTTGGCTACTCTTTGAGTCATATTAAACCCAAGCCAAGTTCCCTAAGAAGGGCTGTTAAAGGGGAATGCTACCCATTTTAAGAATTCACGTATGTTTTTCCTGTTCCCAAAGACAGCTCAGTTAGTATTTCGGAACAGACACCACTCTCTCCTAATGCTAGAAATTGGGAGAGAGGACCCCCCCATTCTGTGATGTCAAATCTGTGGCTGCTTCACAGACAACGAACAGGACTCTGACTTCACGAGGCCATGAAAATGTTTGTGTGAGCTCTTAGTCTCTTACACCCTAATTCGATTTAAATTCTGGTTCAGGCTGTGAAGCTTGAATATAGAGCTCACGCAAGCGTTGTATGACCTGATAAAGTCAGAGCCCCTTCGTCATTTATGGAGCAGCCCCAGTCACATCACCCACGGGAGGCTTCTCTCTCTGACTTCTAGCTTTAGGACAGGAGTGGTGCGTGCTCGCAAATACCGACTGAACAGTCCCGGGGCACAGAAAGAACACGCGTGAATTCTTAACATGGGTGACATTCCCGTTTATGTAGCCCGTGCCCGTTTGACATGCTGAGTGTCATGCCAGATTTGTGCAGGAAAGCCTGTGACTGTCGTTGCCACAAAGCTCCCCCTGTTTACTCAATATTAATGCTGGCCGTGGCCCAGTCGAATGAATAGTCCCTTTCTGCTCCCGGGGCGACGTCCTGCTCCTCCCTTCTCGGGGCGAACCCGCAGGCCAACCAACGCCCTCCTGTCCCCCGGGAGGGAAGTCGTGTTGACTCAAATTGATTTCAATCGTGTCATTGATTTGGGAGGACTGGCCAGAAGCATGAGATGGGAGTCTAAATCCTTATTTATCCATGAGAATTGCGTATGAACATATTATTTTACAGCAATGACTCTGGCAGTAGGCCCAGCTGCAGGGGGAGGAAATAGTTACACACACACACACACACACACACACACACACACACACACACACACACACACACACACACACACACACACACACACACACACGACACACACACTCACACTCACTCTCTCTCACCTGGCAGCTACACAGTACAGTCACAGTCTTGCACAGTCAGTCATTGAACAGTTTCTCTGCAGCAGTCAGAGGTTAAAGGGATAGTTCTGGTTTTTGGAACCCTAGTCCTGTTTCTTTCTTACTTACCAATTATGTCGTTGGATCAGTAAGAATCCTTTCTCCAACCGACGCTGTTCCTCAAACCAGTGCAAAGTGCACTGCAAAGACATAGAATGGGTATAAAAAAGACAGAATAAGAGCAGTGCAAAAAGTGTAGAAAGAATAAAAGCATTGCAATAAAATAGCTATAATTTATATAAATTAGAGTAAAATGGTGCAGTACAATAAAATAACTCATCTACAGTACAACAATCAGTATGGATGCAAAGGGTTCCATAAATCAGAAGGATCCCTTTAACATTAGGCAAAATCTTGACTGCACCTTCACACAACCTCCACACAATGGCAACCCCTCCCACGTGGACACAAAAGGTAACTGCTCTGTGTTTTTACATAAACACTGAGACAAACGAGCAGATTAGGAGAAGACGGTGAGAGAAACACATTACTCTGTGCTGTCTATCATTTGTGTTGTACTTGTACTGTATGCTGGAATGAGATGGCAGCCTTTCTGTAGGCCTATAACACATACACTACTTCCTGTATGCATAGCAGGTTTTACGCTATAGCTCATTGCCCGACCATAGGGGCACACGGGCAATTCCACTGGGTGCAGTTGATTGGTGTGTTTTTTCCCCCCATGTTCAGGTCAAATCTGTGATTGAGATTGCTAAATAGACCTGCGTGCAGACTAATACCATCTTTTGTACATAAAATGCATCTGAAACATTTGTGATATGTATAGTTTTGTAAGACAAAAATACCTAGGGGCTTTATTTTGCCCAGTAATGCGCATTCTTGGCAAGTAAAACAAACATGTTGCTATTCAAAAGCCTGCTGAACCAAATAAAGGAATTGTTTATTGTAAACTGAACCAATATTTTCTTGTACATTTTCTCACTCATTTTCTAATTTCCACCAAACGCAGGCACTACGGTAGGAGACTCGCCTCCAGACGTTTCCTTGACGACTCTAAACAATCCAGATGTTTCCCTGCCGACTCTAAACAATCCAGATGTTTCCCTGCCGACTCTAAACAATTCAGACGTTTCCCTGACGACTCTAAACAAGGAGGACCTACCCGTGTCTCTCGATGATGAAGTGACAGGAAAAACGACAGAAAACAAAGCAGGAGACACGGAAGCCCCTGTTACACCCCTGAAGACAGACGATGCGATGAGCGCCAAGGTGGACGTGCCGTCGCAGAAGGGGCCTACGACGCCTATAGAGACTCCTGTAGGTGAGACTCCTTCAGCCAACCAGAAGAGTCCCGCAACAACCCTCACCAAGGACACCACGGTCATCGGCGAGGCGCTCGAAGAGTACGCCACCTCCCGGGAGACTGCTAAGATCGGTGATGACCAAGCCACCTATGGTGTCTCCGTCAGCGTCCAACAGGGAACATCTGCCGAAAAGGTGGACACAACGACGAATGGCGAGACAGAAGAACCGGAGGAGGAGGTTCCTTCAGAGCAACCCAAGAAGCCGGCAGTGGCTGATGCTGCTCCAGCCGTTGTTACTACAGTAGCACCCCCCAGCGTCGCCACCACCGTCCAAGCCCCCGAGGCGTCCAGACCCACCCAGAAACAAGCCACGGTGCCCATCTCGAACCCCAAACCCGCCACCTCGCAGAACCCGCCCGCCGAGGAGAGCCTCAGTCCCGAGCTGGCGCGGACCACCGACGAGGAACCCGAACATCGCACCGACGGGGACGACTACAACGCTGACGACGAGGACGGGTACGAGAGCTACGACAACGGACAAAGAGACAATGACGGGGACAACGACAGCGACAACCAGTTTGTCATCAACTCCGTCGACCACAACGACCAGAGCAAAGATCTGGCAGCCATCAGCCAGCAGGATACAGGAAGGATGGACACTCCGAGGTTCAAGGCGCCCAACATCTACACCACGCAGGACGAGGATTCGCACTTTTTCTTTCACCTGGTCATCCTGGCCTTCCTGGTGGCCATCGTCTACATCACCTACCACAACAAGAGGAAGGTGAGAGGGAACACTAACTAGATACACACTTACATAGTCTCTGTCGCCTCCCTGCACTCATAATACTTGGTGCTTGATTATAATATTGGCATGTCTGAAAAACCTTTTACTTGTTAATTCAACCTGTTCAGTGTTCACTCTAACCTTTTTTTAAATTTCAAAACTCTAATATGAATGACCTGCATAAACGTATGGCTTTATATGGTTCGTCTGTCACTTGGCAGTGTGACACAAAAGGAAAGTAATGAATAACAAAGGTAAGCCTTTCACTGCTGATTCTGACCATTGTCAAACGAACGTGTGAACTTAACTTGACTGCCTTAAACACTGGGGTTGTACCAAGGATGATGCTGATCTGGTGCAGCCCAGCCTTGCAAGTAGAACTGTCACAATAGGCCGTCAATCACAATCACCCGTGGGGTTGTGCAGGGCTCAATTTCAGGCCTCGCCCTCCTCTTAAGTTACATGGTCCTGTTTTGACCGTATCATTTGTGAACAGAACATCTCCTTTCACTGTTATGCACAGTCGATGTTATGTAGACAATTTCCAGTTATTTCCTGTTAAACGCCAGTTCCGTTTTATCTAAAAAAAAAAAGGCCCCCCAAGAGATACAACTGTGGGTGTCTCAAAATGTCTTACGACTCAAAGAAAATTGCTTTTTAACTTGGTCTCAACTATTGAGGTAGTCCAGTGATTATTATGCCTTTTGAGGATCAGGTTAAGAACTGAGAGAGAGAGACACCTACAATTAAGTCATTTTCCTCTGTTACGATTAGATACATTTTATATAAATATAGTTAGTATTATTATTATTATTTCTATTATTTCTTCCTGTCGGGTTGTCAGCCAGCACCGCTGTGGGGTCTGAATGAGCTGACGTTTTTGTCCCCTCTCTTCTCCCCCTTCACCTTCTCCCTTTTGTCCCTCCTCCGCCTCCCAGATCTTCCTATTGGCTCAGAGCCGTCGCTGGAGGGAGAGTCTGTGTTCCCGTAACACTGTGGAGTACCACCGGCTGGACCAGAACGTGAACGAGGCCATGCCCTCCCTGAAGATGACCCGGGATTACATCTTTTGATCCGCGCTGCTGAGAGATTATAATAGAGACTGAACAAGCCAGTTAGCCTTCCTGCTGGGCGGGCCGGATCGTTTTGAAACGCTTTGCTTTGTCTTAAAGCTCGAGTGACAAAGGTCCTCCTGCATTTGAGGCCAGTTCTTGAAGCATTGACCATATTCACACAGTGGCTCCATTAGGCTTTTATGTCATGCTCAGGATGGGATTCCTTTCCACCCTGTTAAAAGCTAAGAGCTAAATGGCCGCTGTGTGAATATGTTCCATGGAGTTGTGCTGTTGGGATGACACTTCAGCTCAGATGTTTGTTTGGTTTTGTGTTGTCCGTGTAGAATGAGGATTTAAATTTTATTCTATTGGTATTTGTCACACTGTTTCATTATTATTTGGTACAAATTGCCATCCAATCTTCTTGAATTAACAATTTATGATTTAATATCTTGATTTATATTTAGTAGAATTTATATTTTGTGTTTATTTGGGAAGACTTTTCAGCCTTATTATGGTTCATCTATATTTCTGGTTTTCTTTGCACACTTAATTGATCTAATTGTGCTTTAACGCTCACCTAAAGAGTAGGAATAGTTACATGTAAATATGACATTTGCCTATATATCGGTAACCGTTCCTTACCCCAAAAGTATTTGACTTCTCTCTCTTGCAGTTAATCAAGACATTCATTGTCAGCCTCAGCTCACAAAGCATTTGCTTTATAAAGCACTTGCAATTATGTGATATTCTTTTGTTCAATAAGCTGTAAAGAATGCATCCAATGCAGCAATATTAAAATAGTTGATATACATAGTTGCTCAAAAGGTATTCACCTCCTTTTCTTTGTGCACATTATGTTGTGTAACAAAGTTATTTCATGATATATCCCCCCCCTGATATTTTTACAATGTACTGTATTGTACATTACAAGAAAATTTATATACAGTATACAACAGGAGAACATTTTGAAATTATTCTTATATTTTATTATTATTATTTTATTCAGGGCCAAACCTCAGTATGTTACTCAGACTTCATCTTTGGTTGTAGAAAGGAGACTTAACAATATTGTCAATCTTTCAGACAAGAATAATAATAATAAAAAGAAGGAAAAAAAGAACGGGAACATTCTCCCATAATAAATACAACCGAACAATTTAATCTGATTGATATGAAATGTTGAACGAAATATTTGCCCCCCCCCCCCCCCCCCCCCCACACGCACATTCTTTCTTAATAAAATGTTATACTCCTCATTTCACTGTAGCATAGTGAAAATGTGCATAAAGTTAAGAAGTGTTAATACCTTTTGAGTGATTGTTTAATCTTTGATGTTGGGAGGACTTTAGCTGAAGCCAATTTGAGTAAAGACAGATATATTGACAAGGTTAGGCCTTGCAACATCATTCTAGGAGAAGTTTGCCAGAAGCTCTATTTTCTCCAACACTCTTTATTTTATTGGTAATTGTATAATATGGTACTTGTACCACTGCCCAGATTTTGCTATGCACAAATCCCAGGGCTGGCCCTCTTTGTCTTTGTTTATGACTTCGGTGAAGTCTCCATCACTAAATTCCATAAGATTCCCCTCAATCTCATTAAGACTTACATTTTCTTTTTGCTAAATGATCACTCTGTGATGGTCATGGCTAGCTGGGGATATAGCTGGAAGTCACTGGAAGTAGTGCAGAAAACCCAGTGTGTATCGTTGCCATCGTGAAAAAAGTTACAAGATATTCACAAACCTAACCTTACAGAAGATAAGATTATAAATACTTCAATCTGTAGCTGTATCCAGTCTAGCCAAGACCTTCAGTTTACTTCTTTTAATCAGTCAAAGAGACTCTGGGCACTCTGTCTTTTCATTGGATAATTTGCACTCTGTGTGGCCTAATGTGCATGTTAGTACAGGAATACATATGGTTTGGTAAAAATATAAAAATATATATATATAAAAAAAGAAATAACCATCCGATATTGATTCTTTAAAATCCCAAGGTTGATCTTTGAATCTATGCCTTTTATTCAGTGGCTGTGAGGATTTTCACTAAACGCTATTCCTAGCACGCCTCCCGTCCTGCAGATGTCTCTAGTTTGCCTAGTGCAGAGTTTCTGCTGAACATACGGAAACTCGGTTCACCAAATTGCATCTTTTGACCACAATGGCAGGTGCTGGCTCCCTGAAACCAGCGCCATCAAGTGTAATTTAATCGATATTGAATCAAATCAAATCAGGACCTTGTGAATCAGAAGCAAATCGGGTAACCGCCCTGATGCATGCCTCGTTGTCGTTCTGCCTCGGAGCCATCTTTCCCATCTCGGGAAGAAAGTGTCAACTTCACCGCGTAGCAGTTCTGTTTTTCTGCCTGTTATCACAACAAGCCTTCAATCAAATTGCCATAAATACATATGATAGGAATCTCAGTCCATCATCGCTCGTCTCATGCAGTCGTCTCATACAGTCTCATGCAGTCATCTCATGCAGTCTCTGCAGTCGCCCCGGCGGTTCCTTTCAGCCGTTTTGTCCAGGCACAGGGAAAGCACTGTGTCTGATAAGAGGTTAAACGTTTCAGTAACACTTTACCTAAGGCATACAGCAATAATGGATCATCATAGTGTGTTGTTGTGTGTGGGCTATTGAGAGGCTCTTATAACATGTGTGCTTTTTATGATGGCAACTGTAAAACGGACATTGTTGTTATTTAGATATTGATATTAGGGGTCTAACAATCTCGATACAGAATTGAAAATTCTAAAACATGGACATTTAAAATCGTATCGACAATTCTTATCATTCTCTTCCCTAGGTTTCACATTTATTTTCTCAGTATTGCTACTGCTATTAGCACAATGTTTAATTTCATTGTAAATCTCATTTTCTTCTTAGCCTAACCAATCTGTATTTATTAACTAGAGCTCTGTAGTATGAATACTTTTTAACTCGTAAAGAATCGAAACTCGAATTGAATTGTGACCTCGAAATCTGTGTATTGTTAACATCCCTAATTGATATGGGCCAATAGCCACACTTGTACTGTATTGTGATGAATTAATGAATATCCTCAATACTCTATTGATGTACTGTATGTCTTGCGTACAGATGGCCTGTCGGGAGTTGCACCGTGCCATGCAGTAAGCAGGGGCGTGGCCTGGGAGTGATGGCCGTAAGGGGGGCGTGGCCTGGGAGTGATGGTGATGCTTGTTAATTAATGGGACACTGCTTTTGCAATCAACTGTAGAAATTATACAATCTTTTTCTTTTGTCAATAAAGCACAATTGTGTATGAAGCCCTCTTATTTGTCTGCGTCATTGCTGTCTGCTGTGTTCATCGCTGATGTTGAAAGATATGAGAATTCTTTATACTTTTGAATGCACAGGGCTTAACAAATTAACATTTAGCATAATGAGAGGTGTTCTGAAGGATCAGATTAAACCGAATATATATATTTATTTATATATATATATTTAATTGTATTTGTATATCCCCTGATATCCCTTGTATATTCCTTGTACAATATGCATTGAATATCCCATAATAGTCTCCATTCTACCATTGGACGAGACCTTGGTGCCAGGTCGCCATACCCCTCAGACCAAGTTCAATCGTACCGCTCAACATGTATGGACAAGTCCTAGTTCCGCGTAGGAATATGTCTACCGCACCACTAATGGTACTATTTGTTCATAGTGCGTATATATACGGCGCTATTAAAGTAGAACTTTCTTTTAGTCCAGTTCCTTACCCTCCAACAGAGTGACAGACGCAAAAGCCTCCCCGCGAACCACGTGTGGGCAGTAAGGCCAATTCGGCCCAGTATCGGCATTGAGACATCGTGTATATTAATATTTGAATAGTCATATTTGGCACTATATCGTCGAGTTGGACGTATTCTATTAAGCTAATAATAGTCTATTCATATATAGTGCCTCGTGCGGTAAGAGTTCTATAGTAATCAGCACCCCCATCGTTTCGGGCATCAGCTGGACGCTTATCCAGGGTGGTTGACCCCACGTGAAGCTGCACCCGAGGAGCTCCAGGCCAAAGAGCGAGTGGACCTGTATATTGGATTATTCTACCGACAACGGCTAGCCTTCCCCGGCTTGGATTATGCCTTGAGTACTTTGATTATTCTATGGATAAAGGCCAACACTGCGGTGTGTTGGAAATACCCCCCCCGGAGAGGACGACAGGTGAGACGGCGCTCTGCACAGTGAGGTCGCCTCACGTCTCTCCGTCGTGGACCGGAGGACGCCGGCCACAGAGGGTCCAACTGCATTCATCTGTGGATCGAGGATCGTTGGGCACCGTGTCGCACAACTGTGGACTCTCCCAAGATACCCTCGGCCAGACGGGATCCAGCCAGTGACTCTCTAACCCCCCCCCCCCTCCAGCTGTCCTACAAGCAGTCGGAACCTTCCCCTAGTGTATCCAGCTATATAATCATTCAAGTATCATCGCTATTGTTCCCTAAATATTCCAGGTTGTATATTTGCTTCCTGGGCAATCAGAGATTGGACATTCGATATTGATCTACCTACGAATACTAATTTGCCATAAAAGTGCATACTATTTCAAATCATAAATGCAATTAAGTGATCGTTGTACATACCCTTTGCTATGTATTAAAACTCAAACTTTCGATTTGGTACATTTGTGTTGGATCCGTTTATCAGGTGGGAGTGTTCAACATATTCATACCTAGTACTGGGTGGCCAGAGTCTAAAGTACAAGAGGTAGTGGTAGTAAGTATCATATCTAACCATACAGTCAGGGAATTGTACCCCTCAGTTACAATTGGTCCTTCGAGCCGGATGGTAATCAGTGTAATATTAATATAGTGTTATTAATATTAAAATGGCCTATGATGAACACTCCACGAAACGATCCTCCTAACCAACAACGCCCGCGGCGCAAACGACAGCTCCCTCAGTACCTAGAGGCTTACGCTGTCAGTCAACAACCTAGTCTTCTACCAACAGTAAACGCGGTAAAACTAGAAAGTAAAATTATGTCTAACCCTAACGACCAGGCTACCCCGACCATAGAGGCCCCTATGGGTTCTAATGTAACTGACCAAGCTCACGGTGGGGACCAGGGGGAACCAGACATGACTTTACACCCCGCCAATACCGAAGAAGTAGTCCCCGACGAGTCCCGGGAGGAAGACAACACTACCGAGAGAGAACTCGGCACGGAAGAAGATGAGGAGAGCACCGTGGAGATAGAGCTCCAAGACTCCGCACGGAGTACCCCAAGGGACGGCTCCCCTATACAACCGTCTTCTCCCAGCGAGGCAGAGAGGACACTACAGCAGGCATTCCTCGTCAGCCTGAAAGCCTCTACTGAACGCGATAGACTCCAGGGTGAACGCGATCGATTGCAGATACAGCAACGGAGCGAAGAAGAGCACATACGCCTGGAAATAAGACGCATTCAGATGGAAGAGAATATGGCAAGAGACCGGGCCGACGCCCAGCGCGCCGCCACCGGTGCCCAGAGAGAATCGGATCTCACCAAGCGCGAAGCCGAGCGCGACAGAGCACAAGCGCAACTAATAGAACAGCTGATCAGAAGGACAACACCCCCTCCCTCCACCAGAGGCTCCAGGAACTCGTCTAGACATCACTCCAGGGCGGCATCCCCTAGCCGAGTAAGCGACCCTGAACTTGACCAACAGACGAGGTCTATACCCCCCGCAGACCCCCTTCCCCAACCGGTCCAAGCGAGACCCAGCCACCGGGAAGGAGCAGCATACACTGCGGAGAGGCTAAATCAGAGACTACAAGCCCTGGATGACCTAACGGAAGACGAAGAGGAAGAGGAGGAGAACCACGCCCGACGACAGCACAGTACTCTACCGGAGCAGGAGGTCCAGTACAGCCCAGGATATACCCCCGCGGAGCTGCGCTACAGACCCCCGACGCTATTCACGGGTGAGCACGACGCACGACCCGCACCGAGGAACAGCACCTGGACCAGCGGGCCATGGTACACAGCCGGTACCAGCCCACGCCAAGGAGCAGGAGGAGACTCGCCTAGGAGGCCTCTCCCCCAACGCTCGCCGATGTATCAACAATCCGCGTCATACATTGGCACACCTATGGTACCAGACTTCACCCAGGAGAACCGGGCCCAGTATACGGAGCTCCGCATGTGTCTGGAGACAATGTTGGTGGATGTCATTGATGAACGCCATAAATACGCGATACTACTGAAGCATTTAAAGGTACCCCGCGCGCACAACATAGCGCTCGCCTACGCCACTTCCACGACCCCATACACCGCAGCGCTGGTAGCGTTGGACCAGAGATATGGACGTATATGGGATTACGTGATCCAGGAGATCAGGCACATCGACCGCCTACCCCCAGCAACAGACAATCGAGCACTGGACGACCTGTCCATCAGAGTGCAGTCCCTGGTAGGGATGCTGGGAGCGCAGAGGGAAAAGGGTAGGCATGAACTATACGCCAACTCAAATGTAGAGAGGATCTTGGAGAAGCTACCGCCCGCCCGACAGGAGCGCTTTAGGCGGCAGAGAGACCACCGAGACCCTAATGGCCCCGAACCGAACCTCCTCGATCTAGCCGACTTCCTGGCGAGAGAAGTCAGCAGCTTACGGCTAGATACATTCGGACGGAGCACCCCTGGCTCCAGAGAAGGAACCAGGAGACTAAATGATGGAAGAAGATCGGTGACTGTCATGCACCAATCGGAGTCAGTGCCAAGCAGTAGGAGCCACAGTACCCCCTCAAGAAAGGAGAAGTGGAAGATAGTGTGCCCCTACTGTGAGAAAGAACACTGGCTGTCACAATGTGACTCATTCCCCAAGATGAATGCGGAGGAAGCGAGTCAATGGATAAAGTCCAACAGACGCTGTTTTCGCTGTGCGCGATCACACATGGCAGCCGAATGCCGCTTAAAGAAAAAGTGCAGTCGGTGCGATGGAGCCCATCTGGACATACTCCACGACAGTAACAGACGGCGGCCTCCACCCGCACCATCAAGCAGCAAAGCAAGCGTCATGTACATCGACCCCGCCAGCAGCAGCGGAGCCAGAGTGCTCTTAAAGGTAGTCCGTGTGACATTGAGCTACCAGAATAAAGTCATGGACACTTACGCCGTCCTTGATGACGGGTCAGAGAAGACCCTTCTGCTCGCGTCTGCTGCGGCCCAGCTAGGGCTGCGGGGGAGCGAAAACCAAATGACAATTCGGACAATAAGAAGAGATTTGAAAACGATAAAGGGCGAGAATGTCTCATTCTCTATCGCAGCAAGCGGCCAGCCCGAGCGACGGTACAGGATTACAGACGCTTTCACCAGCCAAGAAATAGGACTGTCGCGGTACACATACCCCGTAGCCAAGCTGATGGAGAAATATGTACATCTACGCAAGCTACCGATCCCACTCATAGACGGTGCTACCCCGACACTGTTGATAGGCTCCGACCATGCAGACCTCATTGTCCCGATAGACCGGGTTCATACCGGACCCAGAGGCTGTCCTGCAGCAGTCGAGACCCGCCTAGGATGGACTCTCCAAGGCCCACTCGCCAAATCTCTCAACCGAACCACAGCCACTAGCTGTCTCCACTCCCGAGTCACAGAGGGAGACACCGCACTCCTGCAGCATGTAGAGAGGCTATGGACCTTAGAACAAATGCCCTTTAAGAACGAAAAGAAAGACATTCGCTCTAAAGACGACATCTACGCCATTAACCTCCTCGAGACGGGAACAAAGAGAGTCCCAGTCAGCGGCGTGTTGAGATACGCCACGCCACTCCTGCGGCGGGAAGGGATGCCTACCTTTCACGCAAAGAAAGACGCCACAGAGCGGTACCTACTAAACACAGAGCGGCGCTTAGCCAAGGACCCCGCCCAAGAAAGTGTATACCGCGCTGAGATTGAGAAGCTCATCACAGCGGGACACGTCACAAAGATTGACATTAAAGAGGCCGACCAGACGACTGAATCGTGGTACGTGCCCCACCACAAGGTTCATCACAACGGCAAAGACCGCATCGTGTTTAACTGCAGCTACCAGATCGGATCCCAAAATCTGAATAAAGAGCTATTGCCCGGTCCTACACTCGGCCCCTCCCTACTAGGCGTACTACTCCGCTTCCGCCAGGACAAGGTGGCTATCAGCGGGGATATCAAAGGGATGTTCCTGCAGGTGAGATTAGTAGAGGAGGACAAGCCCCTGTTGCGGTTCCTATGGAGAGAGAGGCCAGGAGATGAGCACCCAGCCATCTACCAATGGGAAGTCCTCCCTTTCGGAACTACATGCAGCCCATGCTGTGCTACATTTGCACTACAGAGACATGTCGCAGAGGACCCAGCAGCGGACGAAGAGGTCCGACACAGTGTGAAGAACAGCTTCTACGTAGATAACTGTCTACAAAGCGTTTCGACCCAGGAAGAAGCCGAGGCTCTCCTACTTAAACTCCGCGCCTCTCTGATCAAAGGCGGCTTTGATCTCAGGCAGTGGGCCAGCAGCGATCCGCACGTACTGCGCAGCCTCTCCTCCGAGGACAAGGCAGCGAGCAGCGAGACCTGGATGGCCACAATCCCAGGAGAAGCCCAAGAGATGACACTAGGACTAGTGTGGCGCTTCAAAACAGATTCGCTCCACTATAGACACAAACCCCTGACCACGGAGCAGGGAAGGTCGACGGCAATACCGACCACCAGACGGAGTGTGTACAGAACACTCGCCCGACAATATGACCTGTTAGGATGTATACTACCGTACACCACCAGGGCAAAGATGATTGTACGAGCATTGTGGGACAAGGACCAGGGCTGGGACGACCCCATTCCCGCACACCTTGCATCCACCTGGAGAGAGTGGGAGATGGAACTCCACTCACTCCCAGGCGTTAATATACGCCGAAGCTACTTCCCACCCACGGTGAGGCCAGAGACATGTAAAATGGATATACACGTCTTCAGTGACGCCTCCGAGGTCGCCTACGGATCAGTAGCCTACTTGCGGGCCCAAGAAGAGGGGGGAGAGATCTACACAGCATTCATCCTCGCCCGCTCGAGAATAGCCCCACGCAAGCAACAGTCTATCCCACGTCTAGAGCTCTGCGCAGCCCTCGCAGGAGCGCATCTAGCCACGCTCATCCAACGTGAGCTCACCATTCCGGTGCATAGAACAATCCTGTGGTCAGATTCCACGACAGTACTCGCCTGGATCAAATCGGATTCATGCAAATACAAAGTCTTCGTGGGAGTCAGAGTCACTGAGATTCAAGAGTTAACCGGAGAGTTAACCGGAGAAGCAAACTGGCGCTATGTTGATACAAAACACAACCCAGCTGACGTCATCACCCGGGGAATGTCCCTAGATGACTTAACCCGTCGTAACATCTACAGTGACGGACCAGCATTCCTCAAGCTCCCGGAAGGAGATTGGCCCACGCCCACCCCGAGGGAAGCAAGTGACGAGGAGGCTGAGAATAAGAAACCTATGTTCTGTGGATTGAGCACTGTTGTCTCCGCAGACCCCAACATAGACGATTGCATTACCATAGAGAGTGCGCAGCAACGGACATTCCTGCGGCACCACCCAGAGATTTAGTCCCCCGCTGATATGTCAGCAGCTGACTACGAGGAAGCAGAACTGCTTCTACTGCAACGAGCCCAGAGAGACTCGTTCCCCGATGAACTAGACTGTCTACAGGGAGGAAAGCCCGTCCCATCAGACAGCAGATTGATTCATCTGGCCCCCGAGAGTGACACACATACCCTCATCAGAGTGGGTGGTCGCCTGCGGAGAGCCCCCAATTTACCGGATGACATTAAGTACCCGATCGTATTGAACAGCCGACACAAGGTCACAGAGCTGATTATAAAGAAATACGACGAGGATGTACACCACGCAGGAGCAGAGAGAGTCTTCGCGGAGATCAGACGTCGTTACTGGATACTTCAAGGAAGAGAGGCGGTGCGACGCTTCCAGCGAACCTGTCTAGACTGCCGAAAGTGGCGCGCGCAGCCCAGCATACCACGGATGGCTGACCTACCTCCATGTCGCCTCCGACTCGGCGACAAGCCATTCCACTCAACAGGCATGGACTGTTTTGGCCCGCTGCACATAAAGAAAGGAAGAGGCACCGAGAAGCGGTGGGGTATTGTATTCAAATGCATGACCACCAGAGCGATACATATCGAGCTCCTTCCGACCATGAGCACAGACTCATTCCTTATGGCCTTCCGAAGATTCACATCACGGAAAGGAAAACCGTCTACATTATTGTCCGATCACGGGACAAACTTCAAAGGCGGAGAAAGAGAGCTGAGGGAGAGCTTCCAAGCTATGGGCCCAGAACTTAAGACCCACCTCGCTCCAGCCCAGATTGACTTCCAATTCAACCCCCCAAACGCACCCCACTTCGGTGGAACTTGGGAACGAGAAGTACGTTCTATAAAGACAGCCCTGTACGCAGTACTTGGGGCCCAGACTGTGGCGGAAGAAGTCCTAATGACAGTCCTCACGGAGATTGAGGGAGTATTGAACTCAAAGCCCCTCGGTTACGTCTCCAGTGATGTAGCAGATGTCGACCCAGTCACCCCCAACACCCTCCTGATGGGGCGGCTAGATCCCGCGTTACCCCAGACAATGTACCGGCCTGAAGAAGCGAACGGCCGACGAATGTGGAGGTACAGCCAAGTATTAGCCGACAAGTTTTGGAGCAGTTTCCTACTGCACTACCTACCGTCTCTACAGACCCGCCAGAAGTGGGTAAAAGAGAGAGACAATTTGACGGAAGGAACAGTCGTCATGATTATTGACCAGTCACTACCCAGAGCTATGTGGCCGGCTGGCCGCGTAAGCAAAGTGATCACCGGTGCCGATGGCAAGGTCCGAGCAGCTGAAGTACTCGTCCAAGGGCGCACTTACACCCGTCCTGTGGCGAGGCTCATAGAACTGCCCCGACTCCCAGACACAATCGATGATGACCATGACCCTATGACTTTGTGAGTTGACTGACCCTTACAGCGAACCCTTGAGTGGTAGACAGTGCGGTTAATCTGTCTCTGCTTAACTAATTAGGTTGGGACCAATTAGGGGACGGCTGTTCTGAAGGATCAGATTAAACCGAATATATATATTTATTTATATATATATATTTAATTGTATTTGTATATCCCCTGATATCCCCTGATATCCCTTGTATATTCCTTGTACAATATGCATTGAATATCCCTTCTAGTCTACTGAACATCCCATAATAGTCTCCATTCTACCATTGGACGAGACCTTGGTGCCAGGTCGCCATACCCCTCAGACCAAGTTCAATCGTACCGCTCAACATGTATGGACAAGTCCTAGTTCCGCGTAGGAATATGTCTACCGCACCACTAATGGTACTATTTGTTCATAGTGCGTATATATACGGCGCTATTAAAGTAGAACTTTCTTTTAGTCCAGTTCCTTACCCTCCAACAGAGTGACAGACGCAAAAGCCTCCCCGCGAACCACGTGTGGGCAGTAAGGCCAATTCGGCCCAGTATCGGCATTGAGACATCGTGTATATTAATATTTGAATAGTCATATTTGGCACTATATCGTCGAGTTGGACGTATTCTATTAAGCTAATAATAGTCTATTCATATATAGTGCCTCGTGCGGTAAGAGTTCTATAGTAATCAGCACCCCCATCGTTTCGGGCATCAGCTGGACGCTTATCCAGGGTGGTTGACCCCACGTGAAGCTGCACCCGAGGAGCTCCAGGCCAAAGAGCGAGTGGACCTGTATATTGGATTATTCTACCGACGACGGCTAGCCTTCCCCGGCTTGGATTATGCTTTGAGTACTTTGATTATTCTATGGATAAAGGCCAACACTGCGGTGTGTTGGAAATACCCCCCCCGGAGAGGACGACAGGTGAGACGGCGCTCTGCACAGTGAGGTCGCCTCACGTCTCTCCGTCGTGGACCGGAGGACGCCGGCCACAGAGGGTCCAACTGCATTCATCTGTGGATCGAGGATCGTTGGGCACCGTGTCGCACAACTGTGGACTCTCCCAAGATACCCTCGGCCAGACGGGATCCAGCCAGTGACTCTCTAACCCCCCCCCCCCCCTCCAGCTGTCCTACAAGCAGTCGGAACCTTCCCCTAGTGTATCCAGCTATATAATCATTCAAGTATCATCGCTATTGTTCCCTAAATATTCCAGGTTGTATATTTGCTTCCTGCGCAATCAGAGATTGGACATTCGATATTGATCTACCTACGAATACTCATTTGCCATAAAAGTGCATACTATTTCAAATCATAAATGTAATTAAGTGATCGTTGTACATACCCTTTGCTATGTATTAAAACTCAAACTTTCGATTTGGTACATTTGTGTTGGATCCGTTTATCAGGTGGGAGTGTTCAACATATTCATACCTAGTACTGGGTGGCCAGAGTCTAAAGTACAAGAGGTAGTGGTAGTAAGTATCATATCTAACCATACAGTCAGGGAATTGTACCCCTCAGTTACAAGAGGCATTCATTCAGTAATTCTACTTCTTTCATTCAGTAATTCTACTCATCGTGGATCATGTCTTTAACTGATGTCTAGTCCTCTGATTATTATGTTATTAAAAAAAAAACCTAAACAGCTCAAGTCAAGAGTTTTAATTGTCACGGCATACAGGTATACAATGAAATGCGGGTGGTCTTGCCCGCAACGATGTGCAATACAGTGGTACAACATATAATAGAATCAAAAAATGAAAAAACAACATTGTGCAGTAAACAGGTAACATGGAGTGTCATCTCGGTATCTGTACATAGTTATTTACAGAGCATATGGGACATGCTAGTTAGCTTTGGTAGTGCAATACACTGTTCCTGTTATTCTAATTTAAAGTGTCCTTTCCTTTGGCCATAAGTGTGCGTGTGTGCGACATGAGTGTGTGCCCGCTCATGTTAAAGTGTTAAGTGGCTGCTCGTGTGTAAGCGTGCACAGCGTGCGTGTCGTGTGTGTGTTCTTGTGTGCTTGTGTGTGGATAGTTCAATGTTCTGAGCACTCAATGTTCATTGTTCATGGCTCTGATGGCCTGGGGGAAGAAGCTGAGCCTAAGCCGCTCTGTCCTAGTAGCTGGGGCTCGGCATTGTTACCAGCTTGGTCGTTCATACTAATACAATTGGCAGTATTAGGGGTGGAAAGCTGGTGGGTGGGGATCGGACGTTGTGGACAGCGACTCCTACAGGTCGGTTGGTGCGCCTGCGCAGTAGAATCAGGAAGCAACGGGGGCGGCGTGTCCCTCCCACGCAGACCCCCGCCGCTGAGAGATTGCGCTGTGCAGGTGAAAAGATGCGACGGCTGCCTCCTCGAGTACAGGAGGGGACACGTGATGCAAGGCTTCGTCCACATTGCAGCCGGCCTGTGGGAGGCATGGCCTAACAGCGTTCGAGACAGGGGAGGGTAGAATTGGACGATACGAAATTGGGATGGGAGAAAAATAGAAAATGGGAGAAAAAGTAGATTAAAAAAATAAATAAAAGAGAATCTGCCTATTCTTGGCCCTCGCTCCACAAAGACGGAACGAACTTCCCACCAGTCAGGACAGCTGATACTCGACCAATCTTTCGGTGTTGGCTAAAAACACGTCTTCAATCAATATGAAATGAAGGAGAGAAAACACAAGCCTAACCTTCGTACTGTCTTCTACTATCATGCACTCTTCCACTAAATTATCTTCCTTGATTGATTGATTGATTGATTGATTGAAAACTTTATTAACAGATTGCAGAATTGGTACAATACAGTACGGCTCAATACACACAATTGTTAAGGGGTTGCAGACCAGAGAATTAAAGACCTTCGTCTTGTTTACATCAGGGTCCCCCATTTTCAATTCATAATGACATTTCTGACATACATGACATACAGGTATACGTTACATTTGTGACATACAAGATATGCAAATATACAGTACTGTTAAACAGATCCTAACAGAAAATATATACACAGTAAATTTCGCAGAGTAAATTTTACTCAAACTGAGTACATTTAACTCAAGTTGCTGTACTCTGTTGTCTACTCTAAGCCATCCTAGGTTGTCAAAATGGGCAGGGGTGAGGTTGGTTTTAGGAGTAAGGTCAAGCAGTAGTCTGACCAGTTTGTTTTGTGATGTTTGTAATCTTGTTTTTAGCGCCTTTGAGGTGCTTTGGTACCATGAGGTGCAAGCATAGTCGTAGTACCCTTGAATGAGTGCTCCTGCCAGAGTCTTCAGGGTATTCTTGTTTACCAGAGAGGAGATCCGGTACAATAATCTAGTTTGTTGGTTGACTTTTTTGATTACATTGTATGCCATTTTGTCACAGGAAATATTTGCCTCTAGGATGGAACCTAGGTATGTGATTTCATCTTTCCTTGTGACAATATTGTCACCTGTCATCGAAATTCTTTTGGACGGTTTTTGGGCGCAAATGGGCGGATTTTGTCACTATTTATTTTTTTTACTTTATTTCGGTTTTAGGGTTATGTTATTTAATTATTTTGGGGAGACAGCCCCCCAAACTCCTGAAATGCATAGAAATCTATGAAATCTAAATAAAATAATCTATGACATTTATATTAAAAAGAGCTAGCCCCCAAACCCCTAAAATACATAGAAATCTATGCATTTTGGAACAGTTACTATATATAGTTGTAACTGAGGGGTACAATTCCCTGACTGTATTACTAGATATGATACTTACTACCACTACCTTTGTACTTAATATTCGGCCACCCAGTACACGGCATAAATATATTATGATGAACACTGTCACGTAGATGAAACGGATCCAACACAAATGTACGAATTAGAAATAGGTCTTTATTTCTACACAGCGATGGTGTGTAGAGCAAGCACTTAATCAAATCAATCACATTTATGAATGGGAATTAGTATGCACTTTTATGGCAAGAGTATTCGTCGGTATATCAATAGAGAATGTCCAATCTCTGAAGGCGCAGGTGGTACATATACGACCTGGAATAGTTTAAGGAATAACAGCAATGATACTTCAATGATTATATACTGGACACACTAGGGGGGGTTAATCCGGTCGCTTGTAAGCCGACAGGAGTAGGAGGGGGGGGGGGGGTAGAATCCGGCTGCCTCATCCGGCCAAGGGTATCCCAGGTGAACCCACTGTAGTGCCGTTCAATGCGCCGGCGATCCTTGGACCACAGATGAAAGCAGGTGGACTCTTTGTGGGCCGGCGTCATCCGGTCCACGGAGGAGAGACGTGAAGCGACCTCGTCTTGCAGAGCGTCTCCTCACCTTGCGTCCTCTCCAGGGGGGGGGGGGTTCCAACACACGGCAGTGTCGGGGGTCTTTATCCATGGAATAATCAAAGTATACAAAGCATAATCCGTGCCTGGGAAGGCGGGCTGTCGTCGGTAGAATAATCCGGTATACAGGTCCACTCGCTCGTCGGCTCTGGGGCTCCTCGGGTGCAGCTTCACGTGGGGTCAACCACCCTGGATAAGCAGCCAGTTCTCTGCCCGAAACGATGGGGTACTGACTACGGTAGTATTCTCACCGCACGAAGCACTATATATTAACAGACTATTATTAGCTTAATAGACTACGTCCAACTCGACGATATAGTGCCAAATATGACTATTCAAATATTAATATACACGATGTCTCAATACCGATGGTAGGCGAACTTGGCCTTACTCCCACACGTGGCGTCGCGGGGAGGCTTTACGTCTGTGACTCTATTGGAGGGTAAGAAACTGGACTGAAAAGAAAGTCCTACTTTAGTAGCGCAGTATATATACGCACTATGAACAAATAGTCCCATTAGTGGTGCGGTAGTCAGATTCCTACGCGGAACTAGGACTTGTTCGTACATGTGGAGCGGTACGTTTGAACTGGGTCTGAGGGGTATGGCAGCCTGGCACCAAGGTCTCGACCAATAGTAGAATGGAGACTATTATGGGATGTTCAGTAGGCTAGAATGGATATTCAATGCATATTGTACAAGGAATATACAAGGGATATCAGGGAATATTAGAGAATATACAAATACAATTAAATATATATATATAAATAAATATATATATTCGGTTTAATCTGGCCCTTCACAACAGCCACCCCCTGATTGGTCCCAGACCTAATCAGTTAAACAGAGACAGATTAATCGCGTTGTCTATTTACACATAAGGGTTTGCTGTAGGGGTCAGTCAACTTCACAAAGTCATAGGGTTATAGGGTCATGGTCATCATCGATTGTGTCTGGGAGTCGGGGCAGTTCTATGAGCCTCGCCACGGGACGGGTGTAAGTGCGACCCTGGACGAGCACTTCAGCTGCTCGGACCTTGCCGTCGGCACCGGTGATCACTTTGCTTACGCGGCCGGCCGGCCACATAGCTCTGGGCAGTGATTGATCAATAATCATGACGACTGTTCCTTCTGTCAAATTGTCTCTCTCCTTTACCCACTTCTGGCGGGTCTGTAGAGACGGTAGGTAGTGCAGTAGGAAACTGCTCCAAAACTTGTCGGCTAATACTTGGCTGTACCTCCACATTCGTCGGCCGTTCGCTTCTTCAGGCCGGTACATTGTCTGGGGTAATGCAGGATCTAGCCGCCCCATCAGGAGTGTGTTGGGGGTAACTGGGTCGATATCCGCCACATCACTGGAGACATATCCGAGGGGCTTCGAGTTAAGTACTCCCTCAATCTCCGTGAGGACTGTCATTAGGACTTCTTCCGCCACAGTCTGGGCCCCAAGTACTGCGTACAGGGCTGTCTTTATGGAGCGCACTTCTCGTTCCCAAGTGCCACCGAAGTGGGGTGCGTTTGGGGGGTTGAATTGGAAATCAACCTGTGCTGGAGCGAGGTGGGTCTTAAGTTCTGGGCCCATAGCTTGGAAGCTCTCTCTCAGCTCTCTTTCGCCGCCTTTGAAGTTTGTCCCATGATCGGACAATAGGGTAGACGGTCTTCCTTTCCGTGATGTGAATCTACGGAAGGCCATAAGGAATGAGTCTGTGCTCATGGTCGGGAGAAGCTCGATGTGTATCGCTCTGGTGGTCATGCATTTGAATACAATACCCCACCGCTTCTCGGTTCCTCTTCCTTTCTTTATGTGCAGCGGGCCAAAGCAGTCCATACCCGTTGAGTGGAATGGCTTGTCACCGATTCGGAGGCGACATGGAGGAAGGTCAGCCATCCTTGGTATGCTGGGCTGCGCGCGCCACTTGCGGCAGTCTAGACATGTTCGCTGGAAGCGTCGTACCGCCTCTCTTCCTTGTAGGATCCAGTAACGACGTCTGATTTCCGCGAAGACTCTTTCTGCTCCTGCGTGATGTACATCCTCATCGTATTTCTTTATAATCAGCTCTGTGACCTTGTGTCGGCTGTTCAATACGATCGGGTATTTAATGTCATCCGGTAGATTGGGGGCTCTGCGTAGGCGACCACCCACTCTGATGAGGGTATGAGCGTCGCTCTCGGGGGCCAGATGAATTAAGCTGCTGTCGGATGGGACGGGCTTTCCTCCCTGTAGACAGGCCAATTCATCGGGGAACGAGTCTCTCTGGGCTCGCTGCAGTAGAAGCAATTCTGCTTCCTCGTAGTTAGCTGCTGACATATCAGCGGGGGACTTGCACTCCGGGTGGTACCGCAGGAATGTTCTTTGTTGTGCACTCTCTATGGACGTGCAATCGTCTATGTTAGGGTCGGTGGAGGCTACGGTGCTCAATCCACAGAACACAGACTTCTTATTTTCCACCTCCTCTGGACTTGCTTCCCTCGGGATAGGCATGGGCCACTGTCCTTCCGGGAGTCTTAGGAATGCGGGGCCGTCACTGTAGACATTGCGACGGGTGAGGTCATCCAGGGGCATCCCCCGGGTGATGACGTCAGCTGGGTTCTGTTTTGTATCAACGTAGCGCCACTCTGTTTCTCCGGTTAACTCTTCGGTTAAGTCTTGAATCTCGGTGACTCTGACTCCCACGAAGACTTTGTACTTGCATGAGTCCGATTTGATCCAGGCGAGTACCGTCGTGGAATCTGACCACAGGATTGTTCTAGACACCGGTATGGTGAGCTCACGTTGGATGAGCGTGGCTAGGTGCGCTCCGGCTAGGGCTGCGCAGAGCTCTAGACGTGGGATAGATTGTTGCTTGCGTGGGGCTATTCTCGAGCGGGCGAGGACAAATGCTGTGTAGATCTCTCCCCCCTTCTCTTGGGCCCGCAAGTAGGCTACTGATCCGTATGCGACCTCTGAGGCGTCACTGAAGACGTGTAAGTCCATTTTACATGTCTCTGGCCTCACCGTGGGTGGGAAGTAGCTTCGGCGCATATTAACGCCTGGGAGTGAGTGGAGCTCCATCTCCCACTCTCTCCAGGTGGATGCAAGGTGTGCGGGAATGGGGTCGTCCCAGCCCTGGTCCTTGTCCCACAATGCTCGTACAATCATTTTTGCCCTGGTGGTGTACGGTAGAATACATCCTAGCGGGTCATATTGTCGGGCGAGTGTTGTGTACACACTCCGTCTGGTGGTCGGCGCCGCCGCCGGCCTTCCCTGCTCTGTAGTCAGGGGCTTGTGTCTGTAGTGAAGCGAATCTGTTTTGAATCGCCACACCAATCCCAGGGTCATCTCCTGGGCTTCTCCCGGGATTGTAGCCATCCAGGTCTCGCTGCTGGCTGCCTTGTCCTCGGAGGAGAGGCTGCGCAGTACTTGCGGATCGCTGCTGGCCCACTGCCTGAGATCAAAGCCGCCTTTGATCAATGAGGCGCGGAGTTTAATCAGGAGAGCCTCGGCTTCTTCCTGGGTTGAAAGGCTTTGTAGACAGTTGTCTACGTAGAAGCTGTTCTTTACGCTGTGTCGGACCTCTTCGTCCGCTGCTGGGTCCTCTGCTACATGTTTCTGTAGTGCAAATGTAGCACAGCAGGGGCTGCACGTCGTTCCGAAGGGGAGGACTTCCCATTGGTAGGTGGCTGGGTGCTCATCTCCTGGCTTCTCTCTCCATAGGAACCGTAACAGGGGCTTGTCCGCCTCTACTAGTCTCACCTGCAGGAACATTCCTTTAATGTCCCCGCTGATGGCCACCTTTTCCTGGCGGAAGCGGAGTAGAACGCCGAGTAGGGAGGGGCCGAGTGTGGGACCGGGCAGTAACTCTTTATTCAGATTTTGGGATCCGATCTGGTAGCTGCAGTTAAATACTATGCGGTCTTTACCGTTGTGATGGACCTTGTGGTGAGGCACGTACCACGATTCAGTGGTCTGGTCAGCCTCTTTAATGTCCATCTTTGTGACGTGTCCCGCTGTGATGAGCTTCTCAATCTCAGCGCGGTATACACTCTCTTGGGCGGGGTTCTTGGCTAAGCGCCGCTCCGTGTTCAGCAGGTACCGTTCTGTGGCGTCTGTCTTGGCGTGGAAAGTAGGCATTCCTTCTCGCCGCAGGAGTGGCGTGGCGTATCTCAACACGCCGTTGACCGGGACTCTCTTGGTCCCTGTCTCGAGGAGGTGAATGGCGTAAATGTCATCTTTAGAGCGAATGTCTTTCTTTCCGTTCTTAAAGGGCATTTGTTCCAAGGTCCATAGCCGCTCTACGTGTTGCAGGAGTGCGGTTTCTCCCTCTGTGACTCGGGAGTGGAGACATCTAGTGGCTGTACTTCGGTTGAGAGATTTGGCGAGCGGGCCTTGGAGAGTCCATCCCAAACGGGTCTCGACTGCTGCAGGACAGCCTCGGGGTCCGGTATGAACCCGGTCTATCGGGACAATGAGGTCTGCATGGTCGGAGCCTATCAACAGGGTCGGCATAGCATTGTCTATGAGCGGGATCGGTAGCTTGCGCAGATGTACATATTTCTCCATCAGCTTGGCGACGGGGTATGTGTACCGCGACAGTCCTATTTCTTGGCTGGTGAAAGCGTCTGTAATCTGGTACCGTCGCTCAGGCTGGCCGCTTGCTGCGATAGAGAATGAGACATTCTCGCCCTTTATCGTCTTCAAATCTCGTCTTATTGTCGGAATTGTCATTTGGGTTTCGCTTCCCCGCAGCCCTAGCTGGGCCGCAGCGGAGGCGAGCAGCAGGGTCTTCTCTGACCCGTCATCGAGGACGGCGTAAGTGTCCAGGACTTTATTCTGGTAGCTTAGTGTCACACGCACTACTTTTAGGAGTACTCGGGCTCCACTGCTGCTGGCGGGATCGATGTACATGACGCTCGCTTTGCTGCTGGATGGTGCGGGTGAAGGGCGCCGTCTGTTACTGTCGTGAAGTATGTCCAGATGGGCTCCATCGCACTTGGTGCACCTTTTCTTTAAGCGGCATTCGGCTGCCATGTGTGAGCGCGCACAGCGAAAACAGCGCTTGTTGGACTTTATCCATTGACTTGCTTCCTCCGCGTTCAGCTTGGGGAAGGAGTCACATTGCGCTAGCCAGTGTTCTTTCTCACAGTAGGGGCACACTATCTTCCACTTCTCCGTTCTGGAGGGGGTACTGTGGCTCCTGCTGCTCGGTACTGACTCCGATTGGTGCATCACAGTCACCGATCTTCTTCCATCATTTAGTCGTCTGGTTCCTTCTCTGGAGCCAGGGGTGCTCCGTCCGAATGTATCTAGCCGTAGGCTGCTGACTTCTCTCGCCAGGAAGTCTGCTAGATCGAGGAGGTTCGGTTCGGGGCCATTCGGGTCTCGGTGGTCCCTCTGTCGCCTAAAACGCTCCTGTCGAGCGGGCGGCAGCTTCTCCAAGATCCTTTCCACATTTGAGTTGGCGTAAAGTTCATGCCTCCCCTTCTCTCTCTGCGCTCCCAACATCCCTACCAGGGACTGCACTCTGATGGACAGGTCGTCCAGTGCTCGATTGTCTATTGCTGGGGGTAAGCGGTCGATGTGTCGGATCTCCTGGATCACGTAATCCCATATGCGCCCATACCTCTGGTCCAATGCTACCAGCGCTGCTGTGTATGGGGTGGTGGAAGTCGCGTAGGCGAGCGCTATATTATGTGCGCGGGGTACCTTTAAGTGCTTCAGTAGGATGGCGTATTTGTGGCGTTCATCCAATACATCCACCAACATGGTCTCCAGACACATGCGGAGTTCTGTATACTGGGCCCGGTTCTCTTGGGTGAAGTCGGGTACCATAGGCGTGCCAATGTATGACGCTGACTGTGGATACATCGGCGAGCGTTGGGGGAGAGGCCTCCTAGGCGAGTCTCCTCCCGCTCCTTGGTATGGGCTGGTACCGGCAGTGTACCATGGCCCGCTTGTCCAGGTGCTGTTCCTCGGTGCGGGTCGTGCGTCGTGCTCACCCGGGTATAGAGTCGGGGGTCTGTAGCGCAGCTCCGCGGGAGTATAGCCTGGGCTGTACCGGACCTCCTGGTCCGGTAGAGTACTGTGCTGTCGTCGGGCGTGGTTCTCCTCCTCTTCCTCTTCGTCTTCAGTTAGGTCATCCAGTGCTTGTAGTCTCTGGTTTAGCCTCTCCACAGGATATGCTGCTCCTTCCCGGTTGCTAGGTCTCGCTTGGACCGGTGGGGGGAGGTGGTCTGTGGGGGGTATAGACCTCGTCTGTTGGTCAAGTTCAGGGTTGTTTACTCGGCTAGGGGATGCCGCCCTGGAGGTGTGTCTAGACGAGTTCCTGAAGCCTCTGGCGGAGGGAGAGGGTGTTGTCCGTCTGATCAGCTGTTCTATTAGTTGCGCTTGCTGTCTGTCGCGCTCTGCGTCCCGTAGAGCACCAGCAGCTGCTCGCTGGCTGTCTGCTCGGTCTCGGGCCACATTCTCTTCTCTCTGAATGCGTCTTAGTTCTAGACGTATATGCTCTTCTTCGCTCCGCTGCTGGATCTGCAGTCGGTCGCGTTCAGCAGCGGCGTTCAGGCTGATGAGGAAGGCCTGCTGTAGGGTCCTCTCTGCCTCGCTGGGGGAAGGCGGTTGTATAGGGGAGCCTTCCCTCGGGGTACTCCTTGCGGAGCTTTGGAGCTCTATCTCCACGGTGCTCTCCCCGTCTTCTTCCGTGCCGAGTTCTCTCTCGGTAGCGTTGTATTCCTCCCGGGACTCATCGGGGACTACTTCTTCAGTACTGGCGGGGTGTGAAGTCATGTCTGGTTCCCACTGGTCCCCACCGTGAACTTGGTCAGTTACATTAGAGCCCGTAGGGGCCTCTATGGTCGGGGTAGTCTGGGCGTTGGGGTTAGACATACTTTTACTTTCTAGTTTTACCGCGTTTACTGTTAGTAGAAGACTAGGTTGTTGACTGACAGCGTAAGCCTCTAGGTACTGAGGGAGCCGTCGTTCGCGCTGCGGGCGTTGGTTAGGAGGATCGTTTCGTGGAGTGTTCATCATAGGCCATTTCAATATTAATAACACTATATTAATATTACACTGATTACCATCCGGCTCGAAGGACCAATTGTAACTGAGGGGTACAATTCCCTGACTGTATTACTAGATATGATACTTACTACCACTACCTTTGTACTTAATATTCGGCCACCCAGTACACGGCATAAATATATTATGATGAACACTGTCACGTAGATGAAACGGATCCAACACAAATGTACGAATTAGAAATAGGTCTTTATTTCTACACAGCGATGGTGTGTAGAGCAAGCACTTAATCAAATCAATCACATTTATGAATGGGAATTAGTATGCACTTTTATGGCAAGAGTATTCGTCGGTATATCAATAGAGAATGTCCAATCTCTGAAGGCGCAGGTGGTACATATACGACCTGGAATAGTTTAAGGAATAACAGCAATGATACTTCAATGATTATATACTGGACACACTAGGGGGGGTTAATCCGGTCGCTTGTAAGCCGACAGGAGTAGGAGGGGGGGGGGGGTAGAATCCGGCTGCCTCATCCGGCCAAGGGTATCCCAGGTGAACCCACTGTAGTGCCGTTCAATGCGCCGGCGATCCTTGGACCACAGATGAAAGCAGGTGGACTCTTTGTGGGCCGGCGTCATCCGGTCCACGGAGGAGAGACGTGAAGCGACCTCGTCTTGCAGAGCGTCTCCTCACCTTGCGTCCTCTCCAGGGGGGGGGGGGTTCCAACACACGGCAGTGTCGGGGGTCTTTATCCATGGAATAATCAAAGTATACAAAGCATAATCCGTGCCTGGGAAGGCGGGCTGTCGTCGGTAGAATAATCCGGTATACAGGTCCACTCGCTCGTCGGCTCTGGGGCTCCTCGGGTGCAGCTTCACGTGGGGTCAACCACCCTGGATAAGCAGCCAGTTCTCTGCCCGAAACGATGGGGTACTGACTACGGTAGTATTCTCACCGCACGAAGCACTATATATTAACAGACTATTATTAGCTTAATAGACTACGTCCAACTCGACGATATAGTGCCAAATATGACTATTCAAATATTAATATACACGATGTCTCAATACCGATGGTAGGCGAACTTGGCCTTACTCCCACACGTGGCGTCGCGGGGAGGCTTTACGTCTGTGACTCTATTGGAGGGTAAGAAACTGGACTGAAAAGAAAGTCCTACTTTAGTAGCGCAGTATATATACGCACTATGAACAAATAGTCCCATTAGTGGTGCGGTAGTCAGATTCCTACGCGGAACTAGGACTTGTTCGTACATGTGGAGCGGTACGTTTGAACTGGGTCTGAGGGGTATGGCAGCCTGGCACCAAGGTCTCGACCAATAGTAGAATGGAGACTATTATGGGATGTTCAGTAGGCTAGAATGGATATTCAATGCATATTGTACAAGGAATATACAAGGGATATCAGGGAATATTAGAGAATATACAAATACAATTAAATATATATATAAATAAATATATATATTCGGTTTAATCTGGCCCTTCACAACAATAGTCAAGAAAGCATTTAGCCATACTTAAAGTTTAAAGTGCTTTATTTGCATTTAACATTGTTTAAATAAATTGGCTGAACTATAGCCTCAACTTGAGCATAATACTGTATGCATATAAAGTGCTGTAAAAACAAAGCCTGGGAACACTTTTACTGAAAGAGGACAATAATACAATGAAACACTTGTCTGACCCAAATTAAAAGATTAATAAAAAATTAAGTGCAAAGAAGAGTAGGCTCCGGGCTGCCAGGGCAGGTAAATAGAAATACTGACATCTAGTTAAAAACACAACCAGATAAATAAGATGTAATATCCCATACCGAATCAATCTCAGGAGATGTTTTAGTCATGAAGAACTGTGACACCTGTGCTTGGGTCCTTTGCGTTCTTATATTTCGGGAATGTTGTTCTCCTGATGCATGCTGTCTGAGATCAGTCAGTCCACCATGCGCCACAGAAAACACACGCCTACATACTTTGCAGTTTGCCAGTTCCCACTCAGGTCTGTACTTTTGGAGGCGTTTTGTCTTTTTAGGACGCTGTGGAGTCACAGTGTCTGCTGTAGAAATTTTTCAAAGAGTCTTCGAAAAGAAGTCACGCAGCGCACAGACAGAGGATTGGCACAACGGCACAGAACTCTTCTTAGCAACGTGAAAGCGCTAATTCTCATTGGTCGTGAGTTGCTGAGCGCACGCCCATCATACCAGAGTTGCCAAGTCTGTTTATTTTCCGCAATTTTGGACACACTTTTGCTTGTTTTTGTAGGTCGGCTGGCTCATTTCTCTCACTAAACTGGCAACCTTAAAATACGGGACAAAGGGCGTATCAGTTCAATACGGAACGCGTCTTTTAGTTTCCAATTACGGGACGATTCCGTATTTTAAGGGACGGGTGGCAACCCTAACTGTAACTGAGTTTGTTATTTGATCCGAAGAGAATGGACTCTGTTTTACCCAGGTGTAATGATAGTTTGTTATCAGCGAGCCAGGTGCAGATTCTGCCGAATTCTGAGCTGAGGGTTTTTTCAACCTGTAACTTGTACTTGTCAGAGACCAGCAGGGCTGAGTCGTCCGCGAACAAGTTGCAGTCACAAGCTGACGACATGTCATTTGCATAAATTAGGAACAGTAGCGGTCCAAGGAAGCACCAGTGACGTCAGCGAGTTCGCAGATACTGTAACTGAGGGGTACAATTCCCTGACTGTATTGATAAGTATGGTATCATTAAACCACTACCGATTATGTACTTTAACTACTGGCCACACAGTACATGATATAGATATGATGAACACTTTCCCACCTGATGAAACGAAGTCCACACAAATGTATAAATCGAATATTTTATATAGCAAAGGGTATATACAACGTTCACTTAATGACATTTATGATTTGAATGCACTTGTAAGGCAAATTAGTATTCGTAGGCAAATCAACATTGAATGTCCAATCTCTGGTTACGCAGGGAGCAAGTATACAACCTGGTTCTTTAGGGAACTATAGTGATGGTACTTAAATGATTATAGCTGGATACACTAAAGGGGGGTCCCGCTGGTTGTAAGTCAGTAGAGGGGGGGGGTTAGGAGAGCCGCCGGCGATATCCCATCTGGCCAACGATTTCTTGGGAGAATTCAGAGTGCTGAACACGGTGCCCACAGAACCTCGGTCCACAGATGAATACAGCTGGGCCCTCTTGTAGACGGTAGCTGCCGGTCCACAACGAAGAGACGTGAGGCGACCTCACTCGGGGTAGAGCGCCGTCTCACCTGGACTCCTCTCGGGGGGGTAGTTCCAACACTCAGCAGTGTTGGCTGTTATCCATGGCATAATCAAAGCACCCAAAGCAAGTAGATAATCCAAGCCGTGTAGGGCTCGCCGTCGTCCGGGTAAGGTAATCCAATGTGCAGGTCCACTCGTCCTGGCCCAGAACTCCTCGGATGAAAGCACCACACGTGGTCTGCCCAGCCTGGTTAAGACTCTAGATAACGCCAGGAACGATGGGGGTACTGCTCACTTTATGACTCTAACCGAACGATGCACCATACATAATAGACTATTATTAACTTAATAGAAATACGTCCCACTCGACGGTATAGTGCCAAACTATGACCATTCAACTATTAATCCACACGATGTCTCAATGCCTATTCTGAGGCCAAGTAGGCCATACTGCACCACACGTGGGTCGTGGGTGAGGCTTCACGTCTGTTACTAGGTTGGAGGGTAAAGGACTAATGGACTAAAAGAAAGTTCTACTTTACTTGCGCCATATATATATGCGCCGTGAACAAATAGTACCATTCGTATTTCGCCAGACGTATTCCTACGCGGAACCGGGCTTGTAACGACATGTTCGTCGGCACGATTGAACTTGAACCAAGGGGCTTGGCTGCTGGCGCCAGGTTCTTGTCCAATGGTAGAATGAAACTATTATGGGCTGTTAGTAGACTAAAGGGATATTCAGTGTATATGTACAAGGAATATACAAGGGATATCAAACGATATACGAATACTATTAAATATATATCCATAAATAAATATATATATTCGGTTTAATCTGATCCTTCACAACAGCCGCCCCCTAATTAGTCCCACCTAATTAGCTAAGCAGAGACAGATTAACCGCACTGTCTACCACTCAAGGTCCGCTGTAAGGGTCAGTCAACTCACAAAGTCGTGGGGTCATGGTCGTCATCGATAGTGTCTGGGAGTCTGGGCAGTTCTATTAGCCTCGCCACGGGTCGTGTGTAAGTTCGCCCTTGGACGAGCACCTCGGTTGCTCGGACCTTGCCATCGGCACCGGTGATCACTTTGCTTACGCGGCCAGCTGGCCACATAGCTCTGGGTAGTGACTGGTCGATAATCATGACGACTGTTCCTTCTGTCAAATTGTCTCTCTCTTTTACCCACTTCTGGCGGGTCTGTAGAGACGGTAGGTAGTGGAGTAGAAAGCTGTTCCAAAACTTGTCAGCTAGTACTTGACTGTACCTCCACATTCTTCGGCCGTTCACTTCTTCAGGCCTGTACATTGTCTGGGGTAGCGCGGGGTCCAGCCGCCCCATCAAGAGTGTGTTGGGGGTGACTGGGTCGACATCTGCTATATCACTGGAGACGTAGCCGAGGGGCTTGGAGTTCAATACTCCCTCGATCTCCGTGAGGACTGTCATTAGGACTTCTTCCGCCACAGTCTGGGCCCCAAGCACGGCGTACAGGGCTGTCTTTATAGAACGTACTTCTCGTTCCCAGGTTCCACCGAAGTGGGGTGCGTTCGGGGGATTAAACTGGAAGTCAATCTGGGATGGAGCGAGGTGGGTCTTAAGTTCTGGGCCCATAGCTTGGAAGCTCTCTCTCAGCTCTCTTTCTCCGCCTTTGAAGTTTGTCCCGTGATCAGACAACAATGTAGACGGTTTTCCTTTCCGTGATGTGAATCTTCGGAAGGCCATAAGGAATGAGTCTGTGCTCATGGTCGGAAGGAGTTCGATATGTATCGCTCTGGTGGTCATGCATTTGAATACAATACCCCACCGCTTCTCGGTTCCTCTTCCTTTCTTTATATACAACGGGCCAAAACAGTCCATGCCTGTGGAGTGGAATGGCTTGTCGCCGAGTCGGAGGCGACAGGGAGGTAGGTCAGCCATCCGGGGTATGCTGGGATGCCACTTTCGGCAGTCTAGACAGGTTCGCTGGAAGCGTCGCACCGCTTCTCTTCCTTGAAGTATCCAATAGCGACGTCTGATCTCCGCGAAGACTCTTTCTGCTCCTGTGTGGTGTACATCCTCGTCGTATTTCTTTATGATCAGCTCTGTGACCTTGTGTCGGCTGTTCAAGACTATCGGGTACTTAACGTCATCCGGTAGATCGGGGGCTCTCCGCAGACGACCACCCACTCTGATGAGATTATGGGCGTCACTCTCTGGTGCCAGGTGGAGCAGTCTGCTGTCTGATGGGACGGGCTTTCCTCCCTGTAGACAGTCTAGCTCATCGGGGAACGAGTCTCTCTGGGCTCGTTGTAGTAGAAGAAGTTCTGCTTCTTCGTAGTCAGCTGCTGAAATGTCAGTGGTGGACTGAATCTCTGAGTGGTGCCACAGGAATGTCTTTAGCTGCGCACTCTGTAGGGTAATGCAATCATCTATGTTGGGGTCTGTGGAGGCGACTGTGCTTAGTCCACAGAACATAGGTTTCTTGTTCTCAGCCTCCTCTTTACTCGCTTCCCGTGGGGTGGGCGTAGGCCACTCTTCTTCCGGGAGCCCGAGGAACTCTGGTCCGTCACTGTAGATGTTGCGACGGGTGAGGTCATCTAGGGACATTCCCCCGGTGATGACGTCAGCTGGGTTGTGTTTGGTGTCCACATACCGCCAGCTCGCTGCTTCTGTTAACTCTTGAATCTCGGTGACTCTGACTCCCACGAAGACCTTGTATCTGCATGAATCAGACTTGATCCATGTGAGTACTGTCGTGGAATCTGACCACAAGATTGTTCTGTGCACCGGAATGGTGAGTTCATGTTGGATTAACGTGGCTAGATGCGCTCCTGCTAGGGCTGCGCAGAGCTCTAGACGCGGGATAGATTGTTGCTTTCGTGGGGCTATTCTTGAGCGAGCCAGGATGAAAGCAGTGTGTATCTCTCCTCCCTTCTCTTGGGCACGCAAGTAGGCCACCGATCCATAGGCTACTTCGGAGGCGTCACTGAAGACGTGTAGATCCATCTTGCATGTCTCTGGCCTCACTGTGGGTGGGAAGTAGCTGCGGCGTATATTGACGCCTGGGAGTGAGCGGAGCTCCGTCTCCCACTCTCTCCAGGTGGAGGCAAGGTGTGCGGGTATTGGGTCGTCCCAGCCCTGGTCCTTGTCCCATAGTGCTCGTACAATCATCTTTGCCCTGGTGGTGTAAGGTAGAATACATCCCAACGGGTCATATTGTCTGGCGAGTGTTCTGTACACACTCCGTCTGGTGGTCGGTATCACCGTCGACCTTCCCTGCTCCGTGGTCAGGGGTTTGTGTCTATAGTGGAGCGAGTCTGTTTTGAAGCGCCAGACTAGTCCTAGTGTCATTTCTTGGGCTTCTCCTGGGATTGTCGCCATCCAGGTCTCGCTGCTGGCAGCCTTGTCCGCGGGGGAGAGGCTGCGCAATACGTGCGGGTCGCTGCTGGCCCACTGCCTGAGATCAAAGCCGCCTTTGATCAGGGAGGCGCGTAGCTTGAGTAGGAGAACCTCGGCTTCTTCTTGAGTCGAAACGCTTTGTAAACAGTTGTCCACGTAGAAACTGTTCTTCACACTGTGTCGGACCTCTTCATCTGCTGCTGGGTCCTCTGCGACGTGTTTCTGTAGTGCAAATGTAGCACAGCACGGGCTGCATGTGGTTCCGAAGGGGAGGACTTCCCACTGGTAGGTGGCTGGGTGCTCATCTCCGATCCTCTCTCTCCATAGGAACCGCAGCAGGGGCTTGTCCTCCTCCACTAGTCTCACCTGCAGGAACATCCCTTTGATATCCCCGCTGATAGCCACCTTGTCTTGGCGGAAGCGTAGTAGCACGCCTAGTAGAGAGGGGCCGAGTGTGGGGCCGGGCAAGAGCTCTTTATTCAGATTTTGGGATCCGATCTGGTAGCTGCAGTTAAACACAATGCGATCCTTGCCGTTGTGGTGGACCTTGTGGTGCGGCACGTACCATGATTCGGTCGTCTGATCGGCCTCTTTAATGTCAATCTTTGTCACGTGTCCCGCTGTGATTAGCTTCTCAATCTCAGCGCGGTACACACTCTCTTGAGCGGGGTCTTTGGCTAGGCGCCGCTCTGTGTTCAATAGATACCGCTCCGTGGCGTCTTTCTTTGCGTGAAAGGTGGGCATTCCCTCTCGCCTCAGGAGTGGAGTTGCGTATCTCATCACTCCGCCGACTGTGACTCTCTTTGTCCCTTGCTCGAGGAGGTTTATGGCGTAAATGTCTTCTTTAGAACGAATGTCTTTCTTTTCGTTCTTAAAGGGCATTGTCTCTAGTGTCCATAGCCTCTCGACATGCTGCAGGAGAGTGGTGTCTTCTTCTGTCGCTCTGGAGTGGAGGCAGCTAGTGGCTGCTGTTCGGTTGAGAGATTTAGCGAGGGGGCCTTGTAGTGTCCACCCTAGGCGGGTCTCGACTGCTGCAGGACAGCCTCGGGGTCCTGTATGGACCCGGTCAATCGGGACGATGAGGTCTGCATGGTCGGAGCCTATCAGCAGGGTCGGGGTGGCGCCGTCTATGAGCGGGATAGGTAGTTGACGCAGGTGCACATATTTATCCATCAGCTTGGCGATGGGGTAGGTGTACTGCGATAGTCCTATTTCTTGGCTGGTGAAAGCATTTGTAATCCTATACCGTCGCTCTGGCTGCCCGCTTGCTGCGATAGTGAAGGAGACATTCTCGCCCTTTATCGTCTTTAAATCTCTTCTTATTGTCCGAATCGTCATTTGGTTCTCGCTCCCCCGCAGTCCCAGCTGGGCCGCAGCGGACGCGAGCAGAAGGGTCTTCTCTGACCCGTCATCAAGGACGGCGTAAGTGTCCATGACTTTATCTTGGTAGCTCAATGTTACACGGACTACCTTTAAGAGCACTTGGGCGCCGCTGCTGCTGGCGGGGTCAATGTACATGACACTTGCCTTGGTGCTGCTCGATGGTGCAGGTGCAGGCTTTCTTCTGTTACTGTCGTGTAGTACATCTAGATGGGCTCCGTCACACCGACTGCACCTCTTCTTTAGGCGGCATTCGGCTGCCATGTGACTGCACGCACATCGGTAACAGCGCCTGTTGGACTTTATCCATTGACTCACTTCTTCTGCATTCATCTTTGTGAACAGGTCACATTGTGACAGCCAGTGTTCCTTCTCGCAGTACGGGCACACCATCTTCCATTTCTCTTTTCTCGAGGGGGTACTGTGGTTCTTACTGCTCGGTACTGATTCTGATTGGTGCATGACAGTCACCGATCTTCTTCCATCGTTTATTCTCCTGGGTCCCTCTCTGGAGCTTGGTGTGCTCCGCACGAACGTATCCAGTCGTAAGCTGCTGACTTCTCTCGCCAGGAAGTCGGCTAGATCGAGGAGGGATGGTTCGGGACCGTTAGGATCACGGTGGTCTCTCTGCCGCCTGAAGCGCTCTTGTCTGGCGGGTGGCAGCTTCTCTAAAATCCTCTCGACGTTAGAGTTGGCGTATAGCTCGTGCATACCCTTTTCCCGTTGCGCTCCCAGCATCCCTACCAGGGACTGCACTTTTATAGACAGGTCGTCTAATGAGCGATTGTCTGTTGCTGGGGGTAGGCGATCAATATGCCTTATCTCTTGGATTACGTAATCCCATATACGTCCATATCTCTGGTCCAGCGCTGCTAGAGCCGCGGTGTATGGGGTCGTAGAGGTGGCATGGGCTAGCGCTATATTGTGCGCTCGCGGTACTTTCAGGTGCTTCAGTAATATTGCATACTTGTGGCGTTCATCAGCGACATCCACCATCATTGTCTCTAAGCACATCCGGAGCTCCGTGTACTGTGCTCGATTCTCATAGGTGAAGTCTGGAAACGTTGGTGTGGCAATGTATGACGCCGTGGATGGCTGATACATCGGCGAGCGTTGGGGGAGAGACCTCCTAGGCGAGTCTCCTCTTGCGCCTCTCTGTGGGCTGGTACCGGCAGGGTACCATGGCCCGCTGGTCCAGGTGCTATTCCTCGGGGCTGGTCGTGCGTCATGCTCACCCGTGAATAGAGTCGGGGGTCTGTAGCGCAGCACCGCGGGGGTATAGCCTGGGCTGTACTGGACCTCCTGGTCCGGTGGAGTACTGTGCTGTCGTCGGGCTTGGTTCTCCTCCTCTCCCTCTTCTTCTTCTATCAGGTCCTCTAGATCCTGTAGTCGTTTATTTAGCTTCTCCGCAGTGTATGCCGCTCCTTCCTTGTAGCTGGGTCTCGCTTGGACCGGTCTGGGAAGGGGGTCTGCGGGGGGTATAGGCTTGGTCTGTTGGTCAAGTTGAGGGTCGCTTGCTCGGTTAGGAGACGCTGCCCTTGACTGTTGTCTCGACGAGTTCCTTGAACCCCTGGCGGAGGGAGAGGGTGTTGCCTTGAGGATCAGCTGCTCCATTAGCTGCGCTTGTAGTCTGTCGCGCTCGGCTTCGCGCTTGGTGAGATCTGCTTCTCTTTGGGCACCGGCCCGGTCTCTTGCCATATTCTCTTCCGTCTGAAGGCGTCTCATCTCCAGGCGTATGCGCTCTTCCTCGCTCCGTTGCTGTGTCTGGAGTCGATCGCGTTCACCCTGAAGTCGATCGCGTTCACCCTGAAGTCGATCGCGTTCGGTAGAGGCTGTCAGGCTGGCGAGGAACGCCTGTGATAGCATCCTCTCCGCTTCGCTGGGGGAAGACGGTTGTAGAGGTGAGCCGCTCCTGGCTGTACTCGTTGGGGAGTCCTGGAGCTCTATTTCCTCGGCGCTCTCATCCTCTTCTTCCGTGCAGAGTTCTCTCTCTGTAGGGTTGTCTTCCTCCCGGGGCTGGTCGGGGACTACTTCTTCGGTATTGGCGGGGGGTAAAGGCATGTCAGCTCCCTCCTGGTCCCCACCGTGAGCTTGGTCAGTTACATTAGAACCCACTAGGGCCTCTGTGGTCGGGGTAACCTGGTCGTTAAGGTCAGACATAATTTTACTTTCTACTTTTACCGCGTTTACCGTTTGTCGAAGGCTAGGTAGTTGACTGACAGCGTAATCCTCTAAGTACTGAGGTGTCTGTCGTCTGCGCCGCGGGCGTTCTACGTTAGGAGGACCGTTTCGTGGAGTGTTCATCATAGGCCATTTCAATATTAATAACACTATATTAATATTACACTAGTTACCCTCCGGCTCGAAGGACCAATTGTAACTGAGGGGTACAATTCCCTGACTGTATTGATAAGTATGGTATCATTAAACCACTACCGATTATGTACTTTAACTACTGGCCACACAGTACATGATATAGATATGATGAACACTTTCCCACCTGATGAAACGAAGTCCACACAAATGTATAAATCGAATATTTTATATAGCAAAGGGTATATACAACGTTCACTTAATGACATTTATGATTTGAATGCACTTGTAAGGCAAATGAGTATTCGTAGGCAAATCAACATTGAATGTCCAATCTCTGGTTACGCAGGGAGCAAGTATACAACCTGGTTCTTTAGGGAACTATAGCGATGGTACTTAAATGATTATAGCTGGATACACTAAAGGGGGGTCCCGCTGGTTGTAAGTCAGTAGAGGGGGGGGGTTAGGAGAGCCGCCGGCGATATCCCATCTGGCCAACGATTTCTTGGGAGAATTCAGAGTGCTGAACACGGTGCCCACAGAACCTCGGTCCACAGATGAATACAGCTGGGCCCTCTTGTAGACGGTAGCTGCCGGTCCACAACGAAGAGACGTGAGGCGACCTCACTCGGGGTAGAGCGCCGTCTCACCTGGACTCCTCTCGGGGGGGTAGTTCCAACACTCAGCAGTGTTGGCTGTTATCCATGGCATAATCAAAGCACCCAAAGCAAGTAGATAATCCAAGCCGTGTAGGGCTCGCCGTCGTCCGGGTAAGGTAATCCAATGTGCAGGTCCACTCGTCCTGGCCCAGAACTCCTCGGATGAAAGCACCACACGTGGTCTGCCCAGCTTGGTTAAGACTCTAGATAACGCCAGGAACGATGGGGGTACTGCTCACTTCAGACTCTAACCGAACGATGCACCATACATAATAGACTATTATTAACTTAATAGAAATACGTCCCACTCGACGGTATAGTGCCAAACTATGACCATTCAACTATTAATCCACACGATGTCTCAATGCCTATTCTGAGGCCAAGTAGGCCATACTGCACCACACGTGGGTCGTGGGTGAGGCTTCACGTCTGTTACTAGGTTGGAGGGTAAAGGACTAATGGACTAAAAGAAAGTTCTACTTTACTTGCGCCATATATATATATGCGCCGTGAACAAATAGTACCATTCGTATTTCGCCAGACGTATTCCTACGCGGAACCGGGCTTGTAACGACATGTTCGTCGGCACGATTGAACTTGAACCAAGGGGCTTGGCTGCTGGCGCCAGGTTCTTGTCCAATGGTAGAATGAAACTATTATGGGCTGTTAGTAGACTAAAGGGATATTCAGTGTATATGTACAAGGAATATACAAGGGATATCAAACGATATACGAATACTATTAAATATATATCCATAAATAAATATATATATTCGGTTTAATCTGATCCTTCACAACAGATACTGTTGTTAGCTTCATAGCTACCTTGGCTGATAGTATCGTCCCCACAAAGAAGGCGAGGGTCTTCCCAAACCAGAAACCGTGGGTGGACAGTACTATCAGAGCAGCTCTGAAATCTTTATGCAGGTGAACACCAGAAAGGCTGCTGGCCCAGATGGAATAACAGGACGAATACTTAAGTCCTGTGCTAACCAGCTAGCCCCTGTGTTCACCACCATATTTAATCGATCCCTGGCGGAGTCAGTGGTCCCTGCCTGTTTCAAGATGTCTACCATTATCCCGGTACCAAAGAAATCCTCCCCAACAGGTCTCAATGACTACAGACCGGTGGCACTCACCTCTGTGGCCATGAAATGTTTTGAGAGGCTGGTCAAGGATCACATTTGTGCCTCCCTCCCCAGTGATATGGACCCTATGCAATTTGCATACAGGCCAAACAGGTCCTCTGATGATGCGGTCTCCCAAGTACTGCACAGCACACTCTCTCACCTGGACCGCCAGAAGGGGGGCTATGTGAGACTGTTGTTCATTGACTACAGCTCAGCGTTCAACACCATAGTCCCCACCAGACTGGTGGACAAGCTGATCGAGCTGGGTCTGAGCTCCGCTCTGAGCGCCTGGATACTGGACTTTCTGAGTGAAAGGCCCCAGGCGGTCAGGGTGGGGGGTCAGACCTCCAACACCATCACCCTGAGCATCGGGTCCCCCCAGGGCTGTGTTCTGAGCCCCCTGCTGTACTCACTTTACACACATGAATGTGTGGCCAAGTTCAGCTCCAACTCCATAGTGAAGTTTGCGGACGACACAGTGGTGGTGGGGCTGATCTCGGACAACGACGAGAGGGCCTACCGGGAGGAGGTTGAGGTACTGGAACGCTGGTGCCAGGACAACAGCCTGCCCCTGAACATTGGTAAAACCAAGGAACTGATCGTGGATTATAGGAGAGGACAGCATGAGACACACACACCACTGAGGATAAATGGGGCTACCGTGGACAGGGTGAGCAGCATTAAGTACCTGGGGGTCCACATCTCAGAGGATCTGACATGGACAACACACATAGACTCAGTCATACCTCTACCACCTGAGACAGTTAAGGAAGTTCAGAGTATCTGGGAAGATACTCCAGTCCTTCTACTCCGGAGCTGTAGAGAGCATCTTGACTGGAAACATCACTGCCTGGTATGGAAACAGCACGGCACAGGACAAGAAGGCCGTACAGAGAGTGGTGCGCTCATCCGAGCGTACCACGGGTATTGCACTACCACCCCTGCAGGTTCTATACAACAAGAGGTGCAAATCCAGAGCCTGCAGAATAATGAAAGACCCTCACCACCCCAACAACAGCCTGTTCATGCTGCTGAGGTCAGGCAGACGCCTGCGAACACCAGCTACTAGGACAGAGAGACTTCGGCTCAGCTTCTTCCCCCAGGCCATGAGCACACACACGACACACACACTGTACACGCTCACACACTAGCAGCCACTTTAACATGAGCAAACACACACTCATGCTGCACACGCCCACACTTATGGTCACTTTACAAAAGGAAAGGTCACTTTAAGAATAGTATAGTATAACTTGAGATTGTATAATATAGCATGACATTTTTTTTTATCCACTTTTTCTCCCATTTTCTATATTTTCTCCCATCCCAATTTCGTATCATCCAATTCAACCCTCCCCTGTCACGAACGCTGTTTCTTGCCTCCCACAAGCCGGCTGCAATGTGGACTAAGTCATACATAGCACAAGTCCCCTCCGGTACTTGAGGTAACAGCAGTCGCATCTTTTCACCTGCGCAGCTCGATCTCTCAGTGGCGAGGAGTAACGCGTGGGAGGCTCACGCTGCCCCCAACACTTCCTGATTCTACTGCGCAGGCGCACCAACCGACCTGTAGGAGTCGCTGTCCACAACGCCCGATCCCCATCCATCAGTTTCCCACCCCCTAATACGGCCAATGTGTATTAGTATGAACGACCAGCTAAACTGAAAGCAATGTGGAGCGCTGGGCAAGCCCAGCGTCTCCGTCATTCGTGGCGAGCGCCTTGCCCACTACGCCACGTAGCCACCCACACAATGTGCCCTTTCTATATCTATTCTAAATCTATGGCCTTGCGATTCCACGGCTGCGCAGTGCCGACAAGAGCAGGCGTTACATCTCCTCTACAGAAACACTGACACTTCCATTCATTTAATGCAGGGATGTACACAGAATTTCACTTTCAACCAGGTATCTGATTAATTTAATGTAGCAATTAGTAGTTCACCCAGTCCTTGGGTACATACAGGTTTTGACCAGCAGATGGCAGCAACGAGGCAGCTCAGCAGAGAGCAGCTGTCAACAAACATCCTAACAGAAAATATATACATACGAGGGGGAGGAGACTACATTGGGAGGGGGCGGGGAGGGGGGCGGGGCGAAATCTCCAGTTTTTTCAAATCCCAATGTTGACAGCTATGATTGAAATACACATGCTCAGAATAACCCCTCTGATCCAACACTAAAATTCACACATAACAGTCCTATTTACACATAAACACACGGATGAACCAATACCGAACAACAAGTCAACGACCAAACACATTGAGTCTAAGATTATTATAGGCAAATGTAACATTATCACACCAGTCAGCACCCTGGTCAGTACTAAAAGACAGGGTGAGAGCCGCACGCACCCACACACAAGACAAGCGCAGCTGCGCATGTAACTACCAACGCACAATAATCATACCATAGACATTTTATAAATGAGCAATAATGATAATAATACAGTTACTGTAATTAGGAAAAGAAGGTCTTACCTTAACACAGAAGCGACCACAAAGGCCTGGGATCAGCTGCCTGCGAGATGCGTCCTCACTTGCTGTTTTAAAGTGGCGCGCTAAAGCAGGGTAGTTATTCAAGACTGCTTTTACAGTATTAAAATTACTCGCCACCCACCTGATGGTGAAGATCTGCCCAATTCTCAAAATTGGCACAACAACTAAATTGGGACGGGGAGAAAAACAGAGAAAAATCGGAGAATGAGATATATAAAAAAAATAATAATAATAGCATCACCATCTATTGAACCAACGGTGAATTAGTGCGCAAATCATGAATCATACATCAAAATAGCCTAATTTTACGCATTATACACGATGATGACGATACAGAAAATTACAGAAAAATTTGAAATGCATGGCAAAAATAGCATTTATTGTCAGTATTTTAGAGACCCCTCAGAAATTCATAAATCATGTTTTCAGGGGAGCTGATGTCTCATCTAGGGAAGCCATGGCTCCCCTAGCTCCCCCATGGTTCGCACCCTGGTATGCTTCCTTGTGGAATACCACAGCTCACTGGGAGGGGGGGGGGGGGGGGGGGGATAGAGTACCGTTTACCTCTACCATCTGTTCTCTCCCCTCCAGGTAGGATTGCATCCAGCTCACTGATAAACTATCCAGCTTGTCTGTGATGAGACATGTTTTCTGTCTTTATGTTTATGTTTGTAAATCTGGTTTTTCGTTTTTTTGCTGCAGCCTAGTTGGTTGTTGAGTAACTTCCAAAGTTCACAGGGTTTGTTTTTGTTTTCCTCAGTTTTGTCATTGATGACATTTTTTTTGGTGGATTTGATCATGGTGTTTACATCGTTTTGTTTCCTTGCCTATATTACAACCTACTATACTCTACTACTATGCACTCAACACTGCAGCACCCACGTTTCAACACTGTTTGATGAACATTGTTACTCAGCTGAAAGAGGTGTGCCCTTCTTGAGGGGGTAGTCGCTTTGGATAAAAGCGTCAGCTAAATGACAATGTAAATTAGTAGGCTATGCAGTCACACAGACTATATAGGAATAAAAATAATCCAATACAAATTTACATTTGTTTTAAAACCAGAAGTAGCTAATAAACTACCCAGGCACGTGCACACATAGAGCCCAAGGGGTGCTTGAGCACCTGCCTTTTTGAGCCTCATAAAAAAGTGCCATTTTTGAAAAAATATTTTTTATTTATTTACCGTTACGCATATAGACTGCCCTTCCAACTGAAAAATGTCAGGCTAGAATCAAAATATTAGGTAAAGAGAGAGAGCCCGATATTCCATTGCAGTTTGCACGGCCTCCTCAGCGTGCCTCTCCGCGGACCTATATATTTTATGCATAGCGTGGGTGGTGATGATGATGATGATAGAAACCGCTGTGGCCCATACAGTTGAATGCTGGTATTACACTCATTGAGGGACACGAAGAAGTCAAATCCGATGGGATTTGGGAATCTCAAATACAAATCGGGATTGGAATAAAAAATGCATTTATATTAAACAATACAGAATATACAGCACTTCTTGGGGTCTGTAGGGTAAGCACTTATTCCCTCCCCCTGAACATTTATGGAGATGTATGGGCCTTTTAACCGTTTCCCGGCCAACCACGGATAAATCCGTGTTTCGAATCCAACGGTTGAGGACCAACCACGGACATGTCCGTGGCAAGGTTGTTTTGGCTTTTATTCCATTGTAATAACCTACTCGATGTCACCGAGCAGCACTGCAGAAGTACCCTACTCTTTGAATTCGAAAAAGTGCATTACCGGCCAGATCCTCTTAGGGGCGCTATCTCGATAATGCAGTGTTCCCTGTGGCAGAAGTTGTCTTGTTTTTTCTGGACCTCAAATGTAGTTTTCTGCTAACCTGAAGCGATGCCTATAGCCTGTAGCTTGGAATACGTTTTGGGACGTGGATTTCAGTGTGCAGTAAAGGAATATATCATCAGCCAATGGACATATCGATCTACCAGATGGCGATCGATAACTGGGAAATCCTCTGGGGGATCCAACCGGCCCACGGTAAGATCTTTTTCACGTAAATTACATGCTGATCAGACCTAGCCATCCACCCGATCAGCGTATGTGGCTACTGAGGCTAATGCGGTTATTGGTAATCAATAATCAGAAACGACGTCCCCCGCCCCCCCACCTTTCATGCATTCATGGTGGACCATCATACCGATCATATGCAGTTTGAGTTTTAACTGTAGCTTCTGTATAACCTAAATGCCATTGGATTTAACGTTAGTAGCTTAGCGGCCTGTATCTCGCCTTCCAGGAAATATCCCAGCCAAAATCCCTTATAACACTTATATTCAAGACGCTATAAAATGAGAACGTATTGATGAAAAAATCCAAATGGCCGGGAATGTGTTAAGTCAGTGATAAAAGTGTCTTTCAAGGATAAGTGAGCTCCTGCACTGATTATTATAGTTCAATATTTAATATTTTATCACCAAAACCGCCCAAAAAGCATAAAAAGGGGGCCCCCCCCGCCCGCAAAGGGCCCTTAAAAATCTGGCTCGCTCACTACGCACGCTCGCCTGCCCCTCTAAAGTCCTGTGCACGTCCCTGAAACTACCTAGTAAAGGAAACAATACTTGACACCCTTAACAATAGTGTGACTCATAAACCTTCATATTTTGGTGCGGCACCGTGGTGTAGTGGTCAGCAATGTTACCTCGGAGCAAGACGTTTCTGGGTTTGATTCCGATGGGGGGCCTCTCTCTGTGGGGTTTGCATGTTCTCCCTGCATTTGCGTGGGCTTCCTCTGCATGCCTTGTAATGCTACCAAGGTACTGGCATTACAACTCAATTTGTTCACTAGGCGCCTGTCTGTGGCTGAACCACTGATCCTAAGTGGTTAGTATGCATCAAATGCAGAGAAATAATCCTCCCATGGGGATTTATAGTTTAACATAATATATCTTTTTTGTACCCTGATCCTACAATTATAGTGTATAGCCCCTTTACCAAGTTGGAGCTAACTAACTTGTTAATTTGTGTGTAATTGAGGTGGACTGTTAGGGGGGCTCTTGGAAAATGAGAGGATGTAGAGAATTATCTCGCCACTAGATGGCAGGAAACACACACAAATGATTCAGACAAGCTTGAAAATACCCTGGTCTCAACACAGGTTGTGTTGTTTCTTCTGACATTACATTATTCTGGAGAAAACTCATACAATATAAGAGACGTCCAAGTGGTACCAAGATGTGGATGAATGCAAATTACTGAATGTGAAGCAGGACAAATACCATGCATGCTCAGTAAAACCTTCCCTGAGTAAATAAAGGTAAACCAAGGACTGTTTCACATTTCGCCTTTGGTCATAGGCAGATTGGATAGTGGTTTCCCACTTATGTTCCTCTCTGTGTAGTACACAAGGTAATATTACAATTCAACTGTGGAACTGAAAGATAATTAGGACCAAGTGTCACCAAATGGCAGAGCCAGCCCAAGCCTTTACGGGGCCCAAAGCAACATTTTATTTGGGGGGCCCCCTAGAAATGTTTTTTTGTGTGTGTTTTGCTGTGCAGTGTGGCACTTTACTCTCTCTCTCTCTCTCTCTCTCTCTCTCTCTCTCTCTCTCTCTCTCTCTCTCTCTCTCTCTCTCTCTCTCTCTCTCTACCTTACTCATAGACAATAAAGCACAATGCATAGGAAGCAGCATTCACACACCTACAGCTCTCAAGCTACTGTGTTTTGTATTCTTTTGTCTGCCTTGTTTGTCTTGTATCCTGTTGTCTTTGTAAAGCTGTGTAATGTATTGATTTTTGTCTAATAAAAAAATGTCTGGCTCTGGTGGCCATGGTAAGCAGGCGCTTAGTTCGCGTATGCCCCGGGCTGGCCCTGCCAAATGGTAAATGATGATGACAATGGCGACCTATAGGATATTAAAAAAACATAGGAAACATTAATTAATTCATAATAGCATTACAAATAAAAACAATCCTTTGGCAAATTTCTCAGCAGCACTATCAATCTGGCGGTCACACTCAAATGTAAAAGTTAGACTCCGATAGACTGAGACCATGTACACTGATATTTCTAAAAACAAATTTTTCACCCCTCCATTCTTCAAAAAAAAGTCTTGTCCACACCAACAGTGTTTTAGAAAATCTCTCCACAACAACATCAACAACAATGCTAAAATGCTATATGAACTGACTGATGGCAGGCTGCAGGGATCTCTCCATGATCTCCACAGGTTTTCCAAAATATCCATATACGTGTGGATGGGGCATTGATCACAATGTTAAAGTTTTCTAAAAGCTCTGTTTTAGCTCCGTTTCACCCGTCCACACCTATATACAGTTCAAAATACAGTTCAAACTCCACTCTGGAAGGCGTTTTGGAGAAAGCTCACTTTTCAGTGATCCGTATACGGACAAGGTCTGAGGGGATGGGTTCCAACGCAGATAATTGTTGAGCTGGCTTTTTGCTCTAAGACTATAGGCTAAAAGCCAATCCTTAATGACAAAACATGTCGGCCCTTGATTTTACACACCTAGTGGTTTTTGCGCACTGCTCAGAAACACGGGGTGTGACAGCCGGCTGTCAAGGGCAAAGCAAGCAGATCCCTTTCTTCAAGACTCTCGCCAAGTACACTGTAAAAAATCACAAGTTAGCTCAATTTCAAGTAACCTTGTTGCATCAGCAAACATTTGTTGTTTATGTTGTTGCTGTTGAATCAACAAACATTGGATTGACGTAAACTTGATATCTAATATTCACTTTCTCCTATTTAGTTGATTCAATAAAAAAAAAAGCCAATGCACAAAGGTTAGTCTAGTCAAGTCAAGTTTTATTGATCACATACACATGTGACACAGATGACATAAGATATTCCTTTACTGATCCCCTTGAGAAAATCCAAGCACCATAGCAGCACGGGGGAGGGGAGGTACAAGCTCATCCCTATCCAATAAACGATCAATCAATTGAATTATGATAAATAATACTACTACTAATAATAGCAACAATGGCAACAAATTCATGAAACAAATATAAAAGACAATATACATATATAGTATAGACATGCACATACACATATACATACATTATACAATATATGTATATTCCTCTTTTACTTATTTTTTTACTGTATAAAGCACACTCTCAGGGGCTCATACAGAACCAAGCATTTCACTGTAAAGTTATTGTGACAAATAATAAACAAACTTGAAACTTGATATAGACACCTAATATACACTTATTCACACAACCACAGAGACCCGTAAAGTGTGTGTAAGTGCAGTATAACTGAGGGGGAAGAACTGGAGGTGGGGGGGTGTGAATGGATGTTGACAGGGGGGTCTACTCAGCCCAGCATCCGGATGGCCTGGGAGGTAGCAACTGTTCCTGAGGCGGTTAGTCTGACACAGCCGGCTGACTCCTGGACTGCTTCCTAACGAAGACCTAACATGGCTCGGGTGCAGGCTGGGATCAGCAATGATCTTATTAGCCTTGGATATACAGCTAATACATGTCCTCCAAGTTAGGCAGCGTGCCCATCTGTAAGCCGCTGGGCCAACCACACCACCCTCTGAAGCCACCGCCTATCCTGTTCAGTGGTGGCGTATACGGACATGGTTGCCGTACCAGGTGGTGATGCAGACGGTCATGGCGCTTTCAATGGTACACCTGTAAAAGCTCCTCAGGACAGGTGAGGACATGCCAAACGTCTTCAGCCTTCTCAGGCTGTAAAGGCGCTGGATTTCTTCACCAACGTGTCCACATGCCGAGACCACTTCACGTCCTCTGAGATGTGGACTCCAAGGAACCTGAAGCTACTGACCTGCTCCACAATCACCCCATTGATGGTCATGGCTACGTGCTCAGCCCTCTTCCTAAAGTCCAGGATCAGCTCCTTGGTTTTTCCCAGCACCAGGTGGTTCCTCTGGCACCACGTTGGGAGTGCCATCACCTTATCCATGTGGTACGTGTTGTTGTTGTCAGTTGTCAGACCAATAACTGTTGTGTGTCATCGGATAACTTGATGATGGCATTGGAAGTTGTGCCTGGCTGTGCAGTCGCTGGTGTCGATGGAATATAGGAGGAGGCTGGAACACACCCCTGGGGGGCACCTGTGTTGAAGGTCAGGTAGAAAGAGATGTTGTTGCTCACCTTTACTGTGACTTGTAAGTCGCTTTGGATAAAAGCGAAAAGACTAAATGTAAATGTAAATGTACTGTCTGAAGTCTTCCGTTTAGTCTAGGACCCAGCTGTAAGTAATAATCAGTAAGTAATCTAACTGATATATAATATATACGTATATAATATAAGTTGAGACAACTTCTGATTATAATTATACATCTATATAATATACTGTATATATAATATACCTAAGGGATAATCAATGAGTAGATGTGCATTAGATGGTTTTAAAGCACCTACAAGTTGATTATTCCGCTCATACCATTGGTCATTTGTCAACAATATAAAATAAAAGCATTCACAAATCTTTGGGGAAAGTTTTGCACTTGCCATTGGTGTGTTTTCCTTCCCAGTCGTTAGTCTTATCTGCCTTTACTGAAATTTAGGGTGCTACTGGTTTCCAGTTACGGTTATTGCAATAACAGACTGCTCCCCCTATGGAGGCCATTCAAAAAGACTCTCATATAGCATCACATGAATATGCACCCATTGATATACCCCTCACACACACACACACACACACACACACACACACACACACACACACACACACACACACACACACACACACACACACACACACACACACACACACACACACACACACACACACACACACACACACACACACACACACACAGAGAGACAGAAAGAGAGCCAGAGAGAGAGAGCAACAGAGAGAGCAACAGAGATAGAGACGGAGCGAGAGAGACAGAGAGAGTCAGAGAGAGAGATAGAGACAGAGAGCAGAGAGAGAGAGAGCCAGGGAGAGATAGAGAGAGAGACAGAGATAGAGAGAGAGACAGAGATAGAGAGAGAGAGAGAGAGGCAGAGAGAAGATATGCAGGAGGATATTCAGCAAAGGCCATGAGCTGGACCTGAAACCACAGCATCACCAGTGGGCTACTGATCACTTGAGCCTATTGAGTCTCCCTATAGACAGCCCTGCTCAGTTCAATTTCGAACCTTGTCTTGCATGGATGCCTCGAATCAATGCATTAAACAAAATGGGCGACAAGAGTCCAATCCAGCCAGACTGTTCTCTGTCTCTCTCCCTATAGTGATATAGCATTTAATCCTTTCTCAACAACAGACATCGCTTGGGGGTAGTCTGCAAAAAAACATCACAGACTCAAAGCCCCCCCCCCCCCCCCCCCCCCGACTGACACTGCCGTCTTCAACTGGCTGTAGCAGAGACATCTTTATAGACTATCATGTGAAACTAGACATCATGAGGAATCCGTAGGTACCAGTCATGTCATGGGGGACTACATATTGCTCCATAACTCAAATGAAATTAACATGGTAATCAAAGGGGTGTCTTTTTTTTTTATCAACTTTTTCTCCCCATTTTTCTGTTTTTCTCCCATCCCCAATTTCGTATTGTCCAATTCTCCCCTCCCCTGTCTCGAACGTTGTTAGGCCATGCCTCCCACAAGCCGGCTGCAATGTGGACGAAGCCTTGCATCACGTGTCCCCTCCGGTACTCGAGGAGGCAGCCGTCGCATCTTTTCACCTGCACAGCGCGATCTCTCAGCGGCGAGGGTCTGCGTGGGAGGGTCACGCCGCCCCCGTTGCTTCCTGATTCTGCTGCGCAGGCGCACCAACCGACCTGTAGGAGTCGCTGTCCACAACGTCCGATCCCCACCCACCAGCTTCCCACGCCTAACACTGCCAATTGTGTTAGTATGAACGACCAGCCAAGCTGGTAGCAATGCAGAGACCTGGGCTCGAACCCAGCATCTCCTGCATTAGTGGCGAGCGCCTTGTCCACTGTGCCTGTAGATCATTGGCAAAATGATTATCCAGTTTGACTATTGTCTATTGCCTGCCGCGATAAGCAATAAATAGATTAATCGGCGCGATAATTAAAATTAATGCAATGAATTTGACGGGCGCGATTAATTGCTATTTGTGCGTTTGTTTTAATGAGGCAGAACCAGTACCCCTCGTCAGTCACTCTCCGCGTGGGGGGCCGCTGGCCTTACTACAGAGTACAGCACGGGAGCTCCGTGGGGCAGTAGCAACGCCACATAGCTTAACTACATTTCTCAATAGTGTTGCTCCTTTTAACCAAGTAGTGTTCTTTGTAGTGTAACGTTAGCTATTTTTAGACCCAAGTAGTTACTCGCTACTGCCCGGAGAAACTGGACTGCTAAATAAAGATTAAAGATCTAGCGTTGATGCTCATTCAATGCTAATAACATTAGCTAAATAGCTAACAAACGAAATACAACGTATAGCATAGCTACAACACAGAATAACGTTAATACAATTACATGCATCATTGTTTACAATGAACAGGTGGGGCTAGTCAAAGGACTGGACACGGGGACAAGTTAAACATGAATTAATTTATTATAACAGGTAGTTTCGAGTCGTGCCTACGCACCACGCGTCTATATTTTCCGTAGCCGCATTTCTGCAGGACGCTCTCTGATTGGCCGACGCCAGTTTCTACACTGGTTAGGCTTAGGCACTCTTTCGAAGTAGGTTAAGGTTAGAGTTTGTCTTAGAGCGTGACGGCAAGTTCTTTCGACGCTTAAGCTTAGGCACTCTTTCGAAGTTGGTTAAGGTTAGAGTTTGTCTTAGAACATGGCGATAGAACGCCAGGTAGTTTGCAGGCTGTTCGACGCGGAAATGGGCAAACATGTCAGTGACCAATCAGAGAGCGTCAGTCAGTGGCCAATCAGAGAGCGTCCTGCAGAAATGCGGCTACGGAAAGTATAGACGCACGCACAACAGGGCTATTCTATACGGCTTTGACACTTCCTCCTCATCGTTGATTGCCTGTAGTAGCTGCATCTAACGTTAGTAACTAACCTAAAGTTAGTTGTTCACCAACAATCTCAACATTTGTTTTATCATTAGCTCAAAAACACAGAACCGGACGAGACAAATTGTCCGCTCATACGTTCTGCTAGGATAATAACAACAATACTTCCGCTCCGGTTGGTGGGCTTCAAAATAAAAGTCTAAAACACCGGAAAAGACGGAGCGGTGGGCTTCTAAATAAAAGTCTAAAACACCGGAAAATACGTTTATTTTGTACAGCGTTTTCCTCCACGAGTACTCGAGTACATCATGTGATCAATCGATCTGGATTATTTTTGCCCATCCCTAGTTTATCCTGTGCTGAAGTCTCCATTCCAATAGAGATAGTATATATTTTGGTGTTTATTTGATTATTGTTTCACTGCCTTTTTATTTATTATGTTTCCAGTTTTTTCCTCACACTTTATTAACATTTTGTACATGGTACCGCGGCGCAAGGTACATTAATAATACATGTACATGTTAAAAGGATGACACAAAAAGCCAGACAGAGGGATTGTTTCCAGTTTCAGTTTGTTTTATAATAAACAATCAAACTGAGCATTTTTTTATTTCGGATATTTAAAATGTCTTCCAATGTTAAATAAAAGTGTATTGCACTTTGAAATGGTGTCCTTGCATTATTATGCTATTATCATTATATTAGTGAATTTTTAAAAGAAAATTGAGAACTTTTGGGAAATAAATGTCTCAAAAAAAAAATTCTCTAACCGGTCGCAATAATATCGCTTATCGCAATATTTTCGGGGGCAATTAATCGCCCAGCAAAATGTGTTATCGTGGCAGGTGCGACCGGCCTACAAACTGCCTCGCTACTGTGAACTTGCTCTTGCCGTCACGTCATATCTAGATGTTAAATAAACCTACGGTTTGGTAAACCCGAGTGTGTTCATTGACCCACACCCAACGGAGGTACATATTAACACAGTTTACATGGTGTCAGAAGACAGTACGGACTTTTCGCCCGTGAGTAACGTGTTTTTTCGTCATGTTTTTACTAGCCTGTGATAGCCTAGCCTAGCTAACCTAGCCACGGACACTATGGCAGATGGATTTCGCAGACCTGACCCTGTTGTGTTTGATGAAAATGTCACAGAAAATTGGCGGATTTTTGAAGGGGAATATGACATTTTTATTGCCGCAGCCCACTCAGAGAAACCTGCAAGGACAAAGGCTTACATTCTCCTCAACATTGCTGGACCTGAAGCCATAGAGCGGGAGCGTTCGTTTGTGTATGCAGCTGAGGTGCGCGCGCCTGGTGACAACGGAGCAGTAATTACACCGGCGGAGTCCAGAGAGGACCCGGACTGCCTGAAAAGAAAATTCAGGGAGATATGCAATCCCCAAAGCAACAGGACGATGGAAAGACACAAATTTCATTCGAGAAACCAGAAACAAGGTGAGAGCATTGAATCCTTCATCAGTGACTTGAAGATCAAAGCAAAAAAAATGCCAGTTTGGAACTTTGACTGAAGAGCTTATCTGTGATCGTATCGTGTGTGGCATCATACGGGACGCTTTGAGAAAATCTCTGTTGAGAGATAGTGAATTAACACTTGGCAAAGCTATCGGAATCTGTCGTATTCACAAAATGACAGAAGAGAACAGCAAAACACTAGCCACACAGGCTACCAGTGTTGATGCAGTGAGGCCTGTTTACAACAGAAAGCACCAGTCTAAACCCCAGGTATTTTCAAATAATGCCATAACAGTGCAACAATTGTGGTGGTAGTCATGAGGCTAAAAGGGAAAAATGCCCAGCCTTCGGACAGCAGTGCCATAACTGCAAGAAGGTAAACCACTACAAAAGCTGTTGCAAGTCTAAGCCACAGAGTCAAAGATATCCACAGAGAAAATCTTACAGACCGTCTGTGCATGAAGTGTCAGTGGACCAGTCTACACATGAAGACGACACGTTCTATGTGGATGGTGTCAATGTTGACAGTGTCAATTCTCAAGTCAATGAGAAGGATCAAGGATTTGTCACAATGCACATAAACGGCAAATCTACAGAGTTTAAAGTTGACACAGGAGCTAAATGTAATGTTATGTCAATAGAGACTTTCAAAAGAGTGACTAACGGAGAGCAACTGGTGCAGCAGAAGAAAACTGCAAACCTTGTTGCTTACGGAGGCACTAGAATTGAGACCAAAGGTCTGGTCACACTGTTGTGCTGTTTAAAGGAGCAGCAACACACACTGCCTTTCTTCATAGTTGACAGAGATGTGCAACCACTACTAGGTTTTCGTGCATGTATGGACATGGGGATTGTTCAAATGAGCCTAGACGGCCACCAAGTCACCATGGAGAATAACACAGATTTCAATACACAGATTCTAACACATTATAAAGATGTGTTCAGTGATGAGCTTGGAGAACTCCCAGTCACATATTCCATGACGCTGGATCCCAGCATACAGCCTGTGGTCCAACCAGCCCACCGCATCCCAGCAGCGATGCAAGAGAGGGTTAAAGCGGAATTGGACCGCATGCAAAGTATAGGTGTCATAACACCTGTCTCTGAGCCCACAGACTGGGTTTCATCTATGGTGGCAGCACACAAGAAGGACAAACAAGAAATCAGACTGTGCATCAATCCAAAGGACCTCAACACAGCGTTGAAAAGGCCCCATCACCCCATGCGTAGTGTTGAAGAGGTAGCAGCACAGATATCAGGAGCAACAGTGTTTTCCGTCCTGGACGCCAAGAACTCATTCTGGCAGATACGTCTGGATGAGAAATCCTCAGTGCTGACCACATTCAGCACGCCGTTCGGGCGCTACAAATTTCAAAGAATGCCTTTCGGCATCAACTCCGCAAGCGAGGTGTTTCAGCGCTCCATGGAACAGCTGTTCACAGGCTTACCATGCTCCGTGATAGTAGATGACATCATCATCGGAGGCCGCGGAGTGGCTGAACACGATGCCAACCTGAGAAAAGTGCTTGATCGGGTGAGAGAGGTCAACCTCAGGCTAAACTCAGCAAAGTGCAAGTTTCACCTAGACCAAGTAGGTTATGTAGGCCACATCTTCACGAGCGAAGGCCTGAAAGCGGACCCCTCTAAAACTGCAGCTATAACTGAGATGCCAGTCCCCACAGATGTCACTTCACTACAGCGTTTCCTAGGGATGGTAAACTACCTGGCAAAGTACATCCCCAGCTTCAGTGACATAGCAGTGCCACTGAGGAAGCTGACCCACAAGGAGACGGCGTGGTGCTGGTACCAGCAGCACCAGGAGGCATTTGAGCGCCTTAAGTCGTGCCTATCCAGCCCACCAGTGTTAGTGTACTACAACGTCAAGGAGCCAGTCACACTCACATGTGACGCGTCATGCTATGGACTCGGAGCAGCATGCATGCAAGGTGGCAGGCCAGTAGCATTTGCGTCGCGTACCCTCACAGATACAGAGACAAGGTACGCCCAAATAGAAAGAGAGCTTCTAGCTGTCGTGTTTGCCTGCACAAAATTCAAGGACTATGTATATGGAAAGCCCACAATCGTGGAAACAGACCACCAACCTCTGGTGACGATCCTGAAAAAGCCCATTCACACAGCCCCAGCCCGTCTCCAGAGAATGCTACTCCATCTACAGAGCTACGACATCAGCCTAGTGTACAAAAAGGGCAAGTACATGTACCTGGCTGACACCCTCTCCAGAGCTCCAAACAAACATGTCACCCAGAGCCCTGCTGAAAACGTTGCTTATGAAGTCATGTCGGTGAGTTGCATCTCCACTGCTCGCCTAGAAGAACTCAGAAAGCACACAGCAGAGAATAAGATGTTACAGACCCTCAGCGCGGTCATTCAGAGAGGATGGCCCAACAGAGAAAGCCAGCTCCAGCCTGCTGTCATTCCCTTCTTCCCTTATAGAGACGAACTCGCAGTGGAGGATGGAATCATCATGAAAGGCCACAAGACAGTCATCCCCCAGTCTCTGCACAGAGTACATCAACATCGTGCACAAAGGTCACCCAGGTGTTGAAGCCACAAAGCGCAGAGCCAGAGGCATCATATTCTGGCCGGCAATGTCAACTGACATCGCTGAAGAGCTGCTCTCATGCAACGTGCAACAGCATCAAGTCCCACCAGCAAAAGGAACCTCTGAAACTTCAATCGGTTCCAGACCTCCCATGGTCTACAGTTGCCACGGACATGTTTGAATGGCATGGTAAACACTACCAAGTGCTAGTAGATTCATATTCTGGCTGGTACGAAATCGACCTTCTCCACAGCCTGACATCATCGGCTGTGATATCTAAGTTGAAAAGAAATTTTTCAGTCCACGGCTCACTGCACACCCTCTTCTCTGACAATGCTAGACAATACACCAGTCAGAGTTTCAAGGACTTTGCCAAACAATGGGATTTTGTCCATACCACCAGCAGCCCAGAGTTCCCACAGTCTAATGGGCTCGCAGAGAGGGCGGTCAGAAGTGCCAAGCATCTGATGGAGAAATCTCATAGAGATGGAACAGATGTTTTTTTCAATCTCCTAAACCTCAGGAACGTCCCCCGTGACTCAACACTAGGCTCCCCTGCTGAACGTCTGATGTCACGGCAGACACGCGCAGCCATTCCAGTGTGTAGCAAACTACTGGAACCAGCCCCCAAGGACGCCCGGCGAGTCAGCGCCCAGCTCCTCAACAGAAGGCTCACTCTGAAGCACCACTTCGACAAGTCAAGTCGCCCACTACCCCCTTTAACAGAGGGACAGGTGGTCCGTATGCAGACCCCGAAAGGATACGACCGACTTGGGACTGTGAAGGAGAAGAGCAAAGAGCCACGCTCCTACGTCATCCAGTCCAACGGGAAAACATACAGGAGGAATCGCCGTCACATCCTTCCTGTCACAGAACCACCACCACCACGGTTCCACGCAGAGGACCCAGACTCCCAGAACACCGGCTCCTCCACAGTGAACAATGCACCCTTCACGCCACTATCACCAGGGCCAAACAACATGCAACACACACACACTCTCCCCGGCCGACACACCCAGCACGCTTCCCAGCTGAGAACAGTAACGCACAATATACGCATCTGCAAGCCAAACCCCAAGTATATGAGTAGATTGTATTAAGAAAAAAAAAGGAGTAAAGAAAACTGCTGTGTATAACATGGTTAATGTAAAATGCTATGCCAATGTGCCAATGTTATTTGCACTAAGTTGTTCCACTTATGCACTTATGGTGATTCCATGTTTTATGAATGCACTACTTCTCAAAGTGATATATACTCGTCCACCTTTGTCTACAGATGGATAGTTTCAAGTTTATCTAAGAGTATCTTCATTTAATTGTTTACTGGAAATTGTAGAATTTTAAAGTAAAAGAAATGTTCTGTGATGTTAACATTCACCTAGTGATAAAGTATTTGTTTTACGGATGTGTTGGCAGAGGGCCCAAGCGCAAACAGATACGAGGGAGAGGTAGATATGGATTGTCAAAAGTGAGCACTGCTCCTTTAATCTTGAACACTTCGAGCCAGGGGTGAAGTGTAACAAAATAATCCAATTTAAACAGAGGGCAGCAACAAAGATATTTCCAAAAATACGTCCAAAGGGGGGCGGCTACATGGCGTAGTGGGCAAGGCGCTCGCCACGAATGCGGAGACGCTGGGCTCGCCTGTTCGAGCCGAGCCCAGCGCTCCACATTGCTTTCAGTTTAGCTGGTCGTTCATACTAATACACATTGGCCGTATTAGGGGGTGGGAAACTGATGGGTGGGGATCGGGCGTTGTGGACAGCGACTCCTACAGGTCGGTTGGTGCGCCTGCGCAGTAGAATCAGGAAGTGTCGGGGGCAGCGTGAGCCTCCCACGCGTTACTCCTCGCCACTGAGAGATCGAGCTGCGCAGGTGAAAAGATGCGACTGCTGTTACCTCAAGTACCGGAGGGGACTTGTGCTATGTATGACTTAGTCCACATTGCAGCCGGCTTGTGGGAGGCAAGAAACAGCGTTCGTGACAGGGGAGGCAGTGGCGGCTCTGCCACTAGGGGCGCAAGGGCGCCGACCCACCTGCTGCCAGCTGCTGTTAAATCACAGAAGAAGAAAATAAAACTTTTTAGTTTTTTGTTTTATAGCCCTATAAATAATATAAACATGTTTAAAATGAATAATATTTACTCATTTTAAGTATGTTTGTATTTCCAATGCACAATATAACGTTATTATCTCAAATAAAAAAACACTCGTTTTCCTAAGCAGGAAGTGACATCAAGTTTTTTAAATTTTTTTTATTTTTTCGTATTTCTCTGCCCGGGCTAGAAGCGATAGCGCTCTGAGTACGCGTCACAGTTTGATCGCTGTATCCGTCACAGCCAATCAGTGCATAACGCGTTGTGCGTTGAAATATGACTATTATGTTGGAATCCGGGCGCGATTTGAAGCGGTCTAGCCAGTAGCGTCAAGAATTTCTGTAGCCGCATTTCGCGGAGACGCTCTCTGATTGGCCGACGCCAGTATTTTTTTCCGTAGCAGAATTTCACAGAGACGATCTCTGATTGGCCGAATCCAATTTCTAATGTTCCAATTCTAGCTTATTCCGGCTAGGTTGGTTCCTAGGTTGGTCCTAGGTTGTTTGTCTTAGAGCGTGCCGTGACTGCAAGTTCTTTAGACTGTTAAGCTTAGGCACTCTTTCAAAGTTGGTTAAGGTTAGAGTTTGTCTTAGAGCATGGCGATAGAACGCCAGGTAGTTTGCAGTCTGTTCGAGCGGAAATGGACAAAGGAATGAAGTACTTGTGACTGTTGTGTGGTGCTGCTAACAAGCTAACACTTGGCTAACAAGCTATATGGCGGATGCAGTCTGGACACAGTGGACAGTGGTCTATCAACAGTGGATTATACACTTTATCAAGGCAAGCCCTGGACGTGTCAACTAAACAGTGAGTCTCTCTCTCTCTCTCTCTCGCTCTCTCTCTCTCTCTCTCTCTCTCTCTCTCTCTCTCTCTCTCTCTCTCTCTCTCTCTCTCTCTCTCTCTCTGTGGTTAACGTTAACGTTTGTAAATAGTTTTTTTTAGGAGCAGTACTGTTAGGCTACTGCTGGCCATTCATGAAGCGAGACATTGCTGATTGTTTATTTATTTTATAACACAAGACTATGACTACCAACTGCCTAGCCAGCCGTGTATCAATCTTGGATGCAATAATAACGTTACCACACTGACTATATCTATATGCTATATCTAGATGTTAAATAAACCTACGGTTTGGTAAACCCGAGTGTGTTCATTGACCCATACCCAACGGAGGTACATATTAACACAGTTTACTTGCCCACTGCGCCACTTCGCCGCCTCATCAAAGGGGTGTCTTCACGTCTCACCCAGTGGCGGCTCGCCACTAGGGGCGCTCGGGCGCCGCCCCGCCTGGTTAACCCTGGTTAAAAGAGATGAACAAGATTTTTATTTTTTTTTGTTTGTTTTATAGCCCTATAAATAATATAAACATGTTTAAAATGAATAATATTTACTCATTTTAAGTATGTTTGTGTTTCCAATGCACAATATAACGTTAATAATATCAAATATAAATAATCGTTTTCCTGAACAGGAAGTGACTCACATTCCGTTACCGTAGCCTCATTTCTCCTAGCCTTATTTCTCTCGTCTCGGGCTAGACGCAATAGCGCTCTGAGTGCGCGTGCACGCCGTGCACTGTTTCATCGCTGTATCCGTCGCAGCCAATCAGTGCGTAACGCGCTGTGCGTTGAAATATGATGTATTATGTTGGAAGCCGGGCGCGATTTGAAGCGGTCTAAGCCAGCAGCCTTAGCAGCGTCTATAATTTCCGTAGCCGCATTTCGCGGAGACGCTCTCTGATTGGCCGACGTCAGTTTCTGTTGTAGCTGTTGTGTAACTTGTGTTGTTGTGATGCAGCTATTTGTCTTAGAGCAGGGGTCAGGAACCTTTTTGACTGGGAGAGCCATAAAAGCCAAATATTTCTAAATATATTTCATTGAGAGCCATATAGTATTTTTAACATAATAAATTAAATATGTCTTACTTTTAATGCGACTTCTGGTGCTGCATGGTTTTGCTGATGGCCTTGTAATCTGGTTCACACGTGGTGAGATTGAGCTTCATGCAGGCGTTGAGGCTTCCATCAGTTAAACGTGAGCGTAGGTTGGTCTTAATGTTCCTCATATGCGAGAATGACTGCCCACATGCATATGTAGAGCCAAACATGGTCAATACGGCAATACTCACGCTGCATTGTGTGGTATGTCACAGGAAGCTCGTTCCAAGTTTTAAGAATCAGCTGGTCTTCAGGTTGAAGATTTTTTATTTCTGTCCACTTGTGTTCCCTCGCCAGCTCTGCTCGCTATATATTCAGCTACAGATACTATTAGCTGTATCTTCAAAACTAATTTCTGTTTACTTTAAAATGACACAGTATTATTAAGAAATATCACAAGTATTAAACGTTTTTTTTTTTTTTTTTTTTTCAAAAATGTCTGGGAGCCATATGCTGTCACCAGAAGAGCCATATATGGCTCGCAAGCCATAGGTTCCCGACCCCTGTCTTAGAGCGTGACGGCAAGTTCTTTCGATGGTTAAGCTTAGGCACTCTTTCAAAGTTGGTTAAGGTTTGTCTTAGAGCATGGTGATAGAACGCCAGGTAGTTTGCAGTCTGTTCGATGCGGAAATGGGCAAAGAAATCATCACAGTACTTGTGTTGTGTGGTGCTAACACTTGGCTAACAAGAAGCTATAATATGGCGGATGCAGTCTGGACAGTGGTCTGGATATACATCAACAGTCTGGGACTGTGGGACAGTGGATTATACACTTTATCAAGCCCTCCTGCCCTGGACATTTAAACTAAACAGTGAGTCTCTCTCTCTCGCTCTCTCTCTCTCGCTCTCTCAACACAGCGATGCTGTGTTCCTGTGTCTCCGAGAAATGCGGCTACGGAAAGTATTGACCGGTGCTTGCTGAGATGATAATATCGCTTCAAAACACGCTGCTGTGTTGTTTCGCTGTTGCTGATGCATAATGTATGAATGAATGAATGGTGAGTTGTTTAAAATGACAACATATACATGTGTTAATTATTTTATTGGATTGATCCGAGAGACAGAGAGAGATTGCTCCAGAGCATTTATTAACGTTACATTTTCAACTCGACCTAACGTGAACCCCCTGCGACCACCCAACAGTAGATAGTACGGGCCGCCACTGGTCTCACCTCAAGATATCTGAATGAAAATGGGTTCTATGGAACCACAACTTATTAGACAAAATTGTGTCATCATAGGTACATTATAATGTATCTAGCCCCTCTACGCTCAAAATGCTATTAATTCAAAACATAATTAGCTGTATTTGTAAATCTGGGATGTCATAAATGTATAGATGTAGCAGTACTGTCTATCTGTATGTCATGTATGTCATATATGTTATGATGGGGGACCCTGATGTAAACAAGACGAAAGTCTTTCTCTGGTCTACATCCCCTTAACACCAGTGCATGTGAGCGGATCGGAGCGTGAGCGGGGCGCGGAGCGGCCGGTTTTGACGTGAGCGAGGAGTGGGTTTTAAAATGAGTCGGCGCGATGTCCGGAGCGAGAGTTCTCCTCCGCTCCAATCCACTCCAGGTCGCTCACAGTGGTTTAACACTGTTGATGTAATATACATGCAGTACAATGCCAAAGCAACAGATGGCGATGTACAAACATGAAGGCCATTTTCAACCAATGAGAAGGGTGAACCTGTGATATCCTGTTCAGGCTTCACTCCTCCTCCTTCACTCACTCCTGTTAGAAAAAGTATCGACGCCATTGTTGTTGACGTTAGCTTACATGCTAACGTTAATGGCAGCGACCATAGCATTGTGGCTCGGCTAGCCTATCATCGCTTAATAGAGCTAGTGAATGGATAAACAACGTTATTTAACATTGCAGAATGGGTACAATTACAATGCGGCTCAATACAAACAATTGTTAAGGGGCCCAGGGGGTGTAGACTGTTGTAGTTTGAGCTAATTTACACCATGCTCCAAAAAAAAAAAAGAAAATGCAGAGCGATCTGGCGCGGGGAGCGCTCGATTCAAGGTGAGCGGGGAGCGAGCGGAGAGCGACTTGGGGGCGGGGTCAACATGAACGATTAGCGGAGCGGACCAAGCTTTAAAGAGCGAAGAGCGGATTTCTCGGCCGCGCCGATCCGCTCACGTGGCCTGCTTAACACTTTGAATGCCATCCACGAGTTTTCTCGTGTTTACCCCCCGCGGGTTGAATGCCCACTCACGAGAATATTCGTTTTATTCGTTTTTTTTTAAATTAGCGATCTGAAATCATATTGCATCAAGCGAGTCTACCGTTGGAGATCCAGTCACCCCAGGCGCTCAGATGTGAAAAAAGCGCCCCCTATCATCTCCCAGATGGTAAATCACCCTTTTGGATTGGACTCAATGAAAATGAAGGGGAAAAAAAACCGCACTCCACATTTTACTTCTCACTCATGTAACCGGGGTCTACCAGCTTCACTCTGGAGCCTCGGAGCCGTGGGGGATATGTATTTTACTGTATACACGATGGATCAATCAAATGAGCGATTTTTTTGAATGGCGATCAGGAATTGGAATAATCCATTTGGATACCATCTGATCTCAGGTAAGGAATCTATGTTATCAGTATTAGGATAATCAGACCCGTTTTCACGGATATATAAGCTTTTATGTGATTATGGTGATAGGCTGTTTGACTCTGCTCGCGGTCAGGAAATAGGAGAATCGATTTTCAACTGGCGGCACGAGCGTGCATGCGTACACATATACTATCGATCATCTAGCGTTTATTTGAAAACGATTCATAAATAGGCCGAAAAATTACAATGTTCTAGAATATTCCAGTAAAAGGCGATTATCATAGAATGTGTTGTTTTTTCCGTGAAAACGAGTGATTTTAAAATGCTAGAAAACGGAAATGAAGCGATAAAAAACAATCTGCCATGACAATGTTGACTGGAAAATTAGTCTTTGATAAGCGACGGGCACATTAGACACATAGCCATAATTTAAAACATAGATTATGTGAGGATTCGCCTGTCCCTGGACCTTTTTCCTGTGTTTTCCCTGTCTACTCTCCTCTACTCTTCACCAGCCCCCACCCTTGCGATGATTTACTCTCCTCTACTCTTCACCAGCCCCCACCCTTGCACATCCTTGATCCTCTACCTTCACGCACCTGTTGGGAGTTTGCAATCACATCAGGAGAGTACATAGGTTGCAGACTCCCCTCCAGTCCTTGTCGGGTCGTTCTGTGTTCTGGACTCTGTGTTCATGGAGTTCTGTACGTTACCATCCTGTACGTTACCATCACCTGCCGCGTCTCCGGCGTGAGACGACGTGCCAGCCATCACCACCTGTCGCCGTTTGCCTGGAGTGGGACACCGTCTTCGCTCTCTAATTCTCTACGGGAGGTTTTCCAGTGTTCCCACTCCAGACGTCAAGCCGGTTCGCCATCGCTCCCGATTCCACGGGAGGAAGGCGTCTCTTCGTGATCCTCGTTCCTGGGGTGAGGCTCGTCGTCGCTCCCTAGTATTCCACAGGAGGACGGCGTGTGCCCATCCCGTTCCCCTTGGACCCAGGCTCGTCGTCGCTCCCTAGTATTCCACGGGAGGATGGCTTGTTCCCATCCCGTTCCCCTGGGACCCCCTTTGTTCTGCGCTGCCCGTCTGCAGCATCCGAGGAGGATCTCCGTGCCCGGCCCCCGCTGTCAGGCCCCTGTCCCCGTGCCAGGCCTCCGCCGTCGGGCCCCTGTCCCCGTGCCAGGCCTCCGCCGTCGGGCCCCTGTCCCCGTGCCAGGCCTCCGCCGTCGGGCCCCTGTCCCCGTGCCAGGCCTCCGCCTTCGGGCCCCTGTTCCCGTGCCAGGCCTCCGCTGTCGGAACCCTGTCCTCATCCCTGTAAGCAGCTCTGGCCCTCTCCCTGTCCAAGGCCTTAACCCTGTTCTCTGTCCCTGTCTCCAGCCCGCCTCTCCGGGCCTCTGTCCCTGTCCCCCTCTCCAGTGCCCCTGGTCCTGGCCCTGACACTTAGCCCTGGTCTTTAGCCCTGGCCCTTAGCCTTAGTCCCTTAGCCTGTTCGCCTCTTAAAGGCACAGTGCCGCATTTTCCAGATTTCCTTGACTCTAGTGTTTTTGTGTTCTCCCTTAAAGGGACTGTGCCGCTTTTTGTTCTATAATAAATATTTGCCCTGTTTTGGCTTACTCTCATACCTGTCTTGTGTTGTGCGATTGGGGTCGGTTACAAACGATTAACAGATTAGGCGATATTAACGTTAACATTGGAGTGGATGTGGGCATTCAAGGGACTAATAAGAAATTACACTTGGGCAGTGAAAGTGTTAACAATTGTGTGTATTGAGCTGTACTGTATTGTACCCATTCTGCAATCTGTTAATAAAATGTTCAATCAATCAATCACATATTGATTGATCACTGGCGGAAGAAGAACACAGTTCCTTTAATTAAGTAAAAGTAGAAATGTCCAGATAAATGAGTACTCTGGTAAAAGTAAAAGTCCTCCATTAAAATTCTACTTAAGTAAAAGTAGAGAAGTATTTGCTATTGAATGTACTTATGTATCTAAATTCAAATGCATTCTACATGACGTTTGTGTATTCCAGTGCTTTGGTGCATTCATTTCTAGAACTATTGACCTCTATAGGTTATGTTAAAGTGGTATGTGGTCCAGTTATGCTGCTCTGATTAAAGGTTATGTTAAAGTGGTATGTGGTCCAGTTATGCTGTTCTGATTAAAGGTTATGTTAAAGTGGTATGTGGTCCAGTTATGCTGTTATTATTAAAGATTATGTTAAAGTGGTATGTGGTCCAATTATGCTGCTGTGAGTAAAGGTTATATTAAAGTGGTATGTGGTGTCCAGGGCCCTCATTCATCAACGTGGACGTAGAATATGTTCTATTTCCACACGTAAGCACGGAATGTAGAACTAGTGTACGCACAGGGAAGTCGGGATTCATCACACGGTGCGTACGCAGGCTCTACGCTCCTCTGTAGAACTTTGTTCTACCGTCAATGCTCGTGCATGATTATCCATATATGGTCATGAAAGTGAGGAAACACCCCCCATGGGATGTGAAATAATGGACTGACCCGAGCGGTACTCTGAGAAACTCCACGGAGAATTCACTGCTGTCGAACCAAGAAGACACTATCGCGTATTATGGGATAAATAAAAGGCGGATTTGTAAACGGTGATGTCAGATATCAACGGCTCCCTAAGACCATTGCTGCAATTCTGCCTGGACAGCTCAAAATACTAATAAAGACCGTTCGTTGACCACTGTTTGGCGTTGGTTGTGTGTCATTATAACCGTGCTGTAATATGAATGCCTTTATTAGTTGTGTTCGATTGGCTATATGATTTTTAGAGGCATCTATTTTGTTGTCGGCTAATAAAGACCGCGCTGGAATATGACTGCCTTTTCCCGTGTTGTTTGATTAATACCCAGGGATTAAAGTTCTCCTCAATTTGATTCCAAATCGCGATGGATCTCCCGTCAATTTTCTACCTGCTGCATATGATTTCTAGAGGCATACTACAATCCATTTTGATGTCAGTATTGGGTAGCCTACATAAACAATAATACGAGAGCTATACAAGAACAATGAATCTTACTGCCATGTATGATGTAGCAGATACGCCATGTGTAGCCTGCCTATATGTGATCAATACAAACATGAACTTGAATTCCATCATGTCTGTGTGCGGGTCACTGCGGGAACTCACAAGGCTGTTGTCACAATGTAAATAAGAACGTGCACTGAAAAGTTACAGTATGTAGTTGGTTGATCATTTGTATGACAGTCAGTAAACCCTTGCAAAAAGTATCCGTTTTATTTAATGAATTGAAAACATTCAGCATCGCCTTCCTCCCGGCATCCAGCAATAACATGTATCAGGCAAATGCGCATCGCAACATTGACTGAGTGGAATCCCTTTCTATTCACATAACTGCATTTGTGATGGAGCTTTGACAGCTACAGTAACAGTCTATTGGTCGATCCATCTCCAATATCACGATGGACCGTGCCGCGGTGGCAAAGACCCGAGGGTGGAGAGGATCTTGAATGAATTCCATCATCATATATATATGTTGTGTGTCTGTCCACTATGTTTGTTACTTTGTTATTCCCCCCCCCCCTATCTATGTAAAGCGACCTTGGGTCTCTTGAAAGGCGCTATATAAAATGAAGCTATTATTATTATTGTTATTATTATTATTATCATCACATCTGTGCGGGAGCTCACAAATAGACTGTTAGTCTCAGTGAAGTTTCAACGGAGGTCATCTATTCTAACCAACAAATTGAAGTAGAAAGCATTTCGTGACCAATCTTATTTGGAAACATGACACAAAATAATTTGCTTTTTATTTGAAACAATATCTAATCGCGTTTGGAGGTTGGTGTTTTGCGTCTGCCCCCCCGTGCCAAACAAGCAGGCCAACCTCTTGTTCGCGTGTGAGCCCGTTATAATTACACTACTGTCGCTATTTTACAATGAACTATAATGAATTACGGGTCATACAAAAGTTGAACACTAATGCACGGAAGCTTATTTCCGCCTTGAAACTAATGCAGGACTGAGGAGTGCTTATGCGTAGTAACGATATTCTACCACTGGGTGCCAGGTACGCCTGGTCTGACCTGTGCGTAGATGTAAGCACGGAGTCAAGTTCAAATCGAAATTGATGAATCCCACTCTTTGCTTAGAAATGATCGTACGCACAGGGTAAGCACAGATCTGTGCGTAGAACACGTTGATGAATGAGGGCCCAGGTACGCTGCTCTGATTACGTCCTCTTGAAGTTGACAGGCTTCAAATGTGAAAGTATGTAATCTTCATACATATTGACCATGTTTTCTCTATAAAATATTTTTCTTCAAAGTAACTAGTAACTGATGGGTTCAGATACATGTAGTGGAGTAAAAAGTACAATATTTCCTTTGAAATGTAGTAGAGTAAAAGTATAAAGTTCCCTAAAATGAAAATACTAATGTGCAGTAGCTCGAAATTGTACTCAAGTACAGTACTCGAGTAAACATACTTAGTTACTTTCCACCACTGATATTAATAAACAGAAAATATTGACACATCTCAAATGATTCCTTACTTAAGGTCCCGTCTTCCTGATGGTGTAGACTACAGCACTTGTATGTGCCACCTACTGTTGACCAGGGGTGTAGAAGTGGGGGAAAAAGTGGAACTGACTACTCAGGGCTCTGAGCTGGGGGGGGGGGGGGGGCTCAGACAACCTGGATTAAAAGGTGTGTGGTATCCTTGACTGGCATTTCATAACATATGTCTGTAAATAGAAATATATGCAAAGAGCCAGGTGTACCCTTTCAACAGCAGAATGGGTTTTCAGTGCTAAGTAAGGAGTGATATTGGTGTTACAGGAATAGTCATTTCATCCCCCATTTAACTACTCAACTGTTTAGAACAAAGGAACTGAAAAGTCACACTCAGCACTAGCAGATTTCAGCAGCGATAGCAGAGACCAGATAGCTAGCTCTGATAGGATGTTAAGACTGGAGCTAACTAAAACAAGATCATATTAAAAGGAAACTGACTTATTAGATAAAAGGTATTTGAATGTCATTTAGAATGTCAAACTGATTATGAAGGTAATAGTGTCATTTCACTCCTGGTGTAAACCATATATAGGAAATAAGTCTCAATTACAAAGCTTTAATCATAGTTGAATTACAAAGGTTTAGTCTGGTAAATCCACGTATCATGTTTAAAATATAGACAACTCCACTTTGGGATAATGCTGACTTCTTACAATAAAGGTACACATTTAGAAAAGGTTCTAGTGTTACAAACTGTTTTTTTTTTTTATCCACTTTTTCTCCCATTTTCTATATTTTCTCCCATCCCAATTTTCGTATCATCCAATTCAACCCTCCCTTGTCACGGACGCTGTTTCTTGCCTCCCACAAGCCGGCTGCAATGTGGACTAAGTCATACATAGCACAAGTCCCCTCCGGTACTTGAGGTAACAGCAGTCGCATCTTTTCACCTGCGCAGCTCGATCTCTCAGTGGCGAGGAGTAACGCGTGGGAGGCTCACGCTGCCCCCGACACTTCCTGATTCTACTGCGCAGGCGCACCAACCGACCTGTAGGAGTCACTGTCCACAACGCCCAATCCCCACCCATCAGTTTCCCACCCCCTAATACGGCCAATGTGTATTAGTACGGACGACCAGCTAAACTGAAAGCAAATGTGGAGCACTGGGCTCGAACTGACGAGCCCAGCGTCTCCAGCATTTCGTGGCGAGTGCCTTGCCCACTACGCCATGTAGCCGCAGTGTTACAAACTGTTAAACTCATCAAGAGCCACAGACCCCCTGGACTGAGAAGACCTTAGCAGCAAAGGAGGGGGCCAAAAGCAGACCCCCCTCTGTTTGCTGTAGGAGACCCCAAGGAAGAAGACAGGGGGCGGACCGCCCCCAGAAGATCACCTGATTGGACCGAACAGAAGAACGCCTGTTTTTAGAATCAAGAACCAATTGGAACAGAATGCCATATATATATAATATAACTGATTGGCTATGAATCAAGTCAATTTGTGACATCATGACTAGTATAAGAAGGATAACACAGTGTTAATTCAGGAGGCCAGACACCCGAAACCCCAGGTCTGCGCCTCACACCACCGCCCATCCAGAGAATGCTGTTGTCTTGCATGTGAGTAAATCATGGAAAAACCACTGTTGTTATCTGTTGACCAGGTTTACTCATGTGTAATGCTCAGTCTATTCTCTATTTCATTGATGTAACAGGGCTATTGTTATATGTACAGAACTTGTTTGATGTGAGAAAGCCACTGTGAAGGGGCCATAATGATACACACCTCAACAATCTTTTGTACAGCCTGTCTTAATATGAAATCATCCCTGTATGTAAATGCTATATCCACCTTTGGGCCCAGAGGCAATAAAATATTAGTTTGAATTAGAACTCTGTTGTCTGACTGCACTAATTATTCCTCTCTGGCTAGGCCAGAGGGGGACCTGTTTCTATTATTCTCCTTCTTCCATCCGGTTAGCAAAACCTGTATGCACTGTGATTTAATCTAATGTATTGACTGAGAATATACGACAGGTGTGTATGAATCGCAGCTGGGAGCGGGGACAGAGAGGCGAAGAGACGACTTGTGCACACGGCCCAGGATTTCTTGCTATGCCACTGCTGTTGACCTTCCCTCCCTTCAATAATCCCCTACCTCAACCACCCACAAACCCCCAAAAAGGGCTTACACCAGAGACACACCAGTTCCCTTTCCGCGCCCATGTTAACCGGTAATCCATCCCTGCCTGAGGTGGAATCTGCCCTTGAATGCGCACTAGGGATCAACTTGTCTGCTCTATAGTCTATCCTAAACCATTATCTGGGAAGTTGCAAAACTCGATCATGCTGGTTACGACTGGTTGCATCAGGAGTCTCATCTCCAAAATAATACATTGTCTGTTCCCTAATCTCTAGTCATGGCTAAAGGGTTTTTATTTTAGGTTAAGGTAGGGACATGGTGTCTCCTATGAGGTTAAGGCAAGGGTTAGGTTTATTAACAACTTTTAAAGCGACAATTCAACACATACACACACACCACACACACACACACACACACACACACACACACACACACACACACACACACACACACACACACACACACACACGTCCCTCACCCGACTGATACACATTTAACCATAATGCCTTGGGGGGCAGCTGGAAGATAGCTTCAGGGTAGAGAGAGAGAGAGTGAGAGTGAGAGAGAGATAGGAGAAAGGGCTGAATAATGACAGAGAGAGAAAGAGAGAGAGAGGGGGGAGAGAGAGAGAAGAGAGAGAGGATAAAGAGCAAGGGAGAGAGAAAAGTGATGAGTGGCGAGGGAAAGAGAGAATGAGAGAGAAAGAGAGATAGAGAAAGGGAGAGGAGAGAGAAAATGGGGTGAGAGAGAGAAAAGATGGAGAGAGAGAGAAAGAGAGAGGAAGGGAGACTAGAAGAAAGGAAGTCGTAATATCTAAGGTCACATTCCTGATCTAGCAGCTAGCCTGACTAACCATCTCTCTATATATAACTGATTCCATGCCTATTCTATAATAATCTACTGTATACTCATATACTTTATACTGTATACTCATATACTGTACACTCAACTACAATCTCTGCACTTCCTGTCCACAAGGTGTCCTGAAAAGAGAACGGGTTGCACCCAAACACTATTGCTGAAGATACAGGACAGCTTGGTCAGCAAAAAGGCGACCACTTTGCCAATTGCATGGCACTGTAGACGCAGGTGTAGCCATATACTTTTGTGCAATATGGGTCAGCTTAGCATGGGCACCTGTGTGTGCCGACCACCATTGTAGTGGACACGTGTCTATGCTGGCACTAGTCTCTGCCCAATACCGGTCTAGAGTTTTGTCTGTGTACAGTGCCTCATCATTAGACTCTGAGTCTGACCCCATCAGTAGGAGGGCCATCTTTTTCCTGAGTGGCTCTGGTTCCATTTCCTCTCTGGAGGGCTGTGATGCAGCAGGCTCTGTCCTTCAGAAGCTCCCTCAGCTGTTGCCACACCTCTTCCCTCTGGTCCTTGAATCTGGGATCTAGAGCTGTTGCTGCCTTTAGCCGCCACCACCACCACCACCACCACCACCACCACCACCACCACCACCACAACCACCACAACCACCACCACCACCACCACCACTAGAGCTACCACAGATAGTAATAAGTTATTAAGAGTAAGTAATCCATACCATATATATCCTAATAGTTACCTTATTACCATACTTGGCTGAAAATAAACTTTGCTGCCTGTTGTGAATGTGTTTTTCCCTGTAGGCTAATACATAAGTAGGCATACATTTTTGCAGTTGAGCAAAAATGAGCAGTTGAGTAGGCTATATGTGCTGTGTTTTTATGTCTTCCATCGAGGACCACCTTGGAAATAAGTGTTTTAATGAATGCTTTTAGGTGATATCCTCAGGAATACAAATTGGTCAAGATCATTTGTTTTTATGATGTGTTTTTAATTTCCAAATAAATCTAATCAAATCAAAAAAGCAGTTTTTGCAGTTGAGCTACAGGTGTTGTATATTATACAGCCTTTTCATGCATCTTTATCAAGGGAACCCTTATATTTTTTTTTTTTTTTTGTCTTTTTCCCCCTCCATTTTCCTCCGATTTTCTCCCATCCCAATGTTAGTCGTATGCCAATTCCCAGACCCTTCCTGGTCGCTGCGCTTTACCCCCCACAGTCAGATCATTTGGGAGAGTGGAGGCTACCACGTGCTTCCTCCGACACACGTCCAGCCAATCACCGCTTCTTTTCACCTGGCAGCGCGGATTCTCATTGAGAGGGCGTAGCGTGTGGGAGGACCACACTATCCCCCTCACGTCCAATCCGCGCTTAGCAGGCGCCCCGACCGAACTGTAGGAGTCGCTGTTTACAACGACCCGGACCCACCCCGCCAGCTTCTCCCACCCTCTGATACAGCCAATTGTATCTGTGCAGACGGCCAGCCAAGCTGGTGACAACCCCGGAGCTGTGAGCTGGATTCGAACAGGCGAACCAAGCTCACAGCTCCGGGGCTGGTGACGAACGCAATCTCCGCTCGACCACCTAACCGCCTGAGGGAACCCTTATCTTAATGATTTAAAAAATAATATTATGATGATACGATATGGACCTAGTAGTTGGGTCATCTGTGGCACTTCGTTTCTCAATGGATTTGTCATCTAGGAGGGTTAATAAACTAATTTAGCCGGGGTGTATTTTTTAAAAAGGCGGGGACAATTTGTGAGAGACCAAAATCCCAAATGGCTGCCGTGGAAATAAACTTTTTAATGGTTTGACCTACAATGATGCACAATACATGGTACCAGCCCCCTCTCAGTCATGTACCATCCCCCTCTCAGTCATGTACCAGCCCCCTCTCAGTCATGTACCAGCCCCCTCTCAGTCATGTATACCAGCCCCCTCTCAGTGATCTACCAGCCCCCTCTCAGTCATGTACCACAGCCCCCTCTCAGTCATGTACCACAGCCCCATCTGAGTCATGTACCAGCCCCCTCTCAGTCATGTACCAGCCTCCTCTGTCATGTATACCAGCCCCCTCTCAGTCATGTACCAGCCCCCTCTCAGTCATGTACCACAGCCCCCTCTCAGTCATGTACCACAGCCCCATCTCAGTCATGTACCACAGCCCCATCTCAGTCATGTACCACAGCCCCATCTCAGTCATGTACCAGCCCCCCTCTCAGTCATGTATACCAGCCCCCCTCTCAGTCATGTACCAGCCCCCTCTCAGTCATGTACCAGCCAGCCCCCTCTCAGTCATGTACCAGGCTCTTCAGTCATGTATACCAGCCCCCTCTCAGTCCTGTATACCAGCCCCCTCTCAGTCATGTACCACAGCCCCCTCTCAGTCATGTACCACAGCCCCATCTCAGTCATGTACCAGCCCTCTCTCAGTCATGTACCATAGCCCCATCTCAGTCATGTACCACAGCCCCCTCTCAGTCATGTACCAGCCCTCTCTCAGTCATGTACCATAGCCCCATCTCAGTCATGTACCACAGCCCCCTCTCAGTCATGTACCACAGCCCCATCTCAGTCATGTACCAGCCCCCCTCTCAGTCATGTACCTGCACGACTGGCGGGGGGTGCTTAGTAAGAGATGCGATTGGGCCAGCCCATTGTCAGTCAGTACCAATGGGCCGCTGTCCCAGCCTAGTAGTGGGCCGGTCGTTGACCAAACTTAAAAAATAAATAAAAGAACCTCTGTGACCTCATAGCTGGCTATGGCCATGACTACTACTACTACTACTACTACTGCTGCTGCTGCTGCTGCTGCTGCTGCTGCTGCTGCTGCTGCTGCTGCTACTACTACTACTACTACTACTACTGCTGCTGCTGCTGCTGCTGCTGCTGCTGCTGCTGCTGCTGCTGCTGCTGCTGCTGCTGCTGCTGCTGCTGCTGCTGCTACTACTACTACTACTACTACTACTACTACTACTACTACTACTACTGCTGCTGCTGCTGCTGCTGCTGCTGCTGCTGCTGCTGCTGCTGCTGCTGCTGCTGCTGCTACTACTACTACTACTACTACTACTACTACTACTACTACTACTACTACTACTACTACTACTACTACTACTACTACTACTACTACTACTGCTGCTGCTGCTGCTGCTGCTGCTGCTGCTGCTACTGCTGCTGCTGCTGCTGCTGCTACTACTACTACTACTACTACTACTACTACTACTACTACTACTACTACTACTACTACTACTGCTGCTGCTGCTGCTGCTGCTACTACTACTACTACTACTACTACTACTACTACTACTACTACTACTACTACTACTACTACTACTACTGCTACTACTACTACTACCATACGGAGGCAATCCAAAGTGCAGGACTGTTGTTACCTTCTGTTTTAGACCTCAGTGGAACAAACTGTAATTCCACACAGGCCTCATTAAACTAATTATATTCCGTATTCAATATTAATAACATCTTGTCATCTCTACATACAAACAGTCTCATCTCTCTCGTCCTCTCTACATAGAAACAGTCTCATCTCTCTCCTCCTCTCTACATAGAAACAGACTCATCTCTCTCCTCCTCTCTACATACAAACAGACTAATCTCTCTCCTCCTCTCTACATACAAACAGACTCACCTCTCTCTACATACAAACAGACTAATCTCTCTCCTCCTCTCTACATACAAACAGACTCACCTCTCTCTACATACAAACAGACTCACCTCTCTCTACATACAAACAGACTAATCTTTCTCCTCCTCTCTACATACAAACAGACTAATCTTTCTCCTCCTCTCTACATACAAACAGACTAATCTTTCTCCTCCTCTACATATAAACAGACTCATCTCTCTCCTCCTCTCTACATACCAAGACTCATCTCATTCTCCCTCTCTACATATAAACATACTCATCTCTCCTCCTCTCTACATACAGATTCATATCTTTCCTCTCTACAGACTCATCTCTCGCCTCTACATACAAACAGACTCATCTCTCGCCTCTACATACAGACAGACTCACCTCTCTCCTCCTCTCTACATACAAACAGACTAATCTTTCTCCTCCTCTCTACATACAAACAGACTTACCTCTTTCTCCCTCTCTACATACAAACATACTCATCTCTCTCCTCCTCTCTACAAACAGACTCATCTCTCTCCTCCTCTCTACATACAAACAGACTCATTTACATTTACATTTAGTAATTTAGCTGACGCTTTTATCCATAGCGACTTACAAGTTCTGTACGACAAGTCATCAGGAAGGGCACAACTCTATCAGCTGAGTAACAATGTTCATCAAAGTGTTGAGTGCTACAGTGTAGGTTAGTTTATTAGGACAAGTGCATGACAGTAAGGTTAGTTAGGGTTAGATATTCTTTATTAAAAATTCAGATAATGGTTGAAGAAGTGCGTCTTTAGTCGACGGCGAAAGATTGGACGGGTTTCGGCTGTCCTAACTGGGGTGGGCAGTTCATTCCACCATTGTGGGGCAACGACTGAGAAAAGGCGGCTTCTCCTTGATGACCCTCTCGGAGCTCCGATAGGAGTGGGTCTGAGACGGCCAGAAGATGCAGAGGGTAGGGGTCTTGAGGGTGTGTAGTTAGAGACCATTAACCGGAGGTAGGCGGGAGCGGTTCCCTTTGCCGCACGGTCAAGGCCAGATTAAGACTTCAGAGGCTCCTGGGCCAGATTCTTGTGGAGGCCCCCCCACACACACATACACGTGCACGCACAGTGGCGTTTTTATATGTCACTTTAAAAAATATATAGAATATTTAGAAGTGGTGGGCTCTGAGGGCCAAGCTAAAAGGACTTTGATCACCCCTGCCCACTTTGACAACCTAGGATGGCTTAGAGTAGACGACAGAGTACAGCAACTTGCAATGGGCCTGGTCTACAAGATACACTACGCGACCAAGGTACCCATGTACATGTCAAAATACTTCCCAAAGGTCAGTGAATACCACGACCACAACACCAGAGGGAGCTCCACAAATCATGTTAAACCCAGATTCGGCTCAAACAAGGGACTAAACACGTTTTCGCAATTATGCCACATCAATGTGGAACGCCCTACCCAAAGCTGTAAAGGAATGTGAATCACTACCCACTTTCAAAAACACTCTCAAAGAGCACCTGACGGGGTGAAAAAAGTAGAGATAGTTGGTATGCTTTGCCGAAGTAACGCGCTCTTTCTGTCCCTTTCCTTTTTTTTTTTTTTTTTTTTATTGGTCTTTTTCCCCCTCCTTTTTCCTCAGATTTTTCTCCCATCCCAATGTTAGTCGTTATACCAATTCCCAATCCCCTTCCTGGTCGCTGCGCACTTATCCCCCACAGTCGGTCTGGGAGAGTGGAGGCTATCACGTGCTTCCTCTGGATTCGAACAGGCGAATCCAGCGTCTCCGGCGTTGGTGACGAACGCAATCTCCGCTACGCCACCTGACTGCCCCTTTCTGTCCCTTTCCTGTTTAGATTTTAACTTAGCAGCTCCGCTTTCCCACCGTTTAACTTTTTTATCCATGTTTTTTGAGTGTCTTAGCCTACTTGATCAACTTGCAAGTGCAATTCTCACGATCAATGGTCATCTGACCTGACCTGACAGTGACCCCTGGACCTGGACGTCAGTGTCACGTAGACTCAACGTCTCTCACCCCTCATTATCAAACAATCAATCATATTTTTATTTGCAATACAAAAAATGTAATAAAAATAGATAGAGAAGAGATGAGATGATACTAGTAGTCACTATAGATGCTGTGAAAGTAAACGCTGGATGAGGATCTGATTATATATATTTTTTTTTCGTATCTCTTTTATTTTTTTTTACTAGTGTGTAGTGGAGGCCCCTAGTCGCGTTATTTCTAAACCTAGCCGCATTTCTGGCAAGACGCTCTCTGATTGGCCGACGCCTGTTTCTACACTGGTTAAGCTTAGGCACTCTTTCGAAGTTGGTTAAGGTTAGAGTTCGTCTTAGAGCATGGCGATAGAACGCCAGGTAGTTTGCAGGCTGTTCGACGCGGAAATGGGCAAAGACCTCCAAAAAAATAAAAAATGTAAGTTAAAAAAATAATAATAATAATTTGGGGCCTCTTGTGACGAGGGGCCTCCAAAAGGCCTCTAGTGACGAGGGGCCTCCAAAAAAATTAAAAATGTAAGTAAAAAAAATTAATAAAAAAGAAATTGGGGCCTCTAGTGACGAGGATTGAGAGTCTTGAATGTTATGTTATGATACAAGATACAAGATACAAGAGTTTTATTTGTCACGGCATACAGGTATACAGTGAAATGTGGGGGGTCTCGCCCGCAACGATGTGCATGATACAAGTAATAATAATAATAATAATAAGAGTCCAACCAGTAGAGCGACAGTAGTGCAATAAACAAGTAAACAAAGTAGGCATATCGGTATCTGTACATGAGTTATTTACAGAGCATGGTAGGACATGCTAGGTCCTGTGGTAGTGCAGTACCCTGTTAGCTACGGATGAGGCACTGGGTCTTTATGTACACTGCTATACTATGCTATATTATACAATCTCAAGATATGCTATTCTTTTATTTTTATTTTTTATTATTATCTTTTTTCCCCCTCCTTCTTTTTCCGATTTTTCTCCCATCCCACTGTTAGTCGTTATGCCAATTCCCAACCCACCCTTCCTGGTTGTTGCGCACTTTCTCCTACTGTTGGTCCGAGAGTCCGGAGACTGTCACATGCTTTCCTCCGACGCATGTGCAGCCAGCCGGCAGCTAGCCTGGCCGCGCAAATTCTCACGGGAGAGTGTAAGGTGTGGAAGGTCGCACTACCTTTCTCCAGATCCTACCCTTGCTGAGCAGGCGCCCCGACCGAACTGTAGGGGTCGCTGTCCACAACGCCCAGGACCCACCCACGGCTCCCCTCCCCCTAACTCAGCCAAACGAGTTAGTATAGCGATCAGCCCGAGCCAAGGCAATGCTGACTCTCCGGGAGTCGAGACCGCAGCCTCTTGCATTGGTGACGAGCACAATCTCCGCTACGCCACCTGACCGCCCCAAGCTATGCTATTCTTAAAGTGACCTTTCCTTCTGTAAAGTGTCCATAGTGTGAGTGTGTGCAGCATGAGTGTGTGTGTGCTCATGTTAAAGTGGCTGCTAGTGTGTGAGCGTGAACAGTGTGTGTGTTGTGTGTGTGCTCATGTGTGCTTGTGCGTGGAGAGTTCAGTGTTCAAGGCTCTGATGGCCTGGGGGAAGAAGCTGAGCCTAAGTCTCTCTGTCCTCGTTACTGGTGCTCGCAGCAGTGGCGGCCGCCACTGGGGGGCGCTAGGGCGCCGCCCCCCCTTCAGGCCCTGCCTGGTTATATGAGAGTAGAACAAGAATAAGTATCTTTTTGTTTTTTGTTTTATAGCCCTATAAATAATATAAACATGTTTAAAATGAATAATATTTACTCATTTTAAGTATGTTTGTATTTCCAATGCACAATATAACGTTATTATCGCAATTAAAAAACACTCGTTTTCCAGAGCAGGAAGTGACATCACGTTTTTTTAATTTTTTTAATTTCTCGGCCCGGGCTATACGCGATAGCGCTCTGAGTGCGCGTCACAGTTTGATCGCTGTATCCGTCACAGCCAATCAGTGCATAACGCGTTGTGCGTTGAAATATGACTATTATGTTGGAATCTGGGCGCGATTTGAAGCGGTCTAGCCAGTAGCGTCAAGAATATCTGTAGCCGCATTTCGCGGAGACGCTCTCTGATTGGCCGACGCCAGTATTTTTTTCCGTAGCAGAATTTCACAGAGACGATCTCTGATTGGCCGAATCCAATTTCTAATGTTCCAATTCTAGGTTATTCCGGCTAGGTTGGTTCCTAGGTTGGTCGGTGGAGATAGTTGTGTTGTTGTGAGAATGATGCAGGCAGCTGTTTGTCTTGCGTGCCGTGACTGCAAGTTCTTTAGACTGTTAAGCTTAGGCACTCTTTCAAAGTTGGTTAAGGTTAGAGTTTGTCTTAGAGCATGGCGATAGAACGCCAGGTAGTTTGCAGTCTGTTCGAGCGGAAATGGACAAAGGAATGTACTTGTGTTGTGCTAACGAGCTAACACTTGGCTAACAAGCTATATGGCGGATGTAGTCTGGAGACAGACTACAGTGGACAGTGGTCTGGAATACATCATCAGTGGATTATACACGTTTATCAAGCTCTCCTGCCCTGGACGTTTCAACTAAACAGTGAGTCTCTCTCTCTCTCTCTCTCTCTCTCTCTCTCTCTCTCTCTCTCTCTCTCTCTCTCTCTCTCTCTCTCTCTCTCTCTCTCTCTGGTTAACGTTAACGTTTGTAAATAGTTTTTTTTAGGAGCAGTACTGTTAGGCTACTGCTGGCCATTCATGAAGCGAGACATTGCTGATTGTTTATTTATTTTATAACACAAGACTATGACTACCAACTGCCTAGCCAGCCGTGTATCAATCTTGGATGCAATAATAACGTTACGTCGTTACCACACTGACTATGTCGATGGCTCATTGATTTAACTACTGCAGCTCTCTCGGATTGAAAATACGTGGATTATGGCTTGTTCAATATCGTCTATGTTTGAATGAATGAATGAATGAGAACTTTATTAACAGATTGCAGAATGGGTACAATACAGTACGGCTCAATACACACAATTGTTAAGGGGATGCAGACCAGAGAAAGACGTTTGTCTTGTTTACATCAGGGTCCCAGATTTTCGATTCATATCCATAGTTTAATAGCTAGCCTTGGCTCGTTTAACAATATGCAAAATATGTGTACAGCCCTGTACTCATACTGAAGTTATTCTTGGTATATAATAGGTCTGATTGTGTAACGAATCGATTCCACGTCGCGCTGTGTGTGAGAGAGAGAAGGAGAGAGGGAGAGATGTTTGGTATAGCGCCCCTAGTGGCGAAGTACCCACCGGCCGCCACTGGCTCGCAGGCGTTTGCCTGACCGCAGCAGCATGATTGTGCTGTTGCCATACCAGGCAGTGATGTTTCCAGTCAAGATGCTCTCTACAGCTCCGGAGTAGAAGGACTGGAGTATCTTCCCAGATACTCTGAACTTCCTTAACTGTCTCAGGTGGTAGAGGCGCTGCTTCGCCTTTTTTACGACTGAGTCTATGTGTGTTGTCCATGTCAGGTCCTCTGAGATGTGGACCCCCAGGTACTTGAAGCTGCTCACCCTGTCCACGGTAGCCCTGTTTATCCTCAGTGGTGTGTGTGCCTCCTGCTGTCTCCTCCTAAAATCCACGATCAGCTCCTTGGTTTTACCAATGTTCAGGCTGTTGTCCTGGCACCAGCGTTCCAGTACCTCAACCTCCTCCCGGTAGGCCTTCTTGTCGTTGTCCGAGATCAGCCCCACCACCACTGTGTCGTCCGCAAACTTCACTATGGAGTTGGAGCTGAACTTGGCCACACAGTCGTGTGTGTATAGTGAGTACAGCAGGGGGCTCAGAACACAGCCCTGGGGGGACCCAATGCTCAGGGTGATGGTGTTGGAGGTCTGACCCCCCACCCTGACCGCCTGGGGCCTTTCGCTCAGAAAGTCCAGTATCCAGGTGCTCAGAGCAGAGCTCAGACCCAGCTCGATCAGCTTGTCCACCAGTCTGGTGGGGACTATGGTGTTGAACGCTGAGCTGTAGTCAATGAACAACAGTCTCACATAGCCCCCCTTCTGTCGGTCCAGGTGAGAGAGGGTGCTGTGGAGTACTTGGGAGACCGCATCATCAGTAGGGATGGGTACCGTTCACATTTGAACCGATACCGGTACCGGTACCGGTACCTGTGAATCGATACCGGTACCCAACGGTACCTTTTTTCGGTACTTAAAAAAAAAAAAAAAAAAAAAAAAGTATTAAATTTTTTTTTGACTTTTTTTTTCTTTTCTTTTTTTGCTTTTTTCTTTTCATGTCAACGTTCACACGCACAATATATGCTTACCTAGGATTTGACTTGATTCAACAACAAAGCAGTCGGAGCAATGACAAGCCGAAAACTGTCGAAATTTAATTTACCTACCTCAGTCGTAAAAAATAATCCAAACTTCAAATAACTACAATTTCGACAGTTTTCGGCTTGTCATTGCTCCGACTGCTTTGTTGTTGAATCAAGTCAAATCCTAGGTAAGCATATATTGTGCGTGTGAACGTTGACATGAAAAGAAAAAAGTAAAAAAAAAAAAAAATTATAAAAAAAATAATTATAAAAAATATTTTTTTTAATTTTTTTTTTTTTTTTCGGTTTCTCACTTGATTCGATACTCGGTAGTACCGACGTGTTTCGGTTCGGTACCTCAAAAGTACCGAATTCGGTACCCATCCCTAATCATCAGTGGACCTGTTTGGCCTGTATGCAAATTGCATAGGGTCCATATCACTGGGGAGGGAGGCACAAATGTGATCCTTGACCAGCCTCTCGAAACATTTCATGGCCACAGAGGTGAGTGCCACCGGTCTGTAGTCATTGAGACATGTTGGGGAGGGTTTCTTTGGTACGGCAACAGAACAGAGCTGATTTAGCATGTAGCCTTGTTGTGATGGAAACTTGTATTAAAGATCTTGTCTGTTGACTCTGTTGCAGTGACCGATGCACCTCCTGACCTCATCGTCTATCCCACTCCTGCTTGCATCTTTGGTAAGAAAAAACATCTAAATTAAAATAGTATAGTTCACATTTCAAACTCAAGGCCCCCGGGCCAAATCCGGCCCGCCTGCTGTTTTCATCAGGCCCTCAGGCTGAATCTGCTTATCAGTTCATTTTGACCCGCTGCCTCAACTTGGTGAAATTCAACTGGCCTGTGATGGAAATCAACCGCACCTCGCACCGACTTTTCAAACAAATGCAGAACGCGTTATTTGCACCTGCATCGTGTTTTGATTGAATACAAATGCATCGATTTGCTTTCGTGGACCATTGGAGGAGGACACAATATTTAGCCTTCAATTGTAGGCTACCTTGTGTTTTTATTTACTTTTACTTTTAAACGTTTGTCAGTCATCCATTTTCACCGTTTTCAAGCATGGTATTATTCGGTTGCATCCAATTTAACTTTATGTATATGAAGTGGATTGTTGCTAATTCATCATACTTACTCAGAAATCCAATCCGTGGAAATGATAGTTTTTTTGTGCAAGATAAGTGAAAGCTATGGTAGAAAGAGATGGTGAGGTGAGAGATGTTTTCTGTGTGTTGCTTGTGTGTGTGGTTAGAAAACCATTAGGAACCTTAGGAACAAACACATAATTCAAATGTAACGTTAGCGCCCACCACATCAAGTCTATACAAACTATTGTAGACGGCTGTAGGTTGGAAATTATGGAATAGATTTACCAACGAAAAAGGTGTTTAGCCTGCTCATACCTTAAAAGCATCGGGCAGCACGAATTCCTTTTCATTTATTTTTATTATAAACAATGTTTATTGGTTGTTGCTTTGTTTGTGTTAATAAAATTACATTTATCTATAACCCTAATTCTGTCACTGTTTTATGTCACACAAAGAAGGGTGGATCCGAAAGCTGTCTACAACATTTGTAACAGGTGATGAAAAAGTCAACACGAAAAGACAATTCTGGTAATTGCTTCATGTCTGTATTCATAAAGCCAGATCGTTCATAACAGGTGAGTAAAAAGTCCACAAATAATAAACAAGCTATTAGACATTTGTTAATGATGAATAGTCTTCACTTTAGATTAGGGCACACAATAACATCTGCAAATGATTTATAGATCTTTTAAGAATGTTTTACAAATCATTTGTTGAACATGAACAAATAAATGGAGGTTTAGTCGTTTTTTTCATATCCATTTTTCAAAGCATCTACAAATGTGTTACTACACATTAAATAACATTATTTAATGATGAACAAATCATGTACAAACAATGTTGATAATGAGTTATAGATAATTTGTAAATGTTATACAAATATAGTTATAAATGATTTAACAATCATTTACGAATGTATATAAATGGTTTGTTAGTTCATTAGTTCATTACCTACAAATACCTTATAAATGTCTTATAACTGAGTGTTATTATAAAGTGTTACCAAAATAATCTATAATACAGTGAGCCAATTATCCATAATTACCCACATTTTAAACAGCCCTCATTGTATTCATTGAGGCACCATAGAATGAACAGAGGTGCATTTACAACAACATATTGAGCTGGTATGTGCATACTGAATAGATAAACAAAATGACCAATTATTATTATTATAATTTTCATTTCGCCCCCCCTTGCTCATTGAGTTTGACACCCTTGGTATAGTTGATATTTTTCATCTCTTTATTTTCATTTGCATGAGGGTTCAAATGTGAGTTAACCCACCCAATCTACTTACATAACCCTAAATACCTTTAAAGAAAGAAAGGATCTGGGTCTGATCTACCTAAATACAAGAAGTCTTCAAAATATTTGATCATTTGAAAAATCTGGTCTATCAGGCAGATCCAGATATCTTAGTGTTGTCTGAATCTTGGTTGGAAAAAGGTCTGATAGTGATTCATCCATATCTGGATTTGGACAAATCCAATTGAGTGGATAGAAATGGAATGAGGGGTAGAGTGGCTATCCATGTAAAATCTTGTTTCTCTCTCACTGTCTTGAATGCTATCACTGTTACAAAATATCTACATTTAGTAATTTAGCTGAAGCTTTTATCCAAAGCGACTTACAAGTTCTGTACGACAAGTCATCAGGAAGGGCACAAATCTATCAGCTGAGTAACAATGTTCATCAAAGTGTTGAGTGCTACATTGTAGGTTAGTAGGTTAGGTTAGGACAAGTGCATTACAATAAGGTTAGTTCGTTTTTTTAATTTATTATTATAATTCTTTTTAGAAAATGGTTGAAGAAGTGCGTCTTTAGTCGACGGCGAAAGATGTATGTAATGTAAAATATATAAGTTCCTTACATTGAAGATTGATTTGGGACCTTATAATTAATTCCATGTGACTGGGATTTATAGACCCCCATCTGCTGATGCTAGCTGCATAGACAAGACACACTTCTGTGAAACTAGCCACTAAGAACCTGCAACTCTCTTTTGATTATTTATAAGATGTGCTTACACGTCTCAAATTGGTGCTAGATGCTAGTAAAACTAAATGTATGTTCTGAGCCAGAGATATAGTTTACAATGACCTTTGTATATCTACTGTGAATGGGTCAAACAATGAAAGAGTCTCCGAATACATTTAAATACTCAAGTTCAAGTTCAAGTTTCTTTATTAGTTGTCATACAGAAGTACAGAATACTTTTATATAAAATGCTTCTTTCTGTTTTGCTCCAGAGAATGTGCTAGATAAAAATAGATAAGTATAAAATAAGTATGTATAGAATAGAAGTCAAGTACGTAGACAAAAGTGTTCAATATATACAGGTCATGCCAGTAAATAGCGGCAACACATTATTATTTTTTTTACTACAGAAATAGAGCTAGCTTCCCTATGATTAGCAGAAAAAGATTGTTGAAGCAGTTTTCCTGTCTGTTACTGAGATGTGATTTATAGACATGCGGCAGCTTCCACTCCACAGGGGCATTTCACCAAAGAATCTATTTATTTTGCACATAATCTCACACATATCCCAAGGCTCTAAACCTTTTCTGTCATAATCACAGCAAGAGCATTCTTCACTCCTCATCCCCCCTTCACATTCACCACACACCTTCCTCACTCCTCTTCATCCTCCCTTCCATCCACCACGGAAGCCTCATGCCCATATATGGCCAGCACTCCTTCACCCCCTGTCACTCAACTCAGCTGCACCTCATCTCCTGATTCACACGCTGCCAGGCACCTCACTCTTCACAGCTGTATCCCATTCCCTGATCACCAAGACCCTACTTCTACCGGAGGATGCTGACCAGAAGTTGTCGTGGTGTTATTATCATTACCTAGGTACGACGCCTCAGTCCGAAGACCTGCTAGACACTCTTGTGTGATTATTGCCTGTTCTAACATTCCTTCTCTTGTGCCCAGGACCTCCGTTCCAGCGAGCCCCTGTCTGGACCCCTGGAGCTTTACTAAGGAGTTTCTGCTCACTCTCTCGACACAGAGCTGTGTCTTCCGTCCGCAGTAGCACTGGAGTGCACCTGCTCTCATTGCCCCAAGAACATTCCCAATTCCTGTCTGTTGTACATTTATGGATGTAACTCTTGTCTGCTTGGGGAATACTATTAAATATCCTGAAACGCTCCATTCTCTCCTCTCCTGTGTTCAGCGATTGGGCTCTGCTTAAAACCCATTCTCACATTTTTGCACACATTCATTTAGTTATTGAGAGTTAATGAGTTAGAATATCTCCTCCCTGTCACAATGAATGAATCTTTGTGTGGTGTTAATTGCAGCTCAAATGAAATTATGTAGATGAAAAAATAGCAATCACTATTGCAATCCTTATCTCTATTATATTCATCTACATCATTTCATTGAGCTGTAATTAAGTGTGAGATTATGTGTCAAATAAATCAGCATTGTTTTTCGGTAAAGTGGCCCTTTAAGTTCTTAGCCTCCATATATCATTCAGTCATCAGATCACTTGTGATAGCACCATTGGGTCATGTACAATAGGGTTGGGTCAGGGTGGTCCTCTTTGGCGGAAAGATGAGCTTTGTATTGGCATCTGTTTGTAGAAGCCATAATTGGAGATTGTCCAAATGACATAACTTCATTATTGGAATGGACCTCTGGACCCCATGGTACACTAACCAATGACTGGCTTTAGTGCCTCGAGTTTATATTGAACTTGGTAGATCTGCATTTGGCTTCTGTGCTCCTGAATAATGGAACACCAAGGCTCTGCAAGATTCCCAATTAAATTGACCATCAGCCCAATCGTAGTAGTATTAGTAATTATAATTAGTGGTAGAAATAATAGTAGTAGCAGTAGGAGTAGTTGCGGTAGGGGCACAATTAAAATTGTGACTAATTGTGAATTGTTCTTTGGCTAGCTGGCCCATACCCTCACCAAGGTTCACATCCCCATCTCCTTAGTTAGGATCTAAAAGGATGAACTGATTCTAGATCAGCACTTTATTTCATTTTCTTTCTCTCTCTCTTCCTCACACATACCCTGAGAGTTATATAGGTCTGCTTCTTCTTTCCGTCTTTCTGTCCTGCAGATAAATGGAAGAGTGGGGGGAGGAGGAACAGGGAAGGATAGAGAGATGGATGAATGAGACAAAAAGAAGGGGGTGAGAAGTAGATGAAAAATAGGGAGCAGGGAGCAGGAATAACTGATGACTGACAGGAAGAGAGATATGAATGGAGAGAGACTGATGGATGGCACAGAGATAGATGGATAGAGAAGGTGGAGGGAGAGAGTGGTAAAAAAATATTAAATATTAAAAAGTAGAGGAAAGGTTCTCTCTCTTTGTCTATTGGGATGGAGATATCTTGTACCCTTACCCCCTCCTCCTCCTCAAGCTACTCCTCCTCTCCAACCACCTCCTCCTATAGTTCACCTTCCTCTACTCCTCCTCAACCTCCTGTCCTAGATCTCCTACTCAAAATCCATCTCAACCTCTCCCTCCTATACTTCATCTTCCTCTTCCTCCAACCCCTCGTACTCAACCTCTTCCTACTACACCTCATCTTCCTCTTCCTCCTACACCTCATCTCCATCCTCCTTCTATATTCAACCTCCCCCTCATATAGTTCTCCTTCTTCTCCTTCTCCTCCACCCCCTACTTTTCCTCCTCCCCAACCCCCTCTCTTCAATAGTCTCCTGCTCTGCCTCCTCCTCAACTTGCTCTTCCTATACCTCCTCTTCCTTCTCCTCCTCCTTTCATCCTCCTTCTCCACCTCCCATCTGATAAGTTGGGCAAGTTACTTTAAAAAAGTAACTAGTTACAGTTACTAGTTACTTCTTCCAAAAAGTAACTAAATTACTTACTCAGTTACAAATTCTAAAAGTAACTAGTTACTTCAGAAAGTAACTATTGCGTTACTTTCAAGTAAATTTTTAACAAACAACGTACACAAATCTAAACTATTTTAATGTTGCTGTGGGACAAAGTGAGACTAGCCTCCAATCAAATGCCATGTATGTAGATATTATAATTACTATGTTTATATAGTGGATCATACAAATACAAACACAATAGATGTTTTGGAACTTTTGATATGTAGGCCTATTGCCCATCAACAGGCTACAACTGGGCAACATTAAATTATGCTTGTTAAGCACAATACCAAAAATAAATAACAAATATATACTGATTGATTGATTGACAATTTTAATTAACAGATTGCAGAATGGGTACAGTACAGTACAGCTCAATACACACAATTGTTAACACATTGGGGACGAACCACGGATAAATCCGTGTTTCGAATCCATGCTTAAAGGACCAACCACGGATATCTCCGTGGCAAGGTTGTTTTGGCTTTTATTCCATTTTAATAAACTATTCAAGATCGCCGAGCGGCACTGCAGATGTACCCTACTCTTTGAATTCGAAAAGGTGCATTACCGGCCAGATCCTCTTAGGGGCGCTATCGCGATAATGCAGTGTTCCCTGTGGCAGAAGTTGTCTTTTTTTTTTCTGGATTTCCAATGTAGTTTTCTACTGACCTGAAGCGATCCCTATAGCCTGTTGCACGGAATACGTTTTGGGACGCGGATTTCAGTGTGCAGTAAAGGAATTTATCATCAGCCAATGGACATATCGATCTACCAGATGGCGATCGATAACTGGGAAATGCTCTGGGTGATCCAACCGGCCCACGGTAAGATCTTTTTCACGTAAATTACACGCTGATCAGGCATTGTTTTGATAGCCAACTACACGATCAATGAATGAGGCTAATGAGGCTAACGCGGTTATTGGTAATTAATAATCAGAAACGACGTCCCCCGCCCCCCCCTTTCATGCATTCGTGGTGGACCATCATACCGATCATATGCAGTTTGAGTTTTAGCTTTAGCTTCTGTATAACCGAAATGCCATTGGATATAACGTTAGTAGCTTAGCGGCCTTTATCTCGCCTTCCAGGAAATATCCCAGCCGAAATCCCTTATAACGCTATAAAATGAGAACGTATTGCTGATTTTTTTTTCTTTAAGCCATTTTGAAGGGACGGTTTATGGTCTCAATTGACAATGAGAATGGACAGATAGCAATACTATAAAGTATAGATTTAGCTCTACAAACAGCCCCACGGACTGTGCAAGTCTATTATGATATGCTGGCCGTCTACAGTAATTTTAGACGCATCCAAGTGGCCCCGAAAGTGTTAACGGGATGCAGACCAGAGAAAGACTTTCGTCTTGTTTACATCAGGGTCCCCCATTTTCAATTCATAATGACATTTATGACATACACAACATACAGATATACAGATATAAGAATCTAATCTAATCATCTAAACTAATCTAATCATGACATCTTTGCATGACAAAGAGATATACACTCTTTGTAGTGCAAATAAAACAAAAAAACAGATGTGTCGTGTGTGTCTCTCACTCTCTTTCTGTATCTCTCTAGTTCTCTCTCTCTCTCTCTGAGCACCTGAAGACTGTGCTATTAAACCAGAAAGTGCAGCACTATGTTTTTTTTTTATCAACTTTTTTCTCCCCATTTTAAAATTTTTCTCCCATCCCAATTTCGTATTATCCAATTCTTCCCTCCCCTGTCTCGAACGTTGTTAGACCATGCCTCCCACTGGTCGGCTGCAATGTGGACGAAGCCTTGCATCACGTGTCCCCTCCGGTACACGAGGAGGCAGCCATCGCATCTTTTCACCTGCACAGCGCGATCTCTCAGTGGCGAGGAGTAACACGTGGGAGGCTCACGCTGCCCCCGATACTTCCTGATTCTGCTGTACAGGCGCACCAACCGACCTGTAGGAGTCGCTGTCCACAACGTCCGATCCCCACCCACCGGCTTTTCCACCCCCTAATTGTATTGTATTAGTATGAACGACCAGCCAAGCCGGAAGCAACGTTGAGAGCTGGGCTCGAACCCAGCATCTCCTGCGTTAGTGGCGAGTGCCTTGCCCACTGCGCCACTTAGCCGCCCAGTGCTAAGGCTGTCAGCAGTAGAGCCTCCACTACTGTAGTGCCCTGTGCTGCAACACAACAAACACAAGAGTGAACAAAAAACGCTCATGGACCCGTCTCTCATTGACTGACTTGCTTGTATTGTTCGTTGGATTCGTTTTGGATTATTTGGGCTCGCCAAACAAACTATCAAAACGTACATCGACCCGCGGACCACGGTCTCTCGTTGACTGACTCGCTTGTGTTTTCGTTGTGTGTCCGACTATGCATGCTTTCGAACACCCGCCCAACTCTACCTCTGATTGGCTTACAATGAAATTTTACTCAACCTCAGCCAATTGTCAGCATGTATGCGCTTATCTCGTGCACTGCCCACTAACCAAGGAAGAACAGTTAAAAAAAAGTATTGCCTCTCGGCGCAGAGATCTAGTTGGTCTGATGAAAAAAAACTGCTTCAATCATAGTAACGCGCCGCATTTTTTGGCAGTAACGGTAACGGCGTTATTAACACATTGGGTGCCAACGACGAGAAATCTCGTTGTTGGCCGCCATGCGTTGAGTGACAATGACGAGAAATCTCTTTGTTGGCCGCCATGCGTTGAGTGCCAATGACGAGAAATCTCGTTATTTAATCGTTATTTCTTTTATTTAGCAATATCCATTCATTTTTCATCCATCCAGCTCACGTTATCATTGGGACTGGCTCTGAGCTCGAAAAGGGCAAATACCGCCCCCTATCGTCTCCCGGATGGTATTGCACCCATTGGAATGGAGTGAATGAAAATGCATGAGAAAAGAAAACTCCGGGCTCCACATTTTACTTCTGAGCCATGTAACCTGAGACTATTGCATCCACTGAGGGAACTGGAAGAAGCGTCGATTATGTGTTTCGAGGTATAACGTTGGATCAATAAACACGATCGATATTTGGAATGGCGATCAGGAATTGGATTAATCTTTTTGCAGAACATCTGATCTGAGGTATGGAATCTATTTTACCAGTTTTGGGGTAATCAGATGTTTTTCCACAGATTTCACAACGTGTGTGTGTGTGTATGTGTGTGCGTGTATGACGTTAGTGCTGACCAGGTCATGGATAATCGATTTTTCAGCCCGCTTCTCTAGCGTGCATAAGTACACATATACTATCGATAATCTAGCGTTTATTTGAAAACGATTCATAAATAGGCAGATTTTTTTTTTGTGTATTCCACTAAAGAGCTATTTTCGCGGATTTCTCTGGAATCACTAGAAATCTTCAAAACTATACTCGTATTCAAAACGGTATAAAACGGAAGTGTACTGATGAAAAAACAATCCGTTTCATACATGTTGACTGCAAGCAAGTCATTGATAATTGATCTCTCCACCGCCTCACTCTCTCCCTGCTCATTCTCTCTCCCCATCTCCTCACTCTCTCCCTGCTCCTTCTGTCTCTCCACCTCCTCACTCTCTCCCTGCTCATTCTCTTTCTCCACCTCCTAACTCTCTCCCTGCTCCCTCTCCACCTCCTCACTCTCTCCCTGCTCCTTCTCCACCTCCTCACTCTCTCCCTGATCCTTCTCTCTCTCTCCACCTCCTCACTCTCTCCCTGCTCCTTCGCTCCCTCTCCACCTCCTCACTCTCTCCCTGATCCTTCTCTCTCTCTCTCCACCTCCTCACTCTCTCCCTGCTCCATCTATCTCTCTCCACCTCCTCACTCTCTCCCTGCTCCTTCTCTCTCTCTCTCCACCTCCTCACTCTCTCCCTGCTCCTTCTCTCTCTCCACCTCCTCTCCCGCCCCTTTCTCTTTTCATTCTGTGTGTCAGAAAGCCATTGACAAGATGCTAATACGCTAATATGCTAATCTGGCTTTGCACTTATATTATTATCTCTGCTGTTTAAAGATGTGTTTGTGTGTGTGTGTGTATGTGTGTGTGTGTCTCTCGCTCTCTCTCCCTCTCTCTCTCCCTCTCTCTCTCTCTCTCTCTCTCTCTCTCTCTCTCTCTCTCTCTCTCTCTCTCTCTCTCTCTCTCTCTCTCTCTCTCTATGTCTGTGTGGGAGGTTAGCCCCTGGGTAATAAGACAATACAAAGACAGCTTTAGCCAGCTGGGCTTGTAGCAACAGAATACCAATCAGCCTACAAAGATCGGGTGCATGTAAGTGTGTGTGTATAATGCGAGAGGCATAGGAGTATGTGTGTGTATGTAATGTGAGAGGTTAGATGTGTGTGTGTGTGTGTGTGTGTGTGTATAATGTGAGAGGCTACATGTGTGTGTTTGTGTGTGTAATGTGAGCGACTAGACATGTGTGTGTATGATGTGAGAGGCTAGACGTGTGTCTGTATGTGTGTGTGTGTATAATGTGAGAGGCTAGATGTGTGTGTGTGTGTTTGTGTGTGTAATGTGAGAGATTAGACATGTGTGTGTGTGTAATGTGAGAGACATGTGTGTGTGTGTGTGTGTGTGTGTGTGTGTATAATGTGAGAGACTAGATGTGTGTGTGTGTGTTTGTGTGTGTGTGTAATGTGAGAGACATGTGTGTGTGTGTGTGTCTAATGTGAGAGGCTAGACGTGTGTGGGTGCGTAATGTGAGAGACGTGTTTGTGGTATAATGTGAGAGGCTAGGTGTGTGTGTGTGTGTATAATGTGACTAGACTAGATGTGTGTATGTGTGTAATGTAAGAGGCGTGTGTGTGTGTGTGTGTGTGTGTATAATGTGAGAGGCTAGATGTGTGTGTATAATGTGATAAGGCTAGACGTGTGTATAATGTGATAAGGCTAGACGTGTGTATAATGTGAGAGGCTAGATGTGTGTGTATAATGTGAGAGGCTAGACGTGTGTATAATGTGAGAGGCTAGACGTGTGTGTATAATGTGAGAGGCTAGACGTGTGTATAATGTGAGAGGCTAGACGTGTGTATAATGTGAGATGCTAGATGTGTGTATAATGTGAGATGCTATGTGTGTATAATGTGAGATGCTAGATGTGTGTGTATAATGTGAGATGCTAGATGTGTGTGTATAATGTGAGAGGCTAGACGTGTGTATAATGTGAGATGCTAGATGTGTGTATAATGTGAGATGCTATGTGTGTATAATGTGAGATGCTAGATGTGTGTGTATAATGTGAGATGCTAGATGTGTGTGTATAATGTGAGAGGCTAGATGTGTGTATAATGTGAGATGCTAGATGTGTGTGTATAATGTGAGAGGCTAGATGTGTGTATAATGTGAGAGGCTAGACATGTGTGTGTGTGTGTGTGTGTGTGTGTGTATGATGTGAGAGGCTAGACGTGTGTGTGTGTGTGTGTGTGTGTGTGTGTATGATGTGAGAGGCTAGACGTGTGTGTGTGTGTGAGATGCTAGATGTGTGTATAATGTGAGATGCTAGATGTGTGTGTATAATGTGAGATGCTAGATGTGTGTATAATGTGAGATGCTAGATGTGTGTATAATGTGAGAGGCTAGATGTGTGTATAATGTGAGAGGCTAGATGTGTGTATAATGTGAGATGCTAGATGTGTGTGTATAATGTGAGAGGCTAGATGTGTGTATAATGTGAGAGGCTAGACATGTGTGTGTGTGTGTGTGTGTGTGTGTGTGTGTATGATGTGAGAGGCTAGACGTGTGTGTGTGTGTGTGTGTGTGTGTGTGTGTGTATGATGTGAGAGGCTAGACGTGTGTGTGTGTGTGAGATGCTAGATGTGTGTATAATGTGAGATGCTAGATGTGTGTGTATAATGTGAGATGCTAGATGTGTGTATAATGTGAGATGCTAGATGTGTGTATAATGTGAGAGGCTAGATGTGTGTATAATGTGAGAGGCTAGATGTGTGTATAATGTGAGAGGCTAGATGTGTGTATAATGTGAGAGGCTAGACATGTGTGTGTGTGTGTGTGTATGATGTGAGAGGCTAGACGTGTGTGTGTGTGTGTGTGTGTGTGTATGATGTGAGAGGCTAGACGTGTGTGTGTGTGTGTGTTTGTGTGTGTAATGTGAGAGATTAGACATGTGTGTATAATGTGAGACGCTAGACGTGTGTGTATAATGTGAGAGGCTAGACGTGTGTGTATTATTTCTGCTGTTTAAAGGTGTGTGTTTGTATGTGTCTGTGTGTGTGTGATATATATTTCTCTCTCTCTCTCTCTCTCTCTCTCTCTCTCTCTCTCTCTCTCTCTCTCTCTCTATATATATATATATATATATATTCACTCTCCCTCTCATTCCTGTCTGTCAGCCGGCCTTCCCTTAATGAGGTAATAATAGCAATAGTAATGAACATAGAACATAGTGATAGAACATAGTAATAATAGTAGTGAATGGCAGGATTCAATCAGTCAGTTATAATAGCGATGATAATATACATGGTACACTGCACCAGAGTCTCAATTACGATAGTTTCCTGTTTATCATGGGTATCTATGAAATTCTCAGCCATTAATGTTTCTATTTGGCTCAGTTTGTTGGGTCAATTAAGCTTGTCGGTGTTGTGTGTGTGTCTCTCTGTGTGTGTGTGTGTGTGTGTGTGTGTGTGTGTGTGTGTGTGTGTGTGTGTGTGTGTGTGTGCTCCTCATCTTGGCTAGCTCCTCATAGAGGGAGTGGGAGGGGTTCGCAGCATACCACCGGTTCCTGACAGGGAGCGAGCGAGCGAACTAGAGACGAAATCGCGCGCGACACTGTCCTGATATGAGGCGCCGCGTGTCCGAGTGTGTCTGTGTGTGTGTGTGTTACCTGGAAGCACACGTGGGGGGGGCCTGCGATTCTTGACCAATAAAAAGTGTTTAGGGGCGGGACTCGGCCGCGTAATCGCTCAACTAGAGACACAGCGAGCGAATATCTGAGGGGTGGACGACATCGCTGCTCAGTTCGCTGTCGCTCGCGGCAGGTCAGGATAGTCTGATTGAAACGAATACATTTTAATCATTTTCGCAATCACGCTCGCTCGCGTCGCTCCCTGTCAGGAAGGGGTGTACAACGTCAAAGAAGAGGATGCTTGTAGAGACTGTAAAACGACTGCAGCAGCCTGTTACAGTACACATTCTGTCGAAAGACCTCCTCGGGAAGGACAACCATACACAGAATTACTACTGATTTATACACCACTAGATTCTAACACACACACACACACACACACACACACACACACACACACACACACACACACACACACACACGCACACACACACACACGTGAGCTGCAGGTATCCTTCATGCTGGTGCTTTGTGTTCTACTGAGACCACTGCTGTCTGAAGAGGAACCTGTGTGTGCAAAGATCACTGGGGGGAATGTGCATGTAAGTGTGTGTGTGTGTGTGTGTGTGTGATGCATTCTCATGCCCCCTGCATCATGCCTGTCTCACAACCTCTGTGTGTGTTCTTCGCACTCACCCTTAGGCATGTGTTCTTCACGCTCAGACACCCTTAGGCATGTGTTCTTCACACACTTTGTATGGCCCTCAGTGAAATCCATAGTTTCCTCTGTATAAGTTCGCCAGCCAGGGATCAAACCTGCGGTGCTACGTTGGTAGGTGAGTGTTTGTATTGAGGGCTTGCCACCATAATCCCCACCACCATCATCCCCACCACCACGACCATCACCACCACTACCACTATCACCACCTACTAGGGTTGCAAATTGTAAGCACGTTCCTTACTCGATCATTGATAACGGTAAAGATCAATCATCGATTAATTGGAACCAAATTTACCAAACAATAACAAATGTATTTGTTTCCTCAATCAAAAGGTTTATTTCCGCAGCAGCGACATATTGCATTCTAGCAACATTGCATGGCATATGAAACATATTAAAACACATTTGTCTCGACTCTAAGCGGGCGAGCTGCATGTGGCAAAGAAGTGAAAAGTCACTCGCCACTTAAACATATATTTAACAAATTCCAAAATGTTCTAAAAATGGTTTTATATTAACTTAATAAATAAACAAAAACGAAAAATCTACTTATGTCCAATAGGCCTAACTAAATAACAGATATGCATAAAACACATAAAACTGAAAACTACTAACGAAGCCAACAGCGGGAAGCCGTCAAACTAGGGTGAGCCGTCTGAACGTTACATGCATGAAATGCTAAAAACAACCTAACGAAGCAACAATAGTATTTTTAACTCATTGAGCACCAAAAACGAGATAATACTTTTCATTAAATTAAAAAAAAAATTATTCTAAACAGTCACACGGCCCTTGGTGTGTGTTCCTGGGACCTCTGAGTAAGTTAGAATTGAAATTACAATCAAATCCCGATAGGTGGCAGTATCGCTTACTTTTTGAACTGGGCTAGTTTAGTGTGGGGCCCCCCCACGCAGCAGTTGAGAGCACTCGAAAGGGAGCAGCAGTGAGTCAGTAGAGAGGTACCAATGGCGATCGCGACTTTTGGAGATTATTATGAAGAGGACAAAACTATCACACTTATGGATGATAATGTGAGTTTTCACCAGACTACATTGGACTCAGCACTTCTGGTAAATCATAAAAATACTATAGTCAAACCGGCCGAGGAGGTAACATTATGTCTCGCCGAGTTGAGAGCACCCCAGACTAGAGCCAACTAATGTTCGGCAATGGCGATCGCCTAGAGCGAACTATTGGAGATTATTATGAAGAGGGCAAACGATGACGGTCCATCCATAACATAATGTGTGTTTTCACCAGACTGTTGGATGTTGGATTCTAGTATTTTCAAACAGGCTGTTTGGATGTAACGTTACCTGGATGTAATGTTACCCTGGCGCTGCTAACGGGCCAACTAACGTTATATTTATTGATCCTGTTCTGACCCAAGACACTTGGAACAAGAGTGGACAGGGTTTTGGTGGACCTGCTGACAAAGGTAACGTCTATTTTACCGAACCCCATTGTAACTGAGGGGTACAATTCCCTGACTGTATTACTAGATATGATACTTACTACCACTACCTTTGTACTTAATATTCGGCCACCCAGTACACGGCATAAATATATTATCATGAACACTCTCACGTAGATGAAACGGATCCAACACAAATGTACGAATTAGAAACAGGTCTTTATTTCCTACACAGCGATGGTGTGTAGAATAAGCACTTAATCACTTAATTACATTTATGAATTGAAATAGTATGCACTTTTATGGCAAGGAGTATTCGTCGGTATATCAATAGATAATGTCCAATCTCTGAAGGCGCAGGTGGTAAATATACGACCTGGAATAGTTAAGGAATAACAGCAATGATACTTTAATGATTATAGGCTGGATACACTAGAGGGGGTTAATCCGGTCGCTTGTAAGCCGACAGGAGTAGGAGGGGGGGGGGGGGGTAGAATCCAGCTGCCTCGTCCGGCCAAGGGTATCCCAGGTGAACCCACTGTAGTGCCGTTCAATGCGCCGGCGATCCTTGGACCACAGATGAAAGCAGGTGGACTCTTTGTGGGCCGGCTCTCTCCGGTCCACGGGGGAGAGATGTGGAGAGACCTCGTCTTGCAGAGCGTCTCCTCACCTTGCGTCCTCTCCAGGGGGGGGGGTTCCAACACACGGTAGTGTCGGGGGTCTTTATCCATAGAATAATCAAAGTATCCAAAGCATAATCCGTGCCTGGGAAGGCGGGCTGTCGTCGGTAGAATAATCCGGTATACAGGTCCACTCGCTCGTCGGCTCTGGGGCTCCTCGGGTGCAGCTTCACATAGGGTCAACCACCCTGGGTAAGCAGCCAGTTCTCTGCCCGAAACGATGGGGTACTGACTACGGTAGTATTCTCACCGCACGAAGCACTATATATTAACAGACTATTATTAGCTTAATAGACTACGTCCAACTCGACGATATAGTGCCAAATATGACTATTCAAATATTAATATACACGATGTCTCAATACCGATGGTAGGCCGAACTTGGCCTTACTCCCACACGTGGCATCGCGGGGAGGCTTTACGTCTGTGACTCTATTGGAGGGTAAGAAACTGGACTGAAAAGAAAGTCCTACTTTAGTAGCGCAGTATATATACGCACTATGAACAAATAGTCCCATTAGTGGTGCGGTAGCCAAATTCCTACGCGGAACTAGGACTTGTTCGTACATGTCGAGCGGTACGTTTGAACTGGGTCTGAGGGGTATGGCAGCCTGGCACCAAGGTCTCGACCAATAGTAGAATGGAGACTATTATGGGATGTTCAGTAGGCTAGAATGGATATTCAATGCATATTGTACAAGGAATATACAAGGGATATCAGGGAATATTAGAGAATATACAAATACAATTAAATATATATATATAAATAAATATATATATTCGGTTTAATCTGGCCCTTCACAACAGCCACCCCCTGAATAGGTCCCAGACCTAATCAGTTAAACGGAGACAGATTAATCGCGTTGTCTATTTACACATAAGGGTTTGCTGTAGGGGTCAGTCAACTTCACAAAGTCATAGGGTTGTAGGGTCATGGTCATCATCGATTGTGTCTGGGAGTCGAGGCAGTTCTATGAGCCTTGCCACGGGACGGGTGTAAGTGCGACCCTGGACGAGCACTTCAGCTGCTCGGACCTTGCCGTCGGCACCGGTGATCACTTTGCTTACGCGGCCGGCCGGCCACATAGCTCTGGGCAGTGATTGATCAATAATCATGACGACTGTTCCTTCTGTCAAATTGTCTCTCTTCTTTACCCACTTCTGGCGGGTCTGTAGAGACGGTAGGTAGTGCAGTAGGAAACTGTTCCAAAACTTGTCGGCTAATACTTGGCTGTACCTCCACATTCGTCGGCCGTTCGCTTCTTCAGGCCGGTACATTGTCTGGGGTAATGTGGGATCTAGCCGCCCCATCAGGAGTGTGTTGGGCGTAACTGGGTCGATATCCGCCACATCACTGGAGACATATCCGAGGGGCTTCGAGTTAAGTACTCCCTCAATCTCCGTGAGGACTGTCATTAGGACTTCTTCTGCTCCTGCGTGATGTGCATCCTCATCGTATTTCTTTATAATCAGCTCTGTGACCTTGTGTCGGCTGTTCAATACGATCGGGTATTTAATGTCATCCGGTAGATTGGGGGCTCTGCGTAGGCGACCACCCACTCTGATGAGGGTATGAGCGTCGCTCTCGGGGGCCAGGTGAATTAATCTGCTGTCGGATGGGACGGGCTTTCCTCCCTGTAGACAGGCCAATTCATCGGGGAACGAGTCTCTCTGGGCTCGCTGCAGTAGAAGCAATTCTGCTTCCTCGTAGTTAGCCGCTGACATATCAGCGGGGGACTTGCACTCCGGGTGGTACCGCAGGAATGTTCTTTGTTGTGCACTCTCTATGGACGTGCAATCGTTTATGTTAGGGTCGGTGGAGGCTACGGTGCTCAATCCACAGAACACAGACTTCTTAATTTCCACCTCCTCTGGACTTGCTTCCCTCGGGATAGGCATGGGCCACTGTCCTTCCGGGAGTCTTAGGAATGCGGGGCCGTCACTGTAGACATTGCGACGGGTGAGGTCATCCAGGGGCATCCCCCGGGTGATGACGTCAGCTGGGTTCTGTTTTGTATCAACGTAGCGCCACTCTGTTTCTCCGGTTAACTCTTCGGTTAAGTCTTGAATCTCGGTGACTCTGACTCCCACGAAGACTTTGTACTTGCATGAGTCCGATTTGATCCAGGCGAGTACCGTCGTGGAATCTGACCACAGGATTGTTCTAGACACCGGTATGGTGAGCTCACGTTGGATGAGCGTGGCTAGGTGCGCTCCGGCTAGGGCTGCGCAGAGCTCTAGACGTGGGATAGATTGTTGCTTGCGTGGGGCTATTCTCGAGCGGGCGAGGACAAATGCTGTGTAGATCTCTCCCCCTTGGTCTTGGGCCCGTAAGTAGGCTACTGATCCGTATGCGACCTCTGAGGCGTCACTGAAGACGTGTAAGTCCATTTTACATGTCTCTGGCCTCACCTTGGGTGGGAAGTAGCTTCGGCGCATATTAACGCCTGGGAGTGAGTGGAGCTCCATCTCCCACTCTCTCCAGGTGGATGCAAGGTGTGCGGGAATGGGGTCGTCCCAGCCCTGGTCCTTGTCCCACAATGCTCGTACAATCATTTTTGCCCTGGTGGTGTACGGTAGAATACATCCTAGCGGGTCATATTGTCGGGCGAGTGTTGTGTACACACTCCGTCTGGTGGTCGGCGCCGCCGCCGGCCTTCCCTGCTCCGTAGTCAGGGGCTTGTGTCTGTAGTGAAGCGAATCTGTTTTGAATCGCCACACCAATCCCAGGGTCATCTCCTGGGCTTCTCCCGGGATTGTAGCCATCCAGGTCTCGCTGCTGGCTGCCTTGTCCTCGGAGGAGAGGCTGCGCAGTACTTGCGGATCGCTGCTGGCCCACTGCCTGAGATCAAAGCCGCCTTTGATCAATGAGGCGCGGAGTTTAATCAGGAGAGCCTCGGCTTCTTCCTGGGTTGAAAGGCTTTGTAGACAGTTGTCTACGTAGAAGCTGTTCTTTACGCTGTGTCGGACCTCTTCGTCCGCTGCTGGGTCCTCTGCTACATGTTTCTGTAGTGCAAATGTCGCACAGCAGGGGCTGCACGTCGTTCCGAAGGGGAGGACTTCCCATTGGTAGATGGCTGGGTGCTCATCTCCTGGCTTCTCTCTCCATAGGAACCGTAACAGGGGCTTGTCCGCCTCTACTAATCTCACCTGCAGGAACATTCCTTTAATGTCCCCGCTGATGGCCACCCTTTCCTGGCGGAAGCGGAGTAGAACGCCGAGTAGGGAGGGGCCGAGTGTGGGACCGGGCAGTAACTCTTTATTCAGATTTTGGGATCCGATCTGGTAGCTGCAGTTAAATACTATGCGGTCTTTACCGTTGTGATGGACCTTGTGGTGGGGCACGTACCACGATTCAGTGGTCTGGTCAGCCTCTTTAATGTCCATCTTTGTGACGTGTCCCGCTGTGATGAGCTTCTCAATCTCAGCGCGGTATACACTCTCTTGGGCGGGGTTCTTGGCTAAGCGCCGCTCCGTGTTCAGCAGGTACCGTTCTATGGCGTCTGTCTTGGCGTGGAAAGTAGGCATTCCTTCTCGCCGCAGGAGTGGCGTGGCGTATCTCAACACGCCGTTGACCGGGACTCTCTTGGTCCCTGTCTCGAGGAGGTGAATGGCGTAAATGTCATCTTTAGAGCGAATGTCTTTCTTTCCATTCTTAAAGGGGATTTGTTCCAAGCTCCATAGCCGCTCTACGTGTTGCAGGAGTGCGGTTTCTCCCTCTGTGACTCGGGAGTGGAGACATCTAGTGGCTGTACTTCGGTTGAGAGATTTGGCGAGCGGGCCTTGGAGAGTCCATCCCAAACGGGTCTCGACTGCTGCAGGACAGCCTCGGGGTCCGGTATGAACCCGGTCTATCGGGACAATGAGGTCTGCATGGTCGGAGCCTATCAACAGGGTCGGCATAGCATTGTCTATGAGTGGGATCGGTAACTTGCGCAGATGTGCATATTTCTCCATCAGCTTGGCGACGGGGTATGTGTACCGCGACAGTCCTATTTCTTGGCTGGTGAAAGCGTCTGCAATCTGGTACCGTCGCTCAGGCTGGCCGCTTGCTGCGATAGAGAATGAGACATTCTCGCCCTTTATCGTCTTCAAATCTCGTCTTATTGTCCGAATTGTCATTTGGGTTTCGCTTCCCCGCAGCCCTAGCTGGGCCGCAGCGGAGGCGAGCAGCAGGGTCTTCTCTGACCCGTCATCGAGGACGGCGTAAGTGTCCAGGACTTTATTCTGGTAGCTTAGTGTCACACGCACTACTTTTAGGAGTACTCGGGCTCCACTGCTGCTGGCGGGATCGATGTACATGACGCTCGCTTTGCGGCTGGATGGTGCAGGTGAAGGGCGCCGTCTGTTACTGTCGTGAAGTATGTCCAGATGGGCTCCATCGCACTTGGTGCACCTTTTCTTTAAGCGGCATTCGGCTGCCATGTGTGAGCGCGCACAGCGAAAACAGCGCTTGTTGGACTTTATCCATTGACCTGCTTCCTCCGCGTTCAGCTTGGGGAAGGAGTCACATTGCGCTAGCCAGTGTTCTTTCTCACAGTAGGGGCACACTATCTTCCACTTCTCCGTTCTGGAGGGGGTACTGTGGCTCCTGCTGCTCGGTACTGACTCCGATTGGTGCATCACAGTCACCGATCTTCTTCCATCATTTAGTCGTCTGGTTCCTTCTCTGGAGCCAGGGGTGCTCCGTCCGAATGTATCTAGCCGTAGGCTGCTGACTTCTCTCGCCAGGAAGTCTGCTAGATCGAGGAGGTTCGGTTCGGGGCCATTCGGGTCTCTGTGGTCCCTCTGCCGCCTAAAGCGCTCCTGACGAGCGGGCGGCAGCTTCTCCAGGATCCTTTCCACATTTGAGTTGGCGTAAAGTTCATACTTCCCCTTCTCTCTTTGCGCTCCCAACATCCCTACCAGGGACTGCACTCTGATGGACAGGTCGTCCAGTGCTCGATTGTCTATTGCTGGGGGTAAGCGGTCGATGTGTCGGATCTCCTGGATCACGTAATCCCATATGCGCCCATACCTCTGGTCCAATGCTACCAGCGCTGCTGTGTATGGGGTGGTGGAAGTCGCGTAGGCGAGCGCTATATTATGTGCGCGGGGCACCTTTAAGTGCTGCAGTAGGATGGCGTATTTGTGGCGTTCATCCAATACATCCACCAACATGGTCTCCAGACACATGCGGAGTTCTGTATACTGGGCCCGGTTCTCTTGGGTGAAGTCGGGTACCATAGGCGTGCCAATGTATGACGCTGACTGTGGATACATCGGCGAGCGTTGGGGGAGAGGCCTCCTAGGCGAGTCTCCTCCCGCTCCTTGGTATGGGCTGGTACCGGCAGTGTACCATGGCCCGCTTGTCCAGGTGCTGTTCCTCGGTGCGGGTCGTGCGTCGTGCTCACCCGTGTATAGAGTCGGGGGTCTGTAGCGCAGCTCCGCGGGAGTATAGCCTGGGCTGTACCGGACCTCCTGGTCCGGTAGAGTACTGTGCTGTCTTCGGGCGCGGTTCTCCTCCTCTTCCTCTTCGTCTTCAGTTAGGTCATCCAGTGCTTGTAGTCTCTGGTTTAGCCTCTCCACAGGATATGCTGCTCCTTCCCGGTTGCTAGGTCTCGCTTGGACCGGTGGGGGGAGGTGGTCTGTGGGGGGTATAGACCTCGTCTGTTGGTCAAGTTCAGGGTTGTTTACTCGGCTAGGGGATGCCGCCCTGGAGGTGTGTCTAGACGAGTTCCTGGAGCCTCTGGCGGAGGGAGAGGGTGTTGTCCGTCTGATCAGCTGTTCTATTAGTTGCGCTTGCTGTCTGTCGCGCTCTGCGTCCCGTAGAGCACCAGCAGCTGCTCGCTGGCTGTCTGCTCGGTCTCGGGCCACATTCTCTTCCATCTGAATGCGTCTTATTTCCAGGCGTATGTGCTCTTCTTCGCTCCGTTGCTGTAGCTGCAATCGATCGCGTTCACCCTGGAGTCTATCGCGTTCAGTAGAGGCGTTCAGGCTGACGAGGAATGCCTGCTGTAGGGTCCTCTCTGCATCGCTGGGAGAAGGCGGTTGTATAGGGGAGCCTTCCCTCGGGGTACTCCTTGCGGAGCCTTGGAGCTCTATCTCCACGGTGCTCTCCCCGTCTTCTTCCGTGCCGAGTTCTCTCTCGGTAGCGTTGTATTCCTCCCGGGACTCATCAGGGACTACTTCTTCAGTACTGGCGGGGTGTGAAGTCATGTCTGGTTCCCACTGGTCCCCACCGTGAACTTGGTCAGTTACATTAGAGCCCGTAGGGGCCTCTATGGTCGGGGTAGTCTGGGCATTGGGGTTAGACATACTTTTACTTTCTAGTTTTACCGCGTTTACTGTTAGTAGAAGACTAGGTTGTTGACTGACAGCGTAAGCCTCTAAGTACTGAGGGAGCCGTCGTTCGCGCTGCGGGCGTTGGTTAGGAGGATCGTTTCGTGGAGTGTTCATCATAGGCCATTTCAATATTAATAACACTATATTAATATTACACTGATTACCATCCGGCTCGAAGGACCAATTGTAACTGAGGGGTACAATTCCCTGACTGTATTACTAGATATGATACTTACTACCACTACCTTTGTACTTAATATTCGGCCACCCAGTACACGGCATAAATATATTATCATGAACACTCTCACGTAGATGAAACGGATCCAACACAAATGTACGAATTAGAAACAGGTCTTTATTTCCTACACAGCGATGGTGTGTAGAATAAGCACTTAATCACTTAATTACATTTATGAATTGAAATAGTATGCACTTTTATGGCAAGGAGTATTCGTCGGTATATCAATAGATAATGTCCAATCTCTGAAGGCGCAGGTGGTAAATATACGACCTGGAATAGTTAAGGAATAACAGCAATGATACTTTAATGATTATAGGCTGGATACACTAGAGGGGGTTAATCCGGTCGCTTGTAAGCCGACAGGAGTAGGAGGGGGGGGGGGGGGTAGAATCCAGCTGCCTCGTCCGGCCAAGGGTATCCCAGGTGAACCCACTGTAGTGCCGTTCAATGCGCCGGCGATCCTTGGACCACAGATGAAAGCAGGTGGACTCTTTGTGGGCCGGCTCTCTCCGGTCCACGGGGGAGAGATGTGGAGAGACCTCGTCTTGCAGAGCGTCTCCTCACCTTGCGTCCTCTCCAGGGGGGGGGGTTCCAACACACGGTAGTGTCGGGGGTCTTTATCCATAGAATAATCAAAGTATCCAAAGCATAATCCGTGCCTGGGAAGGCGGGCTGTCGTCGGTAGAATAATCCGGTATACAGGTCCACTCGCTCGTCGGCTCTGGGGCTCCTCGGGTGCAGCTTCACATAGGGTCAACCACCCTGGGTAAGCAGCCAGTTCTCTGCCCGAAACGATGGGGTACTGACTACGGTAGTATTCTCACCGCACGAAGCACTATATATTAACAGACTATTATTAGCTTAATAGACTACGTCCAACTCGACGATATAGTGCCAAATATGACTATTCAAATATTAATATACACGATGTCTCAATACCGATGGTAGGCCGAACTTGGCCTTACTCCCACACGTGGCATCGCGGGGAGGCTTTACGTCTGTGACTCTATTGGAGGGTAAGAAACTGGACTGAAAAGAAAGTCCTACTTTAGTAGCGCAGTATATATACGCACTATGAACAAATAGTCCCATTAGTGGTGCAGTAGCCAAATTCCTACGCGGAACTAGGACTTGTTCGTACATGTCGAGCGGTACGTTTGAACTGGGTCTGAGGGGTATGGCAGCCTGGCACCAAGGTCTCGACCAATAGTAGAATGGAGACTATTATGGGATGTTCAGTAGGCTAGAATGGATATTCAATGCATATTGTACAAGGAATATACAAGGGATATCAGGGAATATTAGAGAATATACAAATACAATTAAATATATATATATAAATAAATATATATATTCGGTTTAATCTGGCCCTTCACAACACCCATCATAAAACATGCCTTTGTAATGATTCCAGCGTTGGAAAACGACCCCCTCCCCTTGGTGGCTTTGTGAATAGAAACATTCCATATATGGTCGTGTTTACCTTTGACCTGGAAATAATATAGGTTTCAGGCGAGCAACCCGCACGAAAATGTGCATGCTGCACAACACACATCATATGAAAACGAGACTGGATTATTTTTAAACAAATTGAAAAAAAAATTAGTATGGGATAGCGCACGAACGAAGGCATGTCGAAATAAACGGGTTTTTCCCTGTTGGAGTATAAATAGTGCCTGTCAAATGAGCCATACTATTTTCTCCATAGCTATAATATAGAATATACGATGGGTCTGCAAACTGTTACAAAGAATGAAATCAGGAATGTCCAATCGTTGCTTTTCTTTTGAATCAAATCTTAAGGTCCTTTATTTTCTATTAGTTACAAATTCTAATTCAGTTCAGTTCTTTTTCTTCCAGTTCAGTTCAGTTCAATTCAAAGTCTCTTTGCATTCTTTCAGTTCAGTTCAGTTCAGTTCAAAGTCCTATTACATTTCATTTCCATTTCATTTCATGTTGTGTGCTCGAAGAGCACGCCACCTATATTACACAGCTGGTTCTAATAGCAATCAAAAACAATTCAGCTCAGCTGCAGTGTTTTGGAACACGTTGGCAGGAGCTGTCCACTCTTGCGTGGTGCTGAAAGACAAACTGCATTCGTTTTGTTGGCGAACAAGCATTGCACTTTCATTGTCAATAAAGAAAAATAAAACAAATAAGACAAAACGTTATCACCAATTAACTATGTGTGTGTATTATATTTTACTTTATGAGTCTGAAAGAAAATGTATATTATTTATAATAATAGTTGCAACAAACTCCGGCCCGATGAACACTGTTCATCAATTAATCTCAAGGTTATACAATAACTGTATTGGCCGTCTGATCATTTTCCTTCCTGGTAACTGTATTGAGCAACTTCTAGTTTTGCCATCACGACCTGGGAATACTTCATGTATCCTACCCATTTTCCAGAGTTGTCTTGGCAACATGTGTTCGTTTACCAGTACCACATCACCTTCCTTCAGTGGTGTTGTTTTCTTTGTGGAGGATGCGTGAGCAGATCTCAATTCCATCAGGTATTCACTTCTCCACCGATTCCAGTATCCATTGACGAGACGTTCTCTGTATCGCCATCTCTTGTTCATGTCCTTTCGAGTTCCTTGTTGTATGTTTGACTCTTTTACAGTCTGTGGTGGTAGTGTCGTCAGTCGGTTTCCTACCAGGAAGTGAGCTGGGGTTAGAGGTGCCACCTCGCTTTCGTGGTCCACATAAGTGAGTGGTCTTGAATTGATCACTGCCTCCACTTCAATCAGAAAGGTCTGCAGTTCCTCGAAGCTCAGAAATGCTTTTCCCACAATTCTTTTGAGGCTGGTCTTGACTGAACGCACCATACGCTCCCATATACCACCCCACCATGCAGCTCTTTCCACAATAAACTTCCAGTTTATCCGTTTTTCTGCAAAGAAGTCCTTCACTTGGTTGGATTTCATTGATTTCCATATTTCGTTCAAGTCCTGTGATGCCCTTTTAAATGTCTGTGCATTGTCTGAATAAATTGTTGAGCAAATGCCTCTTCTTGCAATAAACCTTCTGAAGGCCAAAAGAAAGTTAGGTGTCGTCAAGTCTGACACTAATTGTTACATCCCAATGTATATATTCCCCAGTGTGTGTCTCCATGTGTGTGTGTTCTCCATTTTGTTTCCTCCCTCCAGCCATTGTTCCCTTCCCCATTGGTCCCTGCCAGGCCAATCCTTCCATTATTGCAACACAGCAGTGATTGGTGGATGGCTTTCCAGACTCCAACACTCAATCCACACCACCCAATCATGGATCACCCCACACCTGTTAAAACATGGCTTCTCACTTCAGTCTCTCTCTCTGGCATGAGGCTAGGCTTGTTGTGATTTTGGTAAACCTGTAACTTTGACAGCATTGCATTTCGTTTATTGGCCTTTGGTGCTTAGTAGTAATTTCCTTGTGTGTGTATGGCCACAGAGAGAGCATTGTTAGTTATAGTTTGTTTTTGTATATATTCTGCCTTTGTTTCTGTATAATTAATGTGTTTTTCTCTCTTTTTCAGGAAGCACAGATGGGGTGAGCTGCCATTTCCTTTGGACATTGTTTTCTCCTGTTTTGGTTAGGTAAGAGTAGTTTAGGTAATGTAATCTCTTTTACCATAGATTAGATTGTGTTTATTTGGAGTATAGTGGTGTTTGTTTGTTGTTTTGGCCTGGGCTCACCCCTGAGCTACATGTGCTTCCTTTGCATCTACCAATAAATATCATTGTTGTTTACAAACGTGGTCCATCTTTTCTGTCAACCAACTGTTATGTTACAGCCCTTTACCCTTAGACTCACAGGGGTCGTAACATAAATGGGGGCTCGTCCGGGATCTTGTAACCCGTGTTCAATTGTTGGTTGATGGATTTGGTGAACTGTGTTTGTTTACACTTGTATAGTAATTAATTGATTTGTGTGTAAAAATGGCATTTGTGTAAAATGGCAGTTAGTACTTTTGATCTGGGGAAATTCTTGAGCAATCCTACTTGGGAAGCACTAGATAGCTGCCGCAAGGCAGACTTAGTGGAGATTGCCACACATTTTAAACTCTCGGTTCAACAAAAGCATCTTAAGCAGGATATCAGGTGTCTTGTGGTAGATAAGCTGTTGGAGCAGGGGACGCTTGTTTTACCTGCGGTCTCTGATGAACATGCAAGTCCTCCTGGTGAACCTACGGAAGCACCGCCTTCTGAGGAGCAAGCCCATGGTGCTGAAAAGGCAGGTGTGAACGTCACATTGCCACATTTTCACTTGACCTCTCCTGTGTCAACTGGGTCTCGAGAAGGGGCCCAGGTCAAGGTTAGAATAGCACGTCTCCAGATGGAGGCTCAGGAGAAGGCACAAGCACGTGAGGCGGAGTATCGGCTTCGTAGAATGGAGCTTGAGGCAGAAAATGAAAGGGCTGTTAACATTCGTAGGTTGGAGCTTGAGCATGAAGTGGAAAAAGAGCTCAGACTGCGGAGGTTGGAGCTGGAAGTCCTAAGGAGTGAATCCAACTCTGCTACACCGACTCCTCCACAAGGCCCGGGTATGTCCTCCTCCACAGCTTATTCATCACACACTTTTGATATAAGTAAACACATTGCTTTGGTGCCTCCGTTCCGAGAGACAGAAGTTGATACTTATTTTAATGTGTTTGAGCGTATTGCTGCTTCATTGCGCTGGCCAAGAGAGGTCTGGCCTTTGTTGCTTCAATGCAAATTGACTGGTAAAGCCCAAGAGGTTTGTTCAACACTTTCCCTAGAAGATAGTCTATTGTATGATACTGTGAAGGCTGCCATCCTTCGTGCATATGAGCTTGTGCCCGAAGCTTATAGGCAGAGGTTTCGCAGACACAAGAGAGCTGTCAACCAGACCTTTGTAGAGTTTGCTAGAGAGAAGGGAACTCTCTTTGATAAATGGTGTGCAACAAGCAAGGCCTCAGATCTTAACTCTCTCAGAGAACTCATTCTATTAGAAGAGTTTAAGAATCGTTTGCCAGAGCGTATTGTAATTTACCTGAGTGAGCAGAAAGTGTCCACTCTGCAGCAAGCTGCTGTATTAGCTGATGAGTTTGCGCTAACCCATAAAACTGTGTTTGTAGATAGGCGTGACTCGTTTCTCCCCCATGATTTCTCTCAGAGACCTTCTGTCCCCAACCATTCAGAATTCACACACCCCCGACCAAAAATGTCACCTCCACGCTCAAAAGAGGAGCGGACATGTTACTACTGTCATAAATCTGGTCATGTTATTTCTGACTGTTTAACATTGAAACGTAAGCAGCAACCGTCCTCTCAGAACTTTAGACAACCCAAAGGGGTTGGTCTGATTAAAATGGCACCTGATTCCGATCAACAGATGCACAATGATCAGGATGTTCTCGATCCTTGTTTCAGGCCATTTACTTCCAAGGGTTTAGTTTCCTTGACAGGGGATCCAAAAGATCAGTGTACAGTTCAGATCTTACGAGATACTGGAGCCTCACAATCCTTTATCCTCTCTGATGTACTACCTCTGTCTGAGAAATCTTCCTGTGGTTCTAGTGTCCTAGTTCAAGGTATTGAGATGGGTTTCGTGCCAGCCCTGTTACACTGTATTCATGTACAATCTGATTTGGTCACTGGTTTCTTTAAAATAGGGGTGAGACCTTCCTTGCCAGTTAAAGGCATTTCCTTTATCATGGGAAATGATTTAGCTGGAGGACAGGTGAACGCTGTGCTGGAAGTGTTGGATCACCCAGACACAGATTCTCTGCCTGATGACTTGTCACAGAACTTCCCTGAAGTTTTTTCTGCAAGTGTTGTCACTCGGGCTCAATTGAAAAAGAGAGGTGATGAAATTAATTTGTCTGACTCTGTTTTTGCTTCAGCCTTTGTCAGGGAGGAGTTGCTGGCTCCAACTTCTGATACCGCTGACAAACCACCGACTCATAGTAAGGTACCCCCACAGACAACTGTAACTAGTTCCGACGCATTGAAGTTACCCGTTACTCGTGAAATGCTAATTACTGCCCAGAAGGCTGACCCTTCTCTTGCAAAATGTTTCTCTTCTCTTGAAATAGAACGGAGGAGAGAGTTGCATTCTTATTTTGTGGATGAAGGAGTTTTGATGCGTACATGGAGGTCCCATGGTACTAGACTGGCAGAGCATGCACAATCTGAGATAGGGCTACCAGATCAGGTACCAGACTGGAGCACTGTTTATCAGATTGTTGTCCCTGCAGTTTATCGTCAGCATGTACTGTTCTTGGCCCATGACCACCCTTGGTCTGGACACTTGGGAGTCACTAAAACATACAACAGAATACTTCAACATTTCTTTTGGCCCGGTTTGAAGTCCGATGTAGCACAGTACTGTCGTACCTGTAGTACTTGTCAGATCACCGGAAAGCCAAACCAGGTAATTCCACCTGCTCCCCTCTGTCCTATACCAGCAGTCGGTGAACCATTTGAACATGTCATAGTTGACTGTGTTGGTCCGTTGCCAAGGACCAAAGCCGGCAATCAGTTTTTGTTGACAATAATGTGTACCGCCACCCGTTTCCCTGAGGCTATCCCTCTTCGCAGAATTACAGCGCCTGTAATAATTAAGGCTTTGACGAAGTTCTTCTCCACGTTTGGACTGCCTAAGGTAGTACAAACGGACCAAGGCACCAACTTCCTGTCTAGGTTGTTTGAGCAAGTGTTACAGTCCCTGGGTATCCGACATATAGTGTCCAGTGCCTACCACCCTGAAACTCAGGGGGCTCTAGAACGTTGGCATCAGACCTTAAAGTCCATGCTGCGTAAATATTGCTTAGACACAGAGAAAGATTGGGATGAGGGTGTCCCCCTTGTTCTATTTGCTGCACGAGAGACCATACAGGAGTCTCTTGGTTTCAGTCCTGCTGAGCTCGTTTTTGGGCACACTGTTAGAGGGCCTCTGAAAGTTCTTAAAGAACGGTTCATGTCAAAGGGTGCCAGCACACCCACTAATGTTCTAGATTTTGTTAGCCAGTTTCGAGAGCGACTGCATCAGGCGTGCTCTCTCGCAAAAGAAGCGCTCTCTTCTTCCCAGAGAACTATGAAACGGCACTATGACGAGAAAGCTGTTTCTCGATCTTTCCAGCCAGGTGATAAGGTTCTAGTCCTGTTACCTATCCTTGGTTCTGCTCTTTCCGCTCGTTTTTCCGGACCGTATGCAATAGACAAGAAGATAAGTGATACAGACTATGTGGTTCGCACCCCTGATCGTAAACGTCACTCTCGTGTTTGCCACATCAATATGCTTAAACCATATTTTTCCAGAGATAGTGTGCAGGTGAAGACCTCAGGCCAGACAGCCGGACTGGCCGTCTCTGCTGTTGCCTCAACTCCAATAGTTCCGGACTCTCCTGACGTTAGTGGTGAGGATGTAGATGGCTTGGAGTTGCGCAATGCAGCCCATCAGGGTGCTAGATTGTTCAACACTGAGATGTTATTGAACCTGCCCACTCACTTAGCACACTTACCTGAGGAGCAGCGAGAGGACATCACAAATTTGATTCAGGCCTACATGGCTCTGTTTGGTGATGTTCCCTCCTGTACTTCTGTATTGGCCCATGATATTAAAGTTAACAATGCTGTGCCTATCAAGCAACATGCATACCGTGTTAACATCACCAAGAGGGCCATGATGCAACAGGAGGTTGACTATTTGTTAAAACATGGTTTAGCCAAGCCAAGTTGCAGTCCCTGGAGTTCACCTTGCTTGTTAGCTCCCAAATCGGATGGAACTCCTAGATTTTGTACTGATTTCCGAAAGGTAAATGCTGTCACCGTGCCTGATTCCTTCCCACTGCCCCGCATGGAAGATTGTATTGACAACCTTGGATCTGCCACCTATGTTAGCAAACTAGATTTGTTAAAGGGTTACTGGCAGGTCCCTTTGACCCCCCGTGCCTCGGAAATCTCGGCGTTTGTTACTCCTGACAATTTTTTGCAATATACTGTAATGCCTTTTGGAATGCGTAATGCCCCGGCCACTTTCCAGCGACTGGTGACCCTAGTCCTGGCTGGTGTTCCAAATTGTAATGCCTATCTCGATGACCTGGTTGTCTATTCGACCAACTGGCGTGACCACATGACAACCTTGCAAACTGTCTTTGACCGCTTAGCTGGAGCCTCCCTGACCCTTAACCTTGCCAAGTGTGAGTTCGGCAAGGCTACGGTTACCTATCTTGGTAAGCAGGTAGGACAAGGCCAAGTGCGTCCGGTGGATGCAAAAATATCTGCAATCACAACTTTTCCAGTGCCTACTACTAGGCGGGAATTGCGTAGATTCCTTGGGATGGCTGGGTATTACCGTGGTTTTTGCCGGAACTTTTCTTCTGTCGTCACTTCTCTCACTAGCCTGTGTAGCCCGTCCAAACCATTCATTTGGACAGCTGATTGTCAAAATGCATTTGATGGTGTTAAAGCTCTCTTATGCAGTTCCCCTGTTCTCTCTGCTCCAGATTTCTCCCTGCCGTTCCAGCTGGAGGTGGATGCCAGCGGGGTGGGAGCTGGAGGGGTGTTATTACAGGAAGATCACGATGGTGTCAGTCACCCGGTTTGTTATTTCTCCCGGAAATTTAACAAACATCAACTAAACTATTCCACTATTGAAAAGGAGACTTTGGCTATGTTGTATGCGTTGCAACATTTTGAGGTGTATGTCGGTTCGAGCGTATTACCAGTGGTAGTATACACCGACCACAACCCATTGGTTTTTCTGTCGCGGATGTACAACCACAATCAGCGCCTCATGCGTTGGGCGCTCATAGTGCAAAATTATAACCTCAGCATAAAGCATAAGAAGGGGTCTGAGAATGTGTTGGCGGATGCTCTATCTCGGAGTTAAATCTCTCGTGCTGTCGACTTGTTCTATTTTGCTGTCGACTCGTTCTACTGTATATTGCTGTCGACTTGATCTATTTTTGCTGTCTACTCGGTCTATGTTGCTGTGGACTCGTTTTATGTTGCTGCTAGTTTTTTCATAGCTCTTTGTTTTGGAGTGCATGTTAACTCGGAGATGTTGAAAAACATGTTTGGTTGGTGTTAAGTGTCAAACATGTTTTTGTCTTATGTATGGGGGTGTTACATCCCAATGTATATATTCCCCAGTGTGTGTCTCCATGTGTGTGTGTTCTCCATTTTGTTTCCTCCCTCCAGCCATTGTTCCCTTCCCCATTGGTCCCTGCCAGGCCAATCCTTCCATTATTGCAACACAGCAGTGATTGGTGGATGGCTTTCCAGACTCCAACACTCAATCCACACCACCCAATCATGGATCACCCCACACCTGTTAAAACATGGCTTCTCACTTCAGTCTCTCTCTCTCTCTGGCATGAGGCTAGGCTTGTTGTGATTTTGGTAAACCTGTAACTTTGACAGCATTGCATTTCGTTTATTGGCCTTTGGTGCTTAGTAGTAATTTCCTTGTGTGTGTATGGCCACAGAGAGAGCATTGTTAGTTATAGTTTGTTTTTGTATATATTCTGCCTTTGTTTCTGTATAATTAATGTGTTTTTCTCTCTTTTTCAGGAAGCACAGATGGGGTGAGCTGCCATTTCCTTTGGACATTGTTTTCTCCTGTTTTGGTTAGGTAAGAGTAGTTTAGGTAATGTAATCTCTTTTACCATAGATTAGATTGTGTTTATTTGGAGTATAGTGGTGTTTGTTTGTTGTTTTGGCCTGGGCTCACCTCTGAGCTACATGTGCTTCCTTTGCATCTACCAATAAATATCATTGTTGTTTACAAACGTGGTCCATCTTTTCTGTCAACCAACTGTTATGTTACAGCCCTTTACCCTTAGACTCACAGGGGTCGTAACACTAATTCTAAGTGAACAGCTCTGGTTACTGCGCACGTGAATAAAGCAATGTAGGCCTTTTTGTGGTTAGGTCTGATGTACAACGGCCCTGCAAAGTCAACTCCAGTCACTTCAAATGGTGCAGCTTCATTTGTCCTGTCCGTAGGTAAAGGTGCTGTTATTTCTTGACTGGCCTTGGTTGTAAACCTTTTGCAAATGAGACATCTGTTTAGAATCCGTTTAGTTGCTTGTCGTCCTCTTAGGATCCAGAAACGTTCACGTAGCTGTGTTAAGGTGTTCTGAAGTCCATTATGCATTACCTCTTCATGCGCATGTTTTATTTCCAGTTCTGTAAATAAGTCATGCGTGGGTAGAATAAACGGATGCTTTTGTCCATATCTGAGGCTTGATTTTTGCAATCTACCTCCAACTCGCATTACTCCATTATCCAAGAATGGGTTTAGATCTTTAATTTTCGAGTGCTTGTGAATATCCGTTCCCTTTTGCAATTCCTTCATTTCTTGTGGGAAGGCTCTCTTTTGCGTTTCAGCAATCCAGTATAACTCTGCTGTGTTCATTTCCACTGCCGTCAGTGGCCCTTGGCGTTTACTTTTATTGCGCGAGTTATGCACAAATCGGTTTACCCATGCAGTAATTCTGAGAACTGTAGTTAGCCTACTGTAATTTTCAAGCGGAATAATTGCAGGTTCTGTTAGGTATGTTTTCGTTTCGGTCACAACATGGTACTGTTTGACAGTCTCCTCAATGGGCTCTTGTAGGCTATGCCCGTTGGTTTCCTTTTCTATTTGACGGGGGTCCGCGTCTCTTAGCCATTGTGGTCCATTCCACCATAAGCTCTGAGTCTTTAAGTTTTCCACGGATATTCCTCGCGTGCCTAGATCGGCTGGATTATCTTTACCAGGACAGTGTCGCCAATCTTTTGGCTCGGAAAGCTTTTGGATTTCAACTATCCTGTTTGCAACGAATGGTTTCCACTGGTTGGCGGAGCCCTTTATCCAGTGAAGTGCGATTGTTGAGTCTGTCCAAAGGTAAGCTTTTATCGGTGTGTCTCTGGTGTCCGATATATATTTAAAAAGTCTCGCTCCTATTAGAGCTGCTAATAACTCCAGTCTTGGTAGCGTCACCTTCTTCAAAGGGGCTACCTTTGTTTTGGCGCATATTAACGTGCAGGTGCTTTCGTCATTCCCAATCGTGCGTAAATAGCCTACGGCGCAGTACGCGGTTTCACTGGCATCGCAGAATACGTGTAGTTGTCGCTCTGTGATTGAACTCGTGGTTCCAGTGTCGTAGGGTCTGGGAATTACCATATTCTTGACAGTTTGTAACTCTCCATACCATTCTTTCCATTTTGACTTTAAATCGGTGGGCAAGTCCTCATCCCACTCTAGGCCTCGTTCCCATGTTTCCTGGAATAGTCGTTTGGCCCTCACCGTGAATGGTGACAGGAACCCGATAGGGTCGAATAACCTGGCGGCTGTTTGCAGGACTGTCCTCTTTGTGCATTTTGTATTCTTTGATTCTCGTAGAATACTTGTCAGATCAAACATGAAATCGTCCGATGTCGTTCTCCACGTCATTCCCAGAACCTTGACTGGGGCATTCTGGTCCGATTTCGTTTCCGTAGAGGGGTATGTTGACTCCAATCCCTCCAGATGATGTCTGATCGTTGCTGACAGCAGGAATGGGCTGGCAGTCGCGCCAAATGGAACCCTTGTCATCCTCATTATGCATTCATTATATTCGTTTTCATTCTCTGTATGAGGTGTCTTGTCTGTCCACAGGAACCTCAGTGCGTCTCGATCTGTCGGGTTTATTGAGATCTGTAGGAAGGCCTTTTCAATGTCCGACATGAAAGCAATTTTGTGTTGTCTGAATTTCAGTAGTACATTCAATAAATCAGGGTTCAAATTGGGCCCAGTTAATAGACAGTCATTAAGTGAGTCACTATTTTCATCATGTGATGATGCATCGAATACAACCCTGACTTTCGTCGTTGCGCGTTCCTCCTTCACAATAGCATGATGTGGCATGTAGTACAATGGGTTACCGGTGATATTGGTTTCGACTGGTTCAATGATTTTCTTCTCCAAGTAGTCTTTGATCACCTCATTGTATCTTGTGAAGAGTTTCCCATCATGTTTGAATCTTCTCATCAGACGTTGAAACCTGTTCTCTGCAATTCCGTAGTTGGATGACAGTTTCAAATTATCTGTGCGCCATGGTAGTTGCACTTCATAACGCTCTCCGTTGTGCGTAATGGTTTCTTTGAATTGTTTCAGAGCAATTTCATCATTGGCGCTCAACTTAGTTTCTAGTTCAGGGTTGATTCCCAGGGATTCTAGCTCCCAAAATAAACGTAACTGGTCAGACAGTGTTTTATTATCTACATTGACATGCATCACTCCGACGTTGGTTATAGTGCTGACGTGCATTGTAGTTACCGTTCCTTGAATGAGCCATCCGAAGCTGCTCTCGGCTGCCACTAGTCCATCTTGTAGTCTTTCAATCTTCCCAGAGACCACTTTCCAATAGTAGTCGGATCCGATTAATATTTCCACGTCTTGATTTTCCATTCCGTGGACCTTTACGTCGGCCAACAGCATTCCTTTTTCTTCCATCTCTGTGCGTAATGGCTCTCCGGGTACACTCATTAGTGACGTGCACACTTGTGGTGATTCCAGTAATTCAATTTCAATTGTTTGGCCATTTCTTACATCGGATAATTTTGCCCGTACTTTATTGCAATGCACTCGTTTTGGTTGTAGGCTGCCAAACGTGTGTAATTGTATTACCTCGGAGCCTATTACCGGTAGATTTAGTTTGCGTGACAATTCTGTCCTTATAAAGCTACGTTGACTCCCACCGTCCAACAGGCATCTGGTCAATTTACTCCTGGTTGCGTTTTGGCCAACCAACCACACTGTTGCTGTTTGGAGTAAAACATTGCTATTATTGCCCGAATTATATCCGACGGTAGTATCAGTTTGTAGGTTTGTGGGTTGTTGCGCTACGCGCTGTCTTGGTTCATAAGGGCGCATATCATGGGGTTGAGCGCATACTACTTTGTGGTGTCGCCGGCCACACTTCTCGCATGAAACCTGCATTTTACAAGTTCTGGCCATATGTCCTGTCCCCAAACACACAAAACAACGTCCTTGTCTTTTAAGGAATTCTCTTCTTTGTTCGACTGTATTTTCCATGCAGTGTTTGGATATATGGTTGGCTTTGTTGCAAAATATGCAGTTCTGTGGCGCTCCCGTATATAATGCAGCGGTAGACGCTCTATAGGTTGCGGTAGGCCTATGTCTTTGCTCATAATTTTGTTTGTCAATTTGTGGGTTCAGATCAATCAAGGTTGCCGTTCTTTCTCGGCTTTCAACTTCTCTTTTCAGGAATTTCATTAGGCCATCTACTTCCAACATGTCGTCTTCCTCTCTTTGACGGCTGAACGCGAGCGTTATGCTCTCTGGCACCATTTTCATTAGGATAGGGCAGAGTAAGCTACCATACATTTCAGAGATGACTTGAAGCGCTGACAGACTTCTTACTTGTATTTCGATCTCATCATATAGTTTTCGTAGGGCGACTGTGTCGTTTGCACGTTTAACCGGGGTCAAGTTCAATAACTTATTCATATGGGCATTGATTAAAAGATCTTTTCGGCCAAATCTGTTTTCCAACATTTTAATCGCAGCATCATAATTTTCATTGGTTAATGCGAGACCCGTGATTGCGTTTGCAGCCCTTCCCGTGAGATAGGACTTTAAATAATTAAACTTGTCAGCCTTGCTGAGGTCTGGGTTTCTATGAACTGCCATGTCGTACTGGCTCCAGAACGTTTGCCATAGGCTAATTTCTCTGTTAAATTTATCAATGATCAGTCTCGGGAGTTTGACTGCAAAACCATATCCCTTGTTGGAGCACACTGATGAACGGTCATCTTCTTTTCTTCTCATAGCCTTTTTCAATTTGGTTTTACGCACACATATATCCTCTTCATATCGTTGTACACCCTGAAGTTCATCTTCAAAATCCTCTTCCTCAATTCCGTCTTCAATTTCTGTGTTCAAGGCTTTCAATGCAATTTCTTTTTCCACAAGCATGTCCAGCATTTCTTCATAATCCACGTCCACATCTTCTAATGACACTCTTGTCTTCTCATCTATCACATTGAGTAATTTTGTTATCGCAGTCCTTACCACACCTCTTTTCAGAAGTAGTTTCTTTAGTTGTGTCTTGGACATCGCTGCTGTAGGCATTTCTGTACATTCCCTTGATCCTTCTTTGTCTTCAAAGCACTTCTTTTCTTTGTTCCTCCCTGGTTTCGGCACCAGCTTTTGTTACAAAGAATGAAATCAGGAATGTCCAATCGTTGCTTTTCTTTTGAATCAAATCTTAAGGTCCTTTATTTTCTATTAGTTACAAATTCTAATTCAGTTCAGTTCTTTTTCTTCCAGTTCAGTTCAGTTCAATTCAAAGTCTCTTTGCATTCTTTCAGTTCAGTTCAGTTCAGTTCAAAGTCCTATTACATTTCATTTCCATTTCATTTCATGTTGTGTGCTCGAAGAGCACGCCACCTATATTACACAGCTGGTTCTAATAGCAATCAAAAACAATTCAGCTCAGCTGCAGTGTTTTGGAACACGTTGGCAGGAGCTGTCCACTCTTGCGTGGTGCTGAAAGACAAACTGCATTAGTTTTGTTGGCGAACAAGCATTGCACTTTCATTGTCAATAAAGAAAAATAAAACAAATAAGACAAAACGTTATCACCAATTAACTATGTGTGTGTATTATATTTTACTTTATGAGTCTGAAAGAAAATGTATATTATTTATAATAATAGTTGCAACACAAACATTGTGAAAATGGTAAAAAAAAGAAAGAAAAAAAAGCTGGCTCCAGGGAGTAAAGATGGAAAAACAGCATGGCAGTCAAAGTGTTTTGTATGGCTATTATTATTATTATTATTATTATTATTATTATTATTATTATTATTATTATTATTATTATTATTATTATTATTATTATTATTATTATTATTATTATTATTATTTTGTAACAAGATGGCCTACATAGAACATAAATAGCCTGTCTCACATGCATGGTCCCGATTCCAGCTTGGGGAATCTCCCCGAATTGACTTTACACCAGTCAGTCGGATTTGTATCCAGGGATGAGGAATCATATAGACATATATAAAGGTGGGTATGGCTTCTTTTAACTGTTACGTGAGGTGGTCAGCCATATGTCGACCCGGTAAACTTCTTCTAACGTTAGTTAGCAACACCGCAGTGGTGACTCACCATGCAGTCCACACACACACACACACACACACACACACACACACACACACACACACACACACACACACACACACACACACACACATACACACTCACACACACACACACAGTCTGAGCAGTCTTGAGCAGTCTTGAAATGCCCTGTGGTTTACTTGGTCTATCTGTCAATCAAAATGGTGGAAGGAATGTGCCAGAATTAGCTACTGAGCTAGTTTTTATCTGTAGTCCCTGCCTACCATGCATGTCTTTATGGTGTGGGAGGAAACCAGAGTACCTGGAGGAAACCCACGTGAACACAGGGAGAACATGCAAACTCCACACAGAAAGGCCCCCTGCTGGGGTTCCAACCCAGGACCTTCTTGCTGTGAGGCAGCAGTGCTAACCACACACACGAGAGCTGTAAACACTGTTGATCGTTTGCCGTCGCACAAAATCAGTTACATCACCTGTGGTAGCGAGCTAGCTAGCTGACGCTATGTTAGCTATCCAAACGGGGAGAGACAAAATTCAGAAAAATCAAAGTGCCTAAATGAGTGCCAAGCGGGGCCTCGCGAAAAAGGTTTGGGAACCACTGCTCTAGCTCGCTGGTTCTAGCTCAAACATTTTCATGTGAAGGATCCCCCAAATTGGTAACAAGCCGTGGACCCCCACGGCTTTGTCCTAGGGAGCCCCACCTGAGTAATCTGGTAAAAGTCCTCCATTCAAATTCTACTTAAGTAAAAGTAGAAGTATTTGCCATAGGTCAGTATTTGCTATTTAATAGTACTTATGTATCTAAAGTAAAAGTACACATTCTACATGACATTGTGTATTCCAGTGCTTGGGAGCATTCAAACCTTGATTCATTGACCTCTATACGTTATGTTAAAGTGGTATGTGGTCAAGTTATGCTGCTCTGATTAAAGGTCAAGTTACTGTATGTTGTCCAGTTATACGTCCTCTCGAAGTTGACAGGCTTCAAATGTGAACGTATATAAGTTAATCTTCATACATTTTTGCCATGTTTTTTATGCAAAGTATTTTTCTTCAAAGTAACTAGTAACTGATGGGTTCAGATAAATGTAGTGTAGTTAAAAGAACAATATTTAATATTTAGTACAGTACTTTATTTACTTTCCACCACTGGTTAGATATGATTTAATACAGAACTCCAGAACAATAACAGTGGAAAGAGTGAAATATAATCAGAATAGTCATTCTTATACATTGAGCTAACTTCTAGTGAATAGAATAGTAGTGAAATTTGTATCTGATCCCCATTTTCCAAGGGGAACCCCTAGAACCTGCTCAAGGACCCATGGGGGTCCCAGGACCCTCAGGCTGAGGCCTCATCTCAAGCAGGGCTGCTTGTCGAGCCAAATCCAAAGCTCGTAATTTGGTCGAATTTGGTATTCCTCCCAGAAGAGTGAGTTTTGACAGAAATCGGTCGCACGTGCCGGCTAAATTGGAGTTCTTTCCTAATTTATTAGTGTAAATTCATTATCTAATAAGCAGAAAGATGATTCTGGTCGAACCCATTCTAACCCTGTCTGATTTACTGTGATGAAGACATTTTATTTCCTATCTCTGAGTTTCAAAAGCTGAGTGTCAAACCCCCGGTCTGATATATGATGTTCAGCGCTCGAGTCTTTGTTATCTTCGCTCTTCCCATCACACAGGAGCAGAACATTATGTCACACAGTTCGAACATTATCTTCTCCATTAGATCATTCATTCAGATTATGTTGTTGACAAAGCTCCGGACCACATTTAAAAAGGCCCCATATTTGATATATTTTTATATTTCTTTTCATCTTTTCAACCATTTTATACGAAATGCATTCTTCAAAGAATAACCCACGGATCCTCCCGAAACTAGACATGCCCTGGAGCTGAACTGAAGGACATGTTGACCACATCCAGATGCAGACTGTTGCAGCGAGACCACACAGGACACAGTGGTCTGATGACAGTAGCCGTGCAGTGCTGTGAAATAATGACAGCTGTGATAGGCTCACTTCGAGAAAGCCCAACACTTAAGAGTCTTTTGAACTTATCTCACCCTGAACTGCTGCTGGACAGCTGGACATTGCAAGTGAACATTTCCCAATGATCTGCAGAGAGAAACTGAAAGGTGAATGAATGAATAAAGGATTGATTTTATTTTTGTGTCGTGCCGTTCAAAAAGGATTATTCAGACTTTTAATTATTATTAGGGATGACACGATACCACTTTTTCATGTCCGATACCGATATCACAGCCTTGAGTATCTGCCGATACCAAGTTCAAGTTCAAGTTCAAGTTCAAGTTTCTTTATTAGTTGTCATACAGAAGTACAGAATACTTTTATACAAAATGCTTCTTTCTGTTACGCTCCAGAGACTGTGCTAGGCAAAAATAGATAAGTATAAAATAAGTATAGCAAGTATAAAATAGAAGTCAAGTACGTAGACAAAAATGTTCAGTATATACATATATACAATGCTCAATGTAGAGTAGAAGTAACTGAGTTACCATACAATATACTACAGTGCAAAGGATGAGGTACAATTTAGGTACAATTTACAGTAAGGTGTAATGAGGTATGGGTTGTAGTGCAAATTCTTTACCAATAAATATAAAGTGTGCTTAGGTGTATGTTTAAAGTGAGTGTGTGCGTGTGGATGTGTGTGCTGTGAGCTGTGAGTGCATTTGATGGTTGTTACATATTGTTTTTGTTCGTTGAGCATCCTGATGGCCTGAGGATAGAAGCTTCTTCTGAGTCTCTCTGTGCTTGCCATGAGACTCCGGTCCTACCCCCCCCCCCCCACCACCACAATTATTTTTGTATCCACTTTTTCTCCTTATTTTTAAATTTTTCTCCCATCCCAAATTCGCCTCGCCAATTCTCCCTTCAATTCTCCCCTCCCCTGTCTCGAACGTTGCTAGACTATGCCTCCCACTGGTCGGCTGCAGTGAGGACCAAGCCTTGCATCACGTGTCCCCTCCTCGAGGAGGCAGCTGTTGCATCTTTTCACCTGTACAGCGCAATCTCTCAGTGGCGATGAGTAACACGTGGGAGGCTCACGCTGCCCCCGTTACTTCCTGATTCTGCTGTACAGGCGCACCAACCGACCTGTAGGAGTCGCTGTCCACAACGTCCAATCCCCACCCACCAGCTTTCCCACCCCTAACACTGCCAATTGTGTTAGTATGAACTGGTAGCAACGCTGAGGGCTGGGCTCGAACCCAGCATCTCCTGCGTTAGTGGCGAGCGCCTTGCCCACTGCGCCACTTAGCCGCCCACCCCCCGCCACTCTTAACACTTTGAATGCCAACGACGACTATTCTCATTTTATCATGCCCCCCGTTGAGTGCCGACGACGAGAAATGTTGTTTGATTTTTTTATTAGCAATCTGAATTCATATTTCATCAACCGAGTCTCCCGTTGGTACAGCAGCCCCTCCAGGAGCTCCGATGGGAAAAAACCGCCCCCTATCGTCTATCCCTGTGTAACTGCAGATCAGGAATTAGAATAATCTTTTTGGAGAACATCTGATCTAAGGTAAGGAGTCTATGTTACCAGTCTTGGGGTATTCGGAGCTGTATTCACTGAGATAACAGCGTGTGCCCTATGTGTGTATGTATGTGTGTGTGTCTGTGTGATCTTGAGGAAATGGATAATCGATTTTTCAGCCCGCCTCTATAGCGTGCATAAGTACACATATACTATCGATAATCTAGCGTTTATTTGAAAACGATTCATAAATAGGAAGACAAATGACAACGTGTCTAGTGTATTCAAGAATATTCCAATAAATGCCGTTTATGGGGGAATCTTTATATTTTCCCGGAAATTTTCGAGAGAACGATAGCTTTTCGAAATGCTATAAAAAGGATATGAACCGATTATGCGTTCTTAACGCTAACATTGAAGTGGATGATGGCATTCAACCGGGTAAAAAGGTAAACAAGGTCGGCACTGATAGTGTTAAAAACAAAAACCTGTGTTTAACCTAGCCATCTATAAAACATCATGCTAAAACTGTGAAACAAATGTCCTACTCCCCTAAAAGAAGAAATACATAGCATACAAGTTAATAAGACTACAGCGATTTCATGATGTGTAACGTTCCCCAGGTTGCTGCGCCATCCTGTGGACTAATTCAGGTGGTGCAGCTTTGTTCCCTGATCACCATTTTGTGTCATGTTATTATTATCAATTTGTTGTCTGTGCATTTGATGTCTGTCTTGTCTGTGATGTTACACTCCCTGGTCTAATGTCTCCCCTGTCTGTGTTGGTCTTGTGATCTGGTTTAGTGTTGTTATATTGTGTGTATTTATATTTCAACCTTGTAATGTTTCTGTGTCACTCTGTTCTTCCCAGCTGAGTCTAATTACCCAATTACCCTCCTGTGTCAATCAGTGTCTGTATATGCCTGTGAGTTCCCTGTCTTCCCTGTCGCGTCATTACTCATGTTACCTTGTTCCTGTCGAGTTGTTCATGTGTTGTCAAGCCGTTCGCTGTTCATCTTTTTTTGTAAGTAATTATCTGTTTCTGTCAAAGTCTCTATCGCTCCTGTCACGGAGGATAGTTTCTTTTATAGTGTTTTTGTTTTGTAGGGCAATTAGCTTGTGAGAAGGATTGCTCTACCTCTGTATCTTTGAGCTACTCTTTATGTCATTAAAGGAGCATTGCTCACTTTTCAATAGTTCAATAGTTCAATACTACATTAAAATCACCTGTACAGGCGGTCAGGTGGCGTAGCGGAGATTGCGTTCGTCACCGACACCGGAGACGCTGGATTCATCCAGCTCACAGCTCCGGCGTTGTCACCAGCTTGGCTGGCCGTTCACACTAATACAATTGGCTGTATTAGAGGGTGGGAAAGCTGGCGGGGTGGGTCCGGGTCGTTGTAAACGTGGTTCCTGGGTGGGTGCGACCCCCATCGTCTCAGGCCATGTCCAGACTAAAACTATTTTGGTCGTTTTAGGCAAAGTATTTGATCGTTTCCACCGTTCTGCCACACGGAACTGCATTCTGGCAGCCTGAAGACGGTACTTTCTGATACCAGCTCCCAGAGTGCGCAATTCTGAAGACGCCTGAAGACGCCCCCCACTGCGTCACCATCTTTACAAGCGATACGCGTCTTCTCCTGAACCGATGACGCATATAGCCCACCTCTCCCTTACCCGTATGTGCAAACTCAGCCAAACATCACCAACCACCGTCGACAACAGATTGACATCTCCCTTAACAGTGTTACAGAGCTTGATCAGGCTTTTACAGCTAAATGTACTTTTTCTGAAAACCCAAGTAGTAGCCAAGCATACTGTTCCATAGCATACCCCTTCAGTTGATCATGACAAATCCTCTCTTACCTTGACGATTAAAAAGCCTCCATAATTTTGTAAATAGTATCTCCATGGCATGGTGTTGAGCTGTAGCCAGCAAGCTATGCTATCAATATTAGCTAAATAATTAGCGTCACATAGCTGGCCTTTTTCTGAAAACCCAAGCAGATATTGTTCCATAGCATACGCCTTCAGTTGATCATGACAAATCCTCTCTTACCTTGACGATTAAAAGCCTCCATAATTTAGTAAATAAAGCTGTAGCCAGCCAGCTAGCATTGATGCAATTCAAAATGCTATCCACATTAGCTAAATAGCTAACCAACTAAATAGAATAGACATTGGTATCCTGAGGTAACGTTAAATACAACGTTTGCTAGTCGAAATGACTGGACACACACAGGGATAAGTTAAACATCAATCAATTAATTTATTCCAACAGGTAATTTGAGCTGCATGTGAGCCCCGGTCTTTCTCTCCTCTCCGTTGGAGACTAATGTTACGTTAGCTCGAAAAGCACAGAACCGGCAGACACAAGTTAAGCTGCTAGCAACAGACACTATAACACTTCCGGTCGGGGGTTTTCAAAATAAAAGAACAGGAAAGAAATTTATTTTGTAAATTTGTGGCATGCACTTATTATCTTGAGACGTGGAAGATGGAGGTAGATGGTGGATACTGGATCCGATGTAGTGGATGTAGAACGAGCTGCACGCCGTTGTGAGACCTCAGGCTACGTTTAGACGGAGAGAGTCTGAACAGAAACCGCAAAAGTCGTCTTGCGGTCTCACTTTTAATTTTGCGTTTAGACTAGCGTTTTGGGATGGAATTCTGCGTGCAGACAACGCTGTAACGACTCGAGACCCACTGTCACACGATTGGCGCATATGTCACATGACGTGCTGTGAAGACCCGCCCTACTCTGCCTCTGATTCGCAGACTGTGGGTGGGGAATGTGATTGGACCAAAGCAGAGTCACTCACAGACAGTGGGTCCAGTACTATTGTTGTGATAGCCGCGGGACAGATTCTTGTGTATTTAAAAGTACTGCCAATGTAGCCTTCAGGTGATCGCCATAGATAAGATAAGATAAGATATTCCTTTATTGATCCCCTTGGGGAAATTCAGGCATCATAGCAGCATGGGTGGGAGGGGGGGGGGGTACAGGTAGTAAAACAACACAGTATACAGGTAGTAAAAAACAACACAGGCAGTGTAAACAATTTGATCAATATGGTCAATATAATTTACTATCTGACTAGCTGAGGAATATTCACATTATTCACAGTGTCACATAAGGTGCAGTATGCATGAGGTAGTGTTATAATTTACTATCTACTGAGTATACATTATTCACAGTATCACGGTATCCACTGAAATATACATTATTCACAGTATCCCAGTATCCACATAGGGTGCAGTAAGCCTAAGATAGTGTAGGTTGTCCTCCTTGGGTTCCTATAAGTCCCAGGTCAATGTCTGGTAGCAGTCGCTGTCGCTGCCCCCTGTTGTGGAGCCTGGAGGCTGCTAGTCGCTGCCCACTGTTGTGGAGCCTGATGGCCGCTGGTATGAAGGACTGTCCGAGGCGGTTAGTTGAGTGTCGGGGGGGAATGAGTCTGTGGCTGAACGAGCTTCTCATCTTGACTAGCTCGTCGTAGAGGGGGTGGTAGGCGTTCTCCATGATGGCAGCCAGCTTCCTTATCATCCCCCTCTCTGCCATCACCTCAAGTCTAGGTAGCTCGACTCCCACCACGGAGCTAGCCTTCCTCACCAGCTTGTTGAGCTTGTTGGTGTCCCTTGAGTTGATGTAGCCTCCCCAGCATGCCACAGCATAGAAGAGGATGCTGGCCACAACAGAAAAAAGGTAAAAAGACTGCAGCAGTCTGTTGCACACATTGAAGGACCTGCGTCTCCTCAGGAAGAACAGCCTGCTCTGTCCCTTCCTGTAGAGGGCCTCTGTGTTGTCCGACCAGTCCAGTTTATTGTTCAGGTGTACCCCAAGGAACTTGTATGAGTCCACCATCTCCACATCCACCCCTCGGATGGAGATGGGAATCGGGGGGGGCCTCTTCTTGCCCCTCCGGAAGTCCACCACCAGCTCCTTGGTCTTACTGGTGTTGAGTTGGAGGTGGTTGCTGTCGCTCCACCCCACGAAGCTCTCCACCAGGGCTCTGTACTCCTCCTCATCATCGTCGGTGATGTAGCTTACGATGGAGGAGTCGTCTGAGAACTTCTGCAGGTGGCACCCGCTTGAGTTGCGGCAGAAGTCTGAGGTGTAGAGGGAGAAGAGGAAGGGTGACAGCACAGTTCCTTGGGGGGCGCCGGTGTTGCTCACCAGTACGTCAGACTGACTGTCCTTTAGTCTGACGTACTGTGGCCTCTCAGTGAGATAGTGTGGTAAATATTGACGTTGAATTTCATAATTAATATGTGGGAATAAATTTAGAGACCCATAATGTAAAGCCAGATGTACCTTTCAATAGCAGAGAGAGACTCAGTGGCTAAAACAGTAGACAGCTGCAGCAGATAACAACAGCAATAGTTATTCTCAACCCCCACTCAAGGAATGACTAAATTAGAGAACAAACACCTTTTCGAACTGACTGTATGTAAATGCTGATCAGAGACAGCTGGCTTGACCACAGGGCAGACCAGTTTAGACTTGTTGAAGAGATGATTAGTCATGGACACTAAGTCACAAACAAAGTTATCTATTAATCAACTGTTTAGTACCAAAAGAGTAAACCATAATATTAGAAATGTGTAAATTCATTATACGGGAGATACAATTGGTAAAAGGTTTATTTGAACAGGCCTCTGTAATCAGTTGAGTTGAAAGACCACATCAAGGGAGGGGGGGCCATAAAGACCCCCCTTCTGATCACTGAAACAACATCAAGGAAGGGGGGGCCATAAAGACCCCCCTTCTTATCACTGAGGGAAGATGACATCACACCAACCCCCACCCGTGGGGCAAGACCCAACCCCCCACAAGAAGACGCAGGATGGGACCAACCATGTGCTATTATTGGCTAGAAATTATAGGATATAAGGACCGACAAAGTGTTATTCTGGAGCCCAGACCCCACCCAGGTCTGCGTGCTCCAACCGCTCCCCACCGAGAGACTACTGCTGTTTTAATGTAAGTAAGCCGAATGGAACCACCCTGTTTGGTTAGAATAGAATGTAAACTTAGCTTAGAAACCAGGCTTACTTATATACAAAAAGGGCTTACAGTATTGTCAATGTATGTTCAAATTATGTTAACGAGTGACTGTCTTGTGTACATATTGGGGTTTGAGATACAAAACCTTAATGTGATTCCTGTACACGGCAGCCATGTTAATGTTTTCTGATAATCTTTTGTATGCGAAAGGCAACCTTCTATTTCACTCTTGGCCTCTGGCTCAAATAAATGTTGAGTTGAACTATAGTTCTGGTTTGTCTGGCTACACGTTTATTCTTCATCTGCTTTAAGTCAGATGAGGAGACCAACAATTCTATCACGTATGATCCCTTTCTCCTCCTTCCAGATAAGCAATCCCATTGTACTGTACTACAATAACCTTAGATTATTGTGGGATTCTGTAGGAATATACTACAGAAATGGTGCCGTTCTTACCCACCCTGTTGTGCCCCCCCTGTAGATGTGCGGTGAGGTCTCTGGACCTTGCGTGTATGTTGGGGACGTGCAGGGAAAAGAGCTGGGGGTTGCTGCGTTTGAAGTTGCAGGGCAGGGGTTGTTGTCTGGATGGAGGACAGAGGGACAGGATGAAGGCTGGTTGTGTACGCCGCTAGTTGGGACCCACGGTGAATATGGCCTTTTGCGTACAGGAATGGGGGAGCGGTGGTTAGGTTAATTTAGGTTAGAATATCCAAAGGTATAGGGATCGCGCTTGTTGTGTAGTAAACATGCAAACATGGGCTTTTGATGTTTGTATGTTTGTTCAGACACAGGAGGCCGTTCCCAGCCTATTCGTTTGAGGTTTATAGTAGCTTAGGGGGATAGGTTAGGGATAGGTATTTTACTAGAAGGCAAAGGCGTGGAGCGGTAGAATGGGGAATAGTCACAGATATGCAGGAAGAGGGACTGTGAAGTGGCTATGGTTCATTAATGGGTAATGCGGAGTAGTCAGATCTTAAAGAAAAGATTATAGGGTAAGGTAAAGAGTTTAATGAGAGAACCGTGATTGTAGTACAGGATATCCTGGTTCCACGGTGAGAACAGAGGTAGCCTCATGCAAAGTTAGAACCTCATATAGTAATATATGAAGACGTTGGAAACCTCATATTGTATTAAATATGTAGGCGTTGGGGGGAGCACAACTAACTGGTTTATGGTGTAGGTCGAGGTGTCGGACTGCGGCAGATGAAATGCTTAACTGATCATGAGCTCGGTATATCTGATTTGGCATTCGACAGATGCGTATCCTGGGTTATGGGAACCCTAATACATTTCTCAGGAGATGGGCGCTATAATGTTGATGATTTTTGCGTGTCTGAACAGTGGGGGAGCCATGTATTTGCGCCGGGGAGGTGGGACAGGTCTTGTCGGGGTGGCGGGTACTCAAATCGGCGGCCGGGCAAGATGTGTTTCACCGAGACGTGGATGCGGTGGCTCAAACGCTGTTTGGATTATGTAATCGGGTATGGTAGAAATGAAGGGGGATCGGTGTAAATCAGAAGACCTGTTGTGCGATTACAGGAATAACACGACACGATTAATATAAGCGGGGCTGGCTAGTGTTTACGAGGTTGTAACATAGTTTTCTGGGATTAACGTGATAACCGGCAATACGACGGGACGTGGTATCTGCGGGGACTATCGGCCGAATTAAATGGAGAATTATGATCATTTTTAGGACATATTCAATTGGATCAAGACGGCGAGGGGGTTGTCGGCAAGTTGAGTTTTGCGGATTAAAATAACCCGAAAGCCTAAGGAGGTCCTATTTAATACGTTAACACGCCGGCATATTAATGGATTACGTGCGCTGTAATAATTGGCGAACGTTAGTACTTAATAAGAATGCGGTTCAAAACAACTGGTTGTGAACTTGAACATTCAGTGAAATTAAAGCGAACGGTTGCACTTAGTCTCGTTTTTAATAGTAGCGCGAGGTATGTATGAACAATGGCTATGGTTAGGAATGGTTGACGAAACGTAAGAGCTTATTGTTGTATTATTATGATATTTTAATGACCGACAACCATGGGTCTGGAGCGAGTCATATTGGAGATTGGGGCTAACTAGCTTAGCTCTGTGGAAGAGCCGCGGTGAAACTAGGGACGTTACGACAACGATGTGGGAAGAATTGACGAAACACTGTGGCGGTAATTATTGTTAAGAAGCGTATCGAGGCATAAGTTGGGGAGATTGTGGCCGTTTTGAGGGTTATAATTGATGCGGTAACGATTGTGTACGATATTAAGAAGTCGCTGCTTGATGACGTCATGGTGTTGGATGGAGAGTGTGTAACGTTCACGGTACTGTGGAGCCGGACGAAGAGAAGGGTAGGAGAATTGGTTTATGATTCGTGTTGGACTGTGTATGCGGCGGTGGTAGGTGAGAATGTTTTAAAAATTATTTTCTTTTAAAGTAGTTTGTTATTTAGGCATGTGTGAGTTGTTTATAGTTGGATTGGTACTGAGCGGATTTAATGAATGAACGGATCTCGAAAGGCACGGCTCCCGAGAGGGCATTGAACGTCGCATTGGGTTGGCTAGCGGGTTAGCTGGTATGAGAGTTTGGGCGATAGCGCCGTGAAAAGGGCTCGTGCAATATTATGGTTGGGAGCGGCATGGTGGTGTTGAGTGAGCGATGCTTATGTGTGAAGCGATTGTGTGATAATAACGTTGATTGGGAGTTATTTGCGAAAGTTGGTCGCTTCTGACGTCATAATTGTGGGACCTAGGACTTGGGTGGCGCTGGGGCTGGCTAGGCTAGTTAGCTTGCGTGTGGTTGTTTTGTGAATTTGCGAGCGACATATGTTACGATTCGAGTTTTGAAAATGATGTTTGGGAAGGGTTAAAGAACGCGGTGGATGTCGTGGCAGTGTGTTGTGTTGAAACAAAGCGTTTATGATATTAATTATGCTTTGTCGCGATACATCGTTCTGTGTGCGCCGTTGGCTACTGCGCATGCGTGGTACAACGTGGATCAATGCATTCGTAGTAATTCGCTCAGGGGACAGGAATAACGGGTAAGGGTAAATTTAGCTTTATGTAAAATGGTTGTGTTTGTATATTGTGCATTCTGTGGGTTGTAAACAGTGTTCTGGGAGTGGTTTTGGTGGTGTTACTATAAATTATTGTAGCAAAATAGGGTGTTTTAGGTGTAGCATGTGATGAGACAGAAGCGGATAAACAAGGAGTAGATGATTTAATATACATGCCCTTAACAACACTGGGATTCATATACCAGATACACATTGTACTTGTAATAAATGGGCAATAAATATGTTACACAAGGGGAGTCTTGACCAAGTGGGGTTTGAGTTGGGGAAGCACTCTACACTAGAAAAGGCATATCGCTTGCGTCATATTTTGATTAATACATCTACATTATGATCACATGTCACCTATATACAGGGCTAAACGTTCCCAGAATATCCTGTTTACAGTTATGAGACTTAGCATGATGGGAACTTAACTGATAAATAATGTTTAATTTCTAATAGGTGGTGGTTGAAACAGAAATGCTTATGTGTGTGTTGTGCATGTACAAATGTGATTTTAAGATCTGTATAGAAAGAGTCTGTATAGAATGGTAATTATTTTGAGATGCTTGTATAAGCGAAATCTTTAATACACTGTTGTTATGTTGACACAAGCCTCCGACTTGTAGGAGATTATAATTTATTGATAGAGGCTTGTTGTCTGTGTTAGAAGACAGTTTTGTTAATGCAATGGTGATTTAATACAAGTGTGTGTACACAGGGAAAGAAATGTAACATTGTTAGTGGTTGGTTTACGGGAGGAAGTTGAGAATAGACTGCAAACATTGCAGTGTGCCGGTCAAAGGAGTGGGTAGTTGATGGATGCGTTGCCTATAAACTGGGATTCACAAAACCAGCTAAACTGGGTAGATTGTATTATTGTCTTTGATGGGTACGTACATACGCACATTTGACACAGGGATATTTTTAACCAAGGGGGGATGAGTAGTTGATTGATTAAAAATAGTACAGCTGGGCGGTTAGGTGGCCGAGCGGAGATTGCGTTCGTCACCAGCCCCGGAGCTGAGCTGGATTTGCCTGTTCGAATCCAGCTCACAGCTCCGGGGTTGTCACCAGCTTGGCTGGCCGTCTGCACTGATACAATTGGCTGTATCAGAGGGTGGGAGAAGCTGGCGGGGTGGGTCCGGGTCGTTGTAAACAGCGACTCCTACAGTTCGGTCGGGGCGCCTGCTAAGCGCGGATTGGACGTGAGGGGGATAGTGTGGTCCTCCCACACGCTACGCCCTCTCAATGAGAATCCGCGCTGCCAGGTGAAAAAGAAGCGGTGATTGGCTGGACGTGTGTCGGAGGAAGCACGTGGTAGCCTCCACTCTCCCAGATGATCTGACTGTGGGGGGTAAGTGCGCAGCGACCAGGAAGGGACTGGGAATTGGCATACGACTAACATTGGGATGGGAGAAAATCGGAGGAAAATGGAGGGGGAAAAAGACCAATAAAAAAAAAAAAAAATAGTACAGCTAAATACATACAAATGATTAAGGGGATGTAGACAGAGACCGGAGCACAAGGAAAATGAGATGGGCTGAATTGGGTAAAGTATTCTACAAAGTAAGATACATGTAGAATCGGTTTGTCACAATGTGTATGGTATGAGGAAGTATTTAGGACTAACCACTATAATGTTTTTCTGAAATGAATGATGCTTACATGTATAATAATTAGATTTGATGGACATTGCCAGTTTTTTAAATCTGTGTAACGTGTACAATTGTAAGCTTGGAATAATGATGTTGTGTGTTACTGGAGTTTATTATGTAGCTTGAATTAAGATGCTTGTATAGAATGCATTGATGTTAAAATGTCAGATTTTTAGGCTTGTTGGCATGTTATTTGGTTGCATTGTTATGTTGAAATACAGTCAATTGTTATAGCTTTAATGCCATTGGATTACATAGGCTGATGTAATATATTGAGGTTGGTTGCAAGTCCTGGGGTCACAATGGGATAATTTAGTGACGGGGGACTTGTTTGATGTAAGATTGTGTTTTTTGCAATTGTTATAGATGATTTGTGTGCAATGATTAACCCTTTGTTGATTACAGGAAATAATAGGGCTTTGTAGGCCCAAGGGCCAACAGGGCCGCAGGGGGCCTGCATATGAGACAAGGGGCGTGTGAGGAGCTTGCACCAGGTGCCAGTAGCAAAAGAGACAAAAGTTGAGAAGGTTATATTGCCCAGGGGGGTAGGAATCCTTTTGAGACAGGTCACGGGAAGCCACGAGGGAGGGCTAAAACTTGTTGTTTATGATCACTGTTACGCTCACGGGAGAGACCTAGAATATCTTCACAGTAGGAAGTGATAACGTTGGCGGGGGCAAGTGGGACAGCTGTTGCTTACAATGGCTGTTTTTTAAGACAGGAAGACGGAGCGGAGCTAATCAGGGAGATGCAGGGGAAGTAGAGGTCAGAGGTGAAGATTGCAGAAGACAGTTGTAAAGTGAGATAACAGTTGACAGTTATTTTTACAACAAGGGACATGGAAGGTGAGACAGGAAGCGCGCTAATACAGAACACAGCTGGGTGAGTGAGTGAGAAAATCAGGGAGGTAGTCGTTCAATGGGATTATGGCTTTTGGAGGGCTAGCTTTTTGGTTAGGGGGAATAGCGGTAGACTCTCGAGGTACTAGGAATGCTTTGAGGTTCTGTCGTTGAGGGAGAGTTCCTAGACTCTTTCTGGCAGTAGGTAGGAGTGTAGAAGTTAAGTGTGGATTGTGTTAGCCGGAAATGAGTGTAGACTGAGTTTGGAGTAGGAGAGGGAGAAACAAATAACCATTGTTTGTCGGTCTGTGGTTGATTAACGAGTTGTATGAGAGAGAGTTTGAAAGTATTTGTTTAGGATCAAATGATCAGAGTGGCTGAGGATGATTGAGAGAGTGTTGGTTATTTTGTGTGTTTGAGGGAGTATGTTGTATGAAAGGGGTTTTGATGCAGGAGTGAAGAAGAAGCGTGAATGTCATTTTTGATTTCAGTTCATATCATTTGAATGAAAGAGTTTGTTTTGTTTAAAGTAACAGCCACTGTGGGGTGCTCAGGAGGTGTGGATGATGTTGAATTGTGATGTTTGATTGGTTTTTGCTTTTCTTTCTTTTCTGAGGACTCTAAAGTTCAGGATTGAATGTGTTGTGAGACTATGAGAAATTGGATAAAAGCGTTTACTTTAGGTCATATCATTTGGTTGAGTGTCAAGGTTTATAGTGTTATTTTAGAAACAGTGGTGGTGTTGGTACGGATACACTACTTTCATTTAAGTTTAATTTTTGTATGTAAGCGTGGATGTACATTTTTGGATTTGTTTTCTAAATTTTTTGATCTGTGAGTGTGTGGCCTGAATGGGTGTGAATGGAGCCTGTAGAGGGTGACTGTGCTGACTTGAGAGGTGTCAAAGTCACAATGACATGTGTGAATGGAACGGTTGGGTGATGAGATAGTGGATGTAAGTTTTTAGATTTCTTTTCTTTTCTTTCTAATAACCGTTGAGGTGGTCTAAGTTTGGAGCTTGTTGTTTTTATTGATTTGCTGTTTTGGGTATGAATGGTAATTTAATTTCACATGTGGACGATGCAGAACAAAAAAGATGTGGGGTCTGTTGGGATATTTTTTTAATTATTTGCCTTTTGTTTCTTATTTCTCATCTGTTTGTTATGGTCTGGGTGAGTGGAGAAAGCTGAAGGCTGAAGGAAGTGGCGTCAGGACGGAATGTCAACAAAAGCTAAGTGGCCCCATCACGTTTGCATATGATTACCATTTGGCTTCTCTTGAAAATATTTGACATGTTATGTGAAAAGAAATTGTTTTGTGTTTGTTCCCTGGCAGATTTCAGTCGAGGGGGAGACGGACCGTCACAGGTAGAGGAATCATGGAGGATGTGTAGGAATACATTTCATTAGATTACGACACAGTGGAGTGAACCTGTTCAGTTATTTCCTGTGGGAGATTGTTGGATTGTGGAAAGAGGTCGCTTGTGGACGCTGGCCCCTCCTTCATCATAGCCCCGAGAGCAGTGGCCAAAGGTTTGGGAAAAACCGCCAGACTGAGAGAGTCGTCTGTAGATCCAAGGAAATACAGTCATGGGTCAGAATGTGACGAGATCACAGGCCTACAAACAGTGGCTACAGCTGAGGCTGGCCAGAATTTCATGGGGTGAAGGGGGAGGCGAAAACGGTCGGAGACTGTGCAAGAAAGATGAGCGAGGGCCTCTGTGGAATGTGAGACTTGATTGGTATGATGAACGGGAGGTAACTGAACGGTAGCAACTGATATAGATTATGACACAACGCAGGGGTACTAGGCGCATTCACATAGGTAGAATATTAGGCGTAGATTATGGCCAAAGTGAGGTGGTGAAATTTTTTTTCCTTGAGTGATGCTCCGTCTTCCCTGCCCGACTGATGCGACGACAAGGTGGTAAGGTTTTATGACCATGATATGGTCGTAAAGGGGGGTGGATAGGTGAGAAGACCAACTGAAGGATTATGCAGATGTGATTGTGCTGTCTTAGAAAAGGAATTAACAGGAGAAAAAAGCAAATGAATGTAAAATGAAAATATTATGATACTAATGACGTTGTCTCCCCCAGATCATGCCAAAACGTTCTGTAACTTAAGAAAAATGGGTTGTTAAAAATTGTGTTTTATTTAAAGGTATAATGATTAGATTAAATTGTTTTATTGTTTTCAACAAACCCAAAAGTTGTTGGTTAAAAAGTAGGCCTTTGGCTAATGAGCCTCAAGAAGGAAAAAACTCATTGATGATATGTACCAAAGAAAAATGGAAAAAGAAAAAATGGAGAAATTTGAAGAAACGATTTTTAATTTTGGAAAAATGATTTTTATTATTAAAATTGTATGGTTAGTATGTATAGAAAATCAAGTAAATATATCGTATGTGACAATGAGAATTGTCAAAGTGGGGAAATGTGGTAAATATTGACGTTGAATTTCATAATTAATATGTGGGAATAAATTTAGAGACCCATAATGTAAAGCCAGATGTACCTTTCAATAGCAGAGAGAGACTCAGTGGCTAAAACAGTCTCAGCTGCAGCAGATAACAACAGCAATAGTTATTCTCAACCCCCACTCAAGGAATGACTAAATTAGAGAACAAACACCTTTTCGAACTGACTGTATGTAAATGCTGATCAGAGACAGCTGGCTTGACCACAGGGCAGACCAGTTTAGACTTGTTGAAGAGATGATTAGTCATGGACACTAAGTCACAAACAAAGTTATCTATTAATCAACTGTTTAGTACCAAAAGAGTAAACCATAATATTAGAAATGTGTAAATTCATTATACGGGAGATACAATTGGTAAAAGGTTTATTTGAACAGGCCTCTGTAATCAGTTGAGTTGAAAGACCACATCAAGGGAGGGGGGGCCATAAAGACCCCCCTTCTGATCACTGAAACCACATCAAGGAAGGGGGGGCCATAAAGACCCCCCTTCTTATCACTGAGGGAAGATGACATCACACCAACCCCCACCCGTGGGGCAAGACCCAACCCCCCACAAGAAGACGCAGGATGGGACCAACCATGTGCTATTATTGGCTAGAAATTATAGGATATAAGGACCGACAAAGTGTTATTCTGGAGCCCAGACCCCACCCAGGTCTGCGTGCTCCAACCGCTCCCCACCGAGAGACTACTGCTGTTTTAATGTAAGTAAGCCGAATGGAACCACCCTGTTTGGTTAGAATAGAATGTAAACTTAGCTTAGAAACCAGGCTTACTTATATACAAAAAGGGCTTACAGTATTGTCAATGTATGTTCAAATTATGTTAACGAGTGACTGTCTTGTGTACATATTGGGGTTTGAGATACAAAACCTTATTGTGATTCCTGTACACGGCAGCCATGTTAATGTTTTCTGATAATCTTTTGTATGCGAAAGGCAACCTTCTATTTCACTCTTGGCCTCTGGCTCAAATAAATGTTGAGTTGAACTATAGTTCTGGTTTGTCTGGCTACACGTTTATTCTTCATCTGCTTTAAGTCAGATGAGGAGACCAACAATTCTATCACGTATGATCCCTTTCTCCTCCTTCCAGATAAGCAATCCCATTGTACTGTACTACAATAACCTTAGATTATTGTGGGATTCTGTAGGAATATACTACAATAGTCCTTGATCCAGGCCACCAAGCCGTGCTCCAGCTGCATCGCGGAGCACATGCTTTGTTTACGCTTCTAGGCTACTGGCGCATGCTTGTGATGTAAGCAGTACGCGCAACGAGAGCCTTGACAACCCTTTCGTCATCGTTTTATGCGGTTTGACAGTTTATTTTTTTGATATTTAAAGTTTTTTATTTTTCTCAAACAAGACAATACATACACAACAAAACAAGACAAGAAATGATAATAATAACAATAACAACAAGGGGCGAGGGGGGGGGGGGGGTTGCAGAGCGTTACAAAGGTTCAGTAGACAAACTTATTCCAGATAGTGATCTAATAAAGTTCAGGGGACCTTGAAGGCCATCGGGCCTATCACTCTCTTGAAGAGACAGAGCAGCCTGTTCCATCGATAGCAAGTCCATGAAGTCCTTGCGCCAGTTCTCCATACTGAAGCAGTTCGGTTTGCGTTCTTTCCAGTTCATTAAAATAATCCGTTTGCATGCTAGAAAAGCCAGTGCTACAGTATTATTTACAATCTTTGCTTGAGCAGTGTCCATTTTTACACCCAATATACACATTATAGGGCAAGGATTAATGTCAATTTGGAGAGTAACTGACAGGTCCTCAGCAATGTCCAACCAAAATTTCCTAACAAGTGGGCAGTGCCACAGCAAGTGCATGAGCGTACCCTCTACTCCACACCCATGCCAGCACAATTTGGGTAGGGTGTGATTCATTTTATTCAATGTACAGGGTGTTATATAGGCCCTGTGTAGTATCTTTAATTGTATAATTTTATATCTAACACATTTTGATATTTTTGTACTATTCCTAAGTGCTGCTTCCCATTGTGTTTCAGATATGGATATACCCATGTCTCGCTCCCATTGGACTTTAGTTTGGGCATTGGTATCAGGGGTGGTTGAACATGATAGTTTATACATTGCAGAAACAATGCCTTTCCTGCCTGTAATTCCCCTTAATGTCTCTTCCATGACTCCGTTTGTTCCTATAGCTATGCCTTTAGACAACAATGATTTAATAACTGATTGTATTTGTAAATAAGATAAAAATTCTGTGTCTTTCAGCCCAAACTGTGTTTTAAGTTCATTAAAAGGTATCATATTTCCCCTTTTGATCACTTGGCCCACCTGTGTTATATTATGTTGTTGCCATACATTATTTTTAAGGAGTTTACCTCCTGCAGAGAGCAAAGGGTTTTTCCATAATGGACATGATGGTAAGGAATATCCACTAAAGGTCAGGCGTTTATGTAAGATTTTCACTATCTCACATGAAAATTCTAAAAGCGGATTGTCCAGTCTGGGAGTGATTTTTGGGTTATACCACAACATTGAAAGAGATAGATCTTTGTTATGTTCTTCTATAATTTGTTCTTCAAGCCATTCCCAGCTGCCAATCTGTCTCACACTATTGTAAGCCCACTGCAAGGGGTATCTTGAGTTATATGCTATGTAATATTGGTGGATATCTGGTAGTCCTATTCCTCCACTATTTCTTGGTTTTATAAGTTTTTTATGGCTGATTCTAGGTTTTCTGTTGTTCCATAGGAAGCCAGAAAATAATTTGTTTATTTCTTTGAACCAACTAGGAGGGAACTTTAAAGGTATAGAGGACATCAAAAAAGCTAGCCTTGGTAACAAATTCATTTTTATAATATCAGATCTGCCCCAAAGGGATAAAGGCAAGACTGTCCATCTTTTGATGTCCTCCTTTATATTCTTTAAAAGGTCAGATGTATTTAACTCAACCATTTTTTCAATGGGAGATCGGATTTTAATTCCCAGGTATTTAATTCCTTTTGGCTTCCAATTGAAAGGAGCAGAACCCAGATGTGATTGAAAAGTTAGGTTGTTAAGTGGAATAGCTTCACTTTTACTATAATTCACTTTATAGCCCGAACATTTACCAAATGTATCTATAAGCTTTAGCACTTGAGAGATGGAATGGCTAGGATTTGTTAGTGTTAATAATATGTCATCAGAAAACAGGCTGGCCTTATACTCACAACTACCAATACGAATACCACTGATTTCTTTATGAGCACGTATAGCACAGGCAAGTGGTTCGAGGGAAAGAATAAAAATGTGCGGTGAAACCGGACATCCTTGGCGGGTAGATCGATAGAGATGGAATGGATCAGACCTTATACCATTTGTTCTGACTGACGTAACCGGTTCATGGTAAAGTGCCTTTATCCAGTTCATGAGAACCGGACCAAATCCGTATTTAGGTAGTACATAAAACAGATATTTCCACTCCACTCGATCAAAGGCTTTCTCAGCATCCAGCGATATTGCCATCGCTGGATGATGGGAGGCCCCCGCCCTTGACATGACATGCATTAGCCTCCTCATGTTATTTGAAGCTAAACGACCCTTTACAAAGCCAGCCTGATCAATATGAATCAATGAGGCTATAACATTTTCCAATCGCCCTGCAAGGACCTTCGCAAACAACTTATAATCATTATTTAAAATACTCAAAGGTCTGAAATTACACATTTGCAAGTGATCCTTGCCAGGTTTTGGAATCAATGAAATAGTAGCTTGCCGCATGGTTAGCGGCATGGATTGATTGGCCACTATATCATTAAACAGCAATATTAGAAGTGGTGTAAGAGTGACTTGGAAACACTTAAGAAATTCACTTGTATAACCATCATCACCCGGTGTTTTACCGGTTGAGAGGGATTTGATAGCTGATTTAATTTCATTTTCCGTGATAGGTGTATCTAGTGATTCCCTTTCTTCTTCAGAGAGGGTTGGGAGATTTATATCTCTGAAAATGTTTTCCATTTCCTCTTCACTCGTACAACATTCTGATTTATACAGTGTGCTATAAAATTTAGTGAATGCTTTATTGATTTGAAGTTGTTCACAAATCAGAGAGCCATCTTCATCATATATGCTAGAGATTGATTGACGATTTTCTTGCTGCTTCAGTCTGAGAGCAAGCATTTTACCAGCCTTATCGCCAGATTCATAATATTTTCGACGCAACTGAAAGAGGGCAAATGCATTTTCCTCATGTAGAATTGCTTGTAATTCTGTTTTTATAACCAACACTGCTTTTTTCAGTTCTAAATTGTCAGGGTCCAACATATGACTAGTTTCCAAGGACTTAAGTTCAGTAATCAGACCATGTTTCCTTGCCATTTTTTCCTTTTTCTTAGCTGTTGAGTAGCTTATAATCCAGCCCCTACAGGTTGCCTTATAAGCCTCCCATACAGTCTGCACTGACTGGACTGATGTAAGATTAATACTAATGTACTCCTGTGTTTTCTCCTCAATCATAGACACAAAAACTTGATCTTTCAATAAGGAGTTATTAAATCTCCATTGTTTGGTTTTATTGTTAATTACAGCAGGAGTAAAAAGGACTGACAGGGGCGCATGGTCTGATAAAAGTATGTTATGAATTTTGCAATCAATTACATTACCCACCAAGGATTGTGAGAAGAGAAAATAGTCAATCCTGGAATATGAATTATGAGCGTGGGAGTAAAAAGTATATTCACGTGTGTCAGGGTTGACAACACGCCAAATATCGGTTAATGCAAGTGAGTTTTGCATTTCTTTAAGTGCACTTGACAATGCTCCGTCTAGTGGGAGGGGACGCCCAGACCTATCAATCGAGGCATTGCTAACCAAATTTAGGTCCCCACCCATCAGAATGGGATAATCTGCAAATTCTGCCAGCACCAGATTCAGCTTTGACAAAAAAGTATTCTGTCCCGTATTAGGAGCATATACATTTACTAAGGTACATTTTTCATTTAGTAAAATACCTGACAAAATTATATATCTTCCATCTTTATCAACAGTTTAGATGATAGCGCAAAGGTTTATCGTTTCTAGGAATTCCACCCTGGAAGGTGGTCTCACTTTTTTACGGTTTCACCCCGTAAAAACGCCATTTCCGTATAAACGAAAGGCACATCCGAAAAAATATTTTTGCGGATTCACCTGCTAGCGTTTCCGTCTAAATAGGGCCTCAGTCTCCTGTGTGTTCTTCTCAATACTCAACAGCTCAACACTGGGCTGCCGTGATACAGCCCAGGTGTGCAGGTCATTACGCCACAGTCAAATCTCAACAACCCACAGCTGTGGCCACTCACTAATCAGTTCATTCTATAGTCGAAAAATGTAAAGAAACACCAAAAAAATTAAATAATACATTACAACCTGTGACATTTGCGGGGGTTAAAGTCTGCAATGTCACTTTTAATGGTGTTGACGGAGAACCCCAGTGACATCGGCAGAATCTGAGGTGTTTCAGTACTCTTAAAAGGATCGAAGCGTTCTCTGGAGTACTACGGGACAGGATAGCCTGAATGCACTGGCTATGCTGTCTATTGAGCGGGATTTCATCCAAAAATCACCCGACTTCAATGACACAGTGATTAACCTGTTTGCATCCCAGAAAAGGTTGTCAATGTGACCTTCTCTTTAACACTTTGATTGCCCAACCCGAGCAACCCGATTTTTTTTTTTTTTTATTAGCGATCTGAAATATTTCATCAACCGAGTCTACCGTTGGAAATTCAGCTACTCCAGGCGCTCAGATGTGAAAAAAGTGCCCCCTATCGTCTCCCAGATGGTAATTCACCCTTTTGGATTGAACTCAATGAAAATGAATGAAAAATAAAATCCCGGACTCCACATTTAACTTCTCACTCACGCAGCCGGGGTCGATCAGCTCCACCCTGGAGCCTCAGAGCAGCGGGGATTATGTGTTTTTACAGTATACACGGTGGATCAATAAAAGGATCAGGAATTGGAATAATCCATTTGGATACCATCTGATCTCAGGTAAGGAATCTATGTTACCAGTCTTAGGATAATCAGACTCGTTTTCACGGAGATATAAGCTTTTATGTGATTATGTGATATGGCTGATTGACTGTGCGAGCGGTCAGGAAATAGGAGAATTGATTTTCAGCTTGCGGCCAGAGCGTGCATGCGTACACATATACTATCGATAATCTAGCGTTTATTTGAAAACGATTCATAAATAGGCCGAAAAATGACAACGTTCTAGAATATTCCAGTAAAGGGCGATTATCATGGAATGTCTTATTTTTTCCGTGAAAACGAGTGCTTATCAAAATGCTAGAAAACGGAAATGAAGCGATAAAAAAACAATCTGCTACGACAATGTTGACTGGAAAATGAGTCTTTGATAAGCGACGGGCAGATTAGACACATAGCCATAATTTAAAACATAGATTAGGCGATATTAACGTTAACATTGAAGTGGTGCTGGGCATTCAAGGAGGTAAAAAGGAATTAAGCTTGGGCTCTGAAAGTGTTAAATAAGGGCGGCCCGCCATGACACATGTTTCCTTAGAGATTTCCTGTCTACATATTAACTGTCTCTCTCCTATGATGACCGTTATCTTTTGCTGTGATAATCAAATAGTTTTATTCGGGATGTGATGTTTGACACAATGTGTTGCAAAATGGTTGTGATAAAAACAGTTGCAGTATCTATTTGCAGTCGTTCCCAAGTGCTCTCTCTCTCTCTCTCTCTCTCTCTCTCTCTCTCTCTCTCTCTCTCTCTCTCTCTCTCTCTCTCTCTCTCTCTGTCTCCCGATGCACCATCACCGGCTCTTCATGGTGTATGATTATGGAATTTGGAGATGATGGTTATTTGGTGCACTGATACCAAGCGCTCTCTCTCTCTCTCTCTCTCTCTCTCTCTCTCTCTCTCTCTCTCTCTCTCTCTCTCTCTCTCTCTCTCTCTCTCTCTCTCTCCTTTGCATTGTGTGTATGTCTTCTTATCTTCATCCCAATCATCAACACTCCCTCTCTCCATGGTTACTGTACTACTTTGATCTTTCTCCCTTGTCTCAGCCTGGGGGTGGGTGTGTGTGTGAGGGGGGGTGGGGGTGTGGGTGTGGGTGTGGTGTATTTTTAGGTATGTCTTCTTTGCATTAATTGGTCCTCCTGTATTTGGGTTATTCTCTACAGTGTCTCTTGGCTTTGGAGAGGGACGCTTCTTATCCTGTTATCCACTCAGTGTAAGATTGTTGCCTGGAGGCTTGAAAAACACAGAAGCCAGTTTGCTGACAGCGATAAAGGCCAGGAGTTGAATCCTTGCTGTGGAGGTTTTAAGTAATCTGTGTTTTTTTCTTTTTGGATGGAGGAGGGTGGGGTGGTTGGAGGGGCGACATGTTGTTCTTTGATAATTAAACACCTTCAGGTTCTTTGAATTCTAGAATGATCTGTGGCCATTGTTTTTTTTATCTCCATTACACATGTTCAGTTCTTAAAGGGGCATGCCAACATTAGGGGAAATGCCCTTACCGTCTTCTCAGACAGTCAGATAAGAAGACTGGGTCTCATTCTCGAACAAAGTTACGACAAAATATTTCGTCTTAGCCAGATTTCGGCCTATTTAAGACATATTAGGGCTGGGAGTGGGAGTCCTCAAATTTTCCTGAGATCTTATTTGAGAGCAGATCTAAGAGTGCTGAGGAGCACACTTAAATATGCTCTCAGCCCACGATCAAATCTCATGATTGATTGACTAATTAAAATTTTTATTATAACTTGACAGACTGTGTTCTCATAGTGATTCCTTCATGTTAACGCTACAGGCCTCCTTGGAATTAATTACTTGATCATAATTAAAATAAATATGACAATATTTGTACGATAAGAAATTACGCATTTGATGTCGGAAAAATAAATAATTTGGATTCATCTGATCACAGGGCAGCTGGATTAACCATATCTGAACCAGCTATTTTGGACAAATGTATAATTACTTTAATTACTCAGATATTCAAACACAATTATGCAATTATTGTGAAATGATTGAAAATAATAATAATGTAATGCCTTCTGTGGAATTTGCATTTCTTATTTGTTACACATCTGTTTTAATGATTAATTATATACATTTGAAAGAATGCAGGTCAACATGCAATGTATCCCATTGATTGGTATACAATGGGACAGACCTTTGTTTGATTGATTGATTGAAAACTTTATTAACAGATTGCAGAATGGGTACAGTACAGTACAGCTCAATTACATAAGGGGATGCAGACCAGAGAAAGAATTTCGTCTTGTTTACATCAGGGTCCCCCATTTTCAATTCATCATAACATATATGACACACACGACACAGATAGACAGTACTGCTACATCTATACATTTATGACATACCAGATTTGCAAATACAGTACTGTTTGTGATACAAAAAGAGTCCAGAAAAGAGAGTACATTTGACGTAGAAACTGTTGGAGGAGGTTGGGTAGGAGGGGTGGTAGACTTACACTGTACAAGCAAAACTATACATTGGAATATTGACAAAACCATACTTGGTCATTGGAGGGGGTTGATATAGCTATAAACCTGCATTCCTTCGAATATATCATTAATCAATTAAACTTATATTGAAATACACTATATAGCCTACCAACACTGAAATGACAGTGGATAAATAAATAAGAACTAAAGCTAATCGGTGGAAATAGATTGCATTAATATTCCATAACAAGTCTTGTGTGCGCCTACAAATGAACAGTAGCCTATAGGCTTAATTATGGAATAATAAGCCATACTGCGTTCATTCATTACGCCCGCCGGCCCGTAGGCTATATATATTATATGTCATTCATTCATTCATATACAGTACTGCGCGCGCGTGTGTGTGTGCGCGCACGCTGCGGCAGGTGTGTACCGCGAGCTGTATATGATGCCAATACATTAATCTAATCTAGTTTTGATGGGCGCAAGCGTGATTATGAAACCTAGCCGCATTTCTCGGAGACGCTCTCTGATTGGCACTGACTGACGCTAGGTTTCGTAATCACGCAGCTCTTAAAGCACTTCCGCCATTCCATTTCACACAGCTGCGTCACCAGTTGCTTTATAATGACTGTCGGGGGCGTGGTTTGTATGCAAATGACCTGAACGGGAACGCGCTTTGGAGTTTACGACAGAATGCCATTCTCCAAGCAGATATCAGATCATATAATTTCTAAAACCCTACTCGTAATCAGTGGCGGCTCGCCACCGGGGGCGCTAGGGCGCTGACCCACCTGTTTTAATGAGAGAAGAAGAAAAAAAAACTTTTTTGTTTTTTGTTTTATAGCCCTATAAATAATATAAACATGTTTAAAATGAATAATATTTACTCATTTTAAGTATGTTTGTGTTTCCAATGCACAATATAACTTAATTTTACAAAGATTAATAATAGTTTTCCTGAACAGGAAGTGACGATTCTGTCTGATATAGACCTTTTCATTACGTAGCCGCAGGCATTTCTCCTCGCCGTATTTCTCTCTGGGCTAGGCGCAATTGCGCCTGGAGTGCGCGTGCCCGCCGTGCACTGGTTCATCGCTGTATCCGTCGCAGCCACGCGCTTTGCGTTGAATATGATGTATTATGATGGAACTCGGGCGCTGGTTTGAAACAACCTAGCAAGCAGCCGAGCGTCTAAAAGCTCTCTGATTGGCCGACGCGGTACTTTCCGTAACCGCAGTTTGCAACATGAGTTTATGCTGTTGTTGTGTTGTGTGATGCAGATATTTGTCTTGGAGCGTGATGGCAAGTTCTTTCAACGGTTAGGCTTAGGCACTCTTTCAAAGTTGGTTAAGGTTAGAGTTTGTCTTAGAGCATGGCGATAGAACACCAGGTAGTTTGCAGGCTGTTCGAGGCGGACATGGACAAAGGCACTCACAGTACTTGTTGGCTATTAACTGTGGAGGGACATGCATGGACAATGGATGGACATCAACACAGGCTGGATGGACAATGCCATGGAGTGGATATACTTTATCAACAAGCCAACAACAAGGTAGATTAGCGATCTTAACTCTAGTTTAATACATGATACGTTGTCTACTGATGCCGCATAATATCAACAGCTGATTCGTTGTAACGTTACAGCTTTCAGCTAACGTTAGCTACTGCTAGCTGTTAGCTCCGTTAGCTTAGCTGGCCACTTTTATAATTACTGCATGGAAACGGAGTAACGTTAACGTTTAAACGTTATGTCGAGGTCATACAATACTACAGTCGACATAAGGTTAACGTTACCCCGTTTCCATGAAGTGTTTAAATAGCAGCAATCTTGTTGAAAATGTAACGTTACTAAAATGCTCTCTTGAAAATACGTGGATTATGGCTTGTTCAATATCGTCTATGTTTGAATGAATGAATGAATGAAAACTTTATTAACAGATTGCAGAATGGGTACAATACAGTACGGCTCAATACACACAATTGTGAAGGGGATGCAGACCAGAGAAAGACGTCTGTCTTGTTTACATCAGGGTCCCAGATTTTCGATTCATATCGATAGTTTAATAGCTAGCCTTGGCTCGTTTAACAATATGCAAAATATGTGTACAGCCCTGTACTCATACTGAAGTTATTCTTGGTATATAATACTACATACTAGGTCTGATTGTGTAACGAATCGATTCCACGTCGCGCTGTGTGTGAGAGAGAGAAGGAGAGAGAGGGAGAGATCTGCGTGTGTTTGGAGACGGAGCGAGTTTTGTTTCTAACTTTTCTATTTATATATTGTGTTTCAAGTTGTGAATTAGACTATACTTTATTTGACTGGTTGTGTGTTGTTGTAGTAACAGCTGAGCGACTCGTTCATAAGAGCCGATTCATTGCCGTGAGCGTGAGTCGAATCGCTCACGTCTTGCCATGAGTCGGTTGCGTGGTACTGTACATGTTTGCAAAATGTTTTGGTATAGCGCCCCTAGTGGAGAGAGAACCAGCAGCCGCTACTGCTCGTAATAGATGGCATTATGCATGCTATTCTTGCGTTTACCATTCGGAGCGTGGCGGCGCTGCAGCCTGCAGGCACAAATCAAACAAAATAAATACAGGTATTCAGGATAATGTCGAAAGTTAAACGAAATATCAAAGAAGTAAGCCTTCTAACCAATTTTGGTTTTACAAAGAAGGCGAAGCAGCCTGCTGCGGGGACTATACTTCTGTGACATGCAGATTTTGAGAATTGGGCAGATCTTCACCATCAGGTGGGTGGCGATAATGTTGCATTTGCCTACTATAATAATGTTAGACTCGATGTGTTTATCGTGGACTTGTTGTTCGGTATTGGTTCATCCGTGTGTTTATGTGTAAATAGGACTGTTGTGTGTGAATTTGAGTGTTGGATCAGAGGGGTTAATCTGAGCATGTGTATTTCATATGTGCGTCTTCATCATGCATGCAGACACCTGTGTGGTGTACTGTGGACTATGTGTGGTTCTGTAACGTTACTCATACCTATAGCCTATGGGCTTGCATCCACCTACCGCATATTTTCAGCTGAAAAACGCTGGCGGAGCGCTGGTAGTGCTGGGATGAAGCTCTTGCGGCGAGAAAAATTTAAGTTTTATCGTATTTTACTGCCGCGGTTTTGCACATATAGCATATTTTAATACACTTTATTGTATATTAATTATATATATAGTTATTGCCTGACACCACAGTTCGCCCTTTGCTTTTTATTAGCGTTTTATTAATGTATTCGTGTAGTTATTAGTGTATTTGTGCTTCTCCTGCCCTGTCTCTTGTGGATAGGCAGGCAGGCAACTCCCCCCCCCCCCCCCCCAAAGAAAAATAATTAGCTCCCCCGAAGACCATGGTATGGTTCGCACACTGATTTCACATAACGTTAACGTGTTCCTTTCAAAATTGGACACAGGTGAGATTGTCCGTCTGGAAGAGTTAATAGGATTCAGTGCAACTTGTGCAAATATTCCCCTTCAATAATTTGTTGTTTCATTCTCAGGCATGGATCTTTGAATCTTGAAATGCTTTGTAGCCATGACTTTCCCAACCACACACACACACACACACGCACGCACACATGCACGCACGCACGCACACACACACACACACACACACGCACACGCACACACACTTATTCTCTGTGCCTGTCCTCACCATTCATTACTCCTATATATTTTCCACGCTGAAATGGAAGTTGATGTACACTTCCGTCTGCAGGCCGGTGCCACAGAGAAGGGTGACCTTTCCAGCTGCCTTCAATGTGACAAGCCAATAGCCACGTCTGAGTAAGCAGAAATCTCACTCACGTCAGGTCAAACACTATAGAACTAAATTATAACTCCTATTAAGATGTTATATGGTTGCTGACAGCCTGGAAATCCCTGTATATTACATTTGCAGACCTTGCCCGATTGGGTTGAAGTTTCTTTTTAAACCTTTTATATCCTGAAATATCTCAAGTAAAATTGCTTTTTATTTTTTTCTTCTTCTTCGTGGTAAAGAGCCGTGTTTGAAAGGTCACCTTGTCTCGTACGGTCCTGTGGGTTTCAGAGTTTGCCTCTTTCAAGGTTAAAGAATGTATTTTTATGGCATGTCTGATTAATTAAATAGTGTACGCTGGATATGGCGGAATGACGGGGGGGGGGGGGGGGGCTGCAACAAAGGGTTAATCATGATTACTATCATAATGACATCATAATAACTTTACATCATAATGCATTATGGGAGTGGATATTAAAACACTATATTTTTTATGGAAAAGTTTGTAATTTGTTTAATGAAATGACATACTATGTTAACCCATTCTCCGCCGGGCATTGTACCCATCCTAAACCATCCTCTGCCAGCTCTATTTGTCTATGGAGATGTTCACCTTCTTTGCAGGGCTATAACTTTTTAAATTGTATTGCTAAATTGACATTACTATGGCCCATTCAACATCAATTATCTATCGTTCAGGATGTAGGAACGTTTTACTTTTTCATTCACACATTCATACAAAAATACGGTCTAGAGTATAAATATGTTTTTATTGTTTTCTGCAGTATTTCATAGAACGTGAGATATAGCCATAAATGCATATATTAGATCGACGCCAGATTAAAAATGTCAACTGTTCATGATCCTAAACGTTATGACTCATCATGCGCGGATGAACGGGGGGGGGGGGGTCGTTTGTAATTCAATGACCGACGTTAAATGATTCATGTAGTATGGGTGATATATTGATCAGAGCAGTTTGCATCGAAAATGGTAAAGAAAAACGCTGAAACTCACCCCAGTCTCCTCGTAGCGTTGGGCGATCACACTGGAGCAAAAAGATCGCTATTATGGGATGTTGATCGATGCGATCCATTGCCAGGTTGTATATTACTAATACACGTCCAAATAATGTTGATTATTGAGTTATGGCATAGATCCATATCCACGGTGTCTGTATTGAGCCCCGGGCCGCATACCGAGTGGCCGGACGAAAATAGGGGACGGACCAAGCACTTCCGGCCACTTCCGGTTTGGCAACTCGTCGATCGGCCACGAGGTGGCGGTATTGAAGCGTTGCAGAGTTAAGCGGAGTCCTACAGCACCAGCCAAGATTCCGTGGGTGAAATGTGAATACCATGACGAAAATATTAAATATTGATCTCAAAGACGCCTTACGGCGTCACATTGGCAGATTACGCATGGCGGAGAATGACGTGTTAACAAGTCATTGGCGAGCAATGGGCCTTTTATAAGAGCTTCTAACGAATCATACACCAAATCAGTCAAGGATCAGTTATAATAGTTTGGCTTAAAACTGCACTATGTAACTTTTTTGTAGGAAAAATATAGCTTCTTTATCGATATAAATCACAGAATTAGGCTGAACAAGAGAAAGCTCTCCCAAAAGTGAAGTATGGAACACAGTGAGATAGTTTTTGTTCACGTGAGTCCTTCTAGCTGGGCGTGGCAAGACATCTGTAAAAAGACTACGCCGTCATTTCAAGAGCCGAACTTTGCACCTGAACCCTATGAGTAGCTTCATCATTAGCATGTTGTATCCTAACCCTATGAGTAGCTTTATTACCATGTTGTATCCTAACCCTATGAGTAGCTTCATCATCACCATGTTGTATCCTAACCAGTGTTGGGACTAACGCGTTACAAAGAAACGAAGTTACCTTTTGCCGCAACTAGTACTCTAACGCATTACTTTTGAAATTCAGTAACGCTACTTACGTTACTGAATGGTTCGTCACTGCGTTATTTGCGTTATATACGGCGTAGATTGATAGCGAGCGGTAGTGATTATTATTATTATTATTATTATTATTATTATTATTATTATTATTATTATTATTATTATCCTCATCCCCACCCGCGTAGAATGATACGAGGCGAGTCTGGCCACTGGCCAATCAGAAATGCGGAAACCAGAAATGCGGCTACGGAAAGAAATAGACCCTCTCTATTGTAAACAAAACAAACGCTCGCTATGAATCTACATAAAAAGAACGCAGTAACAAACTAACAAACCATTTAGCAACTACTTGGAGAGATAATTAATATACAACATGGAAACGAGATAAAGAACATGTTTGAGGCGCTGCTGGAGTCACCTGGACTAACGTAACGTTACTACATCTCGACCACCGCAGACTTTGGTGAGTGCAATGTGTTCACTGAAACTCAAGTTGATCAACGGATTTTGACTGTACGAAATCTGCCAGGGAATCTCATAATACTAATCAAACAATATAAATATAGTCCTTTAATTCATGCACAATTGATATCCTAACTATTCTAACATTGCAATGCTTTGATTGATATCTTAAACAACATTGCAACTTGCAAGATGGTGAATGAATGAATGAATGAAAACTTTATTTAACAGATTGCAGAATGGGTACAATACAGTACGGCTCAATACATACAATTGTTAAGGGGATACAGACCTGAGAAAGACGTTTGTCTTGTTTCCATCAGGGTCCCCCATTTTCAATTCATATAGACATTTATGACATACACAACATACATGACATTTATGGCATAGGGACATATAGGTATTTAGTACTGATACATTTGTGACATAAACGGTATTCAAATATACAGTACTGTTACCCCTAGCTTTGGGTAGGGCATTCCACATTGTTGTGGCATAATTGCGAAACGTGTTTAGTCCCTTGTTTGAGCTGAATCTGGGTTTAACATGATTTGTTGAGCTTCCTCTGGTGTAGTGGTTGTGGTATTCACTGACCTTTGGGAAGTATTTTGACATGTACATGGGCACCCCGGTCGTATAGTGTATCTTGTAGACCAGGCCCATTGCAAGTTGCTGTACTCTGTCGTCTACTCTAAGCCATCCTAGGTTGTCAAAGTGGGCAGGGGTGAGGTGGGTTCTGGGGTTCAGGTCAAGTAGTAGTCTGACCAGTTTGTTTTGTGATGTTTGTAATTTTGTTTTAAGCGCCTTTGAGGTGCTTTGGTACCATGAGGTGCACGCATAGTCGTAGTACCCTTGAATTATAATGGTTATAATGAAACGCTCCGGCGACATCAAGGCTGTTCCTTCAACCGGCGCACTTCTTATTATATCGACTCGGGACAACATTTGTTTGTGTCAGATTTGTGTTTGTATCTAGACCACATTGCTTAGCAGAGTTCGGTGATGTGAATGGAAACTGTCAAGTTGATCAACCGATTTTGAGTACTATAAATACTACATGGGACTCTGGAGCAATTTTTTTTTTTTTTTAAATAACTAAATAGTTACTTTTCACAGTAACTCATTACTTTTGGGTGTAAGTAACTAGTACAGTAACGAAGTTACTTTGAAATGAAGTAACTAGTAAAGTAACTGAGTTATTATTTTTCAGTAACTAGCACAACACTGATCCTAACCCTATGAGTAGCTTCATTACCATGTTGTATCCTAACCCTATGAGTAGCTTCATTACCATGTTGTATCCTAACCCTATGAGTAGCTTCATTACCATGTTGTATCCTAACCCTATGAGTAGCTTCATTACCATGTTGTATCCTAACCCTATGAGTAGCTTCATTACCATGTTGTATCCTAACCCTATGAGTAGCTTCATTACCATGTTGTATCCTAACCCTATGAGTAGCTTCATTACCATGTTGTATCCTAACCCTATGAGTAGCTTCATTACCATGTTGTATCCTAACCCTATGAGTAGCTTCATTACCATGTTGTATCCTAACCCTATGAGTAGCTTCATTACCATGTTGTATCCTAACCCTATGAGTAGCTTCATCATCACCATGTTGTATCACGATGGAGAGAGAGAGCAGGAGAGAGAGAGAGAGAGAGAGAGAGAGAGAGAGAGAGAGAGAGAGAGAGAGAGAGAGAGAGAGACATTTTTTGATTTGATTTTATTTTATTTTATTAGGGATCCCCATTAGCTGGTGCGATAGCAACCAGCTAGTCTTCCTGGGGTCCACACACAAAAAAACACAAAAACAATCACCATTGCAAAAAAACAAAATTATTAAAAGTCAGTACACACAATGCATAATGAACCTACTGTAACAATTAATATAGCTAAAATTACATTAGTGTAAAACAAAAACAAAAAACCACTTTACAGTGTTAAAAACAATTTAAAAACAATTTAAGATTATTTTTAAAAGTGAATCTACTGTAAATGCAGCAGAGGTTCCGAGGCAGGCCATTCCACAGAGTTAATGCTCTAAAAATAAAAGATCTCCCCAGAGCGCTGGTTCTAGGACCTGGCAATTCAAGCTGCCCACTACTGGAACCTCTAGTGTAATGCTCGTGCACAGTATTACTAAAAACAATCTGATTATGTATAAAAACAGGAGAGAGAGAGAGAGAGAGAGAGAGAGAGAGAGAGAGAGAGAGAGAGAGAGAGAGAGAGAGAGAGAGAGATTTATTATGGCCACTTCAAATGACCAACACTGCAACATAACAAATAACTACAGAAGAGAAACCAGCAGCAGAAAAAGTGTTGTTTTCACTTTATCAGAGTGTTAGAGTTATTATTTCTCCTGCTGGAAGCTACTGCTGTGTCAACTGTATGTGTGTGTGTATGTGTGTGTGCGTGCGTGCGTGCGTGCATGCGTGTGTGTGTGTATGTGTGTGCGTGTGCATGTGTGTGTGCATGTGCGTGTGTGTGTGTGTGTGTGTGTGCGTGCGTGCGTGTGTGTGCGTGTGTGTGACACACACTGCCGGTCCTTAATTGGAAGGCAGTGTGTGATTGGGCGCCACGGGGACAGGCCTACTAGATACAGTTCTCCTGTCAGACGCAGTTAGCCAGCAATGCTTTATCGCTCTCCTGAAAAAACCAAACACTAAAACAACTGCTATGCCACCCGCTTCTGGTCAAGGAAACCATTTCATCACTTGACGGCAGCCATATAACATACAGGGAACGAGGAATAATGAGTGAAATGTCATGTTGGTGGGGTAAGCAGAGGAAGGAACGAAGAACTAAGGGTTGTTGTTGTGATTACATCTGTGGTATCCTATGATGTATTATTATTATGATTGTCTTGTCTGTTTGTTTGTTTGTGCTCCCCCCCCCCCCCCCCCCCCCCCCATCATCCACAAAGATACCCCACTTGCAGTCTTTCAAAGGTGGAGCCATGAACCAAATGCAGAATGCTGAACCAGAGAAGGTTCCTGAGTTTATTTCAGCGTATACAGATGGAGCATGGCCCCATTAGCCTACATTCTGTGGCTAAGTAGCGAGAGCTCGGGTATCCAGTATGAAGAACAGGTAAATAGGAGATAGGGCTATGGGACAAAAAATGGCTAAGAACCATGTGGTGGCAAAAACAGTACGGCTGGAGTGGAATGACAAATGAACATTATAACAGAACACCAAGGTAACATTTCAACGGCAGTTAGGTGTGTATTGGCTGTTGGGCCAGGGCATCTAAAAACTGGTAAAAATAATGTTGGTGCTTAGACCAATTGTAACTGGGGGTACAATTCCCTGACTTTATAATAAGTATTGGCATCATTAAACCACTACCGTCATATGTACATTACTACTGGTCATACCGTACACGAGTATATGATGAGAACACTTCCCCAAATGAATCGGTTCTACACAAAGTTGTATTTAAGTATTTATTGCAGCAAAAGGTACATAATATACTTCTCTATTTTACTTTGAATGCGCTATAAGGCAAAGGAATGTGCGTAGGCAAATCAATAATGAATGTCCATTCTCATATTACGCATGAGATGATAATACAACCTGAATATTAGGATTATATCTATGGTACTCTGGGGAGGCAGCGGGAGATTTCTGTAGGGGGGTTCCCACCGGTTGTAAGCCAGCAGGGGAGGAAATGTTCGAATGCAAAGTCTGGTTCACAGGGACTCAATAAACTCCTTCTATGGGAGGCGGTATTACTCCCTGGATCAGCAGACGAAAGCAGCAGCTGTAATCCTGTATGCGTGCAGCACAGGTGAAAGCCGACCAGCCTCTCAATAGAGACGGGCTCGAGTGATGTTCCTCACGGCAGGTCCCACAGCAGTGGGTGTAGCGATTCTTCTCCGCTCCAACAGCCTGGTCCAAAGTAATATAATAATAATCCAGCCGGAAAGGGCTCTGCATTCACCGGTGTATATTCTCCGGTGCGCGGTACTTCACAATAACTAAGTTGAACTTGACGTTATTCAACCAAGCTCTGATACTTTACTATCCTATTCGCACGCGGCTTAAGTGCTCTATTTAGACGCACAGTTGCTCACTTCACTTGGTCTTTGACTCGTGATGAGGCTTTACTAGTAAGGAGCGAACGTTACATTGAACCAACGTATTAGGATAAGACAAGACTCTATTTTGGGCAAAACGGGCCCACTTCACAGCACGTTGTATCGTAGTGTGAGGCTTCAACTTGTTACTAAGACTACTGCTGTATTCACCTGCGCCATATTTATATGTACGGGGAATAAACTAGTGCCAACCTCATTTCTGTCTCGTATTCCTGGGCAGAGTCGGGCATGTACAGACATGTCTTGACGGTAGCTTTGAACTCGACTCTGGGGGCATGGCCGCTGGCGCCTAGGGGGCGCTGTCCAATAGGAGAACGAAATATTATGGTCTGTGCTAGGTTAAAGGGATATTCCGTGTATATGTACAAAGAATACACAAGGGATATCAAACGATATACAAATATTATGCAATATATATCAATCAATAAATACATATATTCGGTTTAATCTGACCCTTTGTAACAGCCGCCTCCACTGTCCACTACTCAATGTCCGTTGTGAGGGTAGGCAGTTCACAAAGTTAGGGGTCATGGTCGTCATTAAGCAGCCTCGCCACGGGTCGGTTGTAGGTCCGCCCTTGGACGAGCAATTCTGCCGCTCTGACCTTTCCGTCGGCACCAGTGGTCACTTTGCTTACGCGGCCGGCCGGCCACGCAGCTCGGGGTAGTGACTGGTCTATGGTCATGACTACTGGACGGGATGAAGGGGGGCTTAGGAGGAAGCGGGCCTGAGACTGCTTTGATCTGTGCTTGGCTGTGCCTCCTCCTCCTCCGTCTGTTTCTCTTGTTTGCTCTGTACCCCGTCTGAGGAGGGGCCGGTGCCGGCCGCCCCGTCAAGGAGTCGCTCGGGGTGCTGGGTTCGAGGTCAGCTACGTCTGAAGCGCAGCTGAGGGGGGTGGAGTTCCGAACTCCCTCTGGTGCCCACGGTTCTCTCACGGGCCTCTCGCTTAATGTCAATAGCCTCTGCTGTACGAGGGAGTGGCCGGTGTCGCTCGCCTTTGTGTGTAGGCAGCGTGTAGACGTGGGTTGACTGTCAAGTCCGTAGAGGGGGCCCTGGAGCGTCCACCCCAGTCGAGTCTGAACCGCGACTGGGCATCCTTTGGGTCCGATGTGGGCCGCCTCAATTGGGAGAATGAGGTCCGCGTGGTCGGAGCCGATGAGCAGGGTCGGTGTGGCGCCGTCGATAAGCGGTATAGGTAGTTGACCTGGGATGGGGTAGGTGTACTGAGACAAGCCTATGTCGTGGCTGGTGAAGACGTTGGTTATACTATACTGCTTCTCGGGCTGGTCCACCGCTGCCATCTTGAAGGAGACCTTTTCGCCTTTTATGGTCTTCTGGTCCCTTCTGATGGTGCGTATGGTCATGGTATCTTTGACACCCCGCAGGCCCAACTGGGCTGCTGCGGAAGCGAGGAGGAGAGTCTTTTCAGACCCATCGTCCAGGACGGCGTAAGTGTCCAGGACCTTGTCCTCGTAGCTCAGGAGCACTCTGACCACTTTGAGGAGCACTCGGGGGGTCCCGCTCTGCTTGGGGTCTATGTGGAGCACTCCTGTCTCGGGGGGGTTGTCACCTGTCTGTGGTGACACAGAATCTATATGGTGCGAGTCGCACCGTGACTCCCAGTGTCTGCTGTAGCAGTCGGGACACCAGGGAGCGGTCTGGTGGAACTTTGGTGCTGGTGCCACCGCCTCGGCATGGTACATTACCGCGACGGGCCCACTCTGTTGTCCTGGCTGACGCCTGTTGATGTCATGCAGGACCTCCAAGTGGGTGCCACCACACCTGCTGCACTTCTTCTTCAAGCGGCACTCAGCTGCTAGGTGGCTGCGCGCGCAGCGGAAGCAGCGGCGGTGGTCCTTGATCCACTGACTCGCCTCGTCCGTGGTCAGCTTCCCGAAAGTGTCGCATTGGTACAGCCGATGTTCTCCCTCACAGTACTGGCACTCAATCTTCCACTGGTCCTCTTTCGTCGAGGGGGTGTTGTGGTTCCTGTGCTGCGGTACTGATTCGGCTTGGTGCATAACAGTCACCAACCGGCGGTTATCTGTTGCTCCCCGAGGTCCGAGTCTTGGGCTTGATCCACTCCATACGAACGTGTCGAGTCGTAGGCTACTGACCTCCCTGGCGAGGAACTCAGATAGGTCTAGGAGGGATGCCTCTGGACCGTTGGGGTCGCGGTGGTCTCTCTGCCGCCTGAAGCGCTCTTGTCGGGTGGGAGGGAGCTTCTCTAATATCCTCTCTACATTAGAGTTAGCGTACAGTTCATAGATCCCTTTTTCCTTTTGGGACCCCAGCATCCCTACCAAGGACTGTACCTTGATAGAGAGGTCATCTAATGCTCTGTTGTCTCTGGCTGGGGGGAGACGGTCAATGTCTCTTATCTCCTGTATCACATAGTCCCATATGCGTCCATAACGTTGGTCGAGGGCTACTAGAGCCGCGGTGTATGGGGTAGTAGAGCTGGAATATGCCAGCACTATATTGTGCGCTCTGGGCACCTTCAGGTGCTTGAGTAGGATAGCATACTTGTACGGTTCATCTGGTACGTCGGACAGCATAGTCTCTAAGCACATTCGTAGCTCTGTGTACTGTGCTCTGTTCTCGTGTGTGAAGTCCGGGAACGTCGGTGTGCCAAGGTACGATGCCATGGATGACTGGCACATCGGTGAGCGTTGGGGGAGAGGCCTCCTAGGCGAGTCTCCTCTTGCGTGTCGTCTTGGGCTGGTACTTGGTGGGTACCGAAGGTCGGGTACCCAGGTGCTGTTCCTCGGGGCTGGCGGTGCGTCAAACTCACCCGTGAGTTGAGTCGGGGGTTTGTAGCATAGTGCCTCGGGGCTGACTTCTGGGCTGTACTGGGCCTTCTGGTCCAGAGTACGTTGCTGCTGGTCGGGTTGACATTCCTCCTCTTCCTCTTCCTCTTCCTCTGCTAGGACCTGGAGTCTTCTGTTCAGTCTCTCGGCGTGGTCCGGTTCTTCCCGGTTGCTGGGTCTCGTATGGACCGGCCGGGGAGGGGGTTCGGAGACGTGGACAGGATCCTCCTGTTGGCGGGGTCCCGGGTCGCTTGGTCGGGTAGGGGAATGTGTCCTAGACCCTTGTCGTGACGATCTCCGGGAGCTCCGTGCGGAGTGAGGGGGTGTCGCCATGGTAATCAATTTGTCCATCAGCTGCGCCTGCAGCCGGTCGCGCTCTGTCTTGCGCTGGGCATGGGCGGCGTCGCGCGCTGCTTCGCGCTGCGCATTGGCTGCGGCGTGCTGCGCATCGGCGCGGCTTCTCTCAATGTTCTCTTCCGTCTGGAGGCGTCTGGTCTCCAGTCTTATGCGGTCGTCTTCACTCCTTTGTTGCGCCTGGAAGCGCTCTCACTCGGTTGCAAAATGTTCGCGTTCACGGAGGGCTTGCGCTTGGAGTTGCGCGTGAAGGCGCTCTCGTTGGTCTGCAGCTTGTTCGCGCTCGCTCGTCTGTTGCGCTTGAAGTCGGTCGCGTTCGGTGGAGGCTGCCAGGGTGGCGATGAGTGCCTGCGCCAGCATCTTGTCCGCTTCGCTGGGGGAAGACGCTGGTCGAGGTGATCGGCTTCCGGCAGTGCTCGTTGGAGATGTGTTCTCCGGCCGCGCCTCGAGGTCCGTCTCCTGGGCGCGCTTCTCTTCTGATAGTGGGTCGGGTTCCGTCCCATTGGCGTTGTCGGGGGGTAAAGTCATGTCATGTCCCTCCTGGTCCCCCCCGTGAGCTTGGTCAGTTACGTTAGAACCCACTAGGGTCTCTACTGGCGGGGTAGCCTGGTAGGTAGGGTTGGACATAATTTTACTATCCGCTTTAGTTACTTTATCCGTATTTAACTTCCTTTTAAAGCTAGGTATTGGACTGACAACGTAGTCCTCTAGGTGAAGAGGTGGCTGCCGTCTGCGCTCCGGGCGATCTAGCTTAGGAGAACCGTTTGTGGAGTGTTCATCATCGGCCATGTTAATATTAATATTATATTAATATTACGCTAATTCTTATCCGGGGCTCGAAGGACCAATTGTAACTGAGGGGTACAATTCCCTGACTGTATTAATAAGTATTGGTATCATTAAACCACTACCGTCTTATGTACATTACTACTGGCCATACCGTACACGAGTATATGATGAGAACACTTCCCCACAATGAATCGGTTCTACACAAAGTTGTATTTAAGTATTTATTGCAGCAAAAGGTACATAATATACTTCTCTATTTTACTTTGAATGCGCTTATAAGGCAAAGGAATGTGCGTAGGCAAATCAATAATGAATGTCCAATGTCCAATGTCATATTACGCATGAGATGATAATACAACCTGAATATTAGGAATTATATCTATGGTACTCTGGGGAGGCAGCGGGAGATTCTGGTAGGGGGGTTCCCACCGGTTGTAAGCCAGCAGGGGGAGGAAATGTTCGAATGCAAAGTCTGGTTCCACAGGGACTCAATAAACTCCTGCTATGGGAGGCGGTATTACTCCCTGGATCAGCAGACGAAAAGCAGCAGCTGTAATCCCCGTATGCGTGCAGCACAGGTGAAAGCCGACCAGCCTCTCCAATAGAGACGGGCTCGAGTGATGTTCCTCACGGGCAGGTCCCACAGCAGTGGGTGTAGACGATTCTTCTCCGCTCCAACAGCCTGGTCCAAAGTAATATAATAATAATCCAGCCGGAAAGGGGCTCTGCATTCACCGGTGTATATTCTCCGGTGCGCGGTACTTCACATTAACTAAGTTGAACTTGACGTTATTCAACCAAGCTCTGATACTTTACTATCCTATTCGCACGCGGCTATAAGTGCTCTATTTAGACGCACAGTTGCTCACTTCACTTGGTCTTTGACTCGTGATGAAGGCTTTACTAGTAAGGAGCGAACGATACGTTGAACCAACGTATTAGGATAAGACAAGACTCTATTTTGGGGCAAAACGGGCCCACTTCACAGCACGTTGTATCGTAGTGTGAGGCTTCAACTTGTTACTAAGACTACTGCTGTATTCACCTGCGCCATATTTATATGTACGGGGAATAAACTAGTGCCAACCTCATTTCTGTCTCGTATTCCTGGGCAGAGCCGGGCATGTACAGACATGTCTTGACGGTAGCTTTGAACTCGACTCTGGGGGCATGGCCGCTGGCGCCTAGGGGGCGCTGTCCAATAGGAGAACGAAATATTATGGTCTGTGCTAGGTTAAAGGGATATTCCGTGTATATGTACAAAGAATACACAAGGGATATCAAACGATATACAAATATTATGCAATATATATCAATCAATAAATACATATATTCGGTTTAATCTGACCCTTTGTAACACCAATGTTGTTTTAAAACCCTTGTGCATGCCTAGCAATGGTGGAGCTCACTGGGCTTAAGAGATGAAATGATACATCATGTTTAAAGCCATATAATTTTAACTGTTTACTATTTTTAAAACATTTTTTTACCCATGTTTAACATTCATAGCCTATTCTCAAGATATCTGTAAAAAATTACACATATTTTCGAATTTTAACCACTTAAATTAGTGTTTGTTTGATACCACGTCAGTTTTTATTGAAAAAAAACTGATAAACCGCCATATTCACCATATATCTATTATTTTTTTCCACTACTTTACAGCATATCAAAACGGGACAAAATTCCTGTGAATAAGAATCTGCCATTATAAAAAAGAAAGGTTGACTATTTCGGTCAGAAATAGCGGTCAGAAATAGCCGTTAGTAAGCGTTAGTAAGCACCGGTTAGTACTAATCTATTACTAAAATGTATGTATTGTATGTATTTTGAATGCCTGGTGTAATTATTCTGTTTATTTATCGATATATGATGTGAAAATGAGAGATTAGAGAAAAAAAAAAAAAAATTAGACTCGCGGTTTAATGGCGGTTTTATAGCGGTTTTATTAACATGGAAGTGGATGGGAGTAGAAAAAGGGACCAGGGGTAAAGAAGGCACTAAACACTATAACTATTGTTTTAGAGTGTTTCATATTATAAGCTTTTCACACAATGAACATATATGTAAAATTAAGATATTTACCCAATTTCATGAAATAATAATAAACACAGACACCGCTGTGCTCACACACACACTCAAAATATTTAAAAAAAAGTAGAAAAAGGGTTAATGTTATTTCAACTGCGTTATTGAGATATGGTGAGGATTTCAAATGCAGGCTAAGAATACATACAACTGCTGCAGAAATGGGTAAAACACACTCCCAACAGCAGCTCCCAAGTTCCTGGTAAAGTCTTACTATGTCAGAATTTACATTTGGGTTGAATGAAAAGCGAATTCGTGTCGAGTTCTAACCCGACGTCAGTTGGCCTGAACTTTACCGGATACCATCAAAATATCAATATTGGGACAAAGGTTATTTTTGGAAAATCGTATACAATTGCTCCACTGACTCACAATGATCTCAGGTTCCCGAGAGGTTTCAAGTTCAAGTTCAAGTTTCTTTAATAGTTGTCATACAGAAGTACAGAATACTTTTATACAAAATGCTTCTTACTGTTACGCTCCAGAGACTGTGCAAGACAAGATAAGTATGAAATAAAATAACATATGTAAATTAGAAGTAAAAAAAATGAGGTCACAGTGTTCAGTATAGACATATGTACAATGTTCGATGCAGAATAGACGTAACTGAGTTACCATATAATATACAATATACTATGCAGTGTACTAATATACAATACTATATAGTGCAAGGCAGAAATGGGATGAGGTGCAATTTAGGTACAATTTACAGTAGGTGTACGAGTTGTAGTGCAAATCCTTTATCAATAAATATAAAGTGTAACTGAGGGGTACAATTCCCTGACTGTATTGTTAGATATGATATTTAATACCACTACCTCATGTACTTTAACTTCTGGCCACCCAGTACAAGATATAAGTATGATGAACACTTTCCCACCTGATGAAACGAACCACACAAATGTACCAAATCGAAGGTTTAATACAGCAAAGGGTGTATACAACGATCACTTAATTACATTTATGATTTGAAATATGGAATATGCACTTTTATGGCAAATGAGTATTCGTAGGTAAATCAACATTGAATGTCCAATCTCTGGTTGCGCAGGGAGTAAGTATACAACCTGGAATATTTAGGAAACGATAGCGATGGTACGTAAATGATTATAGCTGGATACACTAAGGGGGGGGGGGGGGGTCCCGCTGGTTGTAAGACAGTAGGAGGGGGGGGTTAGAGAAGCCGCTGGCGGTATCCCATCTGGCCGACGGTGTCTTGGGAGAATCCAAAGTCTTGGACACGGTGCCCACAGAACCTCGGACCGCAGACGAATACAGCTGGACCCTCTGTGGAACGGTATCTGCCGGTCCACAACGGAGAGACGTGAGGCGACCTCACGTGTAGAGCGCCGTCTCACCTGGAGTCCTCTCCGGGGGGTAATTCCAACACTCAACAGTGTTGGCCTTTATCCATGGAATAATCAAAGCACACAAAGCATAATCCAAGCCGTGGAAGGCTCGCCGTCGTCTGGGTAGAGTAATCCAATATACAGGTCCAGTCGCTCTTGGCCCGGAGCTCCTCGGATGCAATCACCACTAGGGGTCTGACCAGCCTGGTTAAGCGTCCAGATAACGTCAGGAACGATGGGGGTACTGATAACTGTAGAACTCTAACCGACACGATGCACCATACATAAATAGACTATTATTAGCTTAATAGAATACGTCCAACTCGACGGTATGGTGCCAAACTATGACCATTCAACTATTAATCTACACGATATCTCAATGCCTATTCTGGGCCAAGTAGGCCTTACTACACCGCACGTGCGTCGTGGGGAGGCTTTTGCGTCTGTCACTCTGTTGGAGGGTAAAGAACTGGACTAAAAGGGAAGTTCTACTTTACTGGCGCCATATATATATGCGCTATGAACAAATAGTACCATTCGTATTTCGCCCGACATATTACTGCGCGGAACCGGGGGTTGCCTCGACATGTTAGGCGGCACGATTGAACTTGGACCTAGGGGTATGGCAACCTGGCGCCAGGTTCTCGTCCAATGGTAGAATGAAACTATTATGGGCTGTTTAGTAGAAACGGGGATATTCAATGCATATTGTACAAGGAATATACAGGGGATATCAAACGATATACAAATACAATTAAATATATATAAATAAATATACATATTCGGTTTAATCTGATCCTTCACAACAGCCGCCCCCTAATTAGTCCCACCTAATTAGCTAAGCAGAGACAGATTAACCGCACTGTCTACCACTCAAGGTCCGCTGTAAGGGTCAGTCAACTCACAAAGTCATAGGGTCATGGTCATCATCGATAGTATCTGGGAGTCGGGGCAGTTCTATGAGCCTCGCCACGGGACGTGTGTAAGTGCGCCCTTGGACGAGTACTTCAGCTGCTCGGACCTTGCCATCGGCACCGGTGATCACTTTGCTTACGCGGCCAGCCGGCCACATAGCTCTGGGTAGTGACTGGTCAATAATCATGACGACTGTTCCTTCTGTCAAATTGTCTCTCTCTTTTACCCACTTCTGGCGGGTCTGTAGAGACGGTAGGTAGTGAAGTAGGAAGCTGCTCCAAAACTTGTCAGCTAGTACTTGGCTGTACCTCCACATTCTTCGGCCGTTCGCTTCTTCAGGCCTGTACATTGTCTGGGGTAGCGCGGGGTCCAGCCGCCCCATTAGGAGTGTGTTGGGGGTGACTGGGTCGACATCTGCTACATCACTGGAGACGTAACCGAGGGGCTTTGAGTTCAATACTCCCTCGATCTCCGTGAGGACTGTCATTAGGACTTCCTCTGCCACAGTCTGGGCTCCGAGTACGGCGTACAGGGCTGTCTTTATAGAACGTACTTCTCGTTCCCAGGTTCCACCGAAGTGGGGTGCGTTCGGGGGATTAAACTGGAAGTCAATCTGGGCTGGAGCGAGGTGGGTCTTAAGTTCTGGGCCCATAGCTTGGAAGCTCTCTCTCAGCTCTCTTTCTCCGCCTTTGAAGTTGGTCCCGTGATCAGACAACAATGTAGACGGTTTTCCTTTCCGTGATGTGAATCTCCGGAAGGCCATAAGGAATGAGTCTGTGCTCATGGTCGGAAGGAGCTCGATATGTATCGCTCTGGTGGTCATGCATTTGAATACAATACCCCACCGCTTCTCGGTGCCTCTTCCTCTCTTTATATACAACGGGCCAAAGCAGTCCATGCCTGTGGAGTGGAATGGCTTGTCGCCGATTCGGAGGCGACAGGGGGGTAAGTCAGCCATCCGTGGTATGCTGGGCTGCGCGCGCCACTTACGGCAGTCTAGACAGGTTCGCTGGAAGCGCCGTACTGCTTCTCTCCCTTGCAATATCCAATAACGACGTCTGATCTCCGCGAAGACTCTCTCGGCTCCTGCGTGGTGTACATCCTCGTCGTATTTCTTTATGATCAGCTCTGTGACCTTGTGTCGGCTGTTCAAGACGATCGGGTACTTAATGTCATCTGGTAGATCGGGGGCTCTCCGCAGGCGACCACCCACTCTGATGAGATTATGGGCGTCACTCTCTGGTGCCAGGTGAATCAGTCTGCTGTCTGATGGGACGGGGTTTCCTCCCTGTAGACAGTCTAGCTCATCGGGGAACGAGTCTCTCTGGGCTCGTTGTAGTAGAAGAAGTTCTGCTTCTTCGTAGTCAGCTGCTGACATGTCAGTGGTGGACTGAATCTCTGGGTGGTGCCGCAGGAATGTTCTTTGTTGCGCACTCTCTAGGGTAATGCAGTCATCTATGTTGGGGTCTGTGGAGGCGACAGTCCTCAGTCCACAGAACATAGGCTTCTTGTTCTCAGCCTCCTCGTTACTTGCTTCCCTCGGGGTGGGCGTAGGCCAATCTCCTTCCGGGAGCTTGAGGAATGCTGGTCCGTCACTGTAGATGTTGCGACGGGTTAGGTCATCCAGAGACATTCCCCGGGTGATGACGTCAGCTGGGTTGTGTTTGGTGTCCACATACCGCCAGCTTGCTTCTTCTGTTAATTCTTGAATCTCGGTGACTCTGACTCCCACGAAAACCTTGTATCTGCATGAATCAGACTTAATCCATGTGAGTACTGTCGTGGAATCTGACCACAAGATTGTTCTATGCACCGGAATGGTGAGTTCACGTTGGATTAACGTGGCTAGATGCGCTCCTGCGAGGGCTGCGCAGAGCTCTAGACGTGGGATAGATTGTTGCTTACGTGGTGCTATTCTTGAGCGGGCCAGTATGAAAGCAGTGTGTATCTTTCCTCCCATCTCTTGGGCACGCAAATAGGCAACCGATCCGTAGGCTACTTCGGAGGCGTCGCTGAAGACGTGTAGCTCAATCTCGCATGTCTCTGGCCTCACTGTGGATGGGAAGTAGCTGCGGCGTATATTGACACCTGGGAGTGAGCGGAGTTCCGTCTCCCACTCTCTCCATGTTGAGGCAAGGTGTGCGGGTATTGGGTCGTCCCAGTCCTGGTCCTTGTCCCATAGTGCTCGTACAATCATCTTTGCCCTGGTGGTGTAAGGTAGAATACATCCCAACGGGTCATATTGTCTGGCGAGTGTTCTGTACACACTCCGTCTGGTGGTCGGTATCGCCGCCGACCTTCCTTGCTCTGGAGCCAAGGGTTTGTGTCTATAGTGGAGCGAGTCTGTTTTGAAGCGCCAGACTAATCCTAGTGTCATTTCTTGGGCTTCTCCTGGGATTGTCGCCATCCAGGTCTCGCTGCTGGCAGCCTTGTCCGCGGAGGAGAGGCTGCGCAATACGTGCGGGTCGCTGCTGGCCCACTGCCTGAGATCAAAGCCGCCTTTGATTAGGGAGGCGCGTAACTTGATTAGGAGAGCCTCGGCTTCTTCTTGAGTCGAGACGCTTTGTAAACAGTTGTCCACGTAGAAACTGTTCTTCACACTGTGTTGGACCTCTTCATCTGCTGCTGGGTCCTCTGTGACCTCTGGGTTGAGGTTGCGCAATGCTGGGGGGTCGCTGCTGGCCCGCTGCCGGAGATCAAAGCCGTCTTTGATCAGGGAGGCGCGGAGCAGCGCACGACGTCGCCAGTCAATTTTCTTCTCGGCATGCTGCAGGAGTGTGGTGTCTCCTTCTTCCACTCTGGAGTGGAGGCAGCTGGTGGCTGCTGTTCGGTTGAGAGATTTAGCGAGGGGGCCTTGTAATGTCCATCCTAGGCGGTCTCGACTGCTGCAGGACAGCCTCGGGGGCCTGTATGGACCCGGTCAATCGGGACTATGAGTTCTGCATGGTCGGAGCCTATCAACAGGGTCGGGGTAGCGCCGTCTATGAGCGGGATAGGTAATTGGCGCAGGTGCACATATTTATCCATCAACTTGGTGACAGGGTAGGTGTACTGCGATAGTCCTATTTCTTGGCTGGTGAAAGCATTTGTGATCTTGTACCGTCGCTCTGGCTGCCCGTTGGCTGCGATGGTGAAGGAGACATTCTCGCCCTTTATCGTCTTTAAATCTCTTCTTATTGTCCGAATCGTCATTTCGTTCTTGCTCCCCCGCAGTCCCAGCTGGGTCGCAGCGGAGGCGAGCAGAAGGGTCTTCTCTGACCCGTCATCAAGGACGGCGTAAGTGTCCATGACTTTATCTTGGTAGCTCAATGTCACACGGACTACCTTTAAGAGCACTTGGGCTCCGTTGCTGCTGGCGGGGTCAATGTACATGACACTTGCCTTGGTGCCGCTCCGTGGTGCAGGTATAGGCCGTCTTCCGTTACTATCGTGTAGTATATCTAGATGGGCTCCATCGCACCGGCTGCACCTTTTCTTTAGGCGGCATTCGGCTGCCATGTGGGGCCGCGCACATCGATAACAGCGCCGGTTGGACTTTATCCATTGACTCACTTCTTCTGCATTCATCTTTGTGAATGAGTCACATTGTGACAGCCAGTGTTCTTTCTCACAGTAGGGACACGCTATCTTCCACTTCTCCTTTCTCGAGGGGGTGCTGTGACTCTTACTGCTCGGTACTGACTCTGATTGGTGCATGACAGTCACCGATCATTTATTCTCCTGGGTCCCTCTCTGGAGCTTGGCGTGCTCCGCCCGAAGGTGTCCAGTCGTAAGCTGCTGACTTCTCTCGCCAGGAAGTCGGCCAGATCAAGGAGGGATGGCTCGGGGCCGTCGGGGTCGCGGTAGTCCCTCTGCCGCCGAAAGCGCTCCTGTCTTGCGGGTGGCAGCTTCTCCAAAATCCTCTCAACGTTAGAGTTGGCGTATAGCTCATGCATGCCCTTCTCCCGTTGAGCTCCCAGCATCCCCACCAGGGACTGCACTTTGATTGACAGGTCATCTAGTGAGCGATTGTCTGTGGCTGGGGGTAGGCGGTCAATATGCCTTATCTCCTGGATTACGTAATCCCATATACGTCCATATCTCTGATCCAGCGCTGCAAGGGCCGCTGTGTATGGGGTCGAGGAGGTAGCATAGGCTAGCGCTATATTGTGCGCTCGCGGTACTTTCAGGTGCTTCAGTAATATTGCATACTTGTGGCGTTCATCAGCGACATCCACCATCATTGTCTCTAGGCACATCCGGAGCTCCGTGTACTGTGCTCGACTCTCATAGGCGAAGTCTGGGAATGACGGCGTGGCGTTGTATGACGCCGTGGATGGCTGATACATCGGCGAGCGTTGGGGGAGAGACCTCCTGGGCGAGTCCCCTCTTGCGCCTCGCTGTGGGCTGGTACTGGCAGGGTACCATGGCCCGCTGGTCCAGGTACTGTTCCTCGGGGCTGGTCGTGCGTCGTGCTCACCCGTGAATAGAGTCGGGGGTCTGTAGCGCAGCGCCGCGGGGGTATAGCCTGGACTGTATGGGACCTCCTGGTCCGGTGGAGTACTGTGCTGTCGTCGGGCTTGGTTCTCCTCTTCTCCCTCTTCTTCCTCTATCAAATCTTCCAGATCCTGTAATCGTTTATTTAGCTTCTCCGCAGTGTATGCCGCTCCTTCCTTGTAGCTGGGTCTCGCTTGGACCGGTATGGGAAGGGGGTCTGCGGGGGGTCTAGACTCGGTCTGTTGGTCAAGTTCAGGGTCGCTTGCTCGTTGTGGTGACGCTGCTCTTGACTGTTGTCTCGACGAGTTCCTTGAGCCCCTGGCGGAGGGAGAGGGAGTTGTCCTTTTGATCAGCTGCTCTATTAGTTGCGCTTGTAGTCTGTCGCGCTCTGCGTCTCTTTGGGCACCGGCAGCGGCGCGCTGGGCGTCGGCGGCGGCGCGCTCTGCTTCTCTTTGGGCACCGGCAGCGGCGCGCTGGGCGTCGGCCCGGTCTCTTGCCATATTCTCTTCCATCTCCAGATGTGTGCGCTGTTCTTCGCTCCGTTGCTGTGCTTGGAGGTGTTCGCGCTCGCTGGTCGCCTGTGCTTGGAGACGTTCGCGCTCGCTAAGCGTCTGTGCTTGGAGCCGATCGCGTTCGGTAGAGGCTGTCAGGCTGATGAGGAACGCCTGTTGTAGTGTCCTCTCCGCTTCGCTGGGGGAAGGCGGTTGTGGAGGTGAGCTGCTCCTGCGTGAGCCGCTCCTGGGGGTACTCGTTGGGGAGTCCTGGAGCTCTAGTTCCTCGGCGCTCTCCTCCTCTTCTTCCGTGCAGAGTTCTCTCTCTGTAGGGTTGTCTTCCTCCCGGGGCTGTTCGGGGACTACTTCTTGAGTAGTGGCGGGGGGTAAAGGCATGTCAATTCCCTCCTGGTCCCCACCGTGGGCTTGGTCAGTTACATTAGGACCTACTAGGGCCTCTGTGGTCGGGGAAACCTGGTCGTTAAGGTCAGACATAATTTTACTTTCTACTTTTACCGCGTTTACCGTTTGTCGAAGGCTAGGTAGTTGACTGACAGTGTAAGCCTCTAAGTACTGAGGTGTCTGTCGTCTGCGCCGCGGGCGTTCTAGGTTAGGAGGATCGTTTCGTGGAGTGTTCATCATAGGCCATTTCGATATTAATAACACTATATTAATATTACACTAGTTACCCTCCGGCTCGAAGGACCAATTGTAACTGAGGGGTACAATTCCCTGACTGTATTGTTAGATATGATATTTAATACCACTACCTCATGTACTTTAACTTCTGGCCACCCAGTACAAGATATAAGTATGATGAACACTTTCCCACCTGATGAAACGAACCACACAAATGTACCAAATCGAAGGTTTAATACAGCAAAGGGTGTATACAACGATCACTTAATTACATTTATGATTTGAAATATGGAATATGCACTTTTATGGCAAATTAGTATTCGTAGGTAAATCAACATTGAATGTCCAATCTCTGGTTGCGCAGGGAGTAAGTATACAACCTGGAATATTTAGGAAACAATAGCGATGGTACGTAAATGATTATAGCTGGATACACTAAGGGGGGGGGGGGGGTCCCGCTGGTTGTAAGACATTAGGAGGGGGGGGTTAGAGAAGCCGCTGGCGGTATCCCATCTGGCCGACGGTGTCTTGGGAGAATCCAAAGTCTTGGACACGGTGCCCACAGAACCTCGGACCGCAGACGAATACAGCTGGACCCTCTGGTGGACGGTATCTGCCGGTCCACAACGGAGAGACGTGAGGCGACCTCACGTGTAGAGCGCCGTCTCACCTGGAGTCCTCTCCGGGGGGTAATTCCAACACTCAACAGTGTTGGCCTTTATCCATGGAATAATCAAAGCACACAAAGCATAATCCAAGCCGTGGAAGGCTCGCCGTCGTCTGGGTAGAGTAATCCAATATACAGGTCCAGTCGCTCTTGGCCCGGAGCTCCTCGGATGCAATCACCACTAGGGGTCTGACCAGCCTGGTTAAGCGTCCAGATAACGTCAGGAACGATGGGGGTACTGATAACTGTAGAACTCTAACCGACACGATGCACCATACATAAATAGACTATTATTAGCTTAATAGAATACGTCCAACTCGACGGTATGGTGCCAAACTATGACCATTCAACTATTAATCTACACGATATCTCAATGCCTATTCTGGGCCAAGTAGGCCTTACTACACCGCACGTGCGTCGTGGGGAGGCTTTTGCGTCTGTCACTCTGTTGGAGGGTAAAGAACTGGACTAAAAGGGAAGTTCTACTTTACTGGCGCCATATATATATGCGCTATGAACAAATAGTACCATTCGTATTTCGCCCGACATATTACTGCGCGGAACCGGGGGTTGCCTCGACATGTTAGGCGGCACGATTGAACTTGGACCTAGGGGTATGGCAACCTGGCGCCAGGTTCTCGTCCAATGGTAGAATGAAACTATTATGGGCTGTTTAGTAGAAACGGGGATATTCAATGCATATTGTACAAGGAATATACAGGGGATATCAAACGATATACAAATACAATTAAATATATATATATAAATAAATATACATATTCGGTTTAATCTGATCCTTCACAACATAAAGTGTGTTTGTGTGATGTAAAGTGTGGAGAGTGGGTGCTGCAGTGTGTTGTTTGTTTAAGTGAGTGTGTGCGTGTGGGTGTGTGTGCTGTGTGCATTTGATGGTTGTTGCATAGTGTTTATTGTTCGTTTAGCAGCCTGATGGCCTGGGGATAGAAGCTTCTTCTGAGTCTTTCTGTGCTCGCCTTAAGACTCCGGTATCGCTTGCCTGACCGCAGCAGTTCAAAGAGGCAGTTGTTCGGGTGGCTGGAGTCCTTGATGATTCTCTTAGCCTTCCCCCTGCACCGCTTGTTGTAAATGTTCTGGAGGGTGGGAAGCCCCCCTCCAATTGTGCGTTCGGCTGAACGTGTCACTCTTTGTAGTCTGCTACGGTCTTGTGCAGTGCTATTCCCAAACCAGGAGGTGATGTTGCCAGTCAGGATGCTCTCTATTGTACATGAGTAGAAGTTCCTAAGGATCTTCTGACTGACTTGGAACTTCCTTAGGCGCCTGAGGAAGTAGAGGCGTTGTCGTGCCTTCTTCACAACACTGTCAATGTGTGTGGTCCATGTCAAGTCCACTGGCAGAGGTCATAGTTCAAGCCCAGGTCCCTGAGCTTGGCTATGAGTTTGGAGGGGACTATGGTATTGAATGCTGAGCTGTAGTTGATGAACAGCATTCTCACATAGTTCCCCTGCCTCTTGTCCAGGTGTGATGCTGCTGTGTGCAGCACATGGGCTATGGCGTCCTCCGTGGACCTGTTGGGGCGATATGCAAATTGCAGGGGGTCCAGGTTGATGGGGAGGGAGGAACAGATGTAGCCCTTCACTAGCTTCTCAAAGCACTTCATGGCTATGGAGGTGAGGGCTACAGGGCGGTAGTCGTTGAGGCAAGCGGGCGTAGATATTTTGGGTACAGGGATGATGGTGGACTTCTTCAGACAGGTGGGGATGACAGCCTGTTCCAAGGACAGGTTAAAGATGTCAGTGAATACCGGGGCCAGTTGGTCGGCACAGACTTTTAGGACGCGGCCGGGGATGCCGTCCGGTCCTGCTGCCTTCCTGATATTCACTTTTTTAAAGGTCCGCCTCACCTCATGCTCTGTTACCCTGAACACTGAGTCTCCATCAGCAGACCCCCCCCCCATTGCCGTGGTTTGTAGGCTGGTGTTGTTATTCACAGCCTCAAACCTCGCATAGAAGGAATCATCATTTGCTAAGGAGATGTCACTGTTCAGTTTGAGGGAGGTGCCTTTGTAGTCTGTCATTGTTCTGAGGCCCTGCCACATACCTCTAGAGTCAGCCTGTTCAAACTGAAGTTCAACTTTATCCCTGTAACGCCGTTTTGCCTCTATTACTGCTCTCCTGACGTTGTATCTTGCCGTCTTGTGTTCTTCCATGTTGCCTGTCACCAGCCCGGTGTTGTAGGCTGAGGTGCGCACTTTCAGAGCCTCACGGACGGATTTATCTACCCAGGGCTTTTGATTTGGGTATATTCTAATTGTGGTAGAGGGGATTGTTTCTTCTACCAGAGTACAGACAAAGTCAAGCACCGTTTCAGTGTATTCGTTAATATTGGCTGTGTTATCACGGAATACACTCCAGTCTGTGCATTCAAGTGCAGCTTGGAGTGTCTCCTCTGACGTCACGGTCCAACGCTTAACCTCTCGCGATACTACCGGCGTTCGCTTGAGACTTTGTTTATACTTTGGCAAGGGGAGAGGGGATTGGATCGTATATGAAAGCCACCGCGGATGAGACTACGATCTATCAACCTCTCCTGGTACTTCTAGCCCACAAGGAAACATTTAGCATGGCCGTAGACGTGTGAAAAGCCAACAGAGGAAGTAGATAAAGTTATAGATAAATCTATGATCGCCCACAGCAGCAGTGAGACACGTCTATTGGAAAAAGGATAGCGTGACTAATTGCTGCTCTCCACTATAATGGACTCCTTCCTCAGCCCTTTGCTTCAGAGAAGAAAGTGAACGTCAAGACGGCAAATCTACTTTGGCGTGTTGTTGTTGCCTGAGCCAAGGATATCATGGGTCCAGACAAGCCCGGTGTCCTTGATCTTACTGTACAAGTCCACGTTACCTTGCCAAGGGTGGACAAACACAGCAGTATTAGTTCAACTAATCGTGGTAAGCTTGTGCTCCAGTCAATATTTCAGAAGGTCCCCGGACACAATCTTCTAAACATGGCTGCGGAATAAACTTTAAAAGTTGGTTATCAACAAATAAATTTATATAGATAAATTATGACATGGCACTATATATGATACAGTAGAATAAACAATACATAAACATGTTATACAGAATAACGCAACTAAACACGAGATGAGATGAGATGAGATGAAATGAGATGCGATGCATTAAGACGATGTGACACCATAGGATAGGACACAATATGGTACGGGATACGCTATGATGATGTCACTTGTTGCCAGGCAGGTTGTAACCGTGGTGCCGTACCTCTCTTCACGTGCTACAACTCTTAATCTCAACTCTACAACCTCAGCCTTGTGGTAAAAAAGGCCCAGTAACACCTCCACCACCTCAGAGACCGAAAAGATTCAGCATGGGGCCCACACATCCTGAGGGCCTTCTACAGAGGCACCACGGAGCGTATACTGATGGGATGCACTGCCTCATGGTTTGGAAACACCAACCAGAACGACCTCCGAGCACTGGAGAGAGTAGTGCGAGCGGCCAAAAAGATCTGCGGATGCAAGCTACCCACCATAGGTAGGCTAAGTTGCTTGGCATGGTTCTTGATTCTGGTTTAAAGTGGACAAAGCAAATTGACAGTATCGTAACAAAAATAGGAAGGAGCATTGCTGTGACAAGAAAATGTACAAAGTATTTAACACCAACCACTTTGAAAGAAATCATCCTGCTCTGGTTTTGTCACATCTCGAGTACTGTCCGGTCATATGGTCATCGGCAGCAAAAACACATACAGAGATTACAAATAGCTCAAAACAAGGCTGCCAGACTAGCTCTCCACTGTTCGAAGCGCACTCATATTGGAGTTATGCATAGAAATGTATCATGGCTTCCGGTTGTCTGCAATCTTGTGTTATTACTTTTCACATAAATGTTCAAGTTTTTAGGATCAAATAGTTTACACAAGAGAAGAACATGACCATATGACCAGACAAGCTACGTCAGGCCACCTACTGGCACCTAAACCCAGGACAAATCTTCTCAAATCTTCTGTGACTTACAGAGCTATCATGGAATGGAACTCATTGCTAAGCTACTTTGCTGAAATAGAATCCAAAACTACTTTCAAGAAAAAAATTTAATACCCTCTACTAAATCAAATCAAATAAAATGTATTTATTTGTAAGGCCCGACAACACACGTTAATGTCCCCATGGGCCGGACACGTCTTCTTTAAACAAGTCAAGAAGAAACATCACAATAAATCAAGAACAAAACAAAAACACCATGAAGTCCAAAAAATTTTAAATAAATAAAATAAATTAATGCAACACTCCCAGACATACCCCACGCGAAGGTAAGGAAAAACTCACTAAAACCTAGTAATAGGAAAAAATGCACCACAGGAAATGTGGAGGAGAGAAACCTTACTAAGCTTACTAAAAAAGCATGCACTGACCCCGTATGGCATAGCGGTGAAAACCAATTGACCGTTTGTTAATTGTATTTATGTTGATGACAGAGTGCTGCTCAGGAAGGACTTTTTATTTTATACTGATAATGATAAGTATCTTGTACACTGTCATCCTTAACTGAATCTGATATTAAGAGTGGATGAGATTGTTAATGATGATAATGATGTTGTTAATGATGTAATCACTTATGAAGATCTATCTAAAATTTCAATTTATTCTATTGAGATGCCTAAAGTGTTATCAACACGATTCCTCTGAGTTTATGTTGATGAGAATTTGAGCTGGAGAGAACAAATATATATTTTTTTATAAATCTATTGGCATAATAAGGAGAATTAGCCACCTTTGTTACCACTAGCTGTCTTCTTACTCTATATTATAGCCTAATTTATCCTTATCTTTCTTACTGTAATTTAGTATGGGCAAGCACCTTCCCAACTAGTCGTCACAAAATATTATTCCTCCAGAAACGCTTTGTTAGGATCGCATCTCAATCTGAGTCTCGTGCCTCATCTGGCCTTCTATTTCAGAAACTTCAGATTCTAAATATCTATAATATAAATATTTTTTCAAATATGTGTTTTTATTTATAAGATTCATTCTAATGAAGGGAACATTCCTGTACAATTTAAGACCTACTTTAAAAACAATTATTTTTCCCACTCATACTCTACTCGTCAATCTTTACATCTTCATCTTCCTAAATTTCTTACATGCAGAGGTAAATTTTCTATAAAATATAGAGGTGTGAAATGATAGAATGATTTTCTCCATCTGGCAAAAAAGCCTTCTTCAAAAACTTCTAACTTGTGTATTGTAATCGGTGTATTGTATTTTAACTTACACACACAAACACAAACACACACACACACACACACACACACACACACACAAGCGCATACACACACACACACAGACACTCACTCACACACACACAAGCGCATACACACACACACACACACACACACAGACACTCACTCACACACACATGCACGCACGCACGCACACACACACACACACACACACACACACACACACACACACTTACTCATACATACTTCTTACTCTTACATACTCCCACAAGGTCCTTACATTGATCTTGTTTTCCAACTTGCTATATGTAATATAATTATGTTTATTATTATAGTTTTTTTTATAGGCCTTCAAGCTTTTCTGCCTCTTCCTGCACTGTATATCTTTTGTACTTTGCAGTTGTCGTTATTTTTTTTGTGATCAATTTTATTTTATTTTGAAAATGACATACAAAAAATCACATTGGTAGGGGAAAAAGAAAAAACAAATAACCCACCGAGCAGAATCCACCCACCCCCCTGATGTACACCCCCCCCCCCCCCCCCCATTAATAAAAATAAATATTCGCTCACCCCCCCCCTCCCCATCCCAGGACCTTTCCACAAGTTATTGTACAGTATATACTTTATTTACAGTATTCAATGGTTATACACGCTCCTTCAGCTTCACAGCAGCAGCCAACCAGACAGCAGTACTAGACTCCCTGACCCCAATCACACGTGCCGTGGATATCTCCAAGTAGATCACGTCAAGATAAGTGAGGATCCACACACTTAGACAGAGCTTGCCTGGGTGTATCCATCGTGTGGCAATCAACTTCTTGGCAGCTGTGAGGCCAGCAAGAATAAGTCTTTTCACATGTGTAGTAGTCGGCAATTGAGACATGTCATTCAGAAGCAACACAGAGGGAGATACAGGTATGGTCAAAGAGAAAATATCTGAAAGTTGAAAGGTAAATTTCTTCCAAAAAAGCGCAACTGTAGGACATTCCCAATACATATGCATAAATGTTCCGGTAGCACCGAGTGGACATAACGTACATCGGGAATCAGGCTTGAGACCCATCAGATTCAATCGTCTGGGGGTTAGATAAGTCCTGTGAACATAATTTAGGTGAATCTGTTGGTGGTCTGGATTGCGAGAGGATAGACGGATATTTTCCCAGACCAAATCCCAATCAAAGTCTATATCCAGTCCCGGCAGATTTTTTCTCCAAATCGTGTCTAGGGGGAGATCCTTATAATGCTTCTTTTCCATTGCATAGTACCTACTCGACTCGACCCTACTCTACTCTACTCGCTTTAGGTACCTGGTACTTCGTTCCTTTTCCACTGCAGGTAGTACTCCGTTTGTCTCCGTGTGGGGAGGCGGGCCGCTGGTGTACAGCATGAGAGCTCCGTGAGCATAGCTATGTCCGTGAGGGTTTGGAGCAAGCCAGAGTAAACACAGTTTTCAATCAATCAATCAATCAATCAATCAATCAATCAATCAATCAATCAATAACAACATTAACCAGACTCTCGGTGTGTCTATTCTGCTAACGTTACCTCTCGTGTCTATTCTACTAGTGTTAACGTTACCTCTCGTGTCTATTCTACTAACGTTAATGTTACCTCTCGTGTCTATTCTACTAGCGTTAACGTTACTCTCGTGTCTATTCTACTAACGTTAGCATTAGGTAATAACCGGTTTAAAATGGATGATGATGATTACCTCACATTGTGTCTATTCTACTAGCATTAACGTTACTAGTACAAACAATCAATAGCGAGTTATATTGATCTGTGCACGCTATATACGCTAGCGTTTTGTTTTAATTTGTTTTAAGTGTCGGACCCCAGGAAGAGTCACTTTTCTCAAGTGCAAAAGCTAATGGGGATCCTAAATAAACATAAACCATAGACAGTATATTCACAGAGCGGTGCGTCATCAAGGCACACAGGATCCTGAAAGACCCCAGCCACCCAAACCACAAACTGTTTGAGCTCATGCCATCTGGCAGACGGTACCGCGGTCTCAGGTCCACATCCAAATGAACAGCTACTTCCATCAGGCAAACAGACTACTGACGGACAGACTCTGAATGAGCATACACACAAAAGCACCTTAACACATTGACTGCCACGCTTCTATCCATCAATGTATGATCACTGCCACCAGTCTAAGCCTATGGAGATGTTCATCTTCTTTGCAGGGCTATAACTTTTTAAATTGTATTGCTAAATTGACATTACTATGGCCCATTCAACATCGATTATCTATCGTTCAGGATGTAGGAACGTTATACTTTTTCATTCATAGATTCTTCCAAAAATAGCTTCTAGAAGTATGTTTTTATCGTTTTCTGCAGTAATTCATAGAACGTGAGGCATAAACGCAGGCATAAACGCATATATAGATTATCAACTGCCGTTTATTGCCGATACACGCTATATTAAAAAATTCAACGGTACATGATCGTATACGTTATGATTCATCATGTGCGGATGAAAGGGGGGGGGGGGTCGTTTATAATTCCGTGATCGTCAGTAAATGCTTTATGTAGTATGGGTGATATATTGATCAGAGCGGTTTGCATTGAAAAGAATAAACAATCAAGCTGAAAGTAACATTACTGTCCTCTTACCGTTCGCCGATGAGACTGGAGGAAAAAGATCCCACTTATTTGACGTCGATCGACTAGATCCATTTCCGGTTTGTATGGTGCAATAAACGCCCAAATCATATAGATTATTGAGTTATGGCAGCGATCCATTGCACGCCAGTGTGTGTCTATAGTCCCGCAATGATATGTGACTGCCGGACGGATTTCCCAGATGCACCGAGATTACCAGATCCACTTCCGGTTGTAACTCGCCCGATCATCCACCAGGCGGCGGTATTGAGGCGTTGCACTGTTGTGCAGAGTCCCACTGTATCAGCAGAGGCTGGGTGGCGGAATTATGAATGCCATGGCGAAAAAATGAAATATGATCTCAATAACGTCGTACAGCGTGGTCTGGCAGAATTAGCATGGCCAGCAAACACGTCGTAAGCCGTTTTTGGTGGTCAATGTGTTAAGGGACTTGTTCGCGGATGACTCAGCCCTGCTGGTCTCTGACAAGAACAAGTTACAGGTAGAGCTGCCGCGGTATTGATTATTTCCTTACCGCACACATTTGCAAAATATTTCCTACCGCCGCGGTATTACCGCACACACACAAAAAAAAAAAGTTTGAATGCATTTTTTTTGTAGTCTACTCTTTATATAGCATATAGCCTGCCTCTAGTCTAAATGTCTATCTTTAGAGGATGACTTTGCAGCATGAATATTGTTTGGGATTCGGCATGCACGCATTCGTTATTAAAAGTGAAACACGGATTCGAAGTCTCCCCTCGGTGTCGCGCCCGCCGGTTACCCCCCCCGACCCTTTCTTCTTCTTATTATTATAACGTTACTACTTATGATTACAAAGGCATTCGATTTGTGGCATTAACGTTAGTATAGTTACACGTTCGTATTTACCGGACCACATAGCAAGGCAAGCGTTACTCAATTAATATCTAAGTTCCTTTCTTTGCTCAGAGCGTGCCGAGTTGTACCCATTCTGCGGTCTGTTAATAAAGTTTTCAATCAGACAAGTGTATAGAACGAAGGGCTTTTATTATAACATTTCATTGCAGTAAAATCATTATGCCTCGTTCCCTGAGGAGCGACGGCGTCGGTAATCCACTCCGGTCTCCGGTGGGAGCTAACGTACTATTAGCCGTGTTGTGACTGAGCTCTGATCAATGGCTCATGGCTGAGATTCAGGAAGTAAACGCACTGCAAGATGCTCCAAGCATGTGACGCGTATCTCTTCTGACCAATCAGTGGTCTGCAGTGTTTCATGTGACTTTTCTGGTACCCAATAGGGTCGCTTGGAATCTCGACAGAGAAGTAGGGTATATCTGCAGAGCCGCAAGCCCAACGAGAGCGTAATAATAATAATAATATAATAAAAAACAGCGGTGATGCCGGTATTCAGCCCAACGCTGCGGTGGGCATGATGTAACAGCGATACCGCGGTAATACCGATACCGCGGCAGCTCTAGTTACAGGTTGAAAAAACCCTCAGCTCAGAACTCGGCAGAATCTGCACCTGGCTCGCTGATAACAAACTATCATTACACCTGGGTAAAACAGAGTCCATTCTCTTCAGATCAAATAACAAACTCAGCAAGACCGACGGCTTCTCAGTTACAGTGGGTGACAATATTGTCACAAGGAAAGATGAAATACCTAGGTTCCATCCTAGAGGCAAATCTTTCCTGTGACAAAATGGCATCCAATGTAATAAAAAAAGTCTACCAACGAACTAGATTCTTGTACCGGATCTCCTCTCTGGTAAACAAGAATACCCTGAAGACTCTGGCAGGAGTACTCATTCAAGGGTACTACGACTATGCTTGCACCTCATGGTACCAAAGCACCTCAAAGGCGCTAAAAACAAGATTACAAACATCACAAAACAAACTGGTCAGACTACTACTTGACCTTACTCCTAGAACCCACATCACCCCTGCCCACTTTGACTACCTAGGATGGCTTAGAGTAGACGACAGAGTACAGCAACTTGCAATGGGCCTGGTCTACAAGATACACTATACGACTAAGGTACCCATGTACATGTCAAAATACTTCCCAAAGGTCAGTGAATACCATGACCACAACACCAGAGGGAGCTCAACAAATCATGTTAAACCCAGATTCGGCTCAAACAAGGGACTAAACACGTTTCGCAATTATGCCACATCAATGTGGAACGCCCTACCCAAAGCTGTAAAGGAATGTGAATCCCTACCCACATTCAAAACCGCTCTTAAAGAGCACCTACGGGAGGCTGCAATTCGAAACTGGCCACCGTAAATGTCCAAACCCCCCCACCCCCACCCCCTCCTAATAGACAGTCTCCTCCCCACCGTATGTATATATTCTCTCCCCACCGTATGTATATTTCTCTCCCAGTCACCCACCCCCTCCTAATGTACAGTCTCCTCCCCACTGTATGTATATATTCTCTCCCCACCGTATGTATATTTCTCTCCCACCCACCCACCCCCTCCTAATGTACAGTCTCCTCCCCATCATATGTATATATTCTCTGTTAGGATCTATGGGTAACAGTACTGTATATTTGCATATCGTATATGTCACAAATGTAACAGTATATACCTGTATGTCATGTATGTCCCTATGCCATAAATGTCATGATGTCATGTATGTTGTGTATGTCATAAAAGTCACTATGAATTGAAAATGGGGGACCCTGATGTAAACAAGACAAACGTCTTTCTCTGGTCTGCATCCCCTTAACAATTGTGTGTATTGAGCCGTACTGTATTGTACCCATTCTGCAATCTGTTAAATAAAGTTTTCATTCATTCATTCACTTACACACCACACAAGCACACTTATTACACACACACACACACACACACACACACACACACACACACACACACACACTGCTGCTACTTACACTGTACAATAATAAAAAAAAATATATTTATCCGCTGTTTTTTACCTTGTGTTGTATATATTCTTGTTTATTGTTGTCTACCAAACTACTACTGTTGAGAAGCCGGGAAAAACAAGCATCTCACGTTTTTCGGAATGTATACATTTAAAATAAAAAAAGTATTTATTTTTTCTAAAAGACCGGAATACTTGGCATGTCACAATAAAGACCCAAAGATCTGTAGTTTACCTGAAGCTCTCTCCCTACAACCGGTACCGTCTCCAGACACACCGTACATCATCACAGGGTGAGTACCGAGGGACACGTGACAGACGGAGGGTGTGCACGGGGTGGAGGAGTGAAGGGTTGGAGGAGGTGGGAGAGGGAGAGGGAGGGGGAGGCAGAGTGGGTGCTATCTGTTCCCCTATGTCTGCTTTCCACCGTGGCTTTTATAGCACGGCAGCAGCTGGCACGGCGGCGTGGCATGTCGCTCTGCCTGGCACCACTTCCCGACAGGCGGCCAACAGATGCTAACGCGGAGATAAACGCAGAGGTGGAGGCGGGCAGATCCGGAGCGGTGTGTCACCTGAGACAGATCAGAGGCGGCAGAATGGAGGGGGAGGGAACTTAATCACGACAGGTAAATTAAAGGCAGCCCGCTAACTGGCAGCCTGCAAATGTGTTCAGACAGTAGCTTAGAATCACGAGATTAATGCATTATAACTTATTAGAGCCACCATGTGCGCCGGCCTCAGGGACCGGCGCGGGTCTCGCTGCTCATCGGAGCGCAAGGCTGTGTTTTCACTTGTCTCTAAAGCCGCAATAACTGACGTCATTTTTCACATTTTCACAAACTTCTTATGACTTGCCTGCCATCAGAATGTCTTGTTGATTCATGGTGTCAATCAACCCTGCTCCACCAGCGGCCGGTCTGTTAGTCCATCGTTTCTTTTCTTATAAGCTCCGCTTATTTTATAAACCTATGCATTTAAAATCTTCTTTTTCAGTAAATTTCTTAATCACATCAATATTGTGCTGTCAGATCAGTATTGTGTTTGTAAGTGAAGTACAGTATTTGTATGTATTGTGGTTGAAATCTTACAGCAATGTCACTAGAGCACTCTGTCATTCACTCACACATTTATTCATTCAATCAATCAGTCAGTCATGTAGTTACTCACCCTTAGCTCTTCCCTAGTGGCAGCTCACCATGACTAATTCAGACCAATTCAATCCATGCATCAATACATTGCCTTGCATCATGGTCGCGATCAATTCACTTTCAATTCAGTCAATTTAAAATTCGAATAGAATTAACCCGACAAATCGCTCCACTAACTAAAAGCGGCCGTGCACCACCGGCCACATAATCAAGAGCTATGGGTGAGGTTTACTGTGTTCAGCCAAATGAAAGCTGCACTCTTTTGAAACGACCTCTACAATAACTAGTTACAAATGCTTGAATAATTGTTGTTGAATATTCACCCCTTGAAACAGAGTGAACCAAACATTGCACTTGGAGGATGCTTCTTTGTATTGTAGAAGTGGTGGGAGGGTATAGGTGCATCACAGCCAAACAGATAATTTCTAGTTTCAAACAGTGCTCCAGGGATCCAGTTTTCCTCTTGTAATACTAAAGATATATCATACTTTAGAAGTTTAGAGGTTAGTCCCCCCCCCCTCCCCCCACACACCATTGCTGGAGAAATATAAAGTGCTGTTTATTTATTGATGATGGTACATTTATTCTCATTTATTTCTCAGTAGGTTGGATAGTGCAACCTTTTCATGCCATATATTTTTCAGTATTTTAATCTAATAGAAACCCCACTTTCTGAATTGAAAGTGAATTGATCCCAGCCGTGTAATCAGGGGAGGAAACAAACGTGTGTGTGAAACCCTAATGCAACAGTGAGTACCTTTGAAATTTATATCTGATATATTTTGGACCCAACGCTCGTCTTTAACCAGTGCTTGATGTGCACATTAACATGGGGGAGCCAGTGACTGCGTATCGCAGTCACGAAAGGGGCTATGGAATTGTTAGCCTCACGCCCACTTGTCATTTTCATCCGACTCGAAGGAGACACGTCGCGTGCTGTTGTTCGCCCCCATGTCAGACCGCACTGATATCCGAAAGCGACGACTCTAAATGCAATTATTCATCCACTGATGTGTTTTTGTCTAAGTTTGTCTACGTTGTCAAGCCGGTGACAGGAGTCTGTAGGTCCGCACACAGTGGTCTGTCCACTTCCCCTAGATGGGCGGCATCTTCTAGAAAACGAGTGTTCATTGGAGGAGCTTAGAGCGCAACGATGATGTTTCATTGGTTATGGATTATTATGAGGCGCAAATGGGAGGAATCATAAGGGGGGAGTCAGAGTTCGGCTTGTGCCAGTGAGCAAATCAGCAGATTGCAGAATGATTTTTTTTGTTTTGTTTACTACTCGCAGGCCCGCCTGGGAGAAATGCGAGGCCCTGTGCGAGATTTAAACGCGAGCCCCCCCCCCCCCTAAAAGGCATTTTTTTTTTTTTTTTTTTCAGTCAACATATTCTTAAATAATAGCGCTGCCCGAGGCTGGGCATGATACAGTCAACATATAGCAAGAGAGAGAGCGAGAGAGAGCTCCCGTTCTACAGTCAATATACAGTGTTATCGCTGCACAGACCCGGCAATGCCCCTGACCCTCCACCAGAGCAAGGCCAGAGAGAGAGAGAGAGAGAGAGAGAGAGAGAGAGAGAGAGAGAGAGACATTGGAAAGAAACAACCCAAAACCAGAGCCAATTGAAATGCTATTTGGCCCTAAACAGAGAGTACACAGTGGCAGAATACCTGAGCACTGTGACTGACCCAATACTAAGAAGATCATTGACTAGCTACAGACTCAGCGAGCACAGCCTAGCCATAGAGAAAGGCCGCCATAGGCAGACCTGGCTCCCAAGCGAAGACAGACCCACTGCACACAAGATGAGGTGGAAAGCGAGCTCCACTTCTTAACAACCTGCCCACTATACCAAGACATATACTTCCCACAAATTGCAAACACCCAAAGAGACTTTGAAAACATGGACAATAACTCAAAACTCCCATACCTACTGGGAGAAATACAAGAATGTGAAATAAAGCCCATTTGAATTGAAGAGAGAGAAATAGATAGAGCATGTCTGTGTGTGTTAGAAAGAGAGAGATAGAGAGAGAGCATGTCTGTTTGTGTGTGTGTGTTAGAGAGAGAGCATGTATATGTGTGTTAGAAAGAGAGAGAAATATAGAGAGAGAGAGCATGTCATTTTGTGTGTTAGAGAGAGATATAGAGCATGTCTGTGTGTGTTAGAAAGAGAGAGAGAGAGCATGTGTGTTTGTGTGTTAGAGAGAGAGAGCATGTCTGTGTGTGTGTGTGTTAGAGAGAGAGCATGTATGAGAGAGATAAGCAAGACAGCTAAGATGAGCCCCTAAAGGATATTCAACTTTTAATGGAAGAACAAAACAGAAGGAAAAGATAACTTCGCAAAGGCAACATGAATATACATAGATCCAAAAGGACAAAGATCAACACTTAAATCCAAAGAGAAGAGGGTCTATACCAGAGAAAACAAAGTAGCAAGGAGCCAACGGCCGACATCAGCTAAATAGGCTAACTGCAAATAGAGTAGCCAGGTACTGACACCAGGTACACACCGTTAGCTACAACAGCTAGCCGGCCCGTTTGGCTCAATATAACATTAGCTACGTTAGCTAGCTGGCCCGCTTTGGCTCAATATAACATTAGCTACAACAGCTAGCCGGCCCGTTTGGCTCAATATAACGTTAGCTACGTTAGCCAGCCGGCCCGCTTGGCTCAATATAACATTAGCTACAACAGCTAGCCGGCCCGTTTGGCTCATATAACGTTAGCTACGTTAGCTAGCCGGCCCGCTTTGGCTCAATATAACATTAGCTACAACAGCTAGCCGGCCCGTTTGGCTCAATATAACGTTAGCTACGTTAGCTAGCCGGCCCGCTTGGCTCAACATAACGTTAGCCAACATAACGTTAGCCTTAGCCACGATAGCTAGCCGGCCCGAGAGAGAGAGATATATCCACGGCGGGAATAGAATAGAGTGCATTAAAAACTCACCAAACGTCCAAGAGGATGGAGACAACCGCGTGGAGTTGACGAAGTTCATCTGCCGAACAACCGTCCTCTTCATCTTGGCATAACAATGCTGCACACGCTCTCTCTAGGTTAGCTAACGCTAGTTAGCCTTTAGCTAAGCTAGCTACTAGCCGACATGGCTATCCCGACTGAACCACACGTTAGCACTCGATATTATAACGTAGCTAAAGCTAACTAGCTGTCCCTGCCTTTAGCTAAGCCGACATGGCTAGCCTGACTGAACTGTCTAACATGCAACAACTTTCATCTTCAGTCCATCTGCCGAACGACCGTCCTCCTCGTCTTGGCTGGCATAAGCATAACCTCCAATGCTGCATGCACGAAATAGTCAAACGCAGCTGACGCACGCCGGCCGACTGTACACATGTAAACAATATTTATTTTTTATTTTTTTTGTGCGAGGCCCCCCTTCCCGCGAGGCCCTGTGCGACCGCACTGCTCGCACACCCCCTGAGGTGGCCCTACTTGCCAGTGTGGCGAGTGCTCTTCATGAATCACTCACCAAACATTAATAATACTCGCATTTGGCGAGTAAAAGGGCCTAATTTCCTCCCCTGCAAGTAATAAATTTGTATGAACGAGATGATCAAAACTTGAATAAGTTGTTACATGTTTTCAGGACACGCACTTCAACCAGTCTGGAAGAATAATGGTCTTGTGTTCTCAGAACAGCACAGTGTTGAATAGATGACGAAGGCACCGGAACCCACAGATCATCCTCAGAGACTTTGTTGGGTGAGAGAGAGTATGACGTATCATTTGATACGTGTCTTTCTTAGGCAGAGTAAAAAATGTTGATACTTTGATATACAAATTTTACTTTGATAAAGATACGCTTTTGATGAAGACTCACTTGTGGCTTTTGATGAAGACTCACTTGTTTCTTTTGATGAAGACTCACTTGTGGCTTTTGATGAAGACTCACTTGTGGCTTTTGATGAAGACTCACTTGTTTCTTTTGATGAAGACTCACTTGTTTCTTTTGATGAAGACTCACTTGTGGCTTTTGATGAAGACTCACTTGTGGCTTTTGATGAAGACTCACTTGTTTCTTTTGATGAAGACTCACTTGTGGCTTTTGATGAAGACTCACTTGTGGCTTTTGATGAAGACTCACTTGTGGCTTTTGATGAAGACTCACTTGTGGCTTTTGATGAAGACTCACTTGTTTCTTTTGATGAAGATTCACTAAATAAGGCCCTGGCATCAGAACGGGAGTTGCCAGCCTGTGGCTAGGGAGGTCAAACGTCACAGACATTAAAAAATATATATATTGAAATCGTAGAGATTTAGAGCCAATATTTATTTAAATAGCAAATTCTATAAGAAATATATAATTTTGAACTTCACTAATTAAATATGACCTTCTTAGTCAACTGGTGCGCGTATATTACCTTCTTAGTCAACTGGTGCACGTATATTAGCTTTTTAGTCTGGCGGCGACAGTGGATAGGGAGGTAGAGCAGTCGTCCGGTAATCCGGAGGTTCCTGGTTCGATTCCCGCTAATGTCAAAGTGTCCTTGATCAAGACACTTAACCCCTAATTGCTCCTGATGTGCAGGTTGGTACCTTGCATGGTTGCCTCCGCCGTCAGTGTGTGAATGGGTAAATTGTGAGGAACAAATTGTAAAGCGATTTGGATAAAAGCGCTATATAAATGCAGCCATTTACCATTTACCATTTAGTCAACTGGTGCGTGTATATTACCTCTTTAGTCAACTGGTGCATGTATATATTTCAGATTCTAAAGTGAAATCAGGTCAGAATGTTCATTAGCAGGAATGATCAGCAAGTAGCAAGAATAAACTCTTAGGTTTGATGAACCTCTGAACATGATTGTCTGTACATGATTGTGTACACTGCCGACCTCTTGTCATAAAGTGTGTGTACACTACCGACCTCTTGTCATAAAGTGTGTGTACACTGCCGACCTCTTGTCATAAAGTGTGTGTACACTGCCGACCTCTTGTCATAAAGTGTGTGTACACTGCCGACCTCTTGTCATAAAGTGTGTGTACACTGCCGACCTCTTGTCATAAAGTGTGTGTACACTGCCGACCTCTTGTCATAAAGTGTGTGTACACTGCCGACCTCTTGTCATAAAGTGTGTGTGTACACTGCCGACCTCTTGTCATAAAGTGTGTGTACACTGCCGACCTCTTGTCATAAAGTTTGTGTACACTGCCGACCTCTTGTCATAAAGTGTGTGTACACTGCCGACCTCTTGTCATAAAGTGTGTGTACACTGCCGACCTCTTGTCATAAAGTGTGTGTACACTGCCGACCTCTTGTCATAAAGTTTGTGTACACTGCCGACCTCTTGTTATAAAGTGTGTGTACACTGACGACCTCTTGTCATAAAGTTTGTGTACACTGCCGCAAAAATGCAAAATTCCAACCTCTTGTCGTAAAGTGCGTGTAAAGTGCATCGTAACACTCGTAACTGGCCAGTACAGAGACAGCCCTAGTCAGGGTAACCAACGACCTACTGATGGCAGCGGATGCTGGAACCCCATCCATGCTGGTCCTTCTCGACCTATCGGCAGCCTTCGACACGGTGGATCATCCCATCCTACTGGACTGTCTCCACTCCAATGTCGGACTCCGCGACCTAGCCCTTGGCTTATTCCAGTCCCTCTTGGCTGGTCGGACTGAGTGTGTCTCCCTTGGAGGCGCAACATCCTCCAACCACCCTGTCACCTGCGGTGTCCCCCAGGGATCCGTCCTCGGCCCCCTGCTGTTCACCCTGTACATGCTCCCCCTCGGCCGCATTATCGGCCGGCACGGTGTGTCGTTCCACTGCTACGCTGACGACACCCAGCTATATATCCGGATCACACCATCATCACCTTCATCACCCCCCACACTGACCGCTTGCCTGGAGGAGACTAAGGCGTGGATGAACCACAGGTTTCTCCAGGTCAACAGTTCCAAAACTCAAGCCATGCTGATCGGTACCCCACACCAGGTCCGGTCAACCACCATCACCACCATCTCCTTCTCCGGTCAGGACTTTCCCCTCTCCACCCTTGTCACCAACTTGGGCGTGAAAATGGACCCCCACCTCACATATGAAACACACATCAAACACCTCTGCAAGACCTCTTTCTTTCACCTCCGAAACATCACTAAACTCCGTTCCTCACTCACCCTGGCAGATTCCGAGAAACTCGTCCACGCTTTTGTTTCCTCCAGGCTGGACTATTGCAATGCACTCCTCATCTGGATCCCTAGTAAAAGCATTAAAAAACTGCAAACCATCCAGAATGTCGCTGCTAGGATCCTGATGGGGGTGCGCAAATATGATCACATCACCCCCACCCTCAGATCCCTTCACTGGCTCCCCATGGAACACAGGATTGAGTACAAGGTGTCCCTCCTCACTCACCAGTGTGTACACGGTGGTGCCCCTGCCTATCTCAAGGAACTCCTCACCCCCCAGTCCTCCTCACGTTCCCTCCGCTCCGGCACAGCCTACCTCCTCAAAGCCCCCAGGACTAAGCTGCACACCATGGGCGATCGCGCCTTCTGCTCTGCCACACCCAGACTTTGGAATGCTCTCCCAATCCACCTGAGAGCACCACAATCCATCGAGGCTTTTAAAAGGGGCCTAAAAACATTTCTTTTTAACAAGGCTTTTGCCAGAATTTTTCTTTTACTTTTATTTTTACTTCTATTCATTTTATTATTATTTTTATTTTATTTTACTCTTATGTTCTTCCATTTCACTGGTTGTTTCACTGGTTGTTATATCTCCTGTAGCACTCTGAGATTCTCGCGAATATAAAGTGCGGTACAAATTTTATCTATTATTATTATTATTATTATTATTATTATTATTATTATTATTATTATTATTTATTATTATTTATTATTATTATTATTATTATTATTATTATTATTATTATTATTATTATTATTATTATTATTATTATTATTATTATAGTACAAATGTAGAGCTCCTGCTGTTGCTGGAATGCCCCCTAATGACTAAACTGGGGTGACAGTGGCTCAGGAGGTAGAGCGGTCGTCTGGTTCCCGGTTCGATTCCCGTTCCTCCTGGGCAGCGTGTCAAAGTGTCCTTGAGCAAGACACTTAACCTCTAATTGTTCCCGATGAGTAGGTTGGCACCTTGCATGGTCGCCTCCGCCGTCAGTGTGTGAATGAATGGGTGAATGTGAGGAACAAGATTGTAAAGCGCTTTGGATAAAGGCTATATAAATGCACCATTTACCACTTAAACTCCAACCCACACATCAGACCAAAGGTGTGTGTGTGCGTGTAAGAGAGAGAATGAGTGGTGTGAGTTTGTGTGGGTGTGAGTGTGTGGGTGTGAGTGTGTGGGCGTGAGCAAACCTCAAGGCTGGTTGTACAGAGCTGAGTATGAGAGGAGAGTGGGTGATGCAGAACATTCAGTACACACAGTACCTCTGTTTTACTGAATGTCATGTTGATGAAAACAGCTTGCAGGGGGAAAAAGGGGGACCTTATAAGAAACAGACTGTGAAACTGCTTGTGTTGACGAGAACACGGCAAAGAAGTGAGAAATGAACCGATGGCAACTTACAGTAAAAGATCATCGAATTAAGATGATCTTATTAATTAAGGAGGGAGGGGGTGGAGATAGGGAGGGGGATGGAGAGAGGGAAGGAGGAAAGGAGGGAGGGAGGCAATGGAGAGAGAGAGGGGGATGGAGAAAGAGAGGGGGATGGAGAGAGTGAGAGGGAAGCGATGGAGAGAGAGACAGAGAGAGAGAAGAAGAGAAAAGCATCAGTGTGTGTGACTGTCTAGGTGGTATATATATATATATTACTGTGTGGAGAGAAGTGAAGATGGCTCAGTGTTGGGGAGGAAGTACTGTAAAGACAAGGACAGACAGTGATTGGAGGAATTTAATTGTGTGTGTGTGTGTGTGTGTGTGTGTGTGTGTGTGTGTGTGTGTGTGTGTGTGTGTGTGTGTGTGTGTGTGTGTGTGTGTGTGCGTGCGTGTGTGTGTGCTCTATGTTATTGTTATTTTTAAAAGTTAACAAGTTATTGTTATAAGGACCCCAGTCCAAGCTACAACAGTCTGCATTCCCTTAACAATTGTTTGTATTGAGCCATATTGTATTGTACCCATTCTGCAATCTGTTAAATAAAGTTTACATCCATTCATTCTGCTAGCATTAACGATTGCATGAGCAGCTGGCTAACGTGAGCTAACGTTAGCTACCAGACCCTGTTAGCTCAGAGCTCTTCTTTCAATCTTAACAAGCATTAAACAAAATGGCCCAGTCATCTATTCACCTTTGTTTAATACATGAGGCGTTGTCTAATGTTATCTAGCTACTGATAGCTCCTGATATCATTAGTTTGGTGCTGGCTGGCTAACGTGAGCTAACGTTAGCTGCTAGCCACAATGCTATACTGTTATAATGGCATATCCCTATCGCGTTAGCATGTAAGCTAACAAAATCGACAATCTTTTTGTGAGATTAAACTATCCGCTCTTGGTGGTCAATTGTGTTGGTGTTAGTTTTGTTTCATCAACAAATGAGAGGCAGAACACACAGTGAATGTATCCGTTTTGTTTATTGCACTTTTATTGCACTTTCTTTGTTGAAAAATAAATGCTACATTGGCTAAATGGCTCACGGAGGCATTTAAAGATGGTGGCTTGTTGATTTTTTTGCAGGAAGTGTATTGGCACATCCAACTTCTGATTGGTTGAAAATTGCCTTCATGTTCGCCACCTACTGCCACCTACTGCTTTGGCATTGTACTACATATTGTGGTCGATAGCTGTGTTGTTTACCTGTGGACGTGTGAGGTGGGTATGCGCTCTCAGGATTTGTGCGCAAGTAACTACCTCTCCGCGCATGCTCAGTGCTGAATTCGAGACGCGATCCGTTGCGGTCTGACCACGCCTCGTTCTGACAAAACGAAAGTGCTCAGGTCGCAAAACAAATGTCTAACTCGCCTGCCACTACGTTACGCTCTGGAAAGCTAAACTGATCTTGAAAACTAAACGAAAATACTCCTGTGTGTAACCGACGGCAGAGCATGTGAGCGACGCCAGAGCATGTGAGCCGCGCGGCGCGAGAGCGGCGCGGGCGGTTTTGACGGGAGCGACGGAGTGGGTTTTAAAATGGGTCGGCATGACTTCCGGAGCGAGAGTTCTCCTCCGCTCCAATCCGCTCCAATCCGCTCCAATCCGCTCCGGGCTGCTCAGAAACTGATGTAATATACTTGTAGTACAATGCCAAAGCAACAGGTGGCGATGTACAAACATGAAGGCCATTTTCAACCAATGAGAAGGGTGAACCGTCACTCACATCCTGCTAGACCAAAGTGTAATCCGCCATTGTTGTTGTTGTTAGCTTACATGCTAACGTGAATGGCAGCGACCATAGCATTGTGGCTAGGCTAGCTACCATCGCTTAGTAGAGCTAGTTGAATGGATAAACGTTATTTAACATTGCAGAATGGGTACAATTACAATACGGCTCAATACAAACAATTGTTAAGGGGCCCAGGGGGTGTAGACTGTTGTAGTTTGGTCAAATCAAGCTAATTTACATCATGCTCCAAAAAGAATTCTGCTGAGCGAGCTGTGGAGCGGGGAGCGCTTGATTCGTAAATTAAGGTGAGCGGAGCGCTGAGCGGCGTGGCGGCGGGATCAACATGAGCGATTAGCGGATTTCTCGACTGCGCCGCTCCGCTCACATGCTCTGACCGACGCCTTAGTTTATTAGGACAAGTGCATGACAGTAAGGTTAGTTGGGTTTTTTTTATTTTTTTTTTTTATTATTTCAGATAATGGTTGAAGAAGTGCGTCTTTAATCAACGGCGAAAGATTGGACGGGATTCGGCTGTCCCCTTTGCCGCACGGTATGCTAGGTCGAGGGCCTTGAAGCGGATACGTGCAGCAATGGGGAGCCAGTGCAGGTCCCTAAGAAGTGGGGTGACATGGGCCGACTTCGGTAGGTTTGAGATCAGGCGGGCCGCTGCGTTTTGAATGAGTTGAAGAGGCTTGGTGGCAGTGGCCGGGAGGCCAGCGAGCAGTGCGTTGCAGTAGTCGAGGCGGGAGATGACTGTTGATTGGACGAGGAGTTGGGTGGCTTCTTTTGTCAGGAAGGGGCGGATCCTTCTGACGTTGCTCAGGAGGAATCTGCAGGTTCTGGTTGTCGCTGCAATGTGAGCAGAGAAGTTCAACTGGTCGTCCAGGACAACACCAAGGTTCTTGACGGTCGGGGATGCGGTCACAGCTGCATCCTCGACTGTGATGGAAAGGTCGGTCAGGGGGGAGGATTTGGCCGGCAGGTGGAGCAATTCTGTTTTGCTTAGGTTCAGTTTGAGGTGGTTGGTCGTCATCCAAAGCAATGCCAAAGCAGTAGGTGGCGATGTAGTTCAAACATGAAGGCCATTTTCAACCAATCAGAAAGGTTGAATGAGTCACTCCACATCCTGCTCAAAATCTCAGAAAGCCACCATCTTTATACCTCGCATGAGCCATTTAGCAACATAGCATTTATTTTTCAGCAAGAAATAAAGTGCAATAAACAAAGACGGATACATTCACTGTGTGTTCTGCCTCATTTGTTGATGAAACAAACTAACATCAACACAATTGACCACCAAGAGCGGAGTTTAGTCTCACAAAAATATCGCAGATTTTGTTAGCTTACGTGCTAACGTGATTGGGATATGCCATTATAACAGTATAGCATTGTGGCTAGCAGCGTAGTAACGTTAATGCTAGCAGAATGAATGGATGTAAATGTTATTTAACAGATTGCAGAATGGGTACAATACAATACGGCTCAATACAAACAATTGTTAAGGGAATGCAGACTGTTGTAGTTTGGAGTACTGGGTTCCTTATAACAATAACTTGACAACACATGATCTTAGTTTAGCCGCAGCTACAGGCAATCTGAGGAGGACGCAGCTGATATCCTGTATAGGTCCAGCCAGGGGAGAATTTGGCATCGGTGTTTACTACTGCGGATGGGCGTTGGACAAGAAACGGCTCCGTATCCGGCTCGCGCAAATTACATGGCACCATTGTCTGCGAGTTTCGGCGAGTTTCCAAAACGAAAACACCCTTTCAGCGTTGCCACTAGGAAACCGCGTTTTCCTGCCAAAACGGTGTTTTTTTTTAACTTGGACATGCAAACGTAATCATTCGAAAATACAACGTTGCTGTTTTACCCCAGTGTAACTATGGCCTAAGAGAGGTGGAGAACCTGGTGCTGTGGTGCTAGGAGAACAGCCTCTCCCTGAACATCAGCAAAACCAAAGAGATGATTGTGGATTTTAGGAGGTCTGGGACAAGGAACTACAGCCCCCTCAGCATCTATGGGGCACCAGTCGAGAGAGTGAACAATTCCAAGTACGGCAGTGCCTCTACTTCCTTAGGCGTCTAAGGAAGTTCAAATTGAGTCAGATGATCTTAAAGAGCATCCTGACTGTTAACATCATGCACCTCCTGGTTTGGGAATAGCACCGCACACGACCGCAGCAGACTGCAGATAGTGGCTCAATCAGCCGAACGCACCATTGGAGGTGTGCTTCCCACTCTCCAGGTAATTTACACCAGGCAAAGGCTAAGAGAATAGTCAAAGACTCTAGCCACCCAAACAACTGCCTCTTTGTACTGCTGCGGTCAGGCAAGCGCTACCGGAGTCTCATGGCCAGCACAGAGAGACTCAAAAGGAGCTTCTATCCCTAGGCCATCAGGCTGGACTCAATGTAATCATCCATTCTATTTCATTGCACACAACATCTGCATGCACACACTCACTTTAAACATTCACTTTAAGCACTTTTAAAAATGTCCCCGTATTTTATCTATTTATTCTTACACATTTGCACTACCCCTTCTACCTCATTTTAGCATTTTGTATTGTAGTACTTTCCTGAGCTAATTGTCCTGATATAATCAGAACCTAATATCTAATCCGCTCTACGTTGTGTTTAAAACCTTTAAAGCCCTGGAAAGTACTTTACACAAAGACTGGGAGGTCTTTGTTTGACGACCAGCGGATCAGCAGGAGAAATGGAGAGGAGAAGTTGGTAAACAGCATCTGGTTTAATTAAAAGTTAAGAGTGTAATTACAATGAAAAATGGATTTTGCAATGATATAAGGGTATTCAAGTACTAAGCCACAGATCCCTTATATCAGACTAAGAAAGTAGATTGTTGAATTGTCGTTGTTGAGTTGTCTTTGTTCTGTTGCTGATGAACAAAGGTAAAGTCTGTTCTCCCTCCAAAATGTTCTTTGTTCTGCTCCTCTGCTTCCGCGTGTCGTCTCCTGTGTGAAGAGATGGGTGTGGTTTCTTGGTGGTTTCGTTTTCAGAGTCCCCTCGACATCGTCCCCACACCCCCTCTTATATCCCAAAAGCCTAGAGTCTCTGAGTGACGTCACCAAAGTGACATCATCAAAATGTTTTCCTCCAATCCCAGGCCTACTAAGTTTAAATGTGAAATTGGGGGTTGGCTTCACAGCCAACTGAACTTTCCTTTGTTCTCCAGTCAAAGAACAAACACCTTCTAACAACTTAATACTTGGGTTATTGATCTCATAATATATATATTTGAATTGCAATTGATTACATAAACACAGAGATATCATAATTGAACACAGTCTGGTACCGTTAAGCCTAGTTTCACCTTAAGTGAAACAGTGGAGGTTTCTCTATGACAACACGTGAAACACAAATTCACTCATAATTCATAATTATTATTAATTTACATATACCTATATATATATATAAAAAAAATATATATATATATATATATTTTTTTTTTATTATTATTATTATTATTTTTTATTATAAATGTTTTCCTCTGTAAAAAAATGCCAGTGCATTTTTTTTTTTTTTTAAATGGCCAAAATTGACAGCTCTGAGCAGGCCTGCACTGCAGTATTGCCTGCAGTAATTATTCGTGAAGAAAACTTCACAGGTGTGACCCTTTGTTAAATAAATAATATATAACAGCGAATCAAAATAGGCTATTAACTTCATCTAAGCACGGTCTGTGCAGTTAAACTCTTGCCATTGAATGGAGGATTGATTGATTGACAGCCCTTGACATCCAATATTACACAGAGGTTGAATGATTGACAACCTTCAAAATCCAATCAGAGACTGTCTGCAAGTGGTGCCTGGAAGTCTGCAGCTGGACTGGCGTCAGTGTTCTACTATAGTCAACGTTGTGTTGCATCATCTGTTTGCCTGAAGAAGAACATTCATTTGCCTAATATAATCATTCATATTTTAAGATCTTTATTCACTTGTTCACTTATTGTTGTGCACTGCATCGTTTACTTGGATGATATATATATATTTTTTTTAAATCTCAGTTGAAGACTAGTGTAGTTCTAACTAACTTCCTTGTTGTTGTAGCTGGCTAATATAGGAAATTATTTTTGCAAAGAATTATGGATGCTCCTCCAAACATCGTAGATCGGATCATACAGGAATCTTTTCACACATTCTCCTATGAAGAAAAGCTAAGAGTAAAAGCAGACGGGAGACCAAAACCTAAGATCAACTTGAGTCAACAACTTGCGTCGGGCAAACAACGCCGTTTTCAACCAGCTAAGTATGATAAAGTGCTGTGGTTAACTGGGAGCATGCAAACAAACCGCACATATTGTTGGCCGTGCATTATGTTTAAGTCTCCTGCTGGAATAGGGTGTTCAAAGTTTGCAAGAGAAGGATTTGCGGATATACTGAATTTCGACAGGTCTGTAAGGATTCATGAGAAATCGAATGATCACGTCAGCGCTGAAGTACAATTAAGTCTGTTGGGAACAGTCAGAATTGATACTCTGCTTGATGAAGGAAAGCGTCTCCAGTTGACAAAGCATAACGACACGGTCCGTAAAAACCGCGACATTATGAAAAGATTGATTGATTCTGTGTCATTATTGGGTCGTCAGGAACAAGCATTTAGGGGGCACGATGAGACGTTAACGTCTGATAATAAGGGTAACTACAGAGAGATGATAGAACTACTGTCCCGTTATGATGATGTTTTAGCTGCGCATTTGAAATCGGCCACTGTATTTTCTGGGTTGTCTAAGACCATACAAAATGACTTGATTGAAGCTATAGCTGCAACTGTTCAAGATGAGATCAAAAGTGAGATTGCAGCAGCGCCGTTTTTTGCGTGGCATTGATGAAGATGATATCAATAACAACAATGCCTCTCCATGGCCCTATCTGGAATGAATGGAAAAGATGACGTTGTGGGATGTATGCAGCAGGCACGGCTCATCTAAGGTAAGGGACAATAATAATGTTGTTGAAACTGCCGCTGTGCAGTTGTAACGTTATGCAAGTCTTGTGAATGTCTAAACAAACGGCATTGTTTGATTGATTGATTGAAAACTTTATTAATGACGCAATGAAGCATATAGCACTAGTTAGAGGGGACATTCGGATTCCTCTCGGATTCATTCATTGAGCAGAACTGCATTTTGCTCAGCTACAGAAACGTTGAGGAGACAATACCCACAGGACTTGGAGGAGAACTTTGTTTTCACTGTCTGTCTATTGTCTACACATTCTGCCATGAATTGAATTGAATTGTAAAACTTTATTAACAGATTGCAGAATGGGTACAGTACAGTACAGCTCAATACATACAATTGTTAAGGGGATGCAGACCAGAGAAAGACTTTCGTCTTGTTTACATCAGGGTCCCCCATTTTCAATTCATCATAACATATATGACATACATGACATACAGATAGACAGTACTGCTACATCTATACATTTATGACATACCAGATTTGCAAATACAGTACTGTTTGTGATATAAAAATAGTCCAGAAAACGGAGTATATACATTTGACGTAGAAACTGTACATTGGAGGAGGTTGGGTAGGGGGGGGACGGGACTGTACATTGGAGGTGGGGGTGGGGGACATACACTGTACAACTGTACATAAAAAACTGTACATTGGAATATTGACAACCATACTTGGTCATTTACTGTACATTGAGGGGGTTGTGTTAGGACATTTACAGGGGCCAGTCATAGCATACTGTGTTATTTTTTGATGGGCCCGAGCCATACTGTACATGGTCTGCTTGGTTTGATCAGGGGCCGCCGAGCCACTGTATACTGTACATGGTCTGCTTGGTTTGATCGGGCCGCCGAGCCACTGTATACTGTACATGGTATGCTTGGTTTGATCGGGCCGCCGAGCCACTGTATACTGTACATGGTCTGCTTGGTTTGATCGGGCCGCCGAGCCACTGTATACTGTACATGGTCTGCTTGGTTTGATCAGGGGCCGCCGAGCCACTGTATACTGTACGTCCCCAAAATGAATGGAAGCGAATGAGGAGCCTGACACCTGGGAGGAATGGGGGTGTTGCAGCGTTGGGGATGTTTAAAAAATATAATTTAATATATAATATAATAATTTGTGCTTCACCTAAAAATTTGGTCAGCAGCCTCCACTGAAGTGAAACTAGTCTTATTTTGCAGGGGATTAAATCTGTAACACAGTCTACTGACTTTCAATGAATAGCTAACAGGCCTAATCATTCTTTTAGCTTACATCAATATCTTCTTTTATACAGTTTATACTTTTAGCATTCATTAATAATATGTTCCTCCATGATTTACCAAGCTCCAGCCTAACAGTCTCATATTAATGATAAACATTCTACCTCAGTAAACACACATAAGTTACTACTCAGAACAGTTGCATGTCCTTGTGTCCCCCAGGCCGCGAAGCAGCTGATAACACCGTCATGTGACCTCATCACCTCATTGTGGTAGCTAGGGCTTATCTGAAATCCTTCCTGTCCCACACCCTCAAGGAACCAGGTGGCTCTATTGTTCTATCACTCCCGAAGGGGAAGAAGGAAGCTTGTTCAAACAGTTTCTTTTAGCTTTTACAACCGGCTATTTGAGTGGCCCGGGACACAACCTGTTGGGAGGATTCTTGCGTTGACTTACTAAGGCAGCTGTTTTCTTGATCAAAGCTTAATCTTATGACCTTTCTGTTGGGAATAAAAGATCCAATGAGGTTTAGGATCTATGTTCTATTAAAAGCTACTACAGTATTTTTGTACATTTTAGTTTTGTATATTGTATATTTTGTATAGTGTTTGGTCTTTTATTCTTTTACTGTATGAAGCACAATATCAGGAGGGTCATACAGAACCAAGCGTTTCACTATAACATACCTTATATGTGACAAATAAAACAAAACTTGAAACTTGAACTTGAAACCAAATGTGATGATGATAAGTGATGATTCAAGTTTTATTTTTGTCCTTGTGGGGACACGGGCCGGCGTGTGTCTATGTGTGTGTTTTCTTTCTCTGCGTGTCTGGGTCTAAGTCTCTATTTGCGTGTTTTTATTTTACCCCCCAGTAGCACAGGAGGGAGAGTGACAGAGTCATGTCCATGTCTGCTCATGTAGTCCAGCCTTTTGGAGACAGGTAGCCTACTGTATATAAACGACTGGCTGGTTTGTGGAGTATAGAGATGCTCACTGAATCCAGCCGTACAGATTAGATTAGATTAGATTGTACTTTACTTTAGATTGTACTTTATTATATTTGCATACAACGAGATTTGGGACTCAAGTCTGACTGGGAGACTTGTGTGACTGGAGACTTGTGTGACTGGGAGACTCGTGTGACTGGGAGGACTCGTGTGACAGGAGACTTGTGTGACTGGGAGACTCGTTTGACTGGGAGACTTGTGTGACTGGGAGACTTGTGTGACTGGGAGACTTGTGTGACTTGGAGACTTGTGTGACTGGGAGACTTGTGTGACTGGGAGACTTGAAAAATGACAGAGCATGAAAAAAAAAATACATTATTGTTGGGAACTCGGGTAAATGTATGACCCACTTCCAGTGATGAAGCTAAGCTAGGCTAACGGTCCAGGCGTTCCCTAAGCCTCATGCATGCAGAGAGACAAAAAAGGTATGTATCTTCTTGTCTAACTCCAGGGAAGATGTTAAATAAGCTAATTTCCCAAAATGTTGGAGTGTTCCTTTAAGAGAAATTGAGATTGAGTCAATGGATAGGAAAAGAAAAAGTTTATTCTGTGGTCACAGAAGTTTCTCCTAGTTCAAAATCAGAGACACAGGAGTGAGAGAGACTTCCTGGTCACACCCACATTTATACAAAATGGAACACAAGGTTTGCATACAGGAGAAGAACTGTCAAACTCTAGGTTAGGTAGTTCTCATGGGAAAGCAGGGTGGGATGAAATTCTGATAAACTGCACCTACTAATTAGGACCTGGGGTCCGTAGTATAATATTATTGTTATGAGAAGGTTGGTTGTTAAAGTGGTTCCAGACAAAACACGCTAGAGAATTTACGCCAATACGCTGGTTTATAAAGGAATAGTACGAAATAGTAAGAAATATTGCACAAATAATGTAAGAGGGTGAATATATGATTTTTCTATAATATATGCTACATCTGGATTAGCATTAATGCTTACATGTAATGGGATTACAATTACTTTATTACAAAAAAGGGTAACTATAGTACAATCCAGGGCTGGGCCTTGGGCATAGGCCATATAAGTGGCTGCCTAGGGTGTCATCCATCTAGAGAGTGTCAACCACCAGGCCGGCAATAAAACGTTAGCGCAAATACCACATGACGGAGCCTTTCTTTCACAAGCAAATAATCGCTACTTAACAACAGATTACATTTTCAAAGTGACAGGCTTACAACCAGGTTCCCCGGGGGGGGGGGGGGGGGGGGAGAGAGAGAGAGAGAGAGAGAGAGAGAGAGAGAGAGAGAGAGAGAGAGAAAGAGAAAGAGAAAGAGAAAGAGAAAGAGATAGGAGATAGGAGATGAGATGACGTGATTAAACCATGTACGTTTTCACATAATGGGACATTAGAATTTTGAGAACTGTGTGGAGGAATCTCTTTTTGGTCGTCCCAACAATAGTTTAAATCTCACACCTTGATGAGAGCCAGGGGGGCTAAAGCCTCCACCCCCTCTACTCTTACGCTACTGCGCACATACAATCATGGTTACACGTGTAGACAGCCCCTCAGTGTCCCCTTCTCTCCCCCAGTGTTCTCCCAGGTGGCCACTGGAAAACACTCCTCTCAACAAGCTAATTTAATCTACACGTACTATGTGTGTCACCATTTAACCTATATTGATCTGTCTACGACCATAATTGATGAGTCCGGTTCCACCACAACTGAATATTCGATCAATGATTTCACGGTGGATAATTAGATATCGAATTTATTCATTCTAAAGTAGCAATCTGAGAAAACAGGAGAAAGAAAAAACAACATACTTACACCTGACAGGTTTAAAGTACTTTTTCTTTCTATACAACAGATTACATTTTCAAAGTAAGCTGCTATAGAGCTGACTGTAGCTGACAGGTATCTTACCAGGTTCCCTCTAGGCTTCCGCCTGCCTGCCTGCCTGCCTGCCTGCCTGCCTGCCTGCCTGTCTGTCTGTTTGCCTGCCTACCTGCCTGCCTGCCTGCCTGCCTGCCTGCCTGCCTGCCTGCCTGCCTGCCTGCCTGCCTGCCTGCCTGCCTGCCTGCCTGCCTGCCTGTCTGTCTGTTTGCCTGCCTGCCTGCCACCCTAATGAGAGACAGGAGAAGGAAGCCTCGTGCTCACTAACAGCTGCTGCGTGTCAAAGTCTGATGTAAAGATACGAGCTCCCAACACCTTCCCACTCCTCCCTCCCTCCTCACCTACAATCACCCCCTCCCCATCTCTGTTAGTTAGTTGTTATGCCAATTCCCAATCCCCTTCCTGGTCGCTGCGCACCTACCCCCTACAGTCGGTCTGGGAGAGTGGAGGCTATCACATGCTTCCTCCGACACATCAACCGCTTCTTTTCACCTGGCAGCACGGACTCTCACTGAGAGGGTGTAACGTGTGGAAGGATCACACTACCCCCCTTAGATCCTTTCCTCGCTGAGCAGGCGCCCCGACCGAACTGTAGGAGTCGCTGTTTACAACGACCAGGACCCACCCACCGGCTTTCCCACCCTCTAACACTGCCAATTGTGTTAGTACGACGGCCGGCCAAGCCGGAAGCAACGCCGAGAGCTGGGCTCGATACCAGTATCTCCTGCGTTGGTGGCGAGCGCCTTGCCCACTGCGCCACCCGGCCGCTGCATGTCTTAAAGTAAAAGGTTCATTAAAGGACATCAGAAGTCTAGTCTCGGGTGGCTGGGTACTAGTGGGTAGTGTAGAGGCAAATGCACTCACCTACCACCACAGAGACCCTTGTGGACCTGGCTGACCAATATGACCGGGGTCCTTTTTCCATTTGGGTCGCTCACGCTGCATGTCATCAAGCATCAGTCTTATGTACAATGTGTACATATTACAAATAGGTACATATATTACATATTCTTCACAGCGATAGCATCAGTCTTATGTACAATGTGTACGTATTACAAATAGGTACATATTTTACATATTCTTCACAGTGATAGCGTCAGTCTTGTGTACAATGTGTATGTATTACAAATAGGTACATATAATACATATTCAAACAATGTAGACAATTTACGTTTTCAGCTCAGGCAGAAAATGTAATATCTCATGACAAACCAAGTCTTATGTACAATGTGTACGTATTATAAATAGGTACATAAATCTTCCTCAGCTCGGCAGAGGTCCCGCTGGCACATCCTTTGTGGACGGCGTGTCTCATGACTCATGACTAGCCTGGTGGACAGAAGACCACAGAGACAGGAGAGGATGTTGCCATGGAGGTGGATTGTGGGGGCTCGTGAGGGTTTGTCAGGTGATGGTTAGGTCCCAGAAGTCCCAGTTTTCTCTGGCAAAGGCATAGGTTCGCTTCAGAGTGCGCTGCGAGGGCGTTGTCATCAGCATACTGAAGAGCCTCCTCGCTTTAAACTGGTCGAGGTTAAAGAGCCTGCCTGATCGATCGATCGGATCTATCTATCTATCTATCTATCTATCTATCTATCTATCTATCTATCTATCTATCTATCTATCTATCTATCTATCTATCTATCTATCTATCTATCTATCTGTCTGTCTGTCTGTCTGTCTGTCTGTCTGTCTGTCTGTCTGTCTGTCTGTCTGTCTGTCTGTCTGTTCTGTCTGTTCTGTCTGTCTGTCTGTCTGTCTGTCTGTCTGTCTGTCTGTCTGTGTACTGGTACATTAAATTAGACAGATTAATCCCCCCATATGCACATAACAAAGATGAGAACAAAACATCTGCAAGATTCGCTGGCTAGACATAAGAATATAGAGTTAGATAGATACATGTAGATAGATATAAGATAGATAGATAGATAGATAGATAGATAGATAGATAGATAGATAGATAGATAGATAGATAGATAGATAGATAGATAGATAGATAGATAGATATTGTTCTCCTTTCAAAATGTGTTTAGTTTGCACGCAAAAAAACAATTACTGTAAGCTCGAATGAGGAAAAACCTCCCTCACATCAGACCACCAAGTACAAGCATTCACCAAACACAGAAAACAGCCACAGGCAGTACAGTAGAGTGAAGAGTCACAAAAGAACACAGTTTTGTTGAGGGGAACTAAAGGACACAGAGTTCGCACCGTAACGTTGCTCATTTTGCGGATCGAGGTTATGTATCGTGAGTAGCGTGAAGCTGAACTATGTGCTCAATCTGCAATCACAGAGTTCACAAACAGGCCAATCCGCTAAGCGGCACCCACCCACACACTGCCCGCCATGCCCGGCCTCCAACAGTAGCTGACATAGCAGGGGCCGGAGTTACAGTGACAGTAATTTTTTTTGGGATTCTTTTACTTTAGCTGCACTACATTTCAAAGGAAAGATCCTACATGCAGTGTCATGATGGAGAGTGTACACGTGACCCTTGAGAGGGTCACGCGCATGGCATCAACAAGCACTGGACATGAGCTCCAGACCAGCTCTGAGAGCGTCCTCACTTGCACTGTGGTGAAAAGGTCTGAAGGTAACTCAGAATGTTAACTGAAGGTGACTCAGAACATAACTCCTCACATCACCCGGCTAATCCACTATTCGAACCCCTTCCCTCAGGGGGAAAAAGACTTCGATGCATTAAGAAGAGAATGACTTGTTTTCACTACAGCTGAGGTAGTGAGAGTGCTTAACACTTCACTAGCCCTCCAAGCCACGCAAAAGCGACATAATTAGTCTTCTTTAATACACTTTAATGTCGCTTTAGCCTTCAATTGGTTTTTACTTCCCTTGTCCTGTGTGACAGATTCTGACATGTCTGACTAGACCTGACCATTGGATGTATACTTTTAACTTATTGATTGGGGTCTTAATGTGAAAGGTATGCTTTTGATTCTATGATTGATTTGTCGTATTTGTACTGCTGTTCTCGGAAATGTGTATTGTCTGATTAGACTTGACCATCAAATGTATAAACTGATTATAGTGGCTTAATCACATATTTATACTTTTTTGATATTTTGAATTAATTTTATTTGTACTAGGCCTACTGTATATTGACTTGGAATAGTGTATGGGAGGTATCTGTTTATATCCCCTTCAATGCAGACAAATTCCCAACAACCTCTGTTAAATGGTAATAAATTATTGAATCTTGAATATTGCATCCTGAATCCTGAATCTTGAATGTATAATTAACGTATTGACTAGGGTCTTAATGTGAAAGTTATGCATCTTGCATCTTGACATTGGTGCACTTTCAAAGCTGAACTTCCAGCCAGTATAACCAGTTGGCTTTGATGCAAATGCTTGCAGTTGGTTTCAGTTATCTGTCTGAGACTTCAATGTGTAAAAATGGGGAATGCCCAGTCAGAGTTCTTACCCATCACAAAAGGCATCCTGGGTTCTGTCTTATTTACCATTTATATTAATAATATTGTCTCATCTCTGAGTGGCTGTCAAGTTCATCGTTATGTGGATCACGCTACTGTACAACTAGCCGCTTAGAATCTGCAACTCTCCTTTAATGTGTTGCAAGTGTGTGTGTGTGTGTGTGTGTGCATGCGTGCGTGCGTGTGTGCGTGTGTGCGTGCGTGCGTGTGTGTGTGTGTGTGTTTGGCCTAGTTTTTCTTCCTTTGTGGGGACCTTCACAAAGTGTCACTTTGTGTGGAACTACAAAGCCCCCCCCCCCCCAAGGTGAACGCTGATGTCTTCTTGGCAAATTAGCTTAATACTTATACAAGCTTCAGGGCTGTAAGTTCCAACAGCAGCCTACAGGCCACTACAGCAGAAAGTGGAGCCACTGTTGACGGAGACAGTGTTCAGGATAACAGAGCACAATGTGAGGAGGACCTTCAAGAAAGTGAATACCAGGAAAGCGGCAGGACCGGGCGGCAGGACAGGAATGCGTCTTAAAAGTCTGTGCTGACCAACTGCACAGACTCAAGGGCTAGATCCACAAAGAATGGATTGCACTGTGCTAATTGCACCCTTACTACAATTCATTATGAATTTAAAATGGGGGACCCTGATATAAACAAGACGAAAGTCTTTCTCTGGTCTGCATCCCCTTAACAATTGTGTGTATTGAGCCGTATGTATTGTACCCATTCTGCAATCTGTTAATAAAATTTGCATTCAATCAATCACCGCGCAGATTGATTGATTGAATGAAAATATATAGCAAAACAGCCCAATAGGATCCAGCTGCAGATACGTTAATGTTAATACGACACAGAGAGAGTACAGGCCACCGCAGGTAACGTTAGACTACTAGGAGCGGATTAGCTACGGAGGTAACAGAATAAAGACACACTCACAAACAAATACAGAGGAAACTCCATGGACTTAATTAAACACTTCATGGAAACGGAGTAACGCTATGTCGAGTTCATACGTGCAACGAATGCAGAGGAATGTTTTGCAGCAGCAGGTAACGTCGCTGGAAACCCTTCAGAAGCGCGAGAAACTCCCTGCAGACGGTAACAAAGCAAAGCTTATAACGAGAAAATAACCAAATGTATTGTGCTGGACGAACAGCCCCTTTCTATTGTTGAAAATGTAACGTTAGGTATCTGATGCATAGCCTCGGTTCATGTTGCCAAACCGGCATTTGATCTCCGACACTGCTATTCCAAATAAGTACAATGTTGTGTTTATTTTTCGAATGTAGCCAAGAGTATAACCATAATCCTATTATAAAAACAACAGTCAAATTGTATATTTTCAGCACTACGTTTGTTTACTAATGATTTTAAAATGTCTGTGCATTGCACCGGAAAACGCGAGGACAGGAAGCCATCATGAAATCGCTGTAGTCTTATTAACTAAAAGATTTTAACAAAATAAAAAGTAGCAGCACTATTGCATAACTGAGTCATGTTTGCTAGTTTAGGGGAGTAGGACATTTGTTTCACAGTTTTAGCATGATGTGTTATAGATGGCTAGGTTAAACACAGGTTTTTGTTTTTAAGAGGGGGGGTTTATTTGATTTGATTGGAGTTTATTTCAAATATGCAACACAACAAACAAACATTAAGTACAGATTAAGCCGTTCAAATAATAAATGTAAAAAAAGATTAAAAAAGAAAAGAAAAAGAACAAAACAAATAATAAAAGTCAAACGCAATTATTTGAATTTTTTTGGTGGGTGGAGGTAGAGAGAGAGAGAGAGAGAGAGAGAGAGAGAGAGAGAGAGAGAGAGAGAGAGAGAGAGAGAGAGAGAGAGAGAGAGAGAGAGATACTTTAATGCCACACAACGATGGTTGGTGGTAATTGTTTGCGGTACAGATTGTTAGGCACTGGTTACATCAACATGAAACATCAGACATCAAACATCAAAATGCCCCCCTCCCACCTCCCAATCCCCACAATAAATACATATATACATAGATACATACAGGACAGTCACGGTAACAGTGTCAGTCAGTGACAGATGCTTGCCCGTCTGTGCAAAGGGGGGCGGGCCAGGGTGTTCAGTGTTCGGACTGCTGTGGGGAAAAAACTGTTTGTGAAGCGTGTGTGTCTGGTTAGAATGGACCTGTAGCGACCTGAGGGCATGTGCTGGAATAAGTGGTGTGCTGGGTGAGAGGGATCGTTGACTATTTTACCAGAGCGGGTGACTGTGCGTGAGGTGTAGATGGAGTCCAGAGAGGGGAGGGGGCAGCCAATAATTTTGGAGGCTGTCTTGGTGATGCGTTGGAGTTTGTGCTTGGTGTGTTTATCAGTGGAACCGTACCAGAATGTGATGGATGAGGTGAGGATGCTTTGAATTATGGCAGTGTAGAATTGCAGCAGGCGTTGTTGGCCTTTTTGATGATGGCAGTTGTGTTAATGTCCCATTTGAGTTTATTGCTGATGTGGGTGCCGAGGAACTTGAATGATTCAGTTAGGGTTATGGGTTGGTCTGAGATGGTTATTGGGAGTATGGGTGTTTTTTTTTGAAGTCCTGAAGTCTATGGCAATTTCCATGGTTTTGGAGGTGTTGAGCACACCATAGAATTGACCCAGTCTGTTGGTTCCTCTACCTTCTGTATCACCCCCAGCACTATCATCCTGTCCAGTTCTTTTTTAACACAGTCTCTCAGTGGTGCTGGAACTCTTCGTGCAGCATGCACCACTGGCTGTGCATTTGCTTTCAGCTGAATTTTATATGTGAATGGCAATACACCAAAACCCTTGAAGACATCGGCAAAGTTCTGTACTATTGAGTCAACAGAGTCACTTGGTGTACTCACAGCTGTGTTGATGCGATACACTCTTTTCACCAGCTCCAGGTCTTCACAGGCTTTATCACCCAGCAGTGAATCAAGTCCTTCAGCAACAACAGAAAAGAATAGGTGTTGCATTTTCTTTCACTGTTACATTCAGCGTGCATGTGCCTAGACAGTCAATCCTCTGTCCATTGTAATCTTTCAGTGCAAGTGTTTTCTTTCTTATACTTGGCTTATCTTTAATTTCTTTGATGTCAGACATGCTGATCAAGTTGGCTTTTGCTCCAGTGTCCAATTTCATTGTGACTAGAGTCCCGTTTATCCACAGTGGTGCTATCCATTTATCTTCTCTAATATTGTCACATACAAAGGTCTAATAATAACAGAAATGTACCTGGACCGGGTTGTTGTGAAGCCAACCCATCCAGTAAGTGCATTTAGCACAGGTCCCGGTAGGAGGAAATAAATAAAAGCATTTTCCAAAGTAAATAGAATGTATTATACAAACCCGTAAACACACACAATAGGGATAAGGTAAGGGAGAACAAACAGGGATATACCATAAGACAACCAACACTAAACAAACAAGGTAAATGATACCCCTACACTAATAACCCCATCCAAATGAGGGAAGCAATTAAGGGGGAACACTATAAACACATAAACGATCAAAGTGTCACAGGACACAAGCACAAGCCACAAGGCTGGCACTCTGGGAACCACCCAGCAATAATATAACCACAATAAGGCTATTAAAAATGAACAGGTGTGATCCCACAGTTCACACAGTCCCAAAACAGTTGGGCAATGAGGCCAACACAATAATCAAACCACACAATATTGGAAATGGCAGAAAGGCAATACAACAATCCACTCCAACAGAAATGGCAAAAGGCGCCCTGAGTGTGTGCAGCATCTCAGGTTTTATCCACCCATCCCTTAATGAGTGATTGCCCTCAGCTGCCGTCATCATCGGGCAATCAGCACACTCTACAGGAAGGGACGGGCGGCACCTGAGAAGGGGGGAAACAAAAAGGGGGTTTATTATTAACACAATGGCGCCCGACCACGGATAAATATGTGTTTCGAATCCATGCTTAATGGACCGAAGGACTGATATATCCGTGGCAAGTTGTTTTGGCTTTTATTCCATTTTAATAACCTATTCAAGGTTGCCGAGCTGCACTGCAGATGTACCCTAGTCTTTGAATTCGAGAAAGTGCATTACCGGCCAGATCCTCTTAGGGGCGCTATCGCGATAATGCAGTGTTCCCTGTAGCCGAAGTTGTCTTTTTTTTTTTATCTCTAATGTAGTTTTCTACTCACCTGAAGCGATAGCTATTGTCTGTTGCACGGAATACGTTTTGGATCACGGATTTCACTATGCAATACGGGGATTTATCATCAGCCAATGGACATATCGATCTACCAGATGGCGACCGATAACGGGGAAATGCTAGGGGGGATCCAACCGGCTCATGGTAAGATATTTTTCACGTAAATTACATGCTGATCAGGGCTTGCTATGATACTCAACCAGCCGACCAGCGTATGTGGCTACTTAGATGAACACGGTTATTGGTAATCAATTATCAGAAACAACGTCCACCCCCCCCTTTCATGCATACATGCTTGAGGATCATACCGATCATATGCAGTTTGAGTTTTAACTGTAGCTTTTGTATAACGGAAATGCCATTGGATATAACGTTAGTAGCTATTAGCCCTTTATCTCGCCTTCCAGGAAATATACTAGACCAAATGCCGTATAACGCTTATATTCACGGCGCTATCAAATGAGAACGTATTGATGAAAAAATTATTTCTTTAATCCATTTTGAAGGGACGGTTTATGGACTCAATTGACAATGAGAATGGACAGATAGCAATAATATAAAGTATAGATTTAGCTCTACAAACAGCCCCAAGTCTGTTTACATATGCTGGCCGTCTAATCCCTGTGGCCGTCAATGTGTTAAGGTGACACTACACCATATACAAATACAAACACAATATCACTACTATACTAACCTGATGTTTACATGGTGTTAGAAATACAATAATAATGATAATGATCAACCCACCTACGTCACAAGCATTCACTTCACTGTTCACTGTGGCAACAATTGGCCCTTTAAGCGCTTAGATTCTGTATATCACTCAGCCCTCATAACACAGATTTATCACCGGTGATAGTAGTACTCACTAGGGGTGTAACGGTACACAGAAGCCACGGTTCGGTACGTACCTCAGTATAAAAAATATTTATAATTATTATTATATATTTATAATAATTATAATAATAATTATTATTAAATATAATAATATTCTATAGGCTTGCCGTAGTAGTCAGTGATACTGGTGTAATTCTGTGTTCAGGCATCCACGAGTAAATTAATTGCCTACTGCACCTTTAACAACAACTTAGTTTCACTTTCACTTATTCACATGAAGCCGAGACTGAAGAATACTAGAGAACAGATGACATGTTACACAACAATGGCAGAGGATTATCAATATTTTGGATTTAAACAGTAGCAGGCAGCAGCAACTGGAGAGGAGCTCAGATGATCTGGTGGTATGTTGTGCTTTTATTTTTTCTCCAATCAGCTGTGAGACTCCGCGGTCCGCCGGAAAAGGTTGACGTGTGTGTTTGCGCACGCGTGTGTCTTTTGGTTAACATTATTGGGCGAACAAGAAAACTAAAGAAAACTGCAAAATTGTAATGACCCTGCTGTGTTAAACATTAAATTAATTCATCATGGTTTTGTTTTAGGGACAAATAGGATGTAGTAAACAGGAGAGGAGGAGGGGAGAGCCGAGTGCAGATGTCAGTGCGCGCTGTTGTTAATTCTGTCCACTTGTCATCTGAGACGTATTCGGCGTATGGCTGGATGTACCGCACCGTGACGGCCGTACCGTAAATTCGCAGGACGAATACACGTACCGTTACACCCCTAGTACTCACCATTGTATCCTGTACAATAAGGTCTTATAAAGCCTTCTAACCCATACTGCCCCCACTGTAATCATGTCTAGAGACCATTTCCTTGGTTCATGCATAGAATTCAAGAGACTTTCCGAAAATTACTTTCTGAAATGGATTAAAGAGAAAGGCCGATGCAACAAATGTGGGAGAATGCATAACACTGACAAATGCACCAGAGGCCATGTAACATTTGTAAGGAGATTCACCTGACCATTCTCCATGATGTTAATGTAAACAAATCAGCCACAGTGATGCTTACATCCTCCCCCTCAGAGCTCCTTTACATGGACAAACCCAACCGTTCCCATAAAGTAATGTTGAAAATTGTCAATGTATGTCTCCACAATGGCGAAAGGACCCTCATTACTCATGCAGTCCTAGATGATGGTGCCGACAGGTCCATTCTGCTTCCTGAAGCTGTCCAGTTCTTGGGCCTCACAACCCAGCCTGAAACCATCTCACTACGCACAGTAAGACAAGATATAGTGCAATTGAATGGAGCATCTGTGTAACTGAGGGGTACAATTCCCTGACTGTATTGAGAGTATGATATATTAAACCACTACTTAGTTATGTACTTTAATTACTGGCCATACAGTACATGAATATATATGGTGAACACCCACACAAGAATACGGCAATGACACATAAAGTTCTAGTTGGAGGGTATTTATTATTATCAGAGCAAGCAACGTTAGGTTACAGATTGAGAATTATACTCGCGCTTGTAAGGCGAAGAACACACGTAAAGTAGGTCAAGAGCGTAAGTCAATGAGAATAGTAAGATGGGTCTAAACTGACGCCACCTGTAGCATAGCAATTACATAAGGCACACTAGTACCAGCTGGAGACACTGGGGGGTTCCCTCCGGGTGTAAGGCCGGCAGGGTAGAGGAATGTTCGGGTGCAAAGTCTGGGTCAACGCGGAATAACGAGGCTCCAGATACAGGAGCCAGTGCAGTACTCCCTTGATCCGTAGACAAAGCAACAGCTATAATCCAGTATGCTCGACAGCATGGATGAAAGCTAGCCAGCCTCTTCCTAGAGGCGGGCTCGAGTGATGCTCCTCACGGGGGGTAGATCCCACACGATAGTGGGGTAGACGGTTCTCTGCTCCAGCAGTCACGGTACCAAAGCAATATAATCCAACCAGAAAAGGTTCTGCAGTCGCCGGTGTAGATTCTCCTGTGCACTGTACTTCACATTAAACTAGGTTGAACTTGACGTTACTTCACTAAACTCTGACACTTTTACTATCCTATTCGCACATGTTCTAAGTGCTCTATTTAGACGCAAGGTTGCTCACTTCACTTGGTCGTTGACTCGTGGTGAAGGCTTTACTAGTAATGAACGAATTGCTGCTGTTTCCACCTGCGCCGTATTTATACGTAAGGTGAATTATCTAGTGCCAACCTCAGTTCTGTCTCGTATTACTGCGCAAACCTGGACATGTTGAGACATGCCTTGGCGTTGCCTTGGAACGTTGCTGCTGGTCGGGGCTGTACTGGGCCTCCTGGTCCAGAGTACGTTGCTGCTGGTGGGCTTGACATTCCTCCTCTTCCTCTTCTAGGTCCTGGAGTCTTCTAGCCAGTCTCTCGGCGACGTAGGCCGGTTCTTCCCGGTGGCTGGGTCTCGTATGATAACGTTACCGTGAGCTAGGTTAGCTAGCATCAGCTACCGGTATATGGAAAGACTGTAACGTTACTGCCGGTGACATTGTGATTTAACTTGGAATACTCCTTTGCCAACTTGCTGTACTTTGCTTGCAGATCTGCAGCCATTATTGCTGGATTATGAATAGCCCCAACTTTAGCCAAGGTAACGTCAAAGCTAGCTTTCGGTTAGCTGTTCAATGCTAATAACACCAGCCACCAAGCGAACTCATCAGAGCTCCCCGTCAACAGCGCTGTCGGGACGATGGCATTTTAAGAAAGTGCTTTGCTGTTAAAATGACAAATGGCAATTGACACTTTAATTCACGGTCGATTAAGCACACGTTTGTTTTATAATGCTCACTCAGCGAGTAGGGTATATCTACAGAGCCCAACGTCCGCAGTGTTGTTGATAAATTACGTCATATGGTATCGGAGCGCAACATTAGAGGGTACTCGCCGATACCGATACCAGCATTTTAGGCAGTATCGGTGACATTTCCGATACTGGTATCGGTATCGGAACAACTCTAATAGCAATTACATAAGGCACACTAGTACCAGCTGGAGACACTGGGGGGTTCCCTCCGGGTGTAAGGCCGGCAGGGTAGAGGAATGTTCGGGTGCAAAGTCTGGGTCAACGCGGAATAACGAGGCTCCAGATACAGGAGCCAGTGCAGTACTCCCTTGATCCGTAGACAAAGCAACAGCTATAATCCAGTATGCTCGACAGCATGGATGAAAGCTAGCCAGCCTCTTCCTAGAGGCGGGCTCGAGTGATGCTCATCACGGGGGGTAGATCCCACACGATAGTGGGGTAGACGGTTCTCTGCTCCAGCAGTCACGGTACCAAAGCAATATAATCCAACCAGAAAAGGTTCTGCAGTCGCCGGTGTAGATTCTCCTGTGCACTGTACTTCACATTAAACTAGGTTGAACTTGACGTTACTTCACTAAACTCTGACACTTTTACTATCCTATTCGCACATGTTCTAAGTGCTCTATTTAGACGCAAGGTTGCTCACTTCACTTGGTCGTTGACTCGTGGTGAAGGCTTTACTAGTAATGAACGAATTGCTGCTGTTTCCACCTGCGCCGTATTTATACGTAAGGTGAATTATCTAGTGCCAACCTCAGTTCTGTCTCGTATTACTGCGCAAACCTGGACATGTTGAGACATGCCTTGGCGTTGCCTTTGAACTTGCCGTTGGGGGTATGGTCGTTGGCGCCTAGGGGTCGCTGTCCAATAGGAGAACGAATATTATGGTCTGGTTTTTACCCAGGTAAAGGGATATTCCGTGTATATATACAAAGAATATACAAGGGATATCAAACGATATATAAATATTATACAAGGGATATCAAGCAATAAATATATATATTCGGTTTAATCTGACCCTTTGTAACAATCTGTATCTTTTGAAATTTCCCCTATCAACCAGCCAACAGAAAGGCATTTGATCAATGGTGCATTCACTGCAGGCAATGTAGGACTGTCGGATGTTCCATTGCTGTCTATCGATCATGCATGCCCTCTTGTCCTCATTGGCTCAGATTATGCCCATCTCATTACAGCCACGGAGCCAGTTCTAATGGGGCCCCTTGGTGGCCCATTGGCCATACATACCAGGCTGGGATGGGCTCTCCAAGGGCCAGCCAGCTTAATTCAAGCCCATCATCACACTCTGTCTTTCACTCAAACCTGTTTCAAGAGTGAATTGCTTCGTAGTGTGGAAATACTCTGGCAGATTGACACCTTGCCCTACGTGAATGAGAAAACAGCCACAAGGTCAAAGCAAGACAAGCTAGCTCTCGATCTACTTCATTCTAAGACAGTTAGAGTAGAGATAGATGGTGTAATGCGCTATGCCACTCCGCTGCTAAGAGCTCCTAACACTGTCTTTAAAGCTCCAAAGGAAGCTGTCTTGCCCCGTCTCTGTGCTACAGAAAGACGCCTGTCCAAAGATCCCAAACTGTCTGATAAATACCAAGAGGAACTGGATAAGCTTGTGCAGTCTGGCTATGTTCAAAGGATTCCTAGTGACCAGGTGGACCAATCACATGAAACGTGGTATTTCCCACATCACATTGTTGAACACAACAACAAGCACAGAGTTGTATTTGACTGTTCCTTTGAATACATGGGCCAAAATCTGAACAAATGTCTTCTGCCTGGCCCAACACTGGGTCCTTCTCTCCTTGGGGTTCTTCTCAGATTCCGTCAACATGCCATTGCCATTTGTGGAGACATTAAAGGTATGTTCCATCAGGTGTGCCTTCTAAACAATGACAAACCATTACTGCGTTTTATATGGAGAGGGATGCAGCCGGACCAGGAACCCACTGCTTTTGAATGGCAAGTGTTGCCCTTTGGAACAACGTGTAGCCCATGCTGTGCCACTTATGCAGTTCAAAGGCATGCCCAAGATAATTCTGATGGCAATGAGGAGATCCTTAAGAATGAGGATTTTTGTAAATGTGTTGGTACGAAATCTTTACCAAGATATTTACAAAGATACTTACGAACATGTTTCAGAATGAGGACCAATATGTCTAGTGTAACACACACACACACAAACTCTCTTAGCTGTCCATCATGTTTGATGATGACGCTTGCTCCAGGGATGGGGTGAGGGGGGGGTGGGGTTAGCGACGCTGCCGCTGGTGCCACTTCTCGTCGACGTTGAGTCCGATCCTTGAGCCGCACACCCGTCCACAGATGGCGCAAGGGAAGCCAGATACCTGGGGGATGCCAGCCGCCTGCTGGTGTCGTTGCGTGCAGCTCTCAGATCTTCGGTCTTGGTTCGTTTGGTGTACTGCAGTGGCACAAGTGACTTGCCAGGCTGATCTGTCGAGTGCCAGAGTTTCAAGCTGCGTGATGTTTGCACACTTTAGGAGGTCCCTGGTGTAGTCCTTAAAGCGTCTCTTTTGGCCTCCAGCAGCCCGCTTTGCTCCTCTCAGTTGGCCATAGAGGACTTGGCGGGGCAGGCGGTGGTCAGGCATACGTATGGTGTGCCCTATCCAACGAAGATGTTTTTTGGCCACAGCTGCGGCCATACAGATTGAGTTGGTGTTGTAGAGGATGTCTGTGTGCGGGACTCGATCTTCCCAGGTCAGGCCGAGGATTCTTTGGAGGCAACGGATGTGGAAAGCGTCCAGGTTGGTGATGTGCCGGCGGTATGGGGTCCAGGATTCTGCTCCATAGAGCAGAGTGGAAAGACATACTGCGTTGTAAACGGCAACCTTGGTGCTGATCTTCAGGTTTCGGTTTTCAAAAACCCTGCTGCGTAGGCGTCCAAAGGATGATGCCGCTTTATTGATACGTGTGTATCAATGTGTACGACTGTGAGCTAAGATGGCACAGTCATCAGCGTACTGTAGCTCACATACTTGGCAGGATTTTGTCTTTGTGTGTGCCTGGAGCCGGCGGATGTTGAAGAGACTACCATCAAGGCGGTATTCCACATGGACACCATCTTCATGTCCCATGGCTCTGCGGAAGAGGCAGGTGACGGCAGAGAGGAGGAGATTAAAGAGCACCGGAGCCAAGACACAGCCCTGCTTCACCCCAACATTAACCTTAAAGGATTCTGACTGGAGTTCACCCGTCTGGACTCTGGCTTGCATCCCGTCATACAGCTGCTGAAGGATGGAGAGAAACTTGGGTGGTACCCCAAGTTTGTTGAGGTGTTTCCAGAGCAGCTCACGGCTGATGGTGTCGAAGGCTTTGCTTAGGTCTATGAAGGCTATGTAAAGATCCTTGCGATGCTCTCTGCTCTTCTCTAGCAGCTGCCTCAGGACAAAGACCATGTCGGTGGTGGATCTGGTCTTCCGAAAGCCACATTGAGTTTCCGAAAGCGCAGCTTCAGAGATGTTTTCCACCAGCCTGTTCAGCATGATCTTCGCCAGCACTTTCCCTGCGATGGAGAGGAGAGAGATTCCACGGCTGTTTCCGCAGACTGCTCTGTCCCCTTTCTGCTTGTAGATGACCACAATGTTTGCATCCTTCCAGTCCTGTGGGAGGGTCTCATGTTCCCAGATGTTGCAGATCAGGAGGTGCAGACGGCGCGTGAGGAGGTACCCTCCGTGTTTGAAAACCTCTGCTGGGATGCCATCGGGTCCAGGGCTTTTATTGTTCTTTAGACCTCTCAGTTGGCCATAGAGGACTTGGCGGGGCAGGCGGTGGTCAGGCATACGTATGGTGTGCCCTATCCAACGGAGATGTTTTTTGGCCACAGCTGCGGCCATACAGATTGAGTTGGTGTTGTTGAGGATGTCTGTGTGCGGGACTCGATCTTCCCAGGTCAGGCCGAGGATTCTTTGGAGGCAACGGATGTGGAAAGCGTCCAGGTTGGTGATGTGCCGGCGGTATGGGGTCCAGGATTCTGCTCCATAGAGCAGAGTGGAAAGACATACTGCGTTGTAAACGGCAACCTTGGTGCTGATCTTCAGGTTTCGGTTTTCAAAAACCCTGCTGCGTAGGCGTCCAAAGGATGATGCCGCTTTATTGATACGTGTGTATCAATGTGTACGACTGTGAGCTAAGATGGCACAGTCATCAGCGTACTGTAGCTCACATACTTGGCAGGATTTTGTCTTTGTGTGTGCCTGGAGCCGGCGGATGTTGAAGAGACTACCATCAAGGCGGTATTCCACATGGACACCGTCTTCATGTCCCATGGCTCGGCGGAAGAGGCAGGTGACGGCAGAGAGGAGGAGATTAAAGAGCACCGGAGCCAAGACACAGCCCTGCTTCACCCCAACATTAACCTTAAAGGATTCTGACTGGAGTTCACCCGTCTGGACTCTGGCTTGCATCCCGTCATGCAGCTGCTGAAGGATGGAGAGAAACTTGGGTGGTACCCCAAGTTTGTTGAGGTGTTTCCAGAGCAGCTCACGGCTGATGGTGTCGAAGGCTTTGCTTAGGTCTATGAAGGCTATGTAAAGATCCTTGCGATGCTCTCTGCTCTTCTCTAGCAGCTGCCTCAGGACAAAGACCATGTCGGTGGTGGATCTGGTCTTCCGAAAGCCACATTGAGTTTCCGAAAGCGCAGCTTCAGAGATGTTTTCCACCAGCCTGTTCAGCATGATCTTCGCCAGCACTTTCCCTGCGATGGAGAGGAGAGAGATTCCACGGCTGTTTCCGCTGACTGCTCTGTCCCCTTTCTGCTTGTAGATGACCACAATGTTTGCATCCTTCCAGTCCTGTGGGAGGATCTCATGTTCCCAGATGTTGCAGATCAGGAGGTGCAGACGGCGCGTGAGGAGGTACCCTCCGTGTTTGAAAACCTCTGCTGGGATGCCATCGGGTCCAGGGCTTTTATTGTTCTTTAGACCTCTCAGTTGGCCATAGAGGACTTGGCGGGGCAGGCGGTGGTCAGGCATACGTATGGTGTGCCGTATCCAACGGAGATGTTTTTTGGCCACAGCTGCGGCCATACAGATTGAGTTGGTGTTGTTGAGGATGTCTGTGTGCGGGACTCGATCTTCCCAGGTCAGGCCGAGGATTCTTTGGAGGCAACGGATGTGGAAAGCGTCCAGGTTGGTGATGTGCCGGTGGTATGGGGTCCAGGATTCTGCTCCATAGAGCAGAGTGGAAAGACATACTGCGTTGTAAACGGCAACCTTGGTGCTGATCTTCAGGTTTCGGTTTTCAAAAACCCTGCTGCGTAGGCGTCCAAAGGATGATGCCGCTTTATTGATACGTGTGTATCAATGTGTACGACTGTGAGCTAAGATGGCACAGTCATCAGCGTACTGTAGCTCACATACTTGGCAGGATTTTGTCTTTGTGTGTGCCTGGAGCCGGCGGATGTTGAAGAGACTACCATCAAGGCGGTATTCCACATGGACACCGTCTTCATGTCCCATGGCTCGGCGGAAGAGGCAGGTGACGGCAGAGAGGAGGAGATTAAAGAGCACCGGAGCCAAGACACAGCCCTGCTTCACCCCAACATTAACCTTAAAGGATTCTGACTGGAGTTCACCCGTCTGGACTCTGGCTTGCATCCCGTCATGCAGCTGCTGAAGGATGGAGAGAAACTTGGGTGGTACCCCAAGTTTGTTGAGGTGTTTCCAGAGCAGCTCACGGCTGATGGTGTCGAAGGCTTTGCTTAGGTCTATGAAGGCTATGTAAAGATCGTTGCGATGCTCTCTGCTCTTCTCTAGCAGCTGCCTCAGGACAAAGACCATGTCGGTGGTGGATCTGGTCTTCCGAAAGCCACATTGAGTTTCCGAAAGCGCAGCTTCAGAGATGTTTTCCACCAGCCTGTTCAGCATGATCTTCGCCAGCACTTTCCCTGCGATGGAGAGGAGAGAGATTCCACGGCTGTTTCCGCAGACTGCTCTGTCCCCTTTCTGCTTGTAGATGACCACAATGTTTGCATCCTTCCAGTCCTGTGGGAGGGTCTCATGTTCCCAGATGTTGCAGATCAGGAGGTGCAGACGGCGCGTGAGTAGGTACCCTCCGTGTTTGAAAACCTCTGCTGGGATGCCATCGGGTCCAGGGCTTTTATTGTTCTTTAGACCCGCAATGGCTTGACGGGTCTCAGAGAAGTGTGGTGGGGTGTCCAGGTGCATGACTGGTGGCATGTCTGGGAGATTATCCAGGATATGTGGGTCAGTGGGGTTGGTGTGATTGAGTAGAGACTCAAAGTGGTTTGCCCAGCGGGTGAGGATCTCATGTCGGTCCTTAAAGAGTTTAGAACCGTCGACTGATAGAACTGGAGCAGTCGCCCGCTTCCTGGGGCCATGCAGTGCTTTGATGGCATCGTAAAAGCCCTGGGTGTTGTGGCAGTCTGCCACACACACACACAAAACACACACACACACACACACACACACACACACACACACACACACACCCTGTGCACACCACTGTAGCTAATAACAGTATAAACTTGTTAACAATATTACGATATTAAAGCGTCTCATCATTGGGATAAAAGCAATAATCCCCATCCACCTTGTAACTGTTGCGAAGAGCCAACCTGAATTATAAGCGAAACATTATGTAAATGCACTCACTGTGCGACCCCCATGGAAATCCAAGCAAGGAGCTTTGTAACAAAACAATCCACTAAATGATGTGACCAAAGAAATTCTAAATGTAACCCAACAGCACCAACAAATGACACACAGGGGGAACTAAAATACGATTGATTGCAGAAGATGGTGCACATTTAAAGCCCAAGACCAAAGCAAACGACAGAAAGGGGAAGACGGAATGGTCACAAAAAAGCTCCGGAGCGTTATACATAAACTACAGTAACGGCACAGACAGTACATCAATATAATGTACCTAATGCAGCAATATATCAAATTATGGTGATGTAGGATCAACATTTATGTATCAACATATTGATTTGTTTTAGTTTCTCCCTTTGCCCCTTTGAATGTGGTGCGGCGTGTGATGATGAAATTCACCTTGGGTCAGTGTGTTCCAGAACCGGGCTGCGGCTCATCAATATCCCCCTGATGATGGAGACAGAGTTGAATGTGTTCTGACTGTTTTCTGAGCAAAGTGAAACATGCTCTCTGTGCTCTAGATTTATGATTGCTTGAATAGACTACACTACACACAAAAAAATAAGACTTGTGTATAACACTGAATGTGCTGTCCTCTGGGATGTGGGCATAATGGAGGGTAAAACAAAAAAAACACCTAAACTCAGTTTACCTGCACCGTTATGAGCTGAACCTTCACGAATGAAATTCATACCAGAATCATATGGAATATTATATAAAATCGGGGCGTTGTATATATCTTTGTATAGGGGAATTGTTCCCAGCATTGCTAGAAAACACACCGCTGCTATTGTGTCAACGTGTAATTTTTAAGAGTGCAGGCGGCCCACGTGGTTCTCTCTCTCTTTCTCTCTCCCTCTCTCTCTCTATGTGGTCTTGATGAATAGCTACCCTGTGATATACTGCAGTTTGGAAGAAGGTAAACAGTATTCCTGGGTGGGAGAGGTCACATGGGAGGCTGCTATAGGGAGGAAGGGGAAGCATCTTCATCTGTTACTATGGGGGGGGGGGGGTCCATACATATGGTAGCAGGAAGCAAACTAGAAGGAGGAGGTGTAGAGAACGAGAGAAGTAGAAAGCGAGAGATAAAAACATAAATACTGGGTAGTAGAGGTCACATGGGACGGTGCTACAAGAAGGAAGGAGACGCATCTTCATCTGTTATTACAGGGGGGGATCTATACATGTGGTAGCAGGAAGGAAACTAGAAGGAGGAGGCGGAGGAGATGTAGAGAACGGAGGAGAAAGCGAGAGATAAAACATAAATCCTGGGTGGGAGAGGTCACAAGGGAGGGTGCTCTAGGGAAGGAGACAAGTGTTCTAACTTATCTGTTACTACCAGGGGATCTATATCATGTGTCTGGGCACCACCATAATAACCCGCCTTGTTAAGCCTCTCAAATTCCTAAAAAATGCCCGCTTCGGTTGTGCAAGAATACAATAGTAAATAATAGTAAATAAAATAAGTAGAATAGACATGATAAAATAGACATGTTAATAAAACCTGAGATAATTGCAATACAATGTTGAGATATGACTAAAAGGCACTGGGTCCTATGTACACTACTATACAAATACAGTTTTACTTCTATGTCCCTATGCTATACTTGCTATTACTAACTATAGCCCCACCCCCACTTTCAGATTTGTTCACTCTTAGCAGCAGGTTCACCAGAACTGTTGTACCGGGTGATTTGGCTGTTCCACTAAGCACATCTAACTGAAACTGAAACACGGTCAATGAAAAGAGTATATGATAATGCGGGTTCTATTCTCTTAACTAAACATTAAATACAACTTTCTCCCAAAAAATATTCCTAAATAAATATTTTCACTGGCACAGTGCCTAACTTCGGTCTAAAGATTCAGCACCATGGACAGGTCTGCTCAAAATAATTTATTTGGGGATGACATGACAAACAAATGCAATGACGAAAGATAGTGACAAAAACAAAGGATGCAATGTGTCATGAAAATACTAATCAATGTGAATTTGCCCCTTAGTCATTTAGCTGACGCTTTCATCCAAAGCGACTTACAATTTTTGTACAACAAATCAGTAGGAAGGGTACAACTCTAAGGGTAAGTAACATTGTAAGTAACATTGTTCATCAAACAGTGTCAAACTTGAGTGCTACAGACTTGAGGTAGAAATATAGGCAAGGTAGATTCCTTGGTAGCAGAGTGCACAATAGTAAAAGACAGTACAAAGGTAAGGTGAATGTGTTTTTAGTCGATGATGGAAAATGGGCCGGTTTTGGCTGTCCTGACTGTGGTGGGAAGTTCGTTCCACCATTGTGGAGCAAGGACCAATAATAGCCTGCTTCTCTTTGATGACCCTCCCAGAGCTCAGATAGGAGTGGGTCTGAGGCGGCCAGAAGATATAGAGCAGAGGGTCTTGAGGGTGTGTAGTTAGAGGCCATTGACCGGAGGTAGGAGGGAGCCGTTTTGCACGGTATGCCAGGTCAAGGACCTTGAAGCGGATTTGTGCGGCGATGGGAAGCCAGTGCAGCTCTCTAAGAAGTGGGGTAACATGGGCTGACTTTGGTAATTGCTCAGGAGCAGGTGTGTAAAAAGTACCCAGAAATTATACTTAAGTGAAAGTATGGGTACCATCTCAAAATCGTACTCAAGTAAAAGTCAGAGTATCTGGCTAAAAACACACTTGAGTAAAAGTAAAAAAGTTTCTACTTTTAAACATACTAAAAAGTAAAAAAGTAAAAAAGTAAAAGTAAAAACTTTTTTTCTGACTGTCTATTCTTCTGATAGCAGGTGTTTAATCAAAGATCACCACTTTCTAGTCTTGCACAAGGACCAATCAGCATGGGTATGGGCGGGTACATTTTCCATTGATGGGGATTTGATTGGCTGTTTTTAGTGCAGCCGCAGGATTAATAACGTTAGCGTTAGTTCGGCCGGAGAAACAAATATACGAATTAAAATGGTTGGACCTGCGAGATTTGTACTTTGTAGGTCTGCATTTGAAATGTAAGGAGTAAAACGTTTTTTTTTCTCTGAAATGTAATTGAGTAAAAGTACAAGTATACAAACCTAATAATACTTGAGTAAAGTACAAATCCCCAAAAACTGTACTTAAGTATTGTAACAAAGTACAATTACTCAAGTACTTTACACCCCTGCTCAGGCAGGTTCTGGTTGTTGCGGTGATGTGAGCGGAGAAGTTCTTGGAGGTCGGGGACGAAGCCACGGCTACATTCTCCACTGTGATCGAAAGGTCGGTCAGTGGGGAGGATTCGATGAGTAGGAAACAGGTCTGGGGGACCAAAATTCAGGTACTCGCCCTGTCAGTTTTAATGACATTTCGGGACACCGAAATTCTTTGGTGCATCATGCATGTGGAAAACCAACCCGCTGGAGGAAGAGGGAAGAGAGGAGAGACAGGTGGCAGGTGGATGAGAGGGAGCAGGGAGGAAGGAGGCCACAAAGGAGAGACAGAGGAGGAGGAAGAGAGAACAGTGTTTGTATGGGGGAAGTAGAGACGGTGGAAGAATAACGGCTGAAAGAACATCATCCCATGCAGTTCAGTTGTGTTTATCCATTGATCTGAACATAAAGGGGCCCCGATGTGCTGTATCATTACCCGGGCCCTGTCTGGCCTACATACAGGTCTCTCGCACAGATGCAGTGGCCACGCCGAGGTTGCATTTGGCCCCGGTGGCGTGTAGGAATCTAAATGCAAATTCAGGGGGGGGGGGGGCCGGGTCTCTGGGGCAGTGCCGCCCATACAAACACAGATATGTATAAAAAAATATTTTTATATATATTTTTTTAAACCTCTGTCAGTGGGGATAAGCTTTTCGGGAGAGACATTTCTGTCGCCTTTTGTGACACAAGATTAAGTTAATCTTCGGCGCGGCGAGAGAGGAGAGGAGGAGGAGGAGTAGAGGCAGCGGCAGCTCAGTTTTAAACAGCATTAAGAAAAATAAAGTAGGTTCTTGCCTGTTTGGTGGCGCTCCACGCCTCGTCGGGGTGATTCCAGCCTCCTTGGCGAGGTGCGATATGGGGTGGAAGTAGTAATGCTGTGTTGCATGCTGCCCACAGGTTTCTTCATTCTGTTTCACTGGGTCAGATTTAAACGGAGAGAGAAAGCGGGGGATCGGCCGTGTAGATAGAAGAGGAAGTTATCATGCGCTGTGGTATCAGAGGATGTGATGGTAGACAGCCTGCTGCCATAGAGCTGCCAAAGGACCTGATTGCAATGTGAGATATTTTCAGGTGTTTTCTATTTCTTTGTAATGTGCCCCTCCAGTTGTATTTTAAACCCTTAAACATGTCTGTATTGAATAACAATTTGTATAAATGTTTTTTCCCCCCGCTCAATTGTTCAATAAACTAAACAAGAAAAATACCCTAGCAGCATTTCTACACCTTTACCCTCATAGAGAATGCTGGTTCTCACTCACTGTGGTTGAGTTAATAGTTAATGACACACGCACGCACGCACGCACGCACGCACGCACGCACGCACGCACGCACGCACGCACACACACACACACACACACACACACACACACACACACACACACAGTGTCAAAAATAGACCTGGATACGAGGAGGGGCTGTTTTAGTCTTCAGGCGTTCCCTGTCAAGTCTTAACTTCTTCATCGAGCTGAAGAGGTGTCTCATCATAGCGCTCACCCACATGTTCAAAGCAGACCAAACGGGTGTCAAGACTTATAGAAAAAAGATGGAGAGAGAGAGAGAGAGAGAGAGAGAGAGAAAGAGAGAGAGAGAGAGAGAGAGAGAGAGAGAGAGAGAGAGAGAGAGAGAGAGAGAGAGAGAGAGACATATGGGGATGGGGGGGGGGTGGTCAGCTCTTTTCGGCGGCAGTTGAGCAGATATCTAGTTTTTACCACTTGAAAAGGTTGGCGCTCATTTTTCATTCTTTCCGAAGTCTGAGAGGCCGTAACAGCCTTCCTTGATATTCCCTTATGTTTAAATATTGAATGTACATATACATATTTCACAGGCCATGAACAAGGCACAGGGCAGGGTAATAAACTCTCCTCTAACTGCCGTGAGTTAATCTCTCTCTCTCTCTCTCTCTCTCTCTCTCTCTCTCTCTCTCTCTCTCTCTCTACCTTTCTCTCACAGCACCCTGAACAACCAGTAATGGCGCTGCTGGGAGCTCCCACTGTAAGTGTAAAAGATAGGGAGAGAGAGAGGGAGGGAAAGAGAGAGGGAGAGAGAGAGGGAGGGAGGGAAACAGTTGGAGAGAAAGGGATAGAGAAGGAGTGAGGGAGGGAGAGAGGTGGTGACGGAGAAGGAGAGTGATTGAGCTGAGGGGAAGGAGGGAGGGAGAGAGAGACATTTGATGAAGGAGGAGAGAAAACGAGAAGGGGAGAGAAGGAAAAGAAAGAGAAGGAGGGAGAAAGAGGAAAGGAGAGAGAAAGCACGCTAGGGGGAATGAATGTAGGGAGGCAGAGCAGAGAGTTATGAGAGAGAGATTAATCTAGGAGAAGGAAATACGAGGAGATGGAGAGATGATTGAAAGAGTAAGGAAATGAGAGATAGAGATAATTATTAAAGAGAGAGAACGAGAGAGGGAATGCCTTCCGAGAACTGACTGGGGGATATTTGTTTAACTTCATTGAACGCCAGGGGCTTGTGTTTAAACACAGCTTAGTGTTAATGATGGGTCATTATCATTATGAAGGACTATATCTATACCCAGACACCCCCCCCCCCCCCCTCTCCTGAAAAGGATTGGGAGAAGGAACGCTACACTGTCTGGACCTGCTGACTGTCGTTTTCACATGAGTTTCTTAATTAGATATTCATCTAAAAGATTTTAAAATTATGAATAATATACATACCTGTGAATAATCATAAGTGGACTCCACTTTCTACTGCTTCATTTTGTTAAAGAAATCGAATAAAGATTAGACTTAATACACACATACCAAAGAGGGCATGTTAAAACAAATTACCGCTATGCTCCTATGTAGATCACACCGCGGTCAAGCGCATTTGTATTCATCCCCAATCTGGAGCACAAATCTCCTTGTGTGACGGGTTTATGATTTAGTCCTGATTATGGAACAGAGAGAGGAGATCTTGATCGGAATTCACTAATAATTCCTTTTTTGGTATTCTCTTCGTCTGCCCTCTTGGAGCGAGGTCAGAGGTCACTGGTGCTGCTTCTTGAAGGGGTTTGCACATGGCCTGCTGATTTCTCGTCTGCACTGCACTTAACCCCCAACTGCTCCAGTGGAGCTGCTCAGTGGCTGACAGTGTCAGACTGTGGTTGTGCTGGGCGGCTCCCAGGTGTGACTGTATGTAACTGTGTGAATGTGAAGCAGGGTGTTGCTGAGAAAGAGCAATTGGGCCGGAAGTGACTCACAGCCAGGGGCGTAACAGGAAATTCTGGGCCCTGTACACATGCCTCTCCTCCCCATCCATGACTCATTATTCACACACACCTCCAGACAATCTAACACATTAATTGACATAGTGGACAAAAGGGCAGCACTAATTTGCGTTTGAATTGAATTGCTTCGAACATGTACCAAATAATTAGTAAGAAAACTAAACAAGAATAATCACGAACAAATAACACAGGAAATTCTCAGTAAAATAATATTACAGTATCTGTCTGAAAAGGAGTTGGAAGAAGTATACACATATTTTCTCCTATCCTCTTTACCTGTAATATTTAATATAGTTGCTGTTATTACCACACCTTCAAAAAGTGCTTAATTTTTGTCATAAGCTTGACCATTTTAAGCCTTAACACATTCAGCGCCAGGGATTAGTCGGGTCCTTGTGGCTAACGTGCCACGTTTCCATAACATATTTTCACTGTGCATCACTATGTTTGGAGAGCTATATCTATATTCTATTTTATAGCTATGTAGACAATACTATAGTAATTTGACAGTGACTTTCTTCCGTTGAACATGCAAAAAATAGATAATTTGTTCATGCATACGTTCGCACGTTATCCCGTGGTGAATATAAGTATAGTTTAGGAGTGATCCGGGATCATTCCTGAAACGCTGAGTTATAGGGCGCTACGTGTATTCTACTATAAGCGTTGGCGTTTCTTGCCTGGACACGCTACTATTTCCAAATCAAATGTATATAATCGCGATTTCCAGTATTGGTGTCCATCTGGTCCCAGACATAATTTGGCACAATTTATGGATTGAGTGTGCCAGATGCGTTTTGAAGTGGTCAGATGAAGTGATTTACTCGGCTCCGTCTAAATATAGCGCCCAGAGGGATTTGAGTGTAACACAGGGTTAGATATAAGGTTTCAATGGGTGGGCGACACTGCCATCTGGCAGGATGCGGCCGGTATTGCACTTTGGCGATCTCAAAATCCTTTCCTATGGCAACACTGAGGTCAGTGGATGAATAATGAATAAAAATATCGAATAAAAGAAAAAACGACCACCAGATATCTCGGGTCTGGCGTCCAATGCATGGCGAGTTAACCCGACTTATCTCGGGTCTGGCGCTGAATGTGTCAATAGCCTGCATAGGAAAACAACCTTTTAGTCCAGATCCTCTGAGGGCCCCCACCCAGCTGGGTGCCTTGGGTGGTCACCCAACCCCCCCCCCCCCACACACACACACTGACTACGCCCCTGCTCACAGCTCTCTGTCATCTCCCACTGGGGATTAATGGGGACAGGCAGAGAGAGGGAGAAACAGAAGGAAAGAGAGAGAGAAACAGATGAAAGTTCATCTACTTACACTTGAAAGGCGTATTGTCTGCATGGTTTTTTTTAATTGGCCGCTTCCATGATTGTTTTGGTTGCAGAGCATGTGAGTGAAGTCATGCCTTTTATTGTAATATTGAGAGTAAAGTATAAATCCACTTCCTGGAAGTAACCGAGGAAACTATAAAAGAAGGAAAGGTCATTGCATTACTGTGTAGCCCATGAACGCACATTGGTGACAAACTTGAAAGCTCTCTGTGCAGTTAGCATAATGGTGAATGGAGCGACCACTGCTCCATACAGTTGGCATAATGGTGAATGGACAGACCACTACTCCATCTCTCCTCTGTCATTATAACAGGTTATTAACCAGGGTGATGGAGGCACTGACACTTGTTTTATTTATAACTAGGGGGACCAAATATGTATGATCCGAATGCAGGACAGCGTGTCGATTTTACATTTATGGATGATCTCCACCTTGGCTTGTTGCACAAATCTTATGAAATAGGCTACTATACGTTTTCCAATTCACTGTCAGTAATTAATTATGCACCACTGTCTAGAGACTACTGTCATCTGAATTATGCATGTGAGGTATTTCTTTAGTATCACAACATTATTTGGCTATATTTAACAGCTGTGAAAAGAATCATGAAAAATCACACATTAGGAAATAAACGGGAAAATGTCAACAAACCTTCCCAATCAGTTTCATTACATACATGATTTCTCAGGTCTTTTCCTGCTTTTGGTTTGGCTCCAGAGTTCACTTGGAGGCAGATAGAGACCACCTCAAACAGGCGAACCAGGCTGCGGACCTGAGTTCTATTTCTGTGTTCACACTAGCCCTAATGAACCGCACCACAGGGGTAAATGCTCCAGGGTTTGATTTAACCAGACTAAACAAGGCTGGTGATGTTTATAAAAGTCTTGACATGAGAGAAAATTGCTTCGACTTGAATCTCGGTCTTCACGGTGCTCCACCGTATGGCAGGCAGCACGAGTGAACATTAACATTTACATTTAGTAATTTAGCTGACGCTTTGATCCAAAGTGACAAGTTCTGTACAACATGTCAGCAGGAAGGGTACAACTCTGGCAGCTAAGTAACATTGCATCAGGCTGCTCAACGAACAATAAACATTATGCAACAACCATCAAATGCACACAGCACACACATCCACACGCGCACACTCACTTTAAACAAACAACACACTGCAGCACCCACTCTCCACACTTTAGATCACCTAAACTCACTTTATATTTATTGGCAAATGATTTGCACTACAACTCGTACACCTTACTGTAAATTGTACCTAAATTGTACCTCATCCCATTTCTGCTTTGCACTATATAGTATTGTATATTAGTACATTGCATAGTATATTGTATATTGTATGGTAACTCAGTTACTTCTATTCTGCATCGAACATTGTACATATGTCTATACTGAACACTGTGACTTCTATTTTTACTTCTATTACATGCTATACTGTTTTATTTCATACTTATCTTGCCTAGCACAGTCTCTGGAGCGTAACAGTAAGAAGCATTTTGTATAAAAGTATTCTGTACTTCTGTATGACAACTATTAAAGAAACTTGAAACTTGAAACATTGTTCGTCAAACATTGTTGAACTTGGATGCTACATGTCTTGAGTGCATAGTAGTATAGACAGATTCGCATAGTAGGTATACTTATAGGCAAGGAAGATTATTTAGTTGCAAAGTACATGCTAGTAAAATAATAGAATATATATACTGTATATACTGTATATTTATAAAAAAATTATATTGAAGTGTTTTCAGTCAAATAAAGTTATGCTATTCTTTGTATTGTATTGATGTATTGAACCTTTTAATTAATCCAATCATAAACAACCATTATGTCATTAAAATATAATGAATGTAATCCAATCAAATTTGAGCATGAATTGTGTGTGTGTGTGTGTGTGTGTGTGTGTGTGTGTGTGTGTGTGTGTGTGTGTGTGTGTGTGTGTGTGTGTGTGTGTGTGTGTGTGTGTGTGTTGGTGACACATCTGCTTTGTCCTTAATTTCTGTGTGCTGCTGTGTGTGCTAGTGTGTGTGCTAGTATGTGTGCTGCTGTGTGTGCTAGTGTGTGTGCTAGTATGTGTGCTGCTGTGTGTGCTAGTATGTGTGCTGCTATGTGTGCTAGTGTGTGTGCTGCTGTGTGTGCTAGTGTGTGTGCTGCTGTGTGTGCTAGTGTGTGTGCTAGTGTGTGTGCTGCTGTGTGTGCTAGTGTGTGTGCTGCTGTGTGTGCTAGTGTGTGTGCTAGTATGTGTGCTGCTGTGTGTGCTAGTATGTGTGCTAGTGTGTGTGCTAGTGTGTGTGCTAGTATGTGTGCTAGTGTGTGTGCTAGTATGTGTGCTGCTGTGTGTGCTGGTATGTGTGCTGCTGTGTGTGCTGGTATGTGTGCTGCTGTGTGTGCTGGTACGTGTGCTGGTGTGTGTGTGCTGGTATGTGTGCTGCTGTGTGTGCTGCTGTGTATGCTGGTGTGTGTGCTGCTGTGTGTGCTGGTACGTGTGCTGGTGTGTGTGTGCTGGTATGTGTGCTGGTGTGTGTGCTGGTATGTGTGCTGCTGTGTGTGCTGCTGTGTGTGCTGGTGTGTGTGCTGCTGTGTGTGCTGGTGTGTGTGCTGCTGTGTGTGCTGGTGTGTGTGTTCTGGTATATGTGTTCGAGTTTGTGGGGTTCCGCCTGTCTGCTGATGGCCTCAGCCCGCTCCACTCTAACGTGGAGACCGTGCTGCGCCTGCCTGAGCCGTCCTGCCCGCGTGAATATTTTAGGCACCCAACTTGTGTTCAGCGTTTCTCTGATTGGCCACTACGCCCATGTGACCGCGGCAGCGCGAGAGAGCGGCAGTGCGGAAATAGGCTGCATTCTATTGCCATTCTCTGCGACAAACTCTAACCTTAACCAACTCCGAAACAGCGCCTAAACCATCGGCGTATTTAGACCACTATCACTAGGGCACGTGCCCTAGTGATCATAATTTGTGCCCCAGTGATTACATAATAATTCTTATTTTTTTTTTACTTCGCTTTGAAATATTATAGTGAAATATTTTGCACTGTTTTTGATTTATCTTGTTGAAATCCTCCAACAGGCTCTTTTTTGGAGGTTGAATGGTTTGCACACCCCTATGACAGAGGCTGAGCATACATGGTACATCCCACCAGCTGACTGAGTCAGCTGGCAGCGCAGTTGAGCCAGGTAAACAGTAAACACACACACAGTGCTCGACGAGGCACCACGTTTCAAATGGACATCAGAAAGTGCTTCGCCAAAGCGTTGCAGAGTAAAAATGAGAGAGGTAAGAGTTATAAGGCTGTCAAGAAAGCCCGCATGAATTTGAAGAATCTCCCATCCCTTAAGTTTAACCACAACGTTACCGGAGGAATTAGCTGCTAGAATAGGCACCGACTATATCTGGTAAGCACGTTGTCGTATGGTCGTAACGTGCGTGCATACCAGATATAGGCTAGCCTAGCTAGGACCTTTATACAGTAATAGCCTATCTATCTGCCTATGCCAGTAATTTTTATATTCTGCAGTTGTCTTTTGGAACAGTCTGCCCAGTGACTTGAAAATCATAGATTCATAGTTAGATTCAACTAAATCCAGCCTGAAGACTGAATGAATGAATGAATGAATGAATTAATGAATGAATGAATGAATGAATGAATGAATGAATGAATGAATGAATGAATGAATGAAAACTGTATTTAACAGATTGCAGAATGGATACAATACAGTACGGCTCAATACACACAATTGTTAAGGCGATGCAGACCAGAGAAAGACGTTTGTCTTGTTTACATCAGGGTCCCCCATTTTCAATTCATAGTGACATTTATGACATAGGATGACATTATAGGTATTTTAGTACTGTTACATTTGTGACATATACGATATGCAAATACACAGTACTGTTACCCATAGATCCTGACAGAGTATATGATGGGCAAGGCTCAAAAGGGACTATAATTAACCTAGACACTCAGCAAAAAGGCACCCTTGCATGTTTATGAGTCTGTTATGTATAAATAGTAAATGGTATATGTGATGTGTTGTGATGTGATGTCATGTCTGTATGATGCATGTCTAAGCATGTCATTCCTATCTATATATCTTTTTAAATCTATTCTATTCTACAATTTTATTGCACTGCACTATTGCACTATTTTACTCTATTTTATCTTGCTCCTTTTATTGTCTATTTAAAACTGAATCAATCAATATTCCTATATATATATAATATTATTTTCATGTTTCTCCAGACAAAGTGCAAAGTGCAAGAGGTGTTCAATGCAAGTAAAGCACTTTAAACTTTAAGTATGACTAAATGCTTTCTTGACTATATATATAGTAACTGTTCCAAAATGCATAGATTTCTATGTATTTTAGGGGTTTGGGGGGCTAGCTCTTTTTAATATAAATGTCAGATTGTTTTATATATTTCATAGATTTCTATGCATTTCAGGAGTTTGGGGGGCTGGCTCCCCAAAATAATTAAATAACATAACCCTAACCTAACCCTAAAACCGAAATAAAGTAAAAAAAAATAGTTACAAAATCCACCCATTTTCGCCCACAAACCGGCCAAAACCGGCCAAATATTTTGGTGCCCTTCTGTGCCCTAGTGAGGTGCTGGGTCTAGATACGCCCCTGGCCTAAACTTAACCCTTCTAACCTTAACCAACTCCGAAACAATGCCTAACCTTAACCCTAACCTTAACCAACTCCGAAACAATGCCTAAACTTAACTATAACCATAACCAACTCCGAAAGAATATTGCCATGCTAACCGTCGATGTTAAAAGAGGGGGAATTACGGCTGCATAATGCTGCCGCGGCAGAGCTCTGCCGCTCCGCTCTGCCGCTGCCGCATCGCTGCGGGGGCGTGGCTAGACGCAAGTTGGTTGCCTAAAATATTCACGCGTCCTGCCCAGCTCAGCTCTCGTCGTTTCTGGGGATGACAGCCTGTGTTTCCTTCCCCAATACTCCGCGACCACCGCCCCACAGGACGCGGTATGTGCATGCTGCTGTGTGTGCTGATGTGTGCTGCTGTGTGTGCTGATGTGTGCTGCTGTGTGTGCTGGTATGTGTGCTGCTGTGACCCTTGACTGTTGGACGAGTTACAACTTGTTGTGATTTGCAGGTTGACAGGCCACACGTTTCTGATGAGCATTATTGCTGGCTAACCTTAGGCTTAACCTTAGTTTATCAGACTATTTATGGTGACATTTTCTTTCAATACGAGCTCCTGGAGAGGTTTCAGATGAAGATGATGACTGCAGCTACACGTTGTTGTCATTGGATTGACACGCTACGTTTCTGCAGAGCAGCCTGTAACCTTTATTTACCCAGGGTAGGTTCGCTGAGCACGGATGCTCTTTTTCAGCTACGCCCTGCTTCACATTCACACAGTTCCATTCACACCTGGGAGCTGCCCAGTACAACCACAGTCTGACACCGTTGGCCACTGAGCAACTCCACTGCAACAGTTGGGGGTTAAGTGCCTTGCTCAAGGGCACTTCAGCGGTTGGTGTTAAGGGTATGGGAGAGAGTTATTCATTCACTTCCCCAGCCCAGATTTTTCCTGCCGGTCCGGGGGATCGAACCGGCGACCTTCCAGTCACAAACCCACTTCTCTAACCGTTAGGCCACCGCTGCTTCCTAGCTTGCTAACGTTAGGAAGGCAGCTGTTTATTGGACTATTGATGGCGATTCTCTTCTCTCTACGAGCTCCTGGAGAGGTTTCAGATGAAGAGCCTCAATGGTAGGTTTATTTTTACAGTATTTGTGTGAAGGAATGAGAATTTGTTCCGGAGTGTGTCTTTGTGTCTGTGTGTGTGTGTGTGTGTGTGTGTGTGTGTGTGTGTGTGTGTGTGTGTGTGTGTGTGTGTGTGTGTGTGCGTGCGTGCGTGCGTGCGTGCGTGTATCTGTGTTTGTATGTGTGTATGTAGGTATATATCTGTGTATGCTTGTATGTGTGTGTCTGTCTCTGTGTACTTAGGGAGTCTTTAGTGAGAGGGGCACAGAGACAAAGGAGAGACTAGCATCTCTTTAGAAACATACCCCAACTCTGCACGTTAACCCTTTCACTACCACACTACAGAAGGTTAACCTTTCACTACCACACCATGAAGTAAGTACTGTGACATCAGTACGGTGAAGTCAGAACCGTGACATCAGAACCGTGACGTCAGAGCCGCGACGTCAGAACCGTGACGCCAGAACCGTTACGCCAGAACCGTGACGCCAGAACCGTTACGCCAGAACAGTGAAGTCAGAACCGTGACGTCAGAACCATGAAGTTGCAGGATGAATACACGTAACGTTACACCCCTAATCACTACACAATTATATTCTATTTGATCCTATCCTGTCCTATTTTCTACTCACATAGGGAACAAAAAGAGAGGAAGATACTCTTTGCTATGCAGTTTTCAACCTTTTCACTGTTACGCAGGTCTCTCTCTCTCTCTCTCTCTCTCTCTCTCTCTCTCTCTCTCTCTCTCTCTCTCTCAGTGCCATAGTGCTCAGATGCAGCGGGAGGGGAGCCAGCACGTGACAGCTGACAGCTGTTTGAGTTCCCGTTCACGTCCAACTGGATGGATTTGCACGGCTTAGACCGTAAGTTAGCTAAATGAAGCCCTGAAGGACCGTGAACGAGCACGCTAGCAGCAGCAGCAACAACACTCCGAAGCAGCCAATAAAAGAGACTTATCTTCCGTTCAGGATGAAAAAAAGACGCGGGGCACTTCTCTGTCACATCAGGGGAGAGGGATGAGAGAGGGATGACATTACTGATGGAACAGAGTAACCCTGTTTAGAAACTGAGCCTAAATATCTGGTGAGCGCCCTCATGAAAAAGTAGCATGGTATTTCCATCATATACCATGATGGTAATGACCAAGATTTATTTTTTTATCATTTCCTTTCCTCTCGTTCCTTTTCTTTTCCTTTCCTTTCTTCTACTCTCCTTTCCCCCCTTTCCTAATCACAGATATCCTTTCCTTTCCTTTCCTTTCCTTTCCTTTCCTTTCCTTTCCTTTCCTTTCCTTTCCTTTCCTTTCCTTTCCTTTCCTGGTCAGTCCATTCCCTCATACTGACAGATGATGAATCCAGAATGTATAGCTGAGACCACCGGAGAGAAGGTCTGGACGTGCAGGTCAGCCAGGGCAGATTCAGTTCACCTCTAGAAGAAGAAGTTGTGGTTCCATGTTGTGGATTCTCAGTGTGTCTACACTACAGTATAGATTTCCCCTGTAAGATGTGAGCAATAGTACACACTATCTTCCATATAACCTGAAAGATTATTTATTATTACACAATAAAGTAACACTTCAGTGTAACTTTAAAGGCCCAATCAGTGATCCAAACATGCTGTAAATAGTGAGTCCTGTTTTATTCTCTAGTTGATTGACTGAACTCTTGATACAATGACTAACACTAGTCATTGTATGAGTTTTTAAATATATTCACTGTATTTTGTGGCTGTAAAATGTTTACATTGTTTGTGTCTGTAATGTAAACACAGGAAAAAAATCAGATCTAACTCATTGGGGGCCAACAGCAGAGGGCGCTGATGGCCCTTCAGCGCCAGTGCTTTATCCAATGTAGGATAGGACTTACTTGCGAGTGCTTAAAATATATTAAATATAATAGCAATAGATCTAAATAACACGTTGATCGTCAGTGAGTTGCTTCCAGTCAACATGCACGAAACAGATAATTTTTTCATACATACGTTTTATACCATGATGAATATGAATATATTTCTAGAGCGTTCTGTCTAATCTCAATAAACTCCAGCAAATCGAGCTTCAATGTATTTCCTTAGAAATCATGCCATTTGTCGCTTGATCAAATAAACACTAGATTATCGATATTATATGTGTCATCATGCATGAACAGAAGCAGCGTCTGAAAAATCGCTTCTCCGTACTTTGGTCGGCACGAACCTCACACACACACACACACACACACTCTGATGGCGGTGAAAGAAACATCGGATTAACCCAAGATTCATAACATAAAGTCCTTACCTCACATCTGATGTAGTTCAAAAAGATTAATCCAATTCCTGATCACCATTCCAAATATTGATCGCGTTTATTGATCCAACGTTATATCTCCAAAACACATAATCCACGCTGCTCCGAGTGTCCCCAGTCCATCTGTTATAATGATACTGCATGCCCGAGAAGTCAAACCTGGACCGGACTTCTTAGATCGATGCACAGTCCCAGCCAGAGGGATTCCAATGATGTGCAATACCATCCGGGAGGCGTTAGGCGGCGGTATTTGCCCTTTGCGAGCTCAGACCCATTCTCAATGATAACATCAGGCTGGATGGATGAAAAATGTATGGATATAGCTAATAAAAGAAATAACGATTAAAACCCGGATTTTCTCGGGTTTGGCGCCCCAGGGCATGGCGAGTTAACCCGACTTTTCTCGGGTCTGGCCCCGAATGTGTTAACTTACAATGAGTCCCAAAATAGTTTAAACCCTATGTCACATGTCATATCAGAAAATCAAGGTAAAGACACTCAGGGGCATAAGCTAAAACAAACAGGATAAGGGCAGGGCTGTGCACAGACATTTTGGGGGGCAGGGGCTGAAGCAATAAAAAGGGCACTCACCCCACCGACACTATTCCTACCCTGACATTTCCCTCTTTTTATTTGACAGAATTTCAATACAAATGAAATACAATTAACACCAGACACTTTTTGACTCTGAGGGCAAAAGGCCCTATCTGTGCACGTGCCTGGATAGGAGAGCCGCCAGTGAATGAATGCAAAAAACATTGGGTACTTTACAGACTTAGTGTCACAAAAACATAGCAGGTACAAAATGAATTATTTAGAGATACGACATGGATACATGGATACATGGATACACACACACACACACACACACACAAACACGCACGCACACACACACACACACACAAACACACACACACACACACAACCACACACACACACACACACACACACACACACACACACACACACACACACACACACACACAAGCTGCTGAAGGCAAGAGGAATACATGTATAATCTAGATATAGGGGGGGGGAACTATGTACAGGGAAAAAACACATTTCAGGAAATCATACACACACACATACACAAACAAACATGACAGATCCAACGTTTCATTAACTCTGCAGACAGAGACACCCCAGATCATTCCTACAGTACCACTCCGCATCCCTGAAAGAGAAGCTCTCTATAATCCACTTTCTACTCCTCCGGCACATCTGCTCCACGAGAAGGAAATACTTTAAAGAAAATCCAGGGACAGAAGGAGCGAGGAGCGAGGGGCCATGCTCACAGAACAGTGTGCTCTCTGCATACACTCTATAATCACAGAGAGGTCCTTCTTTCACCCTCCTGAAACCTCTGTCGGAGGTGGGAGGTCCCTCCTGTCCAACAGAATAAAGCAAAGCTGAACCTACGTGTGTAGTAATTGAGCTATGTCAAACCCTGCCCTCTTTTCTTGATCCTCCAATCACAACTGAGTGAGGGAAGGAGGCTCAAGAAAAGAGGGCGGAGCTTGAGATAGGTCAATTATGATGAACATCTATGCCAGAGAGAGGGAAAATGGACACATTGAATACCACGTCCCCACATGGACTTAAATGTGTAAACCTTTTTTGTTGGAATTTTGCTCCAAAACACATCTTAATATGGATACTGAACTAGGGTTGTCACCCAAATCAGGTTAGAACAAATGAAATAATTAGTTTGAATGAATTCAAACTTTTATCAGATCCCTCTATTATAGCCCCCCCCCCCTCTCCCTGCAAGTAATCCCAAAACGATTATTGTCATCGCTTGGATAGTTAGTTGTAATTGCATATTGCTTCTAGACAGGCACCCGAGAGAAAGAAAGATAGAGATGTATTTGTGAGAGAGAGAGAGAGAGAGAGAGAGAGAGAGAGAGAGAGAGAGAGAGAGAGAGAGAGAGTTTTTTTATCGCATCATTACAGTTCGATCAGTTAACATTTGACCAGGTTTGATCGATAGGTCGATATCTACTGTGGGCGAGTTTCATTGACCAGTCTAACAGCAGTGCAGAGATAAAAATTTCACAGAGAGGCTCCCCCCTCTAACCAATCAGATAAACTGAAATTGCATTTTGTTGGAATAAGCACAGGATTTAGTGGTTATTTAGTGGTTAGTCTACACAGTCTTCTTTGCCAGACTGTGTTGAATGACGGCCGCTATAGATTCAACCACTAAAAGTGCTTATTCCAATTAAACTTCCTTCAGGCTTCTCTGATTGATTGAGAAATGTTCGAATGGAATATCTCTGCACTTCTGCTACACTGGTCAGGGTCTCCTAACCACCCGTAGGTCTAACTTAAAGTCTAGGGGGGGACATGCTTTTGCGGTCGCAGCCCCTGACCTCTGGAACAGCATCCCCATGTCCATTAAATCTGCCCCCTCCATCGAGTCTTTTAAATCAAAACTCAAAACCCACCTATATCGCCTGGCCTTCCCTGACTCACTTTGACTCTTGCTGTACTTGTTGACGTGTTGTTCTGTTTTTCCTTTGTCTATCCGTTGATTTTATTAAATTTTTTCTGTTTATTTTATACTGGTGAGGATTCGCCTGTTCCCTGGACCTTTGTTCCCTGTCTCCTCACCTCACCAGCCCCCACCTTTGGACTTTCCCTGTCTACTCTCCTCAACAGCCCCCACCCTTGCAATGTTTTACTTTCCTCTACTCTTCACCAGCCCCCACCCTTGGACTACCTTTCACAGCTGTCTTAGTTTATGATTAGCGCCCCAGAGGGCTTTAAATACCTGGACCTCCCCTCCAGTCCTCGTCGGGTCGTTCTGTATGCTGGTTCTGTGTTCTGGACTCTGTATCTTTATCTGTGTTCAGTGTTCATGGAGTCCTGGACGTTACCATCACCTGCCGCGTCTCCGGCGTGAGACGTCGACGTGCCAGCCATCACCACCTGTCGCCATTTGCCTGGAGTGGGACACCGTCTGCGCTCTCTAATTCTCTACGGGAGGTTTTCCAGTGTTCCCACTCCAGACGTCAAGCCGGCGCGCTCCCACTCCGGACGTCAAGCCGGCGCGCATCGCTTCCTAGTTCCACGGGAGGATGCGTCTCTTCGCCCCGGTCCCCTGGGACCCCGGTGTTCTGCGCTGCCCGTCTGCAGCATCCGAGGAAGATCTCCGTGCCAGGCCTCCGCCGTCGGGCCCCTGGTTCCCATGCCAGGCCTCCACCGTCGGAACCCTTTTCTTATCCCTGTAAGCAGCTCTGGCCCTCGCCCTGTCCAAGGCCTTAACCCTGTTCTCTGTCCCTGTCTCCAGCCCGCCTCTCCGGGCCTCTGTCCCTGTCCCCCTTTCCAGTGCCCCTGGTCCTGGTCCTTGACATTTTGCCCTGGCCCTGTCCCTTAGCCTTAGCCCCTTAGCCTGTTCGCCTCTTAAAGGCACAGTGCCGCATTTTCCCTATTTTCTTTGACTCCAGTGTTTTTGTGTTCTCCCTTAAAGGGACAGTGCCGCCTTTGTTATGTAATGAATAAATGCCCTGTTTTGGCTTACTCTCATACCTGTCTTGTGTTGTGCGATTGGGGTCGGTTACAAACCATAACACTTTTCTTTGTTCTTAGCTTAGCTATGTGAAGCACTTTGGTTGACAAGCGTCATGTTTAAACGTGCTATATAAATATATTTGATTGATTGATTGATTGATTGATTGATTGATGCAAAGTGACAACAGAAACAATGATAATTAGCACTCGATTATAATACAACAGTTACAGTATGGATGTAGTGCATGCAAAGTGACAACAGAAACAATGATAATTAGCACTCGATTATAATACAACAGTTACAGTATGGATGTAGTGCATGCAAAGTGACAACAGAAACAATGATCATTAGCACTCGATTATAATACAACAGTTACAGTATGGATGTAGTGCATGCAAAGTGGCAACAGAAACAATGATAATTAGCATATTAGAATACAACAGTTACAGTATGGATGTAGTGCATGCAAAGTGACAACAGAAACAATGATAATTAGCATATTATAATACAACAGTTACAGTATGGATGTAGTGCATGCAAAGTAGCAGCAGAAACATCGATAAAGTTATAGTATAATAACCACAGTATTGTGACTCAGCACAGTGAGTGAGGAGTGTGCAGACAGCCAGCATGTCGTTAGTTCTTTGTTCATGAGCCTTACCGCCTGGGGGGGGGGGGGGAACTGTCCCTGAACCTGCTGGTCCGGGCCCCGAGACCCCGGTACAGTTTACCAGACGGCAACAGCCGATACAGTAAACGATTGTGGTGATTGGGATCTTTAATGATCCTGCAGGCTTTGCTCACACACCGTCTGTTGATTACGCCCTGGATGGAGGGAAGGTCACATCTGCTGATGCTCTGGCCTGTTCGTACAATCCTCTGTTGAAGCACACACGTCTCGACTCCCCATCGTTGAAGTCTCGCACTGGCAATGCATCTGGTCCGGCTTAGCTCTAGTTTGCTTTCTTTCCTGTACCTACCTAGCCCACAGGAGCCAGCTTCTGGGCGATATCCGTATTGACAGGGAGTGATAATGTTGATGGAACAACAGAATGGTAATTGTTACTCCATCATATTCCGCCTGGGCTGAGTCAGCCGCCGGCCTTCATCACTCGCCCACTTTAAGTACAAGTGTCACATCATTAACATAATTTATATGGATAAAGAGCCCTCCTACTATAGGGTTATATGAACCAAACACACACGCACTTATCACACGCACAAGTGTGTACTTGTGTGTACACATGCATTCACGCACACATACACACACCTCATAATTTGCATTATCATTTCACCTCTGCATTGAATTATTCATTGGACACCCACACTGTATGGATTGGGCGGAGGAGGGAGGAAGAGAGGAGAGGATGAAAAGAGGAAAGTATAGGAGGAGAGAAGGAGATGGTGAGGGGAGAAGAAACCGGAGGATAAGAGGAGAGGAATATAGAAGAAGATGAAGAGAGGAAAAGAAACAGGAGGAGAGGAAGAAAGTAAAGCAAAGGAGGAGGAGTAGAGAGCAGAGGGAAAGGATAAAAAATGTGGGAGGCACAGTGGAGTGGAGTTCACAAGATGAGAGAACAGTAATGGGCTTGACAGATGGTGTTGGAAATTAACAACAAAGATTTGCCTCGCAGCTGTGGACAATCGCTGAAAAGTTTAAACATATTCTCCACTGCGGCGTCGCATTGCATGTAAGTGTCCACGTAAACGTGCACCGTCGCCACACAATTCCACGAGGCTGAGCATGGATTGTCTCTTGGCAGGCAGAAAACGGCACACTTGTGATGTCATCAATACCGTCTGTCAAGCGCCATAAGAAAGCAGGGGTGAGCAGGAGGTGCTAGAAGCAAGGGTTATTTCCCCCGAGATGGTGTAGTGGTTAAGACCCTCTGTCTGTGGCCACAAGTAGTAGGTTGGAGTCCTGCCAGATTCTTCTGTCCAGTGGTTAGCACTGTTGCCTCACACAGTGGCGTTGCGCAATATGTCGGGGCCCCCCCGCAGGGCAGACCACTCCCCTAAATCAATAATAAAGTGAGAAAATTTTGCGCGCTCAGCGCGAGGTCCGTCCCCTTACAGCCGACCCTAATGTCGAGCTCACCCTCCGCCTATGCAGGCTCTGACACTACTTGCAGTTTCAGTAAATCCTCGTAATTACAATGACCCATAATCTCGTGCCATGTCTGAATATCATGTGACTGGCCGTCCCGCTACAACACACATCATTATTATCATCACACTGGACATCGCGGCCACTTAAACCATGTACTAAAAAATTTACGGATTAGATTCCAGTTCCAATGTAACCTGTAGGCTACTCGTACTGGTTATGGCGAATAAAACGTTATATTCTTCTAACCTGTCTCGGGTCTCGCCGGCTGTAGGCTACTTTTTTAAATGTTTATTTTTTCAGGCATCTTTTGTAAACAGTATAGGGTCAGTAGGAACTGTATAATAATATAATATAATCAGGGCTTCAGCAGCGGGGGTGCTGAGATAAGTGATATAATAATAATAATAATAATAATAATAATAATAATAATAATAATAATAATAATAATAATAATAATAATAATAATAATAATAATAATAACAACACTCTCGTTCACTAGAGGAGACCACTGCCCTACTCCACGCTCTCACGCTCAGCTCTGCGGAGCAACACAAACAATGTAACCGTTTTGATGCATACATGTAACCTGTAGTAGCATACTGGTTATGGCGAATAAAACGCTCTATTCTTCTAACCTGTCTCGGCGGCTGTAGCGTGGCTGGGGGCCTGGCTCGGCTGTCTGTCTGCCTGGACTCGGAGCTGACCAGGGGGCGTGTATCTTTTCCGCAACGGAATTCGGTTTCCGGGTTCCTCTGATTGGCTGTGACCCCCACGTGACCCGCCCCCCCTATCCACCGCTCTGCCGCTGCCGCGCGCGACCCCCACGTGACCCGCCCCCCTATCCACCGCTCTGCCGCACGCCGCAGAACGAGCGGCCGCGGACTCGCTCGCTTCCTCAATTTATACGCATGGAAGTATTGACTGAATGAATGAATGAAAACTTTATTTAACAGATTGCAGAATGTGTACAATACAGTACGGCTCAATACACACAATTGTTAAGGGGATGCAGACCTGAGAAAGACGTTTGTCTTGTTTACATCAGGGTCCCCCATTTTCAATTCATATAGAACGACTACGCCGTAACAAATCATTAAAAAAATATACCGTTAACTGGAATATGTTGTGCCTTTACACATATGTTGGATTGTGTAATTGGTTTGTCATGACAAACAAATTAAAAAAATCGCGATTTACCCGCTGGCTACAACAACACACAGTGACTGCATGTAGTCACTGTGTGTTGATGTTGTAGCCACCTCCTCAGAGGCGATGCCGCTCGCTGCAGCACATTCTCGCCGCGGGCTGAGCTCTGGTGTCCGCTGGAGCAAGCCAGAGACAGCGGGGATTCGGCTCCCATCAGTCGGGTAAGAACTGCGGGTTTTCAGCCTCTCCCCTCTCTCCTGGAGCTTAAGGGGGAGCTTAGTCCTGCCTCTGAGGAGCGCGGTGTGTCACTGTGTGTTGTTGTAGCCAGCGGGTAAATCGCGATTTTTTTATTTGTTTGTCATGACAAACCAATTACATAATCCAACATATGTGTAAAGGCACAACATATTCCAGTTAACGGTATATATTTTTTATGATTTGTTACGGCGGTCGTTCTATATGAATTGAAAATGGGGGACCCTGATGTAAACAAGACAAACGTCTTTCTCAGGTCTGCATCCCCTTAACAATTGTGTGTATTGAGCCGTACTGTATTGTACCCATTCTGCAATCTGTTAAATAAAGTTTTCATTCATTCATTCATTCATTCAGTCAATACTTCCATGCGTATAAATTGAGGAAGCGAGCGAGTCCGCGGCCGCTCGTTCTGCCGCGCGCGGCAGCGGCAGAGCGGTGGATAGGGGGGCGGGTCACGTGGCGGTCGCAGCCAATCAGAGGCATCCGGAAACCGAATTCTGTTGCGGAAAGGATACACGCGACCGGGGGGTTGAGGTGGGGAGCTTACTGCCGATGCATCTTCAGTAACGTTAGAGTCAGTATACCTTTGCTGCCTGCTGGAACAATGATGTTCTTTTTCGTAGCTTTGCCGTCTCCTGTTTGGCTTTCGCTCTCATCTCATCAGAGGGGGGCCCCGCCCTCTGCGCGAGATGCATCCTGCTGCAGCCCCGCAGAACCATACTCCCACTGCCACACTGCGCCCTGTTCGTTACGAAATCTAAGAGGATAGCCTACAGTGGTGGCGGGGGCTCCGCTACGCCACTGGCCTCACAGAGAGAAGGACCTCGGTTCCCCGGGCGAGAGGGCTTTCTGTGTGGGGTTAGCATGTTCCTGTGTTTGTATAAAGATAAGATATTCCTTTATTGATCCCCTTGGGGAAATTCTGGAGTCATTTAGTGGTTTGTCCATACAGCAGCATGGGGAGGGGGGAGGGGAGGTACAGGTATGGGCAGGGTAATAGTAGAAAGACATAAATATAGGCAATATAATTAGATCTGAATATAAAATAAATATGATAAAAAAGATTAGAAAGTAAACAGTGTAATCAAAGGTGCAGATGAGGGTGTGTATGCCTTATCAGTTAGGGGAGAACAGGGATGGTTGTCACACGGGTAGGTTGTCACATTCATTATATTTCGCTACCAAAAGGCGCTTTCTCCCATATTTTGGTATGGAAATGTCCAGAACTGGGCTCAGAGCTCACCTACATAGTCTTCTTTGGAGTAAGACAGCTGACCTTTAGGTGAGAGGACTTTTTGTGTTTTTCATGTGGAATTGTAAATATTCAGCTCCTCAGTATTTTTCTTCTAGGCTTTTACACAATTGGTTTATAATGAAACAATTGTTACCCTTAAAAAGTGTGAAGGGAAAGCTATAGTTTAGATTGTTGTTGGCTAACTAACACATTTTTAGATGGTTGTTAGCCTTGACATTCCAGTTGGGGTTGGTCGTCACATTTTCTTTGGGATTGGTTGTCGACAAGCACATGACAGTGCTTTAATAAGCACAACATGGACCGTTTCTTCACCAACTTGGAGGTGATGGATGAGCAGAGGACAGACCGAGCAGAGCCCAATGCACCCCAGCCCACCTACCAAGCCTAGTACATCCCAGCCTAGACTACCTACCAAGCCTAGTACATCCCAGCCTAGACCATCTGCCGAGCCTAGTACATCCCAGCCTAGACCACCTGCCAAGCCTAGTACATCCCAGCCTAGACCACCTGCCAAGCCTAGTACATCCCAGTGTACTCCACCCCAGCTGGAAAAGGCAGCCAGCAAGAAGAAACAGAAAAGAAAGACACAGGAGGAGTCTTCATCAGATGAAGATGATTGTTTTTGTTTGGTTTGTATGGAAACATTCTCCAACAGCCGTTCAAGGGAGGTATGGGAGAAGTGTTGGATGTGCAACCAGTTGGCACACAAGCTCTGCTTAGTTGGAGTGCCCAGACCCTACATTTTCCATCACTGTAACTCAGATAGTGAATGAGGCCATGTCCAGACGAAACCGATTTCGGTCGTATCAGGCAAAGTATTTGATCGTATGCACCTTTCATCCACACAGAACTGCGTTCTGGCAGCCTGAAGGCGCTATTTTCTGAAACCTGCACCCAGAGTGCGCAATTCTGAAAATGCTCCCCTTGCGTCGCCGTCTTTACAAGCGATACAAGTATTTTCCTGAACCATTGACGCGATATCCCACCTTTCCCTTACCCCGCGTGTGCAAACTCCCACATCACAACAACAATGGCATCGTACAGAGTGCATAACTTGAGTGGCAGCATGCTGCAACACCAATACTAGACTGAAAAACGGCTGAGTACATCTGTTCTGAGAGACACAAACACACACACACACTGGAGAGAGGGGAGGATGCAATACACGATACTAGGTAGAGATTAGCGTCACATAGCTGGCCTTTTTCTGAAAACCCAAGTAATAGCCAAGCACATAATTGTTCCATAGCATACGCCTTCAGTTGATCATGACAAATCCTCTCTTACCTTGACGATTAAAAAGCCTCCATAATTTAGTAAATAGTATCCCCATGGCTGGTGTTGAGCTGTAGCCAGCTAGCTAGCTATTCAAATGCTATCAACATTAGAAATAGCTAACCAACTAAATACAATAGACAGTGGTATCCTGAGGTAACGTTAAATACAGACAACAAACGTTTGCTAGTCGAAATGACACAAGTTAAACATCAATCAATTACTTTAATACAACACAGGTAGTTTGAGCCGCGGTCTCTGTCTCTCTCTCCACTCCTTTGGAAAACTAACGTTACGTTAGCTCAAGTTATCGAAAACAACGACAACCCTTCCGGTCGGGGGTTTTCAAAATAAAAGAGCGATGTCTAAAACAGGAAAGGCATTTATTTTGTAAATTTGTGGCACACACTTATTTCTTGAGACGTTTTCGTTTTTACGGAAACCTTTTTTTAAATGAAAACAAAAAAGATCAAAATTGTTTTCGTCTGGACAAGGCCTGAGTGTAGCCTAGCCTGTTAATCTGTAGACCGTTTTCGCCTAAAGGTACATGCCTAAGTAAATGGAAGATTGCTCCACTTCTGCAAGGTCAATTTGCATGTTCTTGGTATCTAGGGACATCTAAGCACCTGGGGGTAGTTAGAGGTGGTCTAGGTCTGGTTAGGGGTTAGAGTTAGAGGTGGTCTAGGTCTGGTTATGGCCCCTATTAACCAGACCTAGACCACCTCTGACTCTAACCCCTAACCAGACCTAGACCACCTCTAACTCATGGCGTGACAACTGGACCATCTGGTAGGACAGTCTTTGATGAGGATGAGACCAGACCTCTGTGAGCAATGTAGTCTTCTGCCTTTCATAGAAGATCCTGCATTCCCTTGTCTTCATTCTCAATAAGGGTCTCAGTTGATACATGGTGGTCAACAAAACATGCTGCTGCAGCAAGAGGAGAGAACTTGACGGCTGTGACGTCAAGGAAAACGCTGAAACGCATGTGCATGTTGAAAAGCATCTTCTGCGCCAGTGAAGCTGCCTCTCTGTAGGTTCTAGCATGAGCTACTGTACATTGAATTCAGACAGATGACTTCTGAGATCCAAAAGAGCAGGCACAACGAGGGAAAGGGATTGGGTGTCACTTTGCAGCATCTTTGTGTGCTCAGCAAATGGCAGTAGAAGGTCTCGCAGCATGCCAATCTTCTGCCACTCACTGGGCTGCAGGCTGTCCCAGCTCATGGATTCCGCTACTGCTGTGACGTGGTCCTTGAGTTGAAGACAACGCGCCATCATGGCGTGACAACTGGACCATCTGGTGGGACAGTCTTTGATGAGGATGAGACCAGACCTCTGCAGCAAGCGCTCTGTGGCGACAGATGATTTGCGGAACTGGTTGACCAGGTGCCTTGTTTTCTCCAGCAGTCTTCGGATTGAGGGTTCCTTGTTCAGCAGCATGTTTACTACAAGCTGGAGGGTGTGCACAACGCATGGGGTCCTCTCCATTGCTCCATAGGCATAGTCGTCCCTACATGATGGAGATAAGAAAAATTACAAATGCATAGTTTAATCAAATTTCTTTTTTTACTTATTTATTCAATTTACAATGTTTAACCTTTTAACGTATTAACTTATTTATGTATATGAAATTCAATTATAACCAGTTACCTATTTATTATTATTCGAATGAATATAGAATTATTTCAACTTCAAGCACAGACTGACCCGTTAATGTCATCCTCTCCTTCCTGCAGCACATCGTTGTTCTTGTCAATGCCATCCTCATTGTGCTCAGAGTCCAACTCTGAGTCCTCAGAAGTTGTGGCCTCTTCTGCAGTACGGAACGGGAACGCAGCCACCATGTTGCTGCCATTGTCAGTGATTGTCGTGAGGATTTTCTCTTTTGGGATCCCCCAGGCTTCTATGCACTCCTCCACAAGCACACTTATAGCTTGAGCAGTGTGGGGGTGAACCATTTCCTTCAGGTTCAGGAGTATATGTTCAGCCTTATTATCTTATGGGTTGAAATAACAAGCACTGATTGCAATGAAGGATGCAGTGAGACCCTTTTTGGACCATATGTCTAAACCTAAGCAGTGTTAATTTTGTCAATGAAAATGATGACTAAATATGGTTGTCAACGAAGCTTTTTCCCCTGACTAAATCTAGACTAAAACAAAATAGACAAAATCAAGACTAAAACTGACTAAGACTAAAATGCTCAGACCTGTAGTTGACTAAAACTGACTAAAACTAAAATGAAAAATAAATGAAGGTGACTAAATATGATTAAAACGAAAAAGGAGCATTTGACACATGACTAAGACTAAAACTATTGGTTTGATTATGTCTTATGCATTTATGTGGAGCACTTCTATGCTCTATATGTATATATATTCTTTTTGTACAACCAGGGGTCATGTCTGCTTAACATGGGCTGTGGAAACGTTCGGTTCACTTTACTGTTTTTGTTATTTTAAGACTGGTGAGGGTCTTTAACTATTTACATCTTTAACTCATTACGTTATGGGGGGAGTGGGGAGTCTACATGAATCTATGGTAATTAATGTGAATTTGACTGACTGTAGTGGTACATAGAATTGGATTACAAGATAATAACATACCTTTTTTTTCATTAACAAAAACTAGACAAAAATGTCATCCGTTTTCTGCGACTAAATCTTGACTAAAACAAAAAAGACAAAATCAAGACTAAAACTGACTAAGACTAAAATGCTCAGACCTGTAGTTGACTAAAACGGACTAAACAAAAAATAAATGAAGGTGACTAAATATGATGACAACGAAAAAGGAGCATTTGACACATGACTAAGACTAAAACAAAAATTTAAATAGCTGCCAAAATTAACACTGAACCTAAGGTTATTTTCTCTTCTGTGGTGCTCTCCCCATCCACCTGAGAGCACCACAATCCGTTGTGGCTTTTAAAAGGGGCCTAAAAACATTTATTTTTAACAAGGCTTTTGCCTGAATTTTTCTTTTATTTTTCTTTGTTACTTCTATTCATTTTATTATTATTTTATTTTATGTTACTTTTATGTTCTTCCATTTCATTGGTTGTTTTATTCATTTTAATAGTTTTTATTCATTTGAATTGTTTTATTCATTTAACTTTTTGTCTATATCTCCTGTAGCACTCTGAGATTCTCACGAATATAAAGTGCGGTACAAATTGAATCGATAGGTTATGTATATAACCTAGTTATATGAGTATTGGCTGAGCATCCCGCTCAAGCCTATTGAGATACCCCTTATCTCCTTGTACCTACTGTACACCACCACGAACACAACTTATACACCCACACCTGACCGGGTCACGCCTCTATGGAGGCGTAGCCTATAAGACCATGGTCCTGGTCACCAAACACCCTTCCTCGCCAAAATCCCGTTCCAGTAAAAGATCCCTCAAAAGGGAACTCAGGGCCGCTTAGAGCGGGACGCTCAGCCAATACTCATATAACTAGGTTATATCGTTATATTTCGTATGGCTTATCGCGTCCCGCTCAGGCCTATTGAGATATGGGTTAGAGCGGACGCGAGACCCGACAGATGTACCCCCTGAGGACCCGTAAGCCCACATCAAGGGGTGCGGGGAGCCCTGTCACCCCATCCTTCCTAACGAAGGGGGGGCGCAGTCAACTCCACCTGAGTGCGAACAAGAGGGAACTAGAACCCCTTGAACACACAGCACAGGCGGAACCACGTGTGACCTAACACACTGTGGCCCATACCCACACACTCCTGCTACCCTACCAAAGGACGGGAAGCAGGAAAGGCCACAGACCCCAGAACCGCCTGGGAGACAGAACCCCCGGTCATGTCCATGAGGTAAAACCTTACAAAGGGGCCCGGGGAGGACCATGATCCTCCACCGAAGCCCCACCCAGGAGAGCGGCAGAGGCAGCCACCCCACGAGTGGAGTGCGACCTGACGCCCCCAGGGGGATCCTGCCCAGCCAACGTGTAGCAGAGGGCAATGCCCTCGCACAACCAATGGGACAGGCGTTGTTCGATAGTGCCTTACCGGCATGAGAACCACCGTGACAGACAAAAAAACAGGCTGAGGTAATTCCCAAAGCACGGACCGGACATGACAGGTGAAGGCCCGCATCTAACTCACTACTGTGAGGAGGCGGATGAAACGCCTGAACCACAATATCCCTGGAGCGGAAGAACTCCGGATATTTACAGGCACGAAGGCAGGATTAGGCTGCAGAGTGGCACCGCAATCGGACGAAAGACAGGCACTCTGGACGTACCGAGAGAGCACAAAGCACACCCACGCGTCAGCGGAGGTGCCGGCCAGCAAGAACGCGGTCTTGGACGACAGCTGTTCCAACGGTGCCTGCTCGAGCGGCTCAAACGGGGCCAAGGACAACCGACCGAGGACCAATTGAAGATCCCAAGTCGGAGCCAAGGAGCGTTGCACCGGCTTAGCGCGTCTAGCGCCAAGCAGGAAACGCTTCACAAGAGGGTGGCTGAACAAGACATCCCCTCAAATCCTTCATGATAGGAGGATATAGCTGCTGCATATACCCTCACCGTCGAAGCCGACAGTCTATCAAGGAGAGACTGGAGGTAACTAAGGACAGCATCCAGGGGGCAGGAGACTGGGTCCCGGCCCCCCGCCTTACACCACACTTGGAACATATGTCATCTGCCCGCGTAAGCGCGACAGTGGAGGGAGCATGCGCATTCCGGATGGTAACACCATCAGGATCAAGAACCTGCGCCCCTCAACGTACCCGTCCCAACAACTGACCTAACAGATGTATGGGGAAGAATCCCAGGCGGCACGGCATCGGTCCCAGACCTGCCTGGCTATGTCATGACGTAATGCCCACCCGTCAGGATGAGGACCGCCCCACGACAGTACACCTGTACCCACATTCTCCCTGCCGGGGATGTAGGGAGCCCTCAGGCCGCGCAGATGGAGGACGCCCATAGCCAGCCGCCCGCCGCCTGGTGCAGACGGGGGGAGCGTACTCCTCCCTGTCTGTCGATACACGACACTGACGTCGTATCGTCCGTCCTGATCAACACCGTTTGAGGACCAGAAGGACCGCTTTCAACACCAACACATTGAACGTATCGCAGGCCGGGCAGCATGGTTTGCCAGCTGCCCCCTACTGCGTTGGCCCGACGCGTCACCAGCGAGGGAGGCGTCGGTGAAAAACGTGACGTGAGACAGCGCCGTAACCGTCCTAGGACGGAACCTCCCGAGCGTGTTGACCACACGCTCTGAGAGGGATGCCCATAGCCCATTCAAGCCTAACATGTGGCTCGTCAAGGCCTTGAATGCGACGTGGTGGACACAGGACACTGGACAAAAGGGTATCAAAAATAACTATTTATTTACAACTAATTAAATGGACAGAAATAGTGGGAGCTGGGTGTTCCAGACTCCAAAGTTAAATAACAAAACTAATAGCAAAAGGAAGAACAAGCCGAATGTGCAACAAAACAAAGAGAGCAGGTGAGACGCTGGAGAGCAGAGACATCTCCTGTGAAGTGGGGGAGACTTGACTGCTGCCTGCACTCTGCATTTGTAGGGCGTGGTGCCTCATCACCACACCTGTGATCAATTAAAAAGCGGCCATTTTAACACAAGCAAAAACAGGAAGAAACAGTGTGTCAATTAAACCACCAATTAGTGACAGCACACTTAACCACCATGTGAATATGCACCACAGACAGTAAGTATCCCTCCACCATGTGAAAGTAATACGTAACAACTGGGAAGAGGAGTACTTTACTTCCAGTCTACAGCAACCCCAGGCTGGTAGGGACCTGCCTGGTACGAGACCTGACGATCCACCTTGACCGCGAAGGACCAGAACGTCGTCAGGGCAGAATACACTCCGTAACCCCTGACGACGCAGAGGCCCCCGTGCGGCCTCCACGCACTTGGTGAAGATGCGAGGAGCCAGAGAAAACCGAACGGCAGCCTCTGGTACTCATACGCTAACCCTGCAAAGGAAGCGTAGGTAAGCCCTAGGATGGAAGATCGGAGATGCGCATACGCATCCTACAGGTCTATGGAGGAGAACCAGACCCCCACCTGACAGTGTTCAACAGGTAGGAGACGATCCAAAAAATGCTGAACCTTCCCATGGGACAGGTCCAGCCTGGGTCTGACACCCCCCCCTCTCGATTTCTCAGGCACCAGAGAACACCGGGAGGAGAACACCACGACGATGGCTTGCTTCGTCCACAGAGATTGGATCTCGTTGACCAGAGCTGTCACTGCTGGAGACCCTGACAATAGGGTCTGTACCAAACCCGAAAACGGGTGGGGTTGTGTAAACACAAGTCCCCGCCTCAGCGTTCTCTCCATCCACCTCGACATATGGTACTGCCGTAGTCATATGTGATGACACTCCCAACGCACCCGCCGCCATGTGGCGCAGGTCCGCCAGGAACTGTAGATAGTTGGCCCGGTCCCACCCGCTGTGCGTAGCCAACCCTGGAACCGTGCGAGCAGAGCGTTCCGTGTCGGGACATCTGACCCTGACACCACCCATGAGGCAATCGCACCCAAGGGGGGACCCCGACAGAAAGGGCCGGTTTGATACGGGGGGCTTTCTAGGTGAAAAAAGCCCCCCCACTGAACACCCCTCCAGAACATGCTGAGGAGTTGTTCTGCAGCCGGACATGCAAGGTGTAAGGACCCCATGGGTTCCTACACACCGTAGCCCTGCAGTGATATTACTACCCAAATCACGCGTGCCTGCGAGACCACTGCCAATCTTTCAGGAGTGGGAGGCACCAACATGACACCTGGCCTGGCGAAGGCGAGGCCGGGGAAGCCCGCACTGTGTGCCTCAAAAGGTTTCGAGCCCCCCTGTTAGGGGTGGACGGTATAAACGGTATACGGTATAAACGGTATTAATTTGCTCTACGGTATGGATTTTGACTATACCGTGTAACCGGTAGAGCAGCTCTAAAATAGCAATGACGTCATGTAACCACAGCGCGACTATTTCAATCGCATTTGCCCCTAAAAATAGATAGAATTAGTCATAGATAATAGATATGTGCAAACTGGAAAAAGTTATTTAGGAGGCTTCGCGCAGTGGGCGTGTCAACACGCAATTGTCATTTCATAATAAACACATATCACCGCGGCGCACAGCAAGTTTCAATTTCAGTTCCTGGCATTTTTAACCAGTGGAGAAAGGTAAGATATTTCCCTATCGTTTTTCTTATATGAATTCTTCTACGTTAATAAAACATACCTGGTGATCAACTACAGTTTGCTGTAAACATTACGATATGTGTGTAGTGTTATGATAACGACGGCTGCAGCGGGAGCCGAGAGGACGGCTGAAGCAGTGGATTTGCGAATAGCATGCAGGTGCAGAGCCGCAGAGCCAGGGGCTCTTTCAGGTCTGGTCACAGGCCCGTCAAACAGCGCCCCCCCACCCAACGGCTGAATTGCCACCAGACCTGAAAGAGCCCCTGGCTCTGCGCCTCTGCAGCTACATATGCTTCTAGCAAAATCCAGCCCCGCTGTTTGCAATGGGAGCAGGAGTCTCGACTCGGGACTTATTTTATTTGGAATATAATGACTTTATACGCAAAAGTAGCCTAGTTTTAAGTTAAAATATTATAAATCTACATGCCTTGAGGATGTCATTCTTTATATAGCCTGCCTATCAGGCAAAAAAAATTATTCTAACAGAAACACTGATACCGTGATATATACCGTTACCGTCTATGCTTCAAATTATACCGTGATATACATTTTAGACCATACCGTCCACCCCTACCCCCTGCTGACAACACTTATAGTTGACAGACGTAACAACAGGCTCAACCAACACAGCTTGACAGCACAACATTCTCACAGACAGACCCAGGCTCAGCCATCAACTGGGTGTCAACCCCTGTCCCCATGAGAAGCGAAAAGTGGGGCCGCCCGCGCTTCAACGAAGGCACGCGGCCCGCAGCCAAAGGAAACAATCAGAGCCCACTTTTTCCGCTGGTGTTGGGGAAGGGAGTGATCGGAGAGCGGGCTGCTCATGGCAGGACGGTGACGGCTTGTTGTTCAAGCCGAACCCATCCAACATGGCCGATCCCTTGGCCGCCAAGGCTGTCGGCCTTGTGGACACCTGTCGATTCAACGCCCAGGATACCTCCGGCGGGGGAAAACATGGCCGCCTGTCGAGGGCCTCGTCATCGCCGCTGACGAGGCCGTGCTCTCTCTTCTTCTGGCTGCGCGGTGTGAGGCGGTGTGGGGCCTAGGACAATACCGCCCTCACTCCAGCAGAAGACCAAAATCCCCTGCAGAGAGGGGAACCCTGAGCGGTTATAGCTTGCAGCTGGGTCAAAGCTAATAACGTCAACATCCTTGCGCGATGTGTCGACGTCGGCTGGCCCTCAAGGCCCCGCCACCAGACACCATTTATTTTTTAAGAAAAAACAGCAATTCGAACACAGTTCTAATCACTGCCAATTCCATACCGTGGCGGTACAGGCTTTAGCAGCCCACCAGCCACTCGCCAGGCCGACCCACCCATGGCGTCGGCCGGGCGGGGCACTGTTTCAATATGTCAAAAGCAAAGGACTGATGTTAACACGGAGCACCATTGCTGGTTGCAAACAGCAACCTCCACTGTGGTGTGCACCATGAAAGGGTTAAATGAATAAAATAACTAAACCACAAAAACTGTAGAATGAGCAAACCCATATACACAACGTTAAGGGGAGGCGGACCAGAGCGAACTAGTCCCGCCTTCATTCAAAATATTCACAACAGCACACCAGCCCTAGCTTAGCCCATTTACCAAAAAAGGTAAACAAAGCCCCCCCCCCGCATACTCCCCCAATAGACACCGATTGACCGTCAGCATAAATGGTTGAGAGGAGAGAAAGCTGTAGCATAGACAGACCTTCTCATAGCAGAGTGACAGAACAAAACAGTAGCCCACTACTACACTACTACAGCCTAGCGTGAGGCGATGTGGAACCCAGATCAACAACCGCCTGCGCACAACACGCAACATGTTTACAATGTCGGCTGGACCCATAGCCCCACTACCCGACGCCAATGTGGATAGGAACTAGCCAGCTGAGCCCTAACCCGCCGTTAAGTCCCATCCTGCAGTAGTATAGCTCTACTGCTACACCGCCGAGCTCACGCATCGGCTCCCAGATGGGGACACCGTTCAACAGACCCCGCCGGAACACAAAGGTAACGTACCTGGCTAGGCTTCCTAGCCACGGCCTACCCTGTTGTCAACCCATTTACCCGTAAAAAGGTAAATAGGACTCAGCAAAAACCCCACATCAGCTACCGACTGACCTGCATTGATGAACCGGGCAAGAGGAGGGAGAAGTGATAACATCTCACGGCGGAGACATTAGAACAGCGTAGCAGTAGAGTTCAGCATGTAGCATTAGTATTAGCATGTAGCTAGCATTAGTTGTTTAACATCACGCTTGCAGGACCGTTTGGAACCCGTTCACCGCAGTGAATGTTCACCAAACCATCCCCCCCTGGCGCAGACACACAACATGGTTGTGTAACAACAACCCAGCATTACTAACACTAATACCCGTGCCTAATGACACAGGGCTCACCGTTGTACAACCCGGCTCGATAGCCAACGTTGTACGCTGCACCTTGATCTGGCTGCCGACAGATGAGGAACATCAACATAGGCCCGTCGTGTCGCTGAAACATGCCTCGAAGATGCCAGGGGCACGCAACCTCCGGTAAGCTTTCAACATTACGCAATTCCTCCAATCTTTTTCATACTACTAGTTACATAAGGTGCATTGCATCCAATATGATGGAACGAAAATAGAGGAAGGGTGTTTGGTGACCAGGACCATGGTCTTATAGGCTACGCCTCCATAGAGGCGGGACCCGGTCAGGTGTGGGTGTATAAGTTGTGTTCGTGGTGGTGTACAGTAGGTACAAGGAGATAAGGGGTATCTCAATAGGCTTGAGCGGGACGCGATAAGCCATACGAAATATAACTATTATTATTATTATTTTGCGTGCCATGGACAACCTGTGCCTGCATTTCTCTTGTTGTTCCAGATACACTTTGTCCACCAGGTTGGATACTTTAGTCTTTTTTGGCACTCTGAACCTTTTATCAAATGTTCGCAACATCATTATGAAATCCTCATCTTCCACTGTACGTGCAGGGAGTGCTGTGCGACCGATCCAGGTGGCGACTGCCTCCTCTCTGCTTAGTTGCTCGAGGGAGTTCTGTTTGTACAAGGCGCCAAAGAAATCACCTGTGGATGGAGGCTTTGGCTTGTCTTGTGTCTTGGGTTTCTTCACATCTACAATCTAGGACAGGAATAAATAAAGTCAGAACAGATACAACTTCTGAAAAGTCTAACTCTTCCACTATAGGTCAGAGGTTACGTAGTAGTACCTATTTGGACTAAAAAGGACTGTATATTCTAGGGTGACCATATTGTGATTTCCAAAAAAGAGGACACTGCCCACAGCCTCAAGATACTTAAAGTTGACTCAAAGATGCCTTATAATTGTAATATATTTAAAGTATGCCTCCTCTGTAACTGTATGGATAGAACATTATTATTTATATAACAAAATAATATCTCTATAACCAAAGTTATACAACGGCATGCAAATTTCTCGATTCTGATTGGCCATTTACACGTCTTTATTGGCAACAATCCACGGTCCTGGGCTCATGACCCGCCCACAACCGAATCACATATCACTCCCCGGCTCACTCCGGGAGAAAACAAGATCGCGGACAACAAATGGATATGTTGATAGCACCATAACGACTAAATATGAAGCGATTCTGTCAAGGGGAATGTGTTAGTCCTTTAAACAATGTTGGATGATGTAATTGATGGGTCTTGAGTCAATCTAGAACAAAAGAAAAATCGCGGATTGATTGATTGATTAATTGATTGATTTAAATTTCTACTTCCTTCCCACTGACTGCAGCGTTCACTCTCACACTGTCCGACGCTGGCGTACCCACAAACACACACACACACATACACACACACACACACACACACATACACACACACACACACACACACACACACACACACACTCCTGTCTGCAACAGCGGGGGAGTCAGACTGAGAGAGAAGCAGCGCTGTTTTAAGTGAGCATGGTCTATTGAATTGATTGATTGGTTGATTGCTAATTTTATTACTGTACCCCTGGTTTCCAACTGGTTAAGTTTAGGCTAAAAGAAATAAATAAAAAAATAGGGCGAAGAAAACGTTTTTTTCCTATAGGGCAAAGAAAACGTTTTAATTTGTTTTACCTACTTTATATAGAAGCATCTAAGAATGAAGTTCTATGGAAAGTAGGTCTGCATTCCCTTAACAATTGTGTGTATTGAGCCGTACTGTATTGTACCCATTCTGCATCTGGTAATACAATTTTCAATCAATCATTCCAATAATACACAGTTGGATGTGTTAGTTGGTTGGATGCACTTCAAGCTGCTTCCACATGAGGCAACTTCTCTCAATCATTCCAATAATACACAGTTGGATGTGTTAGTTTGGTTGGATGCACTTCAAGCTGCTTCCACATGGAGGCAACTTGTCTTTTTTGTAGTTGTGGGAACTACTTTTTCTGGCGGATGGTTTTTTCAATAAATCTTCGATTAATGTGTGTTTATTGTATAGAAATAAGGTTGGATGAATCTGGCAGTTGTATAAAAGCTTTACACCACTTGTAGTCGTGATTTGTGACCAATAAACCATGCCTAGGGGGGTCTAACGACCACCCCTAGGCATGGTTTATTGGTCACAAACCACTCCTGCGCGTGATGTAATGCTTAATTACTCAACATGCTTTATTATGCCTAGTCATCTGACAAATCTCAAGAAAATAACTTAAAAATCAACCTATAACAAAATAGCTCTTTTCTTTCAAGCCTTACTAAATATGAATTCATGTTTTGTATTTGTATTTGTATTTATTGGTTTAAAATACAGAGACAGTGCATATTAAGGAACATTTGACTGTAAATATGCCAGTTTAGCCAAGTTGGCTAATTTTCAACTGTAGTCTCTGGGGCAGGTGACATGAGCACAACAATAATAAAACATAGTACAATAATTAAAACACAGTAGGAATCAATATAGGTTACAATACACTAAAATACATACAAATAAATACATTAAAATACAACCCCTCAGTTAAAAAACATAGTACAATAATTAAAACACAGTAGGAATCAGTATAGGTTACAATACACTAAAATACATACATTAAAATACAACCCCTCAGTTAAAATGGTCGCACACTTGACCATCTCTCAACCATGATTTTAAGTTAGTTTTAAATGAGATGTAACTTTGATACTCCCTGAGCCGTGTTGGCAGACTGTTCCAGGTGTGGGCTGCTCTCACGGAAAAGGCTGTCTGACTAAAAGCAGACCTCCTGTTTGGGACTACACAGTCCCCTCTGACTACAGACCTGGTATATATATCAGCAGATGCTTTCTGTTTTATGAAAATACAGAGGGGGGGAGGAGCCAAGCCATGTAGGATTTTATAGGTAAGGCAGGCATCTTTGAATTTGACAAGATTGTCCCAGGTCAGTAGGTTCTGGTTTGCTATGCTATAACAATGGTGGTGGCTGTTTGTTTTCCTGTCCAGAACTTTCACAGCCTGATGGTAAACTACCTGTACAGATCGTAATGTTGTACAGGAGGCTTGTGTCCAGCTAGTCAGACAGTATGTTAAGTGTGACATAATAATGGCATTAAAATACAGTGCTGCTGCTTTTGTTGACAGAGAGTTTCTGATGTGACGGAAGTTTGATAAGTGAAACTTTGCATTGTTTACTACCGATTTGATTTGTTTTTTAAATGTAAGATTGGAGTCCATTTTTATCCCAAGGTATCTATATTCGGATACAACTGTCAACCTTTCTCCTCTGACATAGACATCAGGTGAGACAGTATTCATCAGCCTCTTTGTAAAAAACATGCAAACAGTCTTTTTGGTGTTTAAATGCAGACATGAGTTAGTCAACCATTCAGTGACCGATGTCAACACCGCTGTTAACTTGTTTGCAGCTTGCTGCTTGGTTTCTGCATGGACATAAATGACCGTATCATCTGCATACATCTGGATGTCAGACTTATTGCATACAGCTGGAAGATCATTAATGTATAAACTAAACAACAGCGGTCCCAATATAGATCCTTGGGGGACACCAAAACCACAGCTAAGGGCAGAGGATAGCTCACCATTTGCCCTTACTCTCTGAGTTCTACCTTCAAGATAAGACTTCATGTATGTGATGGTATTAGGGGAGAAGTTGTACCGAGAAAGCTTGGTGAGCAGGACACCATGATCCACAGTGTCGAAGGCTTTCTTTAGATCTAAAAATGCGGCTGCAACAACTCCCCCCTTATCAAGCTTAGATTTAATACTCTCCAGGAGGAAGCAGATTGCAGTCTCTGTTGAGTGTTTTGCCCTAAAACCAAACTGCATGGGGTGCAGTCCAACAGAGCTGGTGCTAAGGTGACTTGTTAGTTGTTCTGCTATGTTTCTCTGCTATTTTGGAAATAACAGGTAAAATGCTAATTGGCCTATAGTTAGCTACCTCAGAGGATTGACCTGCTTTGTAGATGGGGGTTATTATAGCTTCCTTCCATGCTCCTGGGAAAACGCCTTCACTATAGGATCTATTTATGATTGTTGATATTGGTCCAGATAAGCATTCATTAAACGTTTTTAGTAGCATAGTGTTTAGACCATACACATCCTTGGCTTTAGAGTTCTTCAAGGAATTTATAATTGTTGTCACTTTTGTTACAGTGATTTCACACAGCTCAAAGACAGGCTGATTTTGATCCACTGGAGACATAGTCAGATTAGTAGGGGAGCTCTGTTGCAGAGTCTGCACCGACTCTACAAAATAGGAATTAAAACGTGTTGCAATTTGAGGTCCATCCTGTGTAATATTGCCATTCACACAGATTTCTAGGCACTTTTTTTTCCCAGTGTGTTTCCCTGTCAGTTTATTCAAGTTCTCCCAGATCAATTTGGAGTTTCCCTTTGCTTGGTCAATGATATTAATAAAGAAATTGGCCTTTGCTTTCCTTATTTCTCTTGCCACCTTATTTCGCAGTCCTATAAACTTAAGTTTATTAGTGGTCAGTTTTGATTTTATGGCTACTTTCAGTGTCGCATCACGCTCCCTCATCATTTGAAGTAAATCACCTCCTATCCACATCTAGGTTTTGTTTTCCTCATAAAAGTATTCATTACATGTTGGACGGTAGATAAAAGGGCATGACAGTCAGAGTTAGCATCAGAGTAGGACAGTACCTCATTCCATTTGATCCCTTTAATTGCATTTTCAAAATTAGTTTGTTCCCCTTTAGGTATTCTAAGGTGGCTAGGCTTTCTTTCCCCAGGGCTAAAACGCTTTTTGGACAGTTTCCTAACAATAAGGGTTAAATTATGGTCAGATAACCCTGTGATCATATTGAGAGTCTTAACAATTCTCTCTGGCTTATTTGTGAATATTAGGTCGATCAGTGTGCTGGAGGACTGGGCTATTCTCGTCGGTCCCTTAACTAACTGTGTCATGTCAAAGGTCTTGACATGTTCTAAATAATACCTCTTCTGTATTAAAAAATGCAGCTTTAAAAAATATAGCTTAGTATCTTTTCAATGTAATGTAAATTATAACAGTAACCTCACAGATAAGATATGAATTAATAAAGTATCTAATGTTAAAGTGTAATATATGTGTTAATGCCACACAACGTTACGTATGCCTTTGTTAATCATAACGTTGGTGCAGTAGCGTATGGCATAGTGTTGGCTGTAACTGTAAGTAAGCCTGTAACGGACATTGAGAATAACAGCAGCACTACTGCACACATTAAAATTGCGATTCTAATCGATTCTAACATTTTCAAATCGATGCAGTTGAATTGTCACCTTAGGATCTATGCATTTCGATGCATTGTCACACCCTAGGCTACTGTTAATCAATCTGTTGGTCATTAATTGTGTCCGTCTGGCTCACAGTCACAGTACGTTAGCTAGCTTTAAGCGTACTTTATAGTTTGTGAGCCAACCCCGTGAGCCGTCAAGCATCAGGGGGCTAGCTAGCTAGTAGCTAGCAACAGACGGGCTAATCCACCACAAATGGCTCCATGATATACTAGTCCATACAAATTCACTTATGGTGCTAATGCATTTTTATATTTACCTTTGATTTCCTTGTGGAAGGTCTTCAGATGTAATTTGAGATTAGTGGTGTTTTTACCCTTAATTCGATGACCACATTTCTCCTTGTGTTTCACTTTTTTCAACAATACATTCTGTAGCTCCTTCGAGCTCTATATATCTAAAGTATGCCCAGAGGTCTGGTCTTCGTTTTCTTCTAAGCCCACGGGATAATAGATCATTGTTGAGACCCTGTTGCTCTTGCCCCGCCATTGTCTATCCCTAGGCCACGTCCCCTCCCCCTATAAACTCACCGCTGTCACCCCTGTCCTCAAAAAACCCACCCTCGACCCATCCAACCTCTCCAACTACCGCCCCATATCCAATCTCCCTTTCTTCTCCAAAACACTTGAACGCATTGCTGCCTTCCAACTCCACTCCCATCTCCAGTCCAACACCCTCTATGAACCCCTTCAATCTGGCTTCCGCCCTGCTCACAGCACTGAAACTGCACTGGTCAAAGTAATCAACGACCTCCTCATCTCCGCTGATGCTGGTGCCCTCAACATCCTGATCCTACTAGATCTTAGTGGAGCCTTTGACACAGTGGGTCACTCCATCCTCCTCCAAAGGCTGCACCAACTGGGTGTTGAGGGCACAGCACTTGACTGGTTTTCTTCCTATCTCACTGACAGACATCAATTTATCTCCCTCTCCAGCCACACCTCATCCCCCTCCCCAGTCACACAGGGGGTCCCCCAAGGCTCAGTCCTAGGCCCCCTGCTCTTCATCTGCTACATTCTCCCCCTCGGTCACATCATTTGCAAATACAACCTCAACTTCCACTGCTATGCTGACGACACCCAAATTTACATCACTACAAAATCCCCCCTCAGCCCTCCCCTCAGCCACATTGAATCCTGCATCACTGAACTACAAACCTGGATGACTCATAACCTCCTCAAATTAAATAGCGACAAGACGGAACTCTTCATCATCGGCACAAACACCACCCTCACCAGATCCGGACCCATCACACTCACCATCAATGACTCCACAATCACCCCCTCCCCCCTAGTCCGCAACCTCGGTGTCATCCTCGACCCCACCCTCTCATTTGACCCCCATGTCCGCTCCATTGTCAAAACTTCATATTTTCACCTCCGCAACATTGCCAAAATCCGTCACTGCCTCTCCCCCCTGCTGCTGAATCCCTCATACACGCCTTCATCTCCTCCCGCCTGTACTGTAACTCCCTCCTCACTGGCATCACCTCCCGCTCCCTCCATAAACTGCAGATGGTCCAAAACTCAGCCGCCCGCCTCCTCACTAACACCCGGTCCCGCAAACACATCACTCCTGTCCTCCACTCCCTCCACTGGCTCCCGATCAAGGAACGCATTAACTTCAAAACACTACTCCTCACCGTCAAAGCCCTCCATAGCCTGGCCCCCCCCTACCTGACTGACCTCCTTCTCCCCAACCGCCCCACAAGTTCCCTCCGGTCCTCTTCCACTCTTTCCCTCACTGTCCCGTCATCCAAACTCAAAAGTTTTGGTGACCGGGCATTCTCACGAGCTGCACCCCGACTCTGGAACTCCCTCCCTCAGACCATCAGAGACTCTCCCTCACTCTCCACCTTCAAATCCAGACTCAAAACCTACCTGTTCTCCCAAGCATTCAACCTTCCTTACACATAACCACCCTCCTCCAACTCGCCACCATTTCCCCCTGCCCCACGTTCTCTCCTCTCCTGCCCCCCCCCCCCCCAACCCCCTTGGTTTTCCCTTACTCTCCTCCCGACTGTCTCCCCTACTCACTCCCGTACTTGTTATCCGTTACTCGTGGTTTTATGTTTCCTGTGTATTCTTATTGTCCTCCGTTTCCCTAGGTTCTGTTTCTTTGTTTTCTTTGTTTCTTTTTTGCCTATTGTCAGCGACTTTGGGTCTTTGAAAAGCGCTATACAAAATAAATGAATTATTATTATTATTATTATTATTGTCTGAGGCTCAGGCTGAGCTATTTTGATAATGCCAGTATGCCACCTACTGGGCTTTCGACCTCTGTGTCTGTGCTTGTGCTGTGAGGGAAAGAATTAACCAAGGCACGTGCGCTGCAGTGGCTGCAGTCACAGCCGGAAACTGAAATACTGAAATAATAATGTGAATTATTCGAAAAGTTATAATTATTTTGTCTTGTCTTGTTTTAGTCAACAATATCAACATACATGAAGAGAAATTTCGTCCTGGTTTTTGTAAATAAAATTTTTGTGTCCTCAGTTGTGGTCAACGATATTTAATTCACTATTTAGTCACGTTAGTGTCACATGGTCTTCATTAACGTGACGTCACGTCTCGTTGTCGTCATGAAAAAAAGCTTTGTTGACGAACATCTTTAGTCATAATTTTCGTTGACACTGGTTGTAGCCAATGGGCTTCATGCATGAAGCGATATAAGAACATATTTCGTTCTTAACTAGCATTTCTTCTTATTTTGTTCTTACCTGGGATGTTTTCTTATTGTTGCTTTTCTCTCAGGCAAGACCAAATTCTAAGAGTGGTCAAGAGCACTCTTCTTACACATGTAAGAAAATCATACCAAACATTTTTTTTTCTACCATTGGTTAATTGCCCCCAAATACGACTTAAAAAATACAGAACTTTTCAATAATAATAATAATTATTATTATAACTTATTGCATGCGTTCTGTCTGAAATGGATTATATATTGCTGTTAGAACAGTTATGCTCTGGCCACCCAGGCTATTGATTGATTGAAGATTTTATTAACAGATTGCAGAATGGGTACAATACAGTACGGCTCAATATTTTTTTTACTTTGACCAGTCAGCTGGTTTCTTTTAGCGTTTATCGCTTTTTCTGGTCAAGTATGACCGACAGAGACAGGTTGAATGGGGTATAGATCGGGGGAAAGACACTCTGAGAAAATACGGCGAGTCCGGGAGTCGAACTCGTGTACCCCAGATCCGTGACGCGCACGGTTGTCCCCGACGCCGAAATAGCGTTCGAGGTACGCGGTGAGCTACTGGAGCTCCCCCAAAAAAAATGTTTATCCACTTTTTCTCCCATTTTCTATATTTTCTCCCATCCCAATTTCGTATCATCCAATTCAACCCTCCCCTGTCACAAACGCTGTTTCTTGCCTCCCACAAGCCGGCTGCAATGTGGACTAAGTCATACATAGCACAAGTCCCCTCCGGTGCTTGAGGTAACAGCAGTCGCATCTTTTCACCTGCGCAGCTCGATCTCTCAGTGGCGAGGAGTAACGCGTGGGAGGCTCACGCTGCCCCCGACACTTCCTGATTCTACTGCGCAGGTGCACCAACCGACCTGTAGGAGTCGCTGTCCACAACGCCCGATCCCCACCCATCAGTTTCCCACCCCCTAATACGGCCAATGTGTATTAGTATGAACGACCAGCTAAACTGAAAGCAATGTGGAGCGCTGGGCTCGAACAGGCGAGCCCAGCGTCTCAACATTCGTGGCGAGCGCCTTGCCCACTACGCCACGTAGCCGCCCTAATACACACAATAGTTAAGGGGATGCAGACCAGAGAAAGACTTTCGTCTTGTTTACATCAGGGTCCCCCATTTTCAATTCATAATGACATTTATGACATACACAACATACAGATATACAGATATATATCATGACATTTATGACATACATGACATACAGATATACAGTACTGTATACGTAGCATAGAATGCATTATTTAGAGATCATCTGTATCAGTGGTTCCCAAACTTCTTGTTTATGCGGACCACTAGATTGTTATCAAGAACATTTGCGGACCACCTCGTATGCAAACAGTAAAAAATTTATAAATAAACAACTGACTTTGACCCGCGTCGCGTTCTCAGAATGGATTTGAGAGAGATGTGCCATCCAGTCTGACTTGATACAGTATGTGTGTGTGCGCTCACTGCGGGAGGTGGTCAAAAGCGTGCAACTACTATTATATTACTACTATATTAATACAGTCTATTCCACTATATAGCTATAGGTGCTGTATGATGACAATACATTTGATTCCTATATAATTTTGATCCATCGCAAAACGCTCCAGCTCTTGAATACGGCCGGGGGATCCGCTCATACAATGCAGACCCAAATTTGCACACGGCTCTCATATTATAATGAGCCCGCGAGGCGTGTCTCTGTATGCAAATTACTTGCGTGAGAACGCGCATTCCAGTTTAGAATGAGTGGGATTCATCATTCAACAAACCTGGGTAAGAACAGATTTGGACTTTAAGAATGGCTTGATGAATGTGGCGGTGGCTTTTCTTATTGTTCTCTTAACTCATTCAGCGCCAATCCTGAAAAAAGTTGGGTTAACTCGCCATGCTTTGAGCACCAATCACGAGAAATCTCGGGTTATAATCGTTATTTCTTTTATTAGCTATATCCATTCATTTTTCATCCATCCAGCCTGATCTTATCATTGGGAATGGGTCTGAGCTCGCAAAGGCCTACGCCTTCCAGCCGGTATTGCACATCATTGAAATCCCTCCCCCTTGGGCTGTGCAGTGATCTAACAAGTCTGGGCGGGGTATTCCTACTCCGGCATGACTAACGTTATAACACAGAGTTTGGGGAGACTCAGAGCAGCGTGCATTATGCCTTTTGGACATATAACATTGGATCAATAAACGTGATCAATATTTGGAATGGCGATCAGGAATTTGATTAATCTTTTTGCAGGACATCAAAGACCAGGTAAGGACTCTTTGTTACAAATCTTGGGTTAATCCGATGTTTCTTTCGCCACCATCGGAGGAGCGTGTGTGTGTGTGTGTTTCTGCTGTTAGCTGCGGGCAAGGCACGCATAAGCGATTTTTCAGCCCCCGCTTCTGTGCGTGCATGATGACACATATAATACCGATAATCTAGCGTTGTTTTCAGAACGATTCATAAATCAAGCGACAAATGGCACGATTTCTAAGGAAATACATTGAAGCGCAGTTTGCTCGAGTTTCTTGAGATTAGACAGAATGCTCTGGAAATATACTCATATTCATCACGGTATAAAACGGAAATGTATGTATGAAAAAATTATCTGTTTTGTGCATGTTGACTGGAAGCAATTCACTGACAATCGACGTGTTAATTAGATCCATAGCTATAATATTTCATATAGTTTTAGCACTCGCAAGTTTGGCAGTCTCCCCATTGACTTACAGCGATGGCGTTCTACACAGAACGTAAACTGTTACGAATGGGGGTAGTGTGGAGAGGAGAGAGAACCCAATACTGCGGACAAAGATGATGAGAGGCAGAGACTGCAGGATTCATGTAGATAATGACTCTTTACTTGAAGTTCACCAAGCACTACACGAAAAAAACAATAACGACACAGCCTTACTGGTGACCACTAGAGGGTGGTATGAGACCATTGAAAGGAGGTAGATAATGTCCAGTGTTATTGTTCTCCTTAACCCAGGCCCCCCAGGACCTGGGATCGTTACAGTAAACAGCGCCCCCTTGGCGTCCATTGATTTAACAGACAGGTAAGCAAGAATATAAGAAAAATAATGAGAGAGTATTGTTGAATGAGGCCCAATGAGTGTAGCTTTCCAATGATACCCCACATGGGGGTGTGCGAATAAGGGATCTAGGTGAAAGTTGACGAGCGAAAACCAGAAGTGAAAAACATTCAGAATGATTGGCCGTGGATGAGGAAATGGAATACCAGAGAGCTTTTTTTTTGGCACACGGTTTACCCGGATCTCTCTAGACCAGGGGTCGGCAACCCTAGGCACGCGTGCCTGCTTAGGCACGCGGGACCATTTCCATAGGCACGCGCGGGGGGGGGGCAGCATAAAAAAAAAATAATAATAATAATAATATTATTATTATTATTTTTTTTTACTTCGCTTTGAAATATTATAGTGAAATGTTTTGCACTGTTGTCGCATATCTCTTGTTGAAATCCTCCCACAGGTTCTTTTTTGTAAGTCGACTGTTCTGCACACCCCTATATTATGACAGCAATCAGCTGTTCCCATGTGCTCCGCTGTAGCCGGCCTCCCGCCGGCCTCCCGCAGCAGTCGCGCCAGGTAACACACAGTGCTGAGGACTCTGTGCAGTGTCATGATGGCAACCCCCGCTAAGAAATCAAAGCAAATTCGGACATTCCAGCCCTCGTGGACAGACGATTACGGGTTTGTGGACCTTCAGAAGGACCGTGCTATGTGTTCTTTCTGTTTGGAAAATGTAGTTTGCCAAACGTCATCTGTGAAACGCCATTTCGAGACTAAGCATAAAACAAGTTTCAAGGATCAGGCGGATAAGGCAGAATCTATTAAACGTGCCGTCGCCAGGTATGGGAAGCAAGCCAGCACCCTCAAAGTGTTCACGCGCGCTCAAAACCACGCAACTGAAGCAAGCTTTCGCATTGCTCATTGCATTGCAAAACGTGGAAAGCCATTCACGGATGGCGAGTATATTAAGGAGGCTTTTATCTGTACCTCAGATGTTTTGTTTGAAGGCTTGCCAAATAAAGAGAAAATAAAAACAAGGATAAAAGATATCGAGTAAAGAAGTGTCGAGCGACGCATCAATGAAATGTCAGAAAACATCTCGGAGTCGATTGACAACCGACCACTCCGAAGCATGTGTCCAGCTTAAAGTGACTAATTACACCCCCCAAATAACGGAGCTCAGCCAGGCAAAACAGGGCCAGGGATCTCACTGTCGCGACAGGTAGGCTGCTGTTTATTTTCCTATACATCGGTTTGCTTGTTAACTTGAACGTGCATATGTAGGGCTCTACGCATAATAGAGCATATGCACAATCGTGCATATATTATTATTATGCATGCGTATGTGTAGGGCTAGGGGAGCTGTCCACTGTGTGTGGTGCTGAACCTTGCGTCATGTCTCTCTCGCTCTCGCTCTCTCTCTCTCTCTCTATAGCTGAGAGAGAGAGAGAGATCTGGTGGAGAGATTGGAGGAGGAGGAGGAGGGTGTGCTTTGTGTGTGCACTGTGTGTGTGCCATCATGTTAGCCTCAGTTAAACCTTGCGACGCCTCGTTAGATGAAGCTGTGTTCTGAGGTGTCCTGTGTGCTGATCTGTGTTCTGATCTGTGTGCTGTGTCATGTGACACTACACATATTTAATTGAGACCCTTTATTTGTTTATTTCAATTTAGCTGGAAATACATTGCTACATCATTCAGTAACATTTGCAGAGCCTTATAACAAAAACATTATTAAGGTCACCATTGTGACATTGTGACATTTTATTATTCATTTTTCTATTATTTCATTGAACATTGCACATGTTAAAAGCCATTTTTTTACTCAAAATGTGAGTATTACCAAGTCAACTTGTGAAAACTGGTTCTCCTGGTGTTCTCCATTAGGCCTGTAGGTGGAGCTATGACAGCACACGTACAGTACACACACCGATGGTGTGTGATGTGTCCACAAATGAATGGGCAAATGTGAGTGAAATGGTCGCACTGTATGCAGCTGTTTGTCTGCATTGCATTCACCCCCCCCCCCCCCCAACTCAGATTTAGGGTTGATACAACCATCATAATAATATTGTTAATAATAACAATAATGATGTAATAATGTAAAAATTATCATTAAAAATACCTGATTATTAGAAAAAATTCATGGAATATTGTTGAGGCACACTAGTTACAACTATATTTCAACCAGGCACTCCATGTCAAAAAGGTTGCTGACCCCTGCTCTACCAATAAAAAAAGAAAAAAAATTATACTTTTTTCTTTTTTAAGCTGTAGATGTGTTGATTCAGTTCGGCACCACATACTTATGTGAATCTGGGTTTTCTACTCTAGCATACCTGAAAAACAAATACAGAAACAGACTAAATGCTCAGCATGACCTCAGAATAGCACTTTCAAAAACCAAGCCCAGAATAGATCTGCTGGTTGAAAACTTCCAGCCACATACCTCTCATTAGATTTCATTGTGCCATAGATGAAATATTATACCCCTTCTAGCATGTCAGTAGAATTTTTAAATAAGTCAGTACAAATTAGGGGTGAGAAATAGAAAGGAGAGTAGAACATGTTTGTTAATTTAAAAGTGTTACAAAATTCAAGTCAAGTCAAGAGTTTTAATTGTCATGGCATACAGGTATACAATGAAATGCGTGGTCTTGCCCGCGACGATGTGCAATACAGTGGTACAACATATAATAGAATCCAATAAAAATACAGTGGTACAACATATAATAGAATCCAATAAAAACAACAGTGCAATAAACAGGTAACATGGTGTGACATCTCGGTATCTGTACATAGTATTTACAGAGAATATAGGACATGCTAGGTAGCTTTAGTAGTGCAATACCCTGTTCCTGTTGTAAATCATTGTAAATTGTATGTACATATGTTATGAGGTGGTGAGAAACTTAACATTACACTCTGATTATTGCTGTGATGTACTTTTATAATTAAATAAATTAATTTCATTTACATTTGAAATTCATGGTTTGTTGTGTTCTTTATCAGTAGTTTATAAATGTATGTTATGGCAATTCATGATGTATTTTTGTAAGTTTGGGTCCCGGGGAAACACCAAATTTCTCTTTTGGGTCTCGAGCTGAAAAATGTTGGGAATCCCTACTCTAGAAGACTCATTTCTGAACGGATTTTTATTTTATTTGTAAATTTGGACCTGTACTACATAAGACATCAGGCTATGGATCCGCTGTATTTTCCAGCTTATGCTGGAATATTAGAATATGGAATCTTGCAACCACTACAGAAACATTTTCAAGTTCAACTCAAGTTCAGCCCTATGTTACTCTATTTCATTAGCACTAAAAGTGATTTTCCTTTTTTGCATTAGTAACTTCAGAATGTTATCTTTCAAAAGAGACCAGGCTTATGTATGTGCTATACATATACAGTATAAAACTAAGCTTTTCAAAAAAAGTATGCAGTCCTCAAGTTCAAGTAAAAAATGCCACTTTTCTGCCCGCTTGTTAAGACGTTAAAAAAAGTTACAGAGAGTTACATTCCGAGTTTAAAATGTCAACATGTTTCTAAGACCCTAAACATGGCACATCTGTTGCTCAATCAAATAAGCCTCCTTTGCTTTTACTAGTATAAACAATTTTACGTCTCACTCGATTCCATTCATAGAGTCCTATGTCTGCTTATTTTCCCAGATCTGGTGACGAAAGTAGCTAGAGAGTTCCATGTCTGTTTCCTCCCATCTCTGATAGTAGTATAGGCAGAGAGGATCACAACCCTTACAAATAGGCATCATGGTACTGTATGACCATGACCATCATTATTTTGGTCACCATCAGCTTTAACCACCATTATCAATGTTTAAATCATTGTTTAAAATGTCTTTATTGTCAATTTACACAAGACAATTGAAAGTTGTCTTTTCGCATATCTCTCCTAGTTCCAAATACAGAGAGGTCAGACCACAGGGTCGGCCACAGTGCAGATATTATCCTCATTATATCATGGTGTTATCGTGGTATTTTTGTGGTACCATGGCAATATATTACTTTTACCATTGCCGTACAGTACGTTAAATCATTCATACAATGTTGTCATACAAAATTGAAGGTACCATCATAATACTTTTTCCCAGGGTAAGGAATGGAGCAGATACACCTGACTGTCTGTCAGCTCATAAATTGTTACATATTAGCAGAGGTTTCATTTAGCATATGCCCACTTAAAACTGAGAGAGAGAGAGGATGGGGGGGGGGGGGGGGATAAAGAAAATTTACTTTCCTCCCTGCTGGCTCTTCCTCACATGACTCTCTCCACCCAAGTGTAAGTAAGCCTGAGGAATTGCGCCCGTAAAGCGAGTCTTGTCTGAATATTAATTTGCTTCATTTGCATGGCCCACAGATGGACAAAACAGATGCTTGTTACGGCAATTGTCAATTTTCAGGGATTTGCCTTTGTGACAAAACAAATAAAGCTATACAGGAAGATGGAGCGACGCAAACCCTCCTGGCAGACCTGGTATGTGTGTGTGTCTGTGTGTGTTTGTGTGGCGTGCGTGTGCACATGCATGTCCATGTGTGCATGCATATACACACTTTCTCAATTTCCTCAGGAATTGGAGCTAAAGGCATTTTGTCAACATGTGTGTGTATGTACGTATAAGCATGTGTGTGTGTGTTTATGTTTGTGTTTATGTATGTGTAAGCGTGTGTTTATGTAAGCGTGTGTGTGTATGTATGTGTAAGCATGTGTGTGTCTTTATGTTTCTTTGTGTGTGTGTAGATTTGTAGATTCAATCAGTAAATAAATAAATAAAATAAACTGTTACTTAAAAAGTTGAGACAAATTAAGATTTGTATTTGTTTTATGTGTTCAGAGATCTCTCTCTCTCTCTTTCTCTCTCTGTTTGTATGTCTGTCTGTCTCTCTCTCTCTGTTTGTCTGTCTGTCTCTCTCTCTTAACACACGTGTGTGTGTGTGTGTGTGTGTGTGTGTGTGTGTGTGTGCGCGTGCGTGCGTGCGTGCGTGCGTGCGTGTGTGTGTGTGTGTGTGTGTGTGTGTGCGCGTGCGTGCGTGCGTGCACATAATAAGTGTGCTTTGATTACATAAAGGACATTGGGAGTTCTTTTGTAGCCTTTAGCAGTAAATAAATGTATTTCCTTTCTTTAAAAGTCTCCCGGCGGAAATACAACAACACACGTTCATTAAATATCTGTTTAATACTCAAGTTAAAGCATAAATGTGGGCTTTTGCACTGATATCCCATGCAATTGTTTTCATACAGCAACAACACTAGTTTAGGGCATAAACACATTGTGCTTTGACAAACACACACATGCACACACACACACACACACACACACACACACACACGCACACAAACACACATGCACACACACACCAACATATTTGCAATATTTTTTTTTATCTACTTTTTCTCCTCCTTTTTTCTGTATTTTTCTCCCATCCCAATTTTTTGTCGTGCCAATTCCCCCCTCCCCTTCCTGGTCGTTGCGCGCATTTGCCCCCCCACTTGCCGGTCTAGGGAGCGCTGAAGTCTATCACATGCTTCCTCCGATACATGTGGAGACAGCCAGCCGCCTCTTTTCACCTGACAGTGAGGACTCTCACTGGGGAAGTGTAACGCGTGGGAGGATCACACTACCTCCCCCAGTTCCCTCCCTCGCTGTGCAGGCGCCCTGACCGACCTGTAGGAGTCGCTGTTTACAACGACCAGTATACACCCCACCGGCTTCCCACCCGCTGACACTGCCAATTGTGTCAGTATGGACGACCGACCAAGCCGGAGGCACCGCTGACAGCCGGATTCGATACCAGTGTCTCTGCGGTGGTAGACAGACGCTTAGTCCGCTGCGCTACCCGGCCGCACTCTATTTGCACATTTCTATAGACTTAAATTAATTCCCTAACTCCTCACACTAATCTTAGCCATAACAAATAAATGCCTAACCTTAAAATGTTTACTAACCATAACCTAATCCTAACCATACTGTAACCATAATCCCTAACCCTAAAGTAGCTAATTTACTTGAGGGGTCCCGCCAATATCCCCACAACAACAACAAAAATCTGGTTTTTCATTCCCACAACAGTAGGACATCAAGGACACACACACACATATGCACACTGAATTTGCATCGAGCTAGACATATTCCACACCAACTGAGGGGACACGGTATATGCCACATACAAAGGTCTATAAGTGTTTGTTAACAGAACTCACTTTAGGGCGACAATAATGTGGTCAAGAGGCATGGTTTCTATCTTGTGCCTGAACTGGCGTGGCTTCTTTTATTCACATATAAGCAGCAGTTGTACAACTCTTCTCTCTTTGAGAGACGTTGGAGGAGAGAACGAAAGGGGTGGGCACCTTTCCTTTTATAGTTGCCCTAAGGTAGAATACCTGGGTGGCTACGCCCATAGCGCCCTCCAGTGGGGACAGATATATATGCACCACGGCAATCACTGGTGGAGACAATTGTCTACACAGGTAAACAGTTACTAGTGTAAACAGTCATATGTACAGTTAGACAGTTACTAACAATCCTATACAGAGTCTCTTATCTCAACACTCCCACTTTTTAGTATACTGGCTGACTTCTTGGAAAAACATTTTAACAAAGGAAATAATATATATAAACTCAAAAGCATCCATAGGGTATGACATTCAATACCTTCACATTAAACATGACCCTTGCAAATCACATCAGTTTTAATTTGAAAACAGGTTCCCTCATAGTATCTATTACTCTATATCTCTATATCTATACTTTGTATTTACCGTGGTCTTCAATACCTTCCTGGATTGGATACCTCCATCTCCCTCCCACTGACTGCCTGCCCTCTAGTAACTTGGTTGGATACATCCATTTTCCCTCCCACTGTATGCATGCCCTCTTCGGGGGACATTGTGGCCTCTTTAAAGGTCGGGTTTACCCCACTGACTACCCTGTAGTAGTGCTCAACAGGGATAGGTGTATTGTCCTCCTCGTCACTCCCTTCCCTGGCATAGCCTGTCAGACGTTCTGGGGGTCTGTGTTCCTTTGTGGAATACCTCCCACTGCTTGAGGCGCTTGACGTCACCCTCAGGTGCTTCTCGTCATCGCCCTCTGGGGGTTGCTGACTGTCTGTCTGCGCAACTGTACTGAGTACACTGGGGTGTTGTATTTCTATTTCTACACACCTTGTTCTGGAGTCCAGCTCTGGCTCCTCTGTCTGTGTCTCGCCCTCACAGGTTGCCTTCGTGACAAACTTGACTAGCATGTGTTTCAGCACTATCCCTTTACCGGGATGATAAACTAGGAGAGCAGGACTTCCTCTGTCGTGTCCTATGAAAAATCCTTTAACATCCTTGGACTTGGGTTTTCCCTTGTCCTGCAGGTACACATAACACACTGATCCAAATCGGTGCATTCTGGCTAGATTACACTTCTTTCCTGTCAGCGCTGTATACGGAGTAGTGCCCGAGTGCTTATTAAAGCACCTGTTTCTGGTGTAAGCGGCTTCTTGTACCGCATAATGCCACAGGCTCTTTGGTAAGTTACTATCTGCTAGCTTACATCTAGCCATTTCGCAAAGGGTGTGCCATTCCCTCTCTGCCACCCCGCTCTGGTGTGTGGGATATGGACGTGACGTCTCGTGTCTTATCTTATACCTTCCCAACAGTGATTGGAACTCTCTGTTTGTGAACTTGGTTTCGTGGTCGGACCTCAAACATCTTACTGTACCATAAGGAGCTACGTCTGCCAGGAATTTGTCCGTGGCCTGGAGAATGTCACTCTTTTCTTTGATAAAGTAAACAAACACTGCCCCTGTACACACGTCTGTAAAAGACTGTACATATCCAAAACATCCTATGGACTCGTTGCTTACTGGGCCGACTAGGTCCATGTTCTGGAATAATAGAATGATTCCCAACTCTCTCATGTAGGGACATTCCCTGTATAATCTCACCCACATTATAATAGAGAAAAGTGAGTAACTGTGGAATAATAGAATGATTCCCCAACTCTCTCATGTAGGGACATTCCCCTCCCCTGTATCTATCCTGTGTCCCCCCCTCCCCCATTTGACCTATCAAATGGGACCACCTCCCCCCCTTTTAACTATATAGGGCTCCTCCCGAGAACAAACGAGGTCTTTTACCTGGGTCATTTCAGCTGACCACCTGGGGAGAGCCCCTCAGCCATTCTCTCTATGTACTATATATATTTCTATCTGTTTGGTTAATAAACCTTTGTTATTATCCAAACCTCGGTTGACTGAGAACATTCTTCTTCAGGATATCCACGAATATCCCACAATGTCAACTAGTGCAAGTGGTACCCCTACTCTGTCTGTGGGATTTCTGTATCTCGGTTGGGTAAATTTTTGTCAGGTCTACGCTTCTCCCCCTCAATGTGCATACCCTCTGACACTACTTGCAGTTTCAGTAAATCCTCGTAATTACAATGACCCATAATCTCGTGCCATGTCTGAATATCGTGACTGGCCGTCCCGCTATACACATAATCATTATCGTTACACTGGTCATAGTCATTACACTCCGTTTTCAGATAAAATACTCTCTGGTACATCTTTATGTCAAACCAGGTACCGTCAGGTTCTACAAGAACATTTGTACCTTTATCGAAGGATACCTTGGCGCCGCTTGCAGTAGCAGCTATTACAGAGAATAGTCCTTGTGGGAACGATGGTACATACTGTATAGAGCGTTCTTTAGCGTCACCGTATGCCGGCGCCCCCTGCTGTCCGTGAGGCATACCTGTGCGTCTCAACTCTCTTGTGCCAATCCGTAGATGCGTCTACCGTCTGCCAGCTCCATGCAGTGCCTCTCCGAGTGGAAAGTGTCATCAAAGTTCTTGAACCGACTCCTGTCGTTGATGACATGGGACGACGCGCCCGTGTCCACGATCAGTCTCCTTTTCTGGGCCCGCTGCATCTGGGCCGGTCCGGCGATGCCCGGCGTCCGCGCTCCAAAAGCGCAGTCTTCTTGTCCCGTTATCCTCCGGGCGTCGCCTCGACTCGCCTCGCGTCGATCGTCGCCGCCATCGTTTCTCCGGGCGTCATCTCGATTCATCTCACGTCGATAGTCGCCGCCGTCGTGTCCGCTGTCGTCATCCTGTCCACAGCCGTTATCTTGTCCGTAGTTGCCATTCCGTCCATGGCTTTCGTCTCGCCTGTAGTTTTTCGTCTCGCCTGTAGTCGCCATTTTGTCCGTGGCTTTCGTCTCGCCTGTGGCCGTCATCTTGTCCATGTGCGTATCGTGCGCTCTGGTTGTGTTTCTTTATGCACGCTCTGTCTGTGTGCCCCGTGGATTTGCAGAAGCTACACCAGACAGCCTTTGTGCATTCGCTTCTCCGATGGCCTTTATCTCAGCATCGCCAACACGCCAGGTCCGTCGTAGTCCTGGTTCTCTCTCTTGGCGTCTCTCGAGCCTTCAGCACCCTCTCCCCCTCCTCCGCGGCGGCTGGGTGGGTGTCTTCTGAGGCCTTGAAGTTCCTTAACTTAGCCTTGAACTGTCCCAACGTAATGTCCGTTGAACCGTGTGTTATCAGGAGTGTGAACTGTTTGTACAGCTCCGGTAGTCCTCTCATCATCATCGCCATCATTAGCCCATCGCTCGGTGCTTCTCCGGCACTCCTCAATGGCGTCGTGATTTGCTCCGCTCTGTTGACGTATTCGGTCACAGTTTCGGTGATCCCCTTCCTCAGGCCCGTTAGTGCTGTGTAGAGGGCCACGACTCTGGGTCTTCCTCGCCCGATGAAATGCTCTCTCAGTATCGCCAGGCTTTCTCGGCCTCTGTCTTTAGTGTCGCAGAATATCAGCCCCAGGCTGGTGTTGTCAAGCATCTGCGCTAACTCACAGTATGCATTAGCATTCCGCTGGTCGTCCAGGGCTTGCTCTTCCGCTGTCAGTTCTCCGGTGGGGGCCCCCAGGATTGTCTCCTTCAGCTCCGCCCTGTGCATGCAGCACAGCATGCGCTCTTCCCAGAGTTCGTAGTTCTCTGCTTTTCCAGTGAATGTCAGCCATTTGTCTCTTCTCCGGTTTTCCATCCTCTTCGTTAAAGGTATGCTTAGCTTTTACTCTGGTCGGCCTAGCGACTAGCCACGCGGTGCTCCCGGCGCTATCCTAGCCTATAACTTCAGCTAAGCTTGATACAGTACCTCCACTATTTCACCCCGGCGTTATCTGGGCCCATAACCTGTTAACAGAACTCACTTTAGGGCGACAATAATGTGGTCAAGAGGCATGGTTTCTATCTTGTGCCTGAACTGGCATGGCTTCTTTTATTCACATATAAGCAGCAGTTGTACAACACTTCTCTCTTTGAGAGACGTTGGAGGAGAGAACGAAAGGGGTGGGCACCTTTCCTTTTATAGTCGCCCTAAGGTAGAATACCTGGGTGGCTACGCCCAGAGATCCCTCCAGTGGGGACAGATATATATGCACCACGGCAATCACTGGTGGAGACAATTGTCTACACAGGTAAACAGTTACTAGTGTAAACAGTCATATGTACAGTTAGACAGTTACTAACAATCCTATACAGAGTCTCTTATCTCAACAGTGTTGTTTATTATGATGTAAATGTTTACAGACGTATCAGTTTAACCTATAACGGTAGTTGAACCGGGTTGCTGTGAAAATCAACCCGTCCAGCAGGTGCTTTTAGCACGGGTCCCGGTAGGAGGAAATAATAATTTCTTGTCATGAAGGGGAATGAAACCCGTAAACACACAAACAACAGGGATAAGGTAAGGGAGAACAAACAGGGATATACAATATGACGAACAAACAAGGTAAAAAAAGACTTTCGGGTCCTCCATTTTCAATTCATCAAGACATTTATGACATACAAGACATACAAATATACAGTACTGTGTAAGAAAAAAATAATATCATAAAAAAATATATATACATCCGAAGGGGAAGAAACTGTACATTGGAGGGGGTTGGGTGGGTGCGTGGGGGGATTTGGACATTTACCGGGGCCAGTTTCTAATTGCAGCCACCGGTAGGTGAAGGACGCTGTGTTCCGAACTCAATTATACTCCTCTCTCCCTATCTAACCCACAGTAATACCTCCTCACTACCTATCTAACCCACAGTAATACCTCCTCACTACCTATCTAACCCACAGTAATACCCCTCTCTCTCTCTCTCTCTCTCTCTCTCTCTCTCTCTCTCTCTCTCTCTCTCTCTCTCTCTCTCTCTCTCTCTCTCTCTCTCTCTATCTAACCCACAGTAATACCTCCTCTCTCTCTATCTAATGCACAGTAATACCTCCTCTCTCTCTATCTAACCCACAGTAATACCTCCTCTCTCTATCTAACCCACAGTAATACCCCCTCTCTCTATATCTAACCCACAGTAATACCCTCTCTCTATATCTAACCCACAGTAATACCCCCTCTCTCTCTACCTAACCTGCAGTAAGTCAAGTCAAGTGTTCCTTTATTAATCCTGTTGACAGAATCTGGCTATGGGGCGACAATAATGTGGTCAAGAGGCATGGTTTCTATCTTTAGCCTTTGGCGTGGTTTATTCATTCACATGTTAAACAGCAGTTCTAGAGTTCTCCTCTCACTGAGAGGCTGGTGGAAAAGAGATAGAGGGGGAGGAGACATCTCTTTATATACTCGCCACGTGGTATCATGAGTGGCTCCGCCTAGAGCGCCCTCTAATGGAAACAGTTATATATGCAGTTAGACAGTTATAGCAATCCTACATAGAACCTCTAACTTTAACAAATCCCCTTGGGGAAATTCAGGTAGCAGCATGGGGACGGTGGGAGGGGCGGTACAGTACAAGCGGAATATACTGTATAATAATATAAATAGTAATAATAATAGAGTAGAACATAGTAACAATAGTGGCATGGCAGAATTCAATCAATATTAATAGTAGGGCGGGTTTGAGATAGGTCCATCGTCACCTAAAAATGTACTTAACCCTATCCTTAACCACTGCCACCACGAGAAAAAAAAATGAAATACATGTACAAACGTCCTTCACAGCTAAGGCAGGGGTTCCCAAACCTTTCAGGCCGGGACCCAGAAAATAAGGCGTCAGAGAGCCGCGGCCCAATGCACATCGTCTGGCTTTTTTTCTTTTATTTTGCCAGGCAACCGATTTTTTTTGCCAAATATCACTTCAATCCTATTAAGTTAGTTCAAGTTAGTTATTCATTTATATGTGCTATTTATGAGAGGGCTAACTTGTTGCAAAATAATAATGATAATAATAATAGCCTCATTAAAATACTATTGTTGCTTCGGTTGTTTTCAGCGTTTTATGTGCATAATCTGTTATTTAGTTTGAAATGTTCGTTGAAATAAGTAGATTTTTCGTTTTTGTTTATTTATTAAGTTAATATAAAACCATATAGTCACATTTTAGAATACAATAGAATATAATTTTAGAATACAACTAGAAATACTGTCCTGGCCTGCTTCTAAGTTCAGTGACCTGAAAAAAAAAATTAATCATCTCGCGGCCCTCCCGTGGCTGCTCGCGGCCCACCTTTGGGTCGCGACCCCGACTTTGGGAACCACTGAGCTAAGGGATCAAGACACTATACCGAAATAAATGTGTCAGTGTGAGAATACGCTGCAGTTCCAGGAAGGGTCAGAGTTATGGGGTCCGAGGGGCTCCACGGTCGTGCCGTGGCCATGGGTGATGGGGAAAGCAAGGGTTAAATTACTGCAGTGTAGTGTAGGTTATTGGGAAGGGATGGCTGGTCTAAAGAGTCAGTACACCCCTCCCTTCTAAGGCTTATTCAGCCTCACTCCTGCAGTACGTATAGGTCTATGCACACACACACACACATGCAAACGCACACACGCGCAAACGCACACACCTGCTCTATCTCCCCGGCTTTGTGCTCTGTTCGCTCAGCAATGAAAAAATGCTTTCTGCAGAACGGTTAATTTGCCACACCACACACTATTTCATCTGCCGCACTGCTGGCCAGCCACAGGTGATTTTGATGCTCACTCTCTCTACTTGTCTCTTTCCCTCTCTCTCTCTTTCTCTACTTTTCTCTTTCCCCCTCTCTCATTTTCTCTTTCCCTCTCTCTATCCTTTTTCACTCTCCTTTTCACATTTTCTGTCCTTTTCGCTCTGTCTCTCCTTTTCGCTCTCTATCTCCTTTTTGCTCTCTCCTTCTCTCACTTTCCCTTCTTGTTCTCTCACTTTAACCCCCCCCCCCCCCATCTCTTGTCTCCCCTCCTCAGCGACCTGTCCAAGCAGGCTATCAGCTATTCAAAGTGTGATACAGCTTCACAGTGTTAATTAAACACCCCCATGTGCTGTGACTGCCGTCAGGGTTAGGGAAGTAATCAATTACGTGTACTTTTGTTACAGTTACTGGGGAGAACACGGTAGTCCGACAACGTTGTTTTACAGTGCCGTGGATGTGGAGCACGAGGACAAACCCTTTGGGCTGTGATCAGATTGGACGCCTTTTTCTTGCACTCAAATGCAAGGCATGCACATCTAAATAATCTAAAGTGGACAGGGCACAATGAGCGATACCACTGATTACCGTTGCTTGCTACTTCAACTAACGTTACATTAAGTTACATAAATTACTACTCACAGCCCTCCAGGCATTGCTGTTCATATCTCGGTCGTGGTAAAAACTTGGTATGTACAAACAAGGTTTGTCGGAAACTGCCAAAGTTAGCTTCTCCTCCATCATCAATGTTTTTCGATTTCTCTCTATAGATACCTCATTTTCTGGTACTTTGGGGTATACTTTGGGGTATTTTGGGGTATTTTGGGGTACTTTGGGGTATTTTGGGGTATTTTCTGGTACTTTGGGGTATTTTGGGGTATACTTTGGGGTATTATGGGGGTATTTTAGGGTACTTTGGTGTATTTTGGGGTACTTTGGGGTATTTTGGGGTACTTTGGGGTATTTTAGGGTATTTTGGGGGTATTTTCTGGTATTTTCTGGTACTTTGGGGTATACTTTGGGGTATTTTAGGGTATTTTGGGGTATTTTGGGGTATTTTGGGGTACTTTGGGGGATTTTGGGGTATTTTCTGGTACTTTGGGGTATTTTGGGGTATACTTTGGGGTATTTTGGGGGTATTTTAGGGTACTTTGGGGTATTTTGGGGTACTTTGGGGTATTTTGGGGTACTTTGGGGTATTTTCTGGTATTTTGGTGTATACTTTGGGGTACTTTGGGGTATTTTGGGGTATTTTGGGGTATACTTTGGGGTACTTTGGGGTATTTTGGGGTATACTTTGGGGTATTTTGGGGTACTTTGGGGTACTTTGGGGTATTTTCTGGTATTTTGGTGTATACTTTGGGGTACTTTTGGGTATTTTAGGGTACTTTGGGGTATTTTGGGGTACTTTGGGGTATTTTCTGGTATTTTGGTGTATACTTTGGGGTACTTTGGGGTATTTTGGGGTATACTTTGGGGTACTTTGGGGTATTTTGGGGTATACTTTGGGGTATTTTGGGGTACTTTGGGGTATTTTGGGGTACTTTGGGGTATTTTCTGGTATTTTGGTGTATACTTTGGGGTACTTTGGGGTATTTTAGGGTACTTTGGGGTATTTTGGGGTATACTTTGGGGTATTTTGGGGTATACTTTGGGGTATTTTGGGGTACTTTGGGGTACTTTAGGGTATTTTCTGGTACTTTGGGGTGATTAGTAGGATCCCCTTAACAAGGAATACTGTTTATCCAAGAGCAAGCAGGTTGAACCTGATGAGTAGTGGAGATGAAGATTGACGGTGAAGATGAAGATAGGCGTGAAGATCCAGTGAGTGGTGAAGAAACGGTGACAATGAGGAGACAGTGGGATGATGGTGACTCTTTGTAGTTCAGTCTCAACAAAAAACCAGCCTGCACAGGGGGCACCAATAGGACCCAAATAAGGGGGGCAGTTGTTTTAATATCGTCATACCTGTCTGGTGATAATAAAGATAATAATGACTGCTGCTGAGACAGCCTGGCTACATTTACATGAACCTCTGCAAACAAGGGTAAAAGCAGAAAGGAATATATGGGTTTGGGGGACTGCTGCTGTGTATTGTAGCAGCCCCGGAAATGTTTATGGTTGAATCATCATCAAGGACTTGTTTGTCAACAGTACTGTCACCATCAGTCATGTCATCAATACAGTCACCATCAGCGATGTCATCAGTACTGTCACCATCAGAACAGCTGCAGCTCCTCAGCATAGAAACAGCCAGATTATGAATGAGATCGTCACAAACATGAATGATTCCAGATTATGTTTTTGGGCTGCCACTAAATCATAGGTTACAGAGTAAGCTCCACTTTCTTCCAGTGGCAGCTGGGATAGGCTCATCTCACGCTCTTAGAAATTACCTATTATTAGCTGCTTCTATAGTGAGAATATCTGAATAGCTCATTAAAAGCAGTGTACAGTGTCCTACATAACTGAGTGGGTTGGCGTCACCCTGTCAAAAACGGAGGGCATGGAGCTGTTTCCTAGTAGTGGCAACAGCAGCGGCAGCATTACAATAAGCACTGTCGCATTATTGGAATGATTTCTCCAAGTCCTCCTTACGCAGCTGAAGTATAGAGTCGGTTCAGAACACTGACAGCGTGATGAGATGAATTGTATTATCCCCGGGTCGGAAATAGTGTTATTGCTAATCTAAACAAGTGACAGAAGTTGAAACATTTTTGATTGCATGTCCAACAACCACAAACAATAGCTGGCCGTCAGTTTTGTTGTTCTGTAGCTCTACGCCTCCAGCCTCCATGACCCCACATGTAATTTGTCCACCGCCAGCTCTGATTGGCTCCAGAGGGGGCTATATAATGCTCAGGCTAGCTGAACATGGCATCCTCAGCAGTGATTGGATGTTTCAGAGCATTAACCCCCAGCACTAGATCACAAGGAGGGAGCTACAGCCGTCAAGATCTGCGGCTAAAATGGCCGACCTCACCGGTGCCAGCGCCACAAATGAGCTCGACATTCTCTGAGTTTCAGGGTACAGTTCACAGGTCATGTTAGTGTTTCCCGAGGCATACAGTAGGATCTAGCACCAAAACACTGCTGTCTTTGGGGCTACTGTTGGGCAATGGTGTGTGTGTGTGTGTGTGTGTGTGTGTGTGTGTGTGTGTGTGTGTGTGTGTGTGTGTGTGTGTGTGTGTGTGTGTGTGTGTGTGTGTGTGTGTGTGTGTGTGTGTGTGTATGTATGTATGCAGCGCCTAGTATATGTATGTGTGTCACTGTATGAGTGTATTTCCAGCACTCCTGTTGTTTTTGCTGTTTTTATGAGAGGAATCTGTGTGTGCAGAAGGTCTGATCAAAATTTCAAAAAAGGCTCTGCCTCCATGAGATAACAATGGTTATCTAAAATAGTTATACATCTAGCCTAATCGCTCTATGATCTTAGTTAATTAAATATTACCAGACATATCAGGTCCAATCCATGACCATAAGTAAATGGGCTATAATGTATCCTAGTGTTTAGATGTGAAGCAGCTCCATGGCCGGCTACAGTAGGTCAATAACTCACTGTTAGCTGTAGCAGCGGCTCACTAACATGGATATCAGTCTCTGAGTGATGACGTCACACACTTGGGCCGCTGGATCAGGTGACCGACCAACAACGTCACTGGTAAACATGGAAGTGGATTTGGCCACAATTTCGAACATTGACCACACATGGTCGAGCCATATACTAGGTTCTGACCTAATCTTGTTTAAGAAGACAATAGAAGAGCCTGCTACCCTCTCTCTCTCTGCCCCCTCTCTCTCTCTCTCTCTCTCTCTCTCTCTCTCTCTCTCTCTCTCTCTCTCTCTCTCTCTCTCTCTCTCTCTCTCTCTCTCTCTCTCTGTGTCTGTCTCACAATTTGTCCTAGCATGATTTTGTAGCACCGCATGACTTTTATAGTTTACATGATTTTTAATTAATTGAATTAGCTTTGGACTGCCTTTTTGCAAAGTGCATGCCTTGGTGGCACTAGTGTGAGTGGGGGAGAAATTGCATATGGCGACGCAACTGTCACCTGACACCATCTGATCTACTTTACACTATACACTCATGGAATCATAATTTAATATTTCTTCTTCCATACATTGAAAAAGAAAAACCTTCAAAAACGTACGTAGTTCAAGTTTCAAGTTTCTTTAATAGTTGTCATACAGAGGTACAGAATACTTTTGTACAAAATGCTTCTTACTGTACTGACTTGCTTCAGTAATGTGTTTCTTCATTCCACTTGCATTACATAGTGTACAAGGTCAGCCCATGTTACCCCACTTCTTAGAGAGCTTCCTTTGCTTCCCAGGGAACGGCTCCCACCTACCTCCGGTCAATGGTCTCTAACTACACACAAGGCTATTCTCGGTCCTCGCTCCACAATGGTGGAACGAACTTCCCACCACAGTCAAGACAGTCTAAATCCACCCAATTCTCCGCTATCGACTAAAATCACACTTCTTCAATCCATATCTGAAATTAAAAAAATAATGATACAAAATTATAAAAAAAACGACTAACCTTTGTACTGTCTTTTACTATTATGCACTCTGCTACTAAATAATCTACTTTGTCTATATTATTACTGAGGTGGAAAGTAGCCAAAGCTGAATAACTTACTCAGTCAGAAGAGACCCGGTTAATACAATGTATTAACTCAGTCAAAGTATCAATACAAAAATAGTTAGAGTTGGCTGGATGACTCTCAACGAGGTGACTAGCTTTGACACCAGGAATTGAAAGACCCCCGTACTCATACTCACTGAGGAACATCCTTATACAAACGGACTGGACATCTGGGGAGGTGAAGGACTGGGGGTTGGGTAGATAGGAAGGGATATGAAAGAGAGAGAGGTACCACACTATACTAACTATGCTATGTCTATACTACTATGCACTCAAGACTGTAAAAGTCTCAGCTAAATGACTAAATTCATTGTACTTAGGTTGTACTTTACTTTAGTTAGTATATTGTATAGTGTTAGGACTTTATTCCTCTTTTACTTTTTTTTTTGTTTACTGTATGAAGCACATTCTCAGGGGCTCATACAGAACCAAGCATTTCACCTTAATGTACATGTACTTTATACGTTACAAATAAAAGCAAACTTGAACTTGAAATGTAGATGTAAATGTACAAAATAAAAAAAGCTTTGCAGAGCGCTTTGTCATAGTCTAACCTGATGGAGCACTCTTGCACAATTTTGTTCTGTCCTGTAAAGAATGTTTATTTGTATTTACATACATCACATACATTGGTATGGTATGGTATGGTTTAATTCTTAATCCCAGAGGGGAAACATGGTTTGCCACCAGAGCGAATACAACTACTGTATACAAACATGAAAGAAATTACATTGTTACATGATACAATACAGGATACACAACACAGTAGGAGAGCCTCTCGCTCTCAACACAGTGCTAACGGTGTTAGTTAAAAATGTTTACTGCAGCAGGAACAAAGGACCTTCTCAATCGCTCAGTAGAGCATTGTATGAAAATGTTATGAACTTTTATCCATGACAGATTACATGTTTAAAGTGACCTTCCCAACCTGTCCTATCAGGTTACCACAGTGTGTTGCAGTTACAGACATGTTATGTGTAGTTAGATAGATCAATAGATACAGTAAGATAAGATATTCCTTTATTGATCCTCTTGGGGAAATTCAGGCACCATAGCAGCATGGGGGAGGGGAGGTACAGGTACATGGTAATAGTAGAAGACATAATACAGGCAATACAATTATAGTACAGTAGAAAAGTTAAAATAGGCAGAGTAAAAAATAGGCAGAGTAAACAATATAATTAACTCTGAATATACGCATATGAGCAAGTAGGCAGTGTAATCAAGGTGCAGATGAGGGGTATGTATGCCCTATCAGTTATATTATGCATTACAATAAATATGATTACAATAGACGCTAGAATCGAAATATACAATAGATAGATAGATACAGTAGATAGATAGATAGATCACATACAGTATACCAGTACATTTACATTTTACATTTAGTCATTTAGCTGACGCTTTTATCCAAAGCGACTTACAAGTTCTGTACGACAAGCCATCAGGAAGAGCACAACTCTATCAGCTGAGTAACAATGTTCATCAAAGTGTTGAGTGCTACAGTGTAGGTTAGTTTATTAGGACAAGTGCATGACAGTATGGTTAGTTAGGGTTAGATTATTATTATTTTTTTTTAATTCAGATGGACGTGTTTCGGCTGTCCTAACTGGGGTGGGTAGTTCATTCCACCATTGTGGGGCAAGGACTGAGAATAGGCGACTTCTCTTTGATGACCCTCCCGGAGCTTGGATAGGAGTAGGTCTGAGGCGGCCAGAAGATGCAGAGCGTAGGGGTCTTGAGGGTGTGTAGTTAGAGACCATTGACCGGAGGTAGGCGGGAGCAGTTCCCTTTGCCGCACGGTATGCTAGGTCGAGGGCCTTGAAGCGGATTCGTGCAGCAATGGGGAGCCAGTGCAGGTCCCTAAGAAGTGGGGTGACATGGGCCGACTTCGGTAGGTTTGAGATCAGGCGGGCCGCTGCGTTCTGAATGAGTTGAAGAGGCTTAGTGGCAGTGGCCGGGAGGCCAGCGAGCAGTGCGTTGCAGTAGTCGAGGCGGGAGATGACTGTTGATTGGACGAGGAGTTGGGTGGCTTCTTTTGTCAGGAAGGGGCGTATCCTTCTGACGTTGCTCAGGAGGAATCGGCAGGTTCTGGTTGTCGCTGCGATGTGAGCAGAGAAGTTCAACTGGTCGTCGAGGACAACACCAAGGTTCTTGGCGGTCGGGGACGCGGTCACAGCTGCATTCTCGACTGTGATGGAAAGGTCGGTCAGGGGGGAGGATTTGGCCGGCAGTAGTATTACCCAGGATGCTCTATATAGTATAGCAGACAGTAGTATTAATGAAACACACACTCCTCTACGCCTGTACGTCACAGCCTGCAAAACAGCTCTGCTCCAAGAGCCCTTTAACTGTAGCAAATCCAGACAGCCGAAAAACAAAATGAGTTTGAAAGAAAATGTGGCAATAACATTAAATTGGGGGCATACAGAGTATCACAGATCACCAAAAATTAAGCTTGTCTGAACATTTATGAGTTGTGCAGTGATGTAGAAAAGTAGACTGAATATCTTTTCTGCGTAAGGAAACCATCGCCTGCATTCATCATCGTTTCCATGGACAGAGTGAATAAACAAGGCTGCACAGACGCCATGAAATGTAATTATTTAACTTTTGTCAACTCATTTTCTGTTCTTATTTATAAAAGAGACAAAGAATATGGCTGGAACAGTAATATAATATTATTCAATATATTATAAAATAATACCAGTTAGTTTACTTCCTCTTTGGGTAGAGATGTTTGACAGTGGAAAGTTGTCCAACGTTCTGCATAGGAGTATGAATGAAACAGATTAACTCTGCCAGTGAACAGCCCACGGCTTTAATTATACCCCCCCCCCCCCCCCATTTTTTATTAATTAATTTAGTGTAATTTAATAGTTGGCAGTCAAAAATGTATGTTGTTGTTTACTTCCTATTTCCCCCACGTGGAATGCACCTGATTGGATACATGACATGTGTTCTAGTGTGACATCTAGTGGCTGAATGTTATCTAGAGCACCTTTAATTCAGTCAACTGCAAGATTATATTTTGGAGACTTGTTCGTGATGGGTCTCTTAGAGTCTTTGCAATGGTTGTGTCCCTTATTTATTAATTGTACATAGACATAAATAAATTATTCACATGAGAGTGTGTGTGTGTAGGAGAGAAAGAGACACAGACAGACAGGCGGGAATTCAGTCAGACAATTTCTGCTGTGTACCTCATTTATGTGAAAAATCAGGGTCAAGAGTCTAAAGTCATCCCACAAGATGGGAAGGATGCTAACATCATCACAGTGCAAAGGTGAGAAAGCAGACTGCGTTAACAGCAGAGGCATCTTCCTCCTATTAGTGGCCTGGATCAAATGCTAGCACGGATCATGCTACTCCGCCTAGCAACCCATGTAACAGAAGACATCTTACCCGAAGACCAATGTGGCTTCAGTCATGATTGAAGCACAGCGGACATGATCTTTGTTGCTAGACAGGTACAGGAAAAATGCAGAGAACACCGCAAAGACCTGTACCTAACATTCATTGATCAGTCCAATGATACAGTAAACCGAGAACTGCTGTGGGAAGTACTTGGGGAGCTGGGGGTCCCACTGATGTTCATAAACATCCTGTGGCAGCTCCCGGATGGGATGCAGGCCCAAATCCCCATTCTTCAGTGTGGATGTGGGGTTCAAGCAAGGGTGCCTTCTAGCCCCAACATGTTCCTCTCCACTGTCACCCTTCTCTCTCACAAATCCCTGAATCCCACAGATGGGGTACAGATACAGTACAGACTGGATGGAAATCCTTCTAATATCCGGCATTTTCAAGCCACCAGAACACATCCGTACGCTGATGACTGTGCTCTTCTCGCCCACTCACCAGAATCCCTACAGTGGTTGTTTCCATATACAGCGCCATTGGTCTCCAGATCAACATCAACAAAACACAGATACCCCATCCGCTCTGGGTTGGGCATGTGATCTGCATGCCTGCCCACTACCTCCCTAGACAGATCCTCTATGGCCAGCTCTTGGATGTAATTATTTGGTGGCGCACCTCCAATACGCTTGTGGCCTTGGCCCACTGTAGTAGAGAGTGTCATATCTCGTCCTCTTCACTCACTGGACCTCATTGTCCCCCACCCTGGCTGAGATTCAGGTGGGATGGATCTCTGTTTGTTTGTTCGTTTCTTTTTTCGTTCATTTGTTAGTAACACTGTAACATTGACTTTGTGCCACTAGGGGGCTGTCTGGCTCTGCAGGGTGAAGTTACCCCTCTGGTCTAGGATCAGATTTCCCTCCCTAAATCCTAACCTTAACCATGATTTTCTAGTTAGTCAAGCTTTCTAACCAAGTAGGATCCATTTGAGAGATTTGGTAGTTTATAGCTAAACGTTTTAGTGATTGAGCTGAAAGGGAGCTGTCAGCTGACTGATGTGGTGTATTTGAATAAGCACCCTGTGCTCTACTATGTTGAGCTGTTACTATGCTCTGGGCTCGATTGCTCATGCCTGTATTGAGCTGCATTCCCACAGTAAAGCAAGACTTTATACTTTCAGCCTCGACTCTGTATCATTATTATTAGTGTTAAAAGTGATAAAGTGTACCCACCCTTCACTTGAGTATTATATCATACAAGTACAGAATACAACAACTGCATCCTCAATCCTGAGGAATGGTCTGAACAGCCAGATGAGATGTTTTTCAGCTTGGTTTTATAATAGTTATTAATGTTTTTCATCGTTCAAACTTGCCTGGGTGGTTAATAACACATTTTGTCTGTGGTGTGACAAACTCAGAACACACATTTATTATCGCTTTGCAGTCCAACTGATTTCAAACACAAAATATGCACGCCATCTGTTTCCAAGAACTCATTATCATCTTATTCTAAGTGGAAATGAGTTTGATGGTGTATATATAACCCTCTAAGTTTATTGAAATGTTCTCTCAGTAGACTAAAACTGTGTAGATGCTTTGCGCAGAATGTTTGGAATGTATGTTCTGTGTTGATAATATAATATATATATATATATATATTATGTGTGTCTGTGTATATACAGTATATACCTGTATGTATATATAATAATTGGTGCTTTATAACTGGAATGCTTTTTCAATATTTTCCCTACTCTACCACTGCACAAAAATAAGGCCTTTCCTTTCAAACGTGGTTACCAATAGTTCAAGGCAACGATGTTGGAACCAAAGACAACTACACAAACATTCAGGCCTCAAGGCTCAAACAAGGGACTAAACACGTTTCGCAATTATGCCACATCAATGTGGAACGCCCTACCCAAAGCTGTAAAGGAATGTGAATCACTGCCCACTTTCAAAAACACTCAAAGAACACCTACGGGAGACTGCAATTCGAAACTGGCCCCTGTAAATGTCCTAACCCAACCCCCTCCAATGTACAGTAAATGACCAAGTATGGTTTTGTCAATATTCCAATGTACAGTTTTGCTTGTACAGTTGTAGTGTCCCCCACCCACACACCCCCCTTACCCAACCCCCCCCCCCCCCCCCCCCACCCCCACCCAACCACCTCCAATGTACAGTCCCCCCCCACCCCCACCCCACCTACCCAACCTCCTCCAATGTACAGTTTCTACGTCAAATATATATACTCTCTTTTCTGGACTCTTTTTGTATCACAAACAGTACTGTATTTGCAAATCTGGTATGTCATAAATGTATAGATGTAGCAGTACTGTCTATCTGTATGTCGTGTATGTCATATATGTTATGATGAATTGAAAATGGGGGACCCTGATGTAAACAAGACGAAAGTCTTTCTCTGGTCTGCATCACTTAAGAATTGTATGTATTGCGCTGTACTGTACTGTACCCATTCTGCAATCTGTTAATAAAGTTTTCAATCAATCAATCAATGAAGGCCTTCAGTACAAGGCTTTCCGTGGCCAGCAGCCACTGTGATCATCAGCAATAGAACGTGTGGGCTCGTACACTGGAAGGCTGTTTTTGTATTTAGCTTCATTGTGTTTCTTTTGTCTTTGTACTCCCAAAAGTGAGGAATAATATGAGCATTTCACAGCAGGTTCACAGGTGTAGCAGGGAAGTACACAAGACCTTGCAAAGTAACACCTCCAAAATTGCACCAATGTCAACAAATAAAGCTTTGCCACTAGAGACTGAATGTTGCACGTGTCACCAGATGTCTAACTAACAATACACGTGTTTCCCCTGACATTATGAATACAACTTGCAGGATGAGCAGGATGCCATGAGAAAAAGTCTTAAGAAAGAAGAAGAAATAATTGAAACTAATATTTATATCCTTGTAGACCTCACAGAATGGACACTATAACAATGTGTTTTTATTTCAGGATAATCTGTTCAAACAAGTGAAAGGATGTGCCATGGGAGCTTGCTTTAGTCCTTCCTATGCAGGTCTATATATGGGCAAGTGGGAAGAAGACTTTGTGTTTCCTCCACGTAATCCATACAGAGACAGATTAATCTGGTGGGCTCGCTACATAGATGATGTGATTTTATGGTGGAATGGACCAGAGGAGGAGTTGGTGTCATTTCATACAGTAGGTATCTGAACAGCACAAATAGTAATGTGGAACTGTCTTTGGAATATGATAGAAATAAAATCAACTTCCGAGATCTTACAATCAGTAAAGATACTAGGGGCTATTTACACACAACATCTATCGCAAAGACACACACAAAAACACCATACTCCATGCTAATAGTTTCCATCCAGATAGTCTGATAGAGAACATACCGTTTGGACAATTCCAAAGGCTCCATAGAATATGTGACAACGACAGGGATTTTGAAACTCAGAGCTGAGAGATGTATACCTGCTACTCCCCTAAGATCCTAGATTCAGCTCTCTCTAAGGCCAGCACCCTAGAACGCCAATCACTTTTAACCAGGAAGCCCACCACTAGCCCTAAGAAGGACCAGGTTTACTTATGCACTAGATACAGTACAGAGGCTCCCGCTATACGGAACATTATCAAACGGAACTGGGACATCATCAAATGTGATGAAACTCTGAAAGAAATATTTCCAGAGCTCCCTGTGTGCTCCTTCAGGAGAGCTCCTACTCTAGGAGACAGACTAGTACACAGCCACTTACCAGCTGAGGAAAGAACCACATGGAACCTACCCTGGGTAAATAAAGGTTAAACAAACAATACACAACGAGAGATTTTATAAACTGTAAAACTACCCATGTTATTTATATATTGTGTTGTTCTCGATGTGATGCTTTCTATGTTGGCCGCACCAAACGGCGCTTACAGGACTGCCTTAGTGAGCATAAATATGCAGCTAAGGTTCAAAACTGTGACTATGCTATGGTTAAACATTATATTATATACATTACATTCTTTTACAGCTCTAGGAATCGACCATGCGCCCCTCAATCCTCGAAGAGGGGATAGAGAGAGAGCACTGAATCAATTAGAGAGTCGCTGGATATATAGACTCAAAGCCATGTCTTATCCAGGGAGAAATGATACCATAGATATGGTTTCCTTTTTGTAAATATTGGAGTATCTTTTGTTGGTGTTTTGCTATTCTAGTTAAAAAATGTATATATGTAAATGAAGAGTTATGTCTGTTACGACCAGAACGTTTAGATGGCATGGTGTTGTGTGGAACCCAATTGCAGCATAGACCCGAGGAGAGGATAGACAGGAGACGGAATACGTTGGTTGCTTCTTCACAAATAAGTGCACTTTATAGTGACACACGGAGCATTATTTTTTTTACTTTTTTTGGTAGATTTTTATTTTGTTTGTACTACCGGGCAGTCCGGTAGAGAGAGAGAGAGGAAGAACTGGAGACAGAGCGGGGGGAAGACATTCGACAAAGGACGCCGGGTCCGGGAATCGAACCCGGGTCGGCCGCTTTGCGACGCAGCCCGTTACATGGGTCGCCACTTGGGTGCCCTACACACGGAGCATTATAACAAAAGAAACACCTTGAAATAAGGAAAAGAAAAGAGACGAAAGTCTCAAAAAACGATAAAGGCACAACACTAACGACTCACGACTCGAGTACTCACGACAGAGAACAGGAAACAAAAGTAATGACCCAGCAAAGACTGCTGGGCCGACAACACTTAAGTACACAGACTAATTAGAGACATGAGGATGATTTAGTAAATGAGACACAGCTGGGGTAATGACTAAACAGAAAACATAACAGGGTTAATATACAGAAACATGACAAGACCAAACAGCACAAAGATACAACACAAGGGAGACAAAACTAAATTAGACACAACACCGACAACAGATGAACACACAACAGATTGGTGATGACAGACAGGAAATTAATAAATACAAGACAACAAAGATGAATACACTGAACTAGGCCACCTGGTGGTTGAGAGACGTAGTTCAGTCATGGGAAATGTCCATGGACAAATGGGGGTTGTGGAGCAAACGTTACAATGTCAGTTTTGGACTCTAGATGTTGGAGGACCTCTGGAGTCTAGAGGCATATACAATTGTGACAGCTGGACCTCAGGCTGACTAGGTGCTCACACCTGAGCTTGATAGAGCAATTAGCACAGCCTTCATCTTTGAATATAGCTCAGTTCACCCATTTGTTTGTTTGTATGCCCTGAAGAAGGCCGATAGAGAGGCCGAAACATGTTGGTGTTTAATTGTTCTAAAATGAACTAAGCGATTTATTAAAGCTTTTTTATACATGAAGAGTGCCTGGAACTTCCTTGTTTTTTCAACTGGCTCCCCTACATCCAAAGAGCACCTTCAAAAACACTGGATTCACACTACAAAGACGCTGTAGCCCTCCTTCCTGTTCAAGTTAATATTTATATCCGTTGTTGCATTTATTCCATTGAACTAGGACATACAGGGGCGAATTCACAAAGAATGGATTGCGACCGATAATAGCATCCTTAATGCGTGTGATTTGCGGGCGGCTACGTGGCGCAGTGGGCAAGGCGCTCGCAACGAATGCTGGAGACTAGGCTCGAACAGGATGCCTCTTGTTCGAGCCCCGCTCTCCACATTGCTTTCAGTTTAGCTGGTCGTCCACAGTAATACACATTGGCCGTATTATGGGGAGGGAAACTGAAGGGTGGGGATCGGGCGTTGTGGACAGCGACTCCTACAGGTCGGTTGGTGCGCCTGCGCAGTAGAATCAAGAAGCGACAGGGGCGGGGCCCCTCCAAAGCCCAGACCCCCGACGCTGAAAGATCGAGCCGCGCAGGTGAAAAGATGCGACGGCTGTTACCTCGAGTATCGGAGGGGACTCGTGCTATGTATGACTTAGTCCACATTGCAGCCGGCTTGTGGGAGGCAAGAAACAACGTTTGAAGACAGGGGAGGGTTGAATTGGACGATATGAAAATTGGGATGGGAGAAAAATAGAAAATGGGAGAAAAAGTGGATAAAAAAAAAACTGCGTGTGATTTGCACCCGCTATGTGCTCCATCTTAAGGACCTATTCACTAAAGATATTGCGTGAATGATATAGTAGCACAATTTTCTCCTGACATCTGGCAGCGCAGTTGGCTCGCGGAGCATACAGTGTGCAATTTGCTCCTGATATGGTAACATTTTATAAATACTGCCCATGCAACAGTATGCAATTGTCCAAGGACAATGGAAGACAGAAAACGAAAGCTTCAATTCTCTGATCGCGAATTAGAAGTCCTGACAGATCAATAGCTCTTTGTTTCTATAAAAGATAGACATAACAGTATTTTTCACCATTTGTTTTGTTTATTTCGTAATGTATAGAGCTTTCTTAATTTGTATTTTCATGACACAATTGCATCCTTTGTTTTTGTCACTATCTTTTATCATTGCTTTTGTTTGTCATCCCAAAATACATTTGTTTGAGCAGACCTGTCCGTGGTGCTGAATCTTTAGGCTGAAGTTAGGCACCGTGCCAGTGAAAATATTTTCAGACTTAGGAATATCTTTAGAGTGAGAAATTAAGTTGTATTTAATGTTTAGTCAAGAGAATAGAACCCGCATTCTCATACTCCAGAATAAACTTTTCATTGACCGTGTTTCCAGCGTCTACTTCTCATGGACCTGACAAAACATAAATTAGAAGTTTATTCTGGAGCATATGAGTGTGCAGGTTCTATTCTCTTTATTGTGATTATCACCTAACCCACCGGATCACCGGAGACGCTGGCCATGACACCCCATATAAATTAGCTTAGTTACCACAAACTCTTTGAAGACGTAAATAACTTAACTTTAACACCCTGTGGCAATTAGCGGCGATCTTTGTGAATAGGAGGCTCATTTGCATAGAAAGGGGCACATTTTACACCTATATTACCTAATACCCGCAAATAGCACGGACACACAGAGACGCAATGATGATGGCAACGCAGTTAGCACTGTATTTCACCCTTTGTGAGTGTTTTGTGAATAGCAGGGTTTGTTTTGGGGTTATTTGCACAGGCATAGAGTCAGAAAAAGCTGTGCAATCCCTTTGTGAATTCGCCCCACAGTATGTATATATATACATTTGGTTTCTTGGCGGTCAAGGTGGCTGCATGTTTGTTTTCCATTGTTTTCCCAAAAATACCCAGCGTTCTGTGCATGAAGAAACTATTGCGTCTCTTTCACTCTCAGCAAACCTCTGGTAGGTATCGCGAGAAGACTGACTAAGCTGGCTGCACGAGTCACTTTGAGACTAGAGCAGCAAATATGAGTGCCATATGGAAGGGGATCATCCCTATGTTCCCCGGGTCCTATGTTCCCCGATTGATTGATTAATTGATTGAAAATGTTTGGTGCTTGGTTGCCCACACGTTTCGAAGGACTAGGAACCTGTTTGTCCCATTACAGGCTATTAAAAAAATAATACACTATAACAATTACAATACACTATAACCTAATATACCTAATATATTACCTTTTTTATATATAGGTATATAATAATATAACCATATTATTATTTTTCCTTTAGCATTTCTGTTCCATTCGACAGCTCACTGTGTAAGGAAAGATAGAAAAGAGAGACAGAGAGGTACGACTTGCAACAAAAGGTCACGAGCCAAACCGTAACTTACTCCTTCAAATCGTGGCACGCACCTCCGTCCTTCGCTCCGCCGGGACCGGCCCAGCAGAAGGTGTGCTTATTGCCAAGGTGCCCGTAGTTGTGCAAACTTTGCCCGCAAAGCCAAAGTGAACTGAAGCGCTCTGATGTGCTCCGGATGTCCCAGTGCCACCGGTGTCAGTCTGCGGTGTCAGCAGCACATCTGGTGGAGCTGCCGGAGACGCCACGTCACTTCACATCCCTCCACTCCTCTCTGACAGCCAGGGGCTAATGACCTGGAAGAAGCCCCAGTCCCACTACATATGCCTCTGTGTGTGCGTGTGTTTATGTGTGAGTACACGCATCGGTGTGTGTGTGTATGTGCACATTATGCGTGTACGTTTGCACGTATGTATGCACGCATGTGTTTGTATGTGTGCGGACGGATACTGGCCCCGGGATCTGTCCTCTAGCATTTGGAGCGTCCCCGTGCATCTGGTGCCGTGGTCCTCGCTGCTAGCGGGGTAATTAGGACAGGCCGTGTTGACCAGTAACCCCTTCAGCTGGGGGCAGCTGACAGAACAAGGACAGATGAAATTATACACCTGGATACACACAGACTTTTTTCCTCCGGATTTGAACATTACTTTTTGACCCATTTTAACAATGCAGTTGTTAATTGTAGAGATAGATTATAGTTATAGTTGTAGAGAGGAAGTATAGAGTAAGTTGTAGAGATAGATTATAGTTATAGTTGTAGAAAGGAAGTATAGAGTAAGTTGTAGAGATGACTGGGAATTGTTTGACATGGGGACACAAGAAAACAGCTAACTGCTAACTAAAATCCCACAGGGCAATGTGTCTTCTCTCATTCATTCTAATATAAATGCCATAAAGTCATGCACCACCAGCCTGAGACATGCTGGCAGTGAAAATAATTGATTTGATTTTGTGTACATCATTACCAAACAATTTTATATTTTTACTGTGATTTCAGACACACAAGTCTGTGAGGAACAACCCACATCTTCTGCAGCAGAAGAGATCTTTATACTAAGTACATAATATAACTATAATCTTAACTATATATAAAACTATATATTTATGTACTCTACTCCTACACTCCCCTAAGCACTGTACATAATCCATGTTGCTTGCCTTTTCAGACCTTTTCGGTGAAATTGCGTTGCTGGGAAACAGCTTTGTTCCAAGTTAATTTCCTGTCATCTAGAATTATAGATGGTTTCACTGGAATATTTGTTGTTTGGACCCAAATGTATTTCCTGTCAACTATCGCATTAGCAAACATTGCAACAGGAAACTTGGGTCCTTTTAGAATGTTATCGTCGTCACTTTGAAAGCGTCTATGTTGCATGTGTGTGTGTTCCTGTGTGTGTGCCGCCCATCGCATGTGTGTGTCTGCCTGCATGCCGAATAAAGACTTCTCCAAAGGCCAGTTATTATTATTATTATTATTATTATTATTATTATTATTATTATTATTATTATTATTATTATTATTATTATTATTATTATTATTATATATAAGACTTTTTATTGTATCCTTTACAGTAAGGTTGGTTGGCCATCCCTGGCAGCTCGGCGAGACTATCATTGGCTCTTGTACATTTTCAAGGCGTTGACCGGCAAACAGCCACTGTATATAGCTGCCCTGTTGGACAGGAATGCTCCAGCCCATCAAACACGATCTAGTAACTGGGTCACACTTAGGGCCCTTTCTCACTCACCCTATTCGTTTCTATTTCGTTCCGTTCTGGCCCGTTCCGAGATCTGATGCGAACCCCCCCCCCCCCCCCCCCCTCTAGTTTGCGTACACACTGCAGTCTTGTTTCATTCCGGGTTCTGTTTACGGTTTGCCTTTTGAGTGTTTACGCTTGCCGTAGGCGTACTAGGCGATGATGTCACGTTCGAAAATGTAAACACAGGAAGTGTTAACATGGCGCAGGAGACTGGATGCTGATATAAAATAAATAAATAAGCAATAAATATGAAGTTATATTTGAACCTCTGTTGTCAAGCCTTGTCAATATAACCCACCCCATTTTATCACGAATGGATGGTGTTGTAGAGTTCGCTTTTGAGCGTTTCCCAGGGCTAACGCTAAGCTAACGGTTAACGCTAGTTAGCTTAGCCTAGTCTAGTATAGCCTGTAGCACTTTCTTTTCAGCAAAGAACGTGCAATAAACAAAACGGATACATTCACTGTGTGTTCTGCCTCTTTTCTCACGAATGGAACTCTGTTGTAGAGTCCGCTTTTGAGCGTTTTGCAGGGTTAACGTTAACGCTAAGCTAACAGCTAATGCTAGTTAGCTTAGCCTGTCTAGCAGCTAACATTATCCCATCGTTCGTGGCAATTATATTACATGTCATTGATCTACTGGTCGACCACGGCCGACTGGTTGGGCACCACTGGTCTAATAGAAATAAATGCATTCAAACAAGAAACTAATGTATAGAAAATAGCATGGCAAACAAAAATTGCCAGGCCTAATGCGAGCCAGGGAAGTGCTGTGCGTTTGTATTTTCATCCACTTGTTTTTGGTTGAGGTCTGAACTCTCAAATTGCCCATAAATATCGTTTTTGTGGGTATTCAACAGTTGTTGCTGTGTGGTTTATCTGCCCAAAATTCAAGCAAGCATGACAGTAATGACGTTGTGTGTGTCACGCCCCCCGCACCCGCACGGCCCGATTCCGAGACCACCTAATCCAACTGATCCCGTTCAGCGGGGGGTAAAACGATTCAGCGCCGTTTCGCATCCCAAAAGGGGTGAGTGAGAACACTCCCCCTCGTTCCCGGGAGCAGTGATTCGATCCCAAAACGTGAGTGAGAAAGGGCCCTTAAAGTTCCACGGACTAGTACAGGACTCGGCAGGGCAGCATTCTCTTATGCAGCCCCAAAGTCCTGGAATGACACATTCAGTCAAAGTTAAAGTTGGAAGTTCTTCCTTCCCTTACGGAATTTAAACGTCTGATTTAATTTCTCTATGATTCTATGTTTTTAACTGATTGCACTGCACATTGTTTTGTTGTTCTATTTTGTTGTACAATCAGCAGTTCTGTAAATGAGGTGGCCTCACCTCAGAGCTCACCTGAGTATAAATAAAGGTTTCAATCGATAAGAAAGATGGGTCAGTGTTGTCGCATAAACGTTCGGAAATGTCTTCCCCGTGAGATGAGATTACGCCATAAAAGGTAGCATCGCCTCCCAGTGCCGAAGAACCCCTGTGAGAACATCGGTGCCGTGACCCTGTGACCCCATGACCCCATCCTTTTTATGATTCTAGTCGGCGACTGTATTAGCAGACACTGCAACGGGAATAAACTTGGGAGCAAATAAAAATGTTTACGCTTGAAGTTCGAAACAGTCAGTAGGCGTAAAGTGATGTTTTTGCACTCATTTACAAAGTAAAAGATCAGTTCGCCAGTTCATGCTAACGATCACACAGAACACAGGAAACGAGTTGAACAGATTTAATAGAAACAGGCTATTTATTCATGCAGCGTTGCAACAGCCTGAAGCAGGCGGCTCGGGGGAGGCTACACTTGGAGCCGTGCTGCTCCCAGGCTTCCTGTGGTTTAACGGTTTAAGACAGATCTAGGAATGACAGGGAGAGAGCATACATGAGGATACGTTGAATACTTACTTGAAGACATACCAGCGTTAATAACGTTGTCAGTACGTTATTTGTCAGTTGTACGAAGAGGATATAAATGTGTACTTACCTTCCGGGTTTTACACCTGGAAGAAATGAATGACAGGAGAGTGGAAAGGGGGTGGGGGGTATTTGAAGGGGAAAGCAGGAACGACTGGAGAGCCGCCAGCAGTGTGGCCCGGGGGAGGGGCTGTATGGTGGATGGGTGGATTGGTTCAGTACTGACGCATAGCCCGGTACAGGGGGGGTTCTGCGGATCCGATGAGAGATAGAGAGAGGCAGGACCCGAGAGGTGGGAAGAGAGGGATGGCATGTGTCGTTGGCGAGAGCCTCCTCCGAAAAAAATCTTATTAAAATACTTAAATTCCAGACTATATGAAAGAAAGAAATTGTCATGCAATCTAAATGTTGGGGGTCAAGTCGGAGGGTTGGGATGAGAACCCCATGCCCAACCCCATGCCCTTTAGTGGAATCCTTGGAAAACTAATAAAAACAAATGCAGGATAGATACAAACTGACAGCACTCAAATGCCATACCATCAAGCAACGGCATACTGTATATTGCACCACTTGTACCGTGTATCACTGTCTTTATTAGATCCAATGACACAAATAAAAAAAGGTCATGACACAAACGTTTTATATGTCATAACACATATTCCATTTGTTCATACATATTACTATACAGTATATACTATATATATATATATAAAAGTGGGACTGCCTCTGCAATAAGCGCCCCACCTCTGTAAATCACACATGTCGTGGGGGTGGTAGAAACCAATTACGCCGGGTGACAGAGAAAAACCCACTTCACTGTCACGGAGGAGGACATAGGGATCCGTGCTGACTCTCCGTACCCTCTCCTGGCCGTTGGGGAGGCATTATCCTAGTGTTTTCTCATTGATTCCTATGATTGATCCTGGCCCCCGCTGGGCGGCAGACGCTTCCTCTTGATTTAAAACCAATTATATGATGATGATCTAGCGCGGGACGCTGGGAAGGAGGGCTGTGTGTGTAATGTCACTGGTAGAGTGCCTGGGTCGACAGGATAAATCATCAGGGAGAGAGAGAGAGAGAGAGAGAGAGAGAGAGAGAGAGAGAGAGAGAGAGAGAGGGCACTCCTCCTCCTGTCCCCTACCCTCCTTTCCTCACTTCTCCTCTCTTCTCCTCTTTTCTCCTGTCCTCTCCTTTCCTCTTCTCCTCTCCTCTCCTATTCTCCTCTCTTATTTTCTCTTCTCTCCTCCCCTCCTCTCTTCTATCCTCCTCTCTTCTCTTCTCTCCTCTCTTGTCTTCTCTCCTTTTTGTTCCCCCCTTCCTCTCTTCTTTTCCCCCTTCCTCTCTTCTCCTCTTCTCTATTCTCCGCTCCTATACCACATTGTCTTTCTGTCCAAATACCAATGATCTCCTTCTTACTTTGAAGCAGTTCTCCATCTGCTGCCCGCCCTGTCACACCCTCTCCTTTCCTCTTCTCCTCTCCTCTTCTCTACTCTCCTATTCTTCCTCTCTTCTCCTCCTTCTTACTTTGGAGCAGTTCTACATCTGCTGCCTGCCCTGTCACACCCTCTGCATCATCACCTCTTTAAAGGACATTCGAACTGTATTCAATACACAACATATAGTCTGAATCACGTTGATATGGCTCGGATATGATAGAAAAACCTCCCCCCCTGTGAGTTGTTATGTACTTTATTGTAATGAGCCTCAAGTGAGCATTTTAGATCTCTCCCGTCTGAAATCCCCTCCCTTGATCTAATATTCATGAGAATTAATCCTAGATTAGAGAACACAAAGCCTGTTTATTGCTTCGCCGCCCCTTTTTTTTGAATGCCAGATAAATAATCGCATGTAGCGGACAGAGAATATTCCCCAGACTCTGATGAAGCAACGCGGACAGACCTCAGCTGATTAAGAATGAACACGCTGCTCAACGAGGACACAATTAACGTGATTGTTTTTTTTCTTTCTCTTTATCTCCTGCTTTAATTAGGCTGCTCAGTTGTTCTATTTTTGTCCTTTTCTTTTTCCATCTCTCAGAAACCGCTAATGGATATTCCTACCTAGAGAAGAAGCGGGAAGAGAAGAGAGGAGAGAAGAGAAGAGAGGAGGAGAGAAGAGAGGAGAGAGGAGAGAAGAGGGGAGAGGAGAAGAGAAGAGAAGAGAAGAGAAGAGAAGAGAAGAGAAGAGAAGAGAAGAGAAGAGAAGAGAAGAGAAGAGAAGAGAAGAGAAGAGAAGAGGAGAGTAGAGAAGAGAGGGCCGACAGTGGCTCGGGAGGTAGAGCAGTCGTCTGGTAATCCGGAGGTTCCCGGTTCGATATCCACTCCTCCCGGGCAGCGTGTCGAAGTGTCCCTGCGCAAGACACTTAACCCTTTAATTGCCCCAGGCCGTCGGTGTGTGAATATGTGAATGAATGGGTAAAATGCTACAACAAATTGTAAAGCCCTACGGATAAAAGCGCAAAATAAATGCACCATTTACCATTGTTTCAGGAGAGGCTGAGTACATAGGTTAAGGCGGTTCAGAATAACAGCCTCTCTGGAACACTTGGATTCATAATCCTGTGGGTTGTGCTGGATGGCTTATTATCTGCATTTTAATTTGTGATTCACGCTCTTTTTTAACTACTTTGACCTGGTTCACATGGTGTTAGCGATGAGCACTGGACCCCAAAGTAAGATAAGATAAGATAAGCTAGGGGAGCTCCAGTAGCTCACCACGTACCGCGAGTGCTATTTCAGCGCCGTGGACAACCGTGCTCGTCACGGATCTGGGGCTGAGCGCGTTCGAATCCCGGACGGCAGCCGTGCCTTTCCCAGAGTGTCTTCCCCCACATCTGAACCCTTTCAGCCTGCTTCTGTCGGTCGAACTTGACCAAGTATGAATGCGATGAAAAAGCGATAAACGCTAAAAGAACCAGCTGACTGGTCAAAGTTTAAAAAAAAAAAAGATAAGATAAGCTATTCCTTTATTTATCCCCTTGGGTTCCACAACTGGGAAACAAGTAAACATGGTAAATATGATAAGAAAAGGTTCCATCACTGTCTGCCTCCACTTTGTTTCATTCATATTTATTGAAGATAAACATGATCTATTCCATTCATGTCTTGTTCTTTCCCCACAGACATATCATTTTATCACCCAAAACAAATAGCACTTTTATTAATAAATGTGATCTAGAGGTAAATGGCTAATATTAACGATAGGTTATGAATATAACCGTAGTTCTATGAGTATTAGTGACGCTCAGCGTCAACTGCACATATCTCACTTAGTGCATATGCACTGAATAGAAACTCACAAATGCACCTTTACATACCAACATCCGTCTGGCCACACCCCATCCGCTACCTACATAAGCAGGTGTGTGGCCGCACACTCGCCTCCTTCCCAATCTTTCACCACAAGGCAAGATCAAAGGCCGCAGTGGCGCCCAGACGCCGAGCGTCACTAATACTCATAGAACTACGGTTATATTCATAACCTATCGTTCTATATCGTATTAGCTTCCGCTCAGCGTCAACTGCACAACGGGAGCTGAGCGGGAGCTGAAGCTCGACAAATGTACCCCACTGAGGCCCCCCACAACCATCAGAACCGGGGAGGACCGAGCCCCCCGACCCTCCCTAATGGAGGGATACCCCCCTATTGGAGGACGGGAGGGAACGGATTCGACCGTGCGAAGAGGAACTTGAGCAACTCAACGCACAGGGTGAGCAGACCGTGGCTTGACCCCACGACTACGCACAACCCGCATGCCACCAGGGAACGAACGGAAGGAACAAACCTTGTTACCGCCCACAAAATCACAGGGTCAAGAGCAAACTCAACCCCGTGGCAAGGCCGTAGCAGCGGAGAGCGAAGGAAGACCCAGACCCAGAAGGGACTGGATCCCCCCGAAAAAAGGGGGCCCGGAGAGGCCAACGACGCCACAGCATCAAGACCTCATCAGGCGGTCACTAGTGACACCGCCCCCCACATCACCAGCGTATTCGGACAGGGCCCATCCAAGAGCAGGCCCTTCCCCCCACTAGCACGCCGCCTGGCACACTGACCCTGACATACTCAGGCAGTCAGCATGGCTGTAACTCGAAGCACTCAAGAGGCTACACTACAGCGGGAGCAGGCAGCGCACCGGGGAGACGACCTCCAGAGAGGCCGATCCCTCAATCCAGGCAGCAGGCACTTGACCCGAGCCTGGAGCACTGCGGACGAGACAGGCGCCAAAGGGGTCAACTGAAAACAGCACCCCGGCGGAAGGGGCGTATGCTGGCATTGTTGAGCACCATGTCAAAGCCTCCACCAAAAAATCCCCGACGCTCTAGAGGGGCCGAGGCAGAGAAGGCTGACACGATTGGCAGACGTCATGAACGTGCAGGGGCACACTCAACCGGGTAACCCGGGAGTTGACTCGGCTCCAACACACCAGGGAATCAACCACCCTCTTGGTTCAACATGCGGTGGTTGTTCCTATAACCCTTCAGGAAAAAACTCCAAAACACACCTGCGGGTATACACTGGCTATACCGCAGTACAAGTGTTTCAGTTTTCAAAAAGGGGTTATCCCAGGCCTACGGGTCGACAAAAACAACTTCGGACCGGGCCCGGTGGACCGGGATGCACACAGGGATGCCAGAGGAGTTCTATAAAGACCACCCCAACAGACCCCTCTCAGCCATGCGTAAGCGGGAGAAGAGAGGGGCGAAAAGAATGGAGAACCAGCCCCTTCATGACAGCACAAGGTACAACATGTACTCAACAACAGTGTCTCCATAACGCCCAACCCTGTGACACCCGGGCCTACCCGGCATTTTTTCCCCTGAAAAAAGCACAAGTCCCTCAGGGTACCAGAACAGAAGATCTGCGTCCCCGGTGGACAACGGGTTAACTGACCTGGACCAGCGTGACCAGAACCAGTCACGTGCCCTAATCACGCCGACATCCCCAACTCCAGGAGGGGGGGCAGGTACGCGTGTCGATCTAAAACATTATAGAGGGCGCCACCCAGACGGTCCCATTCATACCGCACTCAGTGGCCCACCCCAAGGGCGTGAGACCCCTCTACCTATGCTTTGATCTATTCCGTTAACATCCCCCAGATATGAACGAGAATTCGTCGAGACAAACCTAGTAAACTGGCGCTCGGAAGAGAAAACTCCATCCCAGTTGCCCTATAAAAACGCTGTTTTAATAACGAGCAACCAAGGCGCACCAGCCCTATGCGTGATTCCTATCAGAAACACCCAGAGCCAGCACTATGTACGCGTCGAGACCCAAACACATCAATGGATAGTCTAACAAGACACCAGACATTGTTCCTCCAAGTCGCCTGGGAGAACGACAAGAAGCCGTCGCGCTTCATTTCCTCTCCTCTTTTTATTAAAAAAGAAAGAAAACACAGACGACATGGATCCCATGTGACGCGGCTGAGGGAAAAAATATTTTCATTTTTACACCCCGCCAACCTCACCATAGGGAGGAGACGGGAATCCTCAGAGAGACTTCCCACGTGAGCCATGAATTGAAAAGTCACGGTAACATTGAGCCATGTGACCAACAGACTCAAGTTACACATACATCGAGCGTAGCAGAACACCAAGTTCCTACGCTCTGCCCCAACAACTTGACAATAACAGAGAACCACACATGGGTCTGTAAAAAACTCACGGAAGCCGTCGTCCAATAGAAACGTGCCCAGTGACGTATTCTATGATGGGGGGAATCCCATGACTCAACTGCCCGTGATAGGTGCGGAGTCAGGGAAACCCTCAGGAAGAAAAAACCCTTTCGACCGAGTGTAAGCTGCAGGCCTTGCTTAAGCACACATGTAATGTAGCGACCAAACAAGACTATAAAGTCTAGCCCTCCTATCAAACCCACACTAGCGAAGGTTCACACATCGTATCCCCATCATATGTAGTGAATAAACACACCGTTTGTAACAAAATACAGTCCCTCCTAGGAGGGACTTTTTATTTGACAAAATCATATGCGGGCCGGGGAAGGGAACAGGGGGAAACGATAGGGGGAAAAGTCACTCCTAGCGACGCCTGCCATGAGTCGCTCGGGGTTTGCCACCCCGGGGAGCCCCGGAGGGACGGTAAAGGACTGGAGGCTGGTCTCGACGATCCCTACCGTCACCTCCGAGCGTGGATGGGCCGGCTGCAGTGGTCGAGGCGCCCTCTCTCCTCCTGGCCTTCTTCGCCGAAGGGCCAGCAGTGGCGGTGGTAGCGGCGGCGGCTTCGGCCACGGATCCCCGATGACGAGCCTTCCGCCTGACTCCACCGGCGACATCGGGCGGGGGGAAATGAGGCTGGAGCACGGACCGCTCTTCCTGCATTTCCCTGCAGGTTGAAGTCATAAGCTGCAACGCCGACCCGAAGAGCCCAGCATCGGAGAGGGGTGCCGTCAGAAGTGGCGCCTGCTCCAGCCAAAGGTGGCGCTGGGGTAGAGTGGCCAGGGCGCGTACCTTCTCAGCGGCGACGGCCTGCAGCTGGATCAGATGCAGGATGGCTCCGGCCGCCTGGGCGAGCTGATCACGTTGTATTTCGGTCAGCTCCGTACCGCCCGTCATTATCCCAGACATGAACCTTGCTAGCTGCGCGATGTTAGACGTGGCAGCTAGGGATTGAGTCGCGGCGATGAACGACTGGTCGCTCCAGTTGGCCAACCGCCTCGCCGATTTCCCGTGGGGAACCGGCTTCCGTAAAGGCTCCCACACCACCTCAGGACAAAGGAGAGCTGCCATCGGCCTATCAAGCCGAGGCACCCCCTCCTTCATACCCTCTACCAAACCCACCACCCTCGTGACTCGCACGTAGGCGGGAGTGAGGCCCGTGATGTGGGAGACGGACGTAGGCCTCCATTGAGGGGAAAAATGGGCAGACAACGCCCGTCTCCCTCACAGGACGACGTTGCCGTAAATGACCTATGAGATCATCAGGGACAGGAACAGGCAGTGGCTGCGGCAGCGGTATGCCATTTGCGACTGCCACCGCCATGAGCTCGGGGAACAAAGCACGCAGTTCTCCCTGCATACTTTCCCCCACCGAGCCCGCGTCCCTCACATGCGGCAGACTACTGGACATCGCAGGGCCACATTCCGATGTGGCTGATAGCAGGGCATCCCGTCGCTGAGTCGGAGGTTCTAACCCAACATCAGCATACGAGGGACCCCAAGGAGACATATCACCCCCTGCCAGTTTATCCTGAACGGGAGGCGGACATGTCTCCACCGGGGCGTCGAACAAGAACCCATCTGCCTCTACCATGTAATCCTCAGTTTCCATCGGCCACGGAGAAGCAGACGCATCCTCATCCGGCTCCAGCAACTCCCCGAAACCAGGCCGTTCGCGTCTGCAAGCCACCATCTTACGACGGGAGCGAGCAGACGCAAAAAGCTTGGGTCTCAAATCCTCCGCCACAAGAGGAGCCGGCCACCCAACGGCAGACGACTCTCCGGTGGCAAAGGAACCAGAGCAGGAACCAGGCCAGCTCCTTGGAGAGGCAAGCTATCCACCGGACGCCTACCGGGCGCGGATGCCGCCCACGACAGTGGCGTCAACCTAGGGCTGGGCGATATGGAAAAAAATCATATCGCGATAACGATATGATAATTTTATTTTATTTCTCGATATCGATAATTATCGAATTGTTATAAGTATAAAAAAAAATTAAAAAAAAAAAAAACGTTTTTTTTTTTTTTTTTTTTTTTTTAACAACAGATGTATGTTTATTTTGCAGCAATTCTTTGTCATTGCCGCCATCTTTAGTGTTACATCCCCTCACACTCCAGTTCTCAGGCTGCAGCTGGTTTAAAAGCTAAAGTAAACCGGCTTCTCTGCTGGCTGTGGCTCCAGAGGAGTTGAACAGTTCTGGCTCTGCTAGTTTATTTTCGATCTTTTGGCGCTTTTTTGGTGGACAAACCACCGCACATGTGCACTGTGACTCGTGACTGGAGTCTAGTTCTGCTAGCACACATAGCCTACTGTGTACAGACGGTTTCAAAATGTATTTTAAATTAGAAAGCAAACAAAATAAATGGACAAGAGAAAAAGAAATCTGAATTTGGTCAGTATTGTCATTTGGACAAGCAAAGCCATTACTTTAAGTTGCAGGCAAGAAAGACAAGTCTGTCCACTGTCTCTGGTTTTAAAACTGCCCTGTTGCAGGAAAAAAAAATAATAAAAAAAAAAAAAAAAAAAAAAAGATATTTTTTTTATTTCGATATTCGATATCGATTATTAAAATATATCGCGATATTTATCGTTATCGTTATATCGCCCAGCCCTGGTCCGCCCCAAGACGCACAGCAGAGGAGGAAATGGAGAATCGCTGGTGAAGGGTAACGTTGCTAGCGCGACCCCCCGAGGTAAACATTATAGCTTAGCTTTTTTCTTTTAAAAAGTATGAGAGAAAGAAAAAAGCAAGAAACAATGTGAACACTTAACTCAACTTTCTTCAGCTAAATGCCCTTGTCAATTGATTGGTATACAGGCACTCTCTTGTGGTGAAAGTGAAGACGGAGGCGAGTGTGTGGCCACACACCTGCTTATGTAGGTAGTGGATGGGGTGTGGCCAGACGGATGTTGGTATGTAAAGGTGCATTTGTGAGTTTTTATTCAGTGCATATGCACTAAGTGAGATATGTGCAGTTGACGCTGAGCGGAAGCTAATACGATATAGAACCATGTATGCTGCCTGTATTACTTGTAATTGATAACATCTATTAATTATTTTTAGATAAATTGTCATGGCTTCATTGTTTTACAATCCCAATATTGTTGTGGATCCACCAGACCCGTGAACTCTGGGTGAGTAACAAAAATGTGAACAACACACAAGGGTTTATTTACACAGTATAACCTTTTATTACAGCCTTTTGACCTTTAAGGACTGATGCACACACAAACACACACAGACACACACACACACACACACACAGACACAGACACACACGCACGCACACACATGCATGCACACACACACAGACAGACACACACACACACACGCATGCATGCACATGTGACACAAATACATGCAAACTCACATAGGCATACACAGATAAAATGCATATTCACACAAACATACATAAACATGCATACTCACACAGACACGTGCAAATGCACACGCACATAGAAACACAGACACATGCAAATTCTCATACACACGCAGACACATAACACATACTCACCATGGCAAGGTCTCCATGCCTCTTTCACACATCCATGATCAGGAAATGTTCCTGATGATTATATTGTCAATGTTGAAATGAACATGGTGGCTATAGTGCAGCCACAATGTTGAGTTCTCTTTCTTCCATTTATAAAATGTTTATATGTTGGTTGATTTCTCATATATCAACAATTAGCAGCCGCTGTTTCTTCAAAAATTAAATAGTTAGCTATTTGTTAGTTTAAATCGTTATTGATGTTTTCAATAACAGTAACTCAATAATGCTCACACATACACATGTTAGTACATAAAAGACACACACACACACATGTGCATGCACAAACACACACACACACACCTACACACTTGTGCGCACACACACACAGTTCCCCAGAAGATCTTACTCCATTCCGTACATCAGCTCTCTGTAGAAAAGTCTAACTTTCCTATTCATCAGAGAGCCCCACCAAAGGTCTGCTGCCGTCAGGTCAATTAGAGTTAGCACCATCAGGTATTAAAGCATTCTCTTTCATCAGCCCGGATACTACATGTTAGCCCCAACATCAAGCCTTCCACCTCCCCAAAGCCCTATGTATATCTGATGGACATGGTTTAACCCAAGTGGCCTGAGAAATAAAAGTCCCCCCCCCCCACCTACAGGAACCCCCAGAGTTCTAGCTCATTCCGAAGTAAAGTGAAGAACTTCAGTGAAGTTCAAGTTTCTTTATTAGTTGTCATACAGAAGTACAGAATACTTTTATACAAAATGCTTCTTTCTGTTACGCTCCAGACTGTGCTAGACAAAAATAGATAAGTATAAAATAAAATAAGTATAGCAAGTATAAAATAGAAGTCACGTACGTAGGCATAAGTGTTCAGTATGTACATATGTACACTGTTCAATGCAGAGTAGAAGTAACTGAGTTACCATACAATATACTATACAATATACTAATATACAATATACTATAGTGCAAAGCAGAAATGGGATGAGGTACAATTTAGGTACAATTTACAGTAAGGTGTAATGAGGTATGGGTTTTAGTGCAAATTCTTTACTAATAAATATAAAGTGTGTTTAGGTGTTCTAAAGTGTGTAAAGTGGGTGCTGCAGTGAGTTGTTTGTTTAAAGTGAGTGTGTGCGTGTGGATGTGTGTGCTGTGAGTGCATTTGATGGTTGTTACATAGTGTTATTGTTCGTTGAGCATCCTGAAGCTTCTTCTGAGTCTTTCTGTGCTTGCCATGAGACTCCGGTATCGCTTGCCTGACTGCAGCAGTTCAAAGAGGCAGTAGTTTGGGTGGCTGGAGTCTTTGATAATTCTCTTAGCCTTACCCATGCACCGCTTGTTGTAAATGTTCTGGAGAGTGGGAAGCCCCCCTCCAATTGTGCGTTCGGCTGAACGGGCCACTCTCTGTAGTCTGCTACGGTCTTGTGCGGTGCTATTCCCAAACCAGGAGGTGATATTGCCAGTCAGGATGCTATCTATTGTACATGAGTAGAAGTTCTTAAGGATCTTCTGACTGACTTGGAACTTCCTTAGGCGCCTGAGGAAGTAGAGGCGTTGTCATGGCTTCTTCACAACACTGTCAATGTGTGTGGTCCATGTCAAGTCCTTGGATATGTGGACTCCGAGGTACTTAAAACTGTTCACTCTCTCAACCGGTGCCCCGTCGATGCTGAGGGGGCTGTAGTCCCTGACCCCCGACCTCCTAAAGTCCACAATCATCTCCTTTGTTTTGCTGACATTCAGAGAGAGGCTGTTCTCTTGACACCATCCCGCTAGGACCTGGTATTGAATACTGAGCTGTAGTCGATGAACAGCATTCTCACATAGTTCTCACAAGTAGGCTAGTAACGAAAATCCATATTAAGCAGGATTCCTTGGAAAAAGAGAAGGTAGAGAGTTGACTTGCCAACATCCACTTGAGTAGCCGCACCCCAAAATCCTTCCCATAATAGTTTCCCTTTCAAATAAATATTGAATTTTAACGAACTCGAACGAAGTCCATATCTTGCCCACCAGATTCTGCCCTCACACAGCCCTCAGATTAACACCAGTGATAGTTATGATACTCATCAATGTATCCTGCGCAACTAGGTCGGGCGGTCCTCTCTGGCAGAACAGACGTGACACTGGCATCTATTTCTATTGATTGATATATCACTTCATTATTAGACTGGACTATACTTGTAATATCATACACGCGCCAATGATTGGCGGGTATGACAGGGGCTCAACCAAAAACAAAGGGCATATCAAAGGCGGGTGCACAGTGTGTTTTTGCTGTGCTGTCTTTACCTCATAATCAGCCTCTCTCTCCCACTCCCTTACTCTCCTTTGCAACTTGTCTTACTGTAAAGTGTTGAGCCCTCGATGTCTAAATTATGGTGTTGTATATTCATATATGAATATCCATTAATTACAGCACAGTAGTGAGGTTGCTAACTAGAGGAAGGGAAAGATCACAGTGTGATAGAAAACATGGTCCTCATCTGAGCTCCCAAATTTAGCCAGTAGAGAATAAGTGTATACAGCCAGACAACCAGCAGCTATGGTCCAATATTCATTTAATTGCAGCGTGGGCCGAGTGGAATAATGCATTGGTTACATACAGGACACTTCAAACACAATACATGATTTGTACAAAAGGATTTGATGCAGGTAAATCACAATAGCCCTCACAAGTTGGCTTTTCACATCAAAAGACAGTATTGTACATACATTTTAGTCATGTTATGTTAATGAAATAAGACCATAGTACTCTCTGTCACCACATGATAAAACCTGGGCCTAAGATAGGCATCTTACTCTAGTTATCACATTATTCCATATACAGTTTCTACTCACATAGGGACAAAGTAGACCATGGTCGTGGTGGTGGTGGAGACCAAACTCAGACCCCCTGGGTAACGGTGTGTGGCGGGTGTCCTGAGCTGGCCTGCCTCTCTATTCTTACTGTTCCATACTTATAGATTTCATGACCTCACTTTTCTTAACCTAGTTCCACCAATCACCAGTATCTAAACACAGGCAGTCCTCATTTGGTGTCTCCTGGTCGTATGTGTCTGTAACAGCCATGGGTAGCCCCCTCCTTTTTGGCCAGAGGGGGGGTTGGACGGTGGCCTCCTTTGCATGTTAACATTCCTTCTATTTGGTTCTTCTGTAAGTTACTTTTCTAATAGGTTACTATACTCTTGTTTTATTATTCCAACATTGTTTTTCATTCTAAACTAATATAATGCAATTATGTTTCCTGTGACCTCTAATCTTGGTTAGCGCAGCTGTCTTTAGGTCACCGTTTTTCTGTGGTGTGTGACTGAGTAAACAATGTCGTCATGAGGTGTCGCCTGGTGGTGTTCAACTGATGAGGTCTGGTGACTTCTGCCTTAATAGTGTTTGTGTTGATATAATATTAACCCAGTATAGTCAGTGCGTCTTAGGTTAATACTATTCAATTCACAAGAGCCATCCCAAAAACCCCATCTACCAAACTGGCACTTTGTATTTTCTGAATCTATTATTGCAACCACATTCTTACAGAGGCATTTCCGCTGTTTGGTCTCTCCTTGCTGTGCTCAACTGTCACATGTCTAGGTGTTTGGTTTCCTGGGGGGGTTTGGAATGGCTGCTTGTTCCATCACTCTGAGAGTCTATGTGTGATGAACTATTTACCATCACTACAGATACTTTCAGTTTTCTGGGTTAATCTAACATTTTTGATTATGAAATCATGAAATTATGAAGTCAAGGTTACCACAGCTCCTCCCTTTGACATTTTACTAATGTCATATTACAATTATCTTGACTTAATTTCTATACATACTAGCCATACAATTTAACATAATAACAAAAATCATAAAAATTTGAATTTTTCTCAATTTTTCTTCTCAATTTTTTCCATTCTTCTTTGGTCCATCTCATCAATTTTTGCCTTCTTGTCTTCTTCTTTTCTTTCCCACATTTCCCCTGACTATGGCCCCCTCCCGGGGAATCCAAATGACCCATTCATCCAGAACCCCAATTAACCTACTCTGCCTTAAATGAAACAGTGTTTACCACTCTTTCATCAGGCCTCGTCCTCTGGGCACGTTGAATATGCTAAAAACAATTAAAACAATTTAATCTAAACATTATACATTTAAAGTATAATCAATCACATTTTCTTTAAAATTACAGTATCCGTTTACATGATCTGGGGAGACAAGATCCATTAGTATCACAATTTTCCATTTTACATTCATTCTCTGAAATAATCCCTTCTTCCTGCTAATTTTCTCTTTAAGATAGTACAATCACGTCTGCACATTTAATTAATTGCTTCCCACCTATCCTCCCCCCTTTTATGACACATAACGGTCATAAACTTGTCACTTCTTGTTCCCTCAGCTCAGTTTTGGCAGAGGAAAGCAGAATTTCAACGAAAATTTTCTTTTACCCATTCTCCTCACCCTGGCCATATCCTTACTTATGTGAATGCATCTATATCTGACCCTGCGTTGTGTAATTTATCCGCCCTTTGCCTGCGCATTTTACCAAATCAATGTGCACAAGACAAAGCCCATCAGTACCTATCCAGTCTCGTCCCTGTCCCCGCAGTCCAACCACAACTCCCCAGAGAACCTTGTTTACACACTGTCAGCTCAGTCTTCAGACTGGCCCCGCCCCCCCCAGGCCAGGTCATCCCAGGTCCAGCCATTGATTACCTCATGACAACCCGTCGTCAGACGATTACAGCGTGGAAGTTCCTCCAAACCACATCTGTTCAGTTTTTACAACCTGGCCCCACCCGCATGGGGTTTGTACAGGCAGGGGTCTCTGTGTTACAAGAATTCTCTCACCATCTTTGGACTGCAGAGTAGCAGGGAAAAATGAAATCCTACTTTACTTTACCGCTAATGAAATGTATTCATGTCTCTCCCAGCGTTGCTCTGCCTTCCCCCTCCCTTTTTCTGAGCTGTGGAAGACACAAGCACAGAGCAAACTTTTTACACAATATGTCAACATACTCAATAAGGGAAGCCATTAATTCCATATGCAAATCGTGGTGGCACTACTTAACTGTCATTGATTTGATCCAATGCATCTCTTCTTCCAACAGTCCTCTCCCCAGATCATCAACAAAAAAAAACATTTGGGAAGAAAAAGAGAGAAAAAAAAAATCAAACAATTAACCAAATATTCAAATATAACACATCCTCCGACCACATGCCTTGCAATTTCTACATGCGAGACTCTCAACCATTCTCAAAATAGCAAAACAATGAAATAAAATATAAACCAGGTTTTCCAAAACCATCCATTCAATATCACACCAACCGTCCCCTTCACACATGTCAGTGACTTTGACACCTCTCAAGACTGCACAATCACCCCTACAGGTTCCTATTCAAACCGCTTTGAGTCCACACAACTACAGATCAAAACACTTAGAAAACAAACCTACAAATGTACATTCACGCTCACTCATACATACAAAAATTAAATTTAAATAAAAGTAGTATCTGTACCAAAATAAAACTTTAAACCTTGAATATGACCTAATCAAACGCTTTCATCCAATTTCTCACAGTCACATTCATTCGATCCTGAACATTTAGAGTTAGAAAAAAATAAAATCCAAAGCCAATCAAACCTCACAATTCAACATCATCCACACATCCTGAGCACAGGCTGTTACCTTAACCAAAACAAACTCTCATTTAAATGATATGAACTGAAATAAAAAAATGACATCGCTCACTCCTTCACCCCTGCATCAAAATCCCTTTTATACAAAATAATCTCTCAACCACACAAAATAACCAACATCCTCTCTCATTCTCAGCCACACAGATCCTTTCAACCTCATCCTTCATACTATAAACATATACTTCCACCACACTCGTTAATCATTTCACATTCTTGACAAACAAAGGTTAGTTTGCTTCTCCCTCTTAACTTTTCTTCCATCAGGCTACACTCATTATCAGGCTAATACCATCTCGTCTCAATCTCTGCACTCAAAAAGGTCTAGCAGAACCTCTTTTTCAACCTGTAGACACCCCAGCCTGCTAGAACTGGTGATATCTCCAGGTTATTCCTTCAATCAAACAGGCCGCCCTAATCAAATGTAAATAACCTCATCTGATTTGGCTCCCATTCAACAGTCTCCTACCCTCTTCCTAAATTAGCCGCTCTCTGTCTCAACCTCTCCCCCGTCGTAAAAATAACTGTCATCACTTTACAACTGTCTTCTGCATCTTCACCTCTGACCTCTACTTCCCCTGCTTCTAACTGCCTAGCTCCATTCCGTCTCCCTGTTTGCAGCTGTACAACTGTACACTCCTATCTTCACCTCTGTGACCTCTCTCCTGTTGCGTCCAGTCTCACTCCCTGCTTGGCCCCCCTCGGGCCGTTTACTGCTTAGTAAAGATAGCCCGGGTCACTCTTTATGAGTTCCCGTGACCTTCCCTAAATTGCTTTACCACCCATTGACCCTCCTGAAATTCAACAAAAGGTTAGTCATTACACACATAAATCATTTATAATAACTGCTAAAACACAATCTTACATCAAAACAGCTACTAAACAAACCCCCTGTCACTATTATCCCACTGTGACCCAAGGATTCCGCAATCAATATAGATATAACATTCTAACAGCATTTCAACATAGCAATGCAACAAAATACATATATCAACAAGTCCACATCTAAAGATTTGCAGCAACATTATTCCAACAGTGTAACCAAAATCTAACATCTTAACATCAATGTATATCCTATACAAGCATTTTCATTTTATCAAGCTATATCTTAAACTCCAGTCAAACACAACATCATTATCCTAAGCTCACAATTGTACATGTCACACAGATTAAAACAATTACTTTTTTAACACAACATCATCTAAGTAATAAAATTACCACCTAAGCATATCCCACTTGGTAAGGGCATACCCTTGTGTAAAACAACCTTGCTTCCCCCACAGACTTAATGTATATATTTCGTTCCCATTTTTAAATGATACATTGACCCAGAGTAGTTAAATTGTGTGTCTAACTTGGTCACAGGCAAACGAAATCATTCCCTTAATATAGACTCACTGCAATGTTTTGCAGTATAAACCCCAAATTGATTTCCTCCCCAATGACTATCTCCCATAATCTACAACATCACACATGTACATACTTGTTTTGTGCAGTGCACACAGTATTTCCCTTCTCAATAAATAGCCACTGATAAGGTTAGTTTTGTGAAATTTTAACCTATTACCGGCAACGTCCATCAACTCATCATACATGTACATGTAAGCATCACTCATTTCATAAAAACATTTTAGTGGTTAGTTCTCCTTCTTCCTCCTACCATACACACGTGACAAACCGATCCTACTGCATTCTACTTTGTAGAACATTTTCCCCATTTCAATTATTTCTCCCAAACTACCGTTTATCTGTGTATCATGTATGCAATAAAAGTTATGATGTATTTAAAACGGGTGAATAATTCCATGTTTTCCACTGTACTATTTTTAATCTGTTACTCTCATTCCCCCCTGGTTAAAAATATACCCCTATGTATCAAAGACAACAACACAACCTACCCAGTTCAGCCGGTTTTATGAATCCCAGCTTAATTTATGGGCATGTATATTAAATCATCCACACTCTGACAACGTCCGCAGCCTATTCCCAACTTTCTCCCTTAAACCAACCACTGATAAGTCACCTATCTCTACCCCTGCGTACACATAAATACAATGCACAATATACAAATATAACCATAATACATAATATAGAATATCCTCTCACCCGTTATTCCTGTCCCCTGAGCGAATTTACGAATTACGAATGCATTGATCCACGTTGTATCGCGCATGCGCAGTGGCCAACGTTGCTCCCCGGACGATGTATTCCGGCAAAGCATAACTACACACTGCCACGACATTCACAACATGCCACGTTCTCTACCCTTCCCCAAACATCATTCTCAAAACTCGAAACGTAACATGTCGCTCGCAAACGCCACACAACAACAGCACGCAAGCTAACTAGCTTAGCCAGCCTCCATGCGAGGTTCAAGGCCCTCACGGGAGCCGTGCCTTTCAAGATCCATTCATCCACGCAATTCGCTCAGTACCAATCAAAGCATAAACAACTCACATAAGCCTAAAATAACCAACTCTAAAAGAACAAACTAACGTAAAAGAATTTAAAAACATCCTCATATATCAACGCCGTTACACAGATCAACATTAATCATTCCTCCTACCCGTCTCTCCGCCTGGTCGCACGCGCCGTGAACGCTACACACTCCCCATCCAACACCACGACGTCATCATCATGCGACTTCTTTCATTCACCATGACTAACCATGACGTCATCATCCTGCGACTTCTGTCATTCACGTTACTCTTGTACACAATTTCTACCGCACCATATACAACCACTAAAACGACCCCAATCACTGCAACGAACGCATCGACTCGCCTTCTAACAACAATTTCTCTCACAGCGTTTCGCAAATGTCTTCACAACGGCGCTCTAACATCTCTAGAATACCGCATCTTCTCCGCCAAGCTAAACCAGTTAGCTCCAACCTCCAATACGATTTGCTCCAGACTAGTATTGATCCGATCCACGTCACAACGTAACAACCTTCGTCAAGCTTGCTACTGATCACATACAATTTACACAAATACACAAATACAAACAAACCGAGACATCGATTACATGGCGCAACGCTATCAACCTTGGATTCCTGTGTAAGCCGACTTCTCATCTAAAAATTGATCACTGAACATACACTACACTACATTCTTTCCTTAAATATTTTACCTAAACTAAACCCTTGCTTCGTACACTGTCCCTTACTTAGGCCGCTCTCGCACGTCGCCTCCTAACTAGAGATTCCTCACCACTCTTTTCCAAAATGCGCCCCTAACCATCAGCCCTAGCTTGTCTACTTTCCCTCACTCAGGCCGCTCCTGCACGTCGCCTCCTAACTAGATTCCTCATCACTCTATTCTCTTCGCGGAATCAGGATTTCCTGTACTACACCACGGTTCTCAGTACCCTACACTACACTCCGTTCTCTGTTCTCTTCGTGGAACCAGGCTACCCCCGTACTACCACGGTTCTCTTTATTCTACTCTACACTCCGTTCTCTGTTCTCTTCGTGGAACCAGGCTACCCCTGTACTACCACGGTTTTCTCATTCAAACACTCTATTCTCTTTTCTCTTCGTGGAACCAGGCTACCCCTGTACTACCACGGTTTTCTCACTAAACTCTCTATTCTCTTTTCTCTTCGTGGAACCAGGCTACCCCTGTACTACCACGGTTTTCTCATTAAACTCTCTATTCTCTTTTCTCTTCGTGGAACCAGGCTACCCCTGTACTACCACGGTTTTCTCATTAAACTCTTTACCTTACCCTCTAATGAACCACTCCGTCACTCACAGTCCCACTTCCCGCTATCTGTGACTAATCTCCGTTCTACTGCTCCTACACCGGTCCCCTCAAATATGACTAATAACTCTTCGTCGGCTGCCACTCTTATATAATCAAAAAAAAAATCGCAAGTTTCATCCTCCTGCTCACAACGACATTGCACAAACACGCTGCTCGCATTCACTGTAATACAACTCAAAATAAGCAGGTTCAGTTTTGGACATCCTAATCTAACATCACCACCAGTCCTGTAAGCAAACAATACACATATCCACCCTGGGTCCTACTGTGGTTATACACGACCATCAATATTCCTATTCACCCTATGTCTCTCTCATCCTCCAGACAGCCTCCCACTCTGTACTGCAAATTTCCAACTTCCCGGTTCTTTTTCTGCATGCTCATTATGTGAACAAATCAGAACGGGTCTTAAAAACGGCACCAACTGTTGTATATTCATATATGAATATCCATTAATTACAGCACAGTAGTGAGGTTGCTAACTAGAGGAAGGGAAAGATCACAGTGTGATAGAAAACATGGTCCTCATCTGAGCTCCCAAATTTAGCCAGTAGAGAATAAGTGTATACAGCCAGACAACCAGCAGCTATGGTCCAATATTCATTTAATTGCAGCGTGGGCCGAGTGGAATAATGCATTGGTTACATACAGGACACTTCAAACACAATACATGATTTGTACAAAAGGATTTGATGCAGGTAAATCACAATAGCCCTCACAAGTTGGCTTTTCACATCAAAAGACAGTATTGTACATACATTTTAGTCATGTTATGTTAATGAAATAAGACCATAGTACTCTCTGTCACCACATGATAAAACCTGGGCCTAAGATAGGCATCTTACTCTAGTTATCACATTATTCCATATACAGTTTCTACTCACATAGGGACAAAGTAGACCATGGTCGTGGTGGTGGTGGAGACCAAACTCAGACCCCCTGGGTAACGGTGTGTGGCGGGTGTCCTGAGCTGGCCTGCCTCTCTATTCTTACTGTTCCATACTTATAGATTTCATGACCTCACTTTTCTTAACCTAGTTCCACCAATCACCAGTATCTAAACACAGGCAGTTCTCATTTGGTGTCTCCTGGTCGTATGTGTCTGTAACAGCCATGGGTAGCCCCCTCCTTTTTGGCCAGAGGGGGGGTTGGACGGTGGCCTCCTTTGCATGTTAACATTCCTTCTATTTGGTTCTTCTGTAAGTTACTTTTCTAATAGGTTACTATACTCTTGTTTTATTATTCCAACATTGTTTTTCATTCTAAACTAATATAATGCAATTATGTTTCCTGTGACCTCTAATCTTGGTTAGCGCAGCTGTCTTTAGGTCACCGTTTTTCTGTGGTGTGTGACTGAGTAAACAATGTCGTCATGAGGTGTCGCCTGGTGGTGTTCAACTGATGAGGTCTGGTGACTTCTGCCTTAATAGTGTTTGTGTTGATATAATATTAACCCAGTATAGTCAGTGCGTCTTAGGTTAATACTATTCAATTCACAAGAGCCATCCCAAAAACCCCATCTACCAAACTGGCACTTTGTATTTTCTGAATCTATTATTGCAACCACATTCTTACAGAGGCATTTCCGCTGTTTGGTCTCTCCTTGCTGTGCTCAACTGTCACATGTCTAGGTGTTTGGTTTCCTGGGGGGGTTTGGAATGGCTGCTTGTTCCATCACTCTGAGAGTCTATGTGTGATGAACTATTTACCATCACTACAGATACTTTCAGTTTTCTGGGTTAATCTAACATTTTTGATTATGAAATCATGAAATTATGAAGTCAAGGTTACCACAATGGTCAAAAGCATGACATACTGTAAGTGGAGACAACAGATGACATACTGTATGAGTTGCTTAAAGCAATAACTCACAACACCAACACTTCACAAACACTAGTGTTCTCATGTACCAGGGCACAGGCTATGACAAAATACAGTATGCAATATCAACGTCATCATGACAGGTGAAGAGATAGCCAAGCTTACAGAGTCACGTTCCTCTCCATTTCTCTCCCAGTCACTCGCGCACATACGCACACACCAAATTGGGTAAAAAAATCAATAGCATGCTCGTCCCCCAAAAACACACAACCTGAAGCACCTTTCTCACATGCACTGGATTGACAATCTGCACATTAATCGGAGGGGCTGAGAGTTTACCCTCCCAGCAACCTAAGTCCTAAATCCATGCGTAATGCCAAACTGAGCTCATGTTAGAACACAAGTAGATCACTGTTCGCAGAATTCACACAGCGAGCGAGTGGGCTTATTGATTACGATCTAACCATGTTGCATACCGATGGCCTTTTCCTGCTGATATAGTTAAATGTAAACATACGGCTTTAGTCAAGATTTGAGTGACTTTGCGAGTGACTTATCGCCAAATACTGTATGTTCCACACAGAGAGGTCGCCATTTCGCAGCAGCAACAGGTTCCCAGCACTTTTGCAAACATTTGCTTGTTTCTATCGCATAAAACCATTTTGCGAGAAATTAAACATCTTACTATCAGACTGGATTTGTTAGTGGATGAAACTATCTACGATTTGGAAGCGTTTATTGACGTGTTTTATGATAATATGTCGGCCAAAAAGGCAGCTGGACGGGAAAGAAAACGCATCAGGACTCAGCTGGGCTCTAGCGATACAGAGTTTTCACTTCTTGCAGAACTAAAAGTAATGCGTGAGTCTATGTCAACCATGCAAAAAGCAGCTGGAGAAGTTGGATCTTTTGAAGAAGCTAAGTGACGACGTGGAGGAGTTAAAGCAATCAGTGGAATTCAACAACTCCCTAATCGAAGTCCTAAAGAAGGACAACGCTTCTCTCAGGGCTGACGTTATATAAGACTAAAGAAAGTCACAATCGAGCTCCAAGAAGACAACTACAAAACGGCGAATGATGTGCTGGATCTACAGAACCGAAGCATGAGAGACAATATAATTATACATGGGCTTCCTGAACAAAGTGGTGAAGAAAGGGGAGGTAAGGGAGCTTACATAAAGTCGGAGCAGATCGTTCGGTATTTCTTGGTGGACAGTCTGAAGATGATAAAGCCAGACGCAGACGCAATCCGCTTCTGCAGAGTGCACCGTCTTGGGCAATCCAAGCCAGGGGTCCAGAAGTCTCGTCCCATAGTGGCGAGGGTCACCGAGTCCAAAATGAAGCATGCCATCATGGAGAAAGGCAGAGAGTTGAAAGGCTCTGCCTTCGCGATCACTGATCAATATCCATCGGAGATCATGAGGAGACGACGTCTACTCCATCCAATTATGACAGACGCCAGGAACAGCAACAAAAAGACCCGTCTGTTCATCGATAAACTGATGAAAAAGCACAGGCTGGACGCTAACGTGTTTCTACTGCAGTAAACAATGGCGCAGGCTTGTGACGATCCACACGCGACTATGGTTGCTATGGTAACTATCCTCATTGAAAGTAACATCCCGTTCCAAGTGATGTCTGATGACCATTCATGTGTGACCTGGGTTGTTGTGGTGTTCCTAACGTATTTTTATAACATATGTGTGGTATTTTCTACATCATGTATATGGGCAATTTACCAAAGGGCTTAATCTTTGCCCACATTAATATATGTAGTCTTAGGAATAAGACACATGAGCTGACTCTCTTCTTACAGGCTAATAGGATACATATTCTTGCTGTGTCAGAAATGCATTTGGATGACTCTATCTGTAACTCTAGTATGGCTATAGCTGGTTTTACTTTGTATAAAAAGGACAGGAACAGATTTGGGGGAGGAGTGGGATTCTATATATGTGATCTATTTCCGGTAAAACTACGAAATGACATTGACATCAGTGATATTGAGGCCATCTGGTTGCAGGTACAGCTGCCACACCTAGCTGAGATATCAGAGATTTTACTATCAGACCATTTCCATATCGTAGCTATAACACACCTTTTGCTATGACAACAAAAGGCCTAATAATGGTTCATCTAAATGTATGCAGTCTTAGAAATAAAATTCACGAGGTAGAGCGCCTGACTTGTCAGCATAATATCCATATTTTTACTGTATCAGAAACCCACCTTGAACCCTCATTTGGTAATGAAGAGGTGTCAATACAGGGCTACAATATATTCAGAAAAGACAGAAATAGATATGGTGGTGGTGTGGCAATATATATTCAAAGTCATATCCCTGCTGAACCTATGGATGATCTAACTATAGATGGTATAGAGGCACTATGGGTCCTGGTACATCTACCACATACTAAGCCATTTCTTATAGGATGTTGTTATAGACCCCCTAATGCTGGCATGAATTATCTGTCAGATGTATGCAGTATGGTTGATAAAGCCTCTGATGGAAACAGAGAAGTATACTTTTTGGGTGACATGAATATTGATTGGCTTTCTGATAAGTGCAATATGAAAAGCAAGTTATTATCTATGGCTCAAACATGCAATATGACACAAATGGTATCGCAGTGATAGATTAGTTCATTGATGCCTGGTAATATCTTATATCTGTGCTTAGGCTGCACCCTGCTCTCTGTGTCTCCCTTTGTGCATGTGGCGTGACCTGATGACCTCTGGCTGAAGGCTCCTTCCACACACAGGGCCGGCTCCCTCCTCACACACATGCACGCGCACACGCACACACACTCACGTGCACACGCACACACTCACGTACACACGCGCACAAGCTGTCACGCCTTTGATTTATGGAGATGTTGTTCAGAGACTAGGGGTTTCTACATCTGGAACCAATTAGCCCCCCTTCTTCTGACCAAGTACACACACACACACACACACTCACACTCACACACACACACACACTCCTCCCCTCCTCTCTGTATGTATAAAATGACATGTAATATGGACATTCTGCCTCCTTCTTCTACTGGTGATGTGCCCGCGCGGGGTAACTGTCTTCTTCTCTGATGAATAAAAGCTCCGTTTGAGAAATACTCTGTCTTCCGCTTCGACTGGTCCACAACTATATCAATTAAGAATTCACGAAGGATAGGAAATCCCTAACAGCAGCCAACACGAATTTTTACCAATAAGCACGGTAGAACTTCTTCTACATGTTTGGACCTTGTATTTACCAACTTTCCAGAACGCTGTTCTAAAGTAGTCTCTATAGCAGTGGGATTTGATTTGAAATTTATTTGAAGGATAAACCCCTTGAGATATGCTATCTCGTTTTCGAGGGGGTCCTAGTGATCATAATTTGGTTGCATTATCCAGGAGTACTAAAATCCCAAAAGGAGGATGTCCCATTAAGAGGATGTCTACAAAGTAGTGATGGTTCACTATCTCATTCACTAATAAAGAAAGAAATAATGAAAGGCAAAAACTGTCTCTTTAGCTTTAATGAGATTGATAGAGCAACAGTTTTGAAATTAATTATGTCTCAAGCTGATTCCACTTCCTCCGGTATAGACAACTTAGACAGCAAAATACTTAAACTTGTGGTTAACTCTGTAGCTACTCCTATATGTCATATATTCAACCAGTGCTTAATCAGTGGGGTTCATCCTACAGCATGGAAGGAAGCTAAAATCATCCCACTTCCGAAAGACAAAAATAAAACATTTAACGGTCCAAATAGCCGTCCGATCAGTATTTTACCATTGCTAAGCAAAATAATAGAAAAAATAGTATTCAAACAGGTCATGGATTACTTTTTCAATAACAATCTGCTCTCAGCCTTTCAGCATGCATACAGGGAAGGTCATTCTACAAGCACTGCACTTGCAAATGAGTGATGACTGGTTATCAAGTATGAATGACAAGAAATTAGTAGGTGCCGTTATGTTGGATTTCAGTGCAGCATTTGATGTAATTAATCATACCTTGCTTGTAGATAAGCTACAGTGTTACGGTTTCACCTCCAATGCACTATCATGGTTTATTAATTATCTCTCAGGGAGACAACAGAGGGTCTTCTTTAATGGCAGCTTTTCAAAATGGAATCCCATTAACTGTGGGGTTCCACAAGGAAGCTAGGGCCTTTGTTATACTCCATCTTTACCAATGATTTACCGTTGGCTGTAAATTTTTTTTAAATAATTATGTATGCTGATGACACAACATTATACAGTGCAGCTACAGCTGAGCAAGATGTAACTGACACCTTAAACAGGGCCTTAACAGACATTTATGAATGGATTGAGTGCAACAAGTTGGTGTTAAATATCTCTAAGACAAAGGCCATTGTGCTTGGATCTAGACACATGTTGGGCATGCATCCTCAATTAAAACTGTCAATTGGCACCACACAAATTGAACAAGTGAACACAATAAAACTTCTCGGAGTTACTATTGATAGCTCATTATCTTGGTCTAAACATATAAATAATATTGTCATTAAAATGGGTAGAGGAATCTTTATGACTAGGAAATGTTCTGCTTTTATCACTCCCTCCATAATGAAATCTGTTATTCATTATTTGGTTTTGTCTCATTTAGAATACTGCCCTGTTATCTGGTCGTCAGCTACAAAATCGAATTTAAAAAAGTTGCAGGTTGCTCAGAATAAAGCGGCTCGCCTGGTACTAGGCTGTTCATACAGGACAAGTATTGGTTTTATGCATGAACATCTGGCATGGCTGATGGTTGAAGATAAAGTATCGATGAGTCTTCTAATGCTGCTGCGGAACATTATTAGCACTGGTAAGACATCTAGCTTGGCTCAGCAGTTAGAAATGACTTCTGAGCATGGTTACAACAAGTGTGCAGGAGTCTCACCAGTTTATTTTGGGAGGTCTGGAGCTTTGTCTTCATTAGTTTGGAGATGTTACTGTACCATGAAGTGCAAGCGTAGTCAAAGTGACACTGAGGGCGTTTTCACATTAGGAGCGTGCCTCTGTTCCGTTCCCGAGAACGATAGTCCCCCCTCCCCCGCTGGCCAGCTTTCACACTAACAATCTCGTTTAGTTCCCGAGCACACTTGAGGGAGCAACACCCCGATGTTGGTAAAGCTGGCACTGCCACAGACGCGCTATAGCTGGCACTTCAACCCTTCTTTGCTCTAGAAGAAAGCATTTATGGAAACGAATGATACCGGTGATGTCTCTGACGCTACATTGTGGGAGTTTGTTAAGGTGGTATTGAGAGGGCAAATTATATCTTATGAAGCCTCTGAAAAGAGAGAAAGACGTAATCGCTTGGCTGAAATTGAAACACAGCTTCCCTCGTTGGAGTAGGTTTACAGACTCTCACAATCCCAAATGGACCTAAATAATATTAAAAAAATTTAAGTATGAATACAACTCTATTCTGGGCAAGCAGGTTAGTTTCAAGTTTCAAGTTTCTTTAATAGTTGTCATACAGAAGTACAGAATACTTTCATACAAAATGCTTCTTACTGTTACGCTCCAGAGACTGTGCTAGACAAGATAGTATCAAATAACATAGTATAGCATGTAATTTAGAAGAAGAAAATGAGGTCACAGTGTTCGGTATAGACATATGTACAATGTTCTGAGTTACCATATAATATACAATACTATGCAGTGTACTAATGTACAGTACTATATAGTGCAAAGCAGAAATGGGATGAGGTACAATTTAGGTACAATTTACAGTAAGGTGTACGAGTTGTAGTGCAATCCTTCATCAATAAATATAAAGTGTGGGGAGTGGGTGCTACAGTGTGTTTGTTTAAAGTGGGTGTGTGCTATAAAGTGTGTGGAGTGGGTGCTACAGTGTGTCTGTTTAAAGTGAGTGTGTGCGTGTGGATGTGTGTGCTATGTGCGTTTGGTGGTTGTTGTTGTGTAGTGTTCATTGTTCATTTAGCAGTCTGATGGCCTGGGGATAGAAGCTTCTTCTGAGTCTTTCTGTGCTCGCCTTGAGACTCCGGTATCGCTTGCCTGACCGCAGCAGTTCAAAGAGGCAGTTGTTCGGGTGACTGGAGTCTTTAATGATTCTCTTAGCCTTGCCCTTGCAACGCTTGTTGTAAATGTTCTGGAGGGTGGGGAGCCCCCCTCCAATTGTGCGTTCGGCTGAACGTGTCACTCTTTGTAGTCTGCTTCGGTCTTGTGCAGTGCTATTCCCAAACCAGGAGGTGATGTTGCCAGTCAAGATGCTCTCTATTGTACATGAGTAGAAGTTCTTAAGGATCTTCTGACTGACTTGGAACTTCCTTAGGCGCCTGAGGAAGTAGAGGCGTTGTCGTGCCTTCTTCACAACACTGTCAATGTGTGTGGTCCATGTCAAGTCCTCGGATATGTAGGCTCCGAGGTACTTAAAGCTGTTGACTCTCTCAACCGGTGCCCCGTCGATGCTGAGGGGGCTGTAGTCCTTGACCCCCGACCTCCTTAAGTCCACAATCATCTCCTTTGTTTTGCTGACGTTCAGGGAGAGGCTGTTTTCCTGGCACCATCCCGCCAGGACCTTGACCTCTTCCAGGTAGGCCCTCTCGTCGTTGGCAGAGATCAGGCCCACCACCACTGTGTCGTCAGCAAATTTGATGATTGTATTGCTACTCCGCTGAGCCACACAGTCGTGTGTGTACAGGGAGTAGAGGAGGGGACTCAGAACACAGCCCTGGGGGGCCCCTATGTTGAGGGTGATGGATGAGGAGGTGCAGTTGCCTGCTCTCACCACCTGGGGTCTGCCAGTCAGGAAGTCCAAGACCCACTGGCAGAGGTCATAGTTCAAGCCCAGGTCCCTGAGCTTGGCTATGAGTATGGAGGGGACTATGGTATTGAATGCCGAGCTGTAGTCGATGAATAGCATTCTCACATAGTTCCCCTGCCTCTTGTCCAGGTGTGATGCTGCTGTGTGCAGCACATGGGCTATGGCGTCCTCCGTGGACCTGTTGGGGCGGTATGCAAATTGCAGGGGGTCCATGTTGATGGGGAGGGAGGAGCAGATGTAGCCCTTTACTAGCTTCTCAAAGCACTTCATGGCTATGGAGGTGAGAGCTACAGGGCGGTAGTCGTTGAGGCAAGCAGGCTTGGATTTTTTGGGTACAGGGATAATAGTGGACCCCTCCCCCAAAGCACCCTCTCCTCCTTAAACTCAGACAGAAACACTTGTTACAGCAAGCCTCTTCCGTGTTTTGGTACAGTTGTGTCCACACTTCGTCGTTCCATGCCCGTTCCGTGCCTAGGGATGCCTGAATCGTTCCCCAGACCACCTTTTCAAATGGTCCCGGCCACGGAACGGTTATCCGTTCCCGGGGACGGAATGCAACGTTCACACTACACGACCTTTGGGGAAATCGTGCTCAGAAACGGCCCCGGGTCCCTACTCCCTAGTGTGAAAGCACCCTGAATGAGGGCTCCATCTAGGGTCCTCAGAGTGTTCCTATTTATAAAAGAGGAAATCCTAAATAATAATAAAATTTAAAAAAAAGTTTGTTGTTTATAGGTGACCTCTTTATCTGCAATAATGCTATCACCCGCTCTGATTGTAAAGCCCAATGATTTATTTAGGGTGCTGTTTGACCCAAAGAGTATGGCCTTTCCGAGATGCAGAGACAATTTATTGTCACTGAGCCAAGAGCAGATATTTTTCAGTTCACTGCTCAGGACATTTTCAACTTTAGACTTATCCTGGTCAGAGACCAGGGCCCTCATGCATCAACGTGGACTTTGAACTTGACCTACTTCCACACGTAAGCACGGAATGTAGAACTAGCGTACGCACAGGGAAGTCGGCATTCATCACACGTGCGTACGCAGGCTCTATGGTCCTCCGTGTTGATGAATACCACTTTGTTCTACCGTCAATGCTCGTGCATGATTATCCATATATGGTCATGAAAATGAGGAAACACCCCCCATGGGATGTGAAATAATGGACCGACCCGAGCGGGACTCCGAGAAACTCCACGGAGAATTCACTGCTGTCGAACCAAGAAGACACGATCGCGTATTATGATTTATGGGATAAATAAAAGGCGGACTTGTAAACGGTGATGTCAGATATCAACGGCTCCCTAAAACCATTGCTGCAATTCTGCCTGGACAGCTCAAAATACTAATAAAGACCGTTCGTTGACCACTGTTTGGCGTTGGTTGTGTGTCATTATAACCGTGCTGTAATATGAATGCCTTTATTAGTTGTGTTCGATTGGCTATATGATTTTTAGAGGCATCTATTTTGTTGTCGGCTAATAAAGACCGCGCTGGAATATGACTGCCTTTTCCCGTGTTGTTTGATTAAAACCCACGGATTAAAGTTCTCCTCAATTCTATTCCAAATCGCGATGGATCTCCCATCAATTTTCTACCTGCTGCATATGATTTCTAGAGGCATACTACAATCTATTTTGATGTCAGTATTGGGTAGCCTATATAAGATATCATACTCTGACAGCATGCCTATGAGCAACAAAAACGCGAACTTGAATCCCATCATATACATAGTCTGTCCACTATCTGCATGGTGTCATTGCAATGCGTTTTCTATTCCTTCTTATACAGTAAAAAGGGGGAAGAACACTATATTCATATGACTTGTATTCTGCTTACAGCTTCGAAGTTCCACTTGTTTCGTTTAACGTAAAGCCTTTTAAATATAATCAAAACGTTCCCGTGTTTCTGCGGTCTGCGCAGAATAATAACGAGTTGAGCTTTATGATTTATGATGGATTGAAAATGGGGGACCCTGATGTAAACAAGACGAAAGTTGGTCTGCATCCCCAATTAACAATTGTATGTACTGAGCCAGTGCATGTGAGCGGATCGGAGCGCGAGCGGCGCGGGGCGCGGAGCGGCCGGTTTTGACGTGAGCGAGGAGTGGGTTTTAAAATGAGTCGGCGCGACGTCCGGAGCGAGAGTTCTCCTCCGCTCCAATCCACTCCAGGCCGCTCACAGTGGTTTAACACTGATGTAATATATACATGCAGTACAATGCCAAAGCAACAGATGGCGATGTACAAACATGAAGGCGCCCACACTCACTCTAGTTAGAAAAAGTATATCGACGCCATTGTTGTTGACGTTAGCTTACATGCTAACGTTAATGGCAGCGACCATAGCATTGTGGCTCGGCTAGCCTATCATCGCTTAATAGAGATAGTGAATGGATAAACAACGTTATTTAACATTGCAGAATGGCTACAATTACAATGCGGCTCAATACAAACAATTGTTAAGGGGCCCAGGGGGTGTAGACTGTTGTAGTTTGAGCTCATTTACACCATGCTCCAAAAAAAGAAGAAAAAAAACTGCCGAGCGATCTGGCGCGGGGAGCGGGGAGCGCTCGATTCAAGGTGAGCGGGGAGCGAGCGGAGAGCGACTTGGGGGCGGGGTCAACATGAGTGATTAGCGGAGCGGACCAAGCTTTAAAGAGCGAAGAGCGGATTTCTCGGCCGCGCCGATCCGCTCACGTGGTCTGTACTGAGCTGTACTGTACTGTACCCATTCTGCAATCTGTTAATAAACTTTTCAATCAATCAATCAATCAAGCTACGCGGAGCGCAGTCAGTCAGTAGCCTACACCCCGTATATTCCGATAACGCTATATAAACCATGCTGCATTCATTCTGAGAGAAAGATCTATTATTCCAAATGCTATTTATAGGGTTTTGACCATAATTACACTACTGTTGCTATTCTACAATGAACTATAATGAACTACGGTTCGTACAGAACATGCCGGTGTTATTATGCACAGAAGCTCATTTCCTTGTTGTAATAATATATTCTACCACTGGGCGCTAGGTACGCATGGTCTGAACTGTGCGTAGATGTAAGCACGAAGTCAAGTTCAAGTTGAAGTTGATGAATCCCACTCTTTGCTTAGAAATGATCGTACGCACAGGGTAAGCACAGATCTGTGCGTAGAACACGTTGATGCATGAGGGCCCAGGAGTGCTCTAGTCGTCAGCAAACAGGAACAGGTTGCAATCGCATGCAGATTGGGCAAGTGCTCCTTGTGCCCTACGTGTGCACGTGTCTGTTTCAGACCCCCAGTGTGGTAACCTCTAATAATAATAAAGCCACACGACACGCTTGTGATCCCTTGGGTTTGGTAGTTTAGTGGAAACGGGAGCAATGGAAGGTTGTACAATACAGGTGCGTCTTACTCTCAGCGCACGTTAGTCATACAGGTAAGAACTCAGGCACCGGATGCGGAGAATACCTCACGTATATATCTGTAGTCACAAAATAATATCCCTTGAGCGATAACTCCCTCTAGTGGGAAAACATAGATACTGCATCAATATTAATCCTAGGTATATATAAGGCTGACATTATAACACCCCTCCCCCTTTAAATTTCAACATTACCAAATGTCCATGCAATACAAAAATAATAACAGTAGTGTCTTACCCTTGTACACTTTCCAAAAATATACCAAAAAATTACTTAGCAACAGCTTACCAAATAAGGCAATTGAAAAACATATTACCAACAGTCATTACTCTCATAACTGTCTCGTTAAATGTTCAGTCTGTCGGGAGGTCTGCGATCACGCTGTGACCTGCGCAATACCACTGGTGACCTCGGACACACCACAGGTGACTGAGGTTTGGGCGGCTCTGGTGTTGAGAGCATGAGAGGGGTCTGAGTGTCAACTCTTCTTGGGGACACAGACACCTCTCCTGGTGAGTCTGACACTGGTACAGTAGTCACTGGCAAACAACATTCTCCCATAGTCTGTTCCCCACGGGTATCCACCGTGGTGCGATCCGTCTCTGAACTTGTGTCGTGGCGTAGGCGTACATGGTCCTGGTGTCTACGGAAAACACGTCCATCAGTCATTTTAATGACATAGGAAACTGGGCCACTCTGTTTCAGAATAACGCCAGGCAGCCACTGTTGCTTGTTGATAGTACTGAAGTTCCTCACATAGACCTTGTCCTCAGGTTCTAATTGTCTCTCTTTTGCGTGCTGATCATGATGCTCCTTCTGCTTCTCCTGCTTCCTCTGTACTTTCGCCTTCATGTCATGTCATGTCAAGTCCAATCTCGCCTTGGGCCTACGCCCCATCAGCATCTCTGCTGGCGTGCGCGCCGTTGTCGTTTGAGGCGTGAGGCGATAGGTAAACAGGAAACCTGAAAGTCTAGTGGTTAGAGAGTCTCCTGTCATCCTCTTAAACCCCTCTTTCACTGTCTGAACAGCCCGCTCAGCCAAACCATTTGAGGCTGGGTGGAACGGCGCCGTCCTAACGTGATTAATGCCATTCTGGTGCATAAATTCACTGAATAGCTCACTGGTGAATGTTGGGCCATTATCAGTGACCAGGGTGTCTGGCAACCCATGGACTGCGAACACTTGTCTGAGTTGGTCTATGGTTGTGGGGGCTGTGATATTGTTCATGATATGGGCTTCTATCCATTTTGAGTGTGCGTCTACCATGATCAGAAACATCTGTCCCATAAAGGGTTTGATTGATTGATTGAAAAGTTTATTAACAGATTGCAGAATGGGTACAGTACAGTACAGCTCAATACATACAATTGTTAAGGGGATGCAGACCAAAGAAAGACTTTCGTCTTGTTTACATCAGGGTCCCCCATTTTCAATTCATCATAACATATATGACATACATGACATACAGATAGACAGTACTGCTACATCTATACATTTATGACATATCAGATTTGCAAATACAGTACTGTTTGTGATACAAAAAGTGTCCAGAAAAAGAGTGTATATACATTTGACGTAGAAACTGTACATTGGAGGAGGTTGGGTGGGTGGGGTGGGGTTGGGTGGGTGGGGGCTGTACATTGGAGGTGAGGGGGGGGGGGGGGTTGGGTAGGGGGGGGGGACATTGGAATACTGACAAAGCCATACTTGGTAATTTACTGTACAACTGGGTTAGGACATTTGTAGGGGCCAGTTTCGAATTGCAGTCTACCGTAGGTATTCTTTGAGAGTGTTTTTGAAAGTGGGTAGTGATTCACATTCCTTTGGGTAGGGCATTCCACATTGATGTGGCATAATTGCGAAACGTGTTTAGTCCCTTGTTTGAGCCGAATCTGGGTTTAACATGATTTGTGGAGCTCCCTCTGGTGTTGTGATCGTGGTATTCACTGACCTTTGGGAAGTATTTTGACATGTACATGGGTACCTTTGGTCGCGTAGTGTATCTTGTAGACCAGGCCCATTGCAAGTTGCTGTACTCTGTCGTCTACTCTAAGCCATCCTAGGTTGTCAAAGTGGGCAGGGGTGAGGTGGGTTCTAGGAGTCAGGTCAAGCAGTAGTCTGACTAGCTTGTTTTGAGATGTTTTTAATTTGTTTTTTAGTGCTTTTGAGGTGCTTTGGTACCATGAGGTGCAAGCATAGTCGTAGTACCCTTGAATGAGTGCTCCTGCCAGAGTCTTCAGGGTATTCTTGTTTACCAGAGAGGAGATCCGGTACAAGAATCGAGTTTGTTGGTTGACTTTTTTTATTACATTGGATGCCATTTTGTCACAGGAAAGATTAGCCTCTAGGATGGAACCCAGGTAGGTAATTTCATCTTTTCTTGTGACAATATTGTCACCCACTGTAACCGAGAAGCCGTCGGTCTTGCTGAGTTTGTTATTTAAACCGAAGAGAATGGACTCTGTTTTGCCCATGTGTAATGATAGTTTGTTGTCGGCGAACCATATGCAGATTTTGCCTAGTTCCGAGCTGAGGGCTTTTTCAACCTGTAACTTGTTCTTGTCAGAGACCAGCAGGGCTGAGTCGTCCGCAAACAGGAACAAGTTGCAGTCACAAGCTGACGACATGTAATTTGCATAAATTAGGAATAGTAGCGGTCCTAGTATGGTTCCTTGTGGAACACCACAGCTCACTGTGAGGGGGGGGGATAGGGTACCGTTTACCTCCACCATCTGTTCTCTCCCCTCCAGGTAGGATTGTATCCAGCTCACTGATAGACTATAAAAACCAATTGCTTTTAGCTTGTCAATCAGAATGGTGTGATTGACAGTGTCGAAGGCCTTTTGTAGGTCCAGCATGACCATGCCGCAGTATTTGCCCGCGTCCACCTCTTGTTTGATGTGGTCGTTCAAAGTCCTGCAAAGTCTACATGCAGCCTAGACCAGGGGCGGTCTGGCCGCGTGAATATTAAAGGCAACCAACTTGTGTTCAGCTTTTTGTTCAGCGTTTCTCTGATTGGCCACACGGCCACGTGACCGCCCTAGCACACGCCCTTGGCTGCAGAGAGAGACGTGGCAGACGCGGCAGCACTGGGTTTTATCACTGGAGATACATTTCTCACTCACCATTGTATTTTGCGCCATCTGACAATATCATAATGATGTGTTTTCTATATTATATCCACAATCATTCATCTAAAAAATTGTATGGGCGTAAATACATGTTAAGATATTCAAAATCATCACAGCAGTATGGTTTGTTTATACTTCAGAAGTGATGTACAGTGACGAGTGAATCTGGTAGTTGGTTGCTTCATTCATTCATTTCATAATCAGTCAGCAGCCTGCGTCCTCCGAAATAACATTATACATTATGCTCCGTGCTTCATTCATTAATTTCATAATCAGTCAGCAGCCTGCGTCCTCCACTGATGCAGCAGTTTCTAGTTCAGTCAGCAGCCTCGCGAAATAACATTATACATTATGCTCCGCGAAATAACATTATACATTATGCTCCGCGCTTCAATTATACATTATGCTCCGCGCTTCATTCATTCATTTCATAATCAGTCAGCAGCCTGCGTCCTCCGAAATAACATTATGCATTATGCTCCGTGCTTCATTCATTCATTTCATAATCAGTCAGCAGCCTGCGTCCTCCAAAATAACATTATACATTATGCTCCGTGCTTCATTCATTCATTTCATAATCAGTCAGCAGCCTGCGTCCTCCACTGACGCAGCAGTTTCTAGTTCAGTCAGCAGCCTCGCGAAATAACATTATACATTATGCTCCGCGAAATAACATTATACATTATGCTCCGCGCTTCAATTATACATTTTATGCTCCGCGCCCTCCACTGATGGATTTCATTTGGGACGGCTGCCGCTTGCCTGCTGCGTTTGCGGCAAAAGGGGGCGGGGGGTCACGGCCAATCAGAGAAAAGCTGAACACAAGTTGGTTGCCTTTAATATTCACGCGGTCTGGCCACTCCCATGGGTGCAACGGAGCAAGCGGTGGATTGTTCTGATTAGTCTGACACTGTGTGCATGACTTTACCTTGCTCTCCAGATCATCGTCCATTCTTGGCCACCAGACGTATGATCTCGCTAGGCTTTTCATCCGGGAGACTCCTAGATGAGTCTCATGTACCTCCTCCACAACTTGTGACCGTCCTGGGGGCGGTACGATGACCCTTGACCCCCAGAAGATGCAGCCGTCCTGCAGGCTCAGTTCTGTTTTGCGTTTAGCATATGGCCTCAGTTCCTCTCCCTCCATGACACTGGGCCAACCTTGCAAAAGGAAGGTCTTGACTCGAGACAGGACCGGGTCCCTCTCTGTCCACTGTTTAATCTGTGTCGCTTTTATATGTGTCTCTGCTCTCCAATGAAAATACAGTCTCTGGAGGCACATATGCAGCGGCGGGTGTCTCTGGTAACGGCAGTCGACTCAGTGCGTCAGCATTTGCGTTATCCTTGCCCGCTTTGAACACTATAGTGTACTGGTAGGCTGAGAGTGTGAGAGCCCAACGCTGTATCCTGGCTGAGGCCAGCGGTGGGATGCATTTTGTCTCACTGAACAAACTCATCAGAGGTTTATGGTCCGTTGTGATAGTGAATGCCTGTCCATATAGGTATTGATGGAAACGCTTCACAGCAAAAACAACAGCTAGACCCTCTTTATCTAACTGAGAGTACCCCTTCTCCGCTGCTGTTAGGGTACGTGAAGCAATGACCCATGATGTGTGAGAGCACTGCTCCAACTCCATAAGGCGAGGCATCACTCGAGACGATGATCTCTTTGTCTGGGTCGTAGTGAACGAGCAGCTTTGCAGACTGGAGCAGCTCCTTCACTTCCTTAAAAGCTCTCTGCTGCTCTCCACTCCACTCCCACTTAGTGTCAAGGTGCAGTAGCTTGTACAGCGGGGCCAAAACATTTGATAAATCCGGCAGAAACTTGCCATAATAATTCACCATGCCCAAAAACGATCTCAGTTCATGGACACTCTTTGGGCTTGGAGCCTCCTTTATGGCTCTCACCTTGTCTTCCAAAGGGCTGAGCCCCTGTGCGGTGATCCTGTGTCCCAGGTAGGTCACACTCGGTGCCAGGAACACACACTTGGCACACTTCAAACGCAGCCCTGCGTCTGAGAGTCGTTTCAACACCTGCGCTAGGTTAACCAGATGCTCCGCCTCCGTGGCCCCCGTGATGAGGATATCATCCAGATATACCGCTATGTGCGGGATACCCTGTAACAGCGTGTCCATTGTTCTCTGAAAAATGGCGGGGCTGGATGCCACTCCAAACACAAGGCGATTGTATTTGAATAAGCCCTTGTGAGTGTTGATGGTGACATACTCTTTTGACTCTTCGTCAAGTTGCAGTTGCTGGTAAGCATGGCTCATGTCTAGCTTTGTGAAAAGCTTCCCCCCTGACAAGGTTGCAAACAGGTCATCCACTCTTGGTAGTGGATACTCCTCCAGCTTAGAGACCTGATTTACCGTCACCTTGTAGTCTCCACATATGCGTGCTGAGTTCGCAGACGACACGGTGGTGGTGGGGCTGATCTCGGACAACGACGAGAAGGCCTACCGGGAGGAGGTTGAGGTACTGGAACGCTGGTGCCAGGACAACAGCCTGCTCCTGAACATTGGTAAAACCAAGGAGCTGATTGTGGATTATAGGAGAGGACAGCAGGAGACGCACACACCACTGATGATTAACAGGGCTACCGTGGACAGGGTGAGCAGCTTTAAGTACCTGGGGGTCCACATCTCAGAGGACCTGACATGGTCAACACACATAGACACAGTAGTAAAGAAGGCGAAACAGCGCCTCTACCACCTGAGACAGTTAAGGAAGTTCAGAGTATCGGGGAAGATACTCCAGTCCTTCTACTCAGGAGCTGTAGAGAGCATCCTGACCGGAAACATCACTGCCTGGTATGGAAACAGCACGGCACAGGACAAGAAGGCCCTACAGAGAGTGGTGCGCTCAGCCGAGCATACCACGGGAATTGCACTTCCCCCCCTGCAGGGTCTATACAACAAGAGGTGCAAATCCAGAGCCTGCAGGATAATGAAAGACCCTCACCACCCCAATAACAGCCTGTTTCAGCTGCTGAGGTCAGGCAGACGCCTGCGAACCCCAGCTACTAGGACAGAGCGGCTTAGGCTCAGCTTCTTCCCCCAGGCCATCAGAGCCATGAACAATGAACATTGAGTGCTCAGAACATTGAACTATCCACACACAAGCACACATGAACACACACACGACACGCACGCTGTGCACGCTCACACACGAGCAGCCACTTAACACTTTAACATGAGCGGGCACACACTCATGTCGCACACACGCACACTTATGGCCAAAGGAAAGGACACTTTAAATTAGAATAACAGGAACAGTGTATTGCACTACCAAAGCTAACTAGCATGTCCCATATGCTCTGTAAATAACTATGTACAGATACCGAGATGTCACTCCATGTTACCTGTTACCTGTTTACTGCACAATGTTGTTTTTTCATTTTTTGATTCTATTATATGTTGTACCACTGTATTGCACATCGTTGCGGGCAAGACCACCCGCATTTCGTTGTATACCTGTATGCCGTGATAATTAAAACTCTTGACTTGACTTGACTGTATTATCCTCTTTCAGGATTGGAACAATGGGAGCCGCCCACCTTGAAAATTGGACGGGTTCAATGATGCCTTGCTTCTGCAACCGTTCCAGCTCCTCCTCCACTTTGACCTTCATGGCATACGGCACCGACCTAGGCTTGAAAAACCTTGGGGCGGCCTCAGGGTCAACATGGAGTTTCACAGTTACCCCCTTCAGTGTGCCCAGCTCGTCCCTGAAAACATCACTGTACCGATGCAGGATGTCCTCTGTCGTGTCTGTTGTGTGCACATATTTAACATTATGCCAGTTTAGCTTAATTTTCCTTAGCCAATCACGGCCCAAAAGACTTGCCCCCCCCCCCTTAGCTATAACCAGCCTGGCCTTTGCCTTCTGATTCCCTGCTAAAATGTCCACATATAGCACTCCTATATGAGGTATGGGCTGACCTGTGTACGTCCTGAGCCTGAGCTTTGATGGGCTAATGGGTGGTAGGTTAGACCCCCATGTCTTCCTGTAGGTCTCCTCACTGATGACCGATGCAGTAGCCCCTGAGTCAATCTCAAACTTTACATCCTGTCCCCCCGACAGTGATAGTGGCATAATAGGGTTCAGGTGGCTCCTCATCTATTCCCACCCCGAACATGTTGTATGCACATATGCTGCTTCCTCATCTGTTTCTTCCAGGTGGTGTGTGGAGGCTTGAGCCTGTCGCTGCTTTCCCTGCCAAGGCTTGCCCCTGCCCATTTTATTGTCTTTTGAACTCCTGCACTTCTTTGCTAGGTGTCCCTTTTTATTACAATTATGGCAGACAGCCTCTTTGAATCTGCAGTCATTTGCATAATGTGACGACTCCCCACACCTAAAACATCCCCCCCCTTTTTTAAACACTTCATTTTTACCAGTCTTTTTATAGGCATGATCCTTTCTGACTTGGTGCACTGTCGCTGTCTGTGACAACCCATTCCCCCTCTGTATGTCCCTAGCATTGTTTGCAGCCATCTCCATACCTTGGGAAATCTCCAGGGCTTTTTTTAAAGTGAGTGGTGGGGCTTCCCCCAGCAGGCGGCGCTGTATGGGGTCATTATTAATGCAGCAAACTAATCTGTCATGGAGCATATCGTCCAACACTGCCCCGAATTCACAATGTTCCGACAGTTGGTGTAGCTCAGCTACAAAGTTGGCTACAGACTGACCTTGCTTCCTGAACAGACTGTGGAATTTGAAACGTTGCACTATCACAGATGGTCTTGGGTTGTGGTGGTTCCCCACGAGCTTGACTAAGTCTTCATATGGAATCTCCCCCGGTTTCAGTGGTGTGGCTAAATTCCTTGGGGAGCTCCAGTAGCTCACCACGTACCGCGAGTGCTATTTCAGCGCCGTGGACAACCGCGCTCGTGCGGATCTGGGGCTGAGCGTGTTCGAATCCCGGACGGCAGCCGTGCCTTTCCCAGAGTGTCTTTCCCCCCATCTGAACCCTTTCAGCCTGCTTCTGTCGGTCGAACTTGACCAAGTATGAATGCGAAGAAAAAGCGATAAACGCTAAAAAGAACCAGCTGACTGGTCAAAGTTTAAAAAAAAAAATTCCTTATCAGCTTATAAGTCCCAACCTTTCCTCGTACTCCGTCCAGTCCTCATTCGCTTCCACAAACTCACTGATAGTCCCAAACGTCGCCATCTGCGCGCAAGGCTCGTCTTCCAAACTCGGCTCGTCTTCCAAACTCGGCTTGTCTCCTTCATCCGATGCTCTCCCGTCCGCGAGTGATGCAGCCAGCTAGCTTTAGCCTAACTCCCGATAACAACAAACAAAAGAAACCGGGATGACACGTCGCCAATCGAGTTTATCCTCGTCGCCAAAAATATGTGGTAACCTCTAATAATAATAAAGCCACACGACACGCTTGTGATCCCTTGGGTTTGGTAGTTTAGTGGAAACGGGAGCAATGGAAGGTTGTACAATACAGGTGCGTCTTACTCTCAGTGCACGTTAGTCATACAGGTAAGAACTCAGGCACCGGATGCGGAGAATACCTCACGTATATATCTGTAGTCACAAAATAATATCCCTTGAGCGATAACTCCCTCTAGTGGGAAAACATAGATACTGCATCAATATTAATACAAATGAATTAATAAGGCTGACATTATAACACCCAGAGTTTATACTGATCTGTCACAGAGTGACACCAGACACCCCAGTTACATCCCGCTACAGCCCTCCCTCCTGTACAGTTTGTTCCATATCTTTGTCTCTTTGAGCTGCAGTTTATAAACACTGTTGGTCTCGATCGAACGTGATGAATAGCTGTGTTTCACATTGGCTTTTGACATCTTCAAATCACATTAGGGATAAAGCCAGCAGCTGTCTAGGAAGAACACAGACCAAGAGATGCATTGGCAGCTGGAACCTGCTAGCATTACCGCTTATTTGCTGAGCAAAGCTGCAACTGAACAACATTAAACTTGGAGAGAAAACAAGAGCACCTGCTTGTTTTCATGGTATCCTGTTTGTGATCAGAAGAATAGTGCGGCTTCCTCTTCTCAAGACTTGAGTTTTGACAGGAAAGGGAGGCCCTTGTGTAATCTGTGGGGCCCTACACAACTTGTGTATATGTCATGGTCCCAGCCAGGGATCATGCCCGAACAATATGAACAGTGGTTTTCTGCTGCCCTCTGGTGGCCAAACGCAGCAACTCCAGATACCAGTCTCTCTGTTTCAAGGAAGCGCCAGTGACGTCAGCGAGTACGCGGACACCGTTGTGAGCTTCATAACAACACTCGCTGATAGTATTGTCCCCATGAAAACGGTGCAGGTTTTCCCAAACCAGAAACCGTGGGTGGACAGTACTATCAGAGCAGCTCTGAACTCTCGCACCACTGCTTACAACCTGGGCAGAGAGTCAGGAACCATGGAGGAGTACAAGGCTTCAGTCTATACTCTGCGCAAGGCTGTAAAACTTGCAAAACGGACATATGCTGATAAACTGGAGACACAAATGGCACAAAACGACACAAGAGGCTTATGGCGGGGACTGAGGACAATAACTGACTACAAAGTCAGCGCCCCCTCAATGGGGAGCGACGACGCCTCTCTCGCGGACAAACTCAACTCTTTCTACGCTCGGTTTGGTGTAGACGGTGGCGCCGCTGGCTCAACGGCCAGTGACGTCACTGGCGCGCCGGCTGTTGTGGAGGGAGGGGGGGCAACCGTGGGGGGGGCGGGGACGCTCTCTCGTTGTCGGAACACAGTGTGAGAAGAGCATTTATGCAGGTGAACACCAGGAAAGCGGCTGGCCCAGATGGTATAACAGGACGCATACTTAAGTCCTGTGTCAACCAGCTAGCCCCTGTGTTCACCGCCATATTTAATCAATCCCTGGTGGAGTCAGTGGTCCCTGCCTGCTTCAAGATGTCTACTATCATCCCTGTACCGAAGAAACCCTCCCCAACATGTCTCAATGACTACAGACCGGTGGCACTCACCTCTGTGGTCATGAAATGTTTCGAGAGGCTGGTCAAGGACCACATTTGTGCCCAGTGATATGGACCCTATGCAATTTGCATACAGGACAAACAGGTCCACTGATGACGCGGTCTCCCAGGTACTGCACAGCACCCTCTCTCACCTTGACCGCCAGGAGGGGGGCTATGTGAGACTGTTGTTCATTGACAGGGTATCTGCAGGTTTAGCCCAGTCAGATTTAAGGCTTTTTAAGACTTTTTAATGCCACTCAGAATTAAATTTAATACCAATTTCACGATAACAAAATGGCAAAAATCATGGGTACTCTCAGTACTCATTCAAGGGTACTACGACTATGCCTGCACCTCATGGTACCAAAGCACCTCAAAGGCACTAAAAACAAGATTACAAACATCACAAAACAAACTGGTCAGACTACTGCTTAACCTCACTCCTAAAACCCATTTTTACCGCTGCCCACATTCAAAACCGCTCTTAAAGAGCACCTACGGGAGACTGCAATTAGAAACTGGCCACCGTAAATGTCCAACCCCCCCCCCCCCCCCCTCCTAATGTACAGTCTCATCCCCATCATATATATATAATATTTTCTGTTAGGATCTCTGGGTAACAGTACTGTATATTATTTGCATATCGTATATGTCACAAATGTAACAGTACTACAGTATATACCTGTATGTCATGTATGTCCCTATGCCATAAATGTCATGATGTCATGTATGTTTTTACTGTATTTATTTCTGTATATTTTATTTCATTTTTATTCTATTTTACTCTACTCTTATCCTAGGCAACTTGATTGATTTGTGTTATTATTCTAATTCGTGACCTGTCCTGTCTAAATGTTTAAATGTTGAGCGATTTGCAGTGTCAAATTTCCCACGGGATAATAAAAGTATTTCTATTCTATCTATTCTATGTTGTGTATGTCAATATGAATTCAAAATGGGGGACCCTGATGTAAACAAGACAAACGTCTTTCTCTGGTCTGCATCCCCTTATTATTGTGTGTATTGAGCTGTACTGTATTGTACACATTCTGCAATCTGTTAAATAAAGTTTTCATTCATCCAGTTGTTTTGTTTTTGTGGTTTGGTTGAATGAATACTTTATTTAACAGATTTCAGAATGGGTACAATACAGTACAGCTCAATACACACAATAATAAGGGGATGCAGACCAGAGAAAGACGTTTGTCTTGTTTACATCAGGGTCCCTCATTTTCAATTCATAGTGACATTTATGACATGCACAACATACATGACATCATGACATTTATGGCATAGGGACATACATGTATATATTACTGTTACATTTGTGACATATATGATATGCAAATATACAGTACTGTTACCCATAGATCCTAACATATATATATATATATACATATACATATGATGGGGAGGAGACTGTACATTAGGAGGGGGTAGGTGTGTGGTAGAAAATAAATACATAGGGTGGGGTGAAGCTCTCACTCTCATCAACACAAACGTGTCCTTGCCCTTGTTTACATCCGTGAAGAGATTTTTTGGATGCAAGAAGCCAATCCAAACCTGGCTATGTAGGACGTTTTATCTTTTCCACACGTGAATGTTTTAGCGACTTCAGAGTCAGGGAACATCGTTTGAAACACCTCTCCTAGTCCCTCATTTCCATTGTAGGACTGATGCTTTGCGACCGTATTTAGAACCCACAGTACCTCAGCTTCAAGGGTTGGCGTGGAGCCGAACGTTACCCGGACAGGTGCAGATGTAATTGGTGGTAGACCTACCTGTCCCTCAGCAGTTGATGTGGACAGCGTCGCCGTCGAAAATAAATTTGATATTGAAGTTGTCTGCAGGCGGGTTTTTGCAGAGGTAAACATGCTTAGCGCTGTGCATGTGTGACTCGACTGCTTTTATTCCCATCGTTCCCAGTTTAAAATCCTTTTTGCAGAGTTTGCAGCGGGCCTCGTAATTATCTTTCACTGGGACCAACCACGGTGCAAACCAGTTCTCATTAAATTTGCACTTTCCCATGTTAAATTAACGAGTGCAAATAAATACAAATCAATTAAACTAAACTAAACGTCAGCGTTATCGCTACGGCTTGAATAACGTGTTACCTATGCTCCGGTGTTCTGAAATAGCTCCCGACGGCGACACACATTAAGGACCACATTAAGGTTCCGCCCCACTGCGTACCGTTTGCGTGAAAGAAGAAAAAAAAAGCCTGATTTATCTCCCGTTAATAGTTTCCCCCCAGATTTCACAATGAAACATAAGATGACATGGCATGTTTTTAAGACCTCCGAAAGTCGGATTTAAGACATTTTAAGACAAATTAAGGCCTTAATAGTTGATAGTTGAATTTAAGACTTTTTAAGACTTTTTAAGGTCCCGCGGACACCCTGCATTGACTACAGCTCAGCGTTGAACACCATAGTCCCCACCAGACTGGTGGACAAGCTGATCGAGCTGGGTCTGAGCTCCACTCTGAGCGCCTGGGTACTGGACTTTCTGAGTGAAAGACCCCAGGCGGTCAGGGTGGGGGGTCAGACCTCCAACACCATCACCCTGAGCATCGGGTCCCCCCAGGGCTGTGTTCTGAGCCCCCTGCTGTACTCACTCTACAGTCTACACACACGACTGTGTGGCCAAGTTCAACTCCAACTTCATAGTGAAGTTTGCAGACGACACAGTGGTGGTAGGGCTGATCTCGGACAACGACGAGAAGGCCTACCGGGAGGAGGTTGAGGTACTGGAACGCTGGTGCCAGGACAACAGCCTGCTCCTGAACATTGGTAAAACCAAGGAGCTGATCGTGGATTATAGGAGAGGACAGCAGGAGACACACACACCACTGAGGATAAACGGGGCTACCGTGGACAGGGTGAGCAGCTTTAAGTACCTGGGGGTCCACATCTCAGAGGATCTGACATGGTCAACACACATAGACACAGTCGTAAAAAAGGCAAAGCAGCGCCTCTACCACCTGAGACAGTTAAGGAAGTTCAGAGTATCTGGGAAGATACTCCAGTCCTTCTACTCCGGAGCTGTAGAGAGCATCTTGACTGGAAACATCACTGCCTGGTATGGTAACAGCACGGCACAGGACAAGAAGGCCCTACAGAGAGTGGTGCGCTCAGCCGAGCGCACCATGGGTATTGCACTACCTCCCCTGCAGGTTCTATACAACAAGAGGTGCAAATCCAGAGCCTGCAGAATAATGAAAGACCCTCACCACCCCAATAACAGCCTGTTCCAGCTGCTGAGGTCAGGCAGACGCCTGCGAACCCCAGCTACTAGGACAGAGAGGCTTCGGCTCAGCTTCTTCCCCCAGGCAGGCCCGGACTGGCCACTGGGAGCACCGGGAGTTTTCCCGGTGGCCTGGCCTGCACAGATAAAAAAAATATTATATTAAAAAAAAAAAAATTATATATTTTTTTATTGTACTTTTTTTTTTTTTTTTTTTGCCAGACCATTGTTTCTAGTTGTGGCTGCGGCGCGGCGCGATAGTTAGATAACCTAGGTGGGTAGGGAACAACCAGGATTTCACTGTCTGCGACAGAGTTGGATAACTATCTGACTCTCTCTCTCACACACACAATGGAGCCGTGCTGCCGCTTGTGATTGGTGGAGGCGGGACCAGGCGATACAACTGATTGACAGCGGAGGCGGCAAATGGAATGGCAGATGGCACACCCACTTTTCTGAAAGGAGTTGTTGATTGATTGATTGATTGATTGAAAACTTTATTAACAGATTGCAGAATGGGTACAATACAGTACAGCTCAATACACACAATTGTTAAGGGGATGCAGACCAGAGAAAGACTTTCGTCTTGTTTACATCAGGGTCCCCCATTTTCACTTCATCAGGACATATATGACATACATGACATACAGATAGACAGTACTGCTACATCTATACATTTATGACATACCAGATTTGCAAATACAGTACTGTGTGTGATACAAAAAGTATATACATTTGACGTGAAATCTGTACATTGGAGGAGGTTGGGTGGGGTTGTGTGGTGGGGGTTGGGTAGGGAGGGGTTGGGGGGGGAACACTGTACAACTGTTAAATCTGACATTACAAAAAACTAGGGATGCTCGATATTGGCTTTTTTACCGATACCGATATTCCGATATTGTCCAACTCTTAATTTCCGATACCGATATCAACCGATATCAACCGATATATGCAGGGTTTCTCCGTCCAAAAAACTGAATAATTTCAGGTAACTAATAATTTCACTGGATATATATATAACAAATATTGTTATTGTTTTTTTTTGTTTTTAAACCGATACCGATATTTTCCGATATCACATTTTACTGCCGATATCGGCCGATAATATCGGTCGGCCGATAATATCGGACATCCCTACAAAAAACAATATGTGGTGGTTATGATTGGGGCTGAAGTTGAATAAACAATGTATGAAAGAGAAAGTCAAAATAATTCCAAGATAATTCAAAGATTACACACCTTTGCCACATTGGCTACAAACATAATCACTGCAAAGTTATCAAAAAAAATAAGAATCTGATCAGACACAAGGGTTAAGTTGTGGTTAATGGTGTCAACTGTGGTTGTACTGGGCAGCTCCCAGGTGTGAATGGAACTGTGTGAATGTGAAGCAGGGCGTTCCTAAAAAAGAGCATCTGTGCTCAGCGAACCTACCCTGGGTAAATAAAGGTTAAAAAAAAAAAAAAAAAAAGTTGTTGTTCCCTTTCTAATTTCCTCAAAAACATCTAGTCTAGTTAATGTGATCAATATTATTTGACAATTGATGCTTTTTGTTGGAAATTTCAGTCAGTGAGCTCATACTTTGAGCTCATTTTATAGTTAAAATGATTGAGACAACGCAATCTTCTGTCTTCGTTGTGCATGCATGCGTGTGCTCACCACATGCGATACATGTGTCACTATTCTGGCAGTGGCTACTGTTATTATAGTATTGTAATGAAAGGTCTGTTATTTAATGTTTGTGTAAAGGGCTATTTTAACTGTTGATGGGTAGTGCATCAGTAAAGTGAATATGGTATTGTGCTCTTGCTCTGTTTGAATAGGTGGAGAGAGTGGTTAACTGTATTATAATAGTAAATAGAAAAATATGTTGTGCTCTTGCTTTTTTCTTTTTGAAGGTGGAGAGTGTCAAGTCAAGTCAAGTCAAGTCAAGAGTTTTATTTGTCACGGCATACAAGTATACAATGAAATGCGGGTGGTCTTGCCTGCAACGATGTGCAATACAGTGGGTACAACATATAATAGAATCCAATACAAAAAAAGTGTGCAATAACAGGTAACAGGTAACATGGTGTGACATCAAAATCGGCTAATAAAGTGGCTTTTCCTTTTGGCAATAAGTGTGAGTGTGTGCGCATGAGTGTGTGCCCGCTCATGTTGAAGTGTTAAAGTGGCTGCTAGTGTGTGAGCGTGCACAGCGTGCGTGTCGTGTGTGTGCTCATGTGTGCTTATGTGTGGATAGTTCAGTGTTCTGTGGTACTCAATGTTCATTGTTCAGGACTCTGATGGAGTGTAGCATTGCTAGTGCCACAACAGTTTTATTTGAGGTTCATAACAGTACATTGTACTAAGCAATTGTTGGCTCATTAGTTTGTGATTCACATGCACTAAAATTCACCAGAATGCAGGAAATTAAGTCTTTGTAACAAAACATTTCCGGGTGGGGGACCCCCAGACCCGCCGCTTAAAAGGTGGCCTGATTGGGGCTATATTTCGTGCTATATCTCCCGGTATGAATTATTTCCCCAGTCCGGCCCTGCCCCCAGGCCATCAGAGCCTTGAACACTGAACACTGAGTGCCACAGAACACTGAACTCTCCACACACAAGCGCACATGAGCACACACACGACACGCACGCTGTACACGCTCGCACACTAGCAGCCACTTTAACATGAGCAAGCACACACTCATGATGCACACGCCCACACTTATGGCCACAAAGGAAGGGTCACTTTAAAAATAGTATAGCAACAGTAACAGTGTATTGCACTACCAAGGGACCTAGCATGTCCTCCATGCTCTGTAAATAACTATGTACAAATACCGAGATGCCCCACTATGTTACCTGTTTATTGCACAATGTTGTTTTATTGGATTCTATTATATGTTGTACCACTGTATTGCACATCGTTGCGGGCAAGACCACCCGCATTTCATTGTATACTTGTATGCCGTGACAAATAAAACTCTTGACTTGACTTGACTTACTGGACTCTCTGTGGCATTTGAGTCTAGGTTTGCTGGATTCCTTTAATGCTTTGTTGTGTTCTCTGTTCATGTTGTGTGGTGTGGTGCATTTTAGCTTGTGTTTTTAAAAGGTTTATCTTTTTTTAAAGGTTCATCTCTTTTGCATATGTTTTTATAAGTGTTAATACTTTACTTGTGTTTCCTTTAAGGCTCATTCCCTTTACACATGTTTTTAATAGTGTTAACATCTTTACATAATATGTTCCTTTATGGGTTGTTTGTTTTACATATGTTTCCTTTTAGATATTCCTTTACACATGCTTTTAACAATGAATTGAGTTATTTTACTAAATACGTTGTGTCACCTGGCTGGCCTATACCAGCTGGCACTCATTAGTAATTATTATTCACGGGCACTATTTAGACCTGCCTGCTCCTTACATTCATTGTCACACCATTGCCCCATTGTATTGTATTGATTTTCATTAGTGGTGTTCAGTCACTTACTCACCTTTGTCACCGTATTCCCCGTGAGTCCGTTCCTCTCTTAGTTCTTATTTTTCCAGCATTGCTGAGTATTGTTTTCGGGTTTTGCAGTTCGCTTTTGTTTAGTAACCTTTGCTACCGTTTGTAATCATTGTTGCTTACTGACTGCTTAGTAAAAGCCTGTTCACTTCAGTACGTCGTCTCAGTCTCTTCTCTCTCTGCTCGGGTTACCTGCATTTGGGATCTCCTCTCCTAACCCACACCGAAGCCATCACAGAATGGTGCGACCAGTTCTGATCCCAGCACGCACAAAGACAGTAAGAGCTAGCAACGCGCTCCTCTTGATGGAGAGATTCTTCAAGGGGCGATTTCCTCTCTTCGTCTTCAGAGGAGAAATGGACTATGTACACGCTGCTCATCTCTGTCTGTGAGCGCAGTGCCGAGGAGGCGCTCCAGCTGGAAGCACACGGCCGTGTGATCCGTTGGCTGATTCGGGAGCTCCTGTCCTCTGCTTCCGAAGCCCCGGTTACCAGCACACCTTCCTCCGCAAGTACAGCTAGTCCTCTCGCCGTCAGTACGGTCCAGGCTGTTAGCCCAGCCGTTAGCCTAGCGTCCCCAGCTAGTGCTGCTAACTCTCGTCCTGTTAACACTGTCCTGGCTGTTAGCCCAGCCGTTAGTCTAGCGTCCCCAGCTAGTGCTGCTAACTCCTCTCGTCCTGTTAACACTGTCCAGGCTGTTAGCCCAGCCGTTAGCCTAGCGTCCCCAGCTAGTGCTGCTAACTCTCGTCCTGTTAACACTGTCCAGGCTGTTAGCCCAGCCGTTAGCCTAGCCTCCCCAGCTAGTTCTGCTAACTCTCGCCCTGTTAACACTGCCCAGGCTGTTAGCCCAGCCGTTAGCCTAGCTTCGGCAGCTAGTAATGCTAATCCCAGCTCTGTTAACACAGTCCAGGCTACTAGCATAGCCGCTAGCATAGCTACCATAGCTAACACAGCTAGCAGAACCTCTGCCCCCACAACCAAGTCAATGGTTTCTTCTGTTAGGAGATTCACCGTGGGCTCAGTCTGTATCTCTAGCTTAGCTCCTTCTGCTATTGCTAGTAAGTCTAGGGAGGCTAGCAAAGCTCCTTCAGCTAGCCAGGCTTTCTCAACTAGCTCAGCACTGTCTGCTAGTTTAGCCTTTTCTGCTAGCCAGGCTTTGACAGCTAGTCCAGCCTTGACTGCTAGTTTAGCCTCTTCACCTAGCCAGGCTTTCTCAACTAGCTCAGCACTGTCTGCTAGTTTAGCCTATTCTGCTAGCCAGGCTTTCACAGCTAGTCCAGCCTTGACTGCTAGTTCAGCCTCTTCAGCTAGCCAGGCTTTCACAACTAGTTCAGCCCTGTCTGCTAGTTTAGCCTCTTCAGCTAGCACCGTAGCTCTCCCTGCTAACTCAGCTCTCCCTGCTAGCCCAGGCCCTGTAGCCCCTGTAGCCAATATAGCTTTGTCAGCTACCTTCTTAGCATTCCCTGCTAGGTTAGCCACTGCTAGTTCTACAGGCCCTACAGCTAAACCTTTGGCTTCCTTAGTTAGGCTGACGGATGCAGTGAGAGAACAAAGACAGGTCCTGAGAGCGGCTGAGAGGAAGTATAGAAAGTCACGCCTCACTGCTGACATCGACACATATCACAACCTCTTGTTAACATTCTCCAAAACCATTACTAATGCCAAAGCTTCTTTCTTTCACCATAGTATCGAGGCCTCTGCCAAGAATCTTCGCAAACTGCATGCTACCATGTCCTCCCGCCTCACTCCCCCCCCCCCCCCCCCCCCCTCCCTCATCTTTTTCTGCCGAAGACTTTGCGACCTTCTTTGAGGAAAAAGTGGAGAACATCCGCAGCTCCTTCTCCCAACCCCCACCCATTCCAAACACTGAATCGAGAACCTCATCCTTCACTCTGTCATCTTTCTCTCCCATTACAGAAGCCGAGACCCTGACACTGGTAACGTCCCCCAGGGCTCGGTCCTAGGACCCCTTCTCTTCTCCCTCTACACTAAATCACTGGGTAACATTATCACGTCTCATGGCTTCTCATATCATTGTTATGCCGATGATACTCAACTCTTCCTCTCCTTCCCTCCCTCAGATATCCACGTCTCTGAGCGGATCTCGGCCTGTCTGTCCGACATCTCCGCCTGGATGACGACCAACCACCTCAAACTGAACCTAAGCAAAACAGAATTGCTCCACCTGCCGGCTAAATCCTCCCCCTTGACCGACCTCTCCATCACAGTCGAGAATACAGCTGTGACCGCGTCCCCGACCGCCAAGAACCTTGGTGTTGTCCTCGACGACCAGTTGAACTTCTCTACTCACATCGCAGCGACAACCAGAACCTGCAGATTCCTCCTGAGCAACGTCAGAAGGATCCGCCCCTTCCTGACAAAAGAAGCCACCCAACTCCTCGTCCAACAGTCATCTCCCGCCTCGACTACTGCAATGCACTGCTAGCTGGCCTCCCGGCCACTGCCACCAAGCCTCTTCAACTCATTCAAAACGCAGCGGCCCGCCTGATCTCAAACTTACCGAAGTCGGCCCATGTCACCCCACTTCTTAGGGACCTGCACTGGCTCCCCATTGCTGCACGTATCCGCTTCAAGGCCCTCGACCTAGCATACCGTGCGGCAAAGGGAACCGCTCCCGCCTACCTCCGGTCAATGGTCTCTAACTACACACCCTCAAGACTATTGTTCCCCCTAAAGTGCGCCGGTGCGCACGCGCGCACATGGCAAAACGCTCCCGCGCACATCTGAAATCTGTTGCGCACAGAAACGTTTGTGTAAAATATGCATGTAGTTAAATTGACTGGCGCGTTGCACCGAATACTACGGTAACCTGTTGTGTGTGACGTTACCAAGAGAAGCCTCGCTTTCAGTGCTTTGTGGGCGGCGCTACTGCGCGCTCACACAGACACACACAGAGCAGGAAGCGGACAGATCCGACCAGCATCGCAAACGCGAAAATGTACATTACAGATTAACTGCAGAGAAAGTTCCCAATTTATCGTCCCGGTCGAGACTAATTGGAAGCGGAGTGCAACGCATGCAAAGCTTGACCATATGTTTCTGTGTCTAATAAAAGTGGTGGCGATCTCAAAGCTCACATGGACACAGAAAAACATTACAAACAAAGCAGTGCGAGGCGAGAGTTTGATGGCAAAGTTGACCGAATTGATTGAAGCATGCAGCTATACAGAGAGAAAGAAAATAATTGAAAACTATTTTGATGCCTCAAAATGATGTTTTGGTTTGATAAAATGCTTGTTATGATACAATCATTCTAAGGATTATGTGTGTAATAAATTTGTTTAGTACACTAATTGCAACAAATCTGAAACTGCATAGTGCACTTTTAAATTAGTATCTTTGTGAGGTTACTGTTTTATAATTTACATTACATTGAAAAGATACAAAGATATATTTTTTTAAGCTGGATTTTCTAATACAGAAGAGGTATTATTTAGAACATTACTTCATATTTTTCTTGTTATTTATTTTGTCCAGTAAGACTTGAAAATATATATTATTTTGTCATAGGTTGATTGTTATTTTCTTGAGATTTGTCAGATAGATTACTTTAGGCATAATACAGCATGTTGAGTAACTTTGGTTATAGAGAGATATTATTTTGTTATATAAAATAATATAAACAATAATTTTATATCCATACAGAGCAGGCATACTTTAAATATATTATAATGATAAGGCATCTTTGAGTAAACTTTGAGTATCATTAAGTATCTTGAGGCTGAAGGCAGTGTCCTCTTTAAAAAAATTGTCATCCTTGAAGTCGCATGATAATTCACTTAATAAAATAATGACGAGTCAGCCTCCTAAAAAGACAAAAGTTAGTGACACGACTCACACCGCCGCCGCCAAAGTAAGGACTTTGCTCTGTATCGTCAAACAATGGTCAAATAAATATTTGATTAAGAAATATAATATGCCTTTTTGTATTATTTCTCTGTGTATCAGCAAAATTTGTATATTTTTATGTTAGACATTGAGGGAAATTAAGATTATCAGATTTTTTACAAACCGCCGCTTATCAACTAACCGGTTAATCGGCAGGTGATGTATGTTGCTCAGTAGTTGCTGATGTCTGCTCAGGAGGTTTGAGTGTTTGCTCAGACCGAAAAAAAATTAGAGGGAACATTGCTCAAGACCCCTACGCTCTGCATCTTCTGGCCGCCTCAGACCTGCTCCTATCCAAGCTCCCGGAGGGTCATCAAAGAGAAGCCGCCTGTCAGGATCCTAGGCCCGGTCATGGTTGGACGGGTCAGGATGGTAACTTTGAGCAGTGCTCTCCACCTGACAGTGGGCAGTACCCTCCACCTAACTTTGGGCAATGCCCTACATCTGACATTGGCCCTCGGCCTGATATTGGCGCCCTACCACCCTCTAGTGGTCACAAACAATTGGTGCACGCTACAATGACAAATATCTTGACCACTGTATTAACAATAATGAATTGTGTAATCAATGTGGTGTCCTGGTGTGTGCTGTCATTGTCTTTCCCTTCCCTGGTGTGATGTCATGCACTGTGTTGGGTTGTTAGGAGTTGCCTTTGTGTTTAGTTGTGTTTATTTGTTCTTTGCTTATTGTCTAGGGGTTGTTTGTGATTCTGTGTTGGCCAGGGGTTCTTAATTGTTAATTAGTTGGGGTATATAGGGTTCTGTCTGTCCTCCCTTCTGTGTGGCGACATTCCTCCAGTTACCCCCTGTTCCTCCACGTCGTGTCGCATCGTTCTCCCTCTAGTAAGTCTTAGTGTTTGTTGTTTTGTATTGTGAAGTTTGTTATTTAGTTTCTGTATTTTCCCTGTATTGCACTGGATTCTACAGTAAACACCCTTCTCCAAGCTTCACTCCTCGCCTCTGCCTCCTCCATTCTTTCCCTTTCTGTATTATTGCATTCTACCTAACCCCATCGTGACAGAATGTCGCCACCAATAATGAATACAGCAGAAAGGGCAAGCGATACCATTCGGGTCGTCCTGAGCCTGATGGCCGGTGAGACTGACATGAAGCATTACTCACCGGCCAAGTGGGGGTTCCTGCTCCGGGAGATCGACCAGGTCGCCATGGAGAATCCGACACTGGAGCCAGCGATGTGGGAGATGGCTGAACATGTTGCTGGCCTCATGGAGAAGCACAAGGCGGAGGCTAGGGTAGCTAGCCTGCCGACTGTTCTCAGGCTTACGGTCAGCCTAGATCCTCCCACAGCCGCTAAGGCTGCTCGGATGTCCATCGCCGATCTGTCGTCTACAGCCAACATAGCTCCGACCGTTAGCTTCGTGCCAATAGCTAACCGGTCGTCTCCAGTTAGCACAGCTCCGCCTGTTAGCTCCGCCACTATAGATGGCCAGACGTCCCCAGTTGGTACAGCTCTACCCGTTAGCTCCGCTCATACAGCTAACCAGACGTCCACAGCTAACATAGCTCCGCCGGTTAGCCTTGTGTCAAGGGCTAACCAGCCACTCCCAGCTAACCTAGCTCCGCCCGTTAGCTTCGTGTCAATAGCTAACCGGCCGTTTCCAGCTAGCACAGTCTCCACTGCCAGACTAGGCTCCAGGTTCAGGGTGAGCCTAGTATCTGAGACAGACCAGATGTCTCCAGCTAGCACAGTCTCCACTGCCAGACTAGGCTCCAGGTTCAGGGTGAGCCTAGTACCGGAGACGGACCAGATGTCCCAAGCTAGCCAGGCACTCCCAGCTAACCTAGCTCCGCCCGTTAGCTTCGTGTCAATAGCTAACCAGCCACTCCCAGCTAACCTAGCTCCGCCCGTTAGCTTCGTGTCAATAGCTAACCAGCCACTCCCAGCTAACCTAGCTCCGCCCGTTAGCTTTGTGTCAATAGCTAACCGGCCACTCCCAGCTAACCTAGCTCCGCCTGTTAGCCCCGCTACAGTAGCTAACCAGACGCCCACTGCCACCCTAGGCTCCAGGTTCAGGGTGAGCCTGGTAGCTGAGACAGACCAGATGTCCCAAGCTAGTCAGGTCTCTGCAGCTAGCAGGCCTAGGAGGGCTATTAGGACAGGAGCTGCTAGGCTCTCCCCGACTGTTAGCTTAGCCTCGGCAGCTAGCCAGGCATTCTCAGCTAGCACAGTTCCCACAGTGAGTCCAGGGCCCACAGTTAGCCTAGCCCCCGAGGCTAGTATGGCTAGTAAGGCCTCCACAGCTGGTCCAGCTTCCACGCCCAGTCCAGCCTCTGCTCTGGGTCCTGGCTCCTCATCCCCGGATCCTACACCACGCCTCGCCGCCGCGACCGATCCGGTCTCCACGCCCTGCCCGGCCTCTCCACCTGGTCCGGCTGCCGTGCCGGCTCCCGGCTCCTCGACGGATCCTGGCTCCTCATCTCTGGATCCTACACCACGCCTCGCCGCCGAGACCGATCCGGTCTCCACGCCATGCCCGGCCCCTACACCTGGTCCGGCTGCCGTGCCGGCTCCCGGCTCTTCGACGGATCCGGGCTCCCCGTCTGGTCCAGCTCTGCGCCGTGATCAGCGTCCTGGTCCTCGCCGGGGTCCTCGCCGGGGTCTTCGCCGTGGTCTTCGCCGTGGTCTGCGTGGGATCCTGCTCCAGGGGTCGTCGCCGCCGCACCTCCGGTCCGGCTCTCCTGAACCGGCCCCGAGTCCGGCGGCTGGAGGGTCTCTCGCCCGGGATCCTGCTCCAGGGTCCAGCTCCCCTTCCCGGGCTTCTACACCTGTACCCACCCCCCCTCGTCGGGCCTCGGTGCCCGTCCCCACTCCCCCTCGCCGGGCCTCGGTTCTCAGGTTCTGCCCCCCTCCCCGGGTCTCGGTGCCCATCCCCACCCCCCCTCGTCGGACCTCTGTTCCCAGGTCCAGTCCTCCTCCCCGGGCCTCTGTTCCCGTCCCCACCCCCCCTCTCCGGGCATCTGCGCCCGTTTTCTACCCCCCTGGCTGCTATGCCCCTCCTGGGGTTTTCGCTCGGCCTCCCGGCCCCTGGTCTTCGGGTCTCCTCCCTGGTTCCTCTCCGGGGTTCCAGCTTCCTCCCTCGCCTGGCTATGGACGTTGTCTTCGGTGGTCTGGAAGCCCCCCGTTGAGGGGGAGGTACTGTCAGGATCCTAGGCCCGGTCATGGTTGGACGGGTCAGGATGGTAACTTTGAGCAGTGCTCTCCACCTGACAGTGGGCAGTACCCTCCACCTAACTTTGGGCAATGCCCTACATCTGACATTGGCCCTCGGCCTGATATTGGCGCCCTACCACCCTCTAGTGGTCACAAACAATTGGTGCACGCTACAATGACAAATATCTTGACCACTGTATTAACAATAATGAATTGTGTAATCAATGTGGTGTCCTGGTGTGTGCTGTCATTGTCTTTCCCTTCCCTGGTGTGATGTCATGCACTGTGTTGGGTTGTTAGGAGTTGCCTTTGTGTTTAGTTGTGTTTATTTGTTCTTTGCTTATTGTCTAGGGGTTGTTTGTGATTCTGTGTTGGCCAGGGGTTCTTAATTGTTAATTAGTTGGGGTATATAGGGTTCTGTCTGTCCTCCCTTCTGTGTGGCGACATTCCTCCAGTTACCCCCTGTTCCTCCACGTCGTGTCGCATCGTTCTCCCTCTAGTAAGTCTTAGTGTTTGTTGTTTTGTATTGTGAAGTTTGTTATTTAGTTTCTGTATTTTCCCTGTATTGCACTGGATTCTACAGTAAACACCCTTCTCCAAGCTTCACTCCTCGCCTCTGCCTCCTCCATTCTTTCCCTTTCTGTATTATTGCATTCTACCTAACCCCATCGTGACAGCCGCCTATTCTCAGTCCTTGCCCCACAATGGTGGAATGAACTACCCACCCCAGTTAGGACAGCCGAATCCCGTCCAATCTTTCGCCGTCGACTAAAGACTCACTTCTTAAACCATTATTTGAAATGATAATAAAAAAAATACTGTCATGCACTTGTCCTAATAAACTAACCTACACTGTAACACGCAACACTTTGATAAACATTGTTACTCAGCTGATAGAGTTGTACCCTTCTTGCTGTCTTGTCGTACAGAACTTGTAAGTCGCTTTGGATAAAAGCGTCAGCTAAATGACTAAATGTAAATGTAAAGTTAGGAGACTCAGTGTGGTTCCGGCCGTTAGTACAGGCCTAGCTCACCCTGCTACTGCTAGCAAGGCTAGTAAAGCCCTCACAGTTAGCAGGGCTTCTTCAGCTAACCCAGCCTCTACTGCCAGCCTAGCCCCTGTTAGCTTAGCCCCAGGTGCTACGCCCGGCCCGGTCTCCACGCCCGGTCCGACTCCCACACCTGACTTGGCCTCCTCTACGGGACCCGGCTCCTCGTCTGGTCCCGGCTCCTCGTCTGGTCCCGGCTCCTCGACTGATTCCGGCTCCTCGTTTGGTCCCGGCTCCCCTCTGGTCCGGGCTCCTCGTCTGGTCCCGGCTCCTCGACTGATTCCGGCTCCTCGACTGGCCCCGGCTCCTCGTCTGGTCTCGGCTCTTCGTCTGGTCCAGCTCTCCGCCGTGGTCGTCGCCGTGGTCTTCGCCATGGTCTTCGCCGTGGTCTTCATCCGCAGAGACCCCCGCCCGGGGTTCTGCACCCGGTCCTGAGGTCTGCACGTGGAGTGGTCCCCGTCCGGGGTCCTGCTCCGGGGTTGTTGTCTTCACGCCTCCGCTCCGGCCCTTCTGGTCCGGCCCCGAGTCCTGCGCCTGGAGGGTCCTTCATCCAGGGTCCTGCTCTGGGTCTGACGCTCACGCCCTTTTGCTCCAGGCCCCCTGACCGGTCCTCCGTCCCCGTTTCCAGTCCTCCTCACCGGTCCTCCGTCCCCGTTTCCAGTCCTCCTCACCGGTCCTTCATCCCCGTTTCCAGTCCTCCTCACCGGCCCTTCATCCCCGTGTCCAGTCCCCCTCACCGGGCCTCTGTCCACGTTTCCGGCCCCCGTCGTCGGGCCTGTGTCCCCGTCTCCGGCCGCCCTGGCCCTTTGCCCCGCCCGCCCTTCCCCGGGTTTCCCTCTGGTCCTGTTCCTCGGGTCCCCTGCTGCTTTGCCCCTCCTGGGTTCTTTTCGCGGCCCCCGTTCCCGGACGGTCTTACCGGTCATCTGGGAGCCGACCCTTTGGGGGGGGTACTGTCATGGTCCCAGCCAGGGATCATGCCCGAACAATATGAACAGTGGTTTTCTGCCGCCCTCTGGTGGCCAAATGCAGCAACTCCAGATACTGGACTCTCTGTGGCATTTGAGTCTAGGTTTGCTGGATTCCTTTAATGCTTTGTTGTGTTCTCTGTTCATGTTGTGTGGTGCGTTTTAGCTTGTGTTTTTAAAAGGTTTATCTTTTCATATGTTTCCTTTAAAGGTTCATCTCTTTTGCATATGTTTTTATAAGTGTTAATACTTTACTTGTGTTTCCTTTAAGGCTCATTCCCTTTACACATGTTTTTAATAGTGTTAACATCTTTACGTATGTTCCTTTATGGGTTGTTTGTTTTACATATGTTTCCTTTTAGATATTCCTTTACACATGCTTTTAACAATGAATTGAGTTATTTTACTAAATACCTTGTGTCACCTGCCTGGCCTATACCAGCTGGCACTCATTAGTAATTATTATTCACGGACACTATTTAGACCTGCCTGCTCCTCACATTCATTGTCGCACCATTGCCCCATTGTATTGTATTGATTTTCATTTGTGGTGTTCAGTCACTTACTCACCTTTGTCACCGTATTCCCCGTGAGTCCGTTCCTCTCTTAGTTCTTATTTTTCCAGCATTGCTGAGTATTGTTTTCGGGTTTTGCAGTTCGCTTTTGTTTAGTAACCTTTGCTACCGTTTGTAATCATTGTTGCTTGCTGACTGCTTAGTAAAAGCCTGTTCACTTCAGTACGTCGTCTCAGTCTCTTCTCTCTCTGCTCGGGTTACCTGCATTTGGGATCTCCTCTCCTAACCTACACCAAAACCCTCACAGTATAGGGGACGCCTGGCTACCAAACAGCTGAAACCAGGCCAATTTTCACATTTATCCTGTTGAAATCCTTCCACAGGTTATTTTTGTAAGTCGACTGTTTTGCACACCCCTATGACAGCTAGCTCACCTCTAGCTCACCACTTGAACAGCCATTGGCTGCTGCACTTTTTTATTTTAATGTATTGAAGGTAGCCTATGGCCTCCCGCTCGCATTTCCCATGGTGTGCAGCGGTTGCCTTCTGTATAGATGTCATGATGACAACCCTGCTAGCTAATAAAGCTAAAGAAAAGGAAGTTCAGGCATTCCAGCATTCCAAATGTTGTTTGCCGAACGTCAGGTGTTAAACGCCATTTTGAGACAAAGCATGAGAAAAGTTTCAAAGATCAGATGGATAAGGCAGAATCCATTAAACGTGCCGTGTCCAGGTATGGGAAGCAAGCCAGCACCCTCAAAGTTTTCACGACTGCTAAAAACCATGCGACTGAAGCAAGCTATGGCATTGCTCATTGCATTGCGAAATGGGGAAAGCCATTCACTGATGGCGAATATATCAAGGAGGCCTTTCTCTGTAGCTTGGAGGTTCTGTTTGAAGGCTTACCAAAAAAGAGACAATCAAATCAAGAATAAAAGATATCCCCATGTCAGCTCGAAGTGTTGAAGTGTTTATTTCTGCCAAATGGCAGAGCACAGCAAACAGCTGGGTTAAAAGATGCTGCAGTGTTTAGCATTGTGCTCAGGGGTGTAGCTCCAGATTCTGGGCCCCATGAAAGAATGTATTTGTAGGCCCCCAGTGAATGCGAGCGCGTGTAAGCGCGCGAGCGAATTTTTTTTTGACAAATTTTTTATTGATGAAAACGCATAATATGGTTTTTACCTATACATTCGGATCAGCAGTTCAGCACCTGCACTGTTGGTGGGTGAGCCTAGTAAAGGATGTCGCATTGCGTTCATCTTCAATGAATGGACCAATGCAATAGTCTACCAAAGCCCCCCCTCTCTCTCTATATATCTCACACACACACACACACACACACACACACACACACACACACACACACACACACACACACTTCAGAAACAAACATAGTATCAATGAGAGCATCAATAATACACCCGAGTGATGTCTAGTAAAAAAAAAAAAAAAAAAAATTTGGGCCCCCCCCCCAGTGCTGGGCCCTTGGAATCATCCTAAGCTACCCCCCCCCCCCAGCTACGCCCCTGATTGTGCTTGACGAGAGCGTGGACATGAACGACATACCACGTTTGGCAGTCATAGCCAGATACTGTGATTCAACTGTGAGAGAGGAGCTCTTCTGTTTAAAGCCAATGACTGACACAACAAAAGGCGAGGACATAGCCAAGGTGTTTATGGAACACTTTGTGGACAGAGGGATTGACATCAGGAAGATTTTTTCAGTGACTACAGACTGCCATGCAGTGGCGACCGCCACTGGGGGGCGCTAGGGCGCCGCCCCCCCTGGTAAAGAGATCAGGAGAAGAAGAAAATGTTTTATTTTTATTTTAGACCCCTAAAAATAAAATAAACATGTTTAAAATGAATAATATTTACTCATTTTAAGTATGTTTGTGTTTCCAATGCACAATATAACTGTAACTGAGGGGTACAATTCCCTGACTGTATTACTAGATATGATACTTACTACCACTACCTTTGTACTTTATATTCGGCCACCCAGTACTCGGCATAAATATATTATGATAAACACTCTCACGTAGATGAAACGGATCCAACACAAATGTACGAAGTCGAAGTATGCGTTTATTACTACACAGCAATGGTGTGTAGAGCAAGCACTTAATCACTTAATTACATTTATGAATTGAAATAGTATGCACTTTTATGGCAAAGAGTATTCGTTGGTATATCAATAGAGAATGTCCAATCTCTGATGGCGCAGGCGGTAAATATACGACCTGGAATAGTTAAGGAATAACAGCAATGATACTTTAATGATTATAAGACTGGATACACTAAGGGGGGTAATCCGGTCGCTTGTAAGACAACAGGAGTAGGAGGGGGGGGGGGGTAGAGTCTGGCTGCCTCGTCCGGCCAAGGGTATCCTGGGTGAACCCACAGTTGTGCAGTTCGGTGCGCCAGCGATCCTTGGACCACAGATGAAAGCAGTTGGACTCTCTGTGAGCCGGCTCTCTCCGGTCCACGGGGGAGAGACGTGAAGCGACCTCGTCTTGCAGAGCGTCTCCTCACCTTGCGTCCTCTCCAGGGGGGGGGTTCCAACACACGGCAGTGTCGGGGGTCTTTATCCATGGAATAATCACTGTATACAAAGCATAATCCGTGCCTGGGAAGGCGGGCTGTCGTCGGTAGAATAATCCGGTATACAGGTCCACTCGCTCGTCGGCTCTGGGGCTCCTCGGATGCAGTCTCACATGGGGTCGACCATCCTGGATAAGCAGCCAGTTCTCTGCCCGAAACGATGGGGTGCTGGCTACGGTAGTATTCTCACCGTACGAAGCACTATATATTAACAGACTATTATTAGCTTAATAGACTACGTCCAACTCGACGATATAGTGCCAAATATGACTATTCAAATATTAATATACACGATGTCTCAATACCGATGGTAGGCCGAACTTGGCCTTACTCCCACACGTGGCGTCGCGGGGAGGCTTTACGTCTGTCACTCTATTGGAGGGTAAGAAACTGGACTGAAAGGGAAGTCCTACTTTAGTAGCGCAGTATATATACGCACTATGAACAAATAGTACCGTTAGTGGTGTGGTAGCCAGATTCCTACGCGGAACTAGGACTTGTTCGTACATGTTGAGCGGTACGTTTGAACTGGGTCTGGGGGGTATGGCAGCCTGGCACCAAGATCTCGACCAATAGTAGAATGGAGACTATTATGGGATGTTCAGTAGGTTAGAATGGATATTCAATGCATATTGTACAAGGAATATACAAGGGATATCAGGGAATATTAGAGAATATACAAATACAATTAAATATATATATACAAATAAATATATATATTCGGTTTAATCTGGCCCTTCACAACAGCCACCCCCTGATTGGTCCCAGACCTAATCAGTTAAGCAGAGACAGATTAATCGCGTTGTCTATTTACACATAAGGGTTTGCTGTAGGGTCAGTCAACTTCACAAAGTCATAGGGTTATAGGGTCATGGTCATCATCGATTGTGTCTGGGAGTCGGGGCAGTTCTATGAGCCTCGCCACGGGACGGGTGTAAGTGCGACCCTGGACAAGCACTTCAGCTGCTCGGACCTTGCCGTCGGCACCGGTGATCACTTTGCCCATGCGGCCGGCCGGCCACACAGCTCTGGGCAGTGACTGATCAATAACCATGACGACTGTTCCTTCTGTCAAATTGTCTCTCTCCTTTACCCACTTCTGGCGGGTCTGTAGAGACGGTAGGTAGTGCAGTAGGAAACTGCTCCAAAACTTGTCGGCTAATACTTGGCTGTACCTCCACATTCGTCGGCCGTTCGCTTCTTCAGGCCGGTACATTGTCTGGGGTAACGCGGGATCTAGCCGCCCCATCAGGAATGTGTTGGGGGTAACTGGGTCGATATCCGCCACATCGCTGGAGACGTAGCCGAGGGGCTTAGAGTTCAATACTCCCTCAATCTCCGTGAGGACTGTCATTTGTTGTGCACTCTCTATGGTAGTGCAATCGTCTATGTTGGGGTCTGCGGAGATAACAGTGCTCAATCCACAGAACACAGGCTTCTTATTCTCAGCCTCCTCCTGACTGGCTTCCCTCGGGATAGGCGTGGGCCACTCTCCTTCCGGGAGCTTTAGGAATGCTGGGCCGTCACTGTAGACATTGCGACGGGTGAGGTCATCTAGGGGCATTCCCCGGGTGATGACGTCAGCTGGGTTCTGTTTTGTATCCACGTAGCGCCACTCTGTTTCTCCGGTTAACTCTTCGGTTAAGTCTTGAATCTCGGTGACTCTGACTCCCACGAAGACTTTGTACTTGCATGAGTCCGATTTGATCCAGGCGAGTACTGTCGTGGAATCTGACCACAGAATTGTTCTAGACACCGGTATGGTGAGCTCACGTTGGATGAGCGTGGCTAGGTGCGCTCCGGCTAGGGCTGCGCAGAGCTCTAGGCGTGGGATAGATTGTTGCTTGCGTGGGGCTATTCTCGAGCGGGCGAGGACAAATGCTGTGTAGATCTCTCCCCCCTCTTCTTGGGCCCGCAAGTAGGCTACTGATCCGTATGCGACCTCTGAGGCGTCACTGAAGACGTGTAAGTCCATTTTACATGTCTCTGGCCTCACCGTGGGTGGGAAGTAGCTTCGGCGCATATTAACGCCTGGGAGTGAGTGGAGCTCCATCTCCCACTCTCTCCAGGTGGATGAAAGGTGTGCGGGAATGGGGTCGTCCCAGCCCTGGTCCTTGTCCCACAATGCTCGTACAATCATTTTTGCCCTGGTGGTGTACGGTAGAATACATCCTAGCGGGTCATATTGTCGGGCGAGTGTTGTGTACACACTCCGTCTGGTGGTCGGCGCCGCCGCCGGCCTTCCCTGCTCCGTAGTCAGGGGCTTGTGTCTGTAGTGAAGCGAATCTGTTTTGAATCGCCACACCAATCCCAGGGTCATCTCCTGGGCTTCTCCCGGGATTGTAGCCATCCAGGTCTCGCTGCTGGCTGCCTTGTCCTCGGAGGAGAGGCTGCGCAGTACTTGCGGATCGCTGCTGGCCCACTGCCTGAGATCAAAGCCGCCTTTGATCAATGAGGCGCGGAGTTTAATCAGGAGAGCCTCGGCTTCTTCCTGGGTTGAAAGGCTTTGTAGACAGTTGTCTACGTAGAAGCTGTTCTTTACGCTGTGTCGGACCTCTTCGTCCGCTGCTGGGTCCTCTGCTACATGTTTCTGTAGTGCAAATGTAGCACAGCAGGGGCTGCACGTCGTTCCGAAGGGGAGGACTTCCCATTGGTAGATGGCTGGGTGCTCATCTCCTGGCTTCTCTCTCCATAGGAACCGTAACAGGGGCTTGTCCTCCTCTACTAATCTCACCTGCAGGAACATTCCTTTAATGTCCCCGCTGATGGCCACCTTTTCCTGGCGGAAGCGGAGTAGAACGCCGAGTAGGGAGGGGCCGAGTGTGGGACCGGGCAGTAACTCTTTATTCAGATTTTGGGATCCGATCTGTTAGCTGCAGTTAAATACTATGCGGTCTTTACCGTTGTGATGGACCTTGTGGTGAGGCACGTACCACGATTCAGTGGTCTGGTCAGCCTCTTTAATGTCCATCTTTGTGACGTGTCCCGCTGTGATGAGCTTCTCAATCTCAGCGCGGTATACACTCTCTTGGGCGGGGTTCTTGGCTAAGCGCCGCTCCGTGTTCAGCAGGTACCGTTCTGTGGCGTCTGTCTTGGCGTGGAAAGTAGGCATTCCTTCTCGCCGCAGGAGTGGCGTGGCGTATCTCAACACGCCGTTGACCGGGACTCTCTTGGTCCCTGTCTCGAGGAGGTGAATGGCGTAAATGTCATCTTTAGAGCGAATGTCTTTCTTTCCGTTCTTAAAGGGCATTTGTTCCAAGGTCCATAACCGCTCTACGTGTTGCAGGAGTGCGGTTTCTCCCTCTGTGACTCGGGAGTGGAGACATCTAGTGGCTGTACTTCGGTTGAGAGATTTGGCGAGCGGGCCTTGGAGAGTCCATCCCAAACAGGTCTCGACTGCTGCAGGACAGCCTCGGGGTCCGGTATGAACCCGGTCTATCGGGACAATGAGGTCTGCATGGTCGGAGCCTATCAACAGGGTCGGCATAGCCTTGTCTATGAGCGGGATCGGTAACTTGCGCAGATGTGCATATTTCTCCATCAGCTTGGCGACGGGGTATGTGTACCGCGACAGTCCTATTTCTTGGCTGGTGAAAGCGTCTGTAATCTGGTACCGTCGCTCAGGCTGGCCGCTTGCTGCGATAGAGAATGAGACATTCTCGCCCTTTATCGTCTTCAAATCTCGTCTTATTGTCCGAATTGTCATTTGGGTTTCGCTTACCCGCAGCCCTAGCTGGGCCGCAGCGGAGGCGAGCAGAAGGGTCTTCTCTGACCCGTCATCGAGGACGGCGTAAGTGTCCAGGACTTTATTCTGGTAGCTTAGTGTCACACGCACTACTTTTAGGAGTACTCGGGCTCCACTGCTGCTGGCGGGATCGATGTACATGACGCTCGCTTTGCTGCTGGATGGTGCGGGTGAAGGGCGCCGTCTGTTACTGTCGTGAAGTATGTCCAGATGGGCTCCATCGCACTTGGTGCACCTTTTCTTTAAGCGGCATTCGGCTGCCATGTGTGAGCGCGCACAGCGAAAACAGCGCTTGTTGGACTTTATCCATTGACTTGCTTCCTCCGCGTTCAGCTTGGGGAAGGAGTCACATTGCGCTAGCCAGTGTTCTTTCTCACAGTAGGGGCACACTATCTTCCACTTCTCCGTTCTGGAGGGGGTACTGTGGCTCCTGCTGCTCGGTACTGACTCCGATTGGTGCATCACAGTCACCGATCTTCTTCCATCATTTAGTCGTCTGGTTCCTTCTCTGGAGCCAGGGGTGCTCCGTCCGAATGTATCTAGCCGTAGGCTGCTGACTTCTCTCGCCAGGAAGTCTGCTAGATCGAGGAGGTTCGGTTCGGGGCCATTCGGGTCTCGGTGGTCTCTCTGCCGCCTAAAACGCTCCTGTCGAGCGGGCGGCAGCTTCTCCAAGATCCTTTCCACATTTGAGTTGGCGTAAAGTTCATGCCTCCCCTTCTCTCTCTGCGCTCCCAACATCCCTACCAGGGACTGCACTCTGATGGACAGGTCGTCCAGTGCTCGATTGTCTATTGCTGGGGGTAAGCGGTCGATGTGTCGGATCTCCTGGATCACGTAATCCCATATGCGCCCATACCTCTGGTCCAATGCTACCAGCGCTGCTGTGTATGGGGTGGTGGAAGTCGCGTAGGCGAGCGCTATATTATGTGCGCGGGGTACCTTTAAGTGCTTCAGTAGGATGGCGTATTTATGGCGTTCATCCAATACATCCACCAACATGGTCTCCAGACACATGCGGAGTTCTGTATACTGGGCCCGGTTCTCTTGGGTGAAGTCGGGTACCATAGGCGTGCCAATGTATGACGCTGACTGTGGATACATCGGCGAGCGTTGGGGGAGAGGCCTCCTAGGCGAGTCTCCTCCCGCTCCTTGGTATGGGCTGGTACCGGCAGTGTACCATGGCCCGCTTGTCCAGGTGCTGTTCCTCGGTGCGGGTCGTGCGTCGTGCTCACCCGTGTATAGAGTCGGGGGTCTGTAGCGCAGCTCCGCGGGAGTATAGCCTGGGCTGTACCGGACCTCCTGGTCCGGTAGAGTACTGTGCTGTCGTCGGGCGTGGTTCTCCTCCTCTTCCTCTTCGTCTTCAGTTAGGTCATCCAGTGCTTGTAGTCTCTGGTTTAGCCTCTCCACAGGATATGCTGCTCCTTCCCGGTTGCTAGGTCTCGCTTGGACCGGTGGGGGGAGGTGGTCTGTGGGGGGTATAGACCTCGTCTGTTGGTCAAGTTCAGGGTTGTTTACTCGGCTAGGGGATGCCGCCCTGGAGGTGTGTCTAGACGAGTTCCTGAAGCCTCTGGCGGAGGGAGAGGGTGTTGTCCGTCTGATCAGCTGTTCTATTAGTTGCGCTTGCTGTCTGTCGCGCTCTGCGTCCCGTAGAGCACCAGCAGCTGCTCGCTGGCTGTCTGCTCGGTCTCGGGCCACATTCTCTTCCCTCTGAATGCGTCTTATTTCTAGACGTATATGCTCTTCTTCGCTCCGCTGCTGGATCTGCAGTCGGTCGCGTTCAGCAGCGGCGTTCAGGCTGATGAGGAAGGCCTGCTGTAGGGTCCTCTCTGCCTCGCTGGGAGAAGGCGGTTGTATAGGGGAGCCTTCCCTCGGGGTACTCCTTGCGGAGCCTTGGAGCTCTATCTCCACGGTGCTCTCCCCGTCTTCTTCCGTGCCGAGTTCTCTCTCGGTAGCGTTGTATTCCTCCCGGGACTCATCGGGGACTACTTCTTCAGTACTGGCGGGGTGTGAAGTCATGTCTGGTTCCCACTGGTCCCCACCGTGAACTTGGTCAGTTACATTAGAACCCGTAGGGGCCTCTATGGTCGGGGTAGTCTGGGCGTTGGGGTTAGACATACTTTTACTTTCTAGTTTTACCGCGTTTACTGTTAGTAGAAGACTAGGTTGTTGACTGACAGCGTAAGCCTCTAAGTACTGAGGGAGCCGTCGTTCGCGCTGCGGGCGTTGGTTAGGAGGATCGTTTCGTGGAGTGTTCATCATAGGCCATTTCAATATTAATAACACTATATTAATATTACACTAATTACCATCCGGCTCGAAGGACCAATTGTAACTGAGGGGTACAATTCCCTGACTGTATTACTAGATATGATACTTACTACCACTACCTTTGTACTTTATATTCGGCCACCCAGTACTCGGCATAAATATATTATGATAAACACTCTCACGTAGATGAAACGGATCCAACACAAATGTACGAAGTCGAAGTATGCGTTTATTACTACACAGCAATGGTGTGTAGAGCAAGCACTTAATCACTTAATTACATTTATGAATTGAAATAGTATGCACTTTTATGGCAAAGAGTATTCGTTGGTATATCAATAGAGAATGTCCAATCTCTGATGGCGCAGGCGGTAAATATACGACCTGGAATAGTTAAGGAATAACAGCAATGATACTTTAATGATTATAAGACTGGATACACTAAGGGGGGTAATCCGGTCGCTTGTAAGACAACAGGAGTAGGAGGGGGGGGGGGGTAGAGTCTGGCTGCCTCGTCCGGCCAAGGGTATCCTGGGTGAACCCACAGTTGTGCAGTTCGGTGCGCCAGCGATCCTTGGACCACAGATGAAAGCAGTTGGACTCTCTGTGAGCCGGCTCTCTCCGGTCCACGGGGGAGAGACGTGAAGCGACCTCGTCTTGCAGAGCGTCTCCTCACCTTGCGTCCTCTCCAGGGGGGGGGGTTCCAACACACGGCAGTGTCGGGGGTCTTTATCCATGGAATAATCACTGTATACAAAGCATAATCCGTGCCTGGGAAGGCGGGCTGTCGTCGGTAGAATAATCCGGTATACAGGTCCACTCGCTCGTCGGCTCTGGGGCTCCTCGGATGCAGTCTCACATGGGGTCGACCATCCTGGATAAGCAGCCAGTTCTCTGCCCGAAACGATGGGGTGCTGGCTACGGTAGTATTCTCACCGTACGAAGCACTATATATTAACAGACTATTATTAGCTTAATAGACTACGTCCAACTCGACGATATAGTGCCAAATATGACTATTCAAATATTAATATACACGATGTCTCAATACCGATGGTAGGCCGAACTTGGCCTTACTCCCACACGTGGCGTCGCGGGGAGGCTTTACGTCTGTCACTCTATTGGAGGGTAAGAAACTGGACTGAAAGGGAAGTCCTACTTTAGTAGCGCAGTATATATACGCACTATGAACAAATAGTACCGTTAGTGGTGCGGTAGCCAGATTCCTACGCGGAACTAGGACTTGTTCGTACATGTTGAGCGGTACGTTTGAACTGGGTCTGGGGGGTATGGCAGCCTGGCACCAAGGTCTCGACCAATAGTAGAATGGAGACTATTATGGGATGTTCAGTAGGTTAGAATGGATATTCAATGCATATTGTACAAGGAATATACAAGGGATATCAGGGAATATTAGAGAATATACAAATACAATTAAATATATATATACAAATAAATATATATATTCGGTTTAATCTGGCCCTTCACAACAATAACGTTAAAATATAAAATATTAATAATCGTTTTCCTGAACAGGAAGTGACGATTCTGTCTGATAAAGAACGTTCCATTACCTTAGCCGCATTTCTCCTGCCGTGTTTCTCTCTATAGCGCTCTGAGTTTCATCGCTGTATCCGTCGCAGCCAATCAGTGCCGACGCGGCGATGCCAGTTTTTTCCTTAGCCACAGTTTGCAACATGTTCGAGGCTGTGTGTTGTGAACTTGTGATTCAGTCTGGAGTCTGGACAGTGGGCAGTGAGTGGAATGGATATACATCGACAACAGTCTGGGGGACAGTCAGTGGACATTTATTAAGCCCTCCGGCTGGACCACGTTTCAATTAAACAAAGTGAGTTAATTCTCTCTCTCTCTCTTAGCCAACTCAGCTAACTTTAGCTGCTGTTAGCCACTCAGCTAATGCTTAACTAACGCTCTCTCTCTCTCTCTCTCTCTCTCTCTCTCTCTCTCTTCTGCTGCACCCGCCGTGGTCTCTCTCTCTCTCTCTCTCTCTCTCTATCTCTCTCTCTCTCTTCTGCTGCACCCGCCGTGGTCTCTCTCTCTCTCTCTCTCTCTTCTGCTGCACCCGCCGTGGTCTCTCTCTCTCTCTCTCTTCTGCTGCACCCGCCGTGGTCTCTCTCTCTCTCTCTTCTGCTGCACCCGCCGTGGTCTCTCTCTCTCTCTCTCTCTCTCTCTCTCTCTCTCTCTTCTGCTGCACCCGCCGTGGTCTCTCTCTCTCTCTCTCTCTCTCTCTCTCTCTCTCTCTCTCTGCCTATGCGTGTGTTTGGAGACGGAGCGAGTTTGTTTCTAACGTTTCTATTTATATATTGTGTTTCAAGTTGTGAATTAGACTGTACTTTATTTGGCCAATGCGTGGTACATGTTTGGTATAGCGCCCCCTAGCGCCCCCTCTGGAGAATAATTCAGGAGCCGCCACTGCTGCCATGGTCGGGAAACAGAAGAGAGCAGTGAAATTAATTGAGGAAGAAGTCGGTCACGCCATCATGAACCACCACTGCATAATACACCAAGAAAACCTCTGTGCAAAGATGTCAAACTCAGATCTTAATGAGGTTATGGCTACAGTGGCAAAGATTGTTAACTTTATAGGTTAACTTAACCTGCAATGAGTCTCCTGGCCATTTTAGTTTTTGAGGACTGCATACTTTTTTTGCAAACCAAAACAACATACTTTATACTTATAGCACATGCATGAGCCTAGTCTCTTTTGAAAGATGACATTCTGAAGTTTCTGATTCCAGAAAATAAATTCACTTTTAGAGTAACATAGGTCTGAACTTGAGTTGTAGAAAAACTTGTTACTCAAGTTTTTCTGTAGTAGTTAGTAGTCCAGAGGTAGTATTTCCCCAGAAGGTGGTATGGCTTACAAATCCGGACCCATAGCCTGAAGCCTTATGTAGTACATGTCCGAATTTCATAAAGATCCATTCAGAAATGAGTGATTAGGAGTGATTTTGGTAAACTGTATACAAAAGAAAAACTCAGTTTTCTCATAGACTTCAATTCATTCGGCTGTTTTTCTCTTCCTGTTTTCGCTCGTTATTTTTGTTTCGTTTTTTTTATTCATACATCCCCACATGGGTTATCATTGGAAAGCCACACTCATTGGCTACAAAAATCCACAATAATTTTTTAGATCGGATCTAGATCGACAGAACTACTGCGCCAAGAGTCGGGAGTGGTATTTTGCACAATACCGTGTACTTTGCACAAGCCTCAAATACCGGCATGTAACTCGAGAACCGCTGAACGGATTTTGTCGGATTTTGTCGCTATCGATATAGGCAATAAGCCTTCAATTCGATATATATATATTGTATTAGAAATTATGCACACCCGAGCCACTAGGGGTCACCAAAGTGCTGGTGGGAAAATCTTCCTAAAAAGGGCCCACATGATGTTTCTCACGGATATTACGGGACACCTCAACAAGCTCAATCTCTGACTGGAAGGTGCAGGGCTGACATTTGGACATGTTTGGAGGAGGGAGAAGCCTAGTAGCCTAGAATCCTAGTATGGAAACCCCGTACCTGGTTCAACTAAGTCGATCAAAAGTCCCATTATCCAGATTCAATTAACCCGATATTTGAATCCAGGCTTTCCCTGTTCCTCGAACGCTGATTCAGTCTCGTTAATTTGAACCAGACTTGATACTCAGGATAATTGCGCACGGCCGCCTCACCTAAAAAGACAGCAGGTGTCGATCGCCGAAATCCTGATTTTCTAACGGCATTGATTGATTGATTGAAAACTTTATTAACAGATTGCAGAATAGGTACAATACAGTACGGCTCAATAACCTTGCAGACAAGTTAAATGCATAATCTATAGGCTAATTTTAAGTCCCTCATTACCCCAATCAATCAGATTATATTTCTTTAAATGTGCCTGCTGGAAGTAGGCTTAATGGAATGAATAATCGAATGAGATCTTGCTAGCGAAAATTATGAATTCAACTCTTTCAGAATAAGTAGATAAAAACAAGCTCAAAGGGGGAGCTCCAGTAGCTCACCGCGTACCTCGAGCGCTATTTCGGCGCCGGGGACAACCGTGCTCGTCACGGATCTGGGGTTTAGCGAGTTCGAATCCCGGACTGCAGCCGTGCCTTTCCCAGAGTGTCTTCCCCCCCATCTGTAACCCCTTCAGCCCGTTTCTGTCGGTCATTCTTGACCAGAGTAAATGCGATAAACGCAAAAAAGAGCCAGCGGAATGGCCAAAGTAAAAAAAAAAAAAAAAAACAAGCTCAAAGAGTATCTAATGATATGAATTATATTATGAGGATATCTGTACTGTATGCGCTCGGCTTAGGTATCATGTACAGTACTATATAAATACATGGTTCCCAAAGTTGTCAAGGTGCGACCCCCGAAATAATGTGTCAGAGAGGCTTGGAGGGAGGCTATACAGTTTCACTATTAATCAGGTTTTAGTCTGTGTCCGACATCATTCATACATGCATTGAATTGATTAACCTTTGGTTTATACCAGTGACACCTCATGTTCATCATCAGATAAGAGTGCTTGAACAGATAAATGCATTTTCTCAAATTCATTCATCAAAACGTCAATGGCTCATTCAATTTATCAAGTCACGTCACGTCATCAAATCCGTCAAACAGCGCATCTCCTCATATATTTTAAACCCAGTTACAATATCACAATAACATGTGAGTGACAGTGAATGTGATACAATTCAACAATCCACAGATTCAGATTCCTCGTAATTCATATCCACGCATATAAAGACGCTTCAATTTATGCTTGAATGAAACACAATTCGGGCGCTCCGCCGCAGATACATCCACAGCGAAGAATATGAAACTAATCAGAGCCAAACACCCGATAGGTTTCATTCATTAAAAATATCCCAGCGGGATTCACATTTGCAATTCTCCGCGTTATTAAAATAACCACATAAGTGTGTGTCGCGATCGCGAGCGCCGTATCCGTATAACTATGACGTGCATTATTTAGAACAAAGTAAATCCATAGGCTGAATATAATTTATTGTCAGAATTTTTGGTATATTATTTTACATTTCAAAAGCCCCCTCTAGAAAAACGAAGCACAAAAACATAATTCAGAATGGTATAATGGTATAAAACTGTGAGGATTATTTCAGGAAGCAAGCTGGTATTTCTTTGCGAGGGCGTGGCCATGCAGGTTATCCAGCTAACTGAATTGAACCCTGCGCTGGAGCAGGTTCAAACTTTTTGATCTGTTGCCATAGTGATTTAGAAAATCGCGCGTCGGGGAACGGAAAGGTCTGGCTTAAGTCAAGTTATCCTGAAAATTATCCGGCTAACTCAGTTAGCCAGGTACGAGGAACAGGGCCCAGGTGTGTGTGTGTGTGTTAGTGGTCTGCAAGGGCCTTGAAATAAAGCCTGTGCCCAGCCCGAGCCCGTGAACTTCAGGCCATGCCCGAAAATAAGCCCGACTGTAAATAATATTTTAAGCCCTAGCCCGCGTGAAAACCTGAAAAAAAATTATTATTATTATTATTAAAATATAATTTTTTTTGTATTTGTTTTAAATATTCGAAACACGGTTTTATATGAACTTAATAAATAAACAAAAACGAAAATGTCCAATAGGTCTAACTAAATAACACATATGCTGAAAACGAATAAACCATTCTATAGCCTGATTCGCAAATTCTATTATATAGTCCAATATAAAATTATTTTTTTGTTTTAAATATTCTAAACACTTTATATATTAACTTAATAAATAAACATAAACGAAAATGTCCAATAGGTCTGCCTAAATAACGCATATCACGCTGAAAACTAAGAAGCATTTACATAGCCTGTTTCGCTCTTATTAGAATGCTGTCCCAGTGCTCGCTTATTAGACAGCCTCGTAAAACGTATTGAAGGCTATAGAATCTTCTTACACACACACACACACACACACACACACACACACACACACACGACACAATAGCCTACTCAGTCACTATACAAACAAACAGAAAACAGAAATCAGATTTCGAGCAGAGCAACATAATGAAAGCACAACAAAACAGGGCAGCAGCACCCAGCAAATAATAAACATCAGACTCACCACTTCGCTGTTGATGTCAGCAACGCGTTGAACAACGTTAACAAAACTTCGCCAACCGGCTACATACATCCGGTTCATTTGTTCATCAATCCACCTGAGGGTCATCACTGTTCTCCCTCGAGTTCTCCTCTGAGTTCTCCCTGCGCGCTGCGGTAATTACATCCAAATGTTTATCTGATGACAGCTTGCGCAAAAGAGAAAACGAATCTTAAGGAAAACGAAGGTTATCCTATAACCCTAGTTATATGAAAAAAAATTTAAAATAAAAAACGCAAGCCCGAATTATTTATTTAAAAATAAAGCCCTACCCAGCCCGAACCCGTCGGGTCGGGTAGGGCCCCGTCGGGCTTGGGCAGGGTTGCACTAGTGTGTGTGACGACCAACCAGTGCCGCTGCACAACAGAGTACAAACGTCACGAAAAGTTATTGGAGCAGATATGTTGTACGTCTGTACTCACAAATATACAGAAAAACATTTGAAAAGTTTAGATCTGTATTTATTATTTATTATTGTTTTGTCAATATTATTATTATTGTTGTTGCTGTTGATGTTGATGTTGTGTTGTTTGTAGGGGTGTAACGGTACACAGAAGCCACGGTTCTGTACGTACCTCGGTATTGGGGTCACGGTTCGGTACGAGTTCGGTACAACAACAAAAATATATATATAATTTACTTTATATAAAAAAATAATTTATATATTTTTAATCATTTATAATTATTATTATATATTTATGATAATTATTATAATTATTATAATTAAATAGAATAATTTTCTATAGGCTTGCCGTGGTAGTCAGTGATACTGGTGTCATTCTGTGTTCAGGCATCCACTTGCCTACTGCCCCTTTAACAACTTATCCTTGTAAGTTTCAGTTTCACTTCTAGAGAGAATTTTACTTCACGAGACTGAATACTAGAGAACAGATGACATGTTACAACAATGGCAGAGGATTATTTGGATTTAAACACAGTAGCAGTTCAACTGGAGAGGAGCTCAGATGAAAGTCCGGAAAAGTATGTTTCTTTTTTTTATTTGATCAGCTGTGCCTGTGAGAGAGTCCGCGGTTGTTGGTGTGTGTTGGCGACGCGTGTGTGTGTGTCTTTCCATTGGTTTCATTCGGTTAACATTATTGGGCGAACAAGAAAACGAAAGAAAACTGTAAAATTGTAATGCCCCTGCAGCTGTTTCAATGTAAATGTGCCTTCTTCCTCAGTACAGTTTTGCCCGCTCTGAGTCTGAAGTCGGACTCAGTGTGCCCGGCCACGCGCACTGTTCTCGCACCGAACCCGCGAGTGCCTGCATGTGCGACTGGTATGTACTGGTACCGTAAATTTGTGGGACGAATACACGTACCGTTACACCCCTAGTTGTTTGTAATGAAAATAAAAAATATGTAGAAAAATTAAGAAAATGAGACACATTGTTTTGCATATTGACTTGACACAAAGGTAAATGAGCGGATTGTGTTTTGTTATTTGATGATTCATTGATTGATTAATTGATGCATTTAAAATTGTATATGTTATTTCGGACAAATGGGGGCCACTTGACCGCAAATTCCCAGTGTGCTTTTTGTTGCCAGTCCGCCCCTGCATGTGTGTGGGGGACTGTGTGTAGGTATAACTAGGAGGGATATGTGAAAAGACACATTTCAATCGCCTTGTGTACTTATAATATAATAATAATGTCAATAATATAATCTACTTCTTCTTATATTACTGTAATGGAAAGTAAACACATATGATGGAAATGTGTTAGCCAATACTAGTCAAGACTAACACGTTAGTCAACATAACCAGCCTGAAAGTTTGCTTCTTCCTAGAGACTTTCTCTGCTAATTTGATCCAGTGATGAAACGCTTTAATCAGGACAACACGGCTAGCAAACAACAACATCTGGCTTAGTATGTACACAAGCGTATACATATCAATGCAGAATTATGATACATTTAATGCCGTGACGACAGCTTCATTGCAGCGCAACACATCAGCCATGCAGCGGCAACAGATCCTCTCATTCAAAATGAACGAACATCTGTCTGAGATCAATGCGTTGAATGCGTTGAGTGTGAACCAGGATTAGGGGGCAGAACCCACCCCCCAACCGTGTCTTTCTACAAGACGGGTGTCGCCGCAGCATCTGAACTGATAAAAAATTTATTTGCTCAATTCAGATATTGAGTGACAGTAGCAACAGTCAATAAAATGGTTTATCAGAGAATTGAGTGATTCCAGCAAAGATTGAGCCTTTGAGTTCAGCAAGTTTCTCGTTCCCTGCTGCTGATAGGTGCGTCCATCCACTTCACCAGCTCATTACTTCCACACTGCCTCCACTTTGCAGTTCCTTTACAGCACAGCAGGGTTTCTGAACTGTTCCTTCACACTGTTGCGACCGGCTGCAAGTGAAATGCCGGCTCTGTCAGATCATGGGGCATCTATGAATACATTGGCTTTGTGTGAGAAAGATGGACATAGAGAGAGAGAGAGAGAGAGAGAGAGAGAGAGAGAGAGAGAGAGAGAGAGAGAGAGAGAGAGAGAGAGAGAGATGGAATAGTGTGTGGAGGAGATGGAATAGTGTGTGGAGGAGATAGTAAGGGACAGACAAGAACGACAGAGAGAAAACAGTGAAGGAGAAAGACAGACAAGGTGAGAGAGATTCACATTCACTTTGTTTCCACTGGGCTGACAGAGTGCATGGGCTGTGCCCCTGTCATCTCTTCCTGGGCGCCACTCAGCCCTGTGTTTTAGCTCTGCTGGCTGCGAACTGAATAGTCAAGTCAAGTCAAGAGCTGGCCTCCATTACATTCTAAAAGTGGGTTTCTTCAATATCGTATCATTGACTCTTTTTACCACAGTCGCAGGGAAGTCTCTTACATTTATTAGAGTCAATGGTGAGTTAGAACCAGTGGCGGAAAGCTACTGTGAAACTGTAGTTTACCGAACTACCAGCTACTTCACAATGAAAATAAGTTGTAAACTAAATCTTAACTATACTCTCGTAGTAGTTAGTAGTCCAACTATAGATCCAAACTGCACTGTGGGAAATGAGCACTCTGGAATGTCATATACTGTACTTACACGTGGCAACTGGACTGACATTGATTCAAGTGTGGGTGTGTTTGATTTATGGACTAGGGCAGGCGAGAACCTCACTTATAGGCATGCCCGAGGGTGTGTTTTAAGGAGAGGACAGGGAGGAATTTTTTAGGTGTAATCGGGAAATTGCTAAATGTCGGGCCATCAGGAAATTGCTAAATATGTAGGTTGTAATTATCTAAACTACGTGACCCAAAGTAGTTAACAAAAAAAATTAAAGTTTTTGAATGTAGTTCAACTACCACCCAACTACTGCAAAATGCAGTTGAAGTAATTGATATACGACTACTCTCCAACCTGCCTTGGGCCCCGACCATCACCAGGATTCTTAGCCTTAGCTTGCCTGGGGCGACAGGATTCAGGTTCTAAGTACACCAGCCTGCCCTGGGCATTACCACCTAAACAGCATTTTATGAATACAGGTTGTTTTTCTCAATGATTCTCTACCACAGGAGATGTGAAACTCATTTTCTCAATCATTCCCTACTACAGGAGATGTATAACTATGTTTAACACATCGAAATGTTGTATGCTAACTCAAGCAAATCCTTTATGAAACATATTTAACACTACCACACTACAGAAGGTTAACCTTTCCCTAACACACTACAGACGGTTAACCGTGAAAGGGTTAATATCCTGTAGCTGAAAATCAAGCCATTTACTGCATTGTACGTTAATCGTTATTTTGTGATTTGGGGGAAATATTATATAAAAGGAATGATCTAAATGCTGGCAATAAGCTTCAATAATTTATTTGGTCAAGTAGTCTATAATGTAAGTCTTTAAGAACCTTAGAAATATAGGATTTATAGTGAGATCTTTCCAAAGTTAACTCACTTAGAATGTTGACAAGGTAGGCTTGGGGGCTCAATATTATGGAGCCCTCAGGCAAACTGTGCTTTTCAACCCTGTTGATGCTGCAGAATACAAATTCCAAGGCAAACAATACAATACAAAGTTGAATGATCATATCTGAGCAGCAAAAGGAGGCCAAGGAGCAAAACTGATTCATTTTGATTGGGGGAAATGACCGGTATTCAATTCAATAGGTTCAATTTCCATTAAAGGGGCTATGCACTGCTATTCCTAGCACTATTTGGGCAACTTTACACAATTCCTGTTAGTCTATTGAAGACATTTGTAATTTTTTTTTCAAAAAAATTCATTGTTTTATATTTCTAATCAAGTACTCGAAACCATCATTTTTCAGCCTCGAGAAATCAGGCTGTTATGGCCTGGCTCCGCCCATAAGCACTTTGAGTGACAGTCAGACCACAGTCTGCACTGGTAGAGGGAGGGAGGGAGGGGGGGAAGAGAGAGAGAGTTCAGTTCAGTTCAGAGTTTTTATTTGCCACATGGAATAATACAATCATAGTTTCTTCATTAAAAAATCATAAATAGTCATTCCATGGACAAAAGGAGCAGGAAGAAGAATACATCTTATAGTTATATAGTTACCTGCCCCTTATTCCTAAACTAACATGTATTTTCTTAATGGTCGGCGTATAACCTTATTTACACAAATAATCATTTATACCATGAGAGAGAGAGAGAGAGAGAGAGAGAGAGAGAAGCCCCTCCCTCTCTCTTCCTTTTTTTCTTTCTATCACTCTCCCGTTCGGAGGTGTGTGTCGCGCGGACCTCCGTGCGGCAGGTCCCCCCCCCCCCCAAGTGCCCCCTCTCTCTCCCTCCCTCCCTCTCTCTTCCTTTTTTTCTTTCTATCACTCTCCCGTTCGGAGGTGTGTGTCGCGCGGACCTCCGTGCGGCAGGTCCCCCCCCCCCCCAAGTGCCCCCTCTCTCTCCCTCCCTCCTTCTCTCTTCCTTTCTGTCCTTTCTCTCCCACTCGGCTCTCGCTGATGAGACGAGGCAACTTTTTTCTTTTCTTTCTTTCAATCTCCCGTGTGGCGCGCGGCCGGCAGGTACCCCCCCAAGTGCCCCCTCTCTCTCCCTCCCTCCCTCTCTCTTCCTTTCTCTCGGCTCCCTCTCGGCTCTCTCTTCCTCTCGGCCCCGCAGCCCCACTCGCTGTCTAGTCTAGGTAGAATGGGGGCGGGCATTAGCTCCAACCACAGAGCCAATCGCATCACTGTGTCTATCCACAGCGCCCAGTGACGTGCTCAGGGACTTCAAATCAAAATGACCCGATTTACTAGAGGCACAGAGGGGCTGGGCTGAAACGGAGGAATTCGCCAATATGGTATTTAGACCCTAAAACACATTGATACGAACTCCTATTACTATAATACAATGCTAGAGACTGAAAAATGACATTTATAATGCATGGGACCTTTAACACATTGACCGCCAGCAGCAGGGGGTGCTGATCCCGCTTCTTCGCCAGGTCTTTATTCAATGGATATAGTTTTAGACTGCGACATTTGCGAGTGCTTAAAATATATCTTATATTATATGGGTCTAATAATGCCATCGACTGTCAGTGAGTTGCTTCCAGTCAACATGCCCAAAACAGATTGTTTTTTCATCCGTACATTTCAGTTTTATACCGTATTGAATAGAGTATGGTTTGGGTGCGTTTGAGTAATTCCAGGAAAAAGAGGAGAAAAAGGCATTTTAGTGTAATCCAGTCATCACGTTGTAATTTTTCGGCTGATTATCTAATGATCCTGAAATCAACGCTAGATTATCATTATTATATCTCGTCGTGCATACATGAAATGACCGTTGTAGCGGGGCGGGGTGCCCCCCCCCCCACCGCAGTCAACGGTAATAAGCACATACACCTACACACAGATAGCTTTGATCGCGGTAGAAATAAATATCAGATCAACAATCAAATTTATATATAGTGTTCTTACCTTGTATCTGATGCAAAAGAATTAATCCAATTATCTGATCGCCATTCCAAATACTGCTCGTGGAGGTCCGTACCACATTACCAACCATTACATATGGGCGGGCGGGCCACTTTTATTTACCCAAGGTAGGTTCATTGAGCATTAATGCTGTTTTTCAGCCCTGCTTCACATTCACACATTTACATTCACACAGTTACATTCACACCTAGGAGCTGTGGTCACTGTTGGCCACTGAGCAACTCCACTGGAGCAGTTGGGGGTTGAGTGCCTTGCTCAAGGCTACTTCAGAGGTTGGTATTGAGGGACGGGAGAGAGCAATTGATTCACTTCCTCACCAGATTCACTACCTCTGCAGATAGGCCACCGCTGCCCAAACTTAAAGGCAGGCAGGCACGTTGGAACTTTAAATCGGAAGGGGGTGCGGCCTATCTGAGTTCTTTTTTTTCAGAACGCAGTGAGAGGAACGTTCGTCGTTTAGAATGACTTTGAAATAAGTTATTTCTAATGACCCTTTAACTGAAAATGACGTGAGACTTTTTTCTGGACTCTTTTTGTATCACAAACAGTACTGTATTTGCAAATCTGGTATGTCATAAATGTATAGATGTAGCAGTACTGTCTATCTGTATGTCATGTATGTCATATATGTCCTGATGAATTGAAAATGGGGGACCCTGATGTAAACAAGACGAAAGTCTTTCTCTGGTCTGCATCCCCTTAACAATTGTGTGTATTGAGCTGTACTGTATTGTACCCATTCTGCAATCTGTTAATAAAGTTTTCAATCAATTCAATCAGACGTGAGGCAAACGAGAAGAACATAATACTTGTTGTAACTGAGGGGTACAATTCCCTGACTGTATTGATAAGTATGGTATCATTAAACCACTACCGCTTTATGTACTTTAACTACTGGCCACACAGTACATGATATAGATATGATGAACACTTTCCCACCATGAAACCAAGTCCACACAAATGTATAAGTCGAATATTTAATATATAGCAAAGGGTATATACAACGTTCACTTAATGACATTTATGATTTGAATGCACTTGTAAGGCAAATGAGTATTCGTAGGCAAATCAACATTGAATGTCCAATCTCTGGTTACACAGGAAGCAAGTATACAACCTGGTTCTTTAGGGAACTATAGCAATGGTACTTAATGATTATAGCTGGATATACTAAAGGGGGGTCCTGCTGGTTGTAAGTCAGTAGGGGGGGGGGGGTTAGGAGAGCCGCCGGCGATATCCCATCTGGCCAACGATTTCTTGGGAGAATTCAGAGTGCTGAACACGGTGCCCACAGAACCTTGGTCCACAGATGAATACAGTTGGGCCCTCTTGTAGACGGTAGCTGCCGGTCCACAACGAAGAGACGTGAGGCGACCTCACTCGGGGTAGAGCGCCGTCTCACCTGGACTCCTCTCGGGGGGTAGTTCCAACACTCACCAGTGTTGGCTGTTATCCATGGCATAAATCAAAGCACCCAAAGCAAGTAGATAATCCAAGCCGTGTAGGGCTCGCCGTCGTCCGGGTAAGGTAATCCAATGTGCAGGTCCACTCGTCCTAGCCCAGAACTCCTCGGATGAAAGCACCACACGTGGTCTGCCCAGCCTGGTTAAGACTCTAGATAACGCGAGGAAACGATGGGGGTACTACTCACTGTATAACTCTAACCGAACGATGCACCATACATAATAGACTATTATTAACTTAATAGAAATACGTCCCACTCGACGGTATAGTGCCAAACTATGACAATTCAGCTATTAATCCACACGATGTCTCAATGCCATTCTGAGGCCAAGTTGACCATACTGCACCACACGTGTATCGTGGGTGAGGCTTAACGTCTTGCCACTAGGTTGGAGGGTAAAGAACTAAGGGCTAAGGGACTAAAAGGAAGTTCTACTTTACTTGCGCCATATATATATGCGCTGTGAACAAATAGTACCATTCGTATTTCGGTAGACGTATTCCTACGCGGAACCGGGGCTAGTAACGACATGTTCGTCGGCACGATTGAACTTGAACCAAGGGGCTTGGCTGCTGGCGCCAAGTTCTTGTCCAATGAGAGAATGAAACTATTATGGGCTGTTAGTAGACTAAAGGGATATTCAGTGTATATGTACAAGGAATATACAAGGGATATCAAACGATATACAAATACTATTAAATATATATCCATAAATAAATATATATATTCGGTTTAATCTGATCCTTCACAACACTTGTTTTATTTAGACTTTTCAAGCCTGAAGAAATAAAAACAAACAAACCTCACTTACTTCTGAATACCTCACTTGGCTTGGCTCCATCTCCAAGTCTGTATGACAAATTTCTATATCAATGTTAGATTGAATGCATCTCCTAGGGGCGGGGCTAGGGGGTGGCTACTTGGGCTCAAGCCCCGAATGTTTTCTGAAAAGCCCTGAATCTATTTTCAAAAATAATATATATATATATATATATATATAATATTTTTTTTGGACAATTAATCATTGTTACATGAAAATATGTTTGCACCAGATTTAGCAGAAGCTAATTTCCATCTGTAGTCTATCCAGCTGCTAATTGTATTTGAGTGAGTTAAGTCAATAGGTTATGAATATAACCGTATGTAGCACCCTGAATATTCGACTATTATTCAGAAGTGCTGACTTGCCTTTTATCTCCCCTTTGTGCACAAAGACATATTAACTAGTTTCCATTGATATTCTCTCGAACAATGACGCGAGTTTCTCCTTCTCTCACCGGCTGGAATATGGATTGTAAACTGACTCATATTCAATCCACCCAGTTCTTCCTGTGGGGCTAGTTGGCGGTACCAGCAGGGGGCGGCGGTGGCAGGCGGAGTGCACGAGAGAGGCATGGAGAAGCAAGTCAACTGAAACGGAAGTGGGGAGAACCAGTCTCTTCGACTTTGTACTTGGACCTGAGTGGTCGTGTCATTGGAAGAGCCCCGTAGTGGACCACACGGCCGAACGTATTGAACTTGAATATATTACGGGTTATACTAGAAATATAAGCGTAGTAGCGTGTTGAACATCCCCACTGAATAACCCTAGTGATACAACGAGTTATCCTAGAAGAACGCGGTATAGCCAAGAGTTGGCTTATGTTAACGTTATCCCCTCCAGCGAGGTGCCTGGCAAGATTGCCTGAAGAGAACTGGGGCTTAGAGGCACCGTGCGTTGTTGCATGTTTCGGCTAGCAGGAGGGCTGTCTAGGACCCACAGAGTAGCTTCAGTTAAGGTAGCCCCAGGTTATTATTGCGCGTCAACCCAGCACCAGCAACCAGCAGCCTGTCTTCGCCGGCGGTCTACATCTGCTCTGCACCGGCAGTCGTCAGCCTAGCACGGGAGTTCGTCCCGTCCAGCAGAGATCGCCGTCACCCAGCACGCGCCGCCAGCCCGCTACTGCCCCTCTGCATAACACCGCTTGCTAGCGCCTGAGACGAGAGCGTTCGACGCCATCTTACCACCCGGACAGTGGTGGTGCGGCGAGGCCGCCATCTTGGTTGAGTAAACTGGCACTTCGGTGCTCAGGATCCTATTGCACAGTACACAGTGTGGCGTGGCCTACTGGCGAAGCTAATGTTGCTAACTACAGTTCATAGGGGTACCCCATAAACATTACATGCCGGCATTAGTATAGGACTTTTGTTTGGTAAAGTGGGCCCACCTTTTTCATTTTCTTTGAGTGTGATAACGTGTTTGTTCTTTAATAATATTTTCCCATCTAATTAACCCTTCCCCTGTGGGGAGGTTACCGACCTGTTGTATTATAAGTAAAGCCTTAGAGAGGTATTATCACTACTATATAATTAAAGCCTGAGAGAGGTATTATCCCTGGTACTAACCCAGACGTGGGTGATGAGTCAAGCACATTGAAGTATATTATATTTGGGTCGGCAATACCTGGTTCTATACGGTGTGGGTGTATAATATAAGTGTCTATAAGGTATTGAGTTACAAATTGGGTAATAGTAAGACTTCATTCTATTTGACCCATTGCTATTAAATCTTTGTAACTGACCAGTATAAGTAACTGTTACGAAGGATCAGATTAAACCGAATATATATATTTACTACTTGATATATATTGCATAATATTTGTATATCGTCTGATATCCCTTGTGTATTCTTTGTACATATACACGGAATATCCCTTTACCTAGTACAGACCATAATATTTCGTTCTCCTATTGGACAGCGGTCCCTTAGGCGCCACTGCCATACCCCCAAGGTCTAGTTCAAAGTCACCGCCAAAGACATGCCTGGACATGAACGGCTCTGCGCAAGAATACGAGACAGGAATAAGGCTGGTACTAGTTTGTTCACCTAACGTATAAATATGGCGCAGGTGAATACAGAAGTAGTTCGAGTTACCCAAGTGAAGCCTCACCCCACGATACAACGTGCGGTGAAGTAGGGCCCGTTTGGCCCCAAATAGAGCATTGAGACCGCGTGCGAATTGATAGCTGAAGTATCAGAGTTTAACGCTGTACCGTCGAGTTCGACCTATTCTATTAATTCAGTAATAGTCTATTTATGTATAGTGTATCGTGCGGCTACCGTTCTACAGTGACCAGCATTACCAACGTTTCCTCGTACCAGCTAGTGTGCTTATCCAGGCTGGGCAGCTTAACCTGGCGCCTTCATCCGAGGAGCCCTAGACGAGGACCGTGTGGATATGTACACTGGATAACCTACCCGACGACTACATAGCCCTTTTCGGCTGGATTATATTTGCTTTGGTCCTGTAGCTGATGGAGCGGAGAATCGTCTACACCCACAATTGTGTGGGATTTACCCTGTGAGGAGCAACGTCGAGCCCGCCTCTAAGACGCCTGAGGCTGGCTAGCTTTCTTCCATGCGGAGCTGCATGCCGGAGAATAGCTGTTATTCGTCTGCGGATCAAGAGATTATTGCACTGTCTCCTGTACCTGGAGTCTCCCTATTCTTCGTTGACCCAGACTTTGCTACCGACAAATCCTCTCCCCTTGCTGGCCTACAACCTGAGGGACCCTACTAGTATCTCCCGCTGCCCTACTAGTGTACCATAGATATAATTCCTAAGATACAGGTGGTATTCATTATCTCCTGCGTAATATTATAATGGCTTAGGCTCTTGACTTACTCACGCACATTCTTCGCCTTACAAGCGCGACTCTAAGTAAAGTAATGTAATCTACTATTATTGCTGCTAATAAATATTATTCTAACCAAGATTTGTGTGGAACCGTGTCATTGTGGAAGTGTTCATCTCATATACCTGTGTACTGTATGGCCAGTAGTAATGTACATAAGACAGTAGTGGTTTAATGATACCATACTTATTTAATACAGTCAGGGAATTGTACCCCTCAGTTACAGTAACGATAAAGAATGAGATGGGAGTTCTGTGTGCGTGTCCATTCCTGAGCCTATTGTCAACTCTTTTGGTGTGGGTAACGTTAATACAATTAACCCCTTCCTATCCAACTTCTCCCTTTTCACTATAAGGTTTCTAATGTCACAGAGGGAGGGTACTGCTTGCGGGAGGAACTAAGTTGTTTATTTACAATTCAGTCACTAGGTGTGGGAGGGTTAACGGAGGTATTGGGGAAGGTGAGAGCGAGTTGGGGAGTACTGCTGACCGCCCCGGAAAGGCGAGGAAGACCAGAGTACCAGACCAGGTTGGTAAATCCCGGGCCCCATCCACTCCCACTGCTGGTCTCCAGTTTGACGCTCCAGGCCCAAAGACAAAGGTGCAGTCAGACGGAGCTCTACTGTGTCTCGCTACCCAGTGGCTGTGCACACCCATTCCCACGAAGCAGGGATAATCCACCCTGCTACACGTAGTTCTATGAATGCTAGTGACGCTCAGCGTCATTCTGCACATATCTCGCTCCAGTGTATATGCACTGAATAAAACCTCACAATGTACCTTTACATACCAACATCCGTCTGACCACACCCTCATCTGCTACCTACATAAGCAGGGGTGGGGCCACACACTCATCTCCTTCCAAAAAAATTTCACCACAAGGAAAGATCAAGGGCCGCAGTGGCGTCTAGACGCTGAGCGTCACTAGCATTCATAGAACTACGGTTATATTCATAACCTATCGTTCTATATCATGCTAGCTTCCGCTCAGCGTCATTCTGCACAACGGGAGCTGAGCGGGAGCTTGAAGCTTGACAAATGTACCCCGCTGAGGCCCCCCACAACCATCAGACCGGGGAGGACCGAGCCCCCCGACCCTCCCTAATGGAGGATACCCTCCCTATTGGAGGACGGGAGGGAGACGGATCCGACCGTGCGAAGAGGAACTCGAGCAACTCAACGCACAGGGTGAGCAGACCGTGGCTTGACCCCATGACTACGCACACGCACAACCCGCATGCCACCAGGGAACGAACGGAAGGAACAAACCTTGTTACCGCCCCCAAAATCACGGGGTCAAGAGCAAACTCAACCCCGTGGCAAGGCCGTAGCAGCGGAGTGCGAAGGAAGACCCAGACCCACTGAAGGGACTGGATCCCCCGGAAAAAGGGGGCCCGGAGAGGTCAATGACGCCACAGCATCAAGACCTCACCAGGCGGTCACTAGTGACGCCGCCCCCCACATCGCCAGCGTATTCGGACAGGGCCTCTCCAAGAGCGGGCCCTTCCCCCCACTAGCACGCCGCCTGGCACACTGACCCTGGCACACTCAGGCAGTCAGCATGGCTGTAACTCGAAGCACTCAAGAGGCTACACTACAGCGGGAGCAGGCAGCGCACCGGGGAGACGACCACCAGAAGGGGTCGATCCCTCAATCCAGGCAGCAGGCATTTGACCCGAGCCTGGAGCAATGCGGACGAGACAGGCGCCAAAGGGGGCAACTGAAAACAGCACCCCCGGCGGAAGGGGCGTATGCTGGCATTGTTGCGCACCATGACAAAGCCTCCACCAAAAAACCCCGACCCAGAGGGGCCGAGGCAGAGAAGGCTGACACGATTGGCAGGCGTCATGAACGTGCAGGGGCACACTCAACCGGGTAACCCGGGAGCATGGCCGCCTAGTTATAGTTGAAAGTGGGGGTGCAATTTTTCTCTATTTTTTTTTAATTTTTTTTTTTTTTTTTTTTTTTTTAATTCTTTTAAATTTTTAATAAAAAAAATTGGGACAGGCAAGACGAGGTTTGGAGGGGGTCCGGCACGACCCCCTCCATGGCAGAATTCTTTTTCATTTAATGAACCTGTACGTGCAATTTCCTGCAATATAGAGCCTTAAATCTTGACCAATAAAGCTGCTCTTTTCACTATAAAACTCAGTTTATATTGCAGTATGATAGCCAATTACTATAATAATAATAATATATTAATATATATATATACTGTATATATACTGTATATTGATTTTTCGCTCTTTTATTTTTATTAAATCAATCTCCTTTCAAATAGGCCAAGTTTTTAATAAGAAAGAGAGAAAAAATACCAACAAGGAACAATAACAGGGTCTGCTGTAAATATAGCCTATTTTCATAGAATGACAAGAATATAAACAGAACATGGGAAACACATGCGCATAAATCAATTGGAAAAAATCTATAGAAATTAACGTTCTTACAAACAGAATTGAAATTCTCCCAGTATTCATTGTCCCCCCTCCCAGCACTCCCTCCCCCTTTTATGATGGTAAAAAGACTAAATGAAAGGAAGTTATTTATAAATAAAAGTTATTTTACTGAACAAGTATTTTTCTTTACAAAAGAAGACCATCAGTGGTATTTAAAAATCTAAAATCTAATCAAATTGGGATTTGAAGAATCGTTACACCCCTAATCCTTAGCAATGTTAGAATGGGTACATTTAGACAGAATGGTGGTGTTATAGGATAGGACCCAAACGCAGACAGGCAGAGGATAAGCAGGAGGCAGGTGTTGCTTCTTAAACAAAATAAGGTTTATTGGTCAGGAGCAATAGGGCGTTAACACCAACAAGGATGACTAACAAAAAAGGGTGAGACACGGTCTCCAAAACCCTATAACGAATACAAATAAAAGGCGAGACAACTCAGTCTCTGCAAAACATTACACGCGAACAAAACACTTAAACAGGGAAAAACAAATGAGAAGCCAGTCTCCAAAATGGGATAAGCTACAATAATACGGAACTTGGATGTTGCAAACACACACACCAAGGTACAAACACTCAAATATTACCTATACAATAACGAAACCTATCCTCCAAAGCGGGAGAGATAAGAGTTGCTTCCGGCAAGAGTACTAACGTAACGGCTGACAATGTAAACATGGGGCTGTGAGGCAGGACCGGGTGGAACGTAACAAGCAGTTGTCTTATTTTTTTGGGAACTCTCCAAATGTGTTCTGCCGCTTGGCGGAGCGGGCTGCAAATTGTTTAGCTATGGCATACAGGTCAAGGTTATCGGCCTGTTGCTGTTGGACATGGAGGACAAGAAGGTGGTTGAGTCTTGCCTGGGTCATTGTGTTTCTCAGATACGTTTTCAGTCGCCGTAACCCTGAAAATGACCTTTCTGCTGAGGCAGAGGAGCTTGGCAGGACCAGAATGATCTTCAGGAGGGTCCGAACCTCGCTGAAGAGGCGGGCAGCCTCACCTAACTTTTTGATTGCAGTGATTGCCAATTTCAACACCAGGTCATTGGATGATGTCGGGTCCACTGACACTAGGTCAGGGAGCATGCTCAGCTGCACTTTTAGCTTGTTGACATCAACGTCAGAGGAGTAGTGCTCCACCACAGTATCGAGGTCTTTGGAAGAGCCCTTTTGCGCTCTGATACTGTCAACAAGTAGCCTCTCCACACAGGAAACCACAGAGGTGTCCAGCGTGTGGAACCGCTCCTCCAGGGTTTTTGTCATTTTGGAAAGCAGAGGTTCCCAGTGCTTTTCTCTGTACATTTGTTTTACTGTGAGGACGGTTGGATCCTCTGCTTCCTCATCATCCTCCCTGATTAGCCTTCTTGGTGGCCTTTTTGTTCTTGGTAGGCTAGGGATATCGACATCTAGACCTCCTGCCTGTTCTACACACTCCTGCCACAGATCTGCAAAGCATGAATCTGACTGCATGCGCAGCATGCTTGCTTTGAGGCAGTCTGTGGCTTCCTTGGCTTTGGATATTGTGATAGTTTTGCCCTGCAAAACCTTGCTGACCATCTCGGCCTTTGAGAACACTTTCTCACAAATCAGCAAGCCAAATAAAAACTCAAATGATTTGATTTGTTTTGCGAGACCGGATGCCTTGCTTCCAGCCTTCCCCCTATCAGTTTCGGAGATCTTAACCAATGCTTCATGCAGAGGTTCCAAATTTTCAAGGACACTTCTGATGGACGAAGTACGCATTGTCCATCTTGTCGGGCACAGTGGCCGCAGTGCAGCCTGATCTCTGGGTTGGAGCTTCTGGAAACCTGCCAACCGCTTTGGTGAGTCTCGGACAAAGTTGACCAAATCCTGGACCAAGTCGATAGTGTTCCGCACTAATTGGACATCTCGTGTTGCATCCTGCAGGACGAGATTAAGAACGTGAGACGAACAGTGCACAAAGAAGGCATTTGGCTGCTCCTCTTTTATCCTTGCCTGAACACCGGAGAACCGGCCTGACATAGCACTGGCTCCATCATAGCACTGGCCTCTGCAGTTCTCCAGGGGTATGTTGAGGCGAAGCAGGACGTCCTTGATGATTTTTGTCAACGTGGCAGCATCGGTCTGATCTGTGTTGTACAGACCAAGGAAATCTTCGTAGACTTCAAAATGCTCACTCACATGACGAAGAATGAGTGTGACTTGCTCCTTGTTACTAAGGTCAGAGGTTTCGTCAACAATCAAAGAAAAGAATTGGTTGGAATTCACTTCTTCTGCAATCGCACGCAGGCAGGGATGAGCTAACATTTCTAGCATTTCATTTTGGACATCATGTCCAAGCCATTTTTCCTTGCGGATAAGCCACTCTGCAAGCTCTTCTGAGTCAGTCGCACGTACTTTCAGAAGCTGGGCTAGATTGCTCTGATCATCGGTGCAACCCCTGATTGCAATGCCCTGTCTCGCAAGAAAACGGAACGACCCCAAGATCTTCAGCAGTGCAGTTCTGGCTTTTTCACATTCTTTGTTTGCTTTTGTTTGGATTTTGTGAAGCACAGATGAGGAGGACAAGTAACTGCTGAATTTCATCTCTGCCTCCCTATGAGCATATGATTTCTCATGGGTTTTGAATTTGATAGTGGCCTTACTCCAGTTACCAACACCTTGGGAAGTGAAGGCTTCTTCTCTGCATTTTGAGAATGAAAACAATTTCAGCTTTTCAGCCATTCTGCAGCTATGGCAAAAGGCTTTGTTCACTTCTGAGTCCCACTCAAGTCATGGATGGTCTTTGAACCAAGAGTATTTGAAGGACCTCTGAGTTGATCCAAAGGCTGACTTAGGGAACTGAATGTTGGGCTGATTCGGTTTCCTACGCAAATCGACATCTGACCTTTCCTAAAGGTGGAAACAAATGAAAAACAAAACTCACTTGAGAAAAGACTCAGAAGAAGCTTCTATCCCCAGGCCATCAGGCTGCTAAACGAACAATAAACACTATGCAACAACCATCAAATGCACACAGCACACACACCCACACGCACACACTCACTCAAACAAACAACACACTGCAGCACCCACTCTCCACACTTTAGATCACACAAACACACTTTACACTTTATATTTATTGATAAAGGATTTGCACTACAACTCGTACACCTACTGTGAATTGTACCTAAATTGCACCTCGTCCCATTTCTGCCTTGCACTACATAGTATTGTATATTAGTACACTGCACAGTATTGTATATTGTATGGTAACTACGTCTATTCTGCATCGAACATTGTACATATGTCTAAACTGAACACTGTGACCTCATTTTTTTACTCTAATTTTACTATGTTATTTTATTTCATACTTATCTTGTCTTGCACAGTCTCTGGAGCGTAACAGTAAGAAGCATTTTGTATAAAAGTATTCTGTACTTCTGTATGACAAATATTAAAGAAACTAAACTTGAGGTCAGGGTTTCCGTTAGAAAAAATTGTTGCCGGTCTCAGGGTCCGGTAGATTTAAATCTACCGGTCAAATGAGAGAAATTCCGGTCAGAGTTTATTGAGCTTAAAAATAGACATCCTCAAGGCATGTAGATTTATAATATTTTAACTTAAAACTAGGCTACTTTTGCGTATACAGTGAGTCATTATATTCCAAATAAAATAAGTCCAGAGACTCCGTGCTGCTGCCGACTTTAAATCAAATAGGTGTCTGTGGGCAGTCGCCCGACATTAACAGCAGTCTGTTATAATCACATTTTTATGAGCTAACGAATTCCGTTATATTGGACATTTGTATTAATTATATCAAGCGAATAAATTTGGCAGAGAGCGACGGCAACATTATCGTGGGTTTGCGTGATGACTCTCCACCTCGCAACGACTTATTTGCAAAGAGTATGTTGCTGCAGAGCAGCAGATTTAGCTGTATTCAGGCTCTATCTGGGGACCGCTCAACAGCGCCCCCCACCCAACAGCTGAATTGCCAATGGCTGAATTGGAGTACTGCACTGTGCCGGTACAGATGGGTGGGTTATGGTGGATTCTGTGGCTCTGCAGCTGCATGCAGTCGCAAATCTAGCAGCAGGCTCCCGCTGACAACATTATTATACCTGCTTGGTGAAGCAACGATGAAACAAATGTAATGATTGCTTCGTTCATCGCATAGGCTATTTAATTTTAGCCTATTTTAATACAATTCAAATAATCAAATTGTGCTTAGAGGGAATTATTTTCACCGGACATTAAGACCGGAGAGATTAAATATGTCGGACTTCAACAGATTTTGCCGGTCAAATACCGGTAATTACCGGCTAACAGAAACGCTGCTTGAGGTGCCTTTGCCTCAATGGTAGATGTTTGGGTTGCAACGCAATACAAGAGACTACAGTTTGGTTCAAAGGTTCATGGTTCAATGACCATCCATGGCTTGAGTGGGACTCAGAAATGAACAAAGCCTTTTGCCAAGTTGTTTTCATTCTCAAAATGCAGAGAAGAAGCCTTGCTCTATTTTTATTTCTTTTACATCGTACTACAAGAAGCCTTACACAGGATTTGGGGTTAGAATCCAACCCTTTCCTATTTCTTTTAAACATCTCTGGTGATTAGAAAAGACATGACTTCTGATTTGTTTTAGTTTTTTACTATCCATTAAGATAGAATAATGGAATGTGTGATTCTCTTTTCAAGAATAACTAGAAAAAAAATATCATAAAAATGTTTTCTGCTTTTCTGACAGTGAGGTTCGAACTGGAAGCGCCTGCACACTAAAACACTTGTTAAAAGAACATATGATCCAAGTATTTGTTGCTTAATTTGTTATCCCTAGTCGGAAAATGCTATAGGAATCCTATAAGAATCTGTATACGTTTTAGGAACCAAACCCATAAGAATCCTATAGGATTCTTATAGAACTGTCTCAAAATCCTATGGGATCCTAAAGGATTCCTATAGGGTTCCAAAAACGTATAGAGATTCCTATAGCATTTTTTAAAACGTATAGAGATTCCTATAGCATTTTTTTGACTAGGGATGTTATCCTACACTGCTGTCTGATATTTCCATTACCTGTAACTCTTGGGTCTCTTTCTCTCCTTCTCTGCCTCCTCCCTGAGTCTGCACAGTCACCATATCATTCTACATTAAGGAGAGCAATACACTTATGAATACACTGAACCGGTTTGAATACACAATCTTTATGCTACTCTGTAAAGAAAGGGAGAGAGGGGGGGAAATATAATCCAAGTATTTGTGTTTTATATGTTATCCTACACTTTAAGCTGTCTGATATTTCCATTACCTGTAACTCTTGGGTCTCTTTCTATCTTTCTCTGCCTCCTCCCTGAGTCTGCAGCACAGTCACCATATCATTCTACATTAAGGAGAGCAATACACTTATGAATACACTGAACCGGTTTGAATACACAATCTTTATGCTACTCTGTAAAGAAAGGGAGAGAGGGGGGGGATATATAATCCAAGTATTTGTGTCTTAATTTGTTATGTTATCCTACACTTTAAGCTGTCTGATATTTCCATTACCTGTAACTCTTGGGTCTCTTTCTCTCCTTCCTGAGTCTGTACAGTCACCATATCATTCTACATTAAGGAGAGCAATACACTTATGAATACACTGAACATCATTATGAAACATTTCTATTGCACCCTTACTTACAATTCATTATGAATTGAAAATGGGGGACCCTGATGTAAACAAGACGAAAGTCTTTCTCTGGTCTGCATCCCCTTAACAATTGTGTGTATTGAGCCGTACTGTACTGTACCCATTCTGCAATCTGTTATTGATTGATTAAAAATGTTATTAACATATTGCAGAATGGGTACAATATAGTACGGCTCAATACACACAATTGTTAAGGGGATGCAGACCAGAGAAAGACTTTTGTCTTGTTTACATCAGGGTCCCCCACTTACAATTCATAATGAATTGTAAGTAAGGGTGCAATTAACACCGTGCAATCCAATATTTGTGGAGCCCGCCCTTTAAGTCTTTGAGCTTTTAGGCTACTAGGGTTCTTACTTTGCGTTTTGGTGTACTGAAAAATGCTCTGATGTCTGTATTCTTTCTTTTTTCTGCCATGTTACCTGGTTGGCTGGACACACACACACACACACATTTTCATTTCAGGTATTGTACCTTAAGATAATTGAAAATCTTGATTTACCGTAAATCCTCAAATATAGGTCAGCTGCAAAGAGCACCAGGCCTTTATTAGAGAGGCTTGTTATATAAGAGGCAGGCCTTAATTTCTAAAACTGACACTCATGGACATAATCCCTTCATTTTCAGACTTTTATTGCATTATTATTATTATTATTATTATTATTATTATTATTATTATTATTATTATTATTATTATTATTATTATTATTATTATTATTATATTTTTAATGCGTACATTGTCTGTCTACATTTATTTAGACTAGCATTGGTATTTAAATATTGAGTGCAGTTGAGTAATTGTGGGATTAACATAATTCACACACTGAAGTTGGAACAGTCTAAAGGTTGTCCAGTTGATTACAGACTAATGCAGGAGATGCTGGTATCGAGCCCAGCTCTCGGCGTTGCTACCGGCTTGGCCGGTCGTCATACTAACACAACAGAGAACAGAGATAGAGGAGAACAGAGAACAGAGATGTAGGAGAACAGAGAACAGAGATGGAGGAGAACAGAGAACAGAGATGGAGGAGAACAGAGAACAGAGATGGAGGAGAACAGAGAACAGAGATGGAGGAGAACAGAGAACAGGGATGTAGGAGAACAGAGGAGGACAGAGATGGAGGAGAACAGAGAACAGAGATGGAGGAGAACAGAGATGGAGAACAGAGATGGAGGAGAACAGAGATGAAGGAGGGAAAACACAAGAGGTGAAGGAGGATGAGGGCATATGAGAGGAGAGAGGAGAGAAGAGAGAGCAGAGGAGAGATAAGAGTGGAGAGAGAGAGCAGAGGAGAGAGAGATGAGAGAGAGCAGAGGAGAGATAAGAGAGGAGAGAGAGGGGAGAGGAGAGAGAGGGGAGAGGAGAGAGAGAGGAGAGAGAGGGAGGGAGAGAGAGGAGAGAGCAGAGGAGAGATAAGAGAGGAGAGAGGAGATATGAGAGAGAGGAGAGCAGAGATAGAGAGATAAGAGAGGAGAGAGAGAGGAGAGGAGAGAAGAGAGGAGAGAGAGAGCAGAGGAGAGGAGAGGAGAGAGAGGGGAGAGGAGAGAGAGAGCAGAGGAGAGATAAGAGAGGAGAGAAAGGGGAGAGGAGAGAGGAGAGAGAGGAGTCAAACGAGATCAACAGCATCTAGCTGACACCATTATATTCTAGATAATATGACAACGTTAGCTAGCGGCTAACGCCAACGTTATATTATTATTATTATTTATTCAAGGAATTACGGTATGACCAGATGGCATTTCGGACCGTGAAACACTTTTATTGTATTGCGTGGTAGAAGTTCTACCACTCAAGTCAATAGTAAAGACATGTCTAACATAATAGTTTGTTTGAACAACTTTGTAACTGTGGCCATTATATGGTTTCATCATTTATATGATATTTCAGTTTGTAAGTGTAATATTTGAGAATGTATTTATGTTTCATTTCTTATTTTCTTTATTATTTAATTTGCTACAATTTATAATATATTCATTTTGACGTCTGGTCATATATGGTGTCCCGTTAGGCTGCTGTTGTGTTTTTACATTTGGGTCTGATTAAGACACCTGCGAGCAAGCGGCAGGGATGGTCGGAGACTGGGACTCATTAAGACACCTGCGAGCAAGCGGCAGGAATGGTCAGAGACGAGTTGTACAGGCTCTCTAAATTCTAAGAGTGTACCACTATGTGTAGTGTACCACTAAGACTGTTACCAAGAACAGAAGAACAAGACCCCTTTTTTTATGTAGCATGCAGCCAACGAGGTATTTAATGTTTGTTTGTATTTTGCTTTTCTGATGTGTTGTTTTCATACCGTGTATATTATTGTTTGTGTTGACCTGACGCAACGTATGTTTCTGTTTAAGTTTTCACGGTGGATTGGAGGACCAAGCCTTTAATAAACCCGTCGAAAGGAAACCACTTGTGTCTGCAGTGCTTGGAAGGAGTTATAGTGAAAACTCGACTGTTCATCGATGCAAGTGGGCGATGAAGCAAGTCCAAGTTTAAGGCCGGCGTCCAGCGGACCTTCCCCGACAATTGTTTGCTGCGCTGCCTGCGCGCCGACATCAAAGGACAGATGAGTCACAAACAATACGCACTAAACGCATAAACACAAAGAAGTAAGAAGATGCACACAGTATAATGAGCAGCGTTTCAAGATAAAGCCATAAAGGACTTGGACATTATAAGTTAAGAGTGGTCAGGTCAAGAAGAGTGCTTTGTAAACGTTTCTATAATATATTTGACTGAATTCTAATTACTGTGGTGTGCGTGCTAAAAACGTTTTGACTTATTTGCCTATATAATTTAACTGAAGCTAACCATTTGTACACATTAAGGTGTCAACGTTAAAGTATAAATATTTTCTGATTGAATTCATTTCTAATTTAAAGTGTGTTTTGGAAATTATAACCTATAAAAGGCACGTATAATTTATAGGTGAAGGCTATTATTGGCATCTAATATTTATGTTCCTAAGCGTTCTGAAGCGCTTAATATATATGTGGAGGTTATTTTGAAAGCCAATTGAATTAAGCAATTTGATTTGCTCGGAGAGTACTGCATTTAATTCAAATTTGAGTACAAAACAGGCTAAAGGTTTAAAGGTGTATTTACAATTTTTTCTTTACAAATTTTGGTCAATTTGAAGTAGTGATTTACAATGACAGAGCCAATTAGGCCTGCAATTGAAGTAGGGGACAGTGTTAGGGATAGTGCAAATTCCCAAGACCGACCTGAAGAAGGTCAGGAAGAAGGTGCTGAAGCCCAGCAAGAGGTACCAAAACGATCTCAAAGAACCAGAACTCTAACAGAGAAGGGTAAAGCAATGCAGGAGGATAAGATCAAAGCGCTTCAACAAAGATTTAATTACATTTACAATAAATGGAGGACACAAGTTAAATCTTCTAAAGGTCCGTTATCACAATCAACAGAACATTTGTCTAATGAGCTGCTTACTGATATCATTACAGATGTCACAGGTCTTTCTAATGATGTGCAGCATATTTATGATGAACTATGTGACATCTCAACTCCAGACCAGGACACGCGTCTAAGAGTGGATCTGTGTGCAGGGATTTCTGAGATAATTGTGTCCAGAGCCACATTTAGACTGGGGGGAAGTGTGTTAGAAGAAGGAGAGAAAGAGTGGCCAGAAGCAGGCTCTCTCTTTGACTCAAGCACCTATAAGTCTGGTTCTGCCACTTCTTCCAGGAAAAGTGCCTATAAATCTGGTTCTGCCACTTCTTCCAGAAAAGGCACCTCAGTGCATTCAAGCAGTTCTTCTGTAAAGCGACGAGATGCTGTCGCTGATGCTGCTGCAAGCCAAGCTGTTCTGGAAGTGTTAAAAGAACAAGAAAAAGAACAATTGGAAATGCAGTGCCTAGAAGCAGAAGCTAAAAAGAAGATAGCTGAGCAAGAGGCAGCAGGCATAAAGCGTCGTTTAGAGCGTCGTTTAGGACAAGAGGAAGAGGAAGCTAAAATTAAAGCTCAACTGGAAGAAGAACATGGAGCTATACAAAGGACTCTGGAGGAAAAGCGGAGAAAGATACAGCATTTGGAGGCAGTGAAAGGTCTTAATGCAGCACAAGCAAGAATTCTTGTGTACGATCAAGTGGAGGCCACAGAAGAAGAGCGGAAAGACGTACTAGAACATGAGAGGGTAGCAGACAACAAAGTGCCTGCTCCCACAAGTCCTCTGTCCCTGTATACGTCTCCCGTACCACAAGTTGTGACCACCTCCTCAAATGACAGTACAGCAGAGCTTGTTAAGATGCTGGCAGGTGCTTTGAGTGTCAACAGAATTCCAATTCCTGAACCTTCATTATTCAGTGGGGACCCATTGAAATACAATGACTGGAAACTTTCCTTTGAAATACTGATTGATCAGAAGAGCATTGAAGACAAGGAGAAGATATACTACCTCCGTAGGTATGTAAGTGGACAAGCTAAGAAAGCACTTGATGGCTATTTCTTACTCGGAACCAAATCTGCCTATGTTGCAGCATGGAAGATTTTGGAGGAGAGATATGGAAATCCATTTACAATAGCAAAAGCATACAGAGACAAGCTCCAAGCATGGCCCAAGATGGGATCTAAGGACAGCTTTGAGCTCAGAAAGTTTGCAGACTTTCTCAGGAGTTGCGAGGCTGCCATGGTCAACATCAAGGCATTGGACATTTTAAATGACTGTAATGAAAACAGGAAAATTCTTTTAAAGTTGCCTGATTGGCTAACAGCGAGATGGAACAGGATGGTTATCCAAGAAGAAGAAGAGCGTAACCAATTCCCCTCCTTCAGCCAATTTGTAAAGTTTCTGACAAGAGAAGCGAAAATTGCCTGCAACCCTGTTACATCACTACAGTCACTGAAACAAGGTGAGACTGAAAAACCAAAAAGCCCAAGATATCAAAGCTTTGAAGCAAAGGCACTGACCACATGTTCCAATGAAAAGACTGTCATCATAACATGCATTTTCTGTGAGAAGTACGGGCATACTTTGCATAAATGCAGGAAGTTCATGGAGATACCTGTTACAGACAGAATCAAATTTGTTCAAGCTGAAAAGCTATGCTTTGGTTGTCTCAAGTCTGGTCACTACTCAAAGAGCTGCAACAGTAGGAATGTGTGCGACGTGTGCCACAAGCAACATCCTACATGTCTGCATGAGGAGCGAGCCAAAGAAGGACAAAGACCACCACAAGCCAAGCTAAAGCTAAATGAAGAAAAGCCAAGTACAAGTCAACAATGGTACAAAGAAAGACCTCAATCGACACAATGCAAAGAAACAACCACAAACTCTACTTCACATAGAGTAATACTTCATGAAGCTAACACACAAACAACTGCAATAATTCCTGTCTGGCTTTCATCCACGACTCAACCAACACAAGAAGTCCTTGTTTACGCTCTGTTGGATTCTCAAAGAGACACAACCTTTGTTATAAGGGAAGTAGCAGAAGCGTTGGAAGCAACCAAAGTCAAGGTCAAAGTCAAGCTCTCTACTATGACCTCAAGAACCACAGTAGTAAGCTCTGAAAGAATAGACAACTTACAAATCCGTGGCTTTTACTCTGGTAAGAAGATATTGTTACCACCAGTCTATACTCGGGATTTCATTCCAGCCAACAGAACACACATACCAACAGATGGAACTGCAAAAGCGTGGTCCCATCTAGAGCACCTCCAAGGAAAGATTGCACCTATGCAGGACTGTAAAGTAGGTCTGCTCATTGGGTACGACTGCTCACAAGCCCTGCTTCCAAGGGAAGTTGTGTCTGGCGAAGAAAGTCAGCCTTATGCACAGCGTACAGACCTTGGATGGAGTATTGTTGGCCATGGGAATCCCTGTGTAGACATCGGAATCAGCCATCGCATAGTATTGAGACGAGTAACAGCAGGTGTGAAACGTTCTGTTAATCTCAAAACTGAAGTACACTATGTGAGCCGAACCCAAGTAAAAGAAATGACTCCCTCAGACATAAGAGTTCTTGAATCAGACTTCTCAGAAAGAACTGGAGAACATGACCCTGTGTCTCAAGAACATATCAAGTGCCTGTCGAAGGTGAGAGAGACCATCACGCAAAAGAACAATGGTCACTACGAAATGCCGTTACCATTCATAGAAAAGAAAAAGAAAAGAAAAAGAAAAAAGAAGAAAAAACGACCTGTCGGAGAACTCAAGGTGGGAGAAATGAAGAAAGATAATCCTGAACTCCACAAGGCTATTGTGTGCAACACTAAAGCAAAGGGAAACAGATGATTATTGGATCGCCTACAGAGATTCTCGATGTGTCAAGTGTAGAAAGTACAGAAGACGTACTGAAGAACAAAGAATGGGTGACTTACCACAAGATAGATCGGAAGCAACTCCACCCTTCACTTACGCTGGCATAGACTGCTTTGGTCCGATCCATGTTAAAGAAGGAAGGAAGGATCTCAAAATATATGATCTCTTACTTACCTGTCTATGTTTAAGGGCCATACACGGGGTCAGATGGTAGGGTGAGAAAATTGAAATTGCTGGTGAGTGACACCACCTTAAAAGGTAAACCTATAACTAAAAGTGTTCCTTGATACCTGTACAGAAGGTTATAACGCTACTCGAAGCAGACTAATTTAATGTTTTGCCTAAAACGTATGTTAATAATGATATTTACATTTAGTCATTTAGCTGACGCTTTTATACAGGGCGACTTACTGTACAAGTTCTGTACAAGTCCCCAGGAGGGGCACAACTAGCGGCTGAATGACCACAAGAAATATTTAATTTAGAAGATAACCAAATTATGTTCAGAGAAATCCCACGTGTGTGCGATTTGGTGGGAGTGTAACTGTGGCCATTATATGGTTTCATCATTTATATGATATTTCAGTTTGTAAGTGTAATATTTGAGAATGTATTTATGTTTCATTTCTTATTTTCTTTATTATTTAATTTGCTACAATTTATAATATATTCATTTTGACGTCTGGTCATATATGGTGTCCCGTTAGGCTGCTGTTGTGTTTTTACATTTGGGTCTGATTAAGACACCTGCGAGCAAGCGGCAGGGATGGTCGGAGACTGGGACTCATTAAGACACCTGCGAGCAAGCGGCAGGAATGGTCAGAGACGAGTTGTACAGGCTCTCTAAATTCTAAGAGTGTACCACTATGTGTAGTGTACCACTAAGACTGTTACCAAGAACAGAAGAACAAGACCCATTTTTTATGTAGCATGCAGCCAACGAGGTATTTAATGTTTGTTTGTATTTTGCTTTTCTGATGTGTTGTTTTCATACCGTGTATATTATTGTTTGTGTTGACCTGACGCAACGTATGTTTCTGTTTAAGTTTTCACGGTGGATTAGAGGACCAAGCCTTTAATAAACCCGTCGAAAGGAAACCACTTGTGTCTGCAGTGCTTGGAAGGAGTTATAAACTTACTTAGTGGAAAAGCCTGCTGTTGTGCCTAAAGTGTTCAGGCTGCTGGCCACCACCTTATTACACCTGGAGGCTGCAGCGCTGTGCGGACTACGGAGTGTTGCGCCGTGGCTCCACTCTGTCTGCTGGGAGGTGGGAGGCACTGGAACAAACCATATGAGGCATGGGGGTGTCGCAATCTTTTGGAAACTTAAAAACTTGCTATTAAGTGTCATTGGTTGCGTATTATTAATTTGATTGAAATTACGTAGTTATGGTTAGATAAGATTTATATATTGGGGGGGGATATATCATATTTTTCATATGATCAAAAAGTGAGGGAGCAAAGGGACACGTTTGCTCCCCCAAGTTCAATACTGGTGGAACACTTGCTTCGACTGCTCCATTATGTAGGCGTCTATGCCCGGGAGTTGACTCCGCTCCAACACACCAGGGGATCAACCACCCTCTTGGTACCACATGCGGTGGTTGTTCCTATAACCCCTCAAGAAAAAACTCCAAAACACACCTGCGGGGATACACTGGCTATACCGCAGTACAAGTGTTTCAGTTTTCAAAACGGGGTTATCCCAGGCCTACGGGTCGACGAAACACAACTTCGGACCGGGCCCGGCGGACCAGGAAGCACACAGGGATGCCAGAGGAGGTCCATAAGACCACCCCAACAGCCCCCTCTTCGCCATGCGTAAGAGAGGGGCGAAAGGAAAAAGGAGAACCTCATGACAGCACAGGGTACAACATGTACCTAACAAAGGGTCTCCATAACGCCCAACCCTGTGACACCCGGGCCGACCCGGCATTTTTCCCCCTGAAAAAAGCACAAGTCCCTCAGGGTACCAGAACAGCAGATCTGCGTCCCCGGCGGACAACGGGTTAACTGACCTGGACCAGTGTGACCAGAACCAGTCCCATGCCCTAATCACGCCGACATCCCTACTCCAGTAGAGGGGGTAGGTACGCGTGTCGATCTAAACATTATAGAGGGCGCCACCCAGACGGTCCCATTTGTACCGCGCTCAGTGGCCCACCCCAAGGGCGTGAGACCCCTCTACCTATGTTTTGATCTATTCCGTTAACATCCCCCAGATATGAACGAGAATTCGTCGAGACAAACCTAGTAAACTGGCGCTCGGAAGAGACAAACTCCATCCCAGTTGCCCTATAAAAACGCCATTTTAATAACGAGCAACCAAGGTGCACCAGCCTCATGCGTGATTCCTATCAGAAACACCCAGAGCCAGCACTATGTACGCGTCGAGACCCAAAACACATCAATGGATAGTCTAACAAGACACCAGATACCGTTCCTCCAAGCCGCCTGGGGAACGACAAGAAGCCGCTTTTTAATTTGACCTTTTCAGAAAAAGAAAAAATAATACGGACATGGGTCCCATGCGACGCGGCTGAGGGAAACACCACCCCGTCAACCACACTTCATAAGAGGGGACGTGAGCGATGTACCCCTATGACGGGGGGAAACCCATGACTCAACAGACCTATAAGGCGAGGAGTCAGGGAAACCCTAAACCAGGGGTCAGCAACCTTTTTGACATGGAGTGCCTGTTTGAAATATAGTTGTAACTAGTGTGCCTCAACAATATTCCATGCATCGTAATATTTTTTTTTTAAATGATAATTTTTACATTATTACATCATTATTGTTATTGTTATTATTAACAATATTATTATGATGGTTGTATCAACCCTAAATCTGAGTTGGGGGGGGGGGAATGCAATGCAGACAAACAGCTGCATACAGTGCTGTCAGAATGCAGGTAGGTGAATTCCAATGGTTGAAGGCAATCACAGAGACAGAGAGTGTTTACTCTTGAACAGGTTCGACTTTAATAGTAAGAACACAGAGTAAATTTTAAGAGAGAACAAGTGCTAAAAGCACAAGTGTAAGATAAGGTAAATGGGAGCTTATTGGAGGTCCAAAGTAGAACCGTCCGCGTTATCCCCGAACGCAATAAGTGAAGACCTGACAATGGACAAGCAGAAGAGAGGTATGTTAAATAGAGACCAAATACCAACATTCCACACACACCCCCGTGACAGCCAATCAGGAACCACCCCTAAGTGACAGCACTAATTGACAGGGAAATGACCAGTGACATATGCCAGGAATGTGGGTGGTCACCGACCGAGGTCGGTGTCCAGAACGTAACAGTACCCTCCCCCGACGAACGGCACCAGACGTTCACCTAGGAGCCTCGGGATTCAGCCGCCGGAAATCAACGATCAGGCTGGGATCTAAAATATCCCTTTGAGGCACCCAAGAACGCTCTTCTATCCCGTACCCCTCCCAATCCACCAAGAACTGAAACCCCCTACCCCTCCGCCTACAACCCAGTATCCTCCGCACCGTGTAAATGGGTTGACCGCCAATAAACCGGGGCGGAGGAACCACAGGCAGTGGCGGGGCCAAGGGCGATGAGAGGAATGGCTTCAACAGGGACACATGAAACGTCGGATGAACCCTCATAGAGCTCGGAAGTCGTAGCTTGTAAGCCACTGGATTAACCCGATGAATCACTTTAAATGGTCCTATAAAGCGAGGAGCCAGCTTCTTGGATTCCACCCGGAGAGGGAGATCCCGGGTGGAAAGCCAAACCCGCTGCCCTGGACGGTAAACTGGAGCCGGACGACGCTTACGGTTAGCCTGCCGTTGGGTACTAACCGAAACCTTCTGTAGCGCCTTCCGAACCTGTTTCCACGTCCTGCGACAGCGAGCCACATGTGCCTGGGCCGAGGGCACCTCCGCCTCCTGCTCCTGCTCGGGAAACAGAGGAGGTTGAAAACCATACTGGCACTGAAAGGGAGACATACCGGTAGAAGAGGAGAGAAGGGTATTATGCGCGTACTCAGCCCAAGCCAACCTCCTACTCCACGTTGCCGGACTACCGGCAACGTAACACCTCAAGACCCCCTCCAAATCCTGGTTGACCCTCTCCGTCTGCCCGTTCGACTGTGGATGGAACCCAGACGACAGACTGACAGAGGCGCCGAGGCCGGCGGCAAACGCCTTCCAGAACCTGGAGGCGAACTGAGGACCCCGGTCCGACACGATATCTACTGGCAGCCCGTGGACCCGAAAGACATGCTGTATAATTAAATCAGCAGTCTCCCGGGCCGAAGGAAGCTTGGGGAGAGGGACAAAGTGAGCCGCCTTAGAGAACCGATCCACCACCACCAAAATGGTGGTGAATCCGTCCGAAAGGGGAAGACCAGAAATAAAGTCCAGAGATATGTGTGACCAGGGTCGTTTAGGAATAGGAAGTGGTCGGAGGAGACCCGCCGGTGCCCGTCGAGAGGTCTTACTACGTGCGCACACCGGACAGGCCGCCACAAAGGAACGCGTATCCCCCTCCACTGTCGGCCACCAGAACCTCCTACGGATAAATTCCAGGGTCCTGGTTGCCCCTGGGTGGCTGGTGAGGGATGACGCATGTGCCCACTGTAGCAAGCGTGAGCGCGCCACCCTGGGAACATACGACCGTCCCGGAGGACCCCCACCAGGGTCGGGCTCCCGCGTTAGCGCCGACCTTACCACCTTCTCTATGCCCCAAGACACGGGTGCCAAAATCAAGGCCGGTGGAATAATGGGATGGGGCTGCTCCTCCCGCCCAGGAAGATCAAACTGGCGCGACAACGCGTCAGGTTTGATATTCTTGGAGCCGGGTCTATAGGAGATGGTATATCGAAATCGTGTGAAGAACAACGTCCACCTGGCCTGGCGAGCGTTAAGGCGTTTAGCCCCTTGGATGTAAGCCAAGTTCTTATGGTCAGTCCAAATAATGAAAGGATGTGCCGCCCCCTCCAACCAATGTCTCCACTCCTCCAGTGCCAATTTGATCGCCAATAACTCCCGATTACCCACGTCGTAATTACGCTCGGCTGGTGACAGACGGCGAGAAAAAAAAGCACACGGGTGCACTTTCCCATCCTTTAAGCATCTCTGAGAGAGCACCCCCCCCACCGCGACGTCAGAGGCATCCACCTCCACAATGAACGGAACCTCCGCGTCATGGCGGATCAATACAGGAGCGGATGTAAAACGACGTTTAAGATCGCAGAAGGCCGACTCAGCCCTAGGCGACCATTCAAAGCCAGGGAGAGAGGCCTTAGTGAGAGCTGTTAAGGGATTGGCTAAGGCGCTAAAATTGCGAATAAAGCGCCTGTAAAAATTTGCAAAGCCCAAAAACCGTTGTAACCCCTTGAGCGACGAAGGCCGTGGCCAGTCCAAAACTGCACTCACCTTGGCTGGATCCATGGGCAGATCGCCCTTCGTCAACACAAAGCCCAGGAAGGACACGGTGTCCGTGTGAAACACACACTTCTCAGCCTTAACGAATAGTTGATGCTTGAGGAGACGGTCTAGCACCTCCCGAACGTGCATTTGGTGTTGCACCATATCGCGAGAAAAAATCAGGATATCATCTAAGTAGACAAACACCGACACCCCAATCAAGTCTCGCAGCACGTCGTTAACCAGGGCTTGGAAGACTGCCGGAGCATTAGCCAAACCAAAGGGCATGACCAAATACTCATAGTGCCCATTGGGTGTGTTAAAGGCAGTCTTCCACTCGTCTCCCTCTCTAATCCTGACCAGGTTGTATGCATTACGTAAGTCAAGTTTAGAAAAGACCTGTGCCCCCTGTAAGCACTCAAAGGCCGTGTCCATGAGGGGTAAAGGATATCGGTTCTTGATGGAAACGTCATTCAATCCCCTATAAACAATGCATGGGCGCTGATCCCCATCCTTTTTATCAACAAAAAAGAAGCCAGCGCCGGCAGGGGAAGTGGAAGGGCGTATGTGCCCCGCAAGCAATGCCTCCTCTATGTAGGTGTTCATGGCCAAGGTTTCGGGGCGTGAGAGAGAGAACATTCGCCCGCGAGGCGGGGAGGTACCGGGTAGAAGATTAATGGGACAGTCGTATGATCTATGAGGCGGAAGTGCTTTAGCACGCGTCTTGCTAAAAACATCCGCCAGGTCCCAATAGATCTCAGGCACCCCTATTAAATCGGGATTAGAGGGTAGATCAGAATCTGCCACGCTCCCCACCATCCTGGAGAAAGAGGGAGGAGACAAAAGAGAAGAGGGGGGGGGAGACAAGGGTTTGGGCAAACTCCCGCTGACGATCGACTTGACGTCGGCCGCCGTTGAGAGTTCGCCCGTGCTCCAATTAATGACACGAACACATGACGACAACCAGGGATGACCCAACACCATGACAGAATAGGGGGAAAAGATGACAAAAAAAGTAACCCATTCCCACTCCCCACCCTCCACCCGGATGTGTAAGGGAACTGTGCGCTGGGTGACGCTCCCACTGCCCAGGGGCCGACCGTCCAGGGCATAGACTGGTAAGGGAACCCCTAAGTCCTCCACCGGGGTTCCCCACTCCTTCACCAGTCCCACGTGAATAAAATTGCCCGCCGCCCCTGAGTCAATGAGAGCCTTAGTTCCCCTAATGTCACCCCCACAGTTGATCGCCACCTCAAAAAATGTGCGAGAATCCGTGGTTTTGGCAGGAATGAGCCCACCTGCTGGCGCCCTCTCGAGGCCCGACGGCGCACCTTCCATCCCCGATTGGCGCCGAGCCGATCCAGCCTGGACCCGACAGCTGCCGAAGCGGTGACCGGTGCGGCCGCACCGGAAGCAGCGTCGCTCTTTGATGAAGCGCTGCCTCTCGTTGTCCGAGAGCGACAGCGCTCCAAGCTGCATGGATTCATCACCCAGTGGCCCACTCGTGTAATGCATGGAATTATCAACACCAGGAGAAGAAGGAAAACATACCTGGGGCTGGGTGTTGTTGACATGCTCCTTCTCCCTCTCCCGGTGCCGATTATCCATCTTGATGGTGGTGTTGATCAGCACTTCCAGCTGCTCGGGGATCTCACGCGCGGAGAGAGCATCTCGCATCCGCGCTGAGAGTCCCCTGACGAACAGAACCACGCAGTCGTTCTCCGCCCAAGCTGTCTCCCGAGCCAAGATCCGAAATTTGATAGCATAAGCTGCGACTGTGCGGAGGCCCTGCCGGCAGTCGAGAAGACGACCACCAGCCTCGAAGATCGAGAGTACCCGGGAAGTATCGAATACTCTTCTCAATTCCCGGGTAAAGGCGTCCAGACTGTCGCAGATTATCGCCCCTGCCTCTAATTCCGCCGTAGCCCAGGAGAGAGCTTCGCCGGTGAGCAGTGTGATAATATACGCTACCTGCGCTGTCTCCGATGGAAATGATCGTGGTTGCAGCCGGAAAACGAGTAGACACTGGGTGATGAATTCCCGACAACCATCCGGTGATCCGTCATAGCGAGCGGGCGCCTGCAGATGTGGTTCGCGGGACCGCTCCTGGACCCCGAACCCCCCCCGACTTTCCTCTGCGTGGAGCGCTGCTTCCCCCGCCGCCGACTGCACACCAGCCACTCCTTCTTGGGCTTGTCGAGCTGTGGCCAACGCCGACTGCGCCACCGCTTGGGATGATCCGACGACCCCATTGAGTCGGATTAACTCGGCGCTGACCAGCTGCTGATGTTCCGCCATCCGTGTCTGGGCTGCTCCCTGCGTCCGGAGCATCTCCATGATGGCCTCCATGGAATTCTGATGGTCAGGTCTTCTGTCAGAATGCAGGTAGGTGAATTCCAATGGTTGAAGGCAATCACAGAGACAGAGAGTGTTTACTCTTGAACAGGTTCGACTTTAATAGTAAGAACACAGAGTAAATTCTAAGAGAGAACAAGTGCTAAAAGCACAAGTGTAAGATAAGGTAAATGGGAGCTTATTGGAGGTCCAAAGTAGAACCGTCCGCGTTATCCCCGAACGCAATAAGTGAAGACCTGACAATGGACAAGCAGAAGAGAGGTATGTTAAATAGAGACCAAATACCAACATTCCACACACACCCCCGTGACAGCCAATCAGGAACCACCCCTAAGTGACAGCACTAATTGACAGGGAAATGACAGGTGACAAGCCCAGTGACATATGCCAGGAATGTGGGTGGTCACCGACCGAGGTCGGTGTCCAGAACGTAACACAGTGCGACCATTTCACTCACATTTGCCCATTCATTTTTGGACACATCACACACCATTGGTGTGTGTACTGTACGTGTGCTGTCATAGCTCCACCTACAGGCCTAATGGAGAACACCAGGATGTGAATGGAGGGTGAATGTGAGGTATATCGTGTAAATAAGTTTTGATTGATCGCAAGACTACACTGTAAAAAAAAATATAATAAGTTACCAGAACTTAAAAATATTGAGTTCAGTTACTGTGCATTAAGGTTTTCAGTTTTCAATCCATAATAAGTTAACAGAAAAATAAGTACACAACCACATTATTTCAACCTAATAAAACTATGTTTATTGTCATTGTTTTAAGAACACAAGTTGACTTGGTAATACTCACATTTTGAGTAAAAAAATTGCTTTTAACATGTGTTGTGCAATGTTCAATGAAATAGAAAAATAAATAATACAATTTGTTGATTAATCCCACTGGTCACAATGGTGACCGTAATAATGTTTTTGTTATAAGGCTCTGCAAATGTTACTGAATGATGTAGCAATGTATTTCCAGCTAAATTGAAATAATAAACAAATAAAGGGTCTCAATTAAATATGTGGTAGTAAAAAGAACCTGTGGGAGGATTTCAACAAGATAAATGCGACAACAGTGCAAAATATTTCACTATAATATTTCAAAGCAAAAAAATAAAAAAAAAAAGTATATAATTTAAATTTTTAATTAAAAAAAAAAAATTTAATGCTGCCCCCTGTGCCTATGCAAATGCCCCCGCGTGCCTATGCAGGCACGCGTGCCTAGGGTTGCCTACCCCTGCCCTAAACAATACCCTGTCCACCTACTCCAAAAAGGAGAGGACGGGGAACCCCCAGAGAGACTTCCCACATGAGTTGTATAGATTGAAAAGAAATATTGCAACATTGAGCCATGTAACACTTGGGTTAGGGCTCTCCGAGGAGGAGGCACTGAACCAATACACACTCAATAATCGAATTGAATCGAATACACATACAATAGAGCAGAACTCCTTTTTGAAGTTCTACTCACCTTGACAATCTGAGGAGGAGGCTCTGAAACTCTGAGGAGGCTCCCTCACTGGGAAGGAGGGTCCGAACTCACAGAAGGCACTTCTCCCTGAGGAGGAGCTTCTTGAGGATGAGCTCTGACAATTGATTTGATTTGATTTGATAACTCCCTGAAACAGACCCATAACATGGAACCTGAACAACTCACGGAAGTCTTACCAATAGAAACGCGCTCAGTGACGTACTCTATGGCGGGGGAATTTCCGCGGTGCACACGCCCAATCTTTCAGGGCGTGGGACCAGGAAACTCATTCCTCAGAAAGATTCATTCCTCAATCACATGTCACTATGTCACTAAGCATAGCTTCACAGGTTAATTAACCCACTTAGTTGTGAGTTCACCCACGTTACAAACGTTACATGAACACACATGTTCTCATCACAACTAACCAGTTCATTTTTACACATTTACACATTTTACACATTTACACATTTACACAGACGGGGTGGAGGCACTGGCCTCATGACATCTCCTTCATGGACTACAAACTTAACACCCCTCCCAGCACTGTCACTCTCCTCTTTTGAATATCATGCAGTATCTGTCTCTAATCCTTTCAATCTCACCATTGTTACACTCTACCGCCCTCCAGGTCCGCTCGATCACTTCACAGATGAGCTGGACATGCTTCTAAGCTCCTTACCGGAAGATGGTACCCCTCTCCTTCTATTGGGCGACTTCAACCTGCCTGACTCATCTCAGTCAGTCATAGTAGTCTCCCTCCTACAATCATTTGACCTGACTCCCACTGCCATGCCTCCCACCCACAAAGCAGGCAACTCCTTGGATCTCATATTTTCCCGTAACTCCAGCATCATTAACACCACGGTAACTCCCCTACATGTATCTGACCATTCCTTCATATCCTTCTCACTAACTCTCATGCTTAACCGAAAGGTCTTCACCCCAACTCAAACCGTCTCACTCAGACGCAACCTGCCCTCCCTATCCCCTCCACCCACTCCTCTGACATACTGTCCGCTCTACCTTTGAGTGACACCTTCTCTGCTCTCTCCACAGAGATGGCAACCTCCACCCTCCTCTCAGCCCTTGCAACCTCCTTCGACAAGCTCTGTCCCCTCGTTGAGAAACCTGCCCGCCGTTCCCCACCCAGTCCATGGCTGACAGATCCAGTGAGAGAACAAAGACAGGTCCTGAGAGCAGCTGAAAGGAAGTATAGAAAGTCACGCCTCACTGCTGACATCGACACATATCACAACCTCTTGTTAACATTCTCCAAAACCATTACTAATGCCAAAGCTTCTTTCTTTCACCATAGGATCGAGGCCTCTGCCAAGAATCTTCGCAAACTGCATGCTACCATGTCCTCCCTCCTCACTCCCCCCCCACCCCCCCCTCCCTCATCTTTCTCTGCCGAAGACTTTGCGATCTTCTTTGAGGAAAAAGTGGAGAACATCCGCAGCTCCTTCTCCCAACCCCCACCCATTCCAAATGCTGAATCGAGAACCTCATCCTTCACTCTGTCATCTTTCTCTCCCATTACAGAAGCCGAGACCCTGACACTGGTAACGTCGAACCGTCCGACTACATGCCAGCTGGACCAGCTACCCTCCCCACTCCTCCAGACCATAGCACCAGACATCCTCCCATTCCTAACTGCAACCATCAACTCCTCACTCAACTCGGGGGTGGTCCCCACCTCCCTAAAACAAGCCAGAGTCACGCCCCTCATAAAAAAACCATCCCTGAACCCTACCGTCATAGGCAACTACCGTCCTGTCTCTCTTCTCTCCTTCCTTTCTAAAACACTTGAACGTGCTGTATCCAACCAACTTACTGCTTATCTCTTACAGAATGACCTCCTAGACCCTAATCAGTCAGGCTTCAGAACTGGTCACTCCACAGAGACAGCCCTCATTGCGGTCACAGAGGCACTTCACTTAGCAAAAGCGAAAGGCCTCTCCTCTGTCCTGATTCTCCTAGATCTATCTGCAGCCTTCGACACAGTCAACCACCAGATCCTCCTCGCGGCCCTCACAGGAATGGGAGTGGCTGGCTCTGCGCTGACATGGTTGTCATCATACCTCAATGACCGCTCCTACCAAGTGTCATGGAGAGGGACCCTGTCGGCCACCCGCCCCCTGCGGACGGGTGTCCCCCAGGGCTCGGTTTTAGGACCCCTTCTCTTCTCCCTCTACACTAAATCACTGGGTAACATTATCACGTCTCATGGCTTCTCCTACCACTGTTATGCCGACGATACTCAACTCTTCCTCTCCTTCCCTCCCTCAGATATCCACGTCTCTGAGCGGATCTCGGCCTGTCTGTCCGACATCTCCGCCTGGATGAGGACCAACCACCTCAAACTGAACCTAAGCAAAACAGAATTGCTCCACCTGCCGGCCAAATCCTCCCCCCTGACAGACCTTTCCATCACAGTCGAGAATGCAGCTGTGACCGCATCCCCGACCGCCAAGAACCTTGGTGTTGTCCTCGACGACCAGTTGAACTTCTCTGCTCACATCGCAGCGACAACCAGAACCTGCCGATTCCTCCTGAGCAACGTCAGAAGGATCCGCCCCTTCCTGACAAAAGAAGCCACCCAACTCCTCGTCCAATCAACAGTCATCTCCCGCTCGACTACTGCAACGCACTGCTCGCTGGCCTCCCGGCCACTGCCACTAAGCCTCTTCAACTCATTCAGAACGCAGCGGCCCGCCTGATCTCAAACCTACCGAAGTCGGCCCATGTCACCCCACTTCTTAGGGACCTGCACTGGCTCCCCATTGCTGCACGAATCCGCTTCAAGGCCCTCGACCTAGCATACCGTGCGGCAAAGGGAACTGCTCCCGCCTACCTCCGGTCAATGGTCTCTAACTACACACCCTCAAGACCCCTACGCTCTGCATCTTCTGGCCGCCTCAGACCTACTCCTATCCAAGCTCCGGGAGGGTCATCAAAGAGAAGTCGCCTATTCTCAATCCTTGCCCCACAATGGTGGAATGAACTACCCACCCCAGTTAGGACAGCCGAAACACGTCCAATCTTTCGCCGTCGACTAAAGACGCACTTCTTCAACCATTATCTGAATTAAAAAAGAAAAGAAAAAAAAATTATTATCTAACCCTAACTAACCATACTGTCATGCACTTGTCCTAATAAACTAACCTACACTGTAGCACTCAACACTTTGATGAACATTGTTACTCAGCTGATAGAGTTGTGCCCTTCCTGATGGCTTGTCGTACAGAACTTGTAAGTCGCTTTGGATAAAAGCGTCAGCTAAATGACTAAATGTAAATGTAAATGTAAATGTAAAAAACAACGCCGATTTTCTATGGAGAGAGAAGCTATACCAATGACAAGACAATTCACACACAACACGCGTCGTATCCTCAATGTATTGCAGCAACACACGTTTTGGAAACATCGTTATTACAAAACATTTAGAAGGGAAGGAAAGAAGAAGTGTTTAAAGTCCGGTCAGGACTCCTACCTCCACCCTGAGCGCAGGCCGAGAGAACTGCAACACTGGTTAACTGGACACAGAGTTGAACCTGGCATCTCCTGCGTTGGTGACGAGGGTAATGTCCGCTACGCCACCCAGCCGCCGTTCTCCATGTTGACGAAGTCCTCGCTGGCATGGCACCCGGGTGTAGGGTCGACTAACATCCTCTGTCAAAGATGACGTCGTAGTCAGAGTGTTTAAGGCATGTTACAGTCACAGTAACGTTCAACAGTGTAGCATTAAGCTAACAGCCGCCCGACTGATAGCAACAAGCTAACGTTTCCTAGCCTAGTGACACAACGGGCTAGCGCCGCAGCTAACAGCTGACTGGCTAACAACAGTAGGCCACAAACTAGCACGCAAGCTAAGCAGCTATCACCTGAACTGTACACAACAACATAACAAGCCACACTTCAGACAGGCCGCCGTCCGAGTCCCTCCTCATCCTAAGAGAGAAGAGAAAAAGAAATGTCAAACACAGTTTTCAACTGTGATTTACCAGACATACAGCGGAGCCGGCACAATTCCCATCCGGGCTGCAGCCGACTTGAGCATGGAAGTACCGATAAAGAAGATCCATACCCACTTTTCCTCATTAGGGTGTACTCTCACTCATGTGAAATATGGGGCCTGCACGGGACAGAGAAGCATCCGCTTGTCCAGAGAATCCCGGGTTCAACCAGGTCTCGGTCGCGGCCCACTAGTTTGACCATCATGGGCGTCAGACCAAGATCCTCCGTCCGCCGCTTAAGAAGCCGAGCAGAGGACCCCAATCTGGGGCCGGCCTTCGTAAAATTGTCAGCTAGCCCCCATAGCACTAGCAGACAACTAGTGCTCGCAAGCAAAACATTACTCACCCAGCTCGGAAGCAACCAGTTTCTCACAACAGCCGGTGCCTCCCACAGTCCAGCTGTATGACCGGAGGTTCAATACCCATCCAGCCGCAGCAAGGAGGACTGCAGGTGGGGAGTATATCAGCGACGCGAGCCCCTAATACGAAAAAGCCGGTGGAGGTCAGAATGATCATCATCTTCCAGACTGGTCAGACGGATGTTGGTATGTAAAGGTACATTGTGAGGTTTTATTCAGTGCATATACACTGGAGCGAGATATGTGCGGAAGCTAGCATGATATAGAACTTGGTGTTATGGTAGACTCAGACCTAAGCTTTAAATCACAATCAACAAGTTGACAAAAACATAATTCTTCCACCTTAGAAACATAGCTAAAGTACGGCCATTTATAAATCAAAAGGACGCTGAAAACCAGATCCATGCCTTTATCTCAAGCCGACTTGACTACTATAATGCACTCCTTACCGGCCTCCCCGAAAAAATACGATGATAACTATTTTATTGCAATGCACTATTGCATTATTTTATTCTATTTTACTAACTATTTTATTGCACTGCACTATTTTACTTTGTATCAGTGATAATCAAACCGTAAACAAAGACGCATATTAACACTTTCAGCGCCAGATGGCACTGTTTACTGTTACTGTTGAAAGGCCAGCGCCTTTTAACATGGGGATACGTGGCTGTGTTTGCAGGCCTAAAGCTATATTATATATTATAGCTATGGATCTAATAATATAGTCGATTGTCATTGAGTTTCTTCCGGTCAAGATGCAAAAAACAGATAATTTTTCCATCCAGACATTTCCGTTTTATACCGTCGTGAATATGAGTGTAGTTTCAGGGTGGTCTGGTGTCATTTCCAAACACATCGTTTCAAATGGAGTGCAATAGCGGCCGCAAGGTGTTAGGCGGCGGTATTGGACTTTTGATATCTCAGACCCATCCCCAGTGATAACACAGGCTGCCGGCATGTCTTTATGAATGGAAATATCGAATAAAAGAAACAACGATAAAAACCCGACTATACTCTTGTTTTCGGGGGGCCTGGCTGATTGATTGATTGAAACGTTTATTAACAGATTGCAGAATGGGTACAGTACAGTACAGCTCAATACATACAATTGTTAAGGGGATGCAGACCAGAGAAAGACTTTCGTCTTGTTTACATCAGGGTCCCCCATTTTCAATTCATCATAACATATATGACATACATGACATACAGATAGATAGACAGTACTGCTACATCTATACATTTATGACATATCAGATTTGCAAATACAGTACTGTTTGTGTCATACAAAAAGTGTCCAGAAAAAGAGTGTATATACATTTGACGTAGAAACTGTACATTGGGGAGGTTGGGTGGGTGTTGTGGGGTCAGGGCCGCCTCAGGGGGTGTGCGAGCAGTGCGGTCGCAGAGGGCCTCGCGGGAAGGGGGGCCTCGCAAAAAAAAAGAAAAAAAATTATTTATTATTTTATTTATTTTTTTGTTTTATTTTTTTTATTTTTTTTTGCGAGGCCCCCCTTCCCGCGAGGCCCTTTTTCATCACAGACCTAAAATCTAGTTTTGCTTATATGCTTATATATTTCACATTAGACACGTTTGTAGAATGTGTCTGACTTGTTCCTGGCTCTGCGGCGCTGCAGCAGACATACTCACTATTGGAGCTCTGGGGCTCTGCAGCAGACATACTATTGGTTTCAACGAAGGGAGGGGTTACATATGTACATTCGGCCGGCGTGCGTCAGCTGCGTTTGACTATTTCGCACGTGCAGCATTGGAGGTTATGCTTATGCCAGCCAAAACGAAGAGGACGGTCGTTCGGCAGATGGACTGAAGATGAAAGGTGTTGCATGTTAGACAGTTCAGTCAGGCTAGCCATGTCGGCTTAGCTAAAGGCAGGGACAGCTAGTTAGCTTTAGCTACGTTATAATATTGAGTGCTAACGTGTGGTTCAGTCGGGATAGCCATGTCGGCTAGTAGCTAGCTTAGCTAAAGGCTAACTAGCGTTAGTTAACCTAGAGAGAGCGCGTGCAGCATTGTTATGCCAAGATGAAGAGGACGGTCGTTCGGCAGATGAACTTCGTCAACTCCACACTGTTGTCTCCATCCTCTTGGCCGTTTGGTGAGTTTTTAATGCACTCTATTCTATTCCCGCCGTGGATATATCTCTCTCTCTCTCTCTCTCTCGGGCCGGCTAGCTATCGTGGCTAAGGCTAACGTTATGTTGGCTAACGTTATGTTGAGCCAAGCGGGCCGGCTAGCTAACGTAGCTAACGTTATATTGAGCCAAACGGGCCGGCTAGCTGTTGTAGCTAATGTTATATTGAGCCAAAGTGGGCCGGCTAGCTAACGTAGCTAACGTTATATTGAGCCAAACGGGCCGGCTAGCTGTTGTAGCTAACGTTATGTTGAGCCAAGCGGGCCGGCTAGCTAACGTAGCTAACGTTATTGTTACAAAGGGTCAGATTAAACCGAATATATATATTTATTGCTTGATATCCCTTGTATAATATTTGTATATCGTTTGATATCCCTTGTATATTCTTTGTATATATACACGGAATATCCCTTTACCTAGGTACAAGCCAGACCATAATATTCGTTCTCCTATTGGACAGCGACCCCTAGGCGCCAACGGCCATACCCCCAATGGCGAGTTCAAAGCCACCGCCAAGGCTTGTCTCAACATGTCCAGATTTGCGCAGTAATACGAGACAGAACTGAGGTTGGCACTAGATTATTCACCTTACGTATAAATTCGGCGCAGGTGGAAACAGCAGCAGTGCAGTTCATTCAGTTCATCATTCGTTCAAAGTAACGTATCGTCCTATCATTACTAGTAAAGCCTTCACCACGAGTCAACGACCAAGTGAAGTGAGCAACCTTGTGTCTAAATAGAGCACTTATAACATGTGCGAATAGGATAGTAAAAGTGTCAGAGTTTAGTGAAATAACGTCAAGTTCGATCTAGTTAATGTGAAGTATAGTGCACAGGAGAATCTACACCGGCGAATGCAGAGCCTTTTCCGGCTGGATTATATTGCTTTTGGTACTGTGGCTGCTGGAGCAGAGAACCGTCTACCCCACTGCTGTGTGGGATCTACCCTGTGAGGAGCACCATCGAGCCCGCCTCTAGGACCACAGAGGCTGGCTGGCTTTCGTCCATGCTGTCGCGCATACTGGATTATAGCTGTTGCTTTTGTCTGCCGATCAGGGGAGTACAGTACCGCCTCCCATAGCTGGAGCTTATTTATTCCTCGTTGACCCAGACTTTGCATCCGAACATTCCTCTGCCCTGCTGGCTTACAACCGGAGGGAACCCCCTAGTGTCTCCAGCTGACTACGAGTGTGCCTTATGTAATTCTTATGCTACAGGTGGCGTCAGTTATACCCATCTTATTATGCTCATGGACTTACGCTCTTGACCTACTTAAGTGTTCTTCGCCTTATAAGCACAATTCATAATTCTCATTCTGTAACCTATCGTTGTTGCTATAATAATAAATCCCTCCAAATAGAACTTTAGGTGTCATTGTTGTATTCTTGTGTGGGTGTTCACCAGATATACCGTGTACTGTATGGCCAGTAATTAAAGTACATAACTAAGTAGTGGTTTAATAATACCATACTCTCAATACAGTCAGGGAATTGTACCCCTCAGTTACAATTATATTGAGCCAAACGGGCCGGCTAGCTGTTGTAGCTAATGTTATATTGAGCCAAAGCGGGCCGGCTAGCTAACGTAGCTAACGTTATATTGAGCCAAACGGGCCGGCTAGCTGTTGTAGCTAATGTTATATTGAGCCAAGCGGGCCGGCTAGCTAACGTAGCTTTTTTTTTTATCCACTTTTTCTCCCATTTTTCTACATTTTCTCCCATCCCAATTTCGTATCATCCAATTCAACCCTCCCCTGTCACGAACGCTGTTTCTTGCCTCCCACAAGCCGGCTGCAATGTGGACTAAGTCATACATAGCACAAGTCCCCTCCGGTACTTGAAGTAACAGCAGTCGCATCTTTTCACCTGCGCAGCTCGATCTCTCAGTGGTGAGGAGTAACGTGTGGGAGGCTCACGCTGCCCCCGACACTTCCTGATTCCACTGCGCAGGTGCACCAACCGACCTGTAGGAGTCGCTGTCCACAACGCCCGATCCCCATTCATCAGTTTCCCACCCCCTAATAGTTTCAAGTTCAAGTTTCTTTAATAGTTGTCATACAGAAGTACAGAATACTTTCATACAAAATGCTTCTTACTGTTACGCTCCAGAGACTGTGCTAGACAAGATAGTATCAAATAACATAGTATAGCATGTAATTTAGAAGTAGAAAATGAGGTCACAGTGTTCGGTATAGACATATGTACAATGTTCGATGCAGAATAGACGTAACTGAGTTACCATATAATATACAATACTATGCAGTGTACTAATGTACAGTACTATATAGTGCAAAGCAGAAATGGGATGAGGTACAATGTAGGTACAATTTACAGTAAGGTGTACGAGTTGTAGTGCAATCCTTCATCAATAAATATAAAGTGTGGGGAGTGGGTGCTACAGTGTGTTTGTTTAAAGTGAGTGTGTGCTATAAAGTGAGTGTGTGCTATAAAGTGTGTGGAGTGGGTGCTACAGTGTGTTTGTTTAAAGTGAGTGTGTGCGTGTGGATGTGTGTGCTATGTGCGTTTGATGGTTGTTGTTGTGTAGTGTTCATTGTTCGTTTAGCAGCCTGATGGCCTGGGGATAGAAGCTTCTTCTGAGTCTTTCTGTGCTCACCTTGAGACTCCGGTATCGCTTGCCTGACCGCAGCAGTTCAAAGAGGCAGTTGTTCGGGTGACTGGAGTCCTTAATGATTCTCTTAGCCTTGCCCCTGCAACGCTTGTTGTAAATGTTCTGGAGGGTGGGGAGCCCCCCTCCAATTGTGCGTTCGGCTGAACGTGTCACTCTTTGTAGTCTGCTTCGGTCTTGTGCAGTGCTATTCCCAAACCAGGAGGTGATGTTGCCAGTCAGGATGCTCTCTATTGTACATGAGTAGAAGTTCTTAAGGATCTTCTGACTGACTTGGAACTTCCTTAGGCGCCTGAGGAAGTAGAGGCGTTGTCGTGCCTTCTTCACAACACTGTCAATGTGTGTGGTCCATGTCAAGTCCTCGGATATGTGGGCTCCGAGGTACTTAAAGCTGTTGACTCTCTCAACCGGTGCCCCGTCGATGCTGAGGGGGCTGTAGTCCTCTCTACGGCCAATGTGTATTAGTACGGACGACCGGCTAAACTGAAAGCAAATGTGGAGCGCTGGGCTCGAACAGGCGAGCCCAGTGTCTCCAGATTTCGTGGCGAGCGCCTTGCCCACTACGCCACGTAGCCGCCCGGCTAGCTAACGTAGCTAACGTTATATTGAGCCAAACGGGCCGGATAGCTGTTGTAGCTAATGTTATATTGAGCCAAGCGGGCCGGCTAGCTAACGTAGCTAACGTTATATTGAGCCAAACAGGCCGGCTAGCTGTTGTAGCTAATGTTATATTGAGCCAAAGTGGGCCGGCTAGCTAACGTAGCTAACGTTATATTGAGCCAAACGGGCCGGCTAGCTGTTGTAGCTAATGTTATATTGAGCCAAAGCGGGCCGGCTAGCTAACGTAGCTAACGTTATATTGAGCCAAACGGGCCGGCTAGCTGTTGTAGCTAACGGTGTGTACCTGGTGTCAGTACCTGGCTACTCTATTTGCAGTTAGCCTATTTAGCTGATGTCGGCCGTTGGCTCCTTGCTACTTGTTTTCTCTGGTATAGACCCTTTTCTCTTTGGATTTAAGTGTTGATCTTTGTCCTTTTGGATCTATGTATATTCATGTTGCCTTTGTGAAGTTATCTTTTCCTTCTGTTTTGTTCTTCCATTAAAAGTTGAATATCCTTTAGGGGCTCATCTTAGCTGTCTTGCTTATCTCTCTCATACATGCTCTCTCTCTCTAACACACACACACACAGACATGCTCTCTCTCTCTAACACACAAACACACATGCTCTCTCTCTCTCTCTCTTTCTAACACACACAGACATGCTCTATATCTCTCTCTAACACACAAAATGACATGCTCTCTCTCTCTATATTTCTCTCTCTTTCTAACACACATATACATGCTCTCTCTCTAACACACACACACAAACAGACATGCTCTCTCTCTATCTCTCTCTTTCTAACACACACAGACATGCTCTATCTATCTCTCTCTCTTCAATTCAAATGGGCTTTTTTTCACATTCTTGTATTTCTCCCAGTAGGTATGGGAGTTTTGAGTTATTGTCCATGTTTTCAAAGTCTCTTTGGGTGTTTGCAATTTGTGGGAAGTATATGTCTTGGTATAGTGGGCAGGTTGTTAAGAAGTGGAGCTCGGTTTCCACCTCATCTTGTGTGCAGTGGGTCTGTCTTCGCTTGGGAGCCAGGTCTGCCTATGGCGGCCTTTCTCGATGGCTAGGCTGTGCTCGCTGAGTCTGTACCTAGTCAAGGATCTTCTTAGTATTGGGTCAGTCACAGTGCTCAGGTATTCTGCCACTGTGTACTCTCTGTTTAGGGCCAAATAGCATTTCAATTTGCTCTGGTTTTGGGTTGTTTCTTTCCAATGTGTCTCTCTCTCTCTCTCTCTCTCTCTCTCTCTGGCCTTGCTCTGGTGGAGGGTCAGGGGCATTGCCGGGTCTGTGCAGCGATAACACTGTATATTGACTGTAGAACGGGAGCTCTCTCTCGCTCTCTCTCTTGCTATATGTTGACTGTATCATGCCCAGCCTCGGGCAGCGCTATTATTTAAGAATATGTTGACTGTATGACATTTTTTTCTTTTTTTTCTTTTTTTTACCTTTTAGGGGCTCGCGTTTAAATCTCGCACAGGGCCTCGCATTTCTCCCAGGCGGCCCTGGGTGGGGTTGGGTAGGTGGGTGGGGGCTGTACATTGGAGGTGGGGGGGGGGGGGGGGTTGGGTAGGGGGGGGGGGCACTGTACACTGTACATTGGAATACTGACACAGCCATACTTGGTCATTTACTGTACAACTGGCGCTCAACGTTCGGCGAGTTAACCCTAGATCTTAGATCCTAATATGAAAAATTATGTGATTTAATGTTCTATGTCTTACCTTGACTTTGTCTATTTTACTGCTATCTATTTTATGCTTTATGTCTGCACTTTATGCATTGCTCTTGATCTGCTAATGTTGTGCTCATTTTATGCCTGTCTTTTTGTACTGCTGTGAAGAACTTTGAGCTGCAATTATTGTATGAAAGGTGCTATACACAGGGTATCTGCAGGTTTAGCCCAGTCAGATTTAAGGCTTTTTAAGACTTTTTAATGCCACTCAGAATTAAATTTAATACCAATTTCACAATAACAAAATGGCAAAAATCATGCAACGACACCAATTAGTTTAAGTTTAGGGACACGTTGGTCCAAAGATGTTTATTAAAAAATAACTTGGAAACTTAAAAATCTTGAACTTAAAGGAGTAACTGGATTGGATGAATTTCAACAAAGGAGTGACCAAACATAAATAGCAAATATAGCTATACAAAATATACCAGGGGCCAAGCAGCAAGTGCAACAGCCACATTTCCGTCAGAACACATACTACCATAGGACTGATACCTGTAAGAACACATGATTATCACCATAGGACTGATACCTGTCAGAACACATAACTATTACCACCCTCCCCAGGCAGGGTTTGTACACCTTTTCCAAGGCAAAATGCAAGCACTTTTCAAGCATTTTCAAGGTGCATTTTCAAGATTTTCCAGCATCTTATGCGGCTGTGGTAAATTAAATATTTACTCAAAATGATTATTTCACTTCTTCCATCACATTAAATCAGATGTTATTGTGCTAAACAACCAAAATTATGTAGACTTGGCATCATATATAACCTGGCTGAGCCGATCTGTTATGCAGTAACGTACTGTATATCTGTATGTCATAAATGTCATGATGAATTGAACATGGGGGACCCTGATGTAAACAAGACAAACGTCTTTCTCTGGTCTGCATCCCCTTAACAATTGTGTGTATTGAGCCGTACTGTATTGTACCCATTCTGCAATCTGTTAATAAAGTTTTCAATCAATCAATTAATCAACTCCACTGCAAGCTACTCCACTGGCTGCTCTGGCTCTCACTACACGGCTGGCTGTTGATGTGGATGTAGCTGTGCTGCTTGATGCATTGCTTGTCTGCTGGAAATAATCCACTAATGCAGGACCTGGATTTAGACGTGCTTTCATCAGAATTTGATGCTTCTTCCCTAAATAAAAATGAGCAGCATGTTATAAATAAAACAAAGTGTTTTATTAATTTAATCTCACTGGTTGCACTTAACTTTAAGAGTGTTTATTGTGGGCGCCCCAGTGGCGAACCACATAGCGCACTCAGCCGCGACACGGCCGACCCGGGTTCGACTCCCGAACCCGTCGTTATTTGCCGAATGTCTTCCCCCCGCTCTGTCTCCCATTCCTCATCTGTCTCTCCCTACTGGACTTCCCAGTAGAAATAAAGCGATAAAACGCCAAAATAAAAAAAAATAAGAGTGTTTATTGTTTAATGTTGACATCTAATGCCTATGAATTTTAGAGCCTAATGATGGCCTGGAATGAACTAACTACCTTAACATTATTATCCATGTAATTAACTGTAAAGTTCACGTTAGCTGTTAGATTGCATATTCCATAAATAAACATGCTAAAATTGGCCTGGCTCGTCACGTTTGATTGAAAACGTTATTAACAGATTGCAGAATGGGTACAATACAGTACGGCTCAATACACACAATTGTTAAGGGGATGCAGACCAGAGAAATACTTTCGTCTTGTTTACATCAGGGTGCCCCATTTTCAATTCATCATAACATTTATGACATACACGACATACAGGTAGACAGTACGTTACTGCGTTCCAACCTACAACTGCTCCACACCAGTCTCCGTAAATGTTCCGTTATAAAAATAAAATACCATTTCAATACACAACAAGTTTTCGTGTTTTGAAATACATGAAAGGAAATTAGCTAACGTTGATTTGCCTAACGTTAAGCTATGCTACAACACTGCAGTGAAAAACAGAGTCCGGTAAACACGAGTTTGTAATTCCAATAGTGTATTCTGCCTGTTACTTGACTATTTCGATTATTGAAGTGGTATTTTTATAACAAACATTTACGGAGACAGGTGTGGAGCACTTGTAGTCTCGAACTTAGTTACCTGGCGAGCCAGGCCGATACACGTTAATAACACCCATGGCTCAGTGGCTCACCTTTCAACGTGGCTCGAACGTGCAGACTCCCACATGGTAAAAATCCTTTCTGCATATTTTGCACACGGCTACTCAAGGATGTTCTCCTCTTTTTAACCATGAATTATATTTGATATCTCCGAGCCAGAACTCATTAAAACGGCAGCCTCCCGGCATTTTGACCACACACGCGCGCACTGTTCTCAGATGGCACAGGTAAAAACACTACGGGTAGAGCCGAGCCACATTTCATTTTGCGTGAAAGGCGAAAGCAAATCCCCAGATTTCATAATAAAACATGACATGGCATTTTATCTTTCCTTTCTATGGCATTTTTAAGACCTCTGAAAATGGATTTAAGACATTTTAAGACAAACTAAGGCCTTAATTATTGATAACCCAATTTAAGACTTTTTAAGACTTTTTAAGGATCCGCGGACACCCTGTATACAAACAGTGTATTATTATTATTATTATTATTATTATTATTATTATTATTATTATTATTATTATTATTATTATAAATTATTATAGTTTGCTTCATTAACCCTTTATCTGCCAGAGATTATTCTGATCTTAATCCCTTCTCTGCCACCACTGTAAGTCTATGGAGATGTTCCCCTTCTTTGCAGGGCTATAACTTTTTAAATTGTATTGCTAAATTGACATTACTATGGCCCATTCAACATCAAGTATCTATCGTTTAGGATGTAGCAACGTTCTACTTTTTCATTCACACATTCATACTAAAATACGGTCTAAAGTATAAATATGTTTTTATCGTTTTCTGCAGCATTCTGCAGAACGTGAGTTATAGCCATAAATGCATATATTGATGATCAAATACAGTTTGATAGCGATCGACGCCAGATACAAAATTTCAACTGTACATGGTCCTAGACATTATGACTTATCATCTGATGTTGACCGGAGGGGGGGGGGGGGTCGTTTATAATTCCGTGGCCCACGTTAAATCATTTATGTAGTATGGGTGATATATAGATATTGTTTATTGTTTATTTTATTATTTTAGATCAGAGCAGTTTGTATCGAAAATAATAATCAAACACGCTGAAACTCACCGCAGCTTCCTCGTAGCATTGGGCGATCAGCGTGGAGCAAAAAGTTCGCTATTATGGGATGTTGATCTAGATGAACCATTTCCGGGTTGTATAATACTATATACGTCCAAATAACGTTGTTTATTGAGTTAGGGCAACCGATCGATTATCCAGTGTGTCGAGATGGAGCCCCGGGAGCGATAGCGAGTGGCCGGACAAAATATGGGTGAGCACCACTTCCGGCCGCTCACTTCCGGTTTTGGCATTCGCCGATCGGCCACCAGATGGCGGTCTTGAACCGTTGGAGAGTTGAGAGGAGATCTACAGCACCCGTCAAGTTTCCGTGGGTGAAATATGATTGCCATGACAGATTTTTGAAATATTGATCTCAAAGACGCTGTACGACGTCATTGGCAGATTACGCATGGCGAGGAATGACGTCTTAACACGTCATTGGCGATTAAAGGGTTAATTAAAGGGTGTGAATTTAAGTGTTCTCTACTGCCTTTTGTCTGCTTTAAGGTGGTGGTATAAGTTAAAGGTTGTGGTGTCTCCTACAATCCTAAATCCGCCCCTGTCCTACAACGACTCTGTTGCGCCAAAATTAAGACGTTACACAGCTGATACCAATTGTATTATCAATGCACGGCTAATTAAGTGTTTTATATTACATCGGTCCGCAACCCGATGGTTGGGGACCTCTGCTCCGTTATGCACAAGTTTATAGACTTTCGGAGTGCGTATATTATTCAATGAGACTGCCAGCCAGCTTTTGCTCGACGGAGAAATACAATTTCAATTGTGACGAGAGAAGATCATCTCCCGAGTCAAATACAATTGAACACAAACCAAACGGTTCCAAAGATATTATTGTATTGCGGCAAATCTTCACCCTGCAATGGATTTTGGTGCGTCTATGAACAACACTAAGAATTGAAAATGGGGGACCCTGATGTAAACAAGACAAACGTCTTTCTCTGGTCTGCATCCCCTTAATTGTGTGTATTGAGCCATACTGTATTGTACCCATTCTGCAATCTGTTAAATAAAGTTTTCATTCATTCATTCTCATCTCCTCTCTCATCTGTGCGTCTCCTCTCCGACACCCGAGACAGCAGGGAGCACTGTCAGCCAGTCACAGTGGCCACTCCCCTCAGACGCAACTGTAGTATTTCACACAGCGAGGAAAATAATACAGTCGGGCAATCTAACAAGAATTAACGTATTTACAAGTGTGTCAGTGTAATGGTGAAGTCAAGTGCTTTGAGCAGGATACACTTATAACTTATATTATAGTTACAGTATATAAAAATACCATTTTTACTTTTGTGCAGTAACTGAAGCTGCCACTAGGGGGTGCTGCGGCACCTGCCGCACCCCCTGTTCCAACGTGCCTGAAGGCAGGGATGCGTTGCTCATGGGACGGGGTTGTACGACGTGCAACCATGCTTTGTGAGCAGAAGCGAGTGCACGCACATGCACGGATGTGCACGCGCGTGCACACAGAAATGCGCTGCACTCGACTGATGCGCCAACTGGCAGTACCCACCTGGCTACTTTGCATATCAATAGCGCCGGTCGTCAGGTGTTACATTCCATTCGTAGAGGCAATTAGGCACTGTCTTTAGTCTGTCCTTATGCGAGGGAACATTTATGCGCATGCACGGGAGCGCGTGTGCACGTGGCGTCATTAGCGTGCGTGCAACCAGTGTTGATATGAGCAACGCATCACTGCTTAAAGGCCCAATCATGGATCCAAACAGAAAAAAATTGGTAACTTATTACTATACTCTAGTAACTAGAGTATAGTAATACTAGAGTCTAGTTGATTGAGTCAGCTATTGTTACGAAGACTAACACTAGACCAACAGGTAAATATGAACTTTTAATAGTATTTGCTGTTTTTTGTGGCTATAAAAGGTTTGTTTTGGTGATTCAGATTCAGATTCAGATTACTTTATTCACCATATTGTTTACACAAATGGAACGTGATATGACATTTCAGTGCATAACTTTTTTCACAAATAAGAATAATAAGAATAATAAATAATAATAAAGTGCAAAAACAGGACAGAACAGTGAGACTATGATAAGACAATAAAGTGCAGTGGTTGGAGACATGTTTACAGTGCAGAACAAAGTTAAAAAGTCCAAAAGTCCAGCCCTATACATATTAGTGTAAAGTAGACCTTTGATGTTCCATGAATCAGATTTTCTATCTACAGATCAAACTCAACAATGAGTGTTAGAATAACTGCTTCCTCTTGCCTCCATTTTGTGGACATACACAGATGCACGCACACACACACACACACACACACACACACACACACACACACACACACACACACACACACACACACACACACACACACACACCGAAATAGAGAAACATACTCGCAGTGAGACAGAGAGAGTCATAGAGTCAGAAATGTAGCGAAATGTAGCGAGCCAACAGGCATCCTCAACACCTTATATTAACAGTTCTCTTCTGGATCCAGATATAATTTATCCGCATTACACCCGGTATAGAAAATGCATATATAAACAAGTGGGCCTCCATTCTGATTATGCCTCTCCCCTACCTGACACAGGGGCTGGTTTATTCATGCACCTTTGTATGTGGATAACGCTATTGACGAGAATACTCTTTGACAGGTTGGTCTGGACATGGATATTTCACTTTGGAATTTGACCCTGTGGTGAATGTGTGTGTGTGTGTGTGTGTGTGTGTGTGTGTGTGTGTGTGTGTGTGTGTGTGTGTGTGTGTGTGTGTGTGTGTGTGTGTGTGTGTGAGGGACAGTGAGAAAGATAGATAGATAAATATGTGTGTGAGAGAGAGAGAAAGATAGATACATTTGTGTGTGTTTGTGTGTATGTGAGAGAGAGAAAGTGTGTGTGTGTGTGTGTGTGTGTGTGTGTGTGTGTGTGTGTGTGAGAGAGAAAGAAATATGGATAAATGTGTGTGTGTGTGTGTGTGTGTGTGTGTGTGTGTGTGTGTGTGTGTGTGTGTGTGTGTGTGTGTGTGTGTGTGTGTGTGTGAGAGAGAGAAAGATAGATACATGTGTGTGTGTATGAGAGAGAGAGAAAGATAGATACACACAGCGTGTGTGTGTGTGTGTGTGTGTGTGTGTGTGTGTGTGTGTGTGTGTGTGTGTGCGCGTGCCCCCCCCCCCCTGCCCGCACATTCATGGACGGGGGCATTGCTGTGCAGTGCCAAGCTCAGGTCATGTTATTTTGCATACAACCCAGGATTAAGATGTCCCCTTGTCCAGGGAGGTTTCTGTCTGTCCACCAGAAGCGTCATGGCTCAACATTAGTACTGCTTTGAAGTGCTTTTTTCGAGACATATATTCGGACGTTGTCTATATGGATTATGTCTACAGTATATTCCCGGAACTGTCATTTCAATGTAGAGCTCCGCTTTAAAGCAACGTCTTGGCCGAGAATTATCTTTAATCCATGTCCGTGAAATCGGCCCACCACATTGCAGCGTGCCATGAAGCCACAGGCCTGTTTGATGTTCCCTTCATGTAACAAAGTGAGATCACTGTGAATTACTGGTGCTTATTGTTTATGTGGTTTAAAATGCTTCTGTAGGCAAGGTCACCTTTTGGTCATGTGTTTTGCAGTGATACCCTGAGCATAGTAAAGTATAACCATCTGGCTTCCAATTCCCATGTTTTATTATTTCTTTTTTACTGGAAAATCAAATCAACGACAGCAACATGGGCAGATCGAGAGCTAATTAGAACGTGGAGCAAACAGACAAACAAAACAAAACAGACACAAATGATGAGCGAGAGAAAAAACAATAAAATCCGCAAAGCCGAGACGCGGGGAGGGGCAAGTGCGTCCGGCAACCAGCAGGCAATAACAGCGGCAGCGACGATCCTACGAGTCATCAGTTGAAAATAAGCATACAACGGGACCCAGACTCATTCCGTCGTGCCCGCCGGCGGAACAGACGAAGGTCACGGCACTTTGCGAGGGTCTAGCGGCTCGGGGCTGCATTTCTCGCCAAACATATTATACATAGAATTAAAGCCCTATTTGTTGCCGTTCGAATGCCACCTCACTCGACCAAATCTGCGCCTCGGTTCTCGAGTTCCATGACGATATGTCAGGCGTGCAACTTTTTACGCGTGAGCGTCAGATTACCACCCCGGACTCCCGGCGCTCTAGAACTGTCAATCATCCACCAATTGTGAAGATTATTGGTCAGGGTTGTAGCCAATGAGTGTCCCTTTCCAATGATACCCGAATGGGGTGCGAATAAGGGATCTAGGTGAAAGGTGACGAGCGAAAACCAGAAGTGAAGAATATTTTGCTGCACATGCTAATGCCGAGCTTCGCTGCAGCTCATTTAGCCCTCAGACGGGGGAAGACGTGGATAGTGTAATTTAATGTAATAGAGAGAAAGGAAATGGTTCCGCATTTAGCTTTATTGCTCAACCTTGTGAGAATGGGGAAGAAGACACTTCATTAGGTTAGCCCCAAGACACTTCATTAACAGGCCCCATCTATATTTATTTGATTTATATTTATATATATCGTACGACCTGTGTACTATATTTATATTTGATAAGGAGTGTTTAAAATCCACAGAGGCGTTGCCGCAGGGGGTCGGACCTGGCATTTGAAGCAAGCCGCTACCGACGTGCTCCGTTCCCTACGTATTAAACTTTCATAATCCCTCCTGCCAAAGTAGCCTTTTTCATGTACTTGCGGGAAAGGAAAAGTACAGACATACGAAATATTTCTTGCCAATGGGCATAGAAAGAAATCAGAGAGAGAGAAAAAGACTGAGAGAGGCACACACACACACAGACACACACAGACAGAACGAAACACACACACAAGAAACAGAGAGAGACATGCCATATTGAGACAGAGAGAGTCATCCATGACACCTTGTATTAATAATTGATCCACAATACACCTGGCATTAAATATGCATCTCCAATAACCACATGGAAAACTGATGTGCTCGTTCCGCTGCAAAATAAAACTGTGTATAACCAACATACCAGCTTTCCCTCACGGTTCAGCAGGCAGCCAGACGAATCCGTTTGTCTACCTTTAAAGGAACTTTCCACCTAAAAAAAGAAAGCTGATTTATTCTGACTGCAATCTCACACATATCCCCAAACCTACAAATAGAAATGTTTGCCTGGGTTGAAAGAGCTGGAATGTGTGGTGTCACATAGTCCAGTAAGTATTAAAGCTCAGTTAAATTATGAAAATGAAAAAGAATGTCAAGAGATACTTTATTTTCCATTTGCATTATTTCACTGAGCTGTATCTAATAGTTCCTGGAATGTGTGGCATCATAATGACATCACACGAATGGACATTTAATTGAAGGAATTTGGACAATACCGTTTGTAGTTTGGGGGTCTGTGTGAGATTATGGGTGTAATAAATTGGTTGTGGAGTGATTATTGCAAAGGAGAAGGTCAACACTTTGGGAGCCAATCAGTGATCGAATGATCAGAGCCTGCTTTGATTCAAAACACTGCAAGCTTAATCATTCAGTGTTATGCACCAACAGATGAAGCTCATGATGAGGTGAAAGAGGAACACCTAAGCCAAGTCATATCCAAAGTCCCTCATCATGACATGCTCATGGGACCTGAATGCTAAAGTAGGGGCTGATAATACTAATTATAAAAGGGCCATGGGAACATACAGCGGTGAACGGCTTGCAGACTTTAGCTTGAACAACAACTGTGTCATCGGAGGTACCATGTTTCCTCTCATCCACTAGCTCACATGGAGGTCACCAGATGGTACAACATTCAATCAGATCGACCATAATATCTATGTATTTATTATTTGTATACAATATATAGGCTGTCACATTATTTTCGAATTTCAAATTTAAATTAGAATTTACATAAAAACACGAGATTTGAACTTGAAGGGAGAAAATCAAATTACACTGAAATTCGAATTTTAATTACAATTCTGCAACGAATTTCGAATAAAATGTTTTGTTAAAGTGACAGCCCTATATACAAATATATTTATTTATAGAGAAATATACCTTGGGAGTTCCCAGGTCGTCCTGTGTCCTAATACCCATGGGGACTGACTGTTTGTCTCCACAGTATATAGCTTGAAAATTCAAGGTCAGGAGATACAAGGTGTCTAGGTATTTATTAGCCCTGACAATCAATAGCTGAGTGCAATATTGACCGTGCCTGTGCCCCTGCTGTTGACTGCATTATATATTGTCCTAATCAGTGATAGTAGCTGCACTCACCCACCTGTTTGGAAACGCTGCTGGCGTGGAGCAAATGGGCACATGGAGAAACAGTTGTTGTTGATTTTTTTCAGCACAGATGTTCTGTTGTCTTCAAGGAGAACACCACACAATTTGATTATATCTTATTTTCATGGCCTAAGACGATTCAATCAATATTTGTGAACATGAGCTACACTCTCCCAAATTCAAAAACCAGAGAAGTATAAGAATCAAACTTGTGATGTCATCAAGTATAAAGTCTGGAGCCGCTTCATTGACGATGCATGGGAGACTGATTTTGTGGAGCCACAGAATGTTTGTTTTCTTTTCTTTTTATATCCTTTATTATATTGTAGTGTTCTTGGTTCTGAAACAGAAATTGTATGAATTCAGAACATTCCCCTCTGTGCCTCCAGTGTCATCTATAAAACCCTTTCCAATTCATTGTCTATGGAGCAGCTTTAGACTTTATACTTGATGACATCATACGTTTGAGGTTTAGCGCTCTCGTTTTTGAATTTGGGAGAGAATTGCTCATTTTCACTAATAATTTATTATCTTAGACCAGATGAATAACATGTATGAATTATGAAAATAGATGAAAATAAATCTATCCTTTTACATTTGGGCTTTTTGTTGCTTTTCGCCTGTTGAAACTGAACTGTGACCCCAAAACCGAGGTACGTACCAAACCGTGGCTTCTGTGAAGAACAATTGGGTTACACAATACTATACAGCACAAAATAGTTCTCCAATGATTAAAGAACCTCCAAAAAAGCAACCCCCCCCCCCCCCCACCATGGGTTTAATATCAACCACATTTGCTTTAAAACAAGAGTTCAATGAATTCCAGTAATTTTGCACTGTCAATTATGTAAGGGATAATGTATAGCTACGAGGTCATTGTCGCAAAATAATTGACCGACACAGAGTTTAGAACACAGAGGCGCCTCGCCGAGGTGTTCTTTAAACGTAGTGAAGGTCAATTATTTTGCGACAATGACCGAGTATAGCTATACATTATCCCGCTTATTACATGGCTAACTTACTAACAATATACCTAATTCATTTTACACCATCGACAAGACGAGATCAAATGCAGACGCAGTTCTGTTCTGTCGCTCCGCTGTCATCGCCGGCAGCTTCGTCAGCAGCCGGCAGTTGTGTCTGATTGGCTGCACTGATGCAGTGTGTTGTCAGTGGGCTTGATTGCTACAGCTGCGCACAGCGGTCATTATTGCTCGTCAGAGGTCCGTTATTGAGTAATAACGGACCTCTGATGAGCGCTATTGACCAATCACAATCAAGCATTTCGGCGAATGTTAAAATGCCATGTAATAATGCTAATTAATTAGTCTAGAGTTTGTCTTTTGTTTTGACAGTGGCAGAGATTTATGATAATATGGATTACTGATTGATCGTTATTATTATCTCTACTATATCGTATTGCAATCCATTCGCTGTTCCAACAACAAAACCTATAATCCAACCCTAGTGTTCTCAAAACAGAAAAAACCCAACGTGACGTTCAAAGGCAGCTTTTTCTTTGCTTTAATCAACATTCTGTCACAGCCTTCACTCCTCTTTGCTCGCACACCGTTGTAGATTGAAAACAAGCATTGACTTCTGCAACCTGTCTTCTGTTGTACAGTGCAGTAGCCGGCTGGATACAGAATTTGTGATTGGAATGTGAATATTTTATACATATGAATTATTCAGTTGATTGTAAACAGCTTTTAAACTTGGGTGTCCTCTCTGTTATGCTGCAGGCTGTGTCCTTGTAGAACGCATTCTCTCTCTCTCTCTCTCTCTCCCTCTCTCTCTCTCTCTTTCTCTCTCTCTCTCGCTCTCTCTCGCCCTCTCTCTCTCTCCCCCCTCTCTCTCTCTCTTAGTTAAAAGGTTGCCATGTTTAAATTGTTATATCCGACCATCAAGTTATGCTCTATAACATCAGAAACATTGTCAACATTGTATCTAATCAATAGGGAGTCAATAGGTTACTGTAGTGTCTTTCCATGCTAACTAAGAGGGAACACTGCGTGGGAACGTGCTGCAAAATTCAACAAACAACAGCACAATAGCAGTCTCTCAAATAGAGGCCTTGCACAGAATATTTGTGTAGTTCTCTTTCATCCAGCATGGGTGCCTGTAATGACTGGTAACCACTTGTGAAAGAAAATACCTCATTTCTGTGCAGTGGTAGAGCTAGAGCAGGTAAAACATTGAAAAAAGCTAAATATTAGGGCGACTGGGTGGCGTAGCGGAGATTGCGCTCGTCACCAATGCAAGATGCTGCGGTCTCGACTCCCGGAGTCAGCATTGCCTGCGGCTTGGGCCAGTCGTCATACTATCTCAATTGGCAGAGGTAGCGGGTGGAAGGTCAATGGGTGCGGATTGGACGTTGTGGACAGCGACTCCTACAGGTCGGTTGGGTGACGCCTGTACAGCAGAGTCAGGAAGTATCGGGGGCAGCGTGAGCCTCCCACGCGTTACTCCTCGCCACTGAGAGACCGCGCTGTCGGGTGAAAAGATGCGACAGGCTGCCTCCTCGTGTACCGGAGGGGACACGTGATGCAAGGCTTCTATCCTCACTACAGCCGACCAGTGGGAGGCATAGTCTAGCAACGTTCAAGATAGGGGAGGGGAGAATTGAAGGGAAAAATAATTGGAGATATACGAAATTGGGATGGGAGAAAAAGTAGAAAATAAGGAGAAAAGTGTAAAAAAAAAAGAAAAATGCTAAATATTATGGTTCCACTGTGAATTGTTTACTAGATCCAATGATAAAACACCAATGTATCAAATATTTTATGTGTTTCTCATATCATCAAGTTGTTTCTTCCAACATGAAGGTCAAATGGGCATTACAAACATTCTGTGTAATCATGGCTCACATGTATTGCTCGTGTAAAAGCAACGCAATGAGCATGTTCACCTCTTTGCAAAGCTGCCCATCATGGTCCCTTTCCCTATTATTCTGCAATAAGCAAAGCTACAGGAAGGTGCTAGATATTTGTAAACATATCCACGTCCCTGTGAGGTAACACCAGGGCCCTCATTTATCAATTTAGAATGTCTCTACGCACAGAAAAATCGGGATTTATCAACCGTGCGTACACAGGTCGTATGCACACTCCGTGTTTGATAAATACCATTGTTCTTACCGTCTATGCTCGTGCATGATTATCCATATAGTAATGAAACACCCCCGTGGGATGTGGAAAAATGGACTAAGCCGAGCGAACTCTGAGAAATTTCACGAGCGAGATTGATCACGGAGGTCTAAAACCAACTAATTTAACGCACTGTCGAACCAAGAAGACACAACGCGTGTTATGGGAGAAATACGCGACAGGCTGACGGACTTGTACACGGTGATGTCAGATATCAACGACTCCCTAAAGACCATTGCTGCAATTCTGCCTGGGCAGCGCAAAATACTAATAAAGACCACTGTTTGGCGTTGGTGTCAATGTCATTAATAACCATGCTGGAATATGAATGCCTTTGTCCATTTCGTTCGATTGGCTACCAGGTATAATATGATTTGTAGAGGCATACAATCTATTTTGATGTCGGTATTAGGTAGCCTATATAAATTATATATAATAGCATAGCTTACTTATGCAACAGTAACTTGCGCATAACGCATATGCACAGACACGGAGCCCTGCGAAGCCTGCATACAGTAAACTAACTTGATCGTTAATCTAGCTGTTGTCCTTGTATCTTTACGCTTATGAAAACATTAAATAATATTTATAGGCCGTCGTTTCGTTTTCGTTTAGCCTATTCTCAAATGGCTATCCGCTGTGGGCTATATCTCCTCGCTGACGGACCAGTATACCTTATATCATATCATATTCCTATGTCTCCAAGGAATCGTGGGGCTCTGGGGAAGAAAGGTTGGGAACTCCATATAGCCTATCGTTTATAATGTTATAGGCTAATGCCTATTTTATTTACAGTAGTCTATTTATGCTGTAGCTGAGACGGGTCGGGATTAATGAAGCTGCTATAGGAGACTGCTTCTCGGCTACGAATTAAAGCCACGATTGAAAATAATGTACTTCCTTTCTTGACAATAGCGATAACAATAATACGAGAGCATACAAGAACAATGAATCTCACTGCCATGTAGCCTACGCCACAGTGTAGCCTGCTTATGTGATCAATAAAAACTTGAACTTGAATTCCATCACGTCTGTGCTCCACGGTGACTCTTTCTTGTGCGCGAGTGTGACCTGTGTAGATGCGCTCCTGTCGGGGTTGATCAGAGGAGTCGTCCATGGCTTCAGTAGATAGCCCCGATCCCCTGCATTTAAGTGATATTTTAATTACAGATACCCCAGTAATAACATTACAATTTAATGCGTTCCTCCCGGCCACCGGCAATGGCTTATCAGCCAAATGGAACGACAAATAACATGCATTAATTTGGAAAGACCTATTCCAAATGCTATTTATAGGGTTTGACAATAATTACACTAATGTCGCTATTTTACAACACGTCAGTGTTGAAACTAATGCAAAAGCTTATTTCCGCATTGCAGTCTTCATATTCTACCGCTGGGCGCCAGGTACGCGCGGTCTGAGCTGTGCGTAGATATACGCACAAAGTCAAGCACACGTTCAAATTGATAAGTCCCACACTTTGCTTAGAAATGATCATACACACGGTTTACGCACAAATCTGTGCGTACGCACCATTGATAAATGAGGGCCCAGGTCTCAGGAGGTGGCCTAGAGAGGTGACCACTTGGCTGTATGGTAGGCTACTTTATGGTCTCTTCCGACCAAGTACGGGCTTCCCCTTTCAGACCAAAGCAACGCTCCGGGTTGGAGTGGTACATTTCAGGTTTTATAAATCTAGTGATAATGCAGAATTGTGCAAAAGAAGGCCCCAGATCTAAAGCTTTTGCATTCTGGCCGTTTTAACTTTTTATGATATACGGGATATAATGATGTCTTCAGCATTTTAATTTTTTTCTTTTACCTCTAGAAGTTGGATTTGAAGAAATACCATATAAAACTTTGATTAGTATGGGGTTTTGGGCCTTTGAAGAAAAACCTGAAGTGCTTGGATGTACGTAAACCTCTGAAATCACAGGCTTTCACCCCCATTTCCAAACCCAATGACTGAATGAAGACATGGCAAGTGTTCCTAAGTGTTTAAGAGATATTCTTACTTGTTGAAGGTGTAAAATGTTATTTTATCAATAGCACCCTGCTCTAAATTCCAGTTTCCTATCACCTTACACGTGTCTGCTGTCGAGTGAAAACCATGTGTAGCAGGCAGTGGCGGCCGGTATGAAAGTCACTTGGGTGTTCGCAATCATCTGACCAAGCTGACCAAGCGAATACTGACTCATAACGTTACCAACATTAAGTCGAGTTAATTGATTCATACTACACTAGTACACGTATGATCATCAAATCAATAATGAACACATATATAGGCCTATCTTGTCATTTTAAACAAGTTACCATTCATTCATTCAGCCATTATGCAATACCCGGCCACAGCGAAACACGCTGTGTTGAGAGAGAGAGAGAGAGAGAGAGAGAGAGAGAGAGAGAGAGAGAGAGAGACAGAGAGAGAGAGCGAGAGAGAGAGAGAGAGAGAGAGAGAGAGAGAGAGAGCGAGAGACAGAGAGAGAGAGAGAGAGAGAGAGAGAGAGAGAGAGCGAGAGAGAGACAGACCGCATTAACTCACTGTAGTTAGTTGAAACGTGGTCCGGAGGGCTTGATAAAGTGTATAATGTCCACTGTCCCACAGTCCCAGTCTCCCAGACTGTTGTTGTCGATGTATATCCCCACTGTCCAGAGTGACTGCATGTCTGCATCACAACACAACAGCCTCGAGTAACTAACTTACTGACTTCATAACCAGAAACCGACGTCGGCCAATCAGAGAGCGTCTCCGCGAAATGCGACTACGAAATTATAGACGCTGCTAAGGCTGCTTGCCTAGACCGCTTCAAATCGCGCCCGGCTTCCATCATAATACATCATATTTCAACGCACAGCGTGTTACGCACTGATTGGCTGCGACGGATACAGCGATGAAACAGTGACGCGCACTCAGAGCGCTATTGCGTCTAGCCCGGGCCGAGAGAAATACGGCTAGGAGAAATGCGGCTATGCGACAGTGAGTCACTTCCTGTTCAGGAAAACGATAATTTTTATTTGATATATTAACGTTATATTGTGCATTGGAAACACAAACATACTTAAAATGAGTAAATATTATTCATTTTAAACATGTTTATATTATTTATAGGGCTATAAAACAAAAAACAAAAAGATTTCTTGTTCTTCTCTCTTTTAACCAGGGGGGTCGGCGCCCGAGCGCCCCCAGTGGCCAGCCGCCACTGGTAGCAGGGTGGATTATCCCTGCTTTATGGGAGTGGTTGTACACGGCCACCTGGTAGCGAGAACGCAGCAGAGCTGAGTCCAGCTGGGTCCCCGACTGTAAGCCAGGAATGTTGAAGTGGAGGTCGGGCAGCAGGAGTGGATGGGGCTTAGGATTCACTGACCTAGGAATGGTACGCTGGTCCTTCTTGCCCTCCAGGGCGATCAGCGGTAGCTCCCCACACACCCACACTTCCCCCAATACTTCCTGAGCCCTCCCACACCCGATGGCAGTAAGATGGATGATATATTCGCTCCAGCGAGAACGCAGCAGAGCTGAGTCCAGCTGGGTCCCCGACTGTAGGCCAGGAATGTTGAAGTGGAGGTCGGGCAGCAGGAGTGGATGGGGCCTAGGATTCACTGACCTAGGAATGGTACGCTGGTCCTTCTTGCCCTCCAGGGCGATCAGCGGTAGCTCCCCACACACCCACACTTCCCCCAATACTTCCTGAGCCCTCCCACACCCGATGGCAGTAAGATGGATGATATATTCGCTCCCCAAAGCAGTACTCTTCCTTAATGACGAGTGGAGACCTTTTACAATGAACTATAGGCAGGGGGTGGGGAAAGGGTTAAACAATAATGAGCATAACCCGGAGAGAAAAGGGTTAGACAGAATGCACATTAAAGACACACACAGTGCTCCATTTTTACATCTCCTTTATTGAAGGCTTAGGTAGGTGGAGAACAAGGTAAGAAGTAGGGCTGTCTTAAATACTTCAAAGCTTCGAAGCTTCGTTCGATGGCACAAGCTTCGAACATTTAAAAAAAAATCGAAGTTTAAAAAAAATAAAAAATAAATAAAGGTTTTATTTTTTTCACTTAAATTTTTTTTTTCTGTTCGAAGCTTGTGCCATCGAAATAACGTGTATCCATTCAACTAGCTGCTGTACTGCTATGGTAGCTAGCCTAGCCGCAATGCTATGGCCGATCACATTCACGTTAGCATGTAAGCTAACAACAAGAGCTTTACTGTAGGTTTAGTCTCTCGCTTTTTGAGAGACATAAACTCTCTGCTCTTGGTGGTACATTGTGTTGATGACTCTGCACCCCCCCTTAACAACTGTTTGTATTGAGCCGTATTGTACCGTACCCATTCTGCAATGTTAAATAACGTTTATCCATTCAACTAGCTGCTGTACTGCTATGGTAGCTAGCCTAGCCGCAATGCTATGGTCGATCCCATTCACGTTAGCATGTAAGCTAACAACAACAGGTTTAGTCTCTCGCTTTTCGATTTTCATTTTTTATTTGTATTTTTTACTTCGATTTGTGTGTGTGTGTGTGTGTGTGTGTGTGTGTGTGTGTGTGTGTGTGTGTGTGTGTGTGTGTGTGTGAACAATCCACTTTATTTATAGAGCACATTTAAAAACAACAAAGTTTACCAAGTGCTGTACAAGTCCCACAACATAAGATAAAAAAATAAATAAACAAAATAAAAAAATAAAAATTTTTTTTTTTAATCGAAGCTTCGAATTAAAATCGAAGCTCGGCCCGAAGCTTCGATTGCCAAAAAAAGCTTCGAAGGTCAGCCCTAGTAAGAAGTAAAGGAGTTCAATGGGAATTTTGTAAGGAACCACACCTCATTATCACACTCAAAAGAAATTAACAGTGGGCCCACGTTAGCAAATAAAAGTCCTATCTAAAGCCGGCTTTTTCCCCAAAACAATAAATGGTCGGGGCGCCCCTAGACACTGCTGCCAGCGTTAGTTCACGTTTATCTTCGCCCTTAGTGGGCGCCCTTATCTTACCCTTACCACCGCTTATCTTCGCCCTTAGCGCCACACAGTGGAAATGTCTACCGATAAAGTTTCAGCACTCGGAGCGCCGCTGTACTTATCCAAGATGGCGGGCCTGCTCTCACCACCAACCGTCCGGGTGGTAAGATGGCTGTCGGGAGATCCCGCGATAACAGGCAGCGGGGCGGGGTAGACGCTGGGCAGGTGACTGCTGGGGTAACGGCTGGGAGGAGCTGGAGGAGCGTGCAGTGTAGTGACGTCCGCTGCTGGGCTGAAGGGGTAAACTGTGGTGCTAGCCTAAACAAAGCTAAGCTGTGGGTCGTGGTGAACCCCCTGTCATAACTGTTATGGTTTGACACCGACCCCAAACGCTAACGACACAAGAGAGTAGGATTCAGAGTTGCCAAATACGAGGGCTTGTTTATTTGATAATAAGAATAAGTGAAACAGGGAAAGCAGGTCAACGAGAACAGGTACAATGAACAAGGGGCAAAGTTCTGCTGCACTGCAGCTTCTCCCGGAAGGGTAGTCTTGGGAAGCAGGAGCAGACCTCTGTACCGCTCTGCAGACTCTCACGGCGGACCTCTCAGATGTTGTGCAAGACCGAGAGAGGGAGAGAGGGAACGGGTCAGTGACAGAGCAGACTTGAAACGAGCTGGAGGACAGGGTGTTATATTCTTCGTGTTAAACAACACAGTGATGTGCAATATTCCAAAAACAGCCCAAGTGAATATCTTCATGTAAACACACAGTGAGCAAAAATCCAAACACCGTCCAAATGTGAAATACTATCTTCGTGTAAACACACAGTGAGCAAAAATCCAAACACAGTCCAAATGTGAAACAATATCTTCGTGTAAATACACAGTGAGCAAAAATCCAAACACAGTCCAAATGTGAAATAATATCTTCGTGTAAAATACACAGTGGGAGGTGGAAGATCCCAAAAATATTATTCCATAAAGGAAAGAGCAAAAACGATAATGGCTGGGTGAGTGACTGTCTGACAAAAAGGTGGTAGACTTCAGTGTAAAGGTTACACACGAAAATCGGAAATAGGTCAAGACAGTCAATCTAGAAAAACTCACCCAGACGAGCTGCGTAAAAGGAACAGGAACAACAGTGGAGGCGAGCGCGCGCCACGGAGCTGGTATCCAAGCGAAGGCTTCTAGGAATTCCTGGAGAATAGCACAGTGAAACAGAAGCAACGGGGAAAAACATCCAGCGACAAATCAAGACGAACCAACAACTTAGGGTGGGGAAAACGGGGTATAAATAATGAGGGATCGATTGATTGAAAAGCAGTGACAGCTGGGGAATGTGATTGAAAAGCGTGGGGAAGTGAGAGAACCAATCAGCGACGTCTCAGATGACGTCAGCGGGGAGAAACGTGTGAACGAGGGAATTGAAATACTTGACAGAAAAAATGAATGAAAACAAAGCGAGGGTGGTTAAAGGAACAGAACGAGTGAGAAGGCAAGGACAGAAACCTCACAATAACGCCTATACACAGCTAACGTAAGGTGGACAATATCTACCACCTGGTCTTCGGCAGTCGCTCGCCTGCTGGTTCATTCACAATGTCTCTTCCGCATTAACCAAACGCTAAGCTACCGCATACTTCTAGGATAACCCGCTTTGTAACTGAGTTTATCCCTCGCAGGCTGAATCTCCGGAGCTCCTGTTCCGTGCGTCCTCCTCCCTCTGTCGAAAACGCTGAAAAGAAAGCCCCTCCCTCGGCACCGCACTCTGAACCCATTCTTCTTCACCTGTGTCTCCCTGCCCAACGTGACCACCAGCGCCCCTGGTGGCACCTGTATCCTGTCCCACCATGAAGTGTCAATGTCAGGGTAGGGATGATCAAGAGCGGTCAGCCGGTTACACAACGTCTTCGTGAACACAGGGAATGCAAAAGATTAGCGTTAGACACATTGAATAATAGTCATACATTTTCAGGTGTCTACACATGTATCTCAGAAAGGGTAACCATTTTAGGAATTAAGAAAAATAATCTCACGTTCAGATTGACATTGATGTGTTTTTGATGTGTTTGAGAAACATGTAAACGTTAAATTAAGTAAGTAAAAATATTGTAGACACAAGGTTTTAAGTCTCCATTATCTCCGCTGTTTGGTCGTGTGTGTCTGTGTGTATTTGTATACTTTAGAAACAAAATCTGGAACATGGGGTGACAGTGGCTCAGGAGGTAACTTAGAGCAGTCGCCTGGTAATCCGGAGGTTCCTGGTTCAATTCCCGCTCCTCCTAGTCAGCGTGTCGAAGTGTCCATGAGCAAGTTAACCCCTAATTTCTCCAGATGAGCAGGTTGGCTCCTTGCATGGTTGGTGTGTGAATGCGTGAGTGAATGGGTAAAATGCAGAACAAATTGTAAAACGCTTTGGATAAAAGCGCTATTTAAATGCACCATTTACCCTTTATGGGCCAATTTGAATTTGTTGAAGATATTTCAAATGTTCTATACTTTTTTTTTTTTTAGAACATCACACAATTAGATTAGATTAGATTAGTTCAAACAACTAAATCGTATGTGCAATCTATATATTAGTCTACAGGCTGTGTAAAAATAACACACATGGCACTGTGTTGGTGTTAAGCTGGTTTTATGTCAGCTGATACATAACACAAGTGATGTTCAATGCAGTCTAGTGGTTGCAGAGAAGGAAGAGGCTTCTCCTCATTCTAACCAGTAGCTCTTGAAACTCTGATCTGAGAAAGTCCTTCGTGTTCTAGTATAGGTCACTGTGTGGAATGCCTGCAAATGCCTGATTGAGTCCTTTTTATGCCTTCAATTTCCGAGGCATTTGCCAATTAATTTATGATGCAAACCAAAGTAGGTCAATACCATAACCAGATAAACAGAAACAGATATTCATTATAGAAACTACAAAGATATATTGTGCTGCCTGGCAGAGATTTGCGCTCAACTGACTCATTTTCAAACTAAAATGCACACTGTTGTCTTTACCTTTTCATTAAAAGTTGGCAGAGTTTTGAGGTGTTGTGCATGCTATTTCTGGTTGCTATGCATTTACAAAGCGTGTGTGTGTGTGTGTGTGTGTGTGTGTGTGTGTGTGTGTGTGTGTGTGTGTGTGCGTGTGCGTGCGTGCGACTGGTGGTATTGTAACATGTTACAATTGCATCCTTTGATTAGTGACAGGCAGTTGGCTTTCCTTTTTCAGAAATGCCACGACTGACAGATCAGAACAGAAGGAAATAGTGCTCAGGAACAATCTGCTGACTGCTCTGTGGAGTTAGACGGAGGCTTGATGTGTCACCGCCAAGCTCTCTAGAGGTAGATGAAGGCTGGAATAACTATCCTCAGGGCTCTGTAGAGGTTTAGACAGGGTGTCTTCAGAAGCCTCGGGTGTTGCTCAGGGGAGAGGGACAAAAGTATTTAAGAAGTGGCTATACAGTGGCTGGCATTGCCATGGACTACATACAGAAACAGTGGCTATAAGACCAGATGGTCTCACACTCGTCACTATCCTGGATGCTTGCCTGATTGATCTCACTGACCATATTCGAACCCAGATGGACTGTGGCAAACGAACTGGCATGGTTCTGATTGACCTGCAGAAAGCGTTTGATACTGTTGACCATCAGATCCTGCTTGAGAAGCTCAAAGCCTGTGGGATGGACGATGGGTCGGTGAGATGGTTCAGGTCGTACTTGACTGGGAGGACCCAGGTTGTGAACATAAATGGTGTCGCATCTTCATATAATGAAATAACATGTGGGGTGCCGCAAGGCAGCATCCTTGCTCCAGTGCTATTTTCACTATATGTTAATGACATGGTGTCTGCAGACTCCTACTGTATGCTGACGACTCAGCACTTCTGGTGTCTGGAGACGACACGGCAGAAATACAAGCCGGTCTCAGTAGGGAGCTGGAAAGCCTTCACAAATGGTTAGTTGACAACAGATTATCTATTCACCTTGGAAAAACTGAGTCAATTCTATTCAGCTCAAAACATAAATTAAAGGAATGTTCCCGACTTGAGATAAGCTGTAATGGCTTCAGTGTCGAGTCTAGAGACTGTGTTAAATACCTAGGTGCAGACCTCGACCAAACACTCTCAGGGAAAACAATGGCCCTGAAGGTGATCAAAAAAGTTAACACAAGGGTGAAATTTTTGCACAGAAAAAAGAGGTTCTTATCACTGGAAACTATGAAACTGCTTGCCAACTGCATGATCCTCAGCCAATATGACTATGCAAGTACGTACTGGTATAGTGGTGTTACAGTGGAATGTAAACACAGGCTACAAACCAGCCAAAATAAGACCATACGATTGGTCCTAAATCTGCCACCTCGAACCCATATTGAGCCATGTCACTTCAATGAGGTGGGATGGCTCCCTGTGGAGCAGAGGGTCTCCTTTCTGAAACTGGGACATATGTATAAAATGTTAAATGGATCTGCCCCCAGATATTTATGCTCTCGTATTGTCCTGCGTGGCCAGGTCCACAGACGACAGTTACGGTCTGGACAGCTCTCAGTTTATGAGCCTAGAAAGGGTTCCTATTCACAGAATGGCTTTCTGTCTACAGCCTGCCGGCTGTGGAACTCTCTGCCCAGGGCCATCCAAAACTCCCCCACTATTGCTGTCTTCAAGAGGGGTGTGAAGCGACATCTGCAACAATAGGTTGCAGAGGGTGCTTGGCCACCACTCTTGAAGAACAGGAACATGACATGCTGTAATGAGGCTCTTAGAAAATTGTGTTGTCTATTTTATCTACTTGTTGTATCTATTTTATCTTAACTCTTTCTTTGTGATTTATTGTATTTTTCTTGGGACCATGTTGGAAACAAGTCGACAGACTTTCACATGTTATCCTTGTACCCCTTGTTTTTATACTATTGTATAAATTATATGTACTAAATAAAAATCAAATCAAATCAAATCATCCTGGGGAATCAGGAGACTCATTTGGGGAATTTATTGATGGCAGAAGAAGTTAGCTATAAAATCGATTACAGTGGAGGAGAATGTCCGTGAATGTTTCCCTGACAATATTATCTGTTATTCCCAATAATGGGCTAAAGTTTTGACCGGGCCTGTATCAAATCAAATCAAATCAAATGTATTTGTATAGCCTGAGATCATATGGAATTGCCCCCATGGGCTTTACAAGTCAAGAAAAAACAGCACAATAGATCCAGAACCAAAAACACCATAAAATCCATATATGCAACAATCCGAGACTTTCCCCAATAAGGAACAACTCACTAAAAACCTAGCAATAGGGTAAAAAGGCACCACAGGCGGCGTGGAGGAGAGAAACCTCAGATGGGATGTTCAATGGGGATCCCCCAACAGGATGTCGGTGATAATGTAGTGTTGCTATGGATGATAGATGGATGGAGAATAGAACAGGCGAATAATTGGTATGTAATGAAAGACATATACGTACATACATGGCAGCAATAGTATCTAAAGTACATAAGAACATTTTAAAATAAAAATAAATAGAGCTAAGAACAAGAAAAACATAGGAATACGAGCGCTGGTATGAAAATAAGATAAAGGTTAAAAGTCAAGGCTCTGATCTGAAATATTGAGCCCGGATCGACCTTTAATAACCTGGAACTTAAGCCCAAAACCCGGCCGACGGGACCAACGTCACAAAACCTCCATGGGCCCGGCCCAGAAAACAACTCTGATGGCTGATGACTGTAGAAAATAAGACATAATGCGTTCAACTCACAGTTAAATCCAGAATAATGGGAAATCTCCTCATAGGTCAGGGGTGGCCAACCAGTCAGAGACTAAGAGCCACAAAAGGTTACTGTGGTACCACAAAGAGCCACACCATATCAGCGTTTCTCAACCTTTTTTTCAGTCACGGCACCCTTCATGTGTTTATAGGTCCCACCCTCTGGCCTCTGAAGTTGCTAATGTCTTTTTTATTTGGGCCTCACAGGGTTAAAAGTACCCTGTGAGACCCACGGTTGCAAAAATATAAAAACACTTTTAGCAATTTCCTTTTTTAATGTCTGTAAATGTTTATTTAAAAACGTTTAAGCACATGTACATAGTAGGGATGTGCATCAGTGGAGGTTTCTCTATGACAACACGTGAAACACAAATTCACTCATAATTCATAATTATTATTCATTTACATATATATATACATTTATTTTATTTGTATATATATAAAGAATTTATTTTTTTAATTATTATTATTTTATATTTTTTTATTAGAAAAGTTTTCCTCTGTAAAAAAAATGCCAGTGAATTTTTTCTTTTTTTTAAATGGCCAAAATTGACAGCTCTGAGCAGGCCTGCACTGCAGTAATGACTGCAGTAATTATTCGTGAAGAAAACTTCACAGGTGTGACCCAATGTTATATAAATAATAAATAACAGCCAATCGAAATAGGCTATTAACTTCGTCTAAGCACGGTCTGTGCAGTTAAACTCTTGCCATTGAATGGAGGATTGAATGATTGACAGCCCTTGCCATCCAATACATGGAGGTTGAATATGATTGGCAGCCTTGCAAATCCAATCAGAGATTGCTGCATTGCAAAGTCAAAACGGGTCCATCTGCAGGTTAGGTTTAGCTCTGGCCAATCTCAAGTTTCTCAAGTTTCTTTATTAGTTGTCATACAGAAGTACAGAATACTTTTATACAAAATGTAACAGAAATAAGCATTTTGTATAAAAGTATTCTGTACTTCTGTATGACAACTAATAAAGAAACTTGAGAAACTTGAGATTGGCCAGAGCTAAACCTAACCTCCGACCCTGCAGATGGACCCATTTTGACTGTTTGAAAGAGCAAGGAAGTAGTTTAATTGTTGTTTAGTAGAAGTAAGCTGTACAGCTATAACAAGTAAAGTCAGGCTAAATTAAACTTTGCGCCAACATTAGGACCGAAGTATAAACCAGCAACTGAGCAACATGAAGAAATGGACTTATGCATCTGGATCAGAAAAAACGTTGTGGATGAAAAAGTAAGTAGGCTAGTGTTTGTAAAAGCTTGTATGCTAACAGTAGCTAGCCAGCTTAGCCTACATCACAATGATAATCACCAAGCTAACTTACTGTACACACTGTAGGGCTGGGCAATTAATCAAAACAGAATCGCGATATCGATTCATAGACCTATGCAATCTCATTTCTAAGTTATGACTATTTTCTTTAATTTATTTTTTTTTTATTTTTTTTTACTTTTTAAATTATTTTATCTGGGTTGAACATGATTTGTGGAACTCCCTCTGGTGTTGTGGTCGTGGTATTCACTGACCTTTGGGAAGTATTTCGACATGCACATGGGTATCTTAGTGGTGTAGTGTATCTTGTAGACCAGGCAAGTTGCTGTACTCTGTCGTCTACTCTAAGCCATCCTAGGTTGTCAAAGTGGGCAGGGGTGAGGTGGGTTTTAGGAGTAAGGTCAAGCAGTAGTCTGACCAGTTTGTTTAGTGATGTTTGTAATCTTGTTTTTAGTGCCTTTGAGGTGCTTTGGTACCATGAGGTGCAAGCATAGTCGTAGTACCCTTGAATGAGTGCTCCTGTTAGAGTCTTCAAGGTATTCTTGTTTACCAGAGCGGAGATCCGGTACAAGAATCTAGTTTGTTGGTTGACTTAGTTTTATTACATTGGATCCCATTTTGTCACAGGAATGATTTGCCTCTATAGGATGGAACCCAGGTAGGGAATTTCATCTTTCCTTTTAAGATAAGATAAGATATTCCTTTATTGATCCCCTTGGGGAAATTCAGGCATCATAGCAGCATGGGGGAAGGGGGGGGGGTACAGGTAGTGAAAACAACACAAGCAGTGTAAACAAATAGGTCAATATAATTTACTATCTAACTAACTGAAATATATGTTCACAGTGTCACATAAGGTGCAGTATGCATAAGGTAGTGTTATAATTTACTATCTAACTAACTGAAATATACATTATTCATTATTCACAGTATCACAGTATCCACATAAGGTGCAGTATGCCTAAGGTAGTGTAAGTTGTCCTCCTTGGGTTCCTATAAGTCCCAGGTCGATGTCTGGCAGCAGTTGCTGCCCACTGTTGTGGAGCCTGATGGCCACTGGTATGAAGGACTGTCCGAGGTGGTTAGTTGAGTTTCGGGGGGGTATGAGTCTGTGGCTTCCTTGTCACCTTCACCTAATATGTTTTGATCTGGTCAGGTGCGCTGTCACCTAAAATGTTTTGATCTGATCAGGTGCGCTGTCACCTAAAATGTTTTGATCTGATCAGGTGGGCTGTCACTTAATATGATTTGATCTGATCAGGTGCGCTGTCACCTAATATGTTTTGATCTGGTCAGGTGGGCTGTCACCTAATATGATTTCATCTGGTCAGGTGCGCTGTCACCTAATATGATTTCATCTGGTCAGGTGCGCTGTCACCTAATGTTAATATGTTTTCATCTGTGTCCACTGACCACTGACACACAGTGGGGGATGTTTAAAAAATATAATTTAATATATAATATAATATAATAATTTGTGCTTCACCTAAAAATTTTGTCAGCAGCCTCCACTGATGTGCATCCATCACTGAGGCCAATGCGATGTGCATCTCGATACGTTGCCAACGATACGATACATTAACGATACATTTGAAGCACCGGGCAATGCGATACGATATGATTCACCCCTGTTGAGATTAAGTTAACTGTTCGATACGATTTGATTCAACATAATGCGATTCGGGGCGATACGATGCGATTCAACACGATGCAAAATAATGATAAAATTGTATGGTATGACAGAGGATTTGGTTGTATTCCTTATGCAGCTTATAATATTATTAAAAATAAAACAATCTACTCTAAGACAATTTATATAAAAACTCTTGGGTGCCTAAGACTTTTGCACAGTATACTGTGTTTTCTATCCACTTTAGCTAAAAACACACACACACAATTTATATATACACACTACTGTGAGACAATAATAATCACACACAAAGGGATAATGGCTTATAGCAGACTTAATGATTTTATAATATTTCAGATAATGAAATTAAATGTTTATCATCAACTATCCAGTTAGTATTTATATTGTAACGTTTGGCCACTTTAAATCATTGAACGTAGAGAGAGAGAGGGAGAGAGAGAGAGAGAGAGAGAGAGAGAGAGAGAGAGAGAGAGAGCGCGCGTTTGAGTTTGAGCGTTCTGATGTGCCGTAGTTGACCACACCATGATGGCATTTTGTCAACACAGTTGGAACCTGGAGGAAGCGATATAAAGAAACGAATTGCCAATAAATGTGAAGTTGCCTTTGAACCTCTGTTGTCAAGCCTCATCAATATACCCCCCCCCCCCCCCCATTTCCTCACTAATGGAACTGGTGTTGCGGAGTCACGTTAGTTAGTTAGATAGTTTAGCGTTAGCCAAGCGGCTAACGTTAGCCAGTTGGTCAATTCAATTGCATGTCTCCTCGACTTCCACTGTTTGTTGATAACTGTGACGCGGCTCTCGCCTTCCGTAGTAGCGAAGCAAAGATAGTCTCTGCTGCTGAGTGCTGACAGAAGTGGATGAGAGGAAATTATATGAATCAATCGGTTTTGACCGATGCAAAGACGCTACAACAGATGCATCGCAAGTTCAACCTGAATTGTAGCCGATGCGCACTTTTTCCATCGGTGCACTCGCATCTTGAACGTTTATGCCGGTGAACCAATGCGAATCGGTGAATCTTAACATCACTAGTACATAGTCAATGGGTCCTGTTGTTCAGCCTCACAATGCTTTTGGATAATAAATGTGTTTATAGGTCCCACCCTCTGGCCTCTGAAGTTGCTAATGTCTTTTTAATTTGGGCCTCACAGGGTTAACCTCTTAACACTTTCGCGGCCACTGGGATGAGTCTAATTAATCTCAAGAGGACCGGGATATGTAAACAGACGTGGGGCTGTTTGTAGAGCAAAATCTATACTTTATAGTATTGCTATCTGTCCATTCTCATTGTGAATTGAGACCATAAACCGTCCCTTCAAAAAAAAATCATCAATACGTTCTCATTTTATAGCGCCATGAATATAAGCATTATACCGGTATTTGGTATAGTACTATAGTAATGTAGTAGTAATGAAAATCATTACCAAAATGTCCGGAAAAACCTCACGGGAGCATTATAGACTGTCATACAAATGTACAAATGCTATAAGGTGGCAAGAAATGCACTATAAACAATACGTTGCGGCGTCGTTTCTTGCGCTAGCTTCTGTTAGCCAGCATTAGCCTTAATTAGCGTGAGCAAGTAAACTAACAGTAAACGTTTTTACATGAAATACAGCCCAAAAACCCTGCTGACAAACGTTTGCTTATTAAATACATTCTATACTATAATAATACAAACGTTTCATTGCCTCTCTGTGACGACAAAGTTGTTTAAATAACGGGAGAAAAGTAGCTAAAAACAATGTATTTGGATGGGACAGGAAGTACCATTCGCAACCGGAAGTCAGTCGGAAGTGCCTACTTTCAGGTTGTGCAAGTGGAGAATAGTTGGCGCTCCCCATGTTGGGAGGTGCCTGTTGAGGGTGTCTATAATTCACCCCACCTGGGTCTTTTGATTGTTGAATTGCCAGAATGCACACGGAATGCTTGCCTGAAGCGTCCGTGTGGCAACATATTATTAAAAAGTGGAAACAGAGTGCTAGTCCTAGTCTCTCTTTATTAGACATGTGTTATTTTTCCATACTTATGTATGTACAGATTGATTGATGTTTGTAATCTTGTTTTTAGTGCCTTTGATGTGCTTTGGAATCATGAGGTGCAAGCATAGTCGTAGTACCCTTGAATGAGTGCTCCTGTTATGCCTCTTTTCCATTGCATAGTACCTACTCGACTCTACTCTACTCTACTCGCTTTTGGTACCTGGTACTTTGTTCGTTTCCCACTGCAGGTAGTACTCCGTTTGTCTCCGTGTGGGGAGGTGGGGCCGCTGGCGTGAGCATAGCTATGTCCGTGAGGGCTTGGAGCAAGCCAGCCAGAGTAAACACAAGTGGAGATTTGGAGGAATACAAATTTTTTATTGTTTTTAAAAAGACTCCTTTTATTGACGAAAAGATGTATGGTTTGCTGCTGTCGGAATGGAACGGAGCATATAGCATGAAAGGTGCCTGATGAAACGTCCACAAAGATTTTGCTAACATTAAGCTGTTAAACTAAAATACGGTAGCTAGCTTATATATTTAATCAGCAACGCATGAACAATCAGTTTGTTACAAATAACATCTACTTGTAATGTTCGGTAGCTAAGTAGCGTTATATGAAAATGATTGTAACAAACTTTTGTTCTAAACGTATCGTCCAGATATTAGACCTGGCCACCATCACCAGTAAACAATTAATAGCGAGCGATATTGGGGGACCCTGGTGTAAACAAGACGAAAGTCTTTTTCTGGTCTGCATTCTGCAATCTGTTAATAAAGTTTTCAAACAATCAATCAATAACAACATTAACACATTGGACGTAAACAACGTGATAATTCGTTATTGCCCGCCATGCGTTGAACGCCAACAACGAATAACACGTTTTTGGGATAAATATTTCATTTTTTCGCCATGGCATTCATAATTCATCCAGCCTCCCTGCGGGACTGCAGCTGGACCCTGTCTGATATTGCAACGCCTCAATACCGCCGCCTGGTGGATGATCGGGCGAGTTACACTCCAAGCCAAACCGGAAGTGGCGCTGGTGCATCGAGGAAATTCCTCCGGCAGTAATATCTTGTTACGTGGATCGAGACAAACACTCGAGTGCATGGGATCACTTTCGAAATGCAATAATCAATATGATTTCGGCGTTTATTGCGTCATATGACATGTATGCAATAATTTATGCAAATGACATGTCGTCAGCTTGTGACTGCAACTTGTTCCTGTTTGCGGACGACTCAGCCCTGCTGGTCTCTGACAAGAACAAGTTACAGGTTGAAAAAACCCTCAGCTCGGAACTAGGCAAAATCTGCATATGGCTTGCCGACAACAAACTATCATTACACATGGGCAAAACAGAGTCCATTCTCTTCGGTTCAAATAACAAACTCAGCAAAACAGACGGCTTCTCAGTTACAGTGGGTGACAATATTGTCACAAGGAAAGATGAAATTACCTACCTGGGTTCCATCCTAGAGGCTAATCTTTCCTGTGACAAAATGGCATCCAATGTAATAAAAAAAGTCAATCAACGAACTCGATTCTTGTACCGGATCTCCTCCCTGGTAAACAAGAATACCCTGAAGACTCTGGCAGGAGCACTCATTCAAGGGTACTACGACTATGCTTGCACCTCATGGTACCAAAGCACCTCAAAGGCACTAAAAACCAAATTACAAACATCTCAAAACAAACTAGTCAGACTACTGCTTGACCTGACTCCTAGAACCCACCTCACCCCTGCACACTTTGCCAACCTAGGATGGCTTAGAGTAGACGACAGAGTACAGCAACTTGCAATGGGCCTGGTCTACAAGATACACTACACGACCAAGGTACCCATGTACATGTCAAAATACTTCCCAAAGGTCAGTGAATACCACGATCACAACACCAGAGGGAGCTCCACAAATCATGTAAAACCCAGATTCGGCTCAAACAAGGGACTAAACACGTTTAGCAATTATGCCACAACAATGTGGAACGCCCTACCCAAAGCTGTAAAGGAATGTAAATCACTACCCACCTTCAAAAACACTCTCAAAGAACACCTACGGGAGACTGCAATTCAAAACTGGCCCCTACAAATGTCCTAACCCAGTTGTACAATAAAGATCAAGCATGGCTTTGTCAGTATTCCAATGTACAGCCCCACCCAACCCCACCCCACCTACCCAACCTCCTCCAATGTACAGTTTCCATGTCAAATGTATGTCAGTATTCCAATGTACAGTGTCCCCCCCCCCTACCCAACCCCCCCCCCACCTCCAATGTACAGCCCCACCCCACCTACCCAACCTCCCCCAATGCACAGTCTCCATGTCAAATGTATATACTCTTCTTCTGGATTTTTTTAGTATCACAAACAGTACTGTATTTGAAAATCTGGTATGTCATAAATGTATAGATGTAGCAGTACTGTCTATCTGTATGTCATGTGTGTCATATGATGAATTGAAAATGGGGGACCCTGATGGAAATAAGACGAAAGTCTTTCTCAGGTCTGCATCCTCTTAACAATTGTATGTATTGAGCTGTACTGTACTGTACCCATTCTGCAATCTGTTAATAAACTTTTCAATCAATCAATCAATACAAACGGGAAATGGATCTAGCAGATAGACGTCAAATAATTGGAATATTTTTCCTCCAGTTTCATCTGCGAACGGTAAGAGGAATATAACGTTATTTTCAGCTTGATTATTTATTAATTTCACGGCAATTCATCTGATCAACATATCAACCCATACTAAATAAAGCCGTTACTGACGATCAAGGAATTATAAACGACCCCCCCCCCCCCTTTTCTTCACGCATGATGAAGCATAATGTATACCGATCATATACATTTGAATTTTTTTATATAGCGTGTATAGGAAAGAAACGCCAATCAATAATCTATCATATGCTTCAGGGCCTATAACTCGCGTTTTTGGAATTACAGCAGAAAACCTTAAAAACATACTTATATTCTCGACGGTATTAACACAACAATGTATGAATGAAAAAATATAATGTTCGAACATCCGGAACGATAGATACCCGATGTTGAATGGGCCATAGTAATGTCGATATAGCTATAATATTTAAAAAGTTATAGCCCTGCAAAGAAGGTAAACATCTCCATAGGGTTACAGCGCTGGCAGACTGGGCATAAGGATGGGCATACTGAGTGGCAATCAGACTCTTGTTGTGTCTATTCTGCTAACGTTAACATTACTAGTACAAACAATCAATAGCGAGCAATATAACAACATTAACCAGACTGCTATATCAACAATGTTTGTATCCAGTTAGCTAGTCTCCCCATGTGTAATGTTATTAAGCATTAACTTATGTTGGAAATGACAATTGTCTATTAATTAATGATGTGATGATTGAAGTATTTACACTCCATTCCACTATACCAGTGCCTCACCAGCTAACAACACGTAAGCCAACAAAATCAGCGATCTTTGCACGCTATGTACGCTGGCCGCAATGCCAACTATTATAATGGTAAATCCCAATCACATTAGCACGTAAGCTAACAAAATCAGCTATCTTTTTGTGAGACTAAACTCTCCGCTCTTGGTGGTAAATTGTGTTGATGTTGGTTTTGTTTCATCAATAAATGAGGCAGAATACACAGTGAATGTATCCTTTTTTGTTTATTGCACTTTGTTCCTGCTGCAAACAAATAATGAATGCTACGCGAGGCTATATAAAGATGGAGGTTTTGTGTTTTGTGGAGGACGTCCCCCGTGTAGTGACGATTCTCTCTTCTGAACAATCAGTGGTCTGCAGTATTTCACGTCACTTTTCTGGTAACGCTTCTACTCGCTTGGAACCTCAAGAAAGCAGGCACTAAAAAAGTACCCGGTACCAGGTACCAAACGCAAGTTTCGGCAATGGAAAACCGAAAAGGCAGAGTAGAGTCGAGTCGAGTAGGTACTATGCAGTGGAAAAGCGGCATTAGAGTCTTCCGGGTATTCTTGTTTACCAGAGAGGAGATCCGGTACAAGAATCTTGTTCATTGGTTGACTTTTTTTTATTACATTGGTTGCCATTTTGTCACAGGAAAGATTCGTCTCTAGGATGGAACCCAGGTATGTAATTTCATCTTTTCTTGTGACAATATTGTCACCCACAGTAACAGAGAAGCCGTTGGTCTTGCTGAGTTTGTTATTTGATCCAAAGAGAATGGACTCTGTTTTACCCAGGTGTAATGATAGTTTGTTATCAGCGAGCCAGGTGCAGATTTTGCGAGTTCCGAGCTGAGGGTTTTTTCAACCTGTAACGTGTCCCTGTCAGAGACCAGCAGGGCTGAGTCGTCCACAAACAGGAACAAGTTGCAGTCACAAGCTGATGACATATAATTTGCATAAATTAGGAACAGTAGCGGTCCTAGTATGCTTCCTTGTGGAACACCGCAGCTCACTGAGAGGGGGGGGATAGTGTACCGTTTACCTCCACCATCTGTTCTCTCCCCTCCAGGTAGGATTGCATCCAGCTCACTGATGAACTATCATAACCAATCACTTTCAGTTTGTCAATAAGAATGGAGTGATTGACAGTGTCGAAGGCCTTTTGGAGGTCCAGCATGACCATGCCACAGTATTTGCCCCCGTCCACCTCTTGTTTGATGTGGTCATTCAAATAGAGAAGGCATGTGTCAGTGGAGTGGGATGTTCTGAAGCCAGATTGGAAGAACAACCCGACTCATCAGTGTATTTGTATCTCTCCCCATTCGATTCAATATGTCACAAACAGGTAATTTATGACAAATAGGGAGTCCACACGTGATAACAATTTAACAAAAAAGATTTATTTAAACCTCTAACATCTAATCTAAATAAAAGTGCAATGTTTATAGCAGCGGAAAATGTTTATTTTGTACATTATCTAACGTTAACACGAACCTAAACTAACTTTAGGTTAGTTGTAACGTTAGTTTAGGTTCGTGTTAACGTTAGATAATGTACAAAATAAACGTTTTCCGCTGCTATAAACGTCGCACTTTTATTTTGAAAACCCCAGAAAGGAAGTCATTATATTTGCTTTACCATCCTCCTGTTCTGCGTTAGCTCCGGTTAGCTCCGAGCGTCCAGTAGTTAGTAGTATATTATCAATACCAGCCATTGGATTACTGTTTTCTAAATTGGGGAGGCTTTTAATCGTCAAGGTAAGAGGATTTTAAGTCATGGTATCCATAAACTTCAATCGGTTCGGATCCTTTGAAGGAATGAGAATATCAACAAACCTGTAGGGAACGTCACGGTACTGTCCTGCCTCACTTCCAGTGATGAAGCTAAATGCACGCACAGAGACAAAAAAGGTATGTATCTTCTTGTCTAACTCCAGGGAAGATGTTAAATAAGCTAATTTCCCAAAATGTTGGAGTTTTCCTTTAAGTTCCTCCAAAGCGAACTCTTGTCTGTGCTTACTATTCTGCACCTCTACTTTGGCAAGCTCTGACTTTTGCTTAAGTTCCTCCAAAGCGAACTGCTGATGCTGCTGCAGTAACAGAAGTTCCTTCTGCTGCTCAAAACTGAGAGGCGGTCCCCCAGCTGTAAATAAATAAATAATAATCGCTTTTGAGCTTCTTTCTAAGATTTGGGTTGCTGTCACCAGCCTACTGTTATCGCTCCTCAATCTCGCCGGCGCGATTAGATGGTAGACGCCGGGCAGTCAGGTCGCGTTTGAGCAGTTTTCGGCGAAAGGACACCATTTTTGGACACCATATTTGGAAGACCCATCACCACCACCACAGCAAGTATTAGTCCGCAGGTCTTAGAGAAACTATATAAATGGCTCCCGACGCGGCGCTCACGTTTTTTGGTAGATTTTTCCAGACCTTGCGGTCATAGAAATAATTTTTCCGGGGGCGGCTGGGTGGCACAGCGGAGATTGCGCTCGTCACCAATGCAAGAGACTCCCGTATCGAATCCGGGTGTCAGCATTGCGCCGGCTGTCATACTGGCTCAATTGGCAGAGCCAGCGGGTGGAAGTCGATGGGTGGGGATTGGACGTTGTGGACAGCGACTCCTACAGGTCGGTTGGGGGACACCTGCACAGCAGAGACAGGAAGTGGCGGGGGTAGTGTGAGCCTCCCATGCGTTACACCTCGCCAATGAGAGTCCGCGCTGGCAGGTGAAAAGATGTGACAGGCTGCCTCCTCGTGTACCAGAGGGGACACGTGATGCAAGGCTTCTATCCTCCCTACAACCGACCAGTGGGGGGCATCAGGCACGTGTACACATAGAGCCCAAGGGGTGCTTGAGCACCTGCCTTTTTGAGCCTAATAAAAAAAGTGCCCTTTTTTTTTCTTTTTTTTTTTTATGTTTTTGCCGTTACGCATATAGACTGCCCTTCCAACTGAAAAATGTCAGGATAGAATCTAAATATTAGGTAAAGAGAGAGAGATGCCCCATATTCCATTGCAGTTTGCACAGCCTCCTCAGCATGCCTCTCCGCGGACCTATATTTTATGCATAGCGTGGGTGGTGATGATGATGATAGAAACCGCTGTGGCGCATACAGTTGAATGCTGGTATTACACTCATTGAGGGACACAAAGAAGTCAAGTCCGATGGAATTTGGGAATCTCAAATACAAATCGAGATTGGAATAAAAATGCATTTATATTAAACAATACAGAATATACAGCACTTCTTGGGGTCTGTAGGGTAAGCACTTATTCCCTCCCCCCTGAACATTTATGGAGATGTATGGGCCTTTTAAGTCAGTGATAAAAGTGTCTTTCAAGGATAAGTGAGCTCCTGCACTGATTATTATAGTTCAATATTCAATATTTGATCACCAAAACCCCCCAAAATGCATGAAAAGGGGGCCCCCCCGCCCGAAAAGGGCCCTTAAAAATCGGGCTAGCGCGCGCGCTCGGTTAAGACACACACAGGTATAGTGCCCTTTTCAGCATTTGAGCACCTGCCCCTCTAAAGTCCTGTGCACGTCCCTGGGGGGCATAGTCGAGCAACGTTCAAGACAGGGGAGGGGAGGGGAGATTGGGGACGAAATTGGGATGGGATAAAAAAATAGAAAAATAAGGAGAAAAAATGGATAAAAGAAATATATATATATTTCTCCGGAGAATCCGCGCTTCTTCGCGCACTTCGAAACAACCGTGTAACTACTGTTTATACTCATTTGTTGGACTTATTATAGCATTCGTTAAAGTTTATGACGTTTATATAGTGTTTGTGAGATGTTTTTCCAGAGATTCTGGTCATATTTTCCACTCAAAAAGCTTGTTTTCAAAAGTACCGATGTGAACTAAAATAATCACCCAGGATGCCGTGCATTAGCTGTGAGCTAACGCTTGACTAACGTGAACACAATTGGCGTATTTATTTCGCAAATGCAGTGTTTTCAAATAGCCACATTGCTGTATTTAGTGTATTCATTAGTGGGTCATATTCGTATATATAACATATTTAATTTTATCAACCTAGAATTGATGACAAGGCCTAGCTGCTGGCTGCTAGCTCCCATGCTAGCGTTGGCTAACAACATCAAGCTGAGAGCCAGGAAGGGCCAGGGAGAGCCACGCTACTTCTCTACCCAGGAAAGGGTACTACGACTATATGCTTGCACCTCATGGTACCAAAGCACCTCAATGGCGCTAAAAACAAAATTACAAACATCTCAAAACAAACTGGTCAGACTTCTACTTGACCTTACCCCTAGAACCCACCTCACCCCTGCCCACTTTGACTACCTAGGATGGCTTAGAGTAGACGACAGAGAATCCCTACCCACATTCAAAACCACTCTTAAAGAGCACCTACGGGAGGCTGCAATTCGAAACTGGCCACCGTAACTGTCCAAACCCCCCCACCCCCTCCTAATAGTCAGCCTCCTCCCCACCGTATGTATATATTCTCTCCCCACCGTATGTATATTTCTCTCCCACCCACCCCCTCCTAATGTACAGTCCCCTCCCCATCATATGTACTCTGTCAGGATCTATGGGTAACAGTACTGTATATTTGCATATCGTATATGTCACAAATGTAACAGTACTATATACCTGTATGTCATGTATGTCCCTATGCCATAAATGTCATGATGTCATATGTGACATCCTCGGGCACGACGCAAAACACAAATTGATTTCTTGAACTGATTTTAATGAAGAAGCATCCAAAACTTCATCCAAACCGTAAAATCTGTATGAGTACAAATGCATACAAAAGATACCATTACTATCAAGTCCATTAACAATGGTTGGAAAGTCACTATACATACACCACAATTGTCATCTCCATCAATCAATACCTTATTGGCTGCGTGCCAGTACATTATAACATTGATGCTTTACTGTAGTGTGTCTTCTGTCAGTTTCTTGGAAGATTGTCTTGATACGTTGGCTTGATGGCTTGTTCTTTAGTTATTAGTTATAACGGCAGGTAATTTCATTACCACTCAAGTTCATAGTTCCAACGTAAGAGAGAAGGTGGTGTCAACTCTCGTGAGATGTGGTAATTGCACAAATAAAATAGAAAAAACAGTGCGCCACTAATATGTATCTTATATAAAAACAAATAAGAAATACATTGAAAAGCAATTGAGTGTATCATTACTATTATACAAAATAAGCATATAAATTGTAAACATAAATAACTATATTAACCAACTGTTAACCATAGCTGCAGTTACATCATATATGTTGTCTATGTCATAAATGTCACTATGAATTGAAAATGGGGGACCCTGATGTAAACAAGACAAACGTCTTTCTCTGGTCTGCATCCCCTTAACAATTGTATGTATTGAGCCATACTGTATTGTACCCATTCTGCAATCTGTTCAATAAAGTTTTCATGCATTCATTCATTCAAAGATGGTTCTAGAGCGGCAGAGAGTATGGAGGAAGACAAGGCTCTATGAAGAGAATGGGGTAAGTTTGAAGAAACATTTTAACACACATGAAAGTTTTATAATTACCATCACAATATGTCAAAAGAATATATATATATATATTTATCTAATCTAGTTTCATTAATTAATTCATAACTTTTGAACAATAGATGCTATTTCTAATGTCAGCTGTTCTATATTGCCAACAAGATTGTCTACATTCCATTCAATACACATACATCTCAAATAAGCAAGGTAAAATTAATTTTTATCTTCCAAGTTTAATTTCAACAAGTTCAAGTGCAACTACATATGAACCATAATAATAAAGATTATGATGATAATCATACTTATTTTATATAATTGGAAAGCCCTAGTTGTTAGCTTCAAAATGTTATCAAATATGAGGTACTATGAAATACCTAGTAACTAATCTATCACAAACTGATTCAAATTCATGTTCAGGGATTTCCTAAATAGACTAAGCGACCCCCAAGTGTGTTCACACCAGTCTGACATGTCAGGCAGCACAGAGAAGCTCAGATGTTGTTCTATCCAAATATACCAACCAATTATCACTGTAAAAATATCTGCTCTAGTGAGGTTTACAAACTCCAACTATAATGACTGTTTCAGCAAATGGCAATTGTTGTCATTTGACTTGAGTGGCTGGCTGGCAGGTTAGTCAGGGAAGCAGATGGTGCCAATACTGACTGATGTTAGTACATTTAGTACAATTAAATAATATCCTGATGCCATGCTAAACATGGTTTCACTATGACGTAACGATACATGCATTCTAAACAATCTAGTCTTACATGTCGGTTTCAAGCTGCATTTTTGTCCTTGACACCAGATCTATGATGACGGTCTTTTTGCAGAACAGTAAATGTGTCATGAATAATATACCCATGTGGGTACTAGTACTGTAATTGTCTCTGTGAGTTTATGATGTGGGGTATTTTATCATGTCTTTTATCATTACAGCGCATATTTTTTTCACAGTGAGTGAAACGAAGTGTCCATTAATTTCAAGGCGATGAGGATTACAGCATCTAAAGAGTTAAATGGGACTATTTTATTGGAAGCTCTGTGGTAGATGGGTATCCTAATTATCCCGTGCAATCATATTAAGGCAACCCTTACTCAGAGATTAAAATAAAGAACTACCTTGCATGAAAAGTTGGAAACATTATTATATAGCCTCTTAGATTGAATGAATTATGTATGGCAAGTCTCTGTTTTGTATCATTTTCCTTTGTGTAGCCATGTTTCTTTCATCCTCTCTTTGGATCCCGTCATTTTGGAATCTACTCATCTGAAACATACAACCTTCTACAGACTTTGTGTATCCAGAGTGCAAACAGACCCCAACAGGCTACTATTATTCTAAAGGAAATGTGCTCCAGTCAACCTTCCTTACCTGAATTGAGCTTGTTGACTTGAATTAATCAGACTTATTCAAGTCCTTGCATGCACTGGTACAACTCTCTGTTTCTCTCTCTCTCTCAATTAAATTAACTTAAATTTAATTAAATTCAAAGGGGCTTTATTGACATGGGAAACATATGTTTACATTGCTAAAGCCAGTGTTAAAACAAAACAATCAAAGATATCAGTACGGTGTAGGGGTGTAACGATGCATCGATTAATCGAAATGCATCGATTCTAATGTGTTAGAATCGATGCATCGATTTGAATATCGCTGCTGTCGGGACAAAACCTCATAACTCCAAAAACCCAACTTTTCAGCAGATGAAAAAAACTAACACAGATTTGAGGGTGAATAGAGTTAGGAGGTTTAGACAGATGATCGGTTTAATGCTTTCCCATTGTTTAAACTTTGTAAAACCCACACACACATATGGAGGATGATCTACGGAGTTGATTTATATAATAAAAAAAATATTCAAAAAATGGAGTTATGAGGTTTTGTCCCGACAGCAGCGATATGTTAGAATCGATTATAATCTAAATTAATCGAAATTAAAGAAATTTAAATAATATATATTTTTTTGTTTTGTTTTTATTCGCCTATAGTCCATTCATGCTGAGTGAATCAGTTCCCCCAGCCACAATTGTGTATTAAATTTTTTTTGGGGAATTAACTGATAGAAGAAAATTTATCGAAAATGTATCGAATCGAATCGTGGTCAAATTAAGAGATTTCATGATGCATTGAATCGTTGCCTGACTAATCGTAATCGAATCGTTGTGAGGTCGCATCGTTACACCCCTAGTACGGTGCAGATAGTGACTTCTTGACTGCGATGGACTGTCTTTATGGTGGTTGTATTCCGTTGCATGTCCTTTTCTTGTCACAAGAGCTCACAAATCTTGCTGCTGTGTTTGCACATTGTTGTACTTCACCCAGTATAGGTATGGGAGTTTCCCGTTATTTGCCATGTTTTCAACGTCTCTTTGGGTGTTTGCAATTTGTGGGAAGTACACACCCCCAAGACCCCTCCACTCTACATCTTCTGGCCGCCTCAGACCCACTCCTATCCAAGCTCCGGGAGGGTCATCAAAGAGAGGCCGCCTATTCTCGATCCTTGCTCCACAATGAATGAATGAATAGTTTATTTTCGGTCTTTGTTTACAACAAATCAAAAACACACTTGTGTGGACTTACAAAAAGAAAGAATCACAAATGTACATATTCAAAGTAAGCTCACACACAAAATCCAAACTCAATGACCGAAAGGAATAGGCTGAAGCACATGCTTATTTTTTGCCTATCCTTAAAACTAAATATATTTTAATATAAAAAAACTTCAAATATGCTGCAAGATAAGAGAAAAAAAAGGCTGTAAAAAAAATCTCCCCTGAGAAGTACACAACTTCAACCCGTCACTAAGGCTATTCCATAGTTTAACTCCCAAAATTGAAACACATCTAGCTTTTATATTAGTTCTTACTTTTTTACATAACCCTCTTAAATTATACTTTCCTTCTCTTGGTTTAAAGAGACATTGAATACAAACTGGTAGGCTTTTACTCTTAGCACGGAAAATGATTTCCAAAGTTTTTATGTTCACCATATCTACACATTTTAATGTGCAGGACTTTATGAATAATGGATTTGTCGATTCAAGGTATTTATTATTCTAATAGCTCTTTTCTGTAGTTTAATAATATGATCTATATTTGTTTTATATACATTCCCCCAGACCTCAACACAATATGACATGTATGGCAATACAAATGAAAAATACAATATATGCAAACATTTCTGATTCAATGGTGGAACGAACTTTCCACAACAGTTAGGACAGCCGAAACACGACCAATCTTTCGCCGTCAACTAAAAACACACTTCAATCAATATCTGAAATGAAAAATAAAAAAAAACACTAACCTTCTTACTGTCTTCTACTATCATGCACTCTTCCTAATATACTAATGTCTCTACTACTATGCACTCAACACTGCAGCACTCAAGTTTTACATTACATTTCAGCACTGTAATGGTATGTCATAAATGTATAGATGTAGCAGTACTGTCTATCTGTATGTCGTGTGTGTCATATATGTTATGATGAATTGAAAATGGGGGACCCTGATGTAAACAAGACGAAAGTCTTTCTCTGGTCTGCATCCCCTTAACAATTGTATGTATTGAGCTGTACTGTACTGTACCCATTCTGCAATCTGTTAATAAACTTTTCAATCAATCATGTAATGTAAGTTTCAGCACTGTTTGATGAACAGTTACTCAGCTGAAAGAGTTGTACCCTTCCTTGTACCGGATCTCCTCTCTGGTAAACAAGAACACCCTGAAGACTCTGGCAGGAGCACTCATTCAGGGGTACTACGACTATGCTTGCACCTCATGGTACCAAAGCACCTCAAAGGCGCTAAAAACAAAATTACAAACATCTCAAAACAAACTGGTCAGACTACTGCTTGACCTTACTCCTAGAACCCACCTCACCCCTGCCCACTTTGACAACCTAGGATGGCTTAGAGTAGACGACAGAGTACAACAACTTGCAATGGGCCTGGTCTACAAGATACACTACACGACCAAGGTACCCATGTACATGTCAAAATACTTCCCAAAGGTCAGTGAATACCACGATCACAACACCAGAGGGAGCTCCACAAATCATGTTAAACCCAGATTCGGCTCAAATAAGGGACTAAACACGTTTCGCAATTATGCCACATCAATGTGGAACGCCCTACCCAAAGCTGTAAAGGAATGTGGATCACTACCCACTTTCAAAACCTCTCTCAAGGGACACCTACGGGAGACTGCAATTCAACACTGGCCCCTGTAAATATCCTAACCCAACCCCCTCCAATGTACAGTCATTTACCTAGTATGGTTTTGTCAATAGTTCAATGTACAATTTGTGTTTGTTTGTACAGTGTCTCCTCCCCCCCCCCCTCAATGTACAGTGTTACTTGTTTATACAGTGTGCCCCCCGCCCCCCCCCCCCCAACCACCTCCAATGTAAATTACCCAGTATGGTTGTCAATATCCCAATGTACCCAACCCCCCCCACCCAACCTCCTCCAATGTACAGTTTCTACGTCAAATGTATATACTCCCTTTTCTTGACTCCTTCTGTATCACAAACAGTACTGTATTTGCAAATCTGGTATGTCATAAATGTATAGATGTAGCAGTACTGACTATCTGTATGTCATGTATGTCATATATGTCTATATGAATTGAAAATGGGGGACCCTGATGGAAACAAGACAAACGTCTTTCTCAGGTCTGCATCCCCTTAACAATTGTATGTATTGAGCCGTACTGTATTGTACCCATTCTGCAATCTGTTAAATAAAGTTTTCATTCATTCATTCCTGTTGACTTGATGTACAGAACTTGTAAGTCGCTTTGGATAAAAGCATCAGCTAAATGACAAAATGTATGTCTCTGATGTCTTGGTATAGTGAGTACAGTATAGTATGTACAGTCCCAGCGAGTGACAGAGCTATAGGAGTTGTGACCCATGTTTATTTGTTGCTTGGTCCTAGTTTTTTCTGGGGGGGCATGTGTGGGAGGGGATGTTTCCCTCTGTTTTTGTGGCCTTTTTTGTGGCCCTTTTTGTTGTCTTTCTTGAGATCTGGTGGGTGTGTTGGAGGTGGGGTGTCTTGGGTTTGTGGCTCTTGGCTTTGGGGTGCTGCTTGGTTGTTGTCTGGATATTGTTGTGGTGTCTCCGTTCTCTCAGGCTGTTTGGTGGTCAGCATTATTGTCTCCTCCAGTTTGCGGGTTAACGTTTTCATCTCATCTTTGAACTTTTGTGCCTCCTGCCGGACTTCATAGACTTCATTGTCTATGAGTCTATCCATTAAATCATACATTAAGGCCTTCGCGTTTTTCGTCTGTGTTTTCACCACAACCCAGAGATCAGACAGACTTCCCTCTGTTTCTCCTGGGCTGGGTGGGTTCCTAATTAAGTGCATTTTATACATTTGATCCATGATGATATTCAACCGTGAGCCTATTTCCTTCAAATCTCTCACCTCAGTGAGCCAGTACGGTTCCTTAGTGAGGTGATCTTCTGTGTTATTTAATTGTTCTCTAGTGGGGGTGTTTTCACCCTTGTCGCTGGAGAGGCTTTTCTTTTGTGCCCTCTCTCTGAATCTGGACTCTTCTACATTTGCATGTGAAGAGGGGAGACTGCATGGCTCTGGTTCCATTGTTAAGTACTTTCACACCTCCCTTTCACTTGGGGTTATCTGGGGTTAAGAACAATTCTGTTGTCCAGGTAGTTCAAACTATTATATATCCAGTTTTTAAGTCTAGGTGTTTAACTAAAATGTCAGTATTGTTCAGTCTTTGGTTTATGAAGTAGGCCTCTCTCAGTCCAGTGGTACTTACTCGGTTTTAACCCCAGTGAAGAACTAGTCGTTGAGTGTGCCCCTGTGTGTCCTTAGTTTTGTAGGTCCTTTCAGATAATTCTGTCCAAAGCAAGTCTTTATTCCAGATTCCAGATGTGTGGTGTGAAAATTATCAAATTGCTATAATCCTTGTAGAGGTATCCAGGTTTATTCCACTTTGAGTCTGTTTCTTCCCAATATTAGCCTAGAATCTTTCAGTAGCTTCCGGGTGAGGGTGAGCTTCAGGGTGCCTTCTTGTACCTGCTGGGGCAGCAGACTGAGAGCGGGATGGGTCGGTCATGAGCGACTCGTTCATAAGAGCCGATTCATTGCCGTGAGCGTGAGTCGAATCGCTCACGTCTGGCAATGAGTCGGTTCACGCCCCCCCCCCCCCCCCCCCCCCCCCCCGGCATGCACAACAGACACACACAATGAACTCAACGGATATCGTCGATTGGGGGCTCAACTAGAGTCTGACACGTTTCTATGATAAACTGAATGAATAGACAGACATTGACACAGACAACCGAATGAATAGCATACTACTTATTTGGTTGTAGGAGTCGAGTGGCGCTAATGAGTGTCTTTTGTCAAACAACAGTAGTCTATGAATAGGCTATGCTAACGTAACGTGATGCAAATATGCAATTGATCACTTGATCACTGCTGCGCCTGCTGTGTGCTGTGAGTCACAGTCGTCAGTCAGTCACACTTATTTAACATGATCAAATAATTATTATAATATTTTTTACTTCACTTTGAAATATTATAGTGAAATATTTTGCAATGTTGTCGCATTTATCTTGTTGAAATCCTCCAACAGGCTCTTTTTGTAAGTTGACTGGTTTGCACACCAATAATACAGTGCAATAATAGAATAGTAGAATAGATAGTAAAATTATGCAATAGAATGGCCAGAGTAAAATAGTGCTACAGTACAATCAACAGTCAGCGGGGTGTATTAGAAGGCTATGGTGAAGAGGTACGTTTTTAGCTTATTTCTGAAAATATTAAGATATCTAGCTTCCCTAATGTCCATAGGTAGTGTGTTCCATAACTTTGGTGCATAGTTAGCAAAGGCTGCATCCCTGATTTTCATCTAACATTGTAGATGATCGCAATGTTTATCCTTTGTATATAAGGAGGAGGACCTTGAAATCAATTCTAAATGTTACCGATGATTACTGATGTAAACAGGGGGATCCTGATGTAAACAAGACGAAAGTCTTTCTCTGGTCTGCATCCCCTTAACAATTGTATGTATAATTGTATGTAATTGTATAACATCGGCCAAATTGATGATCCGTGAGCCGTGAGTCGCTTACGTGAATCGGTACATTGCGGTGAGCGTGTATCGAATCGCTCACTCACTGAAATGATCCGTTTGGCACATCACTACGGGAGATACGAACAGGCTGGACAAGCTGGTCAAGAAGGCCAGGCAGTAATGTTGTGGGGGTGGAGCTTGACTCTCTGGCAGTGGTGTCGGAGAGGAGGAGCCTTGCTAAGCTCCACGCCATCATGGACAACCCCTCCCACCCACTCTACACGGACTTGGCCAATAGAAGGAGTATGTTCATTGTTAGGAATAGGCTCAGACTCACAAGATGCAACACTGAACGTCACAGGAAGTCCTTCGTACCAACAGCCATCAGACTGTACAACGCCTCACTGTGCCTCACTAGCCCCATTGAGCACAGAGTAATATATATTCCTGTACATTTACATTTTACTATAGGTATACCTTTCTGGACATTTACATTTTAATTTGACATTTTACTGTATATTACTGTATATTTTCAGACTGTATATTTCAGAATTTTAGAATATACATATTTTAGAATCTCTGACTGTATTTTTTTTTATTATTCTTATTCATATTCTTATTTGTGACTTTTGACTAACTGAATGTTCATTGTGAGCGATCTGTGGTGCTGAATTTCCCTCTGGATCAATAAAGTACTTCAATTCTATTCTATTCTATTCTATTCTATTCTATTCTATTCTATTCTATTCTATTCTATTCCAGGAGCTTCAAGGGCCATGTCCTCTCACCTTGACGACCTGAATCTATCTCTCACTTGCTTTCTCTCTCTCTCTCTCTCTCTCTCCCTCTGTATTTCTCCCTCTCTGTCTCTATCTTTCTCTCTCTCTCTTGCTTTCTCTGTCTCTCCCTTGCTTTCTCTCTCTGTTTCTCTATCTGTTTCTCTCACCCCCCCCCCCCCCCCCTCTCTCTTTCTGAAGTTAGAGACAGTATTTTAAAGAAGATAGTTTCTCCGCCGGGTATACACTGAGAGAACCTTACAAAGACTGGAATAGGTATATATATATATATATATATATATATATATATATATATATATATATATATATATATATATATATATATATATATATATATATATATATATATATATATATATATATATATAAAAGGAAGACCGGGACAAAAAAAAGTTTAAAGGGACAAAGGGGGGAAAAGAATTAAAGGGAAGGAATTGAATGAGTCTGAGAGATGAACTCTTGCTCCATTACCACAATAGAACAGGCTACCAGCCCTGGGTTGCTGCCAATCAATGCCTTTAAATCTCATGGACACCCCTCTTTACTATTCAACCCCCCCCCTCCACCCTCCATTCCACAGACAGATGGTCAACAAAACCAATTAACCTCTTTCCTCTCCGTCTCTTAACTCCATCACCCTTCATTATCAGACCGGGTGCCGCTCCGCTGGGAGAGAGAGAGCTGGGAGGACAACCTGTACCTTTCAGAGGACCGGCACCGACTGCTGTCAGACCACGTGAGCACGAGCCAGAAAAATAAACTCTGAAAAACACAGTATAGTGGCAATCTTGGTAAAGATGAGTAAAAAAAAGACCGCAAATCATGGCCTCTTTTTATACCTAGCACTTGCATGATCTCCAACTGTGAGACTCTTTCCCTCAACTCTCTCATCTCAGTGAGCCAGTTGGTTAAGATAAGATAAGATAAGATATTCCTTTATTGATCCCCTTGGGGAAATTCAGGCATCATAGCAGCATGGGGGAGGGGGGGTACAGGTAGTAAAAAGCAATGTAAACAATATAACAAATCAGTATGCTTAACATAACATAATTAACTCTGGACATGTGCATAATGGTCAACAAGGTGCGAGATGAGGGTATGTATGCCCTCTCAGTTATATTTGCCCTACAATAATAGTTACAAAATCTAATCTAATCCAATAATCTAAATCGAATCTAATATATATAATATATAGTCTGCAATATATAATCTAATAATCCAGTAATCTAAATCTAATCTAATATATAATCTAAAAATGCTAAAATGCTAAATATATGATCTGATGAAGTATACAGTATTCACATAAGGTGCGGTATGCATAAGGTACCTAGTAGTAGTTGGATGTCTGGCAGCAGTCCCTGCCCACTGTTGTGGAGCCTGATGGCCGCTGGTATGAAGAACTGGCCGAGGCGGTTAGTTGAGTGTCGGCGGGGTATGAGTCTCTGACTGAACGTGCTTCTCATCTTGACTAGCTCGTCGTAGAGGGGGTGGAGGGATTCTCCAGGATAGCAGCCAGCGTCCTTCTCATCCCCCTCCATTCCGTAGTGAGGTACTACGGAAGGTTCTGTGTTATTTAATTAAATTAAATTAAATGTAATTTAATTGTTATTTTAATTGTTCTCTAGTGGGGGTGTTTTCAGCCTTGTCGCTGGAGAGGATTTTCTTTTGTGCCCTCTCTCTGAGTCTGGACTCTTCTACATGTGCATGTGAAGTACTTTCACACCTCCCTTTCACTTGGGGTTATCTGGGGTTAAGAACAAATCTGTTGTCCAGGTAGTTCAAACTATTTTCTATCGAGCTAGTCTAGATGTTACTAAAATGGCAGTATTGTTCAGTTTTTGATTTAGGAAGTAGGCCTCTCTCAGTCCAATCATAAGTTGTAAAGCGCTTTGGAAAAATAAATATAAATGCAGTCCATCTAAATGCCTGAAGGAGCAATATTCACAGCAGTGAACGTGAACCAAACAGCTGAAAGTGTGCATGAAGAGGTCAGTGTGTGGGCTGTCTTATAAGCAGAGAAATAAAACATGTAAATGTGGTGATTTTACACCATGAATGTGAACGGAAAAAGCTCATAAACATTGAAGGAGTGAGATGGAAAGTGTTGCCCCTCCAGAATTACTGGCAACAACAGATAAACAACATACTAGTAAGTGCTGAGTATAACATTCTATGCTGACAAATGTGCACTATCCTCTGCAGAGAGCATGAGTCAGAAAGCTGAGAAGCGAATACGTAATGAGTGAGCAATATTTTCTGCCTGACAGTATTTGTTTGGGGGGGGGGGGATAAATTAATCCAATGTGTGATACATTTTGATGTCAAAACGATGTAGTGCAATTACTGGTATGCACTGTAAAAAAAAATCATTATATTTTTTCTATTTTCAAATGGCCTTTTGCGTTGAATCAAGAATCAAGAATCAAGAGGTTTATTTGTCACATACATACCAGGGCATACAGTGAAATGCGGGTGGTCTTGCCCGCATTGATTTAGCAAAATACAATAATAAAATAGAATAAAATAGGCATCGAAAAATAAAATAGATAAGACACAAGATATGCATGGTAAAAGAAAAGACATGCTAGGTTCCTGAGAAACTGGTTCTTATATACACTACTATGCAATATACAATTTACAATGTTAACTCTTACTGTATCTAAACTATACAGTAGGCTACCTCCTTATTTCAAAGTGTTTCTAAAGATTCTATTTTTTAAAGTGACATTTTGTTTAAAGTGATTTTTTTAGCGGTTGCGGTGTGTGTGTGTGTGTGTGTGTGTATGTGCTCATGTGTATTTGTGAGTGGAGAGTTCAGTGTTCAGTGTTCTGATGGCCTGGGGGAAGAAGCTGAGTCGGAGTCTCTCTGTTCTTGCAGCGTGTGACCGTAGGCGCTTGCAGCTTAAACAGGCTGTTGTTGGGGTGGTGAGGGTCTTTCATAATTCTGCAGGCTCTGGATTTGCACCTCCTGTTATATAAGTCCCTTGATATTAGTTTTATTCAATGTTTTAACCGATACAAACAAGCAGACAAAAACAAGACATCACAGCGACAAAAATTTAAATATATATACCCTCCCCCCTCCCAAAAAATAAAAAAATTAAAATAAAAAAAACAAGACAACCAGTCACTCCTTCGTGTCTCTTACCAGTGTTAGACATAGACATATCAAATCAAATATATCTATTATATATATCTATAATAGACATTCAGTTATAATAGACATTCATATAAGTCCTGCAGGGGTGGTAGTGCAATACCCGTAGTACGCTCAGCTGAGCGCACCACTCTCTGGAGTGCCTTCCTGTCCTGTGCTGTGCTGTTTCCAAACCAGGCAGTGATGTTTTCAGTCAGAATGCTCTCCACAGCCTTGGAGTAGAAGGAGTGGAGTATCTTCCCCGATACTCTGTCCAAGTTACTAGGGAGGGAGGCACAGATGTAATCCTTGACCAGCCTCTCAAAGCATTTCATGATCACAGAGGTGAGTGCCACCGGTCTGTAGTCATTCAGGCTTGTTGGAGAGGAGTGTTTTGGCACCGGGATTATGGTTGACATCTTGAAGCAGGCAGGGACCACGGACTCAGCCAGAGATATATTGAATATGGATGTAAATACTGGGGCCAGCTGGTTTGCACAGGACTTAAGTATTCGTCCTGTTATACCATCTGGGCCAGCCGCTTTCCAAGTATTTATACCCTTAAACATCAATCTCACGCTGTGTTCCGTCAATGAGAGAGTGCCCCCCCCCCCCCGTGGATGAGCCCCCCCTTCCCGCGGCAGCCGGCGCGTCAGTGACGTCATTAGCCGGTGAGCTAACGTCGCCACTCCTCGCTCCAAACCTGGCGTAAAAGGAGTTTAGTTCATCCGTGAGAGAGGGGTCGGCACTCACTATTGAGGGGGGACTGACTTTATAATCAGTTATCGTTCGTACTCCCCGCCATAAGCCTCTCGTGTCATTCTGTGCCATCTGTGTCTCCATCTTGTTCGCATATCGCCGTTTAGCAGCCCGCACCTCCTTGCGTAGCATATTGGGATTTTGCTTTCAACTAATTGACCCATCTCAAGCCCACCCTTTTTTCTTGATCCTCCATAAATTTTAAGAGAGAATATTAAAGGGGCACTTCACCAAAAACAGTGATTGAGAGTAAATTAGGCCATGTCCAGACGAACTGGATGACTTTCATCCACACAGAACTGCGTTCTGGCAGCCTGAAGATGCTATTTTCTGAAACCGGCTTCCAGAGTGCGCAATTCTGAAGACGCTCCCCTTGCGTGGCAGTCTTTACAGGCGATACAAGTCTTTTCCTGAACCGATGACGCGATAGCCCACCTCTCCCTTAACCCGCATGTGCAAACTCAGCCAACATCACAACCACCGTCGACAACAGATTGACATCTCCCTTATAGTGTTACAGAAGCTATTTTACAGTTACAGGGCTTTTACAGCTAAATGTACTTTTTCTGAAAAGCCTCCATCATTTAGTAAATAGTATTCCCATGGCTGGTGTTAAGCTGTAGCCAGCGAGCTAGCGTTGATGGTATGCTATCAACATTACCTAAATAGCTAACCAACTAAATACAATAGACAGTGGTATCCTGAGGTAACGTTAAATACAGACAACTTTTGCTACAATTACAGTGGTATCCTGAGGTAACGTTAAATACAGACAACGTTTGCTAGTCGAAAGGACTGGACACGGACAAGTTAAACATCAATCAATTAATTTAATACAACACAGGTAGTTTGAGCTGCCTCCGACCGCACCACGGGGCTATTATATTATATACGGCTTTGAGCGCTCTCTCTCTCTCCTGCCGATTAAAATCCGCAGCTCTTCCTCCTGCTTTGTGCTGCAGTGTCGTCTCTCCTATCCGTTGGAAACTAGCGTCAGCTCAAAAAGCACAGAACCGGATGATACGGGGGGACAAGTTATCGAAAACAACGACAACACTTCCGGTCGGGGGTTTTCAAAATAAAAGAGCGAGGTCTAAAACAGGAAAGAAATTTATTTTATAAATTTGTGGCACGCACTTATTTCTTGAGACATTACTGGTGGCCATATTCATTCACTCATTTACTCTCAATAAATAAATGAATGTATGTAAAACTGTTTTGAGTTTTTGGATGTGTGTGATTGTGTGCAAAATAAATCAGCATTGTATTTCTTTTGGTGAAGTGCCCTTTTAAATGTCAAGTTTACATCACTAAACTAAAACTAAACACAATTTTAGTTGATTCAACTCCTTTTTAGTGCATTCAAATAACAATTCCAATGTGTGACCACCCTCCCCTTTGTGTGACCCCTCCCCCCCTGTTCACCACCATAATAATTATTTAATCGATCCCTGAAGGAGTCAGTGGTCCCTGCCTGCTTCAAGATGTCTACCATTATCCCGGTACCAAAGAAACCCTCCCCAGCAGGTCTCAATGACTACAGACCGGTGGCACTCACCTCTGTGGCCATGAAATGTTTCGAGAGGCTGGTCAAGGATCACATTTGTGCCTCCCTCCCCAGCGATATGGACCCTATGCAATTTGCATACAGGCCAAACAGGTCCACTGACGATGCGGTCTCCCAAGTACTGCACAGCACCCTCTCTCACCTGGACCGTCAGAAGGGGGGCTATGTGAGACTGTTGTTCATTGACTACAGCTCAGCGTTCAACACCATAGTCCCCACCAGACTGGTGGACAAGCTGATCGAGCTGGGTCTGAGCTCCGCTCTGAGCGCCTGGGTACTGGACTTTCTGAGTGAAAGACCCCAGGCGGTCAGGGTGGGGGGTCAGACCTCCAACATCATCACCCTGAGCATCGGGTCCCCCCAGGGCTGTGTTCTGAGCCCCCTGCTGTACTCACTATACACACACGACTGTGTGGCCAAGTTCAGCTCCAACTCCATAGTGAAGTTCGCAGACGACACGGTGGTGGTGGGGCTGATCTCGGACAACAACGAGAAGGCCTACCGGGAGGAGGTTGAGGTACTGGAACGCTGGTGCCAGGACAACAGCCTGCTCCTGAACATTGGTAAAACCAAGGAGCTGATCGTGGATTATAGGAGAAGACAGCAGGAGACACACACACCACTGAGGATAAACGGGGCCACCGTGGACAGGGTGAGCAGCTTTAAGTACCTGGGGGTCCACATCTCAGAGGATCTGACATGGTCAACACACATAGACACAGTTGTAAAAAAGGCGAAGCAGCGCCTCTACCACCTGAGACAGTTAAGGAAGTTCAGAGTATCGGGGAAGATACTCCAGTCCTTCTACTCCGGAGCTGTAGAGAGCATCTTGACTGGAAACATCACTGCCTGGTATGGTAACAGCACGGCACAGGACAAGAAGGCCCTACAGAGAGTGGTGCGCTCTGCCGAGCGTACCACGGGTATTGCACTACCTCGAACAGGTCGAAAAGTACCTAGCGGAAAAAAATCTAATCTACGAATTCCAATCTGGCTTCAGAACATCCCACTCCACTGACACATGCCTTCTCTATTTGAATGACCACATCAAACAAGAGGTGGACGCAGGCAAATACTGCGGCATGGTCATGCTGGACCTACAAAAGGCCTTTGACACGGTCAATCACTCCATTCTGATTGACAAGCTAAAAGCAATTGGTTTTGATAGTCTATCAGTGAGCTGGATGCAATCCTACCTTGAGGGGAGGGAACAGATGGTGGAGGTAAACGGTACCCTATCCCCCCCCCTCACAGTGAGCTGTGGTGTTCCACAAGGAAGCATACTAGGACCGCTACTGTTCCTAATTTATGCAAATGACATGTCGTCAGCTTGTGACTGCAACTTGTTCCTGTTTGCGGACGACTCAGCCCTGCTGGTCTCTGACAAGAACAAGTTACAGGTTGAAAAAACCCTCAGCTCGGAACTAGGCAGAATCTGCATATGGCTCGCTGATAACAAACTATCATTACACATGGGCAAAACAGAGTCCATTCTCTTCGGTTCAAATAACAAACTCAGCAAGACCGACGGCTTCTCAGTTACAGTGGGTGACAATATTGTCACAAGGAAAGATGAAATTACCTACCTGGGGTCCATCCTAGAGGCTAATCTCTCCTGTGACAAAATGGCATCCAATGTAATAAAAAAAGTCAACCAACGAACTCGATTCTTGTACCGGATCTCCTCTCTGGTAAACAAGAACACCCTGAAGACTCTGGCAGGAGCACTCATTCAGGGGTACTACGACTATGCTTGCACCTCATGGTACCAAAGCACCTCAAAGGCGCTAAAAACAAAATTACAAACATCTCAAAACAAACTGGTCAGACTACTGCTTGACCTTACTCCTAGAACCCACCTCACCCCTGCCCACTTCGACAACCTAGGATGGCTTAGAGTAGACGACAGAGTACAACAACTTGCAATGGGCCTGGTCTACAAGATACACTACACGACCAAGGTACCCATGTACATGTCAAAATACTTCCCAAAGGTCAGTGAATACCACGATCACAACACCAGAGGGAGCTCCACAAATCATGTCAAACCCAGATTCGGCTCAAATAAGGGACTAAACACGTTTCGCAATTATGCCACATCAATGTGGAACGCCCTACCCAAAGCTGTAAAGGAATGTGGATCACTACCCACTTTCAAAACCTCTCTCAAGGGACACCTACGGGAGACTGCAATTCAACACTGGCCCCTGTAAATATCCTAACCCAATCATTCCAACCCCCTCCAATGTACAGTCATTTACCTAGTATGGTTTTGTCAATAGTTCAATGTACAATTGTGTTTGTTTGTACAGTGTCTCCTCCCCCCCCCCCCTCAATGTACAGTGTTACTTGTTTATACAGTGTGCCCCCCGCCCCCCCCAACCACCTCCAATGTAAATTACCCAGTATGGTTGTCAATATCCCAATGTACCCAACCCCCCCCACCCAACCTCCAATGTACAGTTTCTACGTCAAATGTATATACTCCCTTTTCTTGACTCCTTCTGTATCACAAACAGTACTGTATTTGCAAATCTGGTATGTCATAAATGTATAGATGTAGCAGTACTGACTATCTGTATGTCATGTATGTCATATATGTCTATATGAATTGAAAATGGGGGACCCTGATGGAAACAAGACAAACGTCTTTCTCAGGTCTGCATCCCCTTAACAATTGTATGTATTGAGCCGTACTGTATTGTACCCATTCTACAATCTGTTAAATAAAGTTTTCATTCATTCATTCATTCATTCCCCTGCAGGTTCTATACAACAAAAGGTGCAAATCCAGAGCCTGCAGAATAATGAAAGACCCTCACCACCCCAATAACAGCCTGTTCCAGCTGCTGAGGTCAGGCAGACGCCTGCGAACACCAGCTACTAGGACAGAGAGGCTTCGGCTCAGCTTCTTCCCCCAGGCCATCAGAGCCTTGAACAATGAACACTGAGGGTCACAGAACACTGAACCCTACACACACAAGCACACATTAGCACACACACGACACGCACGCTGTGCACGCTCACACACTAGCAGCCACTTTAACATGAGAAAGCACTCACTCATGCTGCACACGCCCACACTTATGGACACAAAGAAAGGTCACTTTAAAAATAGTATAGTAACAGTTATTGCACTACCTAGGGACCTAGCATGTCCTTCATGCTCTGTAAATAACTATGTACAAATACCGTGATGTCCCACTATGTTACCTGTTTATTGCACAATGTTGTCTATTGGATTCTATTATATGTTGTACTACTGTATTGCACATCGTTGCGGGCAAGACCACCCGCATTTCATTGTATACTTGTATGCCGTGACAAATAAAACTCTTGACTTGACTTTGCTTGCTTGCTCTGCTTGTTTCATTGTCTCACAGGATGGGTGGGTGGAGCTGGCAGAGCAGAGCTGGGGAGGGTCATCAGGGAAATGGGGGAACACTTGGACCGGTGTGTCCCAGGCCTTTATGCATGCTTCGTTCCTTGTTTAGTCTGGTCTTCCTCTCTCCACCTGTTTGGTTATTTTTGTTTGTTTGGAAGCCTGCCTTTGGTTTTACACTTCCAACATTCATGCTGCACATACACTCTCATCCATGCACTGCTTACACACTGATACTCATCCATATTGGCTGACATGTTTTGTTCTTTTGTACTTTTCTATAGTTATATTTAAATAAATTCCTTTTTGTTATTTATTAAATTGTGCCTGTGTCTCCCTTTTTGTTGAAAACACAACTTCAGACAACCTGCGATTTCAATTCAGACAATTCATTTTTTTACAGTGTAGCTGTACGGTTGATTTACTGCTACTCCTCAGAAGGCCTAATTATAATTTCCACAATTTTGAGTGCATGAAATGCTGTTAAGTACTTGTGTATAATTTACAGCAGTGATAAAGGTAGGTCATAATACCGGTCCCAGTAATTCTGGAGGGCACTAGTGTTGAAGCTGTGAAAAGAGGTAAACAGACATTAAACAACAGAGTTTGCCTCTCTGAAGACTGGGCAAGTATAGCCTCATTAATAAACCATCCATACAAACAGCTTGGATGTAAAATCCCCTGTTGAGAAAATGTTAGACCAAAATTCAATATTTATCAAAGGCTTAAAAACATTTTAAATGCAGGAGTCTCTCTCTCTGAAAACAAAAGGTATTTATTATGTAGCATGTGGGCTGAATGTTACATATTGCATTAATCATGAACCTGATCATGAAACATTTGTAAGAAAATATGAATGTTTACAAATTAAGCCCATTCTCTCTGAATAGTTGGTTTTACTGGAATAACTTGTCAATGAATTCTATGCAAAGGTTAACCATAAACTCTCTCTGCAATCTCTATCTCTCCCTCTCTCTCTCTCTCCCCCTCTCTCTCATACACAGATACACTCACGTCCCATTCTCTCGCCCTCTCTTCCTTCTGAACTGTCTTCTGTCTCAGAGGGAGATGAAGGGATAGATGTGAGTGATGGATAGACTGGTCCAAGAGAGACTGAGATGAGACGGATTCAAACTAATGATCTCTCTCTCTCTCTCTCTCTCTCTCTCTCTCTCTCTCTCTCTCTCTCTCTCTCTCTCTCTCTCTCTCTCTCACACACACACACACACATACTGTACACACACTGACACACAAACACATACTTGGACACATACAGTACATGCACACAGAAATACACACACACACACACATATGACTGACACACACCATCATATAGACACACACACATGACACACGTGCGGTAGTGCGGGTGTGAATGAGACAGAGTGATGCAGGGTATCAGACTACTAATAGTGCAGCACCTGACATGAGCTGATAAAGGACACACCAGGTTGCGTACTGTCAGTGAGGAAGGCAAGGGCAACGCCAGCTAGATACTGTAGATAGAATATTGCACACACACACACACACACACACACACACACACACACACACACACACGCTCATGAAAGGGTTACAGGTTTAAAAGGCCAAAACTCAGTTGGTACAGTATATAGAGGTCTGCCAAGCATCTGCGGCAAAGACAAAGGATAGCTTTCATATTTCTTCCGGTCAGTTCAGTATAAGATTTAGAGGTCCTACTATTTGGAATTCAAAACCCTCCATAATAAAAATGTGCTCATCTATTTCATCACTCAAATCCAAGCTGAAATATACATTGTTAAATGAATAGCTTCAATCTCATAAAACCATTAATGTCACTTTGTTTTACAGGTTCATGTTATTTTGTTTAGACTAATAATGTTGTTGTTTTTGTTATTATTATTACTTTGATTATTATTGTTATTATTATTATCTTATTATTATCTTAATATTATGAAAATTGTTTTACGAACTTATTTCAGTTTACTTTTGTTTTTGTGTTTTTTTAATCCAACGATATAATGAGTTGAGGCCCTGTATAGGCCCATCTGGGTCTCTTGCCTCTACTCAGCACCTTTATACACTTTCTGGCTTGGTCAATGTTTTTACTGTTTTGCTGAAATGGTGCGAAATAAATAAAATAAATAAAGAATGTTAAGATATCAGACCCAAAAAGGACACAATATTCCTCCATTTTCAGTGTGTGTGTGTGTGTCAGTGTCTGGATAATAAGTAGTAGGTGTCAGGGGGGTTCCAGTTCCCATTTTCAGTTATATAATAATGGGATGTCATGCTGACCAGGAACAGAACATTCTGTCAGTGATCGTCTGGGTCCATACGTCTTTCTCAAGTAGAGTCCAACGTGAAATGGACGAGATTTTCTCCCGATCCATGTGGTGAGTCACTCTATTAAGCTTTTGGTCTATAAAACATTCATCAGAGCCGAGATCATCATGCGACGACATCACGCATGGTCCGATGGAGGTCTGATCGACCCGAGAGCTTAATAAAGTGAAGCAGTACATTGATTTAAGTGGCAGCGAATTAGAATTAGATGTTCTGTTCTTTTTCAGCGACGCTGTGAGACTGTGATGGGATATTGCTACATGTTCCATCATTAACCGAGGCTCACGATGACAGGCCAAGATCTCTCTGTGATGTCGAGGTTCATTAATTTTGTATAGTGTATGTATGTAGTGTATGTATAGTGAAATGCTTGGTTCTGTATGACCCTCCTAAGATTGTGCTTCATACAGTACAAAGTAAAAGAATAAAGACAAAATACTATACAAAATATACAATATAGAAAACTAAAATGTACAAAATGCTAAAATTAGGTAGAGGATGAAGTGCACATTTTTAAGAATAAATAGATAAAATATGGTGCAATGTTTAAAAGTGTGAGTGAGTGAGTGAATGTTGAAGGTGAATGTGTGTGCATGAGGGTGCTGTGTGCAGTGAATGTAGAATGGATGAGTTAATGTTACAGTGAGTCCACATTTACATTTATGTTTAGTCATTTAGCAGCGCTTTTATCCAAAGTTCTGTACAACAAGTCAGCAGGAAGGGTACAACTCTTACAGCTGAGTAACAATGTTCATCAAACAGTGTTGAACTTGGGTGCTGCCGCGTTGAGTGCATAGTAGTAAATACATAATTTATTATAGTAGGTAGTAATATAGACAAGGAAGATTAATTAGTGGAAGAGTGCATGATAGTAGAAGACAGTAAGAAGGTTCGTTTTTTTATATATATATATTTTAGATATTGATTGAGGAACTGTGTTTTTAGTTGACGGTGAAAGATTGGTCGTGTTTCGACTGTCCTGACTGTGGTGGGAAGTTTGTTCCACCATTGTGGAGCACGGACCCTCCCGGAGCTCGGATATGAGTGGGTTGGGATTCATATTCCTTCACGGCTGTGGGTAGGGCGTTCCACATTATTGTGGCAAATAATTCATCTGAACATACGGAGCTTGCTAAAACAATAGAATATGGATCACTTGAACATTCTGGTCTCCCAGACTGATCCTGGTATTTTAGTGCTAACTGGATCATGGCTAAATAAGTCTGACAGTGATTCCTCCATAGTGTTATTTCCATAATGTGTTTAGGATAGACAGAAGTGGAAGGGGAGGTGGAGTGGCAGTCTATGTAAAACCACGTCTCTCTGTTACTGTTCTGAAAGCCAACACTGTCCCAAAATGTTTTGAACTAATTGTTCTTAAGATTCATTTGGGGCCAAATAACCCATTGATTGTAATTTGAGTGTATAGAACACCTTCTGCTGACATCAGCTCCATAGAATTACTCTCTAATTTCTCAGATGTTGAGATGATTGTCCTAGAGAGGATTTTAATCTAAATTGGTTAAATAATGCCTACAAATATATTAAGGGGGTTAGTAGTATTATACATTTAACCCAGTTACTGAACCCACCAGACCAAACCTGAAGAATTTAGCTAAATCCACTCTAATTGATTTGATTTTCTCAAATAGATGTGACAAAATGTCTGCTTGCAGGTATTTGAGCTGGGAATCAGCTATCACTGCCCTGTATGTATTAGATTCTATTAGAAGCTCCTGGCTAAAGAAACACAATCTCATACTATCTCCAAAAGAAATCTGACAAACCTTAACCTGTTAAGCCTGTAGGCCTGCTTTTCTTTATCAAAAATCGATCAATAGAGACCGTATTAGATCCCCGGGAGTCGGGGGTGGTAATGTGTACTTTTGCGTACTTTGGGGCACGCCTCACATATCGGCATGTAACTCGAGAACCGCTTAACGGATTTTGTCACCTGAGAGGGCAATCGACAGGCAACAAATAGGGCTTTAATTCTATCTATATATTGTATTAAAAGAAATGCACACCCGAGCCACTAGAGGTCGGCAAAGGCATCGCGAATCGTCCTCATGAGGGCCCTTGAGGATTATGTTTTTTTTTATAATTTTTGAAAATATACACTATTTAAAAAATGAAAATATACACTTTGACTACTGTTTTGATAGGGTTATGGTCTTTACTCTTGGCAAAAAAAAAACATAATCCTCTTAACACATGAACTGCCACGCTTATATCCATCAATGTATGATCACTGCCACCAGTCTAAGCCTATGGAGATGTTCACCTTCTTTGCAGGGCTATAACTTTTTTAATTGTATTGCTAAATTGACATGACTATGGCCCATTCAACATCGATTATCTATCGTTCAGGATGTAGGAACGTTATACTTTTTCATTCATATATTCATACGAAAATACCATCTAGAATATAAGTATGTTTTTATCGTTTTCTGCAGTAATTCCTAGAACGCTAGTTATAGGCCTAAACGCATAATATAGATTATCGATTGCAGTTTATTCGCGATACACGCTATATAAAAAAAAAATACAACTGAATACGATCCTAAACGTTATGACTCATCATGCGCGGATGAAAGGGGGGGGGTCGTTTATAATTCCGTGATCGTCAGTAAATGCTTTATGTAGTATGGGTGATATATTGATCAGAGCGGTTTGCATTGAAAATAATAAACCATCAAGCTGAAAGTAACGTTACAGTCCTCTTACCATTCGCCGATGAGACTGGAGGAAAAAGATCCCACTTTTTTTTTTTTTTTGTATTTTATTTTTTTATTCTTTTTTAAAACAAACATATAAACAAACATGACAACACACGATAAGATATACAAGCATTAATTGTCAGGGCACATCCAATGAGATCACATTTTGGTTAGTTGTTTTATATAAGATATACCCATAATACCTGTTATCTAAAAAAAAAAACCTACATACATATGCTCAGCTCGAACCCCCCCCTCCCGGACCCCACCTTGAGAAGTACCTCCACTATCCCTCGCACCTAACCAGACACTACCATTATAAGCTAGCTTTTATTCTCTCCACCACTTCTAACCACATTGACATTTTGGATTCATTGAGACCCAGAATTCTTGCTGTAGATATTTCATGGTAAATTACATCGAGATATGTAAGAAACCAAACTTTACGGCACATTTTTTCCGGTTGAAACCAGCGTGATGCGATCAGCTTTTTGGCTACTGTGATACCCGATAAAACCAATCTCTTTAGCTGTGGATTCACTGCAAACTTCCACCTTTGGCAAGATCCCACTTATTTGACGTCGATCGACTAGATACATTTCCGGTTTGTATGGCGCAATAAACACCCAAATCATATCGATTATTGAGTTATGGTAGCGATCCATATACACGGATGTGTGTCTAGAGTCCCGCAACAATATGTGACTGCCGGACGGAATTCCCAGATGCACCGAGATCACCAGAGATCCATTTCCGGTAGTAACTCGCCCGATCATCCACCAGGCGGCGGTATTGAAGCGCTGCACGGTTGTGCCGAGTCCCACTGTCTCAGCCGAGGCTGGGTGAGGGAATTACGAACACCATGGCGAAAAAATGAAATATGATCTCAATAAAGTTGTACGCCGTGGATTGGTGGAATTCGCATGATCAGCAAACCCGTCCGGTGGATGTGTTAACATCCAAGGGCCCACATGTGGGCCCTCATGAGTATGCAAAAGTACACATTACCACCCCTGACTCCCGGGGCTCTAGCTCCGTCAATCATTTGGCTATCTCGAAAATCCTTGCACAGGGTTGTAGCCAATGAGTGTGGCTTTCCAATGATACCCCATGATATGATAATTGGGGATCTAATACAGTCTCTATTGGTCGATTTATGATAAAGAAAAGCACAGACCCCCTATAGGGGGACCTACAGACTTAACAGGTTAAAAAAAGTATTTGATACGATAGACAGCGGTGAGTGATGACATCGGTCACTGAATGGTTGACTAACTCATGTCTGCATTTAAACACCAAAAAGACTGTTTGCATGTTTTTTACAAAGAGGCTGATGAATACTGTCTCACCTGATGTCTATGTCAGAGGAGAAAGGTTGACAGTTGTATCCGAATATAGATACCTTGGGATAAAAATGGACTCCAATCTTACATTTAAAAAACAAATCAAATCGGTAGTAAACAATGCAAAGTTTCACTTATCAAACTTCCGTCACATCAGAAACTCTCTGTCAACAAAAGCAGCAGCACTGTATTTTAATGCCATTATTATGTCACACTTAACATACTGTCTGACTAGCTGGACACGAGCCTCCTGTACAACACTACGATCTGTACAGGTAGTTTACCATCAGGCTGTGAAAGTTCTGGACAGGAAAACAAACAGCCACCACCATTGTTATAGCATAGCAAACCAGAACCTACTGAGCTGGGACAATCTTGTCAAATTCAAAGATGCCTGCCTTACCTATAAAATCCTACATGGCTTGGCTCCTCCCCCCCCTCTGTACTTTCATAAAACAGAAAGCATCTGCTGACAGATATACCAGGTCTGTAGTCAGAGGGGACTGTGTAGTCCCAAACAGGAGGTCTGCTTTTAGTCAGACAGCCTTTTCCGTGAGAGCAGCCCACACCTGGAACATCTGCCAACACGGCTCAGGGAGTATCAAAGTTACATTTCATTTAAAACTAACTTAAAATCATGGTTGAGAGATGGTCAAGTGTGCGACCATTTTAACTGAGGGGTTGTATTGTAATGTATTTTAATTAGAGGTGGGCATAGATTAATTTTTTTAATCTAGATTAATCTATCTGCAATCCTGGATTTAATCTAGATTAATCTAGATTAAAATGGCTAAAAAAAAAAAACCTGCCGAAGGCATTCAAAATATGTGTGTTCTACCCAAATAATGACCAGAAGTAAGTCCTTACTTTTTCTTTCCTCCTTATGTTTCTCAGGCCAGGTGGCCCATTACACCATGAGCCCATCTCCCGTTTCCAAAATGCATTACAGACTGTTTGAAAAAGCTGTTTTGCTATGATAATTGGTAATGAAATATCAAAATAATGTTCAATAAGATGTACTTGTGTTTAATAAGTTGTTTCATTCAGAAGTTAACACAAATAAATAATATTACCAGTACAGTACAGTATCTAGCACTCTCAGGAGCAAAACAGAAAGAATCATTTCAAACTTGAACTATGTGACATGGCTTGAATCAACTGCTACAGTGGAGTTGCTCAGTGGCCAATGGTGTCAACTGTGGTTGTACTGGGCAGCTCCCAGGTGTGAATGGAACTGTGTGAATGTGAAGCAGGGCGTTCCTGAAAAAGAGCATCTGTGCTCAGCGAACCTACCCTGGGTAAAAAAAAAAATTTTTTTTTTTTTTTTTTTTTTAGATTAATGTAAATTAATGTAAATTATATTATCGCGCGATACTAGTATAGCGTTAACGCAGCACGTTAACGCCGTTAACGGCCCAGCTCTAATTTTAATGTATTTATTTGTATGTATTTTAGTGTATTGTAACCTATACTGATTCCTACTGTGTTTTAATTATTGTACTATGTTTTAATTATTGTTGTGCTCATGTCACCTGCCCCAGAGACTACAGTTGAAAATTAGCCAACTTGGCTAAACTGGCATATTTACAGTCAAATGTTCCTTAATATGCACTGTCTCTGTATTTTAAACCAATAAATACAAATACAAAAATCATCACATTTTAATTTCTAAATTACAAACGTACGGTGTGAGAGGGGTGGCGATGAACTGGTTAAGTAGCTATCTTGAAAATAGACAACAATATGTACAACTCTCTGGTTACACATCTGAATGTATGAATATTGAATGTGGTGTCCCTCAAGGTTCGGTCCTGGGGCCCAAACTTTTTATTTTGTATATTAATGATATATGTGAAGTGTCAAACATATTGCAATTTGTTTTATTTGCTGACGATACAAATGTCTTCAGTTCAGGAAAGGACCTTAAAAAATGTGCAGATGACATGAAATCAGATGTATGAGATGTAAATGAAATGTGTAAATTCAAGATATGGTTTGATAACATTAAGTTATCCCTAAATAAAAAATAATGTATGATATTTACTAGTAATCAAAAGAATGAGGACAATGTGGCATAGACAGAGTTAATATTGAAAGAGTATCTGAGTAAACATTCAGTTCAGTTTCTCAGTTTCTTTAATAGTTGTCATACAGAAGTACAGAATACTTTTATACAAAATGCTTCTTACTGTTACGCTCCAGAGACTGTGCTAGACAAGATAAGTATGAAATAAAATAGTATAGCATGTAAAATAGAAGTAAAAATAGAGGTCACAGTGTTTAGTATAGACATATGTACAATGTTCGATGCAGAATAGAAGTAACTGAGTTACCATACAATATACAATATACTATGCAATGTACTAATATACAATACTATATAGTGCAGAGCAGAAATGGGATGAGGTACAATTTAGGTACAATTTACAGTAAGGTGTACGAGTTGTAGTGCAAATCCTTTACCAATAAATATAAAGTGTAAAGTGTGTTTAGGTGATCTAAAGTGTAGAGAGTGGGTGCTGCAGTGTGTTGTTTGTTTAAGTGAGTGTGTGCATGTGGGTGTGTGTGCTGTGTGCATTTGATGGTTGTTGCATAGTGTTTATTGTTCGTTGAGCAGCCTGATGGCCTGGGGATAGAAGCTTTCTGGGTGTTATGTTGGATGAGAAATGTACATGGAAGCCTCACATAATGTACATAAAAAAGAAGGTAGCCAAGAGTGTTTTTGTTTTGAACAAGGCAAAGAATGTGCTTGATTATAATTCTATGCAAATAATATATTGTTCACTCATCCTACCATATTTGAGTTACTGTGTGGAAGTGTGGGGTAACACGTATGAAAGCTATTATTTATATTACAGAAGAGAGCAGTAAGAATAGTTCACAAAGTAGATTCAAGAAAACATACCAAAGTATGTGCACGTGTGTATGTGTGTGTGTGTGTGTCTGTGTGCGTGTGTGCGTGTGTGTGTGTGTGTGAGTTTATTGTAATGTATGTGTAGGTGGTCTGAGGCTGCAGCTGCTGGAGCAGCTGTTGATGCCTGATAAAGATATTGTCTCTTTTTTGCAGAATACAACATGAGAGCAATGACAACTGTAACATCCATCTCCACACTGCATGCGCACACACACACACACACGCACACACGCACACACACACACACACACACACACACACTCAGACACACACACACTCATACACACACACATACACACGTGCACATACTTTGCATACACACCAAACATATCTCAACGTAGAAAGAAAGATATATTTGACTGTCAGGGTGTATGAAATGGACCGTATATTGCAACATTTCACACAAAATGACTTTCTCATCATCGCAAATAATCCATCTGAATGGTTATGCCTCACAATATCTATTTCAATAGCAAGTTTGAAGGTGATGTATGTGAAAGAAAACGTGTTGGTGGAGTATGCTGGTGGAGGAGATCAGACAGGTATTGGGGGGCGAGGGCATGGAAGGACTGGAGCCAGTGGAAGTGGATGAGGGTGGGGGTGATGTGCTGCCAGGGCTGCGTCTATGCCAAACGCAACGCAGTTCGGTTTCCGGGTTCCTCTGATTGGCCGCGACGCCCACGTGACCGCGCGCACGTCAACACACAGGCGAGCGTCAAACACACAGGCGAGCTGTAGCGGCAGCGGTGGATAAGGGGGCGTGCTAGCGCGGGTCACGTGGGGGTCGCGGCCAATCAGAGGAACCCGGAAACCGAACTGCATTGCGTTTGGCATAGACGCGCCAGGGCTTGGTGTGAGTGAGAACCCTGGCCGCTGAGTTCTGAAGATACTGGAGCCTGTCCAGGGCTTTGCTGGGTACCCCGAACAGGACTCTGTTGCAGTAGTCCAACCGGGACTACTGGGACTAGTACAGAGGTTTGCAGCCTTGGAAGAAATAAGTATTTGATTATTTAATTTAATTTAATTTAATTTTTATTTATTCGTACATGGAATTGTTACAGTCCAACAGTACAGTTCACTTAATATGCTCCACTTAATTCCATGGCCGAAAGGAACAGGAAGAAGAAAATTCTTATTGTGCCTGCCCCTACACACATACAGTACACTGATAATTGCAATGTTTACCAAACCAAACTAAATGTACATACTTGTTTTGCAGAACTGGAAACACCAACACAATTAAATTAACATAAATAAATACATTTTGTGTATCTATCAGTTCAATTGCATATTTAGGTTAATTCATTTATACACAGACACACACACACACATTTATCTATATATTTATATAATGTATTATTCTATATTATACTTCTATATACTATACTATATAATTGTATTATTTTAATTTTATTATAATATAACTAAATCATTTATACTACATCATTTAATATATTATTATTAGTGCTGTCAAACGATTAAAATATTTAACTCGATTAATCGCATGATTGTCCATAGTTAACTCACGATTAATCGCAATTTAATCGTTTTATTTTTTTACCATAAACGGATATTTTTCAAGTTTTAATACTCTTATCAACATGAGTCGACAAATGCTTGCTTTATGCAAAAAATGCATTGTTTATTTATTGCCACAATAGAAATACTGTCCAGAATACTGTTGAGAGAGTCAACAGCTTTAAGTACCTCGGAGCCTACATATCCAAGGACTTGACATGGACCACACACATTGACAGTGTTGTGAAGAAGGCACGACAACGCCTCTACTTCCTCAGGCGCCTAAGGAAGTTCCAAGTCAGTCAGAAGATCCTTAAGAACTTCTACTCATGTACAATAGAGAGCATCTTGACCGGCAACATCACCTCCTGGTTTGGGAATAGCACTGCACAAGACCGAAGCAGACTACAAAGAGTGACACGTTCAGCCGAACGCACAATTGGAGGGGGGCTCCCCACCCTCCAGAACATTTACAACAAGCGTTGCACGGGCAAGGCTAAGAGAATCATTAAAGACTCCAGTCACCCGAACAACTGCCTCTTTGAACTGCTGCGGTCAGGCAAGCGATACCGGAGTCTCAAGGCGAGCACAGAAAGACTCAGAAGAAGCTTCTATCCCCAGGCCATCAGGCTGCTAAACGAACAATGAATGAACACTACACAACAACAACCACCAAACGCACATAGCACACACATCCACACGCACACACTCACTTTAAACAAACACACTGTAGCACCCACTCCACACACTTTATAGCACACACCCACTTTAAACAAACACACTGTAGCACCCACTCCCCACACTTTATATTTATTGATGAAGGATTGCACTACAACTCGTACACCTTACTGTAAATTGTACCTAAAATTGTACCTCATCCCATTTCTGCTTTGCACTAGATAGTACTGTACATTAGTACACTGCATAGTATTGTATATTATATGGTAACTCAGAACATTGTACATATGTCTATACCGAACACTGTGACCTCATTTTTCTTCTTCTAAATTACATGCTATATTATGTTATTTGATACTATCTTGTCTAGCACAGTCTCTGGAGCGTAACAGTAAGAAGCATTTTGTATGAAAGTATTCTGTACTTCTGTATGACAACTATTAAAGAACTTGAACTTGAACTTGAATCTTCAAGTAACTTATGATGTGCAAACTGCATTGTAAAACAAAATGCTAAGATCATAAACTAAAAGAATAAATAAAAAGCCCAACAAAAACCAATTTACTAACTAACATTACATAGTAATGATTACTAACACAGTAATGTTGAACTTTACACGTCAAAACAGAGTGATGCACAAAATAACTTAATATAAAACAATGAATAAAGTGTGCATTAAACAGTGTAATACAGGACTCAAATGATATAGTGCAGTCAGGCTATAGCCTATAAACAGCTGTTCTGTTGTATTCAGCAAAGGCTGAACAACACAGCCTCATTCTCTTCTGTTCTTTTAACAGATAAAATAAACACCAGCTTCTAGGCTTGGGCGGTATGACGGTATTACGGTATACCAGGGTATTTAGAAATCCCGACGGTATTGAAAAGCAATACCGTCAAAATCACAGATCCGTTTCAGTTTATATTACAGTGAAACTGAGTTTTAACAGTGGTTGGTTGTAGTGCACTGCACACACGCGCCAGCAGAGGGCGAGACCAGTCCTCACTAGTGGAGCGAGCCGCAGAGCTGGTTGTCTACACACAGGAGGAGGAGGGGAAACCCTGCTTCACTGGAAATTAAATGAGACACGCTTACCGTTGCTGCCTGGTGCTGCGGGCTAACTGGCTGTTCTGAGAGCTAACTGTTGTGTATGTGTATCACAACCAGGCCCGGACTGGCCATCGGGAGCACCGGGAGTTTTCCCGGTGGCCTGGCCTGCACAGATAAAAAAAAAGAAAAATTATAAAAAAAAAAAAAATTATTATTATTTTTTTGCCAGGCGATTGTTTCTAGTTGTGGTGGCGTCGCGGCGCGATAGTTAGATAACCTAGATGGGTGGGGAACAACCAGGATTTCACTGTCTGCCACAGTGTTGGAGAACTATCTGACTCTCTCTCTCACGGCCGGCGGATCACACACACACAATGGAGCCGTGCTGCCGCTTGTGATTGGTGGAGGCGGGACCAGGCGATACAACTGATTGACAGCGGAGGCGGCGAATGGAATGGCAGACGGCACTCAGATGCAGAATAACAGCCAGGCAATGAGCCAGGTAGTGAGGGACTCGGGAGAGATACAGTAGAGCGAAATTCAATTAACGTTGATGTCAAGATGGACAGTGGAAGAAAGAGAAAGGGTGGAGGAGAGAGGGATAAAACAAAGAAAAAGAAAGGCCCTTACAGGAGAGAGTGGTTAACTGTATTATAATAGTAAATAGAAAAATATGTTGTGCTCTTGCTTTTTTCTTTTTGAAGGTGGAGAGAGTAGCATTGCTAGTGCCACAACAGTTTTATTTGAGGTCCATAACAGTAGGCCTACATTGTACTAAGCAATTGTTGGCTCATTAGTTTGTGATTCACATGCACTAAAATTCACCAGAATGCAGGAAATTAAGTCTTTGTAACAAAAAAATTCCTGGTGGGGGACCCCCAGACCCCCCGCTTAAAAAGTGGCCTGACTGGGGCTATATTTCGCGCTATATCTCCCGGTATGAATTATTTCCCCAGTCCGGCCCTGATCACAACGGTGGTCACGCTTTACGGTAATGTTGCGACAGTGCTGTGAAAATACCGTAAAGCGTTGTGGTAACGAGAGTGTGTGTTGTTGTGGACAGGTGGAACAAGCAAATAAAAGGTAAAACGTTACGTCGCAGTCCGGTGCGTTTTTGAATACACAATACTAACGTTACTAGTATTAGGGTGCTGCGGGGCTCCTGGCTACCATTCTGAGAGTTAACGTTAGTAGTACTAGGATGCTGTGGGCTTCTGGCTAGTGGCTACCATTCTGAGAGCTAATGATAGTAGCACTCGGATGCTGCGGGCTAACTGGCCATCTCGGCGATTTGTTTACTTGGTAACACGGGTGACTGAAGTCCCCACTGCTCGTCAAAATAATGCGCTGTGACCCCGAGGTAACTGTGATTAGCGAGTGAAGTCCAATAATCTCCAGTGAGCGCAACTGTGCTCGTCATCCCCAATGCCTCCGCCAATTTGGCTCTCTCGTTGTGTGTGTGTGTGTGTGTGTGCAACTGTGTGTACATGAGTGGAGGTTTCTCTATGACAACACGTGAAACACAAATTCACTCATAATTCATAATTATTATTAATTTACATATATATATATATTTTTTTAATTATTATTATTATTATCTTTTTTATTAGACATGTTTTCCTCTGTAAAAAAAATTCAGTGAATAATTTCTTTTTCAAAAATGGCCAAAATTGACAGCTGAGCAGGCCTGCACTGCAGTAATGACTGCAGTAAATATTTGTGCAGATGGCTGCACAGGTTGACCCAGGATTAAATAAATAATAAATAATAGCCAATCAAAATAGGCTATTAACGTCATCTAAGCACGGTCTGTGCATTTAAACTCTTGCCATTGAATGGGGGATTGAATGATTGACAGCCTTGCAATCCAATACACGGAGGTTGAATGATTGACAGCCTTGAAAATCCAATCAGAGATTGCTGCATTGCACAGTCAAAACAGTCCAGCTGCAGGTCCGTAGGTTAGGTTTAGCTGGGGCCAATCTCAAGTTTCTTTATTAGTTGTCATACAGAACTACAGAATACTTTTATACAAAATGTAACAGAAAGAAGCATTTTGTATAAAAGTATTCTGTACTTCTGTATGACAACTAATAAAGAAACTTGAGAAACTTGAGATTGGCCCCAGCTAAACCTAACCTACGGAACTGCAACTCGACTGTTTTGACTGTGCGCAAGGCAGCATTGAAAGAGCAAGATAGTAGTTTTGTAAGCTGTATACGGTACAGCTGTAACAACTCAGTAGGCTAAATTAAACTTTGCGCCAACATTAGGACCGAAGTATAAACCAGCAACTGAGCAGCATGAAGAAGTAGACTTATGCATCTGGATCAGAAAAAAGTAAGTTGTAGTGTTTGTAAAACGAAAGCTTGCTTAGCCTGGACGCTAACGTGAGCTAACGTTAGCCAGCCGAATTGTTTAGAGAACAATACGTGTCCGTAACAGTAGTGTAGTTCTAACTTCACTCGGGAGACAAAAGCCAAACATCAATTTGATGCAACAAGCTGGCTCGCAATGCACATGGCTATTGTTTACATTTTCCATGGGATTAATGCACGCGGCTCGAGTCGGACTCGTCACATGGAGAAGCTGCACTATTCAACGAAAGATGAGATCGATCGAGATACCGTCTTTATGGGTAAGTGTCTTGGCGTTAGAATGTCAGTTTGTGTAACGTTACTGTAACACTCCTCCTCTCTCCTCTCCTCTCCCTCTCCTCTGCTCTCCCTCTCCTCTCCTCTCCTTAATCAGAGTTTCCAACGCTATAGGTCTATATGACAGGCGTTGTACTCTTAAACAGTAATGTATATTTGTAGATCTGGTATGTCATAAATGTCTGGATGTAGCAGTACTGTCTATATCTCTGTATGTCATATATAGATGTAGCAGTACTGTCTATCTGTATGTCATGTTATGATGAATTGAAAATGGGGGACCCTGATGTAAACAAGACAAAAGTCTTTCTCCGATCTGCATCCCCTTAACAATAGTGTGTATTGAGCCGTACTGTATTGTACCCATTCTGCAATCTGTTAAATAAAGTTTTCATTCATTCATTCATTGTCCTTGTGTTACATAAAACCCATCTGTGGCCTCGTGCAGAGGAAGGTGGTAAATACATGTTAGATATTCCAATGTACAGTTTTGCATACCATTGACTGTTTTATTGAAATCGTCACAGCAGTATAGTTTGTTTATACTTCAGAAGTATGATATTTAAACATGGTCCCCAAAATGAATGGAAGCGAATGAGGAGCCTGACACCTGGGAGGAATGGGGGTGTTGCAGCGTTGGGGATGTTTAAAAAATATAATTTAATATATAATATAATATAATAATTTGTGCTTCACCTACAAATTTGGTCAGCAGCCTCCACTGGTGTACATGTGCTTCTGCATGTGCTTGTGTTTGTGTGTGTGCGGTGCGTGGGAGCATGCATCAGTGAGGCTATCTGATCGTTGCCACCATGAAATCTGTGGAGGGAGCTGTAGAGACGGTTGGGGAGAGGAGCTGTGAACCATTATATCCCCACTACCAGAGGAGTGTGAAGGAAAATCTATACGCTATGAGGGAATCAAACCAGCCAGGAATTCCAGCTGAAATGTGTCTTGCTGGTGAAGTTTTTCCATCTGTTGCGTCAGCTTTATCCTCCTTATAGATTGTTATCTCATGAGATTTTATGATTACATCAGGGGTGCCCAAACCTTTCTGAGGAAGCTCTCCTGACATATATAAATGCATTTGTAGAACAAATCGAGGCCTTGCATGGAATGCTTGTGTAGTATTTTCTCTTCCAAAATGGCTGCCTGCAATCATTGCAGTAGGAGTTAGATCATTTTGTGTACTGTACTGTGTAGGGACTGTCCTGCTCCACTAGGGGCAGGCTTTTCTCATTCACTAGGCTGGGGGCGGGGCTGGCTTTTCTAATTCACAGGAGAGATCTTTTCTACTCTACGTTGGCTTTGAGAGTTGTGAATGAATGAATGAATGAAAACTTTATTTAACAGATTGCAGAATGGGTACAATACAGTACGGCTCAATACATACAATTGTTAAGGGGATGCAGACTTGAGAAAGACGTTTGTCTTGTTTCCATCAGGGTCCCCCATTTTCAATTCATATAGACATTTATGACATACACAACATACATGACATTTATGGCATAGGGTATTAGGGACATATATGTATTTAGTACTGATACATTTGTAAATTGTGACATAACCGGTATTCAAATATACAGTACTGTTACCCCTAGATCCTGACAGAGTATATACATATGATGGGGAGGGGACTGTACATTAGGAGGGGGTGGGTGGGTGGGAGAGAAATATACATACGGCGGGGAGGGAATATATACATGTTTGATTGATTGAATTGATTGAAAACTTTATTAACAGATTGCAGAATGGGTACAGTACAGTAGATGTAGCAGTAGGCCTACTGTCTATCTGTATGTTATGTATGGGGACCCTGATGTAAACAAGACGAAAGTCTTTCTCTGGTCTGCATCCCCTTAACAATTGTGTGTATTGAGCTGTACTGTATTGTACCCATTCTGCAATCTGTTAATAAAGTTTTCAATCAATCAATCAAAACAGCTCAATACATACAATTGTTAAGGGGATGCAGACCAGAGAAAGATGTTTGTCTTGTTTACATCAGGGTCCCCCATTTTCAATTCATCATAAACTGTACTGTGCAGGACAGTGATGCAACAGTAGCAGGACAGTGGATCACAGTGATGTAGCAGGACAGTGATGTAGCAGGAGTCAGGACATTGGATCACAGTGATGTAGCAAGACAGTGGATCACAGTGATCATTTTGTGTAGTGTACTGTGTAGGGACTGTCCTTCTCCACTAGGGGCAGGCTTTTCTCATTCTACTAGGCTGGGGGCGGGGCTTGCTTTTCAATTCACAGGAGCGATCTTTTCTACCACATTGTACAACAGAACTGCCGAGTCCCGAGGCTGGTAAGTGCTAGTTAAAATGTACAGTAGTGCACAAACTCTACATTGGCTTTGAGAGTTGTATTATACTGATATAAAAGTTATGCTGTAGGTTGTATGTGGGAGGGGGGCGGGGGGCTGCGTCGCCCACAGTATTTGGTTAACGTTACTGTGGGAAGTTATGCTGTAGGTTGTGTATGGGGGCGGGGGGGGGGGGGGTACGTCGTCCACGGTCTATTTAACGTTATGTACAGTAGTTGTGTTTGATTGATTGAAAACTTTATTAACAGATTGCAGAATGGGTACAGTACAGTACATAGATGTAGCAGTACTGTCTATCTGTATGTCATGTATGTCTGTCCTGATGAATTGAAAATGGGGGACCCTGATGTAAACAAGACGAAAGTCTTTCTCTGGTCTGCATCCCCTTAACAATTGTGTGTATTGAGCTGTACTATATTGTACCCATTCTGCAATCTGTTAATAAAGTTTTCAATCAATCAATCAAAACAGCTCAATACATACAATTGTTAAGGGGATGCAGACCAGAGAAAGACGTTTGTCTTGTTTACATCAGGGTCCCCCATTTTCAATTCATCATAAACAGGGGTGTTTAAAGTACCCAGAAATTATACTTTACTACTACTATTATACTAAGTACACTGTACAACTGTACAAGCAAAACTGTACATTGGAATATTGACGAAACCATACTTGGTCATTTACTGTACATTGGAGGGGGTTGGGTTAGGACATTTACAGGGTCCAGTTTCGAATTGCAGTCTCCCGTAGTTGCTCTTTGAGAGTGGTTTTGAAAGTGGGTAGTGATTCACATTCCTTTACAGCAGGGATCAGCAACCTTTTTGATACGAAGTGCCATTTTAAAATGTTCTTGTTAACCAGTGTGCCATATCAATGTTAAGGTTAATTATGACACCACATCACAATGTAAATCTCCAACAGATCTGTAATTCTATTCCATCCATATAGGCAACGTGCATAGCAATAGTTTTAATAACCATTTTCCTCTCATAAATATATAAGAGAATGCTGCCGTCTTTATGAGATGCTTGCTTGCCATACCTGGACACATTCAGCCTTGTCTGCCTCATCCTTTAAAGTTCTCATGTTTGGTCTCAAAATGGCGTTTAACACTCAATGTTCGGCAAACAACAACAGACTGACCCTTCTCATTGGCTCTGACCATGAAATATCCCTGGTATATCAGTCAACCTACAGTACCATAAATAACAGGCTGTGCAACTGCCAATGGCTGTGAAAGAGGTGACTGCATGGGGAGGTAACTCAACATTTCCAAAAAGGTTCCTCTTACACATTTGCTAGTGTGCCATGTTGGTTTAGATAATGTGTACCAATGGTGGCACTCGTGCCTAAGGTTGCTGACCCCTGCTTTACAGCTTTGGGTAGGGCGTTCCACATCGATGTGGCATAATTGCGAACCGTGTTTAGTCCCTTGTTTGAGCCGAATCTGGGTTTAACATGATTTGTGGAGCTCCCTCTGGTGTTGTGATCGTGGTATTCACTGACCTTTGGGAAGTATTTTGACATGTACATGGGTACCTTATAGGGCTGGGCGATATGGCCTAAATATGATATCACGATATTTTCTGACCTTTCGGCGATACACGATACGCATCACGATGTTTTTCTTTTTTTCCCCAAACAATTCATTATGAGGCTTACCAAGACAAATAAAGACTTCATAGTCCCATTTCATTCATTTATTCATTCAAACGATTTGGGGTTATAAGCTTTAAAAGGATTTGGGGAAGACACCATAACACAATTGGGTATTTGAACCTTTAAAACCATTTGGGTGGAATACACCTTTAAAATGATTCGGGAAGACACATTTGGGTATTAGAACCTTTAAAACCATTTGGGTGGAATACACCTTTAAAATTATTCGGGAAGACACATTTGGGTATTAGAACCTTTAAGACCATTTGGGTGGAATACACCTTTAAAATGATTCGGGAAGACACATTTGGGTATTAGAACCTTTAAAACCATTTGGGTGGAATACACCTTTAAAATGATTCGGGAAGACACATTTGGGTATTAGAACCTTTAAAACCATTTGGGTGGAATACACCTTTAAAATGATTCGGGAAGACACATTTGGGTATTAGAACCTTTAAGACCATTTGGGTGGAATACACCTTTAAAATGATTCGGGAAGACACATTTGGGTATTAGAACCTTTAAAACCATTTGGGTGGAATACACCTTTAAAATGATTCGGGAAGACACATTTTGGTATTAGAACCTTTAAAACCATTTGGGTGGAATACACCTTTAACTGTCCTGCTACTGTTGCATCACTGTGATGTACTGTTCTGCTAACCATTTGGGTGGAATACACCTTTAACTGTCCTGCGACTGTACACCTACTGTACTGCTACTGTACACCTACTGTACTGCTACTGTACACCTACTGTACTGCTACTGTACACACCTCCTGCACATTGTGATGGGGCTGTCCTGCTAACCATTTGGGTGGAATACACCTTTAACTGTCCTGCTACTGTTGCATCACTGTGATCCACTGTACTGCTACTGTATTATAACCTTTAAAACAATTTGGGTGGAATACACCTTTAAAATCATTCGATTTGGGTTATAACCTTTAACACTATTTGGGTGGAATACACCTTTAACTGTCCTGCAGCCATTTTACCACTGTCCACTGTACTGTACTGTACAGTCCTGCTACATCACTGTCCTGCTAACCATTTGGGTGGAATACACCTTTAACTGTCCTGCTACTGTTGCATCACTGTGATCCACTGTACTGCTACTGTATTATAACCTTTAAAACAATTTGGGTGGAATACACCTTTAAAATCATTCGATTTGGGTTATAACCTTTAACACTATTTGGGTGGAATACACCTTTAACTGTCCTGCAGCCATTTTACCACTGTCCACTGTACTGTACTGTACAGTCCTGCTACATCACTGTCCTGCTAACCATTTGGGTGGAATACACCTTTAACTGTCCTGCTACATCACTGTGATGTACTGTCCTGCTACATCACTGTAATGTACTGTCCTACTACATCACTGTCCTGCTACATCACTGTGATGTACTGTCCTGCTACATCACTGTCCTGCTACATCCCTGTGATGTACTGTCCTGCTACATCACTGTCCTGCTACATCACTGTGATGTACTGTCCTGCTACATCACTGTCCTGCTACATCACTGTGATGTACTGTCCTGCTACATCACTGTCCTGCTACATCACTGTGATGTACTGTCCTGCTACATCACTGTCCTGCTACATCACTGTGATGTACTGTCCTGCTACATCACTGTCCTGCTACATCACTGTGATGTACTGTCCTGCTACATCACTGTCCTGCTACATCACTGTGATGTACTGTCCTGCTACATCACTGTCCTGCTACATCACTGTCCTGCTACATCACTGTCCTGCTACATCACTGTGATGTACTGTCCTGCTACATCACTGTAATGTACTGTCCTGCTACATCACTGTCCTGCTACATCACTGTAATGTACTGTCCTACTACATCACTGTCCTGCTACATCACTGTGATGTATTGTCCTGCTACATCACTGTCCTGCTACATCACTGTCCTGCTACATCACTGTGATGTACTGTCCTGCTACATCACTGTCCTGCTACATCACTGTCCTGCTACATCACTGTCCTGCTACATCACTGTCCTGCTACATCACTGTGATGTACTGTCCTGCTACATCACTGTCCTGCTACATCACTGTCCTGCTACATCACTGTCCTGCTACATCACTGTCCTGCTACATCACTGTGATGTACTGTCCTGCTACATCACTGTCCTGCTACATCACTGTCCTGCTACATCACTGTCCTGCTACATCACTGTCCTGCTACATCACTGTGATGCTACATCACTGTCCTGCTACATCACTGTCCTGCTACATCACTGTCCTGCTACATCACTGTGATGTATTGTCCTGCTACATCACTGTGATGCTACATCACTGTCCTGCTACATCACTGTCCTGCTACATCACTGTGATGTATTGTCCTGCTACATCACTGTGATGCTACATCACTGTCCTGCTACATCACTGTCCTGCTACATCACTGTTCTGCTACATCACTGTCCTGCTACATCACTGTCCTGCTACATCACTGTCCTGCTACATCACTGTCCTGCTACATCACTGTCCTGCTACATCACTGTCCTGCTACATCACTGTGATGTACTGTCCTGCTACATCACTGTCCTGCTACATCACTGTCCTGCTACATCACTGTCCTGCTACATCACTGTCCTGCTACATCACTGTGATGTACTGTCCTGCTACATCACTGTCCTGCTACATCACTGTTCTGCTACATCACTGTCCTGCTACATCACTGTGATGTACTGTCCTGCTACATCACTGTCCTGCTACATCACTGTTCTGCTACATCACTGTCCTGCTACATCACTGTCCTGCTACATCACTGTGATCCACTGTCCTGCTACTGTTGCATCACTGTCCTGCACAGTACAGGACACAAAATGATTTAACTGCCTCTCAATCATTGGTAGCCTCTTCCACTATCAATTTTGTTTGTAACATCCAGTTCAACACACGGTTCAACGGACATGACACTGGGACAGTTCAAGGCTAGGTTAAGAAACTTCGAGGCCTCAGAAGATAGCCACCCAGCCGCCGAGCGACGCCAAGGGAGAGGACCAGGACCACGACGGAACTGGCGTGTTAGAGATGCGGAGAGAAAGGCCATCGGAGAAGCGACTGCACAAAGACTGTCTGGTGTAGCTTCTGCAAATCCACGGGGCACACAGACAGAGCGTGCATGAAGAAACACGACCAGAGCGCGCAATACGCGCATGGGCAAGGTGACGGCCATGGACGAGACGGTGGCTGTAACTGAGGGGTACAATTCCCTGACTGTATGGTTAGATATGATACTTACTACCACTACCTCTTGTACTTTAGACTCTGGCCACCCAGTACTAGGTATGAATATGTTGAACACTCCCACCTGATAAACGGATCCAACACAAATGTACCAAATCGAAAGTTTGAGTTTTAATACATAGCAAAAGGTATGTACAACGATCACTTAATTACATTTATGATTTGAAATAGTATGCACTTTTATGGCAAATGAGTATTCGTAGGTAGATCAATATTGAATGTCCAATCTCTGATTGCGCAGGAAGCAAATATACAACCTGGAATATTTAGGGAACAATAGCGATGATACTTGAATGATTATATAGCTGGATACACTAGGGGAAGGTTCCGACTGCTTGTAGGACAGCTGGAGGGGGGGGGGGGTTAGAGAGTCACTGGCTGGATCCCGTCTGGCCGAGGGTATCTTGGGAGAGTCCACAGCTGTGCGACACGGTGCCCAACGATCCTCGATCCACAGATGAATGCAGTTGGACCCTCTGTGGCCGGCGTCCTCCGGTCCACGACGGAGAGACGTGAGGCGACCTCACTGTGCAGAGCGCCGTCTCACCTGTCGTCCTCTCCGGGGGGGGGTATTTCCAACACACCGCAGTGTTGGCCTTTATCAATCAAAGTACTCAAAGCATAATCCAAGCCGGGGAAGGCTAGCCGTCGTCGGTAGAATAATCCAATATACAGGTCCACTCGCTCTTTGGCCTGGAGCTCCTCGGGTGCAGCTTCACGTGGGGTCAACCACCCTGGATAAGCGTCCAGCTGATGCCCGAAACGATGGGGGTGCTGATTACTATAGAACTCTTACCGCACGAGGCACTATATATGAATAGACTATTATTAGCTTAATAGAATACGTCCAACTCGACGATATAGTGCCAAATATGACTATTCAAATATTAATATACACGATGTCTCAATGCCGATACTGGGCCGAATTGGCCTTACTGCCCACACGTGGTTCGCGGGGAGGCTTTTGCGTCTGTCACTCTGTTGGAGGGTAAGGAACTGGACTAAAAGAAAGTTCTACTTTAATAGCGCAGTATATATACGCACTATGAATAAATAGTACCATTAGTGGTGCGGTAGACATATTCCTACGCGGAACTAGGACTTGTCCATACATGTTGAGCGGTACGATTGAACCTGGTCTGAGGGGTATGGCGACCTGGCACCAAGGTCTCGTCCAATGGTAGAATGGAGACTATTATGGGATGTTCAGTAGACTAGAAAGGATATTCAATGCATATTGTACAAGGAATATACAAGGGATATCAGGGGATATCAGGGGATATACAAATACAATTAAATATATATATATAATAAATATATATATTCGGTTTAATCTGATCCTTCAGAACAGTGGCCATGGATGAGACGGAGGCCACGGACAAAATAGCGGCTACGGACAAAATGGCGGCTACGGACAAGATGGCGGCTACGGACAAGAAGACGGCTGTGGACAAGATGACGGCAGCGGACACGATGGCGGCGACGGTCGCCGTGAGACGGAATCGAGACGACGCCCGGAGAATAATGGGACAAGAAGACTGCGCTTTCGGGGCGCGGACGGCGTGCATCGCCGGACCGGCCCAGCTGCAGCGAGCCCAGAGAAGGGGACTGATCGTGGACACAGGTGCGTCGTCCCATGTCATCAACGACAGGAGTCGGTTCAAGAACTTTGACGACACTTTCCACCCGGAGAGGCACAGCATGGAGCTGGCAGACGGGAGACGCACCTACGGATTGGCGCAAGAGAGAGGAGACGCACAGGTATGCCTCACGGACAGTAAGGGGCGCCGGCGTACGGTGACGTTAAAGAACGCTCTCTACGTACCATCGTTCCCACAAGGACTATTCTCTGTAATAGCTGCTACTGCAAGCGGTGCCTGGGCCTGGGGTAGTATTGCTGGATGTGGATGCAGTTCCTTGTTGGTCAGTTTGGGACTGTTCTCCATCTTCTGCTGTGTTCACCCTCTTCAAATAGCGCAGCATGTTTATTGTTTACAGTGCTCGCTTCACTGAGAGGATGCCACAGTGACAGTATAACGTGTTTTTTTATTTATTTTACTTTTCGCGGTGTTTTTGTACAGTGGAGAAAGCCTAGGTAAGAGAGATTTCCCTCACCTAGTCACCTGTTAACACGTTTTAATTTTTTGGAGCGAGATTCATTTGGGGTGTGATGCTGCTGCTGCTGCTGGAGCGCGACTGGCTGCGGAGAGGTGGGTAGGAGCTTGATGCTGCAGCGCGACTGGCTGAGGAGTGGTGGGTAGAAGCTTGATGTTGGATTAGCGTATCGCTGCCTTGGGAGACGGAGATAGACATTGGATTCGGCTAATCATGCAACGTTTAGATTCACCATTTGACAGCAATATATGCGCGCACTGACAGTCGCTAATTTACATTTCCTGTGAAAAAAAAGAAAAAATCCTCCCCGTCCCGGTTGCGTCCCAAAAAAGATTTCTGTTCGTCCCAAATCAATATTTGATCGTCCCCGGGACGACGGGACATCGTTAGTCTCGAGCCCTGATGTACAGTCTTTTACAGATGTGTGCACAAGGGCAGTGTTTGTTTTCTTTCTCAAAGCAAAGAGTGACACACTCCAGGCCACGGAGAAATTCCTGGCAGACGTAGCCCCTTATGGTAACGTAGGATGCTTGAGGTCCAACAACGAAACCGAGTTCACAAACAGAGAGTTCCAATCACTGTTGAGAAGGTACAAGATAAGACACAAGACGTCACGTCCATATTCCCCACACCAGAACGGGGTAGCAGAGAGGGAATGGCGCACCCTTTTCGAAATGGCTAGGTATAGCTAGTAGATAGTAACTTACCTAAGAGCCGCCCTATGGCATTATGTGGCGCAAGAAGCCGCTTACACCAGAAACAGGTGCTTTAATAAGCACTCTGGCACCACTCCGTATACAGCGCTGACAGGAAAGAAGTGTAATCTAGCCAGAATGCATCGATTTGGATCAGTGTGTTATGCGTACCTGCAGGACAGGGGAAAGCCCGAGTCTAGAGGTGTAAAAGGATTTTTCGTAGGACACGACAAGGGAAGCTCCGCTTTCCTAGTTTATCATCCCGGTAACGGGAGAGTGCAGAAACACATGCTAGTCAAGTTTGTCACAAAGGCAACATGTGAGAGCGAGACACAGACAGAGGAGCCAGAGCTGGACTCCAGAGTAAGGGGTCTAGAAACAGAGACACATCAGCCCAGTGTACATAGTACGGTCATGCAGGCAGACAATCAGCAACCTGTCACGTTTTAGACTCAATCGTGAAAGTTGTAATAAGCTATTTAAAAATATATGAGATGAAACACTTTTGAAGGTATTTATTATAAAAAGTTAACAAGCAATGTAATATAAAAAGTGAATAAGCAAAGTATTTATAAAAGGTGAATATAGCAAGGTACAATTGAAATCTAGATTGTTACAACCGGCCGGTCGAGTATATAAAAGAAAGAAAAAAACAGTCAAGTCATTGTGGGTCAGTCCAGCATGTCTCGTCCGTGGAGTCCAGTCAGTCCGTCCAGTCAGTGTCCAGTAGAAGTCAAAGCAGAAGAAGTAGAAGTCCCCCTTCCCTGTGAGGGTGATCTTTATTAGTTCCCTAGTCCAGTGTGTGTATGTGGTGTCTCTCCTGAGTGCACGTTGTGTGTCTGTGTGTATTGGTCCGCCTGTATGTCTGCCGTGCATGAGTGCGTGGTACGCACACTTACGTGCGCATTTTGTGCGTGTGTGTCTCTATGATAACGATCTGTGACTAATGGAGACTAGAGTATGTGACCAGTGATTGACCTGGTCGTATATTAGTTGGCTTGTGGCATTTTGTCATAATGAGTTTGAATTATTTGATCCGGTGGTCTGGTGGGGTCTCTCACCACAGGAGTCACTGTGTGCGCGTTGAGAGCGAGGGTGTATGTATGTGTGTGTGTGTGTGGGGGAGATGTGTGCGTGTGTGTAGGTTTGTGTGTGTGTGTGTGTGTGCTTGTCCTATGTGTAAGTGTGTGTGTATGGCCTGCACCAAGGGTCAGCAGGTCACTGATAAGGATCTGTGAGTGGTCCTCTGGCTGGGAGAGAGACGTCCTTTTAGGAGGATACAGACTTTGTATAGTGTAATGATGGGAGTATGTCTCTGCTATTAATTTACATGATATACGTATACATATTTCAACAAACCCCCAGAGGGCGATGACGAGGAGCACCCGAGGGTGACGTCAAGTGCCCCAAGCAGTTGGAGGTATCCCTCAAGGGAACACAAACCCCCAAAGTATCTGACAGACTATGCCCGAAAAGGGAGTGACGAGGAGGACAGTACACCTACCCCCGTTGATTACTACTACAGGATAGTCAGTGGGGTAACCCTGACCTTTAAAGAGGTCACATTGTCCCCGAAGAGGGCAGACAGACAGTGGGAGGGAAATGGGTGTATTCAACCAAGTTACCAGAGGGCAGACAGACAGTGGGAGGGAAATGGGTGCATTCAATCCAGGAGGGTATTGAAGGCTGAAGGGTCTGCAATTAGGTAAAATTAGACCTAAGATTATCCCCCTTTAAGTTCACCAACCTGTTTAATATGTGGGAGTTAAGTTATTATTTACCACATAATGTTACACTGTCTGCCTACTGATGGCATCTCAGGTTATATGACGGTGCTGCCATCTAGTGGGCCAGAGGTGGTAGTGTTCCCGCGTAAGTGTGTCACTTCCTTTAGGAGACGTTGTATTGACTTTGCACTTGCCCCAACATGTTAGAGAACAGGGCCCTATTCCCCGTACCTGGTTCAACTAAGTCGATCAAGAGTCCCATTATCCAGATTCAATTAACCCGATGTTTGAAGCCGGGATTTTCCTGTTCCTCGAAGGTGGATTCAGTCTCGTTAACTCGAACCAGACTTGAGACCCAGGATAAGTGCGTGCGGCCGCTTCAGTTGAAAAGCCAGCACGCATCGATAGCAGAGATCCTGATTTTCTAACGGCATTGATTGATTAATTGATTAAAAACTTTATTAACAGATTGCAGTACGGCTCAATAGCCTCGCCGACAAGTTAAATGCGTTATCTATAGGCTAATTTTAAGTCCCTCATTACCCCAATCAATCAGATTAGATTTCTTTAAACTTGCCTGCTGGCAGTAGGTTTATGGATTGAATAATCAAATGAGATCTTGCTAGCGAAAATAATTAGTTAAACTGTTATACAGAATAAGGATACGGCTCTCTTACCCATTGATTGATGTATGGTGGATCTTTTACTTATCTGCACTGTGGTGTCACGGTTTGTGGTTTTGACTTTCACGCAGACGTCCCGGGTTCGAATCCCACTTCTCCTAGTCTTTTCCTTCTTTTTGCAATGTAGGAATAATTCAATTTGGTGCACGTTGAGAGCTATATAAAGAATGACATCCTCAATGCATGTAGATTTATAATATTTTAACTTAAAACTAGGCTACTTTTGCGTATAATCATTAATATTATATTCCAAAAAATTATATTGGAAAAGCGGGGTTTCGAACACCGGTCGCCCGGTTGCCAGGATTGAGCACTACCGCTGCGCCACTGTGCCAGACAGGATATAGTCATTGTTTATCCATTAATGGACGAGAGACCCGTGTTTAGAATATCTTTTCTTTTGAATGAAGTTTTATCTCTTTATTCTCAAATGCATTAATGTGACGTCAACGGCTCATTCAATTTCTCAAATCCGTCAAACAGCGCATCTCATCAGACATTTTAATCCCAGTTACAATATCACACAAAAACCACAATCCACGCATAGACACTTCAATTTTATGCTTGAATGAAACACAATCCGGGCGCTCCGTTAAGCAAATCTACAGCGGAGAATATATGAAACTAATCAGAGCCAAACGGCCGATAGGTTTCATTCATTAAAAATATCCCAGTGGGATTCACATTTGCAATGCGCCGTTATTAAAATAACCACATGCAGCGTGTATCGCGACTCCGAGCGCCGTATATGACGTGCATTATTTTATTTAGGACAAAGTAAATCTATAGGCTCAATATGATTTATTATCAGCATTTAGTTCTATTATTATACATTTCAAAAGCCCCCTCTAGGAAAACGAAGCACAGAAACATAATTCAGAATGGTATAAATGGGATCTCTAGACTGTGAGAATCATTTCAGGAAGCGAGCTGTCATTTATTTGCGGGGGCGTGGCCATGGTTCATCCGGCTAACTGAAGTTAACCCTGCTCTCGACCAGGCTCAAACTTTTTGATCTGTTGTCATGGTGATTTGGACAATCGAGCGTCGGGGAATGGAAAGGTCCGGCTTAAGTCAGACTAGACTGGAAATTATCCGGCTAACTCAGTTATCCAGGTACGGGGAACGGGGCCCAGACGTGTGTGACGGATCATATTGGTCTGCGTTGTGTTTGATGTTAAATGTTAAATGAGAATGTCCCGAGGGGGAGTCGAAAAGGGGGCTCCCGCGTCCGCGGGCGACGACACAGACCGCTGCACTAAGAAGTGGATCCACTCCTAACTACCGTACCTATGCGTCTATTAACCCTGTTATGGGGAAGTGAGTTTAATTTACCAGCCCGCGCTGCCACAGTCACCCGTCAACACACCTGTTTCAGTGACTGTGGACCCCACGGACTTCCCCGTTACACGTGCATCCAGCGTTGGTCTCGTAACGTTATAGTTTGACGTGACCAAGGATGTAAAGTTGCTTACCAACCGGACATTATTCCACCAAGAGAGAGTGAGTTTTTAGTAACCAACTAATTCGATGTTTAGTAAACGTCTGGGATTAGCACATTACAGCGGACTATAGTATTCCCCATTTAGCAGTTAGCAGTTAGCCGAAGCTAGCTAGCTCGGAGCTAATACCGAACGTAGCTCCAGCTCATGCTTTGATAGCTGCTCTATACTGGACATATCAGTCGATATATAGCACAGACCAGAGGACATTTAGATAGGGTCTGTGTCGAAGGGACGCTGTAAAAGGACACAACTAGTCCTATGTAGTAGCCACTAGCAGTAGCCTGTGGTACAGAGGGGACCAGCGTGTCTTCAGCACATGTCGGTGTGCGCCATGCAGCACCACGGAGCGGAGCGAGACACTCGGATCCACCACAGCGGAGCATCTGGTCTGCAGGAGCAGACTGGTGGCGCCAATCGGACCGGGCAGCGTCTTCCCGCCCTCATCACCACACAGCGGTCTACTACTCCTCGTTACAGAACCCATCCGGGTTCTTTCTCACCACCAGGATTACTAACTCTCTCCACCTCTCTCATACTGCAGAGGGAATTGTTCCTCTGACACAGTGGTAACCGCGGCAACGTTTGGCCAGAACACTTTAATAGAACTATTTGGGCGCCCATCTAAATTTAGTTATAGTATTTAATTAGGCATTGTGTAAAGTGATAATAATATTTGTATGTATGTTTTTTTCCCCCTTTTTGCTTATATAAAAATGGCATTATGATTCAAACAGTTTCCTCGCTCTTTCTAGTTTAGGTGACTCCATTTAAGTTATTCACTCAGTTGTGTATTTGGTACAATTAGTTTAAGAGTAAAGGCATCCTACCACACCCCCTAAGGTGACAAATTATATACAGTCCTCTAAGCTCCCGCACACTTACCATGTTCTCAATGATGTAACTATGTGGGAAAGACCCTGGAACGTTTAGACATGTAAGAATGTAGATCAAGGGAAACACCATGTGATCAAAAACTAGACTATCAGGAGGATGCTCAGAAACTGACAGATGTGAAAATGTACAGAGAAGCTGTGGGTAGCCTCATTTATTTAACAGTGTGTACCCGCCCTAACCGATGGTTTGTAGTGAGTAGACTGTCACAGCATTTTGCTGACCCCACAGAGGAGCATTTGGATTACAGCCAAACATGTCTTTTGTTATCCTAAAGGTACAGCAGATAAACAACTGTGTTTCAGAATGAGCAGGGTCTAGGGCTTAAAGCCCACAGTGATGCAGACAGGGCACTATCAAGTTGTGAAGCCGAGTGTATGGTTCTAGCTATGACCATACAGGAGTGTATTTATCCAGAACAACCGCTAGAAGTGGTGGAGATAAGATTACGAGTATATTGCTTAATATGTAATAAGTAATTGGAATGTATCCTCTATACCAAATAAGGTGGTTCTCGAAGATGAGGGGCGTTTTGTCAACATCATTTAAAAATGATGGACACTGTGTATATATGAAGGCTGTTGTTTATGAGGGCAACCAGGAAACCATTGTGATTGCTAGGAACCCAGTGTGTCAACAAACATAGATGTAAACATGTCAATATAGAAAATATCATACCATCAGATCTGTCATCAGAGAAGAAAGGATGACACTGGTTTACTGTCCAACGGACGACAGGGTAGCAGACACTATGAGGAAACCTGTTCCAAATTAAAATTGAAGGGATTTGCAAGGGTCATGTTTAACACTTTGATCGCCATGGTTACATTCATAATTTACCATCCCTCGCCAGCTCTATTTGTCTATGGAGAAGTTCCCCTTCTTTGCAGGGCTATAACTTTTTAAATTGTATTGCTAAATTGACATTATTATGGCCCATTCAATGTCCTATATCTATTGTTCAGGGTGTAGCAACGTTATACTTTTTCATTCACATATTCATACTAAAATACGGTCTAAAGTATAAGTATGTTTTTATCGTTTTCTGAAGCTTTCTCCAGAACTTGATTTATAGCCCTAAATGCATTATATTGATGATCAAATACAGTTTGATAGCGATCGGTGCCAGATAAAAAATTTCAACTGCACGTAGTTCTAGAAGTTACTACGTATGATCTGATGTTGACCGGATGGGCGGGGGGTCGTTTATAATTCCGTGGGCAACGTTATATCATTCATCTAGTGTGGGTGATATGATCATTAGAGCAGTTAGTATAGAGGACATTAGAAAATAACGCTGAAACTCACCGTAGCTTCCTCGCGCCGTTGGGAGATGAGCGTGGAACCGAATTTTTTCTATTATGGGATGGAGAAATACCCGATCCATTTCCAGGTTGTATAATAGTATATACGTCCAAATCATGCAACGGATCGCTATGTATTGTGTCGAGCTCGAGTCCCGGGACCTATAGCGAGTGATCGGAACAAATTGAAATGAGCACCAGCTTCTACACCCTGTTTCTCCCCTGGGCGATCCCCCGACCGGCCACCAGATGGCGCTCTTGAACCGTTAGAGAGTTGAGTGGAGCTCAGCAGTATATCTCAGGTCCCCGGGGGAGAAATATGATTTCGATCACAGATTTTTGAAATATTGATATCAAAGACGTGTTACGGCGTCTTCGGCAGAATGAGCATGGCGGGGAATGACGAGTTACGGCGGTTTTGGCGACCATAGTGTTAATGTGTAAATATACCCTGTTGATGTTTTGGATTATATTATTTCCTTTGTAAAATGTTTTTCAAAGAAGTTATCCAGTATGCTAATACAAACCATAAGTGGGAGTGTTGAAGTCAGAGGTTCTGTGTAGGATTGTAACTGTCTAACTGCATATATAACTGTTTCCACTAGAGGGCGCTCTAGGCGGAGCCACTCAGGAACACCACCAGGTGGCGAGTATAAATAGAGATGTCTCCCCCCATTCTTTCTCTTTCCCCCAGCCTCTCAGTGAGAGGAGAACTATAGAACTGCTGCTCTGCCATGTGAATAAATAAACCACGCCAGTTAAGGCTCAAGATAGAAACCATGCCTCTTGACCACATTATTGTCGCCCTATAGCCGGATTCTGTCAACAATAACAATAATAAATATTAATAACTATCTATATAGTACTTTTTTCACACATTGACGAGTGCCCCACAGCAATTAGTATAAAATGAGCATAAAATCAACACACAATTGACAGAATAAAAACAATGCATAAATTGCAGACATAAGACTAGTTATAAAAGACAATAAAAGTAGTGCAATGTAAACGTGCAGACTTAAGAATAGGCATAAAATACGTACAATGTTACTCGAAGGCATGTGAACCACCCCGGAACAGTCAGTCCCCCAAACACCCCACACATCAATCCCTACCAGATTTCCATCCAAGACACACCCCTCGATAAAGCACATCATGACCAAAGGAAAACACGGCGACGGGAATGACACCCCTGCGGGCCGCCCCATCTTCCCCGGTCCCAGCACCCCCCACCACGAGGAAATTTGCAGAGTCAGACAATTTTATGGAGGGGCACATTTGTCCCCAAGGCCCTACTTTGGTAGCCCTGGTTTACACCTTTGCATTTATACATCTTCTATAAGTCTTCTATTTGGTGTTAATTGCAACATAGCACAGGGCTCTAGTGCAAATTATTAATTGTAAAGCACTTTGTGTTTTGACCTAAAACTTATGTAATACTTTTTATGTTATACACCATTACAACTATATATGTAATGTCTCATTCAAGTCCATGTGGGCTGGGCACCTTTAGTGCATGACACTAAAATAAAAAGAGATCATCAATCAATCAATCAATCACTCAATTAATCAATCAACCAGTACGTGAGCCAGGTCTTGGTATGAACTCTGTATTTTGCACTTGTCTAGTCTCATGCCTATTTTGACTTAAAGGGATATTTCACTTCAGTAAAACATTTAAAAATCCAGCAGTCTTACCTTTATGTAAAGTCATCTACAAGTAAGCTAGCGACCACTGCTGTCCATGTTGTCCACTGTCAACATCATCATTCCTTCCAGGTGTCAGGCTCCTCATTCACTTGCATTCATTTTGAGGACCTAGTCTAAATATCATAGTCAAGGGTACGTGTTTGTTTTTGGCATTTGACGTGTCTTTACAGATTTATTACCATTGCAAAATAAAAGCAGATCTGATAAATGTGTTGTAGGTTTGAGTGCTCTCTGTGTATCTTTGCCTTGCTTGCAGTGTTTGGAAGAGGTTACCCATGGTTACTGTACGTGCTGCCTTGCTGGAAGACAGTCTGACTCTAAACCATAGATATAAAACAGTAGAATAGACCGTATGAAAGCCAACAATAACAACACCCCTGGGTAGGGAAACAGGTCAAACAGGGTAAAGTCAAATTAATAGCATATGGCAGCCCTACTGGACTATATCAGATAGGGAAAAAAAGTATAAAAAAATATAAAAATCTAATAGAAAAGAAAAAATATATATATATGTATAATAATATCATTAACAAAAATATTAAATAGGAGTAAAACATGGCGGTCAGGTGGCGTAGCGGAGATTGCGTTCGTCACCAACACCGGAGACGCTGTATTCACCTGTTTGAATCCAGCTCACAGCTCCGGCGTTGTCACCAGCTTGGCTGGCCGTTCACACTAATACAATTGGCTGTATTAGAGGGTGGGAAAGCTGGCGGGGTGGGTCCGGGTCGTTGTAAACAGCGACTCCTACAGTTCGGTCGGGGCGCCTGCTCAGCGCGGATAGGATCTAAGGGGGGTAGTGTGATCCTTCCACACGTTACACCCTCTCAGTGAGAGTCCGCGCTGCCAGGTGAAAAGAAGCGGTTGATTGGCTAGACGTGTGTCGGAGGAAGCACGTGATAGCCTCCACTCTCCCAGACCGACTGTGGGGGGTAAGTGCGCAGCGACCAGGAAGGGGATTGGGAATTGGCATAACGACTAACATTGGGATGGAAGAAAATCAAAGGAAAAAGGAGGGGGAAAAAGATCAATAAAAAAATAAAAATAAAATAGGAGTAAAACATAAATAATAATAGTACAGAGAAAGGGGTATTATATATAAAAAATGGAAAAGTCAAAATAGAGTAAATAACAATAAAATCAAGATTTATTTATAAATAAATTATTATCATATCCAAATGTATATCTAAATTGTATATACACCCATATATCTACATATGTATATTCATACACATACGCCTGTTCTAATACAAAATAATAATACTTAAGTAACATATTTAAATATCCTTAATAATTAATAATTATAACCATAGCAGTGATAATAAGGGGGAAGGGAGAGGACGAGCACTTGAGCATCTGCACGCATGTATGTTCGCACCCACCCTTCCATACGTCCATCCATACCCACACACACATCATTCCCTTTGTACATGCGCGCACGCACAGACGCACGCACGGATAGTACATATCGAGGGCCCGGCGCGAGGGACACCTCCAGAATTCTACAAGGGAGCAACGGCAACCGCCAATTACAATTGGGGGATTCGCCCCACGTCTCCCACACTACAAAACCACAGCGGGTCTATCCTTTTTCCGTTTGACAGAGCTCATAGAAAGCTCCAAGATTATATATACAACGAATTCCGGCCTGAGGTGTCTCCCATGCCCCGCGCCAAGCCCTCGACACACACACGAACAAACCCACACACACATAGATGCGCACCCGCACATACGGCTTTGAACGCGGCTTCAACTGAGGAATTTAACTATGAAAACTCTGGGTTTCCCCTCGCGGTTCTCACCCGACTTTGGTCCGATAGAACGGTGGGCCCGCTCTATCTCCGGAGGGTTGTTGAAAACGCCAGGTCCAGTCATTCGATACAGCATTTCGGATATAAACACCACCGGGTCTTTGCCCTTTTTGCTTCCTTCGGGTACATTGATGATTCTCAAATTGGAACGCCTGGATCTGTTCTCAAGATCATCCACTCAGTCCTGGAGCATCGTGGTTGTGGACCGTAGCCCTTTAACAATGGTTTCCATCTCGGTGAGTTTTTCAAAGTTCTCTCCCACCAGCACGTCGGTGTTATCAAGTCTGATTTTGTCCCAGTGAGTCCACCAACTTTTTCAGAGTTTCTGTTGATTGTTGTATCAAGCTTGTTATGTCGGATTTGAAGCTATCACGTTGTCTACTGAGTAGTTCCTCCAGGTCGTTTTTATTGATTGGGAGTTCCCCGGCCTCATCAATGTTGCCCTCTGAGGTTGTATCTACCATGCCAGCAAGCTTAGCAGCACTGGCGCACATTGCACGAGTTGAAGTAGTCTGTTGTTTCTGCTTTATATTGCTCATTGTACCACAGCACTTTTGTACAATAGTGTATAAATGCAAGATGGTCCCAAACGTTTAGGTTGTTCGATTTGGAAGGTTTAAAGGAAGTTTTAGACGGAGCCTCTCGTTTGCACGTTTGCTCACTGATACATCAAACCGGAAGTCATCACTTATAAATGATTTAATAATCATTTACGAATGTATATAAATAGTTTGTTCATGGTTAGTTCATTATCTACAAATACCTTATAAATGTCTTATAACTGAGTGTTATTATAAAGTGTTACCGAAGTAATAATGTCTGTCTACGAGAGTAGAACTGAGGTCATTAAAGAACCCAGGGTGCCTATCGCAAAGAGTAGGTGGTTCCCAGACATTTCTGGTCAAATTCCCAATCGGGTCTCTGACATCAGGGCCACCTAATCATTCCTCCCCCTTAATTGGCTGATATCAATCGCTGTCTCCTGAGCCTTTCAGCCATTGTGTAGTGTGATGTGTGCCTGGTGCCAGCGTATGACAGCCATTGAGGCTGAATAGCCCAAGGTTTGGTGCTACACAGTGGTGGTGAAGGAGACAATTTACACCCTATAATTGTAAAGTGCCTTGAGTGTGATATGTGATATGTAAAATGTGTATTCATTCATCATTCATTCATAGATATACAGTACACTTTATATACTCTCTCTCTCCCTGTCTCTCTCCACAGCCTTCACCTCATTCCTATCTACCTACATCAATGTTCCACTTTGTTTTATTTATCTACTATCATGTATAAATACTAGGGATGTCCGATATTATCGGCCGACCGATATTATCGGCCGATATCGGCAGTAAAATGTGATATTGGAAAATATCGGTATCGGTAAAAAAAAAAAAGATAATTATTTGAATTTTTTTTAACATTTATTTAACCTTTATTTACCCAGGCAAGCAAGTAAGAACCAATTCTTATTTTATTTATTGTCAAAAGTATGCATGTTGGTTTAATTCAACAACAAGAGATATGTAATGTTAATTTTTACTTTTTTAATGATCATATTTTGCACAGATAATGCTTACATTTAGAAAGCCATCAATCGGTATCGGTTGATATCGGTATCGGAAATTAAGAGTTGGACAATACCGGAATATCGGTATCGGTAAAAAAGCCAATATCGAGCATCCCTAATAAATACTGTGTTAGCTCACCAGTCTACAGAGATCCAAGGTTATGCATTCTCTACTGTATTCTGTATCTCTCCACGCTTTCATTCAATTCTACTACTAATTGATTATAATATCAGTTTCCAGAGTGACATATGGTGAGGACGATGAACTCAGTGACACACAGAAGGTTGTGGCGCATGGAGACAGCCATTTTACCTTGAGACAGAAATGTTCTCATTGTGAACACCAGGCACTGTGAGCTTTGAGATTGGGTAAGCATACAAATATTTTAATACACTTAATAATTACACATTGTGCCAAGCACAAATGCTATGGGTAAGTGCAGTGTCAAGGAAATGCCATTCACGCAAATGTATGCCCTAGAACCCGTTAACACATTGAGTGCCACGCCCCTTTGACCATATATGGCCGTTCCGTGCCAGTGCTGAAGTCAATGGGAGAACGGGGAAATTTGCGAACGCTTAAACTATATCTTAAATTATGGCTATGGGTCTAATACACCCGTCGCTTATCAATGACTTGCTTGCAGTCAACATGTACGAAACGGATTGTTTTTTCATTGGTACATTTCCGTTTTATACCGCTTTGAATACGAGTATAGTTTTGAAGATTTCTAGTGATTCCAGAGAAATCCGCGATAATCGCTCTTTAGTGGAATACACAAAACACGTTGTCATTTTTCGGCTGATTCATGAATCGTTTTCAAATAAACGCTAGATTATCGATAGTATATGTGTACTTATGCACGCTAGAGAAGCGAGCTGAAAAATCTATTATCCATGACCTGGTCAGCGCTAACGTCATATACACACACACACACAGAGACACGCTGCGATGGCTGAGAAAAAAACATCTGATTAACCCAATACTGGTAAAATAGAGTCCTTACCTCACATCAGATGTTCTGCAAAAAGATTAATCCAATTCCTGATCGCCATTCTAAATATTGATCGCGTTTATTGATCCAACGTTATAGTCCGAAACACATAATCGACGCTGCTCTGAGGGTCCTCTCAATCGATACTGCTTGCCAGAGATGGGAAAACTCCGGACCGGACTTTTTTTCTGATGCACATGGCCACCCAATCCAATGATGTGCATTACCATCTGGGAGACGATAGGCGGCGGTATTTGCCCTTTTTGAGCTCAGACCCATTCACAATGATAACGTCAGGCTGGATGGATGAAAAATGAATGGATATCTCTAATAAAAGAGATACCGATTAAAAGACGAGAAAACTCGTCATTGGCACTCAACGCATGGCGAGTTAGCACGACTAATCTCGTTGTTGGCACTCAAAGTGTTAATAAACAGTAAGCGGAGAGTTACAATGGCGGACTTCTTTTGATCAAATTACTAAAAAAAGTTGCCAGTCTCAATATAATGTTTCAAATCAAGGGCCATACACGTTGCCCTTCACTCATCGATTGGTTCGTGTGTGTATATAGATACTGGACTGTATAGGACTGTATAGGACTGTGAAGCTCTGTAACCCCCCCCCTGTATCCCCCCCCATGCTGCTTTGACACCCGAATTTCCCCAAGGGGATTAATAAAGGATCATCTTATCTTATCTTAATTAGCCTAACTCAGAGCCATTGATAGACAATCTGCTCTGGGCATAGGGCATAGGGCATAGGCCTACATTCAAAGGTAAAGTAGACCGTCAAATGTTAAGAGGTTATTAAATAAAGTAAAACCAGCGCAGCACAGCAGTCAACTCAGATCGCCACTTCCTAGTACAAGTCATACATTCAAAAGTAAATTAGACACGGCGGTCTTAAATGAATAAAGTATAACCAGTGCAGTACAGCAGTTAACTCGGAATGCCATCACCATCGCCACCGTATGAACCAGCATGTTATTATCCTACCTTTACTTGAACACAAAATCCATGCGTCTCTCCTTGCAAATGAACAACACCTCTGTGACTTAACTGTAAAAGTGGGAGCATGTCTATGTTCCCCGGGTCCTATGTTCCCCGGGTTCTATGTTCCCTGCTCGCGATAAAAAGGATTCTATGTTCCCCGCTCCCAAAAAAGCGACAGAGTTGTGTGAGGGTGTAGATGGTGCAACAGATTCGCACGTAGGCCTATCAATGCGATTAAATAGAATGGCACTGGTAGTAGGCCTATTCATAACAAACAGCTCGGTTGGGGATTAATGACAAAAGCAATAATGATTCATATATACAAATTGTTTATTGAAATGCGGGACATTGAAATGTTTAAGATATTGCTCACCATCAACAAAACTTTCATCAGCAAGGGAGCATAATATTGTTGGGTGAAAAAACTTTGAAAACAATTGTGGGTCATGCGCAGGCCAGTACGCGTGTAGCTTATTCCGCATTCGTCACCGCACGCCAGAACGGTAATGCGCCTTTCCTTTCGCCCCGCTCAGACAAATGCATGTAGTACATTGCAACACAACGCAGCATTTCCGCGTACATTGCAACGAATCACTTGGAGTTTGAAAGTGATATCAGAAGAAACTACTCAACCTCGGCTGTCTTTAACTATGAGTGAACACAACACATTGTAACGTTAACGCAGCTGTCAACTGTACTTTACTATGGAATACATGTATATTATTATCGCGACGCGTCGTCACAGACTAAACAGTGTTCTGGATTTTCCTACAATGGATTATTGATTGTAAATTGAACCCTTGCACTGAAGAACCATTATGAATCTGTGTTAGAAAATGTTTTGGATCTAAATCACTTGGAGTTTGAAAGTGATATCAGAAGAAACTACTCAACCTCGGCTGTCTTTAACTATGAGTGAACACAACACTCTAACTTACCATGTTTAGATAATGAAGTACTCAACCTCTACTGTATTTAACTATGAGTGAACACAACACTCTAACTTACCATGTTTAGATAATAAAGTACTCAACCTCTACTTGTCTACTGTCTGACTGAACACAACACTCTAACTTACCATCTTTAGATAATGAAGTACTCATCCTCTACTGTATTTAACTATGAGTGAACACAGCACTCTAACTTACCATGTTTAGATAATAAAGTATAACCTGTACTGGCGCGGGCACCTCGCGAGCACGCCGGTGCACCTGGGCGAAGGAAAAGGAAATGCGCATTACCGCACTGGCGTGCAGTGACGAATGCGGAAGCATTCTTGCACTCTTCCGCTGGCAATAAGCTACACGCGGCCAGTACGACGGCCGGCCCAAGCCGAAGGCAATGCTGAGACTGGGATTCGATACCGGAGTCTCTTGCATTGGTGATGAGCGCAATCTCCGCTACACCACCCAGCCGCCTGAGTGCAGCGCGTTCTTGAGTGCACGCGCACATCCGTGCATGTGCGTGCACGCGCTTCTGCTCACAAAAGCTGGTTGCCCACCGTGCAACCACGTCCCATGAGCAACGCACCTCTGGTCATGCGCATGCGTGCACAAGCGCAGGACCGCTGATAGCACAATTCTGGTGTTTTATTTGTATAAGATATATATTTACTGAGGTGGCTGGGTGGCGCACCAATGCAAGAGACTCCGGTCTCGAATCCCGGTGTCAGCATTGTCTCCGGCTTGGACCAGCCGTCATACTAACTCAATTGGCAGAGTTAGCGGGTGGAAGTCGATGGGTGGTAATCTGGACGTTGTGGACAGCGACTCCTATAGGTCGGTTGGGGACGGCTGCACAGCAGAGACAGGAAATGGCGGGGGTAGTGTGAGCCTCCCACACGTTACACCTCGCCAATGAGAGTCCGCGCTGGCAGGTGAAAAGATGTGACAGGCTGCCTCCTCGTGTATCGGAGGGGACACGTGATGCAAGGCTTCTATCCTCCCTACAACCAGCCAGTGGGGGGCATATGCGAGCAACGTTCAAGACAGGGGAGGGGAGAATTGGCACAGTGGAATTGGGATGCGAGAAAAAGAGAAGAAAAAGTGGAAAAAAGAAAATGATAAATGTGAACTTTAGGTGATAGCCCTTTTTTCGGGAGCGGGGAACATAGGACCCTTTTTTACCCTTTTCTTTTTCGGGAGCGGGACCGGGGAACATAGAACCCTTTGTTCGGGAGCGGGGAACATAGGACCCTTTTTTTTGTTGTTTTTTTTAAGCGGGGAACATAGAACCTGGGGAACATAGGACCCGGGGAACATAGGGATGACCCCGTAAAAGTCGCCCACTTGTTGGAGTTTTGAAAGTCTCAGCATGAACGTGTACGTGATGATGTTGAAAATACATCCTAACTTACCTAGTAACAAATAACGTACTGGAACGAAAGAGCTACTGATTGGTTTGTAAGCATGCTTACCCTGGGCATATTAGCAGCGGGCTGAGGGAACAAATGCAATGCCCGTGGTGGAAATGCATTCTTCTCATGCATTCGAATCGACGCTAGAGAAAGCAGAGAGAGAGAGTGCTTACACCTGCGGGTGGCGCCAAAAAGCTAAAACAAAATGAATGACTGCTGCTGCACTGGGACCAAAGATGACGACTCTTTTAACACATTCCCCGCCAATCACGTTGTACAGCGTTATTGCCGGCCATGCGTTGTCTGCCAAACCACGCTGTACAGCGATATTGAGATCAATATTTCATTTTTTCGCCATGGCATTCATAATTCATATATACACCTCCGGCGCTGCAGCTGGACCCTACGCCTAAAAAAAACGACGGCTCAATACCGCCGCCTGGTGGTTGGTCGGGCGAGTTACACTGGTAAACAGGATATTGCTGCTGTGCATCCATTAAATTCATCCGGCCGTCAGATATTGTCGCAAGGCTCCCGACAGACACAATAGTACATATCGATCGCTTTATAAACTTAATAATCTATATGATTTCGGCGTTTATTAAGACATACAAACCGGAAATGGACCTAGGCGATTGACGTCCTATACCTGGGATCTTTCACCGCCAGTCTCATTGACGCACGGTAAGAGGACACTAACGTTACTTTCAGCTTGATTGTTTATTCTTTTCACTGCAAACCGATCTGATCAATATATCACCCATACTACATAAAGCATTTACTGACGATCACGGAATTATAAACGACCCCCCCCCCCCCCTTTCATCCGCGCATGATGAATCATAACGTATAGGATCATATACAGTTGAATTCTTTAATATAGCGTGTATCGGGAATAAACGGCAGTTGATAATCTATATATGCTTATAACTCACATTCTATGAATTACTGCAGGAAACGATAAAAACATAATTATATTCTAGAAGGTATTTTTGGAAGAATCTATGAATGAAAAAGTATAACGTTCCTACATCCTGAACGATAGATAATCGATGTTGAATGGGCCATAGTAATGTCAATTTAGCAATACAATTTAAAAATGTATAGCCCTGCAAAGAAGGTGAACATCTCCATAGGCTTAGAGTGGTGGCAGTGAGCCTACATTGATGGATATAACCGTGGCAGGGAATGTGTTTTTAATGAAAACAAACAAACAGTTTATATTAGTACTTTTATTTTAATATTTTAGTGTTATTATTATTTTCCCTTGGGTAAGCACTGCTTACCTTGCTTATTTGGACGGCACGTCCCTGGTGAACACCCAGGAACTTGTTTAGAAAACCAGTGTTTGATTTGTCACCAGATAGACAGAGCTGGCCAGACCTGTGATCTTGTGTACATGAGTTGGTAAGCTAACCCTACTGTTTTCTCTCTGTCTTCTTTGAAAACCAGACCATTTATTCTGTTTTTCTCAATGCTACACTTAATATTAGGGCTAGAGCTTGGATAGCAAAACTACAAACCGCTAGACTGCTGTAGTCCGTAACACTTAAATATCATAACCTGTTGTTTTAAAATATGAACAAGACGTATTGAAAGAGTCATGAAGTCATACAAAGTCCGTCAGCCATCAGGTAAGACTACATTGCATAATAAAATAAAATAAAATTTATTTGTAAGGCCCGACAACACACGTTAATGTCCCCATGGGCCGGACACGTCTTCTTTAAACAAGTCAAGAAGAAACATCACAATAAATCAAGAACAAAACAAAAACACCATGAAGTCCAAAGAATTTAAAAAAATGTAAATAAATGAATGCAACACTCCCAGACATACCCCACGTGAAGGTAAGGAAAAACTCACTAAAACCTAGCAATAGGAAAAAATGCACCACATGTGGAGGAGAGAAACCTTAGAAGGGCCGTTCAAGGGGGGATCTTCCTTCTTAGATGTCGGTGATAGTAGTGTTGCAATAAAACAGGCGAAACAATTGGTGAGCATGCACACATACGTGTAATGAAACACAGATAAGTACATGCAATAGCAACTGAACATGAGAGAGGAACGTCAAAATAAGGTGGATACGACCCCAGGGAGTATATGGAGTATGACTGGTGGTGGAAGAATTACGCAGTTCCTTTGAAATGTAATGGAGTAAAAGTATAAAGTTGGCTAAAATGGAAATACTCAGAATACTCAGAATTGTACTTAAATACAGTACTTGAGTAAAAATACTTTTATTTAAGTATACAGTTACTTTCCACCACTGAGTAGGACAAGAGGGAGAGATGATGCCCATGCAGGACAGGGTCAGATGCCATGTTCCCTCATCACAGGTCATGCCCAAGGCTCTTATACACCAAAGGTTTGGTCACCGATTAGGACAACCGCTGAGTGGGGCCAACCAGAAACCAGGTCCCAGCTCTGTCCCGCATTGTTGTCAAGGAAACGACTGTCAGCATCTAGACCTGGCACCTTGCACTGATGATGAATTCTTTGAAAGATACAATCCATACACCATACAGGGTTCATTTATCTTTTTTGCACTCCTCTTTCTTCTCTCTCTCTCTCTCTCTCTCTCTCTCACTGACTCACTCCATTATGCACGGCTGCACACACACACACACACACAGGTGCAGACTCTCTCTTTCCTGCTCTTGTTCCATCTCTTGTCCCTCCTTTTCTCTTTTCCCCATTCTATTGTCCATCAGCACCCAGGCGGTCCGTGAAGGGACAGAGTGTGACTGACAACCATGGTGCTCATCTTAGTAACTTTTTGGCCTGAAGTGTCCTTGCAGGGATAAAGGGCTGCAGCTGTCCATCTGATTAGAGGACTCTCGCTCTCTCTCTCTCTCTCTCTCTCTCTCTCTCTCTCTCTCTCTCTCTCTCTCTCTCTCTCTCTCTCTCTCTCTCTCTCTCTCTCTCTCTCTCTCTCTCTCGTATGGGCCAATTTAGCTCCACACCACCACTACTGCTGCTATGCTGCTACTGGCCATAATTCTCCCCTGAAAAGACTGTGTCAAATGTAACATTAACCTTAGCCGTAATTTTTCTAAGCTTACCTTAACCATAGCTATTGAGGGAACTGTTGTGTCTATAGTCAGGTCTTCAGTGTAATTGGCAGCAGGTGTTAAGGGACTTCGCACTGGTGAAGATGTAGTGTTGAAATGTTGCATGTTGATATTTGCACTTTTGCACTTATTGGGTTGATAAGCAGAACAGAGCATGCCATGAAGATACTTTATTATTATTATTTTTGTAAAGTAGTGTGTGCATTCCCAACCTCAACCATAGTATGTCCAACCGATTCCCATCACCATCCGAGGGGTGGATGTGGAGGTGGTGGACTCATATAAGTTCCTTGGGGTACACCTGAACAATAAACTGGACTGGTCGGATAACACAGAGGCCTTCTACAGGAAGGGACAGAGCAGGCTGTTCTTCCTGAGGAGACTCAGGTCCTTCAATGTGTGCAACAGACTGCTGCAGTCATTTTACCAGTCTGTAGTGGCCAGCATCCTCTTCTATGCTGTGGCATGCTGGGGAGGCTACATCAACTCAAGGGACACCAACAAGCTCAACAAGCTGGTGAGGAAGGCTAGCTCCGTGGTGGGAGTCGAGCTACCTAGACTTGAGGTGATGGCAGAGAGGGGGATGATAAGGAAGCTGGCTGCCATAATGGAGAACCCCTACCACCCCCTCTATGACGAGCTAGTCAAGATGAGAAGCTCGTTCAGCCACAGACTCATTCCCCCCCGACACTCAACTAACCGCCTCGGACAGTCCTTCATACCAGCGGCCATCAGGCTCCACAACAGTGGGCAGCGACTAGCAGCCTCCAGGCCCCACAACAGGGGGCAGCGACTGCTACCAGACATTGACCTGGGACTTATAGGAACCCAAGGAGGACAACCTACACTACCTTAGGCATACTGCACCTTATGTGGATACTGTGATACTGTGATACTGTGAATAATGTATATGGATACTGTGATACTGATACTAAATTATAACACTACCTTATGCATACTGCACCTTATGTGACACTGTGAATAATGTGAATATTCTTTTTCAGCTAGTTAGATAGTAAATTATATTGACCAAATTGACCTAATTGTTTACACTGCCTGTGTTGTTTTTACTACCTGTACCACTTCCCCCCCCTTCCCCCATGCTGCTATGATGCCTGAATTTCCCCAAGGGGATCAATAAAGGAATATCTTTTCTTATCTTAACCGTAATCATATGTCTAACCTCAACCTTAACCATATGTCTAACCTTAACCTTTGTACTGTCGTTTGCTATTATGCACTCTGCTACTAAGGAATCTACCATGCCTATATTACTACCTAGGCTAATATGTCTATACTACTATGCATTCAAGACTGTAGCACTCAAGTTCGACACTGTTTGACAAATGTTATTTCAAGTTTCAAGTTTGTTGCCCTTGGCTTGCAGAGTTGTACCCTTCCTGCTGACTTGTTGTACAGAACTTGTAAGTCGCTTTGGATAAAAGCGTCAACTAAATTACTAAATGTAAAATGTAATGTAAATGTAATCATAGTATGTCCAACCTCAACCATAACATCCTTAACCATTATGTCTAACCTCAACCTTAACCATTGTACGTCCAACCTCAACCCTAACCATAGTTCTGTTTCGTAATGGCTCTCGCTCGGCGTCACTCTCTGCACTGTACCTCGCTCGTGCACGCGCACTGAATAAAAAATTCCACAATGCACCTTTACATCCCAACATCTGTCTGGCCACACCCCCATCAGCTTACCTACATAAGCAGGGGTGGGGCCACACACTCGCCTCCTTCTTCGCTTTCACCACAAGGAAGTGCCTTTGGTAGATCCCCACTTGACGAGGTTGCTAGTTGAAGAAAGTTGGAAAACAAGAGATACGTTGACATCATATCTTTATTTTCTCTCTAACTATTTTCGAGAAAATACGGCGATATTGTCTTCGTTACTGGAGTGTCTGGAAGATGATGATCATTCTACACCTCCACCGTTTTTTTCGTATTAGGAGTTCACGCCGCTGACATGCCTCCCAACTACAATCCTCCTTGCTGCGGTTGGATGGGGTAAGACCCTCCAGCAACACAGCTGGACTGTAGGACGCACCGACTGTTGTGAGAAGCGGTGGGTTCCAGGTTTGGTGAGTAATGTTTGCTTGCGAGCACCACTTGTCTGTTAGTGCTATGGGGGCTAACTGACAATGTTTACGAAAACCGAAATGTGGGCATGGATGTTCGTTATCGGGAGATCCATGTTCAAGTCGGCTACAGCCCAGATGGGACTTGTGCTGGCTCCGCCGGATGTCTGGTAAAATCACCGTTGTAAACTGTGTTGACATCTCTTTTTCTCTTCTCTCTTAAAAGGTGAGGAGGGTTTCAGAACGGCGGCCTGTCTGAAGTGTGGCTTGTTATATCGTTTGTGTACAAGTTCAGGTGGTAGCTGCTTAGCAGATAGCTGCTTAGCTTGCGTGCTAGTTGTGGCCTACTGTGTTAGCCAGTCAGCTGTTAGCTGCGCAGCTGTTAGCTGCGGTATTAGCTCGCTGTGTTTACCAGGCTAGTACACGTTAGCTTGCTGCTATCAGCCGAACGGCTGTTAGCTTAATGCTACACTGTTGAACGTTTTCTGTGACTATAACATGCCTTAAACACTCTGACTACGACGTCATCTTTGACAGAGGGTGTTAGTCGAACCTACCCGGAGCCGGCCGGCAAGGACTGCGTCAACAAGGAGAACCGTAGCGGCGGGATGGAGCAGCGACGCTGCCCGTGTCGTCAAACACAGGATGCTGTGTTTACTACCGGTGCCCTGTTAGAGACTGCAGTTCGCTTGATCTGCGCTCTCGGTAGGAAGGTCCTGACCAGACCTTAAAACGCGTCTTCTTCCTTCCCTTCTAAATGTTTTGTAAATAACGATGTTTTCCAAAACGAGTGTTGCTGCACTACATTTAGGATACGACGTGAGTTGTGTGTGAATTATCTTGTCACTGGTATTAGCTTTGTTACAGATGTAAAAATGATCTGGTTTGTTGTGTTGAGAAACATCATGTGTGTTCATGTACCGTGTACTCACAACTAAGGGGGTTAAACTAACCTATAAAGCTATGCTTAGTGACATATGAGTGAAGAATGAATTATTTTCTCAGCCTGTAATGACAATGCACAGTGTGTTCACATATTAACAGGTTTACCTGTTCAACTGGCCGTATTAAGGGTAAGGTAGGAGGGGCGTTTCCCCCCGGTTCCCTGGGGACTTCCTCACCCTCCTCTCAGACATGTAGTTTACAATATATTGTGTCACTGTGTGGTGGGATATGATGTAACCCTTGGCTTGATTGTTGGGGTTGTGCTAAAACTGCTTGAGGAACTGTATTTTCCTAAAAGAAAAGATTGTTTGGTCGCTTTTCGTGTGTGCTTGGCAAGGCCTGTGGCCGATACTAATCGAGAATTGTGTATTCTCTCATTATGAAAAACGGCGTTCCTCTGTAGAGTGTATTGCCATTTTTTGTGGTGGTAAAGGGTTGTGTGTATCTTGTGATCTACAACTTGGTTGGGTTGGCCACAGAAGCACATGTGTAAGTCTGGTACTGGGGCTCTTAAGGGGGCCCTCTCTATTCTGTGTTTTTTCCTTAGTAAAAATCAGATAGCAGGTTAGCACATGAGCTGTGTGAAGCTGTTAGACGCTTCATGTAGCTGACTATGACTGTGTCATACTCTTTTTTGTCGTTACATCGTATCATGGGTGTGGGGTCGTAAAGGGGTGAACTGGTAATCCTTTCCTCCCCTTCTTTGATGGGCAGGGGTTAAGACCTCCTGTCCTTCAAAGCCTGTCACGTTGCTGTTCGGCACGTTACAGGGTAAGGGGGGGGGGGGGAGTTTCCTGGTCCCACGCCCTGGAATATTGGGCGTGTGCACCGCAGAAATTCCCCCGCCACAGAGTACGTCACTGTGCGTGTCTCTGTTGGTAAGACTTCCGTGAGCTGTTCAGGTCCATATGATGGATCTGTTTCAGGGAGGGGTCAGGGCTCCTCCTCACGAAGCTCCTACTCGGGCCTTCTGTGAGTTAGGACTCTCCTTCCATGTGAGGGAGCCTCCTCAGAGTGCAGAGCCTCCTCCTCAGATTGTCAAGGTGAGTAGAACTCCAAAAAGGAGTCCTGCTCTATTGTGTGTATATTCGATTCAATTCGATTATTGAGTGTGTATGGGTTCAGTGCCTCCTCTTCGGAGAGCCCTAAAACCAAAAATGTTACATGGCTCAATGTTGCAATATATTCTTTTCAATCTATACAGCTCGCGTGGGAAGTCTCTCTGGGGATTTCCGCCTCCTCCCTATGGGAGGGTGGTGGGATGTAAAAATGTAAAAAAAATTTACCCTCAGCCTGCGTCACGAGGGATTCATGTCAGTCTGTGTTCTTTCTTTTTTGAATAAAAAGAGGAAGGTACATGAAGCACGACGGCTCCGTGTCATTCTCCCAGGCGACTTGGAGGAACAATGTTTGGTGTCTTGCTAGACTATCCATTGATGTGTTTGGGTCTCGACGCATACATAGTGCTGGCTCGGTGTGTTTCTGTTACAGGATCACACAGGGGCTAAGTGCGCCTTGGTTGCTTGTTAAAACAGCGTTTTTATAGGGCAACTGGGATGGGGTTTTGTCTCTTCCGAGCGCCAGTTTACTAGGTTGTCTCGATGAATTCTCGTTCATATCTGGGGGATGTTAACGGAATAGATCTGAACATAGGTAGAGGGGTCTCACGCCCTTGGGGTGGGCCACTGAGTACGGTCTAAATGAGGACCGTCTGGGTGGCGCCCTCTTTTCATGTTTTAGATCGACACGCATACCTACCCCCTCTCCTGGAGTGGGCATGTCGGCGTGGTTAGGACACGGGACTGGTCTGGTCATGCTGGTCCAGGTCAGTTAACCCGTTGTCCGCCGGGGATGCAGATCTGCTGTTCTGGTACCCCGAGGGACTTGTGCTTTTTTCGGGGGGAAAAATGCCAGGTCGGTCCGGGTGTCACAGGCAGGGCCGCCTCAGGGGGTGTGCGAGCAGTGCGGTCGCACAGGGCCTCGCGGGAAGGGGGGCCTCAAAAAAAAAAAAAAAAAAAAAAAAAAAAAATTTTTATTATTTTTTTTTATTTTTTTTTTATTTTTTTGCGAGGCCCCCCTTCCCGCGAGGCCCTTTTTCATCACAGACCTAAAATCTAGTTTTGCTTATATGCTTATATATTTCACATTAGACACGTTTGTAGAATGTGTCTGACTTCCTGGCTCTGCAGACTGCAGTTTTCCGGTTTCTGCGGATTTGCTGCTCTACAGATTTTAGGATAGTGTTTCCGGCCCGTCCGCCGACCGCCGTAATACCAAATAGAAGAAGAAGACACACGAGGTAGATAATTCAGCGCTATTCAGAGGAGCGAGGCGAGTGGATGTCTTTTCAAAAGAAGGAGAAGAGAACTTGTGAGCAGATAAATCTGTTAGGCAGCAATATGCCGAAAGGTGTCCAGTCTGCCGGAAAGTACTCGAAGAAGAAGAAGAAGAAATTACACCGTGGGGCCAAGAAAGTCTCCTTCCACGTGACGTTGATACTGCGTTATGGTGAGTGACCGTGAGTCAACATATGATTATATACCCGCCGTGGATCTGTCTTTCTCTCTCTGGAGCCAAACTGGTCGACTACTGTAGCTAATACTACTAGTAGCTAACGCTAACGGTGTGTGCCTGGTTTTGGTGGTGAGAGCACCTGGCTGTATGCAGCTACATAGAGCCACGTGCCTGATTGAGCTAACTGTTAGCCAGACCCCATGTGTGGGCTGGCTGGCTGGCTGTCGGCCCACCACGTCCTCCCCACACCCAGTCTCCTCGGCCGGAGCCGTGGCCCCCCGTACTATACCAGGAGGGAGGGGTGGGGAGCGAAGGTGGAGGGAGGCGCGCTGAGGCCTTTCGTCAACGTGGAGACCTGTGCCTTTCGCCCTGCGCCCTCGTGCAGGTAACTAAGATTAATGAAAATGTCATGACATTACCCCACTCTTACTTCCTTCCCCTCCCGAATGTTTTGTTAATAACGATGTTTTTTTCCAGGCAAAACATATGCTACTTCACAACATTTGGAGATACGACATGTGCTGTGTGTGAATGGTGTAGCTTGTGTAGCTTGTGTAGCTTGTGTAGCGTTGGGCCATTGGCCAAAGCTGTGTGTGGCCTGGTGTCACAGAGTACCTGGCTAGCCTATTTAGCTGATGTCGGCCATTGGCTCCTTGCTTTGGTTTCTCTGGTATACCCTGCTCTTCTTGTTGGATTTAAGTGTTGATCTTTGTCCTTTTGAATCTGTCATACATGCTCTAGTCTCTAACACACACACACATGACAAACACACATGTTCTCTCTCTCTCTCTCTCTCTTTCTAACACACACAGTCTGCCTATGGCGGCCTTTCTCGATGGCTAGGCTGTGCTCAAGGATCTTCAGTCACAGTGCTCAGGTATTCTGCCACTGTGTACTCTCTGTTTAGGGCCAAATAGCATTTCAATTTCTTTCCAATGTGTCTCTCTCTCTCTCTCTCTCTCTCTCTCTCTCTCTCTCTTTTGATCTTTGTCCTTTTGAATCTGTCATACATGCTCTAGTCTCTCTCTAACACACACACACATGACAAACACATGTTCTCTCTCTCTCTGTACACTGTATATTGACTGTAGAACGGGAGCTCTCTCTCGCTCTCTCTTTTGCTATATGTTGACTGTATCATGCCCCGCCTCGGGCAGCGCTATTATTTAAGAATATGTTGACTGTATATATAAAAAAAAATAAAATAAAAAAATATATATATATATATATATATATATATATATATATATATATATATATATATATTTTTTTTTTACCTTTGGGGGGGGGGGGGGGGGGGGGGGCCTCGCGTTAAATCTCGCACAGGGCCTCGCATTTCTCCCAGGCGGCCCTGGTCACAGGGTTAGGCGCTATGGAGACCCTTGTTGGGTACATATTGTACTCTGCACTGTCATAATGGCTTACGGCCATGCCAACCTGTACACGCCCGATCTCGTCCGATCTCGGCCGCTACGCAGGTTTGGTCCTGGTTAGTACTTGGTTGGGAGACCGCCTGGGAATACCAAGTGCGGTGTGCTTGGGGCTGGTTCTCCATTATTTTCGCTCCTCTCTCACGCGTGGCGAAGAGGGGGCTGTTGGGGTGGTCTTGGACCTCCTCTGGCAACCCTGTGCTTCCCGTGCCGCCGGGCCCGGTCCGAAGTAATGTTTCGTCGACCCGTAGGCCTGGAATAACCCTTTTTTGAAAACTGAAACACTTGTACTGCGGTATAGCCAGATATGACCGCAGGTGTGTTTTGGAGTTTTTTCTTGAGGGGTTATAGGAACAACCACCGCATAGGGTAACGACAAGGTGGTTGATTCCCTGGTGTGTTGGAGCAGTGTCAACTCCCGGGTTAACCGGTTGAGTGTGCCCCTGCACGTTCATGACGTCTGCCAATCATGTCAGCCTTCTCTGCCTCAACCCCTCTGGGTGGTTTTTTTTTAATGGAGGCTTGGTCATGCAACAACGCCAGCATACGCCGGGGGGGCTGTTCTCAGCTAACTCCTTTGGCGCCTGTCTCGTCCGCAGTGCTCCAGGCTCAGGTTACAGCCTGTTGCCTGGCTTCCCCGGTGCGCTGCCTGCTTCCGTTGGTTAACCTTTTTTGTGTGCTTACGGCCATGCTGACTGCCTGTTGTGCAGGGTCAGTGTACCAGGCGGTGTGCTATTGGGGGGAAAGGGCCCGCTCTTGGAGGGGCCTTATCCAAATACGCTGGCGATGTGGGGGGCGGTGTCACTAAGTGACCGCCTGGTGGGGTCTTGATGCCTGGCGTCATTGACCTCTCCGGGCCCCCGTTTTCCAGGGGATCCAGTCCCTTCAGTGGGTCTGGGTCTTCCTTCGCGCTCCGCTGCTACGGCCTTGCCACGGGGTTGGGTTTGTTCTTGATCCCGTGATTCTGGGGGCAGTAACGAGGTTGTTCCTTCCGTTCGTTCCCGGGTGGCATGCGGGTTGTGCGTGTGTGTAGTCGTGGGGTCAGGCCACGGTCTGCTCACCCTGTGCGTTGAGTTGCTTGAGTGCCTCTTCGCACGGTCGGATCCGTCGCCCTCCCGTGATCCTCCAATAGGGGGGGGTGCCCTCCATTAGGGGGGGTCGGGGGGGCTCGGTCCTCCCTGATCTGATGGTTGTGGGGGGCCTCAGCGGGGTACATTTGTCGGCCGATGGCTCTCGCTCGGCCTCCCTTGTGCAGAGAGTGACGCCGAGCGAGAGCCATTACGAAACAGAACGATAGGTTATAACTATAACCAAGTTCTGTGAGTAATGGTGACGCTCGGCGTCCGACGCCACTGCGGCCCTTGATCTCGCCTTGTGGTGAAAGCTTGGGAAGGAGGCGAGTGTGTGGCCCCACCCCTGCTTATGTAGGTAAGCTGATGGGGGTGTGGCCAGACGGATGTTGGGATGTAAAGGTGCATTGTGGAATTTTTTATTCAGTGCGCGTGCACGAGCGAGGTACAGTGCAGAGTGACGCCGAGCGTCATCATTACTCACAGAACTTGGTTATAGTTATAACCTATCGTTAGTCCAACCTCAACCTTAACCATAGTTAGTCCAACCTCAACCTTAACCATAGTTAGTCCAACCTCAACCTTAACCATAATGTGTCCAACCTCCATACCATGTTTTCTTTTCCTTTAAATAATACTCGTAAAATACTCAAAAATCATATTGGCTGACACATTTAATGAGAATGCCCTGGTCTGTGATGGCATCATATCTTTTGGGGCTCCATCCCAGTTAGACCCTACTTACTGCCCTTGTAAAATAATATAAGTAAGTAAGTAAGTAAGTAAGTAAGTAAGTAAGTAAGTAAGTAAGTAAGTAAGTAAGTAAGTAAGTAAGTAAGTAAGTACAATCAGACTGTATAGAAGAGTATGTGTCACAGACAATGGTTAAATATAAGTCTGATTAAGTTAAATGACATATGATATTGAGGCAACTGTCAAAGATGCCCTGGGCAGGACTTTTCCTTAATGTGTCCGTGAATTGAAACGTTTATAAAACTACTGTTTTATAGCTCCTGTTAGCTGCTTTCTGTCAGCAGATTAAATTGTATTTCCCCTCTGTTGCTTTTAAAACGGCAATAACCCTTCTACTGGGAATAAAACAGGTTGCCTTTAAGCAGTTGAAATATTTCAGATATTTTCTGATTACAGCTGGCTGGCGCCGAGCCGCTATCGCCACGGCGAGATCCGAGTTGAAACCCTCCAGTATGTTCAGTGGTGCATGTAAAGCAGATTCAATAACATAAAATCCTCTCAAAGCTACAGACGCCTCAACAGATCATAAGGCCCACTCACCTGTATTGAATAAAATATAATTCGGTGACACTCGGGTGCTCAGGGGACATTATAAAGTATTGTAGTCACATTGCACACTGAGTGCATTAGAAATAATTATAATCAGAACATATTGGAATGACACAGCCTTGCTGTTTGGCACAATGGGCAGTGGGTAACGTCAGGATTGCTCAAGTGCCCCATAATCAAGACATTCTCACAGATATTATGGCTTTTATACAATGGTTGCCAACACGTGTGTGTGTGTGTGTGTGTGTGTGTGTGTGTGTGTGTGTGTGTGTGTGTGTGTGTGTGTGTGTGTGTGTGTGTGTGTGTGTGTGTGTGTGTGTCACCTGCAACATATAAGCTGTATAAGCACACCAGTGTGAAGCCATATATGCTCAATCTGTGTAGGGACAATTCACTGTTCTCTGATATTTCAGCAAACACCCCCGATGTTGTTATTGTTAATGAGAATAACAGAGAGGTTCTCATCCTAGAAGTTGGCTGGACGTTTGACTACAGTCTAGAGGAAGCCTTCAACCAAAATATTAAAATATCAACTGTTAGACCATACCATATCACAACTCGGCTACAACTGTAAACTTGTCCATAAGTTGGGTGTTAGAGGCCTTCAGATGGCCGGTCTTCCGAAGAGAAGAGCCAAACAATTAGCAAGATATTGCTCAGTGTCAGCAATTATTGGCAGCCGGGCAATTTGGAGAAGACGCTGCTATCTGTATCCATGAGCTGTGTGTAGATTGTCAGGTTCATCATCCATGTGTGTGTGTAACTTTGGTTTCCATTGTCAATTTGGGCACGATTGTATCAGAATAACCCACAATGTACAAGTGCACTGATAATATTTGTGTCCTTCAAACATTGTCTTTATGTGGACATAAATAAAGATTATAAATGTGTGTGTGTGTGTGTGTGTGTGTGTGTGTGTGTGTGTGTGTGTGTGTGTGTGTGTGTGTGTGTGTGTGTGTGTGTGTGTGTGTGTGTATGTGTGTGTGTGTGTGTGTGTGTGTGTGTGTGTGTGTGTGTGCGTGCGTGCGTGCGTGCGTGTGATCGTGAGAGTGAGAGAAAGCAAGACTCTGTTTTGAAGTAATTTACAGCTAATATTGTAAATTGACAGCAGAGGACTTACGTGACAACTAAATTAAAAGATGAAGTAGGCAACTTCGGTGAAATTAGCAAGAATGAGTTTACCTGTCCAGCATAAATAGCCACTGGGGGTGACAGTAGACTGGGGGTGATATATAATCTAATCCAGTCATCTAAATCTAATCTAATATATAGTCTAGAGAAAAAAACTAAATGTATGCAATATATAATCTAATACTCCAATAATCTAAATATAATGTAATATATAATCTAAAAATGCTAAATGCTAAATATATGATCTGATGAAGTATACAGTATTCACATAAGGTGCGGTATGCATAAGGTAGTATATTGTCCTTTTAGGTTCCTAGTAGTTGGATGTCTGGCAGCAAATACATACATGACTACAGGAACAAGGTGAACATAAAAGTTGCATGACTTTGTTTCCAATACGGAAGTCGTTCAGTCATGTCTGTCGATCACAATCACACCAAAGCGGAGATGCAGCCACTTACATTTTTAACATGAATCGCCTATAGAGTCCCTGTCATTTTATGGCAATCGTTTCACAGGCTCTTATTTTTTCCCCGGTTCACGTCATACAGTAGCATCAATATAAGTGATTTGGCTAGCACTTTTGTATAGGCTGTTTTACCAAGAACTTGTGGGTGGATTGGAGAGAATTGTGTGCGTGTGTAAATAGGTCTTGGACATGTTCAGTGCCTAGATACCTAGAATTCAGTTTCAGTACAGCTTGTATAAAAATAACTGGTAGCACAGACAGACAGAACCTTCAGACATTCAGAGCAGCACACTATCTGCTAAGACTAAACAACAAAACGTGCAACAGTTATCACCATAAATTCATTGAGAACAAGTTTGATTGGAGAGCGGGGGGTGGGAGGGGTCTCGTGAGGATACTTGTAGGAAGCTATTCTACACTCATTGCACACAACATCCACATGCACACACTCACTTTAAACATTCACCTTTAACATTCACTTTTTAGACACTTTAAACACTACACCATATTCTATCTATTTATCTCAAAAATATTAGCATTTTGTACATTTTAGTTTTGTATATTGTATATGTTGTATATATAGTGTTTGGTCTTTACTCTTTTACTTTTTACTGTATGAAGCACACTCTCAGGAGGGTCATACTCAACCAAGCATTTCACTATAATGAACATGTACCATGTGACAAATAAAACAAAACTTCAAAACTTGAACTTTAAGCTATGGCAGTGGGGAAGAAACTGTTCCTGAAGCGGGAGGAGGATCTGGTGGAGGATGACCTATAGCTGTTATGGTTTGTAACCGACCCCAATCGCACAACACAAGACAGGTATGAGAGTAAGCCAAGAACTGGGCATTTATTGAAAACAACAGAAAACGGCACTGTCCCTTTAAGGGAGAACACAAATTACAGGAAAACATGAACTTGGGAAAATAGGCACAGTGCCTTTAAGAGGCGAGCTGGCTAAGGGGAAGGCTAAGGGAAGGCTAACGGACTGGGCCAGGGCAAGGGACAAGGCAGGAACAGGGAGGACTAGGAGGACTGGACAGGGAGGACTAGGAGGACTGGACAAGGAGGACTAGGAGGACTAGAAGGACTGGACAGGGAGGACTAGGAGGACTAGAATGGGGGGACAGGGAGGACTAGGAGGACAGGACAGGGATGACTAGGAGGACTAGGAGGAACTGGACAGGGACAAAGAGAAACAGAGTCAAGGCCTTGGACAGGGCGAGGGCTGGAGCTGCTTACAGGGAGGAGTAGGAGGGCGCAGGCTCGGAGAGCGCATCTGGCGCGGAGGTCTGAGTGGTGCGCGTCTGCTTGGAGTACGCGCCGGTACGGAGGGCGCATCTGGCGCGGAGGTCTGAGTGGTGCGCGTCTGCTTGGAGTACGCGCCGGTACGGAGAGCGCATCTGGCGCGGAGTCTGGATGCGCGTCTGGATGCGCGTCTGGGGTGAAGAGCGCGTCTGGCTCGGAGGTCTGGATGCGCGTCTGGAGTGCGTCTGGATGCGCGTCTGGATGCGCGTCTGGAGTGAAGAGCGCGTCAGGCTCGGAGGTCTGGATGCGCGTCTGGAGTGCGTCTGGATGCGCGTCTGGATGCGCGTCTGGAGTGAAGAGCGCGTCAGGCTCGGAGGTCTGGATGCGCGTCTGGATACGCGTCTGAAGTGAAGAGCGCGTCTAGCTCGGAGGTCTGGATGCGCGTCTGGATGCGCGTCTGAAGTGAAGAGCGCGTCTGGCTCGGAGGTCTGGATGCGCGTCTGGATGCGCGTCTGGAGTGAAGAGCGCGTCTGGCTCGGAGGTCTGGATGCGCGTCTGGATGCGCGTCTGGAGTGAAGAGCGCGTCTGGCTCGGAGGTCTGAAGTGGAACACTGGAATACCTCCCGTAGAGGATTAGAGAGCGCAGTACAATGTCTCCCTCCAGGCAAACGGCGACAGGTGGCCAAAGCTTGCACCTCGTCTCACGCCGGAGATAAAACAGCATACAGACAGAAACAGAAACTCCCGTAGGAGCCTACAGACAGAGAACCTCCCAAAGGAGCTTGGTGATAGAGATATGATACGGAACGACCCGACAAGGACAGAGGGGAAGAGCGAGGTACTTAAAGCCCAACAGGGGCGCTAATTAGAACACACATCAGGTGCGCGATGGCAATTGATACTCGAACCAGAAGTGTGTGTTCGGCACCAGACCAATCAAACACATAATGACAGGTAGTCCAAGGGTGTGGCTGCTGAAGAGCAAACGAGAGTAAACGAACGCGAGGGTGGGGGCTAGTGAGGTGAGGAGACAGGGAATCAAAGGTCAAGGGAAAGGCGAACCTCACAATAGCGCCTCCTTGAGGGCAGCAGCTGCTTATAGTGGGCTGGATGAGAGGGGTCAGGGGTGATGCTGTTACAGTAGCTGTTGGCTTAACCATCAGTTGGTTGTAGAGGGATTCAACTGAAGGGGAAGGAGGGGGGAGGCACAGATGATTTTGGATGCTGTGTTTATAATGCGCTCGTAGTGTCCTGGGTATGACGTAAAAAGACATCCGGCGAAGAGGCTTCGGCCCGGGGACCAGAATGAGGTTACCCCTTAGATCCGCTACCTCCAGGTCACTCCCTAGCCAAGAGTGTAGCACCTGAAAGGCTCCCCACCTGGGGTTACAGGTAGGTCAACGGCGGACCAGGAATGGGAAGGCGGAGGAACCAAGAACCTGCTGCCTTGCAGTGCCATTGGTTTGGCAAAGGCTAGAGATGGTGTCTCGACAAAAAATACTGGATTGGTAGTTCTGGGGGCCTGCCGACTCCTATCAGCCCCCTTTTGGAAATCATGAGTACAACCCAAACAAAAACCGCTACTGGTAAACGGAGAAATGTCTGCCCTAATCAAGACATTTGTTCTACCCGGTGGATTGAGTGTGAGAGAGCAGGCACCTTTGTACCGTCAACAAGTGACTGCTCTACCTTCTGGAAAGTGGGAACCTGGAATGTGAGGAGCCTGCGAACACCTGGAAAATTGGCGAATGTCCTACAAGAGATGGATACTATGGGGATAGATATATTGGGAATTGCTGAAACATTTTGGAGAGGTGAAGATGACTTTAGATACACCCTACCAACTGGACAATCATTTAGAATCATATCTTCTGGTGGAAAACAACATAGAAAAGGTGTAGCTTTTGCTTTGACTGAGAAAGCAGCAAAAAGCGTGGAAAGTTATCAAACGATATCGGAACGTATTATCACCTTGAGAATGAAAGCAACACCAGCAAGAGTATGCATCACACAAGCATATGCACCAACTGGAGAAGCTGAGGATGATGAAATAGACAACTTTTATGAAAATATTGAGAGAGCGATGAAAGACCAAAAGAAATGGGGAGATGTGGAAATAGTCATGGGCGATTTCAACGCCAAATTAGGTGAAGAAAAAGTTGATGGTGTTGTCGGACCTTTTGGTCTGGGTATAAGAAACGATAGAGGAGATAGACTAGTGGATTTCTGCAGGAAGAACCAATTGTGGGTCACCAACACTTGGTTTGAACAACGTAAATCTGCAAGACACACATGGAGATCTCCTGATGGAAACACTAGAAACCAAATTGATTACATTATGATAAACCACAGATACAAGAAAGGAATAACAAACTCTAAGGCACGACCATCTGCAGACTGTGGTTCAGATCATATTCCAGTAGTGATGAAAATGAAGATCAAACTGAAAACCATCAAGAAAAAGAAAACGACACACAAAAGATGGGATGTGAAGAGTCTGAAAGGAGAAACCATGAAGAGACAATACATTAACGAAGTGAACAAAACATTAGAAAATAGAGAGTTAGCAGATATTGAAGATCCACAAGAACTATGGACAAAACTGAAAGAAAAACTGGGAAGCGTTGCAGACATAATCTGTGGTAAACCAGAAAAAGTTGAGAAACAAGAGTGGATGACGAAAGACATTCTGGATGAGATGAAAAAGAGAGCAGACATGAAGAATGCAGACAGAAAAACTGAATACAACAGAGCAAAACGAAAAGTACAGAAGATGTGTAGAGATGCAAAATAGAAGTATTACAAAGAAAAATGCAAGGAAATTGAAGATCTAGACAAGAAGCACAACCCTCTCATGTACAACAAGATCCAACAACTAACAAGGAAGAGGAAAAAAACAACCCAAGGTGTCAGAGACAAAGAAGGAAAACTGCTCCTTGACGAGAAGGAAATAATCAATAAATGGGCAGAGTATGTGGAAACACTATACAAAGACCAGAACAGAACATCAGACACAGGAATTAGTCTAGAAGAGATAGAAAAAGTCCAGATCACGAAAAAAGAAGTTGAAGAGGCTGTGAAGTCACTGGCCACGGACAGATCGCCCGGCGAGGATGAGATCCCTGCTGAACTGATTAAGAACTCTGGTGACCGATGCATCGAGCTCCTTGTGAAACTGGTAAACAACATCTATAACTCAGGAAATATTCCAAATGATTTCCTAAAATCAATGTTCATTCCGATCCCAAAGACCGGAAGAGCCACAGAATGCAACAATTACAGGACTATCAGTTTGATATCTCATGCATCAAAAGTATTCCTGAAAATCATCAAGAACAGAATAGAACCCATAATTGAACATCAGCTCTCGGATAGCCAAATGGGTTTTCGCAAAGGAAAAGGAACAAGAGATGCAATCTGCCAACTCAGAATCATTGGTGAAAAATCGATAGACCAACAGAAGAAGCTGTATATTTGCTTCATCGATTTCACGAAGGCCTTCGACAGAGTTGAACATACAACATTGATGAGAACAATGGAAGAATTCAAAATACCAGTTTCTGACCGAAGAATAATTGCCAACTTATACTGGAGGCAGAAGGCTAATGTTAGAATAGGAAAGGAGAAATCAAGAGACTTCCCGGTGGAGAAGGGTGTAAGACAAGGATGCATCTTGTCCCCTGTACTCTTTAATATGTACAGTGAATCACTGATGAAAAAAGGTCTGAGAGGAGGGAAAGGAGTAAAACTTGGCGAAGAGAACATCACCAATATAAGATACGCGGATGACACTGCTATAGTCTGTAACTGTCAAGAAGATCTACAGGACATGATGAATAAGCTGAATGTCGAATGCAAAAACTATGGAATGTCACTAAACACAAAGAAAACTAAAGTAATGATCATTGAAAAAACACCAGGAACTGTTTGTAAAATACAGGTGGATGGAGAAAAACTTGAACAAGTGAAGGAGTACATGTACCTTGGAAGCTGGATCAGTGAAGGTGGAAGAGCTAACATGGACATTAAGAGAAGAACCGGAATTGCAAAGGGCGCATTCTGGAACCATAAAGAATTATTGAGAAGAAACATAAGTTGGAAAACGAAGACCAGGATTTTGGAAACGTATGTTATGTCAGTCTTTTCATACGGAGCAGAAGCATGGACGCTGAATGAAGAGGCAAAGAGGATGATAGACTCTTTTGAAATGTGGACACTGAGGAAGATGCTGAAGATAACATGGAAGGATAAGATCAAGAATGAGGAGGTACTGAGAAGAGCGGATATGCAAGGAGGACAGCTGCTGGAGAGGTTGAAAAAGAGAAAGATGGAGTTGTGCGGCCATGTTCTGAGAGGATCCAGCGGGGAGATGTTCAAGAAGGTGGTGATGGGGAAGGTGGATGGAAAGAGAGGAAGTGGAAGACCAAGAAGAGGCTGGGTAGACGATGTCTGTGATTGGAGTGGAGTGAGAGGCGGAGTCACGGAGTTGGAGAGAAGAAGTGGGGACAGAATGGGTTGGAGAGTGATAGGCAACCTTCGGAACGAAGAAGCCACCTAATGATGATGAGTTTGTGTTGTGGGTGACTGTCCAGGTTACCATCCCAAACTGTGACGGATGATGTGAGGACACTCTGAACGATGGCTGTGAAGAACTGTATGAGAAGTTGAATTCAACCCCATATTATTTTTAAGTATGTTGTTGTTCTTTGCTGATGAGAGTGGTTTCCATTTGAGAGAGTTATTGATGTGAGTTACAAGCTATTCAAAAGGGTCTTATTGTTTTTCAAATGCCAGAAGTCTATGATGATTCCCCTGGTTTGAGTTGAGGAGGAGGTAGTCGTCTTTGCACGAGGTGTCTGACGTTGATGCGGGATGTTGATGTTCACGTGGTCATGCGTTACTATCCACGTGTTCACGGCATACAGTATGTACGAGAGGTAGACAAATATCCTCCCCCTCCCACACACACATACACACACACACTGCTGTTTGTTGGTATTGATCACGTCGGAAAAATCTCCAAGAAGTGGAGATTTCATATAATAATAATTCATATTAAACCCCAACAGCTTCTGCCTGAATTTCAATAAAGATTCCCTTGGGGAATATCTTATCTTATCTTAACAGGGGTAACACTGCATTATGAGGTATAGGCTACTGTCCTGATTCATGGGAATTATCAGCATTGGCTGAAACACTTGTATTTGAGATGACTTGGTTCAAACTACGTGTAAAATAATACTATAATGTAATTTTCATAGACCATTTCAACTTTATAACTATACCACATTTTAAATGGACCCAAGTTCATTTCCTATTAATATCAATACTGTAGGTGAGAGGAAGCTGTTCCCCTAGCAATTCAATTCCACTGTCTACTGTACTTCAGATGCTTTATCATTTTAATAACGTGCCACCGATGACTCCATAATTCACTTTTATCAATTACTTCTGTGTACATGACCTCGCTTGACCTTTTTGTTTACATAACAAACGCCAAACACGTCAGTGAGACAAACCGGGGGGAAATCCACAAGGCGTTTTGTAATTGAGGTTCTTTGCTTCTATCAAACTATATCAGCATCAGAGAGCAAGCTGTCACTCTGTTGTCTGAGTCAGGCAGCTCAACATCAATCACACACACATAGCACACATGAAGGCAAGCATACGTATGCATACACACTGATGCACCACACACGCACGCACGCACGCACACACACACACACACACACACACACACACACACACACACACACACACACACACACACACACACACAGAGGGAGATAAAGGAAAGTCAGTACCCTCTTACAGCCACAGGGCTGCATTGCCGTAACAGGCACACAATCAATTAATAAATAAACCTGTTTGATACCTGGGGCCGGGGGCCATCACAATTTTTTATGTTGCTAATACTACATACTACAATACATACATTGTACACCATACAATCTACACCATACAAGCAAGCAATGCACATTAACAACATAGATGCCTTTTCTGTAACATCTGTCTAAGTTCAAAACAGTCCGGTTGGCACAAACAACATTTGCTTTATAAAAAAGAAAATTATAAAAGAAAAATGAAAGATCCACACGTAACAATACACAGAGACAGCTCATACTGCGTGACTACCGGTAATTGCAGACGCAGAGCTGTCGGCTTCCTCGCTAGCTGCGTGGCCCTTCCTCCTTTAGGCCAGCCAGCTGGAGACCTCTGTAATGACTAGCCTGTGTGCATCCAGGCCTTGCAGGCTCAGAGAAAACCCAAACACCGGGAGCCCCGCACCTGCAGCACGCCACGAAGAGGGTCGGCTCCGGCCGGCGATATTCCGGCAGCTCGGTTAGAAAAGCTTCCTACCAGGCTGCAACCAAAAGCCACCTTTTTTTAATTAACTGCATCTTATCTTTCTCCTATAACCTCGTTTGAATACATGAACTGAATTGAATCGAGAGAGAGAGAGAGAGAGAGAGAGAGTGAGTGTGTGAGAGAATGTGTGTGAGAATGTGTGTGAGAGAGAGAGAGAGAGAGAGAGAGAGAGAGAGAGAGAGAGAGAGAGAGAGAGAGAGAGAGAGAGAGGGAGGAGAGGGAGGGAGGGGGAGGGAGGGAGGGAGGGAGGGAGGGAGGGAGGGAGGGAGGGAGACAGACAGACAGACAGACAGACAGACAGACAGACAGACAGACAGACTAGTATATTCGGACAAGTGCATGACCAGGGCCGGATTAACGACCGGGCCGTCCGGGCCGCGTGAATATTAAAGGCAACCAACTTGTGTTCGGCTTTTCTCTGATTGGCCGCGCCCCCCCGCCCCCACGCGCAGGCAAGCGCAGCCGTCCCACGTCCCAAATGAAATCCAAAGAGCAAGCGCGGCAGCGCGGGCAACCAACTTGTGTAGTGTTGGGCTGCTGTTCCAACGCACTTGTGTTGGGCTGCGGTAGCAGTGGAGCGCTGCTGACTGATTATTATGTTTCGTGTTTTTAACAACCAACGGTAGATTCACTCGTCACTGTACATGTATAAACAAAGCCCATACAGTTATGAAATAATAAACACTGTTGTGTTGGGCTGCGGTAGCAGTGGAGCGCTGCTGACTGATTATTATGTTTCGCGTTTTTAACAACCAACGGTAGATTCACTCGTCACTGTACATGTATAAACAAAGCCCATACAGTTATGAAATAATAAACACTGTTAGGACTCGCAATAATAAACACTGTTACGACTATCTGACTCTTAATAATAAACACTAGGACTATCTGACTCTTACTAATAAACACTGTGTTAGGACTATAAACACTGTTAGGACTATCTGACTCTTAATAATAAACACTGTTACAGTGTTAGGACTATCTCGAGTCACGCGTCACTACTGTAACTAGAAACTCTGGGTGTCACTGTACATCAGTAACGTTATTTCGCGTTTTTAACGTCAGCGGGGCGATGCGGTGGTTTGTCGCCGGCTTCCGTGCACCGCCGCCGGCTCTACTCGGTCCAGCTCCAGCAGCAGCGGCCGTTCCTCCGTTGTAGAACGAAGCCCTTCAATGACAGAGCTCTCATATTTTGCGAATGCATAAACTATGTCTTAAATTATGGCTATGTGTCTAATATGGCTGTCGCTTATCAATGACTTCGCGACAGCCATATTAGACACATAGCCATAATTTAAGATATAGTTTATGCATTCGCAAATATGAGAGCTCTGTCATTGAAGTGGGTGGTGGCAGTGTAACAATGTTCACCCTGATGTAAAGTAGCGATTTTTATTGTTTTGTCATGACAACCCAATTACATAATCCAACATATGTGTAAAGAAACAACATATTCCAGTTAACGGTATATTTTTTAATGATTCATTACGGTATAAATTAGGTTAACTGGAGCTGTGGAGGCTCCTTGCTGAAGAGCCAGCGGGGCGACGCGGTTGTTCATTCACCGGCTTCCGTGCGCCGCCCGCGGCTTGACTCGGTTCAGCGTTCACCCTGATGTAAAGTAGCGATTTTTATTGTTTTGTCATGAAAACCCAATTACATAATCCAACATATTCCAGTTAACGGTATATTTTTTAATGATTCATTACGGTATAAATTAGGTTAACTGGAGCTGTGGAGGCTCCTTGCTGAAGAGCCAACGGGGCGACGCGGTTGTTTTTTCCCCGGCTTCCGTGTGCCGCCCGCGGCTTGACTCGGTTCAGCTCCAGCAGCAGCAGCGGCCGTTCCTCCGTTGTAGGAAGCCCTTCAATGACAAGCGCTCTCATATTTTGCGAATGCATAAACTATATCTTAAATTATGGCTATGTGTCTAATATGGCTGTCTCAAAAACAAGGACCTCCTCCTCTCAAGAGCACCTGGGGGAGCCTCATGCGCATGCGCGGCTCTCTGCCGCGACTGCAGCGTCTCTCTTGTCTCTCTTGTCTCTCTTGCCGCAAGGCCGCGTGCTAGTGGATTGATTGATTGGCCGTGTGGCCAATCAGAGAAACGCTGAACGAAAAGCTGAACACAAGTTGGTTGCCTTTAATATTCACGCGTCCGGGCCGCGGCCCGTGGGCCTCTTTTTTTCTTTTTATATTTTTTATTTAATTTCTTTTGATGCCCCTCGTCACTAGAGGCCCCAAGATTTTTTTTAATTCTTTTTTAACCCATACTTTTTTAATTTTTTTGGAGGCCCCTCATCACTAGAGGCCCCAACTATTTGTTTATTTTTTTTTTACTTTTATTTAAAAAAAAATTTGAGGCCCCTCGTCACTAGAGGCCCCACATTTTATTTTTTATTTTTTTTCTTATTTTGGAGATCGATGACATACTGTGACACTGAAATGAAAACATATTTCATCAACTAAAATATTTAGTCAACAAAAATATTTCATAAACTAAAATATACAGTAGGCCTACGTCACACCCTGCCATCTGCAAGTGGCTAATCTTGAGTATTTTTTCTCCTCTTCATAAGAGTTTGAGGTTTTCCGTTTGAGGTAAAAACAGCAATAAAAAGTCAAAACTTGCATCTCCACATCCCAGCCCCGACGCCTGAATACTTTTACCAACGGATTTCCAGTTCCGCGTTCGCGTTCTGCGCTCTGATTGGCCACTGACGTTTCTGGTAGCGCCAATCGTGTGACGCCTCTTTCTTTCACCGGTTAAGCTTAGGCACTCTTTCGAAGTTGGTTAAGGTTAGAGTTTGTCTTAGAGCAGGGCGATAGAACACCAGCCCTGATTCCATACTCTAACCTTAACCAACTTCGAAAGAGTCGCCTAAGAAACGTCAGTCAATATTTCTATTGTATTTTTGTTCTTTTATACATACATACATACATACATACATACATACATACATACATACATACATACATACATACATACATACATACATACATACATACATACATACCCACCCCCACCTAATAGACAGTCCCCTCCCAACTGTATGTAATGTATGATAATGTAGAGCAAAATGCAGAGTATTACCAGCAAATATACAGAGGTTGTTCGTTCCCTGTCCAGATGACAGCAGAAGGAAATTAAATTTGAAACACCAATTTGCACGAACAACCTTAAAACAAAGGTGCACCTCAGTTATAGGTATCAAACTATGGAACTCTTTGCAGAACGATGAAAAGAGTTCCAATAATATATTTAACTTCAAAAGGTTGTGCAAAGAAAAGATACATAGACAGTATAGCACAGTTTAGTATAATATTGCAGTTTAGCGTGTCAGGATGACGTAGCATAGAGTTGTAGTGTAGGCCAGTATGAGTATAGTAATATAGTATATAGCAGCGTAACAGAATAATAATATATTAAAATATTGTATAATACTGTACCAATATGGTGTAGAATAAATAGTATGATTTAGTTATATTATAATAAAATAGAAATTAGATAGTATATAGAAGTATAATACATTATATAAGTGTGTGTGTGTGTGGGGGGGGGGGGGGGGGGGGGGGGGGGGGGTGTAAATGAATGAACCTAAATATGTAGTTTGACTGATAGATAGACAAAATGGGTTTATTTATGTTGATTTAACACTTTAAGTGCCGAAAACGTGTTTAGGCGTCTTTCCTAGCTGTTGTGAAGGGCCAGATTAAAACGGAGAATCTACCTTTATTGTTTTATGTACATTGTATATTATTTATATATACACGGAATATCCCTTTACCGGCGTTCAAACCATAGTAATATTCACTTTCCTTATGAATAATGCCCCCCTGACGGCGGCGCCAGGCAGTCTCGCACTCAGACAGGTGCAAGGGGCGAGTTTGGGGCAGGTCGGGACATGCCCTTGGCAGTGTATTGATTCAGGACCAAGCGGTTAGGTTTGGGACTAGAAAACCACTTAAGTATATATGCTGGCGCAGGTGCGCACAGCAGCAGTTGGTCTAAGCAAGCAGTGTGATAAGTTCAGTGTGATTCTAATGGAGTGAGAAGCAGTGCGTCTAACAGAGCATTGAGAACATGTGCGAATAGAATAGTAAAGTGTCAGAGTTTAATGCAGTAACGTCAAGATTGCAGAACCATTACTGGTTGGATTATATTGATTTGGAACGTGTTACCCGGAGAAGAGCATCGTTGATTTCCACTATCGTTTGGGATTCAACCTCGTGAGGATTACAACTCGGGCTGGCCTCGTGGACGGAGGCTGGCTAACTGTCATCAATGCTATCGAGCATTTGGATTACAATTATTGCTTTGCTGCTGATCAAGGGATTTACAAGGACCGACTCCTGTACCTGGAGTCTCTTTATTCCTCATTGAATCAGACTGAGTATCCGAACATTCCTCTACCCTCCAGGCCTTACACCCCCGGAGGGAACCCATTGTCTCCAGGCGGTATCAGCGTTGCCTTATATAGTTGCTATTATACGACAGGTGGTGTCAACTTAGACCCATCGTAGGATTCCTGCTATTCTTAGTGACTCATGCTATTGACTGACTTTACGCATATTCTTCGCCATACAAACGCGACCCTAATTCTCATTCTGTAACCTAATGTTGCATAATAATAAAATACCCTCAAATACTATTTCTTTGTCAATGCCGTGTTCTTGTGGGTGTTCACCATCTATATTTGATGTACTGTCTGGCCAGTAATTAAAGTACATAACTAGCAGTGGTTTAATCTATCACAATCTTTAATACAGTCAGGGTTTTGTAAACCCTCAGTTACAATTGGTCCTTCGAGCCGGAGGGTATCAGTGATATTTAATATAATATTAATATTAACATGGCCAGCGGTGAACACTCTCAAAACGGCTCCCCCAAGCTAGAACGCCCGCAGCGCAAACGTCAGCCACCTCCATATCTAGAGGACTTCGGTTTCGTTTTACCCCCTAGCTTATCTAAAAAGACGTTAAATACGGATAAATCGGATAGTTTAAGCATGTCCAATCCTATCGACTTGGCGACCCTGCCAGTAGAGACCCCAGTGGGTTCAAACGAAACTGACTTAGCTCACGGGGGGGGACCAAGTGGGACATGACGTGACTATACCTCCAGACAGCGTCACCGGGATAGACCCCGGAGCGCTCCAGGATAAAGAAAGCGCTCCAGGGATAGACCCCGGTGCACAACCAACCCAAGAGCGCGTACCCGAGACAGCCCTTGGCGCGCAACCACGAGAAGAGTACCGCGCTCAAGAGATAGACCTCGGAGCGCGCCAGGAGGACAGGTCTCCCCCAAGCCCTGTCAGCGCCCGATCACCTCCACCAGTGTCATCCCCCAGCGAGGCGGACCAGAGACTGGCGCAAGCCTTGATCGCCACGCTGACAGCTTCAACCGAAAGAGACCAACTCCAGGGTGAGCGCGACCGTCTTCAAGCACAGACGCTTAGTGAGAGCGAACACTCTGCAGTGGAACGAGAACGCATCCGACTAGAAGAGAGTCGCCTCCAGGCTGACGCAGCGATGACCATCAGACTGGAAGAGAGGCGCCTCCAGGCTGAAGAAACCATTCAGCGAGACCGTACCAACGCGCAACGCGATGCACAGCGCGACGCCGCCAATGCACAGCGCGAGGCGGAACGAGACCGCGCCAATGCACAGCGCAACGCCGCCAATGCACAGCGCGAAGCGGAGCGGGACCGCCTGCAGGCGCAGATGATAGAACAATTGATCCAGAGGGCTACCCCCCTCCACGCGGAGCTCCCGGAGATCATCACGACACGGGTCGAGGGCACCTTCCCCTCCCCGACACATCTACACGGGACCCAGCCAGCAGGAAGAACCTGTTCACGTCGCCGAGCCCTCCCCCCGACCAGACTACACGGGACCCAGCCAACAGGAAGAACCTGTCTACGTCGCCGAGCCCCCTCCTCAACCGGCCTATACGGGACCCAGCCAACAGGAAGCACCTGTCTACGTCGCCGAGCCCCCTCCTCGACCGGTCTATACGGGACCCAGCCAACGGGAAGATCCCGCCTACGTCGCCGAGAGACTAACTAGAAGACTCCAAGACCTAGCGGAGGAAGAGGAGGGATATCAAGCCCACCAGCACGAACCTACTTTGGACCAGGAGGCCCAGTACAGCCCCGACCTCAGCCCCGAGTCACTGCGCTACAAACCCCCGACCCAACACAGGGTTGAGTTTAATACACAGTCGGCACCGAGGAGCAGCACCTGGGGGCCCGGCCTCTGGTACCCACCCAGCACTAACCCACTACCCCACGTACGGGGAGACTCGCCCAGGAGGCCTCTCTCCCTACGCTCATCGGTGTCCCAGCCATCCATGGCGTCTTACCTTGGCACACCGACGTTCCCAGACTTTACGCGCGAGGACAGAGCACAGTACACGGAATTACGCATGTGTTTGGAGACTATGATGTCCGATGTCCACGACGATTCGTACAAATATGCCATCCTCCTCAAGCATCTCAAGGTGCCCAGAGCGCATAACATAGCGCTGGCATATTCCAACTCAAGCACCCCATACTCCGCGGCTCTGGTGGCCCTCGACCAGCGCTATGGACGCATATGGGATTACGTGATCCAAGAAATACGAGATATCGACCGCCTCCCCCCAGCCAAAGACAATAGAGCACTAGATGACCTCTCTATCAAGGTACAATCCCTCGTGGGGATGCTGGGGTCACAAAAGGAGAAGGGGAGACATGAACTGTATGCAAATTCTAACGTGGAGCGGATACTGGAGAAGCTCCCTCCAGCCCGTCAAGAGCGTTTTCGGCGGCAGAGAGACCACAGTGACCCCAACGGCCCAGAACCATCCCTCCTAGACCTAGCTGATTTCCTCGCCAGGGAAGTTAGCAGTCTACGATTGGACACATTCGTGTGGAGTGGCTCTGACCCTAGAGATGGACCGAGAAGGTTCAACGACAACCGCCGGGCCGTGACAGTTATGCACCAAGCCGAGGTTGAGCCACGGCAGACGAGCCACAACACCCACGTCAAGGAGAAGTGGAAGGCTGTCTGTCAGTACTGTGAAAATGAACATTGGCTGTCTCAATGTGACACCTTCAAGAGGCTGACCGCTGACGAGGTGAGTCAGTGGATCAAAGCGAACCGCCGCTGCTTCCGCTGCGCGCGCAGCCATATGGCAGCTGAGTGCCGCCTAAAGAAAAGATGCAGCAAGTGCGACGGCGCCCACCTGGAGGTCCTGCACGACAGCAACAAGCGTCCGCCAGGACAACAAAGTAGGCCCGTCACGGTGATGTACCAGGCCGAGGCGGTGTCACCACAGACCAGTCCTGAAACCACCCCCTGGTGTCCCGACTGTCGCAGCAGACACGGGGACCCACATTGCCACCCGTACTACCCCGAGTCGGCGCCACCACCGCCGAGTTACAACTCCCCCGCCAGAGAGGAATGGGAGATCGTCTGTACTTACTGCGACGGCGGACACTGGCTGGCACAGTGCGACGAATACAAGACACTGAACCCCGTCCAAATTGATCAGTGGCGTGAGGCGGACCAGGCGGGCGCCGCTCACCGCGCATCACTGTGCGGGGCCCACCAGCGAAGATTAGCCAAACAAGGCAACCGACCAACAGGAGTGCTCCACATAGACCCCAAGCATAGCGGGACCCCCCGAGTGCTCATCAAAGTGGTCAGAGTGCTCCTAAGCTACGAGGACAAGGTCATGGACACTTACGCCGTCCTAGATGATGGGTCTGAAAAGACTCTCCTCCTCGCTTCCGCCGCAGCCCAGTTGGGCCTGCAGGGTACCAAAGAAACAATGACAATCCGTACTATTCAGCGAGACCTGAAAACCATAAAGGGCAAGAACGTCTCATTCACGATAGCAGCGGTCGGGCAGCCCGCGAAGCGGTACAGCATTACTAAGGCATTTACAGGCCATGACATAGGCCTGTCAAGCTACAACTACCCCATCCCACAGCTGATGGCGAAGTACGCGCACCTACGCAGACTACCTATACCGCTCATCGACGGCGCCACACCGACCCTGCTCATAGGCTCCGACCACGCGGACCTCCTTGTCCCAATCGAGGCGGCCCACATCGGACCTAAAGGATGCCCAGTCGCGGTTCAGACCCGACTGGGGTGGACGCTCCAGGGCCCCCTCTACGGACTTGACAGTCAACCCACGTCTACACGCTGCCTGCACACAAAGGTGAGCGACACCGGCCACTCTCTCGTACAGCCCGTTGAGAGGCTATTGACATTAGACGAGAAGCCTGTGAGAGAACCGTGGGCTCAAGAAGAGGGAGTTCCGAACTCCACCCCCCTCAGCTGCGCTCCAAGCGACGTAGCTGACCTCGAACCCAGCACCCCAAACGATTTCTTGATGGGGAGGCCGGAACCGGCCCCTCCTCAGACGGGGTACAGACCGAACAAGAGGAACAGACGGAGGATGTGGAGACACAGCCAAGCACAGATCAACCAGTCTCAGGCCCGCTTCCTCCTAAGCTCCCTACTATCCCTTCCAGCCCGTCAGAAGCGGGTCAAGGACAGGGACAACTTAAAAGTGGACACAGTCGTTATGATCATAGACCAGTCACTACCCCGAGCTATGTGGCCGGCCGGCCTTGTAAGCAAAGTGATCACTGGTGCCGACGGAAAAGGTCAGAGCGGCAGAAGTTATTGTCCAGGGGCGGACCTACACCCGACCCGTGGCGAGGCTGATAGAGTTGCCAGAGCTCCCTGACTCCCCTGATGACGATCATGACCCACTGACTTTGTAGATTGACCTACTCCTCACAACAGATATTGAGCAGTTGACTGGACTATTAATCTGTCTCCCTTAACTAATTAGGTGCGGACTAATTAGGAGGCGGCTGTTGTGAAGGGCCAGATTAAAACGGAGAATCTACCTTTATTGTTTTATGTACATTGTATATTATTTATATATACACGGAATATCCCTTTACCTGCGTTCAAACCATAGTAATATTCACTTTCCTTATGAATAATGCCCCCCTGACGGCGGCGCCAGGCAGTCTCGCACTCAGACAGGTGCAAGGGGCGAGTTTGGGGCAGGTCGGGACATGCCCTTGGCAGTGTATTGATTCAGGACCAAGCGGTTAGGTTTGGGACTAGAAAACCACTTAAGTATATATGCTGGCACAAGTGTGCACAGCAGCAGTTCGTCTAAGCAAGCAGTGTGATAAGTTCAGTGTGATTCTAATGGAGTGAGAAGCAGTGCGTCTAACAGAGCGTTGAGAACATGTGCGAATAGAATAGTAAAGTGTCAGAGTTTAATGCAGTAACGTCAAGATTGCAGAACCATTACTGGTTGGATTATATTGATTTGGAACGTGTTACCCGGAGAAGAGCATCGTTGATTTCCACTATCGTTTGGGATTCAACCTCGTGAGGATTACAACTCGGGCTGGCCTCGTGGACGGAGGCTGGCTAACTGTCATCAATGCTATCGAGCATTTGGATTACAATTATTGCTTTGCTGCTGATCAAGGGATTTACAAGGACCGACTCCTGTACCTGGAGTCTCTTTATTCCTCATTGAATCAGACTGAGTATCCGAACATTCCTCTACCCTCCAGGCCTTACACCCCCGGAGGGAACCCATTGTCTCCAGGCGGTATCAGCGTTGCCTTATATAGTTGCTATTATACGACAGGTGGTGTCAACTTAGACCCATCGTAGGATTCCTGCTATTCTTAGTGACTCATGCTATTGACTGACTTTACGCATATTCTTCGCCATACAAGCGTGACCCTAATTCTCATTCTGTAACCTAATGTTGCATAATAATAAAATACCCTCAAATACTATTTCTTTGTCAATGCCGTGTTCTTGTGGGTGTTCACCATCTATATTTGATGTACTGTCTGGCCAGTAATTAAAGTACATAACTAGCAGTGGTTTAATCTATCACAATCTTTAATACAGTCAGGGTTTTGTAACCCCTCAGTTACACTAGCCATGCTAAAGTTGCCGAGAACGCCCTAACTCGTCTTTAATATCAATATTTCTAAAATCTGTGATCGGAATCATATTTCCCCTCTGCAGCCTTCACACACAGTTCTGAGCTCCTCTCAATCATCTAGCGGTTCAAGAGCGCCATCTGGTGGCCGATCGGCAGAAGCGCCAAACAGGAAGTCATGTGGATGAAGTGGTGATCACCCATATTACTTCCGGGCACTCGCTATAGGTCCCGGGACTCGAGCTCGACACAATACATAGCGATCCGTTGCCAATAACTCGATAAACAACATGATTTGGACGTATATACTATTATACAACCTGGAAATGGACCGGGTATTTCGACATCCCATAATGGAAAACTGTCTACCCCACGCTGATCGCCCAACGGCCCGAGGAGACTGGGGTGAGTTTTAGCGTGTAATATTACCGTGTTCGATACTAACTGATCTGATGAACATATGACCCACATTAGATGAATGGTATAATGCTGCCCATGGAATTATAAACGCCCCCTCGCCCATCCGGTCAACATCAGATGACGTGTAGTAACTTCCAGAAGTCCGTCCAGTTGGAATTTTTTATATCGCGCTGATTGCTATCAAACTGTATTTCATCATCAATATAATGCATTTGGGGCTATAAATCACGTTCTGGAGAAAGCTGCAGAAAGAGATGAAAACATACTTATACCTTAGACCATATTTTAGTATGAATATGTGAATGAAAAAGTTTAACGTTGCTACACCATGAACAATACATATAGGACCTTGAATGGGCCCTAATAATGGCAATCTAGCAATATAATTTAAAAAGTTATAGCCCTGCAAAGAAGGGGAACTTCTCCATGTTAAATAGAGCTGGCAACGGATGGTATATCATGAATTTAGCCTTAGGCAATCAAAGTGTTAATTTGGTTGTGTTGATGTTAATTTTTTTTTGCAAAATGGGTATATTCTGTTTGGTTTTACACAATATGTCTATCGGTGTGTTGTGTGTGTGTAGGGGCAGGTATATATAAGATTTTTTATTCTTCCTGTTCCTTTCGGCCATGGTATTTTTGGTGAATTATATGAATATGTACTGTTGGACTGTGGTAATTCCATGTACGAATAAATAAATGATGATGATGATGATGATGATGATGATGATGATGTATATATTCTCTCCCCACCGTATGTATATTTCTCTCCCACCCACCTACCCCATCCTAATGTACAGTCCCCTCCCCATCATATGTATATACTCTGTCAGGATATATGGCTAACAGTACTGTATATTTGCATATCATATATGTCACAAATGTAACAGTACTATATACCTGTATGTCATGTATGTCCCTATGCCATAAATGTCATGATGTCATATATGTTGTGCATGTCATACATGTCACTATGAATTGAAAATGGGGGACCCTGATGTAAACAAGACAAACGTCTTTCTCTGGTCTGCATCCCCTTAACAATTGTGTGTATTGAGCCGTACTGTATTATTTGTACCCATTTTGCAATCTGTTAAATACAATTTTCATTAATTCATTAATTCACAGACAGTAACACAGGACAAAAACACATTTCAACCCCCTCCCTTCCCTAATTATAATTTAAATTGACATTCACATAAAAGTAAACTTACTATTCTAATATTATATTCTTGTCTCCAAAGTGTGTGCATGTTTTTTTTCTTCCTGAGGATGGCACCATCCCCCCATCTAAACATGATGTGTTTATTTTCTCTTCTTGATTGATTGATTGAAAACTTTATTAACAGATTGTAGAATGGGTACAGTACAGTACAGCTCAATAATTGTTAAGGGGATGCAGACCAGAGAAAGACTTTCATCTTGTTTACATCAGGGTCCCCCATTTTCAATTCATCATAACATATATGACATACATGACATACAGATAGACATTACTGCTACATCTATACATTTATGACATACCAGATTTGCAAATACAGTACTGTTTGTGATACGAAAAGAGTCCAGAAAAGAGAGTATATACATTTGACGTAGAAACTGTACATTGGAGGAGGTTGGGTAGGTGGGGTGGGGTTGGGGGGTGGGGGGGACTGTACATTGGAGGTGGTTCGGTGGGTGGGAGGGGTGGGTAGGTGGGGAACACTGTACAACTGTACAAGCAAAACTGTACATTGGAATATTGACAAAACCATACTTGGTCATTTACTGTACATTGGAGGGGGTTGTGTTAGGACATTTACAGGGGCCAGTTTCGAATTGCAGTCTCCCGTAGGTGTTCTTTGAGAGTGTTTTTGAAAGTGGGTAGTGATTCACATTCCTTTACAGCTTTGGGTAGGGCGTTCCACATTGATGTGGCATAATTGCTAAACGTGTTTAGTCCCTTATTTGAGCCGAATCTGGGTTTAACATGATTTGTGGAGCTCCCTCTGGTGTTGTGATCATGGTATTCACTGACTTTTGGGAAGTATTTTGACATGTACATGGGTACCTTGGTCGTGTAGTGTATCTTGTAGACCAGGCCCATTGCAAGTTGCTGTACTCTGTCGTCTACTCTAAGCCATCCTAGGTTGTCAAAGTGGGCAGGGGTGATCAAAGTCCTTTTAGCATGGCCCTCAGAGCCCACCACTTCTAAATATTCTCTATATTTTTTAAAGTGACATAAAAACGCCACTGTGCGTGCGTGCACGTGTATGTGTGTGTGGGGGTGCCTCCACAAGAATCTGGCCCAGGGGCCTCTGAAGTCTTAATCTGGCCTTGTGCATGACAATAAGGTTAGTTAGATCTTTTTTAATTTAAAATTTTTTAAATTTCAGATAATGGTTGAAGAAGTGCGTCTTTAGTCGACGGTGAAAGATTGGACGGGTTTCGGCTGTCCTAACGTTGGTGGGCATTTTGTTCCACCATTGTGGGGCAAGGACTGAGAATAGGCGGCTTCTCCTTGATGACCCTCCTGGAGCTTGGATAGGAGTGGGTCTGAGACGGCCAGAAGATGCAGAGCGTAGGGGTCTTGAGGGTGTGTATAGTTAGAGACCATTGACCAGAGGTAGGCAGGAGCGGTTCCCTTTGCCGCCCGGTATGTCAGGTCGAGGGCCTTGAAGCGGATTCATGTGGCAATGAGGAGCCAGTTCAGGTTCCTAAGAAGTGGGGTGACATGGGCTGACTTCGGTAGGTTTGAGATCAGGCGGGCTGCTGCATTCTGAATGAGTTGAAGAGGCTTGGTGGCAGTGGCCGGAAGGCCAGCAAGCAGTGCATTGCAGTAGTCGAGGCGGGAGATGACTGTTGATTGAATCATTTGGCAATCTCAAATACATGTATGTGTGCATGGATTCACAAAGGCACGCACACGCACACACACACACACACACACACACACACACACACACACACACACACACACACACACACACACACCCTCATTCACCAGCTTATCAGCCATAAATTCCAATGTGTGGGGGTCTTTGAAATGTGCAACACACACAAGTACACACAAACTCAGACATGAAGACACACACACATGCATGCACACACACACACACACACACACACACACACACACACACACACACACACACACACACACACACACACACACACATTCTGCTTATTGCCTAGGAATGTCCAGCCAGTCATACATTTTAGAAACAAAGAGGAAGAGACAATATAGTTGACAATATAACAGATATGAATCAATGAGAATCATTTGAACCAACTGTGTCAGGTCCAAGGTAGGTATTAGGGGACATTACACTCTAATATATTGTGTCTACTATTATAACTTTATTACAACTAGTCATGTTTGCCAGAGGCTACAGCCAAAGTCACTTAGAAATATCATCAAATATCATTATGTTAAATGGTGCATTTATATAGCAGCTTTTATCCAAAGGACTTCACAATTTTGTTCCTTACATTCACCCATTCACACACTGTGGAGGCAACCATGCAAGGTGCAAACCTGCTCATCGAGGAGCAATTACGGGTTAAGTGTCTTGCTCAAGGATACTTTGACGCGCTGCCTAGGAGGAGCAGGAATCGAACCGGGAACCTTCCAATTACCAGACGACTGCTCTACCTCCTGAGCCACTGTCGCCCCCTGGTTAATGTCTTAACGCATTACAAACATGTTTATAGTTTAGGTTCATAATGTACTATAAACATATTCTCCATAGAATGTCTTATCCAATGCTCCAATGAATCGCCTGCAAGTATACCAGCGATTCTAAATCAGATCGAAACAGCATTCTATTCAAGGAGAATGAAATTGCACACTCCTGCTCCTCATCCAAATCAATTTGACCGGACAAGGTTATCTTTTTGCCGAAATGATGGGTGAAATCAAATGGATTGCACATGGAGCAGGAATGTGCAATTTCATTCTCCTCAAAGTATTCTTGCATCGGTAATCAGCACTTACTGCACCTTTTTCACCAGCGAGTGTCTTCTCCCCTGTCAACAAGAAAACGTGAATAAAGTACTAATCGACCACAGGAAAGAAGGTAGATAATCTATGTTATGTCATAGTAAATTAAGTACTAATCGACTACAGAAAAACAGTTACATAATGTAGGTTATGTTTTAGTAGATTAAGTATTAATCGACTACAGGGGCGGCTAGGTGGTGTAGTGGGCAAGGCACTCGCCACCAGTGTGGAGACGCTAGGATTCGCGTGTTCGAATCCAGCTCTCCACATTGTTTTCAGTTTAGCTGGTCGTCCGCAGTAATACACATTGGCCGTATTACGGGGAGGGAAACTGAAGGGTGGGGATCGGGCGTTGTGAACAAGCGACTCCTACAAGTCGGTTGGTGCGCCTGCGCAGTAGAATCAGGAAGTGTCGGGGGCAGCGTGAGCCTCCCACGCGTTACTCCTCGACACTGAGAGATCGAGCTGCGCAGGTGAAAAGATGCGACTGCTGTTACCTCAAGTACCGGAGGGGACTTGTGCTATGTATGACTTAGTCCACATTGCAGCCGGCTTGTGGGAGGCAAGAAACAGCGTTCGTGACAGGGGAGGGTTGAATTGGATGATACGAAATTGGGATGGGAGACAAATATAGAAAAATGGGAGAAAAAGTGGATAAAAAAAAAGTATTAATCGACTACAGGAAAACAGGTACATAATGTAGGTTATGTTTTAGTAAATAAAGTACTAATCGACCACAGGAAAACAGTACATAATGTATGTTATGTTATAGCCATAAGTAATATATTTACGTGTTGTTTAAGCTATATTTTAACGTTTTGTACCTGCAAAAGTCCAAAATAAACTGGGAGACGAACCAACAATGATTGTGTTTGTGGGCGAGTGCTCTCACCACCCACTAAAATACAAATACAGCAATAGAATGAGTATAGTTTGTATTTAACGGTTATGATTAAGATATAAATGAGGGTTAAGGTTAGGGTTAATGTTTTGGCGAGGCTATCAGAAAAGCATGTCTCTCTAGTCTTGAGGTAAAGGCACTTGCCTCCCATGCGAGTGCCCTGGGTTCGCTCCCCAGCAGGGGAATAGAATAGAATAGAAATACTTTAATCATCCAGAGGGAAATTTGGCACTACAAAACGCTCACAGTAAACATTTAGGTAGACAAAACAAAGTCACGAATAAGAATAAAAAAGAATAAGCCTGGCGGCTAGGTGGTGTAGTGGTCTAAGGCACTCGCCACCAGTGTGGAGACGCTAGGATTCGCGTGTTCGAATCCAGCTCTCCACATTGTTTTTCAGTTTGGCTGGTCGTCCGCAGTAATACACATTGGCCGTATTACGGGGAGGGAAAACTGAAGGGTGGGGATCGAACGTTGTGAACAAGCGACTCCTACAAGTCGGTTGGTGCGCCTGCGCAGTAGAATCAGGAAGTGTCGGGGGCAGCGTGAGCCTCCCACGCGTTACTCCTCGACACTGAGAGGTCGAGCTGCGCAGGTGAAAAGATGCGACTGCTGTTACCTCAAGTACCGGAGGGGACTTGTGCTATGTATGACTTAGTCCACATTGCAGCCGGCTTGTGGGAGGCAAGAAACAGCGTTCGTGACAGGGGAGGGTTGAATTGGACGATACGAAATTGGGATGGGAGAAAAATATATAGAAAAATGGGAGAAAAAGTGGATCCAAAAAAAAAAAAAAAGAATAAGCCTAAGAATAAAACAAGCCTAAGAATAAAATAATAATAATATAATACGGTGGGCGGCTAAGTGGCGCAGTGGGCAAGGCGCTCGCCACTAATGCAGGAGATGCTGGGTTCAAGCCCAGCTCTCGGCATTGCTACCAGCTTGGCTGGTCGTTCATATTAACACAATTGGCAGTGTTAGGGGTGGGAAGCTGGTGGGTGGGGATCGGACGTTGTGCACAGACCCTCCCATGCACAGACCCTCGCCGCTGAGAGATCGCGCTGTGCAGGTGAAAAGATGCGACGGCTGCCTCCTCGTGTACCGGAAGGGACACGTGATGAAAGGCTTCGTCCACATTGCAGCCGGCCAGTGGGAGACATGGCCTAACAGTGTTCGAGACAGGGGAGGGTAGAATTGGACAATACGAAATTGGGATGGGAGAAAAATAGAAAATGGGAGAAAAAGAAAAAAATATATATAATACGGTCCGGGATTTACATTTCCTATGTTATGTACAGTATATACATTCTTTAAAAAAAATTATTTGTACAGCTTATATTGGTCACGCAGGACCGACAGAGGAGAGGGCGAACGGGAGGAGATGTGGGGAAGACATGCAGCAAATGTCACTGGGAGCGGGAGGCGAACCCGGGACGGCCGCGCAGGTGTGCGAGGCACTATGCGATGCGCCACGAGGGCGCCCCCAGTATAAATGTTTTATTTTTATATATATATATATATATTTTTTTTTCCCTCCTTTTTCCGATTTTCTCCCATCCCAATTGTTGCCAATTCCCAATCCCCTACCTGGTCGTTGCGTGCTCTGCCCCCTACCGTCGGTCTGGGAGGGCGGAGACTATCACATGCTTCCTCCGACACATGTGTAGTCAATCCCCACTTCTTTTCACCTGGCAGCGCGGACTCTCACTGGGGGAGTGTAACGTGTGGAAGGATCACACTACCTCTCTCAGATCCTTCCCTCGCTGTGCAGGCGCCCCAACTGAACTGTAGGAGTCGCTGTTTTACAACGACCAGGACCCACCCTCGCCGGGTTTCCCACCCACTAACACTGCCAATTGTGTTAGTATGGACGGTCGGCCAACCCGGAAGCACCACAGCTGGATTCGATCCCACTGTCTCTGTGGTGGTAGACAGATGCTTAGTCTGCTGCGCTACCCGGCCGCCCACCAGTATATACATTCTAATATAAAATATACAGTAAAAATATACAGAAATCTACAGTAAGTGTACAGTAAGTGTAATATTGAACAATGTTTTAAAAGTAAAAGTCCAGGAAGATGGTAACTGTCACCCTGTGCTCAGTGATGCAGTGAGGCACAGTGATGCATTGTAAAGTCTGATGGCTGTCGGAATGAAGGATTTCCTGTGCCGTTCAGTGCTACATCTTGGGAGTGTGAGGGGGCTTTCTCACTGCCATTCAGGGTCGAATCAGCTCCGTTCCGTCCTCGTTCCGTCTTTGGGTGCAAACTCCCCCCCTCCCTCTCCCCCCTCTAGTTTGCGTACACACTCAGTCTTGGTGCGCTCCGGGTTCTGTTTACGGTTTGCGTTTTTGAGCGTGTAAGCTTGCCGTAGGCGATGATGTCACGCTCAAACGTCAACACAGGAAGAATTTTAACACACGGTGGTGGAAACTGGATGCCCGATATAAAGAAACAAATAACCAATAAATATGAAGTTATATTTGAACCTCTGTCAATATAACCCACCCCCTTTCCTCACGAATGGAACTGGTGTCGTGGAGTCCGCTTTGAGAGTTTTTTCAGGGTTAACGCTAAGCTAACGGCTAACGCTAGTTAGCTTAGCCTATTTGTTACTAGTTAGCAGCTAACATTGCTCGCATCAATTATATTGAATGTCATTGATCTACTGGTCTATAGAAATAAATGCATTTGAACAAGAAACCAATGTATAGTAGACATAGCAATGGCAAAAAAAGTTGCCAGGCCTAATGCGAGCCAGGGAAGTCTTTAGCCCCTTCCGTGACTGCGATGTACAAGTCAGGGGCTTTATATCTGATATATTTCGGACCCACCCCGAGCTTTTAAGCAGTGTTTGGTGGTCCAAATTAGCCTGGCTACTATGGAGCTGCGAGTGACTGCGTATTCAAAAGCCCCTGGCTTGCACATCGCAGTCACGGAAGGGGCTAGGCAGTCTTGTGCTTGTAACGTGGCTTCATGTTTTCATCCACTGAGCCATGAGGCTCAACATGCTTGTTTGGTTGAGGTCTGAAGTTCTCTGAACTCGCCAAATTGTCCATAAATATAGTTTTTGTGGGTATTGTCCAGTTGTTGCTGTATGTTTTTATCTGCCCAAAATTCAAGCAAGCATGAAAGCATTACAGTAATGACGTTGTGTGTGTCAGCAAGTTGATACAGCAAGCCTCTCCCGTGTTTTGGTACAAGCTCGCACACCACGCCCCCCGCTCCCACTGGCGCGCACCCGAGACCACCTATTTCAGCGGTCCAGGTTTGGAGCGAATCAACGTCCCCGGGGACGGGGGGGAGCGTTCTCACTAGGACTGACACACCCTTTTTGGGTGCGATCGGGCTCTGATTCGACCCCGAATGGTGAGTGAGAAAGCCCCCTTAGTCTAGCACTGAACATGCTCCTCCTGTTAGCCAAGTCTGTGTATAGTGGGTGGGAGGGGTTGTCCCTGATGGCATGGAGCTTAGCAAGGCTCCTCCTCTCCGCCACCACCGCTAGAGAGTCCAGCTCCACCCCTACCACGTTATGGCCTTCCTGACCAGCTTGTCCAGCCTGTCTGCATCCCCCGCTCTCAATCCGCTGCCCCAGCTGGTCACAGTGTACAAGAAAGCGCCCGCCACCACCGACTCATAGAACATCCTCAACATCCTTGTACAGACATTGAAGGATCTCAGCCTTCTGAGGAAGTAGAGTTGGCTCTCAAGTCGATATTTATTGAAATAGCATATTCCACCATGGTCTATAACATAAAAAAAAGTTAGCTTTTAGTGGCAAATTAAATAAATAATAATTGTGTTACCTACTTCCTGTAAATCACTTGAGCCGGCTATAATCCAGTATAATTGATCATGGAAATTGGCCTCAGAGACGGTTGCAAATTGTCATGCACCTCCCAGCCTCCCGTCCCCTGTCTCCCTTTGTTTTTACCCACACTCACACACAAATCGTAGACTTACATCCCGTTAGTCAAGTTCCTATGTCTTGTTTGGATGCCTATTTTTGATAACTGTGTTTTCCTTTTTGTATCACAGTCTTGGCTTGAGATTTTCCTGCCTACAACCTTTCGTTTTTCCCTGGAATTACTCTTTGTTTTGCCCCATGAGTTTTGTAGTTTTGTATATTTTCTGTTCCCAGGCAATTGGACTTTGATTGTTCCTGCGGTTTATTTTGATACATTGTTTTGTTTTTGACCATGCTCGATATTGCTTTTTCGTTTGGACTATTTAGTGTTTTGATCTGTTTACCACCTAGTTCTATTATTCACCTGTTCCATTGACCTCTGTAAAATAAATATACCCGCTGTTTGGTTTTCTCTCTTTCCTCGTCTCATCTTGTTTGTGTCTGCGCTTGGGTTTTGGCTCTAGTATAATTCATTACAGAAAATAGCAGCATGAGAACGCTCGTGCCTCGACTCACATTGAATTACTAATACTTGATGGCGCACAAAACATAAAGAATAATCCGATTTCGATTTCACACAGTTGTAGTCGAGACTTAGGGCAACATTTGGATGCAAAAACCTCGCTGTATGCTCCTATTTATGGGGAGTAGCCATTTGAATGAAAAACATAATTTTGACATTTCAACAAATGGTTGTTTGTTCTACCAATTGAAAGTATCGTTTTGGATTTAGGCTTTTTGTGAGGGGAGTGGCCCGAGAACGTAAGGGCCGAAACCAGAGTGAAACTGCTCTGAAAAGCATTGTGGGCGGAGCTCCTATTTGATTATATTACGGCAGAACCTCCATAATGGTACGTTTATATTGAGTTATTACAAACACTGACACTAACAGTGCTGAGTTCACTGAATACAATACACTGAATTACCTACACCAACACTAGGGCCAAGACTGTAGTTATTAACAGAGAAAGTGATTCTGCCTCGCTTTCCTATCTAGATTACCTACTGTTTCAAGGTGATGCCCCTCTCTCTATCTCTCTGAATTAAGGTCCTGAGTAGTCTAGAGCCCTGCTCAAAATTCAGTAAATTGTACACAACATTTTCACATTTAAAGTATAAGGCCGGTGTCATTTACTTTCCAGAATTTTCAGAAGTCATAGACTCCAGAACTCTTTAACTCCAAAAGCCATTAAAACAAGTCTGGTCATTCTGGGAAGAACTATGGTCTGGTGTTCATTGAAGAAGAAGTCTTTATTTGTCATACAGATTAACACACACACAGATGGGCGACACACAGGAACACACATGCACTGAGTCGCTGATGAAATGTCTCTCTGCACAAACTCCACATCCCGTCGTCATTCCCCCCCAAGGGCAGCCGGGAACAGACAAGGGCTGTAGCGTGGTCCGCGCCCGGGGACCAATCCAAGTGCTCCTGTCCGTCTTCGTCAGGGACGCAACAGTGTTAGCGATCTGTTCTGCATATTCTCCATTGGGTTTATCTTATCGGGAGGGGAAATCCTTGCAAGCACGGGGAGAACATGCAAACTCCACACAGAAAGGCCCGGGAGATACCCCACCTGGGTAACATGGCAACCTGGTCCCCAAGCGGGAATCGAACCCAGGACCTTGCATGGTTGCCTCCGCCGTGAATGTGTGAGTGAATTGGTGAATGTGAGGAACAAAATTGTAAAGCGCTTTGGATAAAACCGCTATATATTATAAATGCACCATTTACCATTTATAAATATATATACCGTAAATCCTCTAATAGTGGAGGGTACTCGATTAAAGGACGGGCCTCTTATAATGGCCGAGGGTTTGATGCATGCAGACAAATAAAGGCCGGTCTCCAATATAAGGTTGCAAAAAAAAGTTTTAATTTTATTTTTCGTGCCGTGATATAGAATGAGATAAACTCTTGCCAATGCAAATCAAGTGCTGCCTCCCGCTACACTGACTACCGTACATTAACACTTTGGTCGCCAGGCTTATATTCAGAATAAACCATCCCACACCAGCTCTATTTGTCTATGGAGAAGTTCCCCTTCTTTGCAGGGCTATAACTTTTTAGATTGTATTGCTAAATTGACATTACTATGGCCCATTCAACATCAAGTATCTATTGTTCAGGGTGTAGCAACGTTATACTTTTTCATTCACATATTCATACTAAAATACGGTCTAAAGTATAAGTATGTTTTTATCGTTTTCTGCAGCTTTCTCCAGAACGTGATTTATAGCCCTAAATGCATTATATTGATGATTGTATACAGTTTGATAGCAATCGGCGCGAGATAAAAAATGTCAAATGGACGTGCTTCTAGAAGTTACTACTTATCATCTGATGTTGACCGGATGGGGGGGGGGTCGTTTATAATTCCGTGGCCAACGTTAGATGATTCATCTAGTGTGGGTGATATGATCATCAGAGCAGTTTATATCGAACACGTTAAAAAATAACGCTGAATCTTACCGTAGCTTCCTCGTAGCGTTGGGCGATGAGCGTGGAGCAGAAATATTCCTATTATGGGATGTAGTAATATGCGATCCATTTCCAGGTTGTATAATAGTATATACGTCCAAATCATGTTGTTTATCGAGTTATTGGTAACGGATCGCTATCCATTGTGTCGAGCTCGAGTCCTGGGACTATTAGTGAGTGATCGGACCGAATTGGAATGAGCACCAGCTTCCATTTCCTGTTTCCGGTCTGGGTGATCCGCCGATCGGCCACCAGATGGCGCTCTTGAATCGTTGGAGAGTTGAGAGGGGATCAACAGTAGATCTCAAGTCTCCGGGGGAGAAATATGATTTCGATCACAGATTTTTGAAATATTGATATCAAAGACGTGGTACGGCGTCTTTGGCAGAATGAGCATGGCGGGGAATGACGTGGTAAGGCGTTTTTGGCGACCATAGTGTTAACGTTTCCCTCTGGTTGGCGTTAGCTTTACCGCTAGCCGCTAGCTAATGTTGTCATAATATCTAGATCTGTGGTGTCAGCTGGATGACGTTGACTTCGTTTGCAAACGTTAACGTTCGCTATCTATATGGCGTTGGCAGGCGAGGCTGGCGTTGTCCAGTTGACACATTACAGATCATGATGCTATGATAGCGTTAGCTAAAGCTACTGCATGTTAAATTGATTCAACTCGATTCGACTGAGGAAGTCAAGAAGGTAGGTACCACACGCTAAATCGTCCCCGGACCCCGCAACCTTTAGACAGTTCCAACTTCAGTGTGTGAATTACGTTAATCCCACAATTACTCAACTGCACTCAATATTTAAATACCAATGCTAGTCTAAATAAATGTAGACAGACAATGTACGTATTAAAAAATATAATAATAATAATAATAATAATAATAATAATAATAATAATAATAATAATAATAATAATAATAATAATGCAATAAAAGTCTGAAAATGAAGGGATTATGTCCATGAGTGTAATTTTTAGAAATTAAGGCCTGTCTCTTATATAAGCCTCTTTCTAATAAAGGCCTGGTGCTCTTTGCAGCTGAGGTAAATAGAAGACCCGTCCTATATTTGAGGATTTACGGTATATCCACATTTTGTCTGTACATACTTGCATATAATCCTTTTTACATATCTGTAGATACTATATCTATATCTGTACATATCCCTACACACACTTACTAGTTATGCTGCTGGCCAGTAACTTACTATCATAATGTCTTTATACCTGTATCACTGTACATGTTAATACTACAACTCTGTACATTCTGATTAGCACTATACTCAGTAGTACTAATTTATATATTTTATACCCAGTTTAATCACCTGTACATTGTATATTACGATTGCACTTTACTGTTACATTTGCACTCTGGTTGGATGCCAAGCTTCTTTTCATTGTACTGTACTGTGTGCTGTACAGTGTTGGGACTAACGCGTTACAAAGTAACACGTTACAGTAACGCCGTTACTTTTGGCGGTAACTAGTACTCTAACGCATAACTTCGATACCAGTGTCTCTGCGGTGGTAGACAGGCGCTTAGTCCACTGTGCTACCCGGCCGCTCTAACGCATTACTTTTGAAATTCAGTAACGCAGTTACCGTTACTGAATGGTTCGTTACTGCGTTATTTTTATGTAGATTGATAGCGAGCGTTAGCGATCCTGCGCAGTCCTCCTGACTCCTGTCTGTGTGTCACTCACCTGCGGGGACACGCTGTGCTGGGGGCGTGTTTTGTTTACTCTAGTCTTGACTGTCATGGCGGCGCCCACTACTCACATGGGTATTCTCATTATTTCTCTTTTGTCGAGCACAAAGAAAAGAACGTTTTAGTTAAATGTAATTTGTGTTTAGGCTCAAAGATCCTATCTACTGCCCATGCTTCAACGAAGCTAGTAGCGAAGTCTAACGTTAACGACCAGGACTCATCCGAAGCCACTCGCCACCCGCTTTCAGGGATCTACAGTAGTTAGCATGATACCAGGCGGCACACAGCAAATGGGACGGAACACTTTTCCCAACTACTTGGAGAGAGAATATACAAAATGGAAATGAGATAAAGAAAATGTTTGAGGGGCTGGACTAACGTTACATCTCGACCACCGCAGACTTTGGTGAGTGCAGTGATGTGAATGCAAATGAATGGAAACTCAAGTTGATCAACAGATTTTGACTGTAAGAATCTGCCAGAATATCATCAATACTAATCAAACAATATAAATATAGTCCTTTCATGCACAATTGATATCCTAACTATTCTAACGTTGCAATGCACGATTGATATCTTATAATGGTTATAATGAAACGCTCCGGCAACATCAAGGCTGTTCCTTCAACCTAAGCGGCGATACAATTAGGCACGGCGCATTTCTTATTACAACATTTGAGTTTGTGTCAGATTTGTGTTTGTATAGACCAGGGGTTCCCAAACTTTTCAGGCCGGGGCCCAGAAAATAAGGCGTCAGAGAGCCGCGGCCCAATGCACATCGTCTGGGTTTTTTTTTTTTTTTTTGTCATGCGACCGATTTTTTTAGCCAAATATCACTTCAATCCTATTAAGTTAGTTCAAGTTAGTTATTCATTTATATGTGCTATTTATGAGAGGGCTAACTTGTTGCAAAATAATAATGATAATAATAATAGCCTCATTAAAATACTATTGTTGCTTCGGTTGTTTTCAGCGTTTTATGTGCATAATCTGTTATTTAGTTTGAAATGTTCGTTGAAATAAGTAGATTTTTCGTTTTTGTTTATTTATTAAGTTAATATAAAACCATATAGTCACATTTTAGAATACTATAGAATAGAATTTTAGAATACAACTAGAAACACTGTCCTGGCCTGCTTCTAAGTTCAGTGGCCTGACAAAAAAAAATTAAATAAAAAATAAAAAGGTGTTTTTTTTTTGTTTTTTTTTATTTTGTTTTTGTTTTTTTTAAATCATCTCGCGGCCCATCCGTGGCTGCTCGCGGCCCACCTTTGGGTCGCGACCCCGACTTTGGGAACCACTGGTATAGACCACATTGCTTAGCAGAGTTCAGTAATGTGAATGGAAACTGTCAAGTTGATCAACAGATTTTGAGTATCTGTAAGGGCATGGGAGCAATCTTTATTTAAATTTTTTTTTACTAAATAGTTACTTTTCACAGTAACGCATTACTCTTGGGTGTAAGTAACTAGTAAAATGACGGAGTTACTTTGAAATGAAGTAACTAGTAAAGTAACTGAGTTACTATTGTTCAGTAACTAGCACAACACTGGTGCTGTATAATGACAATACATTTAAATCTACCACAACAACCTATACAAACATTGGGTTAAATGAACTACCACTGGTTAGCTAACATTATGTTCAAACAAACACATGAAAATGCAGGCTGCTCCTCCAGACAGTTTGATGAGGGAGAGGGAATGAATGGCACGATGAGACACCAACACGGCAGGTCTTAGGCTAACAGGCTAAACAGGCTGCTCTAGCTAGCAAGCACACCAGTAGCATCATGTCAACAGTGCAGATCTGATGTCTGAAAAACAAATCAAGTATACTTAGTATACTCAGTGACGTTAGCTTTATGATTAACTGTAAATTACCCCCCTTTTTAGGTTGCTATATTTGCAGCAAAAAACATGTATTATATTCAAGTAAGGACTGAGCTTACTAGCTATTAACTTGGTGTGGACTCGACTGATAAAAACCCTTGAATAGAACCATTTATTTGTTCCTTTTTCAGGTCATTGGGGGAGGATGGCGGTAGAGGAGAGGGGCAGGGGAGGTGAGGTGTACCGGTATCTCAGTCAAACCTCCGCTACTGAAGTTTTGTGGATTTTCTTCCCTGAGGAAATTTCCCATGTGGAACAGGAAGTGTGGAACACAGGAACTGGTGGTCGACTCGAGGTCCACGGGCCAAAAGGCAAAGTGGAGCAAACCTTCAATTACCAAGGAGAACCCTGTCACACAAGATTTATGGTGGTGGAGAGCTGGTCATTAAGAGTTAAGCTTTTAACTCTTCCACACACACACACACACACACACACACACACACACACACACACACACACACACACACACACACACACACTAAAGGGGGTTCCCACTGGAGTTTAAGATGTAGGTTGTGGTTTTCCAACATCTAATACCCACTTCTGAACACACACAGACACACACACACACACACACACACACACACACACACACACACACACACACACACCATCCAAGAACATACACACACACACACACACACACACACAACACACACACACACACACACACACACACACACACACACACACACACACACACACACACACACACACACACACACACACACACACACACACACACAAAGGCTTGTAAAGGCTTGTATGCATTAACCTCTTAAGCCCGGAGCCCTATTTTCTGAAAATCCGCCTAAAATACATACCTAAGTAAATGGAATATTGCTCCACTTCTACAAGGTCTATTTGCATATTCTTGGTATCTAGGGACATCTATGGACCTCAGTGAATGTATTCCCAGTGTCAGATCGGGGCGCCTGCTCAGCGAGGAAAGGATCTAAGGGGGGTAGTGTGATCCTTCCACACGTTACACCCTCTCAGTGAGAGTCCGCGCTGCCAGGTGAAAAGAAACAGTTGATTGGCTACACATGTGTCGGAGGAAGCATGGTGCGCAACAACCAGGAGGGGGATTGGGAATTGGCATAACGACTAACATTGGGATGGGAGAAAAACGGAGGAAAAAGGAGGGGGGAAAAGATATTTTTTTAAATGCTGTTGTGACATGGTTATGATGATTATACTTGAATACGTTTGAAAAATTAAATTATACTTTTGTCAAACAGTCTGGAGAGATTGATTTATGATGTGATGTAATTTGCGGTCCGCCGACCGGCATTAAAACACACACACATACACACACACACACACACACACACACACACACACACACACACACACACACACACACACACACACACACACACACACACGCACACACTAAAGGGGGTTCCCACTGGAGTTTAAGATGTAGGTTGTGGTTGAGTTGTGGTTGAGTCCTAATATCACCATCTGTGGTGGTGTGGCGGATTCCTTCAGGAGTAAGTTATTCGTGTTATTTTCTATTTATTTGTATTGGACTCTTGGGTTACAATATCAGGTGTCCATATAAATATGAATATCAACATCAACACATAACATAACAGAATGAGCATTAAAGAAAACAGGAATACAGAAACATTACATTTCATTATAAAGTATTCTGTATTTTGTTCTGACAAATAATAAACAAACTTGAACTTGAATATAAAATTATAATTCTAACTGCTTGATGAAATATGAAATACTGACATCTATCTATCTGTCTGTCTGTCTGTCTGTCTGTCTGTCTGTCTGTCTGTCTGTCTGTATGTATCTATAACAAATGAGTATATCCTGTACACAGTAAGTGTGATATTGTACACTTCTACTCTATCGTTATCAATGACCGGTAGCCATTGTTACATCATCATCTAATCACAACTGGTGTGATCGTAGAACTCTTTAGCTATAGCTATCAATTACAAGTGGCCATTAGAATGTTCACTCTTAGGGTTGCTGACCCTAGTGGTTCATATTTTCACCATGTTGCACACTCTGCTCCACCCCAATTGGAGATGTCAGAGTACCTCTTTGGGGGTATTATCAAAGTATGTCCAGGAAAGAAATAGGTACTTTGACATCACAGAGTAAGCTTTGTGTCAGTTCCATGTGTCCTTGAAACCAACAGAGTTTTTATTTATTTATTTACTCCGTTTATTTGATCAGGGAGAGTGCATATCAATCAACAAATGAATAAAAATGAAAAACTAACGGTCGTGCTTGTGCATTTTGGTTGTATTAGAAATACCATGGTGATTGATTGATTGAAAATTGTATTAACAGATTGCAGAATGGGTACAATACAGTACGGCTCAATACACACAATTGTTAAGGGGATGCAGACCAGAGAAAGATTTCCGTCTTGTTTACGTCAGGATCCCCCATTCTCAATTCATAATGAATTGTAAGTAAGGGTGCAATTAGCACCGTGCAATCCATTCTTTGTGGATCCCGCTCATATGTGTTTTCTGACATTTTAGGAGCTTGAGCATACCCAGTGATAGAAATATGTTTTTTTTCTGACACTTTGGAGACGTGTAGGCCATAGTGGGTAAAGGATTATTAAAAAGCTAGTTGGTGCTTGTATTTTGTTAAAGTAATCCTATTGTATGCTACTTGTTGAGTAGTCATGTATATTGCTACTTTTGTGTCTTAAATGGAAATAGTCTTTAGTGCTATAGTTTGGTTAGAGAGCATGGTGACTTGATTTTTGCCGCTATTTGTATCAAGTGTTAACTGTATGCTACTATAGACCAGTTTGCCATTTGTGGTGCCTTGGCACTCTTTGGTGGGTAACTTTAATTGTTACCTGTTGCAGTAAGGTGGCTAATTTGTGTATGTATGTTGTTTTTGGGCGCTCGCAACTCTTGGTACCAAAATTTGTAAGTACGTAGATGTATTATAGTGAGTTCACCACTTTCATGTGCTGGTTTGCTATTTACTAGTAAGTATATATATTTTTTTGATCCACCTTTTCTCCTTATTTTTCTATTTTTCTCCCATAAATCCATGTCTCGAACGTTGCTAGACTATGCCTCCCACTGGTCGGCTGCAGTGAGGACCAAGCCTTGCATCACATGTCCCCTCCGGTACACGAGGAGGCAGCTGTCGCATCTTTTCACCTGAACAGCGCGATCTCTCAGTGGCGAGGAGTAACGCGTGGGAGGCTCACGCTGCCCCCGATACTTCCTGATTGTTGTACAGCTGTACAGGCGCACCAACCGACCTGTAGGAGTTGCTGTCCACAACGTCCAATCCCCACCCACCGGCTTTCCCACCCTCTAACACTGCCAATTGTGTTAGTATGATGACCGGCCAAGCCGGTAGCAACGCCGAGAGCTGGGCTCGATAAATCAAATCAAATCAAATGTATTTGTAAGGCCCGACAACACACGTTAATGTCCCCATGGAGGGCACGCAGAGAGGGTCGCATCCTCCCGGTCTTCATCACGGGACGTCCGACACTCCGGTCAACTCTCCGGGACAGCAACTCACAGGGAGACGGGACAGGCGTTAGACAGCTCGCATGATTGTAGTGGGCGGACATAGCAATAGATACAAGTGGTAAGCATATATGTGAACAAAATAGATATATGAAGTAAGCATATTATGTGAATAGAATAGAAGTACTTAACCCAGCAATGAAACCATGTTGACAGACCACGGACAGAAGACGGTAAGGAGCTGATCCATGGCCTCGGTGGTGCACGTACTGTAGAGCAGTCACTGCAATCTTGGCCAAGACCCCGATACCAGCATCTCCTGCGTTAGTGGCGAGCGCCTTGCCCACTGCGCCACTCAGCCGCCTACTAGTAAGTATCTGAGTTAAATATTGCAAGTTCCTAGTAAAGATGGCTACCATAGAGGATTTTATTAGTGACCCTTCTGATGACCTATTAGAGAGGTTTACCAAGGATCGGCTTCTGAAGATTGCTGTACATTATGATGTTGAGCTTACTAGCGGTGAGAAACGTTGTAAAGCAAGTGCCAAAGATACTCTGAGGACTGTACTAATTGATGACGGTGTGCTTGTGACGAAGGTAGGGGAACCTCATTTGTCTTCAGTGTTTCCACAACTTTCAAATGCTGAAGTTGAGTTGAGGCTTAAAGAGTTGGCATTTCAGGAAAAACAACTGTTAGACAGACAAAAAGATTGTGAGCTGCAGGAAAGGCAGTTATTGCTGGAACATGAATGTGGGCTGAAAGATGCTGCCTTGCAGGCAGATTCTGTGCATTCAGAGTCACGTTTACCATTTGATGTCGGCAAATATATTAGAATGGTGCCTCCTTTTTTGAATTTGCCTAATACTGTCTGGACGCTGCTGCTTAAGTGTGTCCTTGTTTGAGAAGCACAGGAGGCATGCTCTTCTCTGACCCTTAACTCAATGGCCGCCAACAACGATTATATACGTGTTTGGCCGACGACCGTTGAATGCCAGCCACCTTTATATATACGTTATTTGATCGTTATTTCTTTTATTCGATATTTCTATTCATTACAGGCACACAGACTCGGGGTTAACATGGGGAATCATCCTGAGAATGCCAAAGTGCAATACCGGCCGCATCACACTAGACGGCGGTATCGAGCACCCTTTGTAACCTTGTATCTTGGCCTGTGGGACGGCCAAATGTATCGGGTTTAATTTGTCCTTGTCAGCCGAGGCAAGCGGTTCCCTGGTTCCATTGAAGCGTGTCAAATATCCCCGATCTATATGTTGTGGTGGATTATGCCGTGGACCAAATGGACATTGGATATACCAGATGGCGATCAAACAATTGGAATATTATTTTTGGAATACTCCCAATCACAGGTAAGGACAGTTTGACATCAATTTTAGCTTGATCCTGCAACGCTTTTATACCGATCGGGCTGATAAGCGTTTTTAGTGTCCAATACGAATGCCGTTACTGACAATCAAATAATCAGAAATGTGTCAAAGGAGATTTCTCAGGGCAGGTTGTCAAACACCCAGATACTAGGTGACTTGGACTCCCACCTGTCTTACTTGCCATCTCCTGAGCATACTGATGTCATACACTTAATTAAGCAACATTTAAGTTTGTTTTCTGATGTTCCTAGTCTTACTAATGTACTCGAGCATGACATTGATGTTGGTAGTGCAGTGCCAATTAAACAACATGCCCACAGAGTAAATCCAGAAAAACAACCGATTTTGCGTAAGGACTACATGGTGAGACATGGCATTGTGGAGCCCAGTTCCTGTGCATGACTGTATTCAAGTTCAAGTTCAAGTTCTTTAATAGTTGTCATACAGAAGTACAGAATACTTTCATACAAAATGCTTCTTACTGTTACGCTCCAGAGACTGTGCTAGACAAGATAGTATCAAATAACATAATAACATAATATAGCATGAATTTAGAAGAAGAAAATGAGGTCACAGTGTTCGGTATAGACATATGTACAATGTTCTGAGTTACCATATAATATACAATACACAATACTATGCAGTGTACTAATGTACAGTACTATCTAGTGCAAAGCAGAAATGGGATGAGGTACAATTTTAGGTACAATTTACAGTAAGGTGTACGAGTTGTAGTGCAATCCTTCATCCATAAATATAAAGTGTGGGGAGTGGGTGCTACAGTGTGTTTGTTTAAAGTGGGTGTGTGCTATAAGTGTGTGGAGTGGGTGCTACAGTGTGTTTGTTTAAAGTGAGTGTGTGCGTGTGGATGTGTGTGCTATGTGCGTTTGGTGGTTGTTGTTGTGTAGTGTTCATTCATTGTTCGTTTAGCAGCCTGATGGCCTGGGGATAGAAGCTTCTTCTGAGTCTTTCTGTGCTCGCCTTGAGACTCCTGTATCGCTTGCCTGACCGCAGCAGTTCAAAGAGGCAGTTGTTCGGGTGACTGGAGTCTTTAATGATTCTCTTAGCCTTGCCCTTGCAACGCTTGTAGTAAATGTTCTGGAGGGTGGGGAGCCCCCCTCCAATTGTGCGTTTGGCTGAACGTGTCACTCTTTGTAGTCTGCTTTGGTCTTGTGCAGTGCTATTCCCAAACCAGGAGGTGATGTTGCCGGTCAAGATGCTCTCTATTGGATGTATTCATCGGTTCTGTACTGATTTCCGTAAGGTTAATGCTGTAACCAAACCAGACTCGTACCCTCTTCCTCGAATGGATGAATGTATCGATCGGGTGGGTTCAGCAGCCTTTGTGAGTAAGTTAGATCTGCTAAAGGGAGAGGGAGAGTTGAAGCGCTTCCTAGGTATGGCAGGCTACTATAGAAGTTTCTGTATAAACTTTGCTTCTGTTGCTGCCCCTCTGACTAATCTGCTGAGTCCTGAGGTACCTTTTGTGTGGACTGAGACTTGTCAACTGTCAGTATGGTGCCTTCTTGACCAGGGCCCACTCAAAAAAGAGGTGGACATATCAAAGTGATTACCCTAATTAAATAAAAGATAAAAAAGGTCTCAAGCGCATCTACAAATCATGTTATCATTTATCAAAACGCAACTGAGTGACAATTAGCACAGATGTCAATGGTGAAATCCGTTTAACCTCTTGAGCCCTAGCCCTATTTTCCAAAAATCTGCCTAAAAATAGATACCTAAGTAAATGGAAGATTGCTCCACTTCTACGAGGTCCATTTGCATGTTCTTGGTATCTAGGGACATTTATGGATGTCAGGGAATGTATTCCCAGTGTCAGAAATATTGTGTCTGTTACTAGGCTTGAGTAAATTGTAATGAACCAAAGGAGAATATCAATTATATTATAATTTTCTATCTTTGACGGTGAATAACACCATGCTAAAAATGACCAGACATGAAAAACTGCCACTGAACTTGTTCAGCACCTTCTTGAGATAACGTGTGCAAAAAATCTAAACAAATGAATAAAGGGAAGATGATTAAACAGAAGGTTTTTTTGATACAGTACTGAATTCTGCCATCCGGACACATGCAATTTGAAATATTATTATATAATATATAATATCAGGCCTGTAAATGACCTTATTATAGCCAAATCATCTATGGGTCCAGCCAAATCTACTCTTACCAATGGAAGAGTTCAATCAGAGGTCATTCCCATCCATCTTTCTCTGGGAAGGCTTTGGGAAATGGCCCCCCGAAAAGGACCCTTACCCCTGGACTCAAGACGATATTTCTCTTCAAAGACAGATTTGTGTGTCAACACAAACTCATCAGCAGAGACAGCAGCATTGCCTATCTCTGATACCTTATGCTCATTTAGAGTTGAAACGGCATCAGGAACACAGTTTTAAAATTCCTTTAGGACATATGTGTCAAACTCAAGGCGAGAGCGTTCGGGGGACCGCATGCGGGACGCTCGCACGTCGCAGCACTTTGCTCTCGTCTGTCGGCTCCGGGCTGCATTTTTTGCTGTGCAACCAATACATTGTTAGAAAGTTGCCTTTCGATCGTCATCTATGGATCGGGCCAAATATCCTCTTTCCAATGGCAGAGTTCAATCTGGATTTAGTATCACCAGGCGTGCAGCAAGAACCGTGAATTAAATCGACTGTAATTACAGTAACTTTTTTATTATGTAGATTTCTCCGCCATTTTTCATCAGATTGCAACGCAGTTTTTTGCTAGACGTTCACAGAAAAGTAGATAAACTAACTGCATTCTAAGGTGTGATGTCATTTGCGGTCCGCCGACAGACTGCTCGGGCTAAAGAGGTTAATGCTCAATTGCTGAGAAAATTGTGAAAATATAGACACATTTTCAAACCGGAAGTGTTCAAAAACAATAATCTGACCAATTTTGTGGTTAGTTTTGTCCAACCAAAGGTCGGCAAATGAAATCCAAGGCTGAGGTGATTCAAATAACACTCGTACTCATGGTTAAAATACAAAAACAACATGGAAAGAGACAATAAACCGCACAATTGTAACAATTGCAACCAAACATTTAGCTGTAACCGCAAAGCATGCTGGGATGGAGTGGCCAACTGTATAGTATTGCATTGTATCTGTGCTGACCCCCTGCAGTAGTTTCGGTGGCAGCATTTGAAGCTGTCGTTGTTGCCCTCTGGCAGTAAAAAGGTGTACTACACCAATGACTACATGAAAGTCAATGGAGAATGCTGTAAATGAATTCCCCCAGATACTACCCGTTGCCTGATGTGAAACATAATTCCCACACGCTCATCCTTGTGCCTCTGTAACTTTCTGAGCCAAAGCACAGGCTGATTGGCTCTATAGTTTGTAAGATATTGCGCAGATTAACACACACACCCATTCCAACCTAACCACCCACACACACACATCCACCCACCCACCAACCCACACACACACACACACACACCCACCCACCCACACACAGACGCTCCGCTTACCGCAGACATAATAAGAAAAGAAAAAAAAGCATAAAGGAACTCAAAAGACACACAATTAATTAAATATCTAACATAATTATAATTTACTGAATTTTGAGGTGAAATGTGAGTTTTAAACATGTTTAAAATTAATTACAATCTCTGCCAAACGGCTGGGAATCGTGCAGTGAGTGGTTGCCATGGTAACTAAGGACCACTGGAGGACCACTGTAGAAGGGGTCAGGTCTTGTTATTCATGTTAGTTGCCGCTATCAAAATGGTTGGCAGGATGAACCGACTTCCCTTTAGACAGACTTTGTACCCTCTCACCTATCTCTCTCTTTCCTGAATCAAATATACTGTAAAATAATAAACAGTGTGAATTCTGTTGTCAAGGGAACAGCTTGGGCTCAAGCTGATTTAATGTCAGCCATTGTATTAGCAAACGCTGCAACAGGAAATACACTTGGGCGCATTTTGAATGTTTATGTTAGAAAAGGTTTATATAGAGTCAAATTGACAAATCAAGGTAAAAAAAAATTAAGAAAACTCTTTCTCTCTCTCTTTGTCTCTGTCTTCCTCTTTGTCTTTCTCTCGCTCTTGTCTCACCACTCTCTCCCAGGTGATGAAAGAGCACCTTCACCCACAAAAGATCCTATTTGTTGTGGCTGTCCCACAGTGTGAACTGCATCTTTGTCTGAGGGCCTTACAAAAGACCTGCTACAATGAGGCGGAGGAAGGAACGAGAGGAGGGGGGGGGGCAGAGAGGGAGAAAGAGACAAAAAGAGAGATGGACAGACAGGTGAGGGGAGACAGAGAGGAAGAAAGAGACAAAGAGAGACAGACCGAGGTGAGAGGAGACAGAGAGGAAGATGAAACAAGAGAAAGGAGACAATAAAGAAAGAAGGAAAGAAAGAAAAAATTAAGAAATTGAGAAAGAGAGAGAGAGAAAGACAGAGTGAAAGAGAGAGAGAGAGAGAGAGAGAGAGAGAGAGAGAGAGAGAGAGAGATGCTGGAGGCGAAATTGGGGCCTCCCGTTCCTCCTGGTGTAAAACACTTTCCATTATGTGTGGTGTTGGGCTGAACAAAGGGGCTGGGAGTAGAGAGGTCGGCTCTGGACCCAGAGGTGATTTAATGTGGAGCTGGAATCAGAGCCTGCAGATCAATGGCCTCAGCGGAGAACGGGAGACAGGGAACTCTTTTGTTCTCGCCAGAAGAGGCAATAGTTTCTCTCTTTTTCTTCTATTTCTTCCTATAGGCTGCGTCCAGGCCGATCTGGGAACTGCCAGGACCAACCTCCCCTGCCCTCCATGTTGGTGCACCTGCGAGGAGGCGTCCCTTGTGTATGCTTAAATTCACTGCTGAAATAAATTAAAGGGGGGGGGGGGACTCGCTTTCTCTCTCTGCCAATGAATCATATTGAAAGTTCACGGGGTGGTGAAAATATGGGGGGAGAGTTTGACCGATCTGTCAGTATACAGTATGTTCAGTAATAGTATTGATCCTAGCAGACCTGCTACCTGTCAGTAGAACAGACTGTAGTCACCTGCTTCTCAAGCACATGGTGGCGTGTTCATCAAACACTATCTTCAGACATTACACAATAGTTTCTATTCAATATGCCATCCTTTGTTGAATGGATGACAACAGCCTTTTTGAGGTGTGGAATTTCATAAACCTTTTAGCCTGACACCTAAATGGAGTGATATTTGTGTGGGTGTGTCACTACACAGGCCATTTGTGTGACATCATGCTGTGAGCTTTAACCCCCCCCCCCCTCCAGTCTGATCGCCAGCTCATGTGATTGGCCACCGCAGTGTGGGGAGGGTTTGCATTATGGCAACCCATACGGCAACCACTGCCAGAGTCAAAATACAGTACCCTTCCTGGAGAGTCAGCATTGCCTTGGCTCGGGCTGATCGCTATACTAACTCGTTTGGCTGAGTTAGGGGAGGGGAGCCGTGGGTGGGTCCTGGGCGTTGTGGACAGCGACCCCTACAGTTCGGTCGGGGCGCCTGCTCAGCGAAGGTAGGATCTGGTGAGAGGTAGTGCGGCCTCCCACACGTTACACTCTCCCAGTGAGAATCTGCGCGGCCAGGCTGTCTGCCGGCTGGCTGCACATGCGTCAGAGGAAAGCATGTGACAGTCTCCGGCCTCTCGGACCAACAGTAGGGGAAAGTGCGCAACAACCAGGAAGGGGGTTGGGAATTGGCATAACGACTAACAGTGGGATGGGAGAAAAAATCGGAAAAAGAAGGAGGGGGAAAAAGATAATAATAAAAAAAAGAAAAAAACACAGTACCCTCCATCAAATGAATGGGAAAATGCTGTTGTTTTTCCCGCATTGTCGGATCTAAAGTGAATGCAGCCTGAGTGTGGATGTGTGTCCTTAAAGCTTGAGATTCTCCCCTCTGCAGAGTTTAAAACCTTGATCTCCAACTATTGTCAATGATTTGATATCCTCACTTTTGTCCCGCCTTGTTGTCTTATTGTTGTGATTTTCTATGCCTTATATATATATTGTTTTTTTTGCTTATTTCTGTATGTAAATGAGGGAAACCTCAGTTGCCTTTCGAGTTTAAATAGGTTTGTGAAAATGAAAAATGTTGTATGTGTGTGCATGCATGTGTGTGCATGTGTGTGTGTGTGTGTGTGTGTGTGTGTGTGTGTGTGTGTGTGTGTGTGTGTGTGTGTGTGTGATCGATGACATCCTCACTTCACCTTCTAGGTGTAGGTCAGAAAGACAATATTTCTGGTCAGATAAACAAACATTGAAGGGTAAAGTTGTTCATCTCATTATTCCAGCAGAGAGATTCTCCTCCAAGTCTCCTCTAATCAGTTTGCCTTTCCTCAGTCTTTGAAACAGCCGAGCCAATCAATGCTGGGAGTCTGAATTCACTGCAATGGTCTATAGATTAACGAAGGTATTTAAACAGCTTTAATTAGAGCCAGGCTTTAAGGCGTGTGGTGTTAGGGCAGACCAGAGCTGGTCAGGGAAGATGAGAGAGGTATAGAGGAGAGGAGAGGAGAGGAGAGGAGAGGAGAGGAGAGGAGAGGAGAGGAGAGGAGAGGAGAGGAGAGGAGAGGAGAGGAGAGGAGAGGAGAGGAGAGGAGAGGAGAGGAGAGACCAAGGGAGAAGAGGAGAGAACAAGGGAGGATAGGAGAGGTGAGGGGATGGGACAAGAGGACAGGAGAGGAGATTAGAGGACAAGGGAGTGGAGGGGAGAAGAGGAGTGGAGATGAGAGAAGAAAGGGGGAGATGGGAGGAAATGAGAGATGGGGAAGATAGGAGAGTGGAGGAGAAATAAAAAGTGGTATTTTTTGTTTGTTAAAAATACGTGTTAAATTAGCTCAACATTCTGACAGCCATTACTGATCAGTAACATGGGTCTCCTAGTCCATCCACTCTGCAGTAAACATCCATTCCCATTTTTGTCAGACCATTATTGGCAGTGTGGAGTTCTCTTTCCTGATTGGAAATGGGGATAGGATACCAGACTGTTTACTGCAGAGTGGAGGGACTGGGAGACCTATGTTACTGACCAAACAAATGTAAAGCTATTATTTTAAAATGTAGACCACTTACAGCACATTTAAGAGAGAAGAGATACAACGTGAAAATAGGAGAGAAGAAAATGTAAAGACAGAAACAGTGATCAGTGCATCCCTCTCCACAAAGACAACACTTTACATGTGCACAGACAGCAGGGTAACACTTTACATGTGCACAGACAACAGGGTAACACTGTACATGTGCACAGACAGCAGGGTAACACTGTACATGTGCACAGACAGCGGGGTAACACTTTACATGTGCTCAGACAACAGGGTAACACTTTACATGTGCACAGACAACAGGGTAACACTTTACATGTGCACAGACAACAGGGTAACACTTTACATGTGCTCAGACAACAGGGTAACACTTTACATGTGCACAGACAACAGGGTAACACTTTACATGTGCACAGACAACAGGGTAACACTTTACATGTGCACAGACAGCAGGGTAACACTGTACATGTGCACAGACAGCGGGGTAATACTACAAATAGCTAATAGATCATTCACAAGAAGAAGAAGAAGTCTTTATTTGTCATGCAGATGAACTCACAAATGCGAGATGAGCGACACACAGGAACACACACACATGCATTGGGTCGCAGATCAAATGTCTCTCTGTGCTTGACCCATCCCGTCGTCCTTCCCCCCCAGGGCAGCCAGGAGCAGACATGGGCTGTGGCGTGTGCCGCGCCCCGGGGACCAATCCAAGTGCTCCTGTCCGTCTTCGTCAGGGATGCGACAGCGTTAGCGATCTGTTCTGCATGTTTTTCCATTGGGTTTATCTATTTTTCTGAAGGGGAAACCCTTGTTAGCACCGGGAGAACATGCAAACTCCACACAGAAAGACCCGGGAGATACCCCACCTGGGTACCTGGCAACCCGGCAACCTAGTCCCCAAGCGGGAATTTAACCCAGTACCTTCTGTGAGGTGACAGTGTTAACCACTACACCACTGTGCCACCTACCCAACCAAGCTGTTAGTTAATGAGTTATTAATGACATGTTTGTTAATAGTTAGTTAATGATTGAAAAGTATACCTTTATAAATAGTTGATAGATCATGAACAAGATATTAGTAAACGACTTACTCATGACTATTAACTATTCATAAGGGAAAGTGTTACAAAAGTATTACAGACAACAGTATTGAGATCAGTGTAGTCATGGAATCCTGGAAGCATTCACAGTTGTGAATAATTAGCAATAACAAAGAGTTAGGTCAAAGTAATCACAGCTTGTGTATACAACGTTGGTTATGATTTCAATATCATGCTGATCGGAGAGATTATTCACTCTCATAACTCGAGTTTTGATCCTGAAGTGAATTTTGAAATACTGTACAAGGATCTCCGGGTCATGCAACACTATCTCTAGGACTAGACATGCTACAACACACTGTGTTGTGTATTGCTTGACCTGGTTTGGAGCCCTGGGGCAAATGCAGCAGTCTGGTCTGATAAACCCACTGGGTATACAGTAGGGCCTGGAGAGTTACGTCTGGTAGACTTGTAGTAGTCAAGGGAACACAAGGAGAGGAGAGGAAAGTATAGGCAAGGAGCGGAAATGAGAGGAAAGGAGAAGGAGAGGAGAAGGAAGGAAAGGAAGGGAGAGGACAAACAAGGAAATGAGAGGAGACAAGGAGAGAAGAAGAGATGAAAAGAAAGGAGAATGAAAAGAAGAGAAATGATAAGAGAAGACTAATTTAAAGAGGAAATTAACCTGTTAAGCCCTAGCCCTATTTTCTGAATCCGCCTAAGAATTTAATGGAAAGTAAATGGAAGATTGCTCCACACTACAAGGTCCATTTTCATGTTCTTTGTATCTAGGGACATCTTGGATCTCAGGGAATGTATTCCCAGTGTCAGAAATATTGTCTGTTACTAGGCTTGAGTAAATTGTGATGAAACAAAGGAGAATATAAATTATGATTTTTCTTTGCATCTTTGACAGTGAATAACTGTCAGGATGGAGGTAGGTGAGTTCCAATTGTTGTAGGCAATCACAGAGACGGAGAAGGTATACTCTTGAACAGATTCGACTTTAATAGTAAAGAACACAAAGAGTAAGACTAGGATACTATGCCAAGGCAAGGGAACGAGAGAATAATGGAGCTTAGTGGTGGTCCAGAACAGGAACCGCCCGCGTTATCTCCGAACGCCTAAAGTGAAGACCTGACAAATGACAAGCAGAGGAAAGGAATGTTATATAGCCACCAAATACCAACATTCCACACACACACCCGTGACAGCCAATCAGAAGCCAACCCCTAATTGACAGCACTAAATGACAGGGAAAACAAGTGACAGTAAACAAGTGACAGATGACAGAGAAGGTGGGAGGTTCCCGACCGTAGTCAAGAACCAGAATCGGAACAGTACCCTCCCCCGACGAACGGCACCAGACGTTCACCTGGGGGCCTCGGGATTCAGCCGCCGGAAATCATCGATCAGGCTGGGATCTAAAATATCCCTTTGAGGCACCCAAGAACGCTCTTCTATCCCATACCCCTGCCAATCCACCAAGAACTGAAACCCCCTACCCCTCCGCCTACAACCCAGTATCCTCCGCACCATGTAAATGGGCTGACCACCCATAAACCGAGGCGGAGGAACCGTAGGCAGTGGCGGGGCCAAGGGCGATGAGAGGAACGGCTTCAACAGGGACACATGAAACGTTGGATGAACCCTCATAGAACTCGGAAGCCGTAGCCTGTAAGCCACAGGATTCACCCGACGTACCACCTTAAAGGGTCCTATAAAGCGAGGAGCCAGCTTCCTGGATTCCACCCGGAGAGGGAGATCCCGGGTGGAAAGCCAAACCCGCTGCCCAGGACGGTAAACCGGAGCCGGACGACGCTTGCGGTTAGCCTGCCGCTGGGTACTAACCGAAACCTTCTGCAGCGCCGCCTGCAGCGAGCCACATGTGCCTGGGCCGAGGGCACCTCCGCCTCCTGCTCCTGCTCGGGAAACAAAGGAGGTTGAAAACCATACTGACACTGAAAGGGAGACATACCGGTAGAGGAGGAGAGGAGGGTATTATGCGCGTACTCAGCCCATGCCAACCTCCTACTCCACGTTGCCGAGCAACCGGCAACGTAACATCTCAAGACCCCCTCCAGGTCCTGGTTGACGCGCTCCGTCTGCCCGTTCGACTGCGGATGAAACCCAGACGAAAGGCTGACGGAGGCGCCGAGACCGGCAGCAAACGCCTTCCAGAACCTGGAAGCGAACTGAGGACCCCGGTCCGACACGATATCCACCGGAAGCCCGTGGACCCGAAAGACATGCTGTATCACCAGATCAGCAGTCTCCCGGGCCGATGGAAGCTTGGGGAGAGGAACAAAATGAGCCGCCTTCGAGAACCGGTCCACCACCACCAAAATGGCGGTGAACCCGTCCGAAAGGGGGAGGCCAGAAATAAAGTCCAGGGATATGTGCGACCAGGGCCGTTTAGGAATAGGAAGTGGCCGGAGGAGACCTGCCGGTGCACGGCGAGAGGTCTTACTGCGCGTGCACATCGGGCAGGCCGCCACAAAGGAACGCGTATCCCCCTCCACTGTCGGCCACCAGAACCTCCTACGGATAAATTCCAGGGTCCTGGTGGCCCCAGGGTGGCTGGTGAGGGATGAGGCATGTGCCCACTGCAGCAAACGTGAGCGTGCCGCCTTGGGCACATACGACCGCCCCGGAGGGCCCCCGCCAGGATCGGGCTCCCGCGTCAGCACCGACCTTACCACCTTATCTATGCCCCAAGACACGGGTGCTAAAATCAAGGCCGGTGGAATAATGGGATGGGGCTGCTCCTCCCGGCCAGGAAGATCAAACTGGCGCGATAACGCATCGGGTTTGATATTCTTGGACCCGGGTCTATAGGAGATGGTAAATCGAAATCGTGTGAAGAATAACGCCCACCTGGCCTGGCGAGCGTTAAGGCGTTTAGCCCCTTGGATGTAAGCCAAGTTCTTAGGATCGGTCCAAACAATGAAAGGATGTGCCGTCCCCTCCAACCAATGTCTCCATTCCTCCAGTGCCAATTTGATAGCCAACAACTCCCGATTACCCACGTCGTAGTTGCGCTCGGCTGATGACAGACGGCGAGAAAAAAAAGCACACAGGTGCACTTTCCCATCCTTTAAGCACCTCTGAGAGAGCACCCCCCCCACCGCGATGTCAGAGGCATCCACCTCCACAATGAACAGAACCTCTGCATCGTGGCGGATCAATACAGGAGCGGATGTAAACCGACGCTTGAGATCGCAGAAGGCCGACTCTGCCCTAGGCGACCATTCAAAGCCAGGGAGAGAGGCCTTAGTGAGAGCTGTTAACGGATTGGCTAAGGCGCTAAAGTTGCGAATAAAGTGCCTGTAAAAATTTGCAAAGCCCAAAAACCATTGTAACCCCTTGAGCGACGAAGGCCGTGGCCAGTCCAAGACTGCACTCACCTTGGCCGAATCCATGCGTAGATCACCCTTCGTCAACACAAAGCCCAGGAAGGAAACGGTATCAGTGTGAAACACACACTTCTCAGCCTTAACGAATAGTTGATGCTTGAGGAGACGGTCTAGCACCTCCCGAACATGCAGTTGGTGTTGCACCATATCGCGAGAAAAAATTAGGATATCATCTAGGTAAACAAACACCGACACCCCAATCAAGTCTCGCAGCACGTCGTTAACCAGGGCTTGGAAGACTGCCGGAGCATTAGCCAAACCAAAGGGCATGACCAAATACTCATAGTGACCATTGGGTGTATTAAATGCAGTCTTCCACTCGTCTCCTTCTCTAATCCTGACCAGATTGTATGCATTACGTAAGTCAAGTTTAGAAAAGACCTGTGCCCCCTGTAAGCACTCAAAGGCCGTGTCCATGAGAGGTAAAGGATATCGGTTCTTGATGGAAACGTCATTCAATCCCCTATAATCAATGCACGGGCGCTGATCCCCATCTTTTTTGTCAACAAAGAAGAAACCAGCGCCGGCCGGGGATGTGGAAGGACGTGTGCCCGCAAGCAATGCCTCCTCAATGTAGGTGTTCATGGCCAAGGTCTCGGGGCGTGAGAGAGAGAACATTCGCCTGCGAGGCGGGGAGGTACCGGGTAGAAGATTAATGGGACAGTCGTATGATCTATGAGGCGGTAGTGCTTTAGCACGCGTCTTGCTAAAAACGTCCGCCAGGTCCCAATAGATCTCAGGAACCCCTATCAAATCGAGATTAGCGGGTGGAACAGAATCTGCGACACTCCCCACCACCCTGGAGAGAGAAGAAGGAGAAAAAAGAGAAGAGGGGAAGGGAGACAAGGGAGTGGACAAACTCTCGCCGACGACCGACTTCACGTCGACCTCCGTTGAGAGCTTGCCCGTGCTCCAATTAATATTCCGTACACATGAGCGGCACGGTGGTGTAGTGGTTAACGCTGTCGCCTCACAGCAAGAAGGTCCAGGGTTCGATTCCCGCTTGGGGACCTGGGCCCTCATTCATCAACGTGTTCTACGCACAGATCTGTGCTTACCCTGTGCGTACGATCATTTCTAAGCAAAGAGTGGGATTCATCAATTTCAACTTGAACTTGACTTCGTGCTTACATCTACGCACAGTTCAGACCTGGCGTACCTAGCGCCCAGTGGAAGAATATATTATTACAACAAGGAAATGAGCTTCTGTGCATAATAACACTGGCATGTTCTGTACGAACCGTAGTTCATTATAGTTCATTGTAAAATAGCAACAGTAGTGTAATTATGGTCAAAACCCTATAAATAGCATTTGGAATAATAGATCTTTCTCTCAGAATGAATGCAGCATGGTTTATATAGCGTTATCGGAATATACGGGGTGTAGGCTACTGACTGACTGCGCTCCGCGTGGCTTGATTGCTTGATTGATTGAAAAGTTTATTAACAGATTGCAGAATGGGTACAGTACAGTACAGCTCAGTACATACAATTGTTAATTGGGGATGCAGACCAACTTTCGTCCTGTTTACATCAGGGTCCCCCATTTTCAATTCATCATAAATCATAAAGCTCAACTCGTTATTATTTTGCGCACAGACCGCCGAAACACGGGAACGTTTTGATTATATTTAAAAGGCTTTACGTTAAACGAAACAAGTGGAATTTCGAAGCTGTAAGCAGAATAAGTCATATGAATATAGTGTTCTTCCCCCTTTTTACTGTACAAGAAAGAATAGAAAACGCATTGCAATGACACCATGCAGATAGTGGACAGACTATATGATGGGATTCAAGTTCGCGTTTTTGTTGCTCATAGGCATGCTGTCAGAGTATGATATCTTAATCAAACATTCTAGAACATTTGTCGTCACAGATCATGTCCTAATGGAACATAGGCTATGGCATGGATCGTGATATTGTGTGGACTGTTATTATTACTGTACACCGGTACCACCCATTGTGACAACAGCCTTGTGAGTCCCGCACACAAACATGATGGAATTCAAGTTCATGTATTGAAAGGCAGGCTATCATACATGCAGTGAGATTCATTGTTCTTGTATATGCTCTCGTATTATATTGTTTATATAGGCTACCCAATACTGACATCAAAATAGATTGTAGTATGCCTCTAGAAATCATATGCAGCAGGTAGAAAATTGACGGGAGATCCATCGCGATTTGGAATAGAATTGAGGAGAACTTTAATCCGTGGGTATTAATCAAACAACACGGGAAAAGGCAGTCATATTCCAGCGCGGTCTTTATTAGCCGACAACAAAATAGATGCCTCTAAAAATCATATAGCCAATCGAACACAACTAATAAAGGCATTCATATTACAGCACGGTTATAATGACACACAACCAACGCCAAACAGTGGTCAACGAACGGTCTTTATTAGTATTTTGAGCTGTCCAGGCAGAATTGCAGCAATGGTCTTAGGGAGCCGTTGATATCTGACATCACCGTTTACAAGTCCGCCTTTTATTTATCCCATAAATCATAATACGCGATAGTGTCTTCTTGGTTCGACAGCAGTGAACAATCTTCGTGGAGTTTCTCAGAGTCCCGCTCGGGTCAGTCCATTATTTCACATCCCATGGGGGGTGTTTCCTCATTTTCATGACCATATATGGATAATCATGCACGAGCATTGACGGTAGAACAAAGTGGTATTCATCAACACGGAGGAGCATAGAGCCTGCTTACGCACTGTGTGATGAATCCCGACTTCCCTGTGCGTACACTAGTTCTACATTCCGTGCTTACGTGTGGAAATAGAAATGTTCTACGCACACTATTGATGAATGAGGGCCCAGGTTTCCATGATGCCAGTTACCCAGGTGGGGTATCTCCCAGGCCTTTCTGTGTGGAGTTTGCATGTTCTCCCCGTGCTCGCAAGGGTTCCCCCCCGATAAGATAAACCCAATGGAAAAACATGCACAACAATAGATCGCTAACGCTGTGGCGTCCTTGACGAAGACGGACAGGAGCACTTGGATTGGTCCCCTGGCGCGGCTCACGTTGACGCCTGTCTGCTCCCGGCTGCCCTTGGGGGGGAAGGACGACGGGATGGGTTAATCGCAGATACGAATTGCATGCATGCATCGCATGTGTGCCGATTGATGACCTCTCTCTCTGAAGACAACCAGGGATGACCCAACACCATAACAGAATAGGGGGAGACAATAACAAATAATTTAACCCACTCCCACCCCCCACCCGCCACCCGGATGTGCATAGGGACAGTACGTTGTGTGACGCTCCCACTGCCCAGGGGCTGACCGTCCAGGGCGTAGACAGGAATGGGAACCCCCAACTCTTCTACCGGGATTCCCCATTCTCTCACCAACCCCAAGTGAATGAAATTGCCCGCCGCCCCTGAGTCAATGAGAGCCTTCGTTCCCCTAACGTTACCCCCACAGTTAACCGCCACCTCCAGAAATGTACGTGAGTCAGATGGTAGTGCTGGGGTGAGCCCACCTGCTGGCGCCCTCTCGAGGCCCGGCGGAGCACCTCCCCTTCCCGACTGGCGCCGAGTTGAGCCAGCCTGTTCCCGACAGCTGCCGAAACGATGACCGGTGCGGCCGCACCGGAAGCAGCGTCGCTCCTCGATGAAGCGCCGCCGCTCGTCGTCTGAGAGCGACAGCGCCCCAAGCTGCATGGATTCATCACCCAGTGGCCCACTCGTGTAATGCGGGAAGATGTCAACAACGGGAGGAGAAAGGACACGTACCTGGGTAGTATCTTCACGCTCCCTCTCTCTCTCCCGATGTCGGTTGTCCATCCGTATGGCGGTGTTGATGAGCGTTTCCAGCTGCTCAGGGATCTCACACACGGAGAACTCGTCTCGCATCCGTGCGGAGAGTCCCTTGAGAAATAGGACCACACAAGGAATTTCCGGCCAAGCCGCCTCCCAAGCCACGATCCGAAATTCGATGGCGTATTCTGAGACCGTGCGGGAGCCCTGCCGGCAAGCGAGAAGCCGCCCACCGGCCTCGAAGACCGAGAGTACTCGGGAAGTGTCGAATACCGTTCTCAACTCCCTGGTGAAGTCGTCCACACAGTCGCAGAGAGGCGAACCGCTCTCTAATTCGGCCGTAGCCCAGGAGAGTGCTTGACCGGTGAGGAGGGTGATAATATATGCGACTTGTGCTCTGGAAGAGGGAAATGAGCGTGGCTGCAGCTGGAACACGAGTGAGCACTGGGTGATGAACTCCCTGCATCCCTCCGGTGCTCCCGCGTAGCGGCCTGGTGCGGGTAGCCGTGGCTCCTGGTTCCGATCCTGGTGCCCAAGAGCTCCCCGACTCTCCTCGGTGTTGAACGTGGTGTTGAACGCCGCCTCTCCTGCCGCCGTCTCACCCACCGTCGTCCTTACCCCCGCCACCTCGACTTGTGCCTGCCGGGCTGTGCTGGGCGCCGACTGCGCCGTCTCCTGCGACGCGCTGACGATCCCGCCCAGCCGAACCAACTCGGCGCTGACCAGATGTTGGTGTTCCTCCTTGCGCTCCTGTGCACTCTTCTGTGCCTGGAGCATCTCCATGATTGCCTCCATGGAACTCTGATGGTCAGGTCTTCTGTCAGGATGGAGGTAGGTGAGTTCCAATTGTTGTAGGCAATCACAGAGACGGAGAAGGTATACTCTTGAACAGATTCGACTTTAATAGTAAAGAACACAAAGAGTAATACTAGGATATTATGCCAAGGCAAGGGAACGAGAGAATTAGATAATGGAGCTTAGTGGTGGTCCAGAACAGGAACCGCCCGCGTTATCTCCGAACGCCTAAAGTGAAGACCTGACAAATGACAAGCAGAGGAAAGGAATGTTATATAGCCACCAAATACCAACATTCCACACACACCCCCGTGACAGCCAATCAGAAGCCAACCCCTAATTGACAGCACTAAATGACAGGGAAAACAAGTGACAGTAAACAAGTGACAGATGACAGAGAAGGTGGGAGGTTCCCGACCGTAGTCAATAACCAGAATCGTAACAAATAACACCATGCTATACCAGACATGAAAAACTGCCACTGAGCTCGTTCAGCATCTTCTTGAGATCACGTGTACAAAAATATAAGCAAATAAATATAGGTAAGATGATTAAACAGAAGGTTTTGTAGATACAGTACTGAATTCTGCCATCCGGACACATGCAATTTGAAATATTATTATAGAATATAGAATATCAGGCCTATAAATTATCTTATTATAGCCAAGTTGCACATCTATGTATCTGGCCAAATCTACTCTTTCCAATGGCAGAGTTAAATTTCGATTTCGTATCACCAGGCGTGCAGCAAGAACCGTGAATGAAATCTACTGTAAGTACAGTTCCTTTCTTATAATGGATATGGCTCCGCCATTTTGAATCGGTTTGCAACACGGTGTCATGGTTCAAGGTAGGAATGTTGAGTCCAATAGTAGAAAGGAAGAAGGAGGCGGAGATGGTGTTGCTCTTCTCAAAATATGTGTTCTTTTATTATCAGAAACACTAGAGCAAGATAATAGAACGAGAAAGCATAATGTAGCCAGGCTACAACTGAGAGATAATTTAGCATAGCGAAACCCGTACACAAGACGGAGAAATAGTTATAACAATAATACAATAATAACAAAACCGGGCGGTCAGGTGGCGTAGCGGAGATTGCGTTCGTCACCAAACGCCGGAGACGCTGGATTCGCCTGTTCGAAACCAGCTCACAGCTCCGGTGTTGTCACCAGCTTGGCTGGCCGTTCACACTAATACAATTGGCAGTATTAGAGGGTGGGAAAAGCTGGCGGGGTGGGTCCGGGTCGTTGTAAACAGCGACTCCTACAGTTCGGTCGGGGCGCCTGCTCAGCGCGGATAGGATCTAAGGGGGGTAGTGTGATCCTTCCACACGTTACACCCTCTCAATGAGAGTCCGCGTTGCCAGGTGAAAAGAAGCGGTTGATTGGCTAGACGTGTGTCGGAGGAAGCACGTGATAGCCTCCACTCTCCCAGACCGACTGTGGGGGGTAAGTGCGCAGCGACCAGGAAGGGGATTGGGAATTGGCATAACGACTAACATTGGGATGGGAGAAAAATCGGAGGAAAAAGGAGGGGAAAAAAATATCAATAATAATAATAATAATAACAAAACCGGACCAGATGTCCCACTTCTGTCCGTGGCCAACTGCTCGCAGTACTTCTGTTGAAGATCCGACAACAGACAGGAGAACAAAGGATTGCTATAGAGGCAAAATACCCAGCAAACCACATGCAGTAATTAGTGACAACAAATCACAGGTGACAATCAATCAGAGCTAATTGCAGAGAACAGGGTGAAGTACTCCAGAATGGCAGTAGGGTTTCCACTCCTGAGAGAGGATAGAAACCCCAAACGTTACACACGGATTCTTGCTAAACGTTCACAGAAGGTAGACACACTAACTGCACTCCAATCTATGCCAATAACATTCAGTTTTGTGGTAGATAATCCTGAGAAATAAAAGAAATTCATCCACAAGTAATTTGCTGTACAGTAGCTGGTTTGAGCTGGGTAGGGTAGTTTTTCAAAATTCCGACACTCATTGAAAGCCCTGTCTTTCCTTCATCATAATGACTACAACAAGAGGGCCGCTCGGATTTATTTCCGGTCGAAATTTGCTAGATATTGAATACAATTCCTAAACTGATATTTCATTAACCCATTGAAACATTTGTGTGTATATGCCAGCTATATAATGCATTATTAGCAGGCGTTTTAGGTCTAAATAACTTGAACCTATTGGTAAACAAACGTATTGTTGAAAATGTACACTATGAGGACAGGATTTTGACAGGATTAGGGTGTTTACTATTGGCTACATTTGGAAAAACTACAATAAAAATACAGTCTGTAGATATGGATTTATGACGTGATGTCATCTGCGGTCCGCCGGCGGACCGCTTGGGCTAAAGAGGTTAAAGGAAAGGAGAGGAAAGGAAATTAAAGGGGATGAAAGGAAAGGAAAGGAGAGAGAGAGGAAAGGAGAGGGTACAAGGAGAGAGGTGAAGAGAAAGGATGAAAAGAGAATGAAAAGATAAATTACAAGAAGAAGAAGAGAAGAGATGAAAAAGCGAGGCGAGGAGAAACCCTGTGGTGATGTGGTGATGAATGAAAGTCACCTTGTGGAGGTATCCACTCATTAGACAGGGAGGGATGGAACATGCTAGCCTTTGCCCTCCCGTCTCAAAGAGACCTCTGTTCTTTTTGACCCCATGAAATTAATGGGCCACCAGGGCACTGAAAAGTATTGTTAAGTTGCTTTGAAACTCTGCTGTCACATGTAGTTGATTGATTTACAAAAGCGTAACAACATGTGTACTGGACTTGACAGTGATATACTGCTACGATACAGAGGCTTTACTGGGACAAATAGTTAATATCATATCATAATACAAAGTCCCTGTTATTAGGATTACAGCAAGTCCGAAGAATAGGCAGGGACCGTCGTAGTCTTTGTCAACACTTAGCTATGTACCTTTACATTTAGCCAATTTCAATTTGAATGAATGAATGAATGAATGAATAGTTTATTGTTTACAACAAATCAAAAACACACTTGTGTGAACTTACAAAAAGAAAAATCACAAATGTACATATTCAAAGTAAGATCACACACAAAATCGAAACTCAGTGGCCGATAAAAGAAATAGGCTGACAATTCTTAAAAACTAAATATATTTTAATATAAAAAAAATAAACTTAAAATGTGCTGCAAGATATTTTTTTTGAAAAAACAAATGTTTGATGTTTTGCTCAAAACTGTACTCCTGAATTATTAAATTACACAAGTACACAACTTCAACCCATCACTAAGGCTATTCCATAGTTTAAATCCCAAAATTGAAACACATCTAGCTTTTACATTAGTTCTTACTTTTTTTTACATGTTTTAAGAATACATAACCCTCTTAAATTATACTTTCAACCGTATTCTTTGTCAACAGCGTGAACCCTCATTATAATCTGACAGTGACTTCTAGGCGTGAACCCAGAAGTGAATGAGAAACGCTCCCCCATCCCTCAACAACGATCTCCAACCTACCAAAGTTAGCCCATGTTACCCCACTTCTTAGAGAGTTGCACTGGCTTCCCATTGCCACAGAAATCCGCTTCCAGGTCCTTGACCTGGCATACCGTGCAGCGAGTGGAGCGGCTCCCTCCTACCTCTGGTCAATGGTCTCTAACTACACACCCTCAAGACCCCTACGCTCTACATCTTCTGGCCGCCAGAGGGGGGGGGGGGGCTATTCCCAATCCTTGCTTCACAATGGTGGAACGAACTTCCCACCACAGTTAGGACAGCCGAAACACGCCCAATTCTCCGCTGTCGACTAAAAACACACTTCTTCAATCAATATCTGAAATGAAAAAAAAGAAATACAAAAGAAATAAAGATATAACGTTTGTACTGTATTTACATTATAATCTGACAGATGACAGTGACTTCTAGGCATGGACCCAGAAGTGAATGAGAGATGCTCCCCTGTCAACGAATACCGTTGATGTGCCCTAAAAAACGCTCCGGTGGAGCTTCTTCCCCCAGGCCATCAGAACACTGAACACTGATCCCTCCACACACAGGCACACATGAAGACACATGAAGACACATGAACACACATGAACACACACACACACACACACATACACACACACACACACACACACACACACACACACACACACACACACACACACACACACACACACACACACACACACACACCAGACATCATGCACTCTCTCACACACAAACACACTACAGGTCACTTTAAACACAAAAGAAAAGGTCACAAAAAATAACTATGTTTTTGTATAGTATAGTTAGTATAGCTAGGATAGTTTAGTATACATAGTATAACTATATATTGTATAGGATATTGTATAGTAGTGTATATATCACCCATTACCTTTTAATTCGTAAGCTTAGCATTGTATTGTATTTTATCTTAGTACTTTTTATCATGTCTATTTTATTATCTATTCTATTTTATTCGATTATTATTGTATTTTTTGCACAATCAAGGCAGGCATGGCCACTGTCGCGTTCGTTGTATTGGCCTTGAAGGATGATAGGAGAGGGTTTAGCAATCAGAGATTTATTACAGAGTGAATATTCAATATTACAGAGTATACACATCAAACAGCTGTGAGTGGGTTCTACTTAGCTCGGGGCTCAGCAGGAGTATGTGTCGCTTGGTCCATCACATTGATTTATTATTATTTTATTTTTTTAGATATGTTTTTTTCAGCATTTTACAGCTTTATTGTGGATAGGGCAGGCAGAGAGGAAAGTTGGGTGAAGTTCAAGTTTCAAGTTTCAAGTTTCTTTAATAGTTGTCATACAGAAGTACAGAATACTTTTGTACAAAATGCTTCTTACTGTTGCGCTCCAGAGACTGTGCATGACAAGATAAGTATGAAATAAAAACATAGTAAAAATTAGAAGAAAAAAAAGAGGTCACAGTGTTCAGTTTAGACATATGTACAATGTTCGTAGACGTAGTTACCATACAATATACAATACTGTGCAGTGTACTAATATACAATACTATATAGTGCAAGGCATAAATGGACGAGGTGCAGTTTAGGTACAATTCACAGTAGGTGTACGAGTTGTAGTGCAAATCCTTTATCAATAAATATAAAGTGTAAGTGTGTTTGTGTGATCTAAGTGTGGAGAGTGGGTGCTGCAGTGTGTTGTTTGTTTGAGTGAGTGTGTGTGTGCGTGTGGGTGTGTGTGCTGTGTGCATTTGATGGTTGTTGCATAGTGATTATTGTTCGTTTAGCGATTATTGTTCGTTTAGCAGCCTGATGGCCTGGGGATAGAAGCTCCTTCTGAGTCTTTCTGTGCTCGCCATAAGACTCCGGTATCGCTTGCCTGACGGCAGCAGTTCAAAGAGGCAGTTGTTCGGGTGGCTCGAGTCCTTAATAATTCTCTTAGCCTTCCCCTTGCACCGCTTGTTGTAAATGTTCTGGAGGGTGGGAAGCCCCCCTCTAATTGAAGAGATGGGGAGGACATGCAGCATAGGTCCTGGGCCGGATTAAAACCCAGGACGCTGCGATTACACTACGAGCGCAGCTACGTGGTGTGCCACGGTGGCGCCCCCATCACATAGACTTTTATACACTTCTGGTTGGCGTGTTGGAGTGAATGAGGTGGCTCTTACCGACTATACATGGTGACAGTTAAAATAGCGAGGATCTAGAATTACAGTCTGTCTCCTGGTGGTTTTGGTGACACAGGCTGGGGTCATGGTCACATAGAGGCCTTTGATTGTTTTAATACAATATAATAACACACTTTAATGGTACACACATTTGTAGATATTTGTCTATGCATTCTTACAATCGATAAATGGATTGATTCATAGATATTATGCATATTACAGATCCTGTCATTAACTCCTCTGGTCAGCCAAAAACCGTCAGTCCTTTGGTCTGTGGGCTTGTGACTCTTAGCAACAGATGCCACTGGCCTTCTGGTCACAAATAGATCTTGACCACTAGCTACAGACACAGGCTGAGATTTACATGAAGACATGATAATGAATGGACATAGATAAATGTATCTAGGGACATGAATAAATGGATCTAGGCCCAGACCACCTTCATTTCACTATATGTCTTGTGTGTGTATGTATGTGACGATTAAACCTCTTGAATGAATGCATGAATGAATGAATGAATGAATGAATGAATGAATGAATGAATGAATGAATGAATGAATGAATGAATGAATGAATGAAAACTTTATTTAACAGATTGCAGAATGGGTACAATACAGTACGGCTCAATACACACAATTGTTAAGGGGATGCAGACCAGAGAAAGACGTTTGTCTTGTTTACATCAGGGTCCCCCATTTTCAATTCATAGTGACATTCATGACATACACAACATACATGACATTTATGGCATAGGGACATACATGACATACAGGTATTTAGTACTGTTACATTTGTGACATATACGATATTCAAATATACAGTACTGTTACCCATAGATCCTGACAGAGTATATACATATGATGGGGAGGGGACTGTACATTAGGAGGGGGTGGGTGGGTGGGAGAGAAATATGCATACGGTGGGGAGAGAATATATACATACGGTGGGGAGGAGACTGTACATTAGGAGGGGGTGGGTGGGAGAGAAATATACATACGGTGGGGAGAGAATATATACATGCGGTGGGGAGGAGACTGTCTATTAGGAGGGGGTGGGGTGGTGGGGTTTGGACATTTACGGTGGCCAGTTTCAAATTGCAGCCTCCCGTAGTTGCTCTTTAAGAGCGGTTTTGAATGTGGGTAGGGATTCACATTCCTTTACAGCTTTGGGTAGAGCGTTCCACATTGATGTGGTATAATTGCGAAACGTGTTTAGTCCCTTGTTTGAGCCGAATCTGGGTTTAACATGATTTGTTGAGCTTCCTCTGGTGTCGTGGTATTCACTGACCTTTGGGAAGTATTTTGACATGTACATGGGTACCTTAGTCGTATAGTGTATCTTGTAGACCAGGCCCATTGTAAGTTGCTGTACTCTGTCGTCTACTTGGTACCATGAGGTGCAAGCATAGTCGTAGTACCCTTGAATGAGTGCTCCTGCCAGAGTCTTCAGGGTATTCTTGTTTACCGGAGAGGAGATCCGGTACAAGAATCTAGTTCGTTGATTGACTTTTTTTATTACCTTGGATACCATTTTGTCACAGGAAAGATTTGCCTCTAGGATGGAACCTAGGTATGTAATTTCATCTTTCCTTGTGACAATATTGTCACCCACTGTAACTGAGAAGCCGTCGGTCTTGCTGAGTTTGTTATTTGATCCGAAGAGAATGGACTCTGTTTTACCCAGGTGTAATGATAGTTTGTTATCAGCGAGCCAGGTGCAGATTCTGCCGAGTTCAGAGCTGAGGGTTTTTTTCAACCTGTAACTTGTTCTTGTCAGAGACCAGCAGGGCTGAGTCGTCCGCGAACAAGAACAAGTTGCAGTCACAAGCTGACGACATGTCATTTGCATAAATTAGGAACAGTAGCGGTCCTAGTATGCTTCCTGGTGGAACACCACAGCTCACTGTGAGGGGGGGGGATAGAGTATCGTTTACCTCCACCATCTGTTCTCTCCCCTCCAGGTAGGATTGCATCCAGCTCACTGATAAACTATCAAAACCAATTGCTTTTAGCTTGTCAATCAGAATGGAGTGATTGACAGTGTCGAAGGCCTTTTGTAGGTCCAGCATGACCAATGCCGCAGTATTTGCCCGCGTCCACCTCTTGTTTGATGTGGTCGTTCAAATAGAGAAGGCATGTGTCAGTGGAGTGGGATGTTCTGAAGCCAGATTGGAATTCGTAGATTAGATTTTTTTCCGCCAGGTACTTTTCTACCGGTTTGTAGACTATTTTCTCCATGACTTTCGAGATGGAGGTAAGAATAGAAACAGGGCAGTAGTTGCCTGGGTCTAATTTGCTGCCATTTATGTGCAGAGGGGTCACTCTCGCAATTTTGAAGTCCTTGGGGACGTGTCCCTGTTTTATGGAGAGGTTTATTATGTGTATGATGACTGGGGTGATGGTGGCTGCTGAGTCTCTGAGGAATTTGGAGGGGATGTTGTCATGGCCAGTGGCCTTGTTAGGTTGGAGGGCGCTCAGTTTTTTGAGTACCTCATTGGTTGTTACCATTTCTAGTTTGAAGTCGTCTTTGCGGACCCCTAGGTTTTTGTAGTATGCTACTATGTGTTCTACCCCATAATGCCCTGAGTGGGAGGGTAGTTTGTTTACCAGTGTTGTGGCTATGTTTGTGAAGAAGATGTTTAAGTAATTGGCTACATCCAGCTTGTCTGTGATGAGCGTGTTGTCCGTCTTTATGTTTATGTTTGAGAATCTGGTTTTAAGTTTTTTACTGCAGTCTAGTTGATTATTGAGTAATTTCAAAAGTTCACATGGTTTGTTTTTGTTTTCCTCAGTTTTGTCATTGATGAAATTTTCTTTTTTGCGGTTTTGATCATGGTGTTTAAGTTATTTCTTAGTCTGTTTCTTTGAATTTTTTGTTCAACCATGTGGGCTTGGAGTTCACTGTTTGAGCTTTTGGAAAGCTTTGTCTGACTTTTATGAAGTTCAGAGCATTTTTTGTCTCTGGTTTTCATAGCGGCCAGTATTTCAGTGTGCATCCAAGGCTCAGCGCGATTTTTAACCCTGGTGGTTCTTAGGGGTGCCATGTTGTTGAGTATTGTTGTGAATTTGGTTTTGAATCTTGACAGTGGAGAGCTGCAGCTGAACTGCGAAGCTCCCAGGTGTGTCTACGTAACGTGGTGCTGCTGAGGAGGAGAAGAAGAAGAAAAGACACGCTCAGCAAATCTTCTCAAGGTAAATAAAGGTTCAAAAGAATTTGCAGCATTGCAGCGCTTTCCTTTCATTATCTCACTCCGCTGAATTAAATAGAAAGGTTAACATTTCCGTCTCCCGCACGCTCTCACCCCGTGTTACAGACCTTGGTAAAACATCCCATCGACTGCCGGGGAACCGTTTACTCTTTAGTACCTGCAGGGTCTCGGCGAGGTGGAGTATCGATCCCGTTGCCCTCACAGACTCCACCCCCCCCACCCCCTAGCGTGCCCGGCGGCCTTCATTTAAACGACCTCTACAAAGCATCTACATCTAATCTTAATTAGATATTGAAGTCCGTTAATTAAAACATTATCTCCGGCGAAACACAGTCGGACAGTTTGATGAGTTAATCAATGAGGATGGAGAGAGTGGACGCCGGGAGCGACGGGTACAGATGCAAAGGAAGCGAGGAAAACAAAACACACTCTCTGGGTTTCAAGCGTGTCAAATGGGTTAGGGTTAGAGGTCAAATGACGCCGTGAAAAGGATTTGTCGGTTTCGCCGATATCTTTTCTGTAAACAATAAAATCGTGTCAAACATGTTGAAGTGTATAATAAGAGATACAATAAGATAAGATATTCCTTTATTGATCCCCTTGGGGAGATTTGGGCGTCATGGGGGAGGGGGGAGGGGAGGTACAGGTATGGGCAGGGAAATAGTAGAAAGACATAAATAGGCTATAGGTAAAACAATTGGATCTGAATATAAAAAAAATTATATCTTTTTTTATAAACTGTAAACAATATAATTAACTCTGAATACAAGAATATGAGAAAGTAAACAGTGTAATCAAAGGTGCTGTAATATTATAATCGTTGCACGGGTGGGTTCGGAGGAAAGAGATGACACACCAATCGTAAGAATCATACTGTGTGAGTAGAGTGGTGGATATACTAAAGCAAGTTTGTGACCGGAAGGTCGCCGGTTCAATCCCCCGGACCGGCAGGACAAATCTGGGTGGAGAAGTGAATCAATATCTCTCTCCTATCCCTCAATACCAACCGCTGAAGTGCCTTTGAGCAAGGCACTTAACCCCCAACTGCTCCAGTGGAGTTGTTCAGTGGCCAACAGTGATTGTACTGTTCGGCTCACCGGGTGTGAATGGAACTTTATACAATGGCATGCAAATTCCTTGATTCTGATTGGCTGAAACGCTTGTTTCAGACGTTGTTATTTCTCATAACACACTCCACGTGATCCCAGAACCCGCCCACAACCGAATTACTTTGTTTCTGAATCACTCCGCCGTTCATTCTTTTACTGAATGAAACCAAGATGGCGGACAATAATCTTTATGAATGGATGTATTGATTCAGTCATAACGACTCATTCAAAATAGATAGATTTACCTGGAATATGTTAGTTGTTTACACAATGTTGGATTATGTAATTGGTTTGTCATGACTCATTGTAAAACTAAATATAAATCGCGGGGGAGTGGCCACTGGCAGTTGCAGAATCCGACTCCTCTCGGGTGAACGCGCAGACACTCTATCAGCCTACCCAGCATGTAATAGAACTCAACTCGTTATTATTGGCGCATAGATTGCAGAAATACGGGAACATTTTGATTATATTTAAAAGGCTTTGACATTGTAAAACGAAATAAGTGAAGTTTCGCAGCTGTAAGCAGAATACAAGTCATAGGAACACCCACGATATAGTGTTCTTCCCCCTTCCTACTGTATAAGAAAGAATTAAAAACGCATTGCAATGAGAACAGAGGTTATTTGTTTCGCGTGATTTAAAAAACACTGTATTAAAATAACCAATATAAGGATCCACGCAAGCTTTCTACTGTGGGTACATCTTGGCGTCCCGCAACTATTCCCCAATCACTTCTATCACCGAAAATGCTTGGAAAAGGAAAGCCGACGGTTGTTATTTCGTATATAATACACTCCACGTGACCCCAGAACCTCAATGTAAATAAACCATAATCACTCTACAAAAACAGTACTGTATTTGTAAATCTGGTATGTCATAAATGTATAGATGTAGCAGTACTGTCTATCTGTATGTCATGTATGTCATATATGTTATGATGCATTGAAAATGGGGGACCCTGATGTAAACAAGATGAAAGTCTTTCTCTGGTCTGCATCCCTTTAACAATTGTGTGTATTGAGCTGTACTGTATTGTACCCATTCTGCAATCTGGTAATAAAATGTTCAATCAGTCAATCAATCATTCCAATAACAACCGCTAACTTCACTGTTAGATGGCATGCGTTGAAGCAACCTATGTATAGATGTAGCACTGTCTATCTGTAATAAAAAAGATAAAATCATATATTTTTATTTCATTTTTGGATGAAAGGCACAGGTACAGGCATACAATGCACATAAAACATAATTTAAATTCTTTGCCAACTACAAGCATTGGCTTGCCCCTTGCCGCATTTAAAAAAAATCCTACCACCAAACCCCTGCACCAACCACCGTTGACAAAAAAAATAAAAATAAAAATAAATTATAATAATAATAATCCCCCCCAACCCACCCCGTCATAGGCCAAATTTTTTTAGCAAAGATTTCAACAAAGACCAAAAAGATATATGTTAGATGGCATGCTTTGAAGCAACCTATGTATAGATGTAGCACTGTATATCTGTAATAAAATGTTCAATCAATCAATCAATCATTCCAATAACAACCGCTAACTTCACTGTTAGATGGCATGCTTTGAAGCAACCTATGTATAGATGTAGCACTGTCTATCTGTAATCAAATGTTCAATCAATCAATCATTCCAATAACAACCGCTAACTTCACTGTTAGATGGCATGCTTTGAAGCAACCTATGTATAGATGTAGCACTGTCTATCTGTAATAAAATGTTCAATCAATCAATCATTCCAATAACAACCGCTAACTTCACTGTTAGATGGCATGCTTTGAAGCAACCTATGTATAGATGTAGCACTGTCTATCTGTAATAACATTTTCAATCAATCAATCCAATAACAACCGCTAACGATAGGTTATGTATATAACCTAGTTATATGAGTACTGGCTGAGCGTCCCGCTCTATAAGCCTATCGAGATACCCCTTATCTCCTGTACCTATTGTACTCCATCATGAAAACAACTTGTACACCCACACCTGACCGGGTCCCGCCTCTCTTTTTTTTTTCATACAGTCAACATATTCTTAAATAATAGCACTGCCCGAGGCTGGGCATGATACAGTCAACATATAGCAAGAGAGAGAGCGAGAGAGCTCCCGTTCTACAGTCAATATACAGTGTTATCGCTGCACAGACCCGGAAATGCCCCTGACCCTCCACCAGAGCAAGGCCAGAGAGATAGAGACACATTGGAAAGAAACAACCCAAAACCAGAGCAAATTGAAATGCTATTTGGCCCTAAACAGAGGGTACACAGTGGCAGAATACCTGAGCACTGTGACTGACCCAATACTAAGAAGATCCTTGACTAGGTACAGACTCAGCGAGCACAGCCTAGCCATCGAGAAAGGCCGCCATAGGCAGACCTGGCTCCCAAGCGAAGACAGACCCACTGCACACAAGATGAGGTGGACACCGAGCTCCACTTCTTAACAACCTGCCCACTATACCAAGACATACTTCCCACAAATTGCAAACACCCAAAGAGACTTTGAAAACATCGACAATAACTCAAAACTCCCATACCTACTGAGAGAAATACAAGAATGTGAAATAAAGCCCATTTGAATTGAAGAGAGAGAGATAGATAGAGCATGTCTATGTGTGTTAGATAGAGAGAGAGCATGTCTGTTTGTGTGTGTGTTAGAGAAAGAGCATGTATATGTGTGTTAGAAAGAGAGAGAAATATATAGAAAGAGCATGTCATTTTGTGTTAGAGAGAGATATAGAGCATGTCTGTGTGTGTTAGAAAGAGAGAGAGAGAACATGTGTGTTTGTGTGTTAGAGAGAGAGAGCATGTCTGTGTGTGTGTTAGAGAGAGAGCATGTATGAGAGATAAGCAAAGATGAGCCCCTAAAGGATATTCAACTTTTAATGGAAGAACAAAACAGAAGGAAAAGATAACTTCACAAAGGCAACATGAATATACATAGATCCAAAAGGACAAAGATCAACACTTAAATCCAAAGAGAAGAGGGTCTATACCAGAGAAAACAAAGTAGCAAGGAGCCAATGGCCGACATCAGCTAAATAGGCTAACTGCAAATAGAGTAGCCAGGTACTGACACCAGGCCACACACCGTTAGCTACTACAACAGCTAGCCGGCCCGTTTGGCTCAATATAACGTTAGCTACGTTAGCTAGCCGGCCCGCTTTGGCTCAATATAACATTAGCTACAACAGCTAGCCGGCCCGTTTGGCTCCCGAGAGAGAGAGAGAGAGAGAGAGAGAGAGAGATATCCACGGCGGGAATAGAATAGAGTGCATTAAAAACTCACCAAACGTCCAAGAGGATGGAGACAACCGCGTGGAGTTGACGAAGTTCATCTGCCGAATGACCGTCCTCTTCATCTTGGCATAACAATGCTGCACGCGCTCTCTCTAGGTTAGCTAACGCTAGTTAGCCTTTAGCTAAGCTAGCTACTAGCCGACATCATCATGGCTATCCCGACTGAACCACACGTTAGCACTCGATATTATAACGTAGCTAAAGCTAACTAGCTGTCCCTGCCTTTAGCTAAGCCGACATGGCTAGCCTGACTGAACTGTCTAACATGCAACAACTTTCATCTTCAGTCCATCTGCCGAATGACCGTCCTCTTCGTCTTGGCTGGCATAACTAAGCATAACCTCCAAAGCTGCACGCGCAAAATAGTCAAACGCAGCTGACGCACGCCGGCGTACACATGATGTAACCCCTCCCTTCGTTGCTGCAGAGCCCCAGAGCTCCAATAGTGAGTATGTCTGCTGCAGAGCCGCAGAGCCAGGAACAAGTCAGACACATTCTACAAACGTGAAATATATAAGCATATAAGCAAAACTAGATTTTAGGTCTGTGATGAAAAAGGGCCTCGTGGGAAGGGGGGCCTCGCAAAAAATAAAAATAAAAATAAAAAATAATAATAAAAAAAATAATAAATAAAAGATTTATTTTTTTATTTTTTTTTGTGCGAGGCCCCCCTTCCCGCGAGGCCCTGTGCGACCGCACTGCTCGCACACCCCCTGAGGCGGCCCTGCCTGTACCCACATTCACCCTGCCGGGGATGTGGGGAGCCCTCAGGCCGCGCAGATGGAGGACGCCCATAGCCAGCCGCCCGCCGCCTGGTGCAGACAGGGGGAGCGTACTCCTCCCTGTCTGTCGATATACGACACTGACGTCGTATTGTCCATCCTGATCAACCCCGTTTGAGGACCAGAAGGACCGCTTTCAATACCAACACATTGAACGTAGCGCAGACCGGGCAGCATGGTTTGCCAGCTGCCCCCTACTGCGTTGGCCCGACGCATCACCAGCGAGGGAGGCGTCGGTGAAAAACGTGACGTGAGACAGCGCCGTAACCGTCCTAGGACAGAACCTCCCAAGCGTGTTGACAACACGCTCTGAGAGGGATGCCCATAGCCCTCCAACCGTTGACTGGGAAGAGGACTACTCTACTTCCAGTCTACAGCAAACCCCAGGCTGGTAGGGACCTGCCTGGTACGAGACCTGACGATCCACCTTGACCGCGAAGGACCAGAACGTCGTCAGGGCAGAATACACTCCGTAACCCCTGACGACGCAGAGGCCCCAGTGCGGCCTCCACGCACTTGGTGAAGATGCGGGAAGCCAGAGAAAACCGAACGGCAGCCTCTGGTACTCATACGCTAACCCTGCAAAGGAAGCGTAGGTAAGCCCTAGGATGGAAGATCGGAGATGCGCATACGCATCCTACAGGTCTATAGAGGAGAACCAGACCCCCACCTGACAGTGTTCAACAGGTAGGAGACGATCCAAAAAATGCTGAACCTTCCCATGGGACAGGTCCAGCCTGGGTCTGACACCCCCCCTCCCGATTTCTCAGGCACCAGAGAACACCGGGAGGAGAACGCCACGACGATGGCTTGCTTCGTCCACAGAGATTGGATCTCGTTGACCAGAGCTGTCACTGCTGGAGACCCTGACAATAGGGTCTGTACCAAACCCGAAAACGGGTGGGGTTGTGTAAACACAAGTCCCCGCCTCAGCGTTCTCTCCATCCACCTCGACATATGGTACTGCTGTAGTCATATGTGATGACACTCCCAACGCACCCGCCGCCATGTGGCGCAGGTCCGCCAGGAACTGTAGATAGTTGGCCCGGTCCCACCCGCTGTGCGTAGCCAACCCTGGAACCGTGCGAGCAGAGCGTTCCGTGTCGGGACATCTGACCCTGACACTACCCACGAGGCAATCGCACCCAAGGGGGGACCCCGACAGAAAGGGCCGGTTTGATACGGGGGGCTTTCTAGGTGAAAAAAGCCCCCCCACTGAACACCCCTCCAGAACATGCTGAGGAGTTGTTCTGCAGCCGGACATGCAAGGTGTGAGGACCCCATGGGTTCCTACACACCGTAGCCCTGCAGTGATATTACTACCACCCAAATCACGCGTGCCTGCGAGACCACTGCCAATCTTTCAGGAGTGGGAGGCACCAACATGATACCTGGCATGGCGAAGGCGAGGCCGGGGAAGCCCGCACTGTGTGCCTCAAAAGGTTTCGAGCCCCCCTGCTGACAACACTTATAGTTGACAGACGTAACACCAGGCTCAACCAACACAGCTTATGGTGTGGGAGCCGCTTGACAGCACAACATTCTCACGGACAGACCCAGGCTCAGCCATCAACTGGGTGTCAGCCCCTGTCCCCATGAGAAGCGAAAAGTGGGGCCGCCCGCACTTCAACGAAGGCACGCGGCCCGCAGCCAAAGGAAACAATCAGAGCCCACTTTTTCCGCTGGTGTTGGGGGAGGGAATGATCGGAGAGCGGGCTGCTCGCGGCAGGACGGTGACGGCTTGTTGTTCAAGCCGAACCCATCCAACATGGCCGATCCCTCGGCCGCCAAGGCTGTCGGCCTTGTGGACACCTGTCGATTCAACGCCCAGGATACCTCTGGCGGGGGAAAACATGGCCGCCTGTCGAGGGCCTCGTCAAGACGAGGCCGTGCTCTCTCTTCTTCTGGCTGCGCGGTGTGAGGCGGTGTGGGGCCTAGGACAATACCGCCCGCGCTCCAGCAGAAGACCAAAATCCCCTGCGGAGAGGGGAACCCTGAGCGGTTATAGCTTGCGGCTAGGTCAAAGCTAATAACGTCAACAACCTCGCGCGATGTGTCGACGTCGGCTGGCCCTCAAGGCCCCGCCACCAGACACCATTTTTTTTATAGAAAAAACAGCAATTCGAACACAGTTCTAATCGCTGCCAATTCCATACCGTGGCGGTACAGGCTTTAGCAGCCCACCAGCCACTCGCCAGGCCGACCCACCCATGGCGTCGGCCGGGCAGGGCACTGTTTCAATATGTCAAAAACACAGGACTGATGTTAACACGGAGCACCATTGGTGGTTGCAAACAGCAACCTCCACTGTGGTGTGCACCATGAAGGGGTTAAATGAATAAAAGAACTAAACCACAAAATACTGTAGAATGAGCAAGCCCATATACACAACGTTAAGGGGATGCGGACCAGAGCGAACTAGTCCCGCATTCATTCAAAATATTCACAACAGCACACCAGCCCTAGCTTAGCCCATTTACCAAAAAAGGTAAACAAAGCCCCCCCCCGCATACTCCCCCAATAGACACCAATTGACCGTCAGCATGAAATGGTTGAGAGGAGAGAAAGCTGTAGGATAGACAGACCTTCTCATAGCAGAGTGACAGAACAAAACAGTAGCTCACTACACTACTATAGCCTAGCGTGAGGCGATGTGGAACCCAGATCAACAACCGCCTGCGCACAAACACGCAACATGTTTACAATGTCAGCTGGACCCATAGCCCCACTACCCGACGCCAATGTGGATAGGAACTAGCCAGCTGAGCCATAACACTGGCCGCCGTTAAGTCCCATCCTGCAGTAGTATAGCTCTACTGCTACACCGCAGAGCTCAAGCATCGGCTCCCAGATGGGGACACCGTTCAACAGACCCCGCCGGAACACAGAGGTACGTTACCTGGCTAGGCTACCTAGCCACGGCCTACCCTGTTGTCAACCCATTTACCCGTAAAAAGGTAAATAGGACTCAGCAAAACCCCCACAACAGCTACCGACTGACCTTCATTGATGAACCGGGCAAGAGGAGGGAGAAGTGACAACATCTCACGGCGGAGACATTAGAACAGCGTAGCAGTAGTGTTAGCATGTAGCATTAGTATTAGCATGTAGCATTAGCATTAGTTGTTTAACAGCACGCTTTCAGGACCGTTTGGAACAGTGAACGTTCACCAAACCATCCCGCCCCTGGCGCCGACACACGGGATACCTCTGGCGGGGGAAAACATGGCCGCCTGTCGAGGGCCTCGTCAAGACGAGGCCGTGCTCTCTCTTCTTCTGGCTGCGCGGTGTGAGGCGGTGTGGGGCCTAGGACAATACCGCCCGCGCTCCAGCAGAAGACCAAAATCCCCTGCGGAGAGGGGAACCCTGAGCGGTTATAGCTTGCGGCTAGGTCAAAGCTAATAACATCAACAACCTCGCGCGATGTGTCGACGTCGGCTGGCCCTCAAGGCCCCGCCACCAGACACCATTTTTTTATAGAAAAAACAGCAATTCGAACACAGTTCTAATCGCTGCCAATTCCATACCGTGGCGGTACAGGCTTTAGCAGCCCACCAGCCACTCGCCAGGCCGACCCACCCATGGCGTCGGCCGGGCAGGGCACTGTTTCAATATGTCAAAAACACAGGACTGATGTTAACACGGAGCACCATTGGTGGTTGCAAACAGCAACCTCCACTGTGGTGTGCACCATGAAGGGGTTAAATGAATAAAAGAACTAAACCACAAAATACTGTAGAATGAGCAAGCCCATATACACAACGTTAAGGGGATGCGGACCAGAGCGAACTAGTCCCGCATTCATTCAAAATATTCACAACAGCACACCAGCCCTAGCTTAGCCCATTTACCAAAAAAGGTAAACAAAGCCCCCCCCCCCTGCATACTCCCCCAATAGACACCAATTGACCGTCAGCATGAAATGGTTGAGAGGAGAGAAAGCTGTAGGATAGACAGACCTTCTCATAGCAGAGTGACAGAACAAAACAGTAGCCCACTACACTACTATAGCCTAGCGTGAGGCGATGTGGAACCCAGATCAATAACCGCCTGCGCACAAACACGCAACATGTTTACAATGTCAGCTGGACCCATAGCCCCACTACCCGACGCCAATGTGGATAGGAACTAGCCAGCTGAGCCATAACACTGGCCGCCGTTAAGTCCCATCCTGCAGTAGTATAGCTCTACTGCTACACCGCAGAGCTCAAGCATCGGCTCCCAGATGGGGACACCGTTCAACAGACCCCGCCGGAACACAGAGGTACGTTACCTGGCTAGGCTACCTAGCCACGGCCTACCCTGTTGTCAACCCATTTACCCGTAAAAAGGTAAATAGGACTCAGCAAAACCCCCACAACAGCTACCGACTGACCTTCATTGATGAACCGGGCAAGAGGAGGGAGAAGTGACAACATCTCACGGCGGAGACATTAGAACAGCGTAGCAGTAGTGTTAGTATGTAGCATTAGTATTAGCATGTAGCATTAGCATTAGTTGTTTAACAGCACGCTTTCAGGACCGTTTGGAACAGTGAACGTTCACCAAACCATCCCGCCCCTGGCGCCGACACACAACACGGTTGTGTAACAAAACAACCCAGCATTACTAATACCAACACCCGTGCCTGATGACACAGGGCCTACCTTTGTACAACCCGGCTCGATAGCCAACCTTGTACGCTGCCCCTTGATCTGGCTGCCGACAGATGAGGAACATCAACATAGGCCCGTCGTGTCGCTGAAACATGCTTCGAAGATGCCAGGGGCAAGCAAACCTCCGGTAAGCTTTCAACATTACGCAATTTCTCCAATATTTTCATACTACTAGTTACATAAGGTGCACTGCATCCAATATGATGGAACGAAAATAGAGGAAGGGTGTGTTGGTGACCATGGTCATGGTCTTATAGGCTGCGCCTCCATAGAGGCGGGACCCGGTCAGGTGTGGGTGTACAAGTTGTTTTTGTGATGGAGTACAATAGGTACAGGAGATAAGGGGTATCTCGATAGGCTTATAGAGCGGGACGCGATAAGCCAAGTACGAATATATAACTTCACTGTTAGATGGCATGCTTTGAAACACTGCACCTCCCAGCTGCTTCTAGACACGGAGGCAACTTCTTTTCTTTTTTTTTTACCTACTTTCTCTGCGGATGGTTTTGTGAATAAATCTCCATTATGCTTCAATTACTGTGTGTTTATTGTATAGCAATAAGGTTGGATGAATTCGACAATTGTATAAAAGACATTACACCACTTGTAGTCGTGTGTTATAAGAATTAGAGCATGCCTAGGGGGGTCTAACGACCCTCGGCTGCGCCTCGGGCCTAACAACCACCCCTAGGCATGCTCTAATTCTTATAACACAATCCTGCGCATGATGTAATGCTTAAATATGAATGTGAAGCAGGGCGTGGCTGAAAAAGAGCATTCGTGCTCAGAGAACCTACCCTATAGGTACATTTATATTTTACATTTAGTAATTTAGCTGACGCTTTTATCCAAAGTGACTTATAGATTGTGAACAACATGTCACCAGGAGGGGTACATCTCTGGCAGCTAAGGGTCAGTGGCATTGTTCATTAAATAGTAACAAGCTTGAGTGTTACAGCTCTCCGGGTTTCAGCTGTCCTGACTGTAGTGGGGAGTTCGTTCCACCATTCGTAAATAAAGGATAACAAGAAAAAACTCACTGCTGTCATTACCTCTATAATGGAAGTATAACAGGTGGTCACTATAGATACTGTGTACTGGCTGTCATTACCTCTATAATGGAAGTATAACAGGTGGTCACTATAGATACGGTACTGGCTGTCATTACCTCTATAATGGAAGTATAACAGGTGGTCACTATAGATACGGTACTGGCTGTCATTACCTCTATAATGGAAGTATAACAGGTGGTCAATATAGATACTGTGTACTGGCTGTCATTACCTCTATAATGGAAGTATAACAGGTGGTCACTATAGATACGGTACTGGCTGTCATTACCTCTATAATGGAAGTATAACAGGTGGTCACTATAGATACGGTACTGGCTGTCATTACCTCTATAATGGAAATATAACAGGTGGTCACTATAGATACGGTACTGGCACTTTGCACCGGGCACTTGTCTCCTGAACGGCCAACGACAGCAAACCACTCGCCGGCGCCACATGACCACTGAAGTTAAAGTTTTTGCATTGTTTGCAATGGGTTCATTTTATTTAGTTGTTAAGTTATACTTGTATTAATGCCCTTGGGGAAATTTTACTTCTGCATTGACCCATCCTAACTATTTAGGAGCAGTGGGCAGCCACACAGTGCGGCACCCTGGGACCACAGTTGTAATGCCAGGACCTTGGTCAAGGTCAATGGCAGGAGTATTATATACCTAGCATGCTTTTTTGTGTCTTTTTTATGGTGTGGGGAGAAACCGGAGTACCTGGAGGAAACCCACACAAACACAGGAAGAACGCAAACTCAAACTTGAACCCAGGACCTTCTTGCTGTGAGACAACAGTAATCACTACGCCATCGTGCCGTCCAAGTGTGCCAGAATTTACAATATTATGACCAATAACCATAAATGATGAAAATGAAAGATATCAAGGCCTTAGTTAGTGAGTTAACAATTCCTAGAAAGACATATACAAAAGCCTGGTTATATATCATACTTGGCTATCGCGTCTCGCTCTGCCAATGAGATAACCTCTTATCTCCACGCACCTAGCGTGCACGCGAAACAAACAAATGCACCCACTTGCACATGACCAAGCCACTCCCATGCGTCTCCCTATATGACGCCGGAAATGGTCACGCTCCCCCTTCCTCATTTCGTTTCCAAACGCGTAAGTAGCAGTGCACTTCGTGAACTGGTTGTTATGGAAGTAGGGAGAAATTACACAATGTTGGGTATTCGCCAGAAGTTCACCAGCCCCCGGAACCTTCTCGGCACATCCTAACAGCGCAGCGGTCCTGTCCTGGGTTTTCCTCGTCTCGTGACAGCGGACAGAGGGACGTCTCGCGATGGTTAGCAGTCGTGCTAAGTCGTGCACAGGTAGGGCCTGCGCTATCAGGCATTGATACTAGCATGGGTAATACTGCTCGTTGTCTCGTGAGACGACCCAGTGATGTATTGGCGCGGGGGCGGGATATTTGGGAAAACAGCTAATGCTAATGCTACAATGTTGGGGCGTCGTTCCCATGTGCCCCGCCGAGGGCTGTCTTTACTGTCTTCCCTCCTCTTAACCATTCATGCTGACGGTCAATCGGTGTCTAATGTTGGGGGTTTAACGGGGGCTTATTTACCCTTTACATGGGTGAGGATGGGCTGAGGCTCAGGGCAGGTGTGCTTTTTGTGAATCTATGAATTGAAAATGGGGGTCCCTGATGTGGACAAGACTGGCGTTTTCTCTGGTCTGCTTCCACTTAACAATTGTGTGTATTGGGCTAGCCCATTCTGCCATATGTTATTAGAGTTTTCGTTCATTCATTCATTTTATCCCTTCATGGGTGCACACCGCAGTAATAATAATGATAATGGATTGGATTTATATAGCGCTCTTCTCTGACTGACTGTTGCTCTGACTCAGAGCGCTTCACAGAGTCCATTATTCGTTCATACACAGTCATACCGGTGGTGGTAAGCTACAATTGCAGCCAGAGCTGCCCTGAGGCAGACTCACGGAAGCGTGGCGAATAATCAACGCCTACGGCCCCTCCGACCACCACCAACATTCATTCACATGCATACACATTCATACGAATGTGCAGTGGAGGTTGTTGCATGCCTACTAGTGAGGCAGTGCTTCACTAGTAGTAGACTTTGGTCTGCAGCCACCACTGGTGTTCCGTGCTTAGTGAAGCAGGTGGCATCAGTCCTTTGCCCTGACATGGTGGAACGGTGTCCCGCCCGGCCGACACCATGAGGCGAGTTGGCCCGGCAGGTGGCTGGTGGGCTGATGAAGCCTATACCGCCGCGGTACAGAATTGAACAGCGACTGGCAACATTGCTCAATTGACTGTTTTTCTGTCAAAATGGTGTCGGGTGGTGGGGCTTTAGGGCCAGCCGACGTCAAAACCATCAGGCGAGGTTTTGAGGTTATTCAGCTTTTGACCTAGCCGCAAGCTATAACCGCAGGGAGGGCTAGGATGCTGTCAACGGTGTTCACAGGCATTTTTGGTTGGAGCAATCTCCCCTTGAGGAGGGGAGAGATCCTCCTCAGGGCTCCCCTCTCCGCGGATGGACCTTGGTCTGTCCACGGAGGCGCGGGTGGTATTTGACCTGGGCCCCACGCTTCCCCACACTGCGCAGCCAGAGGTGAGAGCACGGCCTCGCCAGTGGCTGCGGCGAGGCCCCCGGCCAGCGGCCATGTTTCCCCCACCTGAGATACCCTGGACACAAAGAAAACAGGTGATCACAAGGCCGACAGCCTTGGCGGCCCGAGGGATCGGCTACATTAGATGAGCACGCCCTAAAAAACCGCCGCCGTCTAGCTGTGTCTAGCACGCTCTCCGGTTACTCCCCCCCGCTACGCTACGGGACACAGGGCTCTGATTTGTTCCCTTTGGCTGCGGGCCGTGAAGCACAAGCGGCCCCACATTTCGCTTCTCATGGGGACTGGGGCTGACACCCAGTTGCTAGCTAGGCCTGTGTCTGCCTGTGAGAATGCTGTGCTGTCAAGCGGCTCCCACGCCACACGTTCTGCGTCTGTGTTTGGTGAGCCTGGTGTTGTGTCTGTCGACGAAAAAGGTTGTCAGCGGGGGAACTCGAGGCCCAGGAGGTCGCAGCGTGAGTTCCCCCAGCCCCACCCTCGCCAGGCCGGGTATCACGTTGTGGATGGAGAAGCGCGAGGGCGGCGCTTGTGTTGCAGTTTACACACCCCCGCTCTCCGTTTTTGGGTTTGGTACAGACTCTATTATCAGAGTCCGCGGCAGTGACAGCCCTGTCCGAGGAGATTCGTTCTCTGGCGGCGAAGCAGGCCGTCGTCGTGGTCCCATGGGAGGACGCAATGAGCGGCGTTTTCCTCCCGATATTCTCTGGTGCCCGAGAAATCGGGGGGGGGGGGGGGGTCAGACCCACACTGGACCTGTCCCATGGAAGGTTCAGAATGTTGACCGTCATCCACCTGTTAAGCGCTGTCAGGTGGGGGACTGGTTCACCTCCATAGACCTGTAGGATGCGTATTCGCATCCCGATCTTCCATTCTAGGACATGCCTACGCTTCCTTTGCAGGGCTTAGCGTACTGGTACCAGAGGCTGCCGTTCGGCTACTCTCTGGCTCCTCGCATCTTCACCAAGTGCGTGGAGACCGCGCTGGGGTCTCTGCGTCGTAGGGGGATACGAATTTGATTCTACCCTGGACGACGTTCTGGTCCTCGGCCGGTCAGAGAAGATCGCCAGCCTGGGTTTTGCTGTAGAGTACTCCTCTTCCCAGTCAACGGGTGGAGTACTTGGGCTTATTCTAAGCTCAAGGTCTATATGGGCATCCCTCTCAGAGCGGCGGCGAGTGGGTGTTCTCGGCGTGCTCGGGAGGTTCCGTCCTAGGACGGTTACGGCGCTGTCCGTGATGCGCCTGCTCGGTATGATGGCATCTGCTCAAACTGTGGTCCCTCTTGGCCTCCCCTTCATGAGGAGGATACAGAGGTGGTTTTCCAGTATGGAAATAGACCCGGTGAGAGACAAGTGGAAGCGGCTGAAGGTTCCCAGTACTGGGGGACCTCGTCTCTGGGGAGGGGCCCTCACCAGCGGGGTCCCCATGGGCAGCAGGCTGTCACACGTCACGGTCTTCACCGACGCCTCCTTCACGGGATGGGGGGGGGGGGGGGGCGTGTCGGGCCAACGCAGTAGGGTGCAGCTGGCAAGACCATGCTGCCCGGTCTGCACTACATTTCAATGTGTTGGAATTGAAGGCAGTCCTTCTGGTCCTCAAACGGCTCGGCCACCTTGTGGTGGGCAAGCATGTTTTGATCAGGACGGACAACACGACGTCAGCGTCGTATATCGACAGACAGGGAGGAGTACGCTCCCCCCGTCTGCACCGGGCGGCGGTCGAGCTCTGGCTATGGGCGTTTCTCAATCCGGCAGGGAGAATGTGGGTGCAGATGTGATGTCGCGGGGCACTCCTCACCCTGACGAGTGGGGACTACGTCCAGACATAGTCAGACAGGTCTGGGACCGATTCCGTGGCCGCCCGGGATTCTGTACGCATTCCCCCCCATACACCTGATAGCTCGGCTGTTGGGGCGGGTCAGGAGCGCGGGACTTTGATCCTGGTCGCGCCGGGCCGGGGCTCAGCTGTGTGGTTCCCGGCCCTGATTCAGCTCTTGGTGGCCCCGCCGTGGCCTGTTCTGTGGTCACCGCAAGCCCTCTCTCAGGCACGCGGAACTCTGTTCTGCCTCCTGTTCTGGGGAAGCCTCTAGGCTTGGCTGCTGAAAGAATGAATCTGGTGGGGATGCGTCTTGGCTCTTCTGTGGTTAACGCCATCCGGTACGCGCTCACTCCGTCTACTACCGCGGCTTACGCTGGGAAGTGGCGTATGGTCGAGAGTGGGGGCAACATTGTTCAGCCACCCTCTCGTGAAACGTTTCCTGCTTGACGCTCGGCGTCTCAAGCCTGTGGAACGTTCTCTGTCTCCGAGTTGGGACCTCCAACTGGTCCTGGGCCGGTTGTCGGAGGCCCCGTTTGAGCCTCTTGAGCAGGCGTCATTGGATCGGCTGTCCTTGAGACCGCGTTCCTTTTGGCCATCACCTCCGCTAAGCGCGTGGGTGAGCTCTGTGCTCTCTCGGTGCGGCCTGAGTGCCTGTCTATTCGGGCCTAATCCAGTCTTCGTGCCAAAGAATATCCGGAGCTCTTTTCGCTCCAGGGATGTTGTGGTTCAGGTGTTTCATCCGCCTCCTCACGCTAGTGGGTTGGAGGCGAGCCTTCCCCTGTCGTGTCCTGTCCGTGCACTGAGGGTTTACCTTAGTCGGACGCAGGATTTCAGGGCTTCCGATCAACTGTTTGTTTGTTACGGTGGCCCTCGCACGGGTAAGGCATTGCCCTTTGCTACACGTTGGCTGGACCGGTCCCCCCCCCCGGGTTGTCAGGGCGCACTCCACTCATGGGGTGGCGGCCTCTGCTGCCCTGTTATGGGCGGCCATGGTGGAGGACATCTGTGCTGCGGCCTCCTGGTCCTCCCCGGGTCCTTTCGTTAAGTTTTACCTCATGGACATGACTGGGGGTTCTGTCTCCCAGGCGTTTCTGAGGTCTGGGACCTCTCCTGCATCCCGCCATCAGGTGGGCTAGCAGGGGTGTGTGGGTGTGGACCACGGGGTGCTGTGTTCCCCCTTTTCGCACTTTGGTGGAGTTGACTGCCTCCCCCCCTTCGTTAGGACGGGCGGGTGGACGGGACTCCCCTCCTCCCTGGTTGGGGCTTACGGGCCCTCAGGGGGCACACCATTTCCGGCGTCATATAGGGAGACGCATGGGAGTGGCTTGGTCACGTGCAAGTGGGTGCATTTGTTTGTTTCGCGTGCGTGGAGATAAGAGATTATCTCATTGGCAGAGCGAGACGCTCAGCCAGTATTCATATAACTAGGTTATGAAATAACCTTTCGATATATATGTATGTATATTCTTTTCATTTTCATCACTTCATTGAGCTGTATCTATTACTTCCTGGAATAATACATCATTCATAATGCCATCACATATCTTGAGTCTTTAATGCAATAACTCTCAAAGCCAATGCATTTCTACAAGGCTGTTTTATAGTTTGGGGATATGTGCGATTATGAGCACAATGAATCAGCTTTATGTTGTGGGTGGTGTTCCCTTAAAGGGGACATTATGTATCCTTTCAATAATTACGACTTTCTTGAATGTGTGAAATGTGTTGAGCATGACAAACACCACAATTTAAATTAATTATTTTCTTCCCTGCCTGGCTACCCGATGCCTACGGGTAACAACCTTTACAAACATACCAGTACATTAGGTAGCAGTGCTCCTGGCTCTAAAAAGCACAGCTAATTAATGAATCAAAGCTAACGCATTGCTTGTGTTTCCATTGTGTTTCCATTGTGACATCATCATCGCCTGGTGGATTTCGGGCAAGTTGCACTCCAATCTAAACCGGAAGTGGCGCTCTGTGCATCGGGGAAAAAGCTCCGGCAGAGATATCTTGTAACGTGGATCAAGATACACACTTGAGTGCATGGGATCGCTTTCAAGACACAAGAATCAATATGCTTTCTGCGTTTATTGCGTCATACAAACGGAAAATGGATCTAGCAGATCGACATCAAATAATTGGAATATTTTTCCTCCAGTCTCATCGGGCACACGTAAGAGGAATCTAACATTATTTCCAGCTCGATGGCATCGTACTAAAGAAAGCCGTTAGTGACAATCATAGCGATCATATGCATTTGAATTTTTTAATATGCGTGTATAGGAACGAAACGCCAATCGATTATGTGTAATACGCGTCAGGGCCTATAACGCGCATTCTAGGAATTACTGCTATACACTCCAAAAACATACTTATATTCACGACGGTACTAACACGACAATGTATGAATGGAAGAATATAACGTTCCCACATCCGGAACGATAGATACCCGATGTTGAATGGGCCATAGTAATGTCGATATAGCTTTAATATTTAAAAAGTTATAGCCCTGCAAAGAAGGTGAGCGACTCCTTAGGCTTACAGCGCTGGCAGAGAGTGGTATAAGATGGGCATACTGCATGGAGCAGAATGTGTTAACAATTGTTTGTATTGAGCCGTGTCACGTACGTGGGTTGTTCATTATCATTATTGCCATATATTTTAACACCATGTAACATCAGGTTAGTATATTTAATGTGTTGTTTTGTATGTGTGATGTTGTGTCATCTCCTAATCTCCTGTTTTTGTTTCGCAGATGCCACTCATCTCCCTGATTGGATTGGTTGCACCTGGTTGGTGTACTTCCAGACAGGCAGTGGAGATGGGTGGATATAGAGGGGGAGATGACACACATCGGGGCGCCTCATTCTGTCAATTGCCAGTGACCAGAGTGGAGTGGGGTTGCCATTGTTTGCCACTGTTGTGGAACGATACTGTGCTTATTTACTGCTTCGTGTGGATCAAGTACTGTGTATATGTATATAGATATTGTTGGCCTCTGGGAAACTTCTCTACTGGAGTGAGTATTCTCTTGTTGGCTTTAGGCCTATTTCCACTGAGTGTGGATTTGTACCTTTGGTACAAGTTTGCTGGGGGTTTCCCAGTACCAACCTCTGGCTGGTTGGGTTAGTGTCCGTGGGCGCTTATTTAGTTTACTTTATATCATATCATATTATGTCATATTGTATTATATTATATTATTACCATATTCCCCTCTAGTACGTTTACCTTGCTTGTTCTCCCATTACCCTTTTCCCTGTTCGTCTATGTGTTGTGGGGTTTTATTTCCCTCTCACCTATATAAATATCAAGTGGAGGTTTGAATTCCTGCCACAGGATAATAAATATAATTTACTATTTGGAAAAGCGCCTTGTGTTTCTTTCTTACCTGCCCGGGACTGTGCTTAGTGCACTACTGGAGGGGCTGGTTTTCACATACAGCCCGCTTCAGCTTATATTTTATAGTCATTAGACTTTGGTATGTGACAAGCCGTACTGTATTGTACCCATTCTGCAATCTGTTAATAAACATTTCAATCAATAAAAATTTTTTTAGGAGCAGCAGTACTGTTAGGCTACTGCTGGCCATTCATCAAGCGAGACATTGCTGATTGTTTATTTATTTTATAAGACAAGACTATGACTACCAACTGCCTAGCCAGCCAGGTATCAATCTTGTAATTGTTGTGTTTTCTTTCAACCCCTGTTAGTACATCCGTTAGTCATAAGAAACGACACTGCAACGTGATCTCTTTCCTCAGATCCTCATGTTTATTTTCATAAACATAGCCTCAGTACCAGATGGAAACACTGTTCTGTATTGTCCTTGTTCAGTCTTAATTATCTTCAATCCAATGGTTCTCTCTCTCTCGTTGTAGCCAACCACCATTTCCTGTTAGCCGAAGCTAGCGATGATGTGTCATATTCCCCTCCCCCACCCGGCGAGGGTGAGGAGGGATTTCAAAGTCTCTGTCAACGCGACTGCTCGAGTCTGCTTCGCGTCTTAATCTAATTTACCCCGGAAGGAACTCACATCATAACGTCTTCTCCCTAGCAACGGGGGCCCCCGCACCCTCTCCCTCGTTACTACGTGACACGCAGTCTTTGACAAAGACTCTTTGACCCAAATCACTATAGCAACGGCGATGTTGATATTATCCCCCTAGTTCTCTCTGACCAAACCTGCCTGTGGCTTGATAATGCACTTTCTCCAGATCGAGTGACCTTGATGCTGTGGCTGTGTCAGCTGTTGATGTTAAACAGCACAGCCCGAATCCTCATCTGCTGCTGTTAGTGTGCTGCAACACACTCTCTGACTGCCGGCTACTTTTAAGATCTATAGATCCGTCTGAGTAGATGCTGTCACCCACCGATATATATACATTATATACACATTGAAAAACATAGATTCCTTCAATGTGTAAAAACTCTTACTGGGCGCCGCCATGACAGTCTAGACTGGTGTAAACAAATCACGCCCACAACGTGGAGCCAGGACTGCACGAATGAAGTGTCTATTCGCTGGAAATTTATTAATTCACGGCACATTTAATAACATAATTTGTAATCGTTGGGCATGGGGGACGGTATCAAGTCTTCTCAAGTCAAAAGGCTCAAGTCCAAGTGAAGTCATGAGTCATTGGTGTTAAAGTCAAAGTTGAGTTGCAAGTCTTTTTTGATTTGGTCAAGTCAAGTCTAAAGTCATCAAATTCGTGACTCGAGTCTGACTCGAGTTTAAGTCATGTGACTCGAGTCCACACCTCTGGTTATCACTGACTGACTACCGCGGCAAGCCTAGGTGGAACTAAGTATAACTTAATAAAAAAGAATTATATTTAATAATTATTATTATTATAAATATATAATATTCATTATAAATATTTTTTTCCTGTTGTACCAAACTCGTACCGAACCGTGACCCCAAAACCGAGGTACGTACCGAACTGTGGCTTCTGTGTAGCGTTACACCCCTAATATACAGTATATACAGCATTATTGTACATGCTATCATACAAAGTTATATGGGTTATATGCAGGTATATAAAAAGGATTATATGCAGGACAGATGTGGATAAAGATATATATAAAAGAAGCAGTGAAGCCAGACCAGCACTCTCAGGTTCAAAATTTAATGGCAGCCTGAAACAAACATGTTTCGGAAATATGTATTCCTTCTTCAGTGTTATAGCTTGCAATGGACTTGCAGTCAAGATAATGGTTATATACACACACGTGGTTAATTACACACAGGTGGTTAATGATTTGGCAGGAAATGACATCACAGCGCAGGTGTGCCTGAGTCTATTGGTCCTCAATGACAAAAGAAAAGACCTATCAAAATAGAGTCTGTTAGTAAATACAAATTATACAAATATACCATGTATAAAAGACATATAAAAAGACATAAAAAACACAAAAGCAAAAGCAAAAGCAAAAATTGCATTACATTACCATACCAGAAACTTGCTATGTAACATGCCCATAGTTTATAGGGCTAATTTAGCCCCTATACTTTTTTCTTTTTTCTTTTAAGCATCAAAGGATAAACATACCTCTTGGAGGAAACAACCACTTGGATTAAACCATATAGATAAAAGGTACTTAAAGGAAACAGGTTAAAACGTTCTCTTCATTCATTCCTCTAGGTTCTATGCAATCAAACAGGTGGATATAATAACATTCCCGTTGTAACAGTAACTTATGTCTGTCTCCCCCTCTCGCGGGCCTGTGGACTAACTCAAGTCCCATATATCTGAGATCGTTAACGGTATGTTTACACCTGGAAAAGTGTCTAGCTACTGACGACTTTATATCTGAATTTCTCACTGAACACTTATGTTCACTGATTCTTGTTTTAAAGGCTCTGGTTGTCTTCCCCACATAAGAAAAATCACACGGGCATTTTAGTAGATACACCAGATTGGCTGAATTACACGTGATACGCCCTTTAACAGGTATTTTTTTGTTCGTTTTCGGGTGCGTGTAAAATTTCTCTTTGATCATGCCTTGACACTGTACACAGGCTTGACAAGGAAAATTTCCATCAGGGATATTAGACAAAAAATGTGTAGGTTTCCTTACGGGCAAGTCGGTTTTAACTAATAGGTTGGATAAATTCGCTTGTCTTTTATAAAAGTAATTAGGCGAATGTTGAAACGCTGTCCCTATTATTGGATCCGACTGTAGAATATGCCAATATGTATTGACAATGCTCCGTATGCCTTTCGTAATGGGGCTAAAAGTGGACACGAAAGATACTTTGTCTGTGTTTTCTTTTTTCTTTTTGGGGATAAACAACGAGGCCCTATCAATCAGCTTGGTTTTATTCAGGGCTTTACGTGTCAAATCGACACTATAGCCTCTGTCATGAAAACTGCTTCTTAGAACTTCTGCTTGTGCAGTAAATCTATCTTCAGTGTCGCAAATTCTCCTATAACGGAGTATTTGGCTGAAAGGTAGACTATTTTTCAAGGCAGGAGTGTGGTAACTGGAATAATGTAAGAATGAGTTACGGTCTGTCTCCTTTTTGAAGACCTCTGTATGTAAAGAAATACCATCCGGGGCTTTCTTGATCAAAACATCTAGGAAAGGTAAAGTATGTATATCAGACTTTAATGTAAACTTTATAGTTTCTCTGCAGGTGTTCAAGTACTCAAGGAAGGCATCAAGATCAGACGATGTACCAGACCAAATAAAGAACATATCATCGATATATCTCATATAGGATTTGACGAATTTCTCAAACGGGTTATTATTAAAAATGTGGTCAGACTCATACTTGGACATGTACAGATTGGCTAGGTTCACAGCGGCTGGGGAGCCCATGCCATTGAGATGAGGGGTAAACACGCTGCGTGGTTTAAATACCTTTCTTTTGGAGCAAATGGTATCCGGCTCTCAGAACAGAGGCCTCAGCATGGGCTCCCCAGCCGCTGTGAACCTAGCCAATCTGTACATGTCCAAGTATGAGTCTGACCACATTTTTAATAATAACCCGTTTGAGAAATTCGTCAAATCCTATATGAGATATATCGATGATATGTTCTTTATTTGGTCTGGTACATCGTCTGATCTTGATGCCTTCCTTGAGTACTTGAACACCTGCAGAGAAACTATAAAGTTTACATTAAAGTCTGATATACATACTTTACCTTTCCTAGATGTTTTGATCAAGAAAGCCCCGGATGGTATTTCTTTACATACAGAGGTCTTCAAAAAGGAGACAGACCGTAACTCATTCTTACATTATTCCAGTTACCACACTCCTGCCTTGAAAAATAGTCTACCTTTCAGCCAAATACTCCGTTATAGGATAATTTGCGACACTGAAGATAGATTTACTGCACAAGCAGAAGTTCTAAGAAGCAGTTTTCATGACAGAGGCTATAGTGTCGATTTGACACGTAAAGCCCTGAATAAAACCAAGCTGATTGATAGGGCCTCGTTGTTTATCCCCAAAAAGAAAAAAGAAAACACAGACAAAGTATCTTTCGTGTCCACTTTTAGCCCCATTACGAAAGGCATACGGAGCATTGTCAATACATATTGGCATATTCTACAGTCGGATCCAATAATAGGGACAGCGTTTCAACATTCGCCTAATTACTTTTATAAAAGACAAGCGAATTTATCCAACCTATTAGTTAAAACCGACTTGCCCGTAAGGAAACCTACACATTTTTTGTCTAATATCCCTGATGGAAATTTTCCTTGTCAAGCCTGTGTACAGTGTCAAGGCATGATCAAAGAGAAATTTTACACGCACCCGAAAACGAACAAAAAAATACCTGTTAAAGGGCGTATCACGTGTAATTCAGCCAATCTGGTGTATCTACTAAAATGCCCGTGTGATTTTTCTTATGTGGGGAAGACAACCAGAGCCTTTAAAACAAGAATCAGTGAACATAAGTGTTCAGTGAGAAATTCAGATATAAAGTCGTCAGTAGCTAGACACTTTTCCAGGTGTAAACATACCGTTAACGATCTCAGATATATGGGACTTGAGTTAGTCCACAGGCCCGCGAGAGGGGGAGACAGACATAAGTTACTGTTACAACGGGAATGTTATTATATCCACCTGTTTGATTGCATAGAACCTAGAGGAATGAATGAAGAGAACGTTTTAACCTGTTTCCTTTAAGTACCTTTTATCTATATGGTTTAATCCAAGTGGTTGTTTCCTCCAAGAGGTATGTTTATCCTTTGATGCTTAAAAGAAAAAAGAAAAAAGTATAGGGGCTAAATTAGCCCTATAAACTATGGGCATGTTACATAGCAAGTTTCTGGTATGGTAATGTAATGCAATTTTTGCTTTTGCTTTTGCTTTTGTGTTTTTTATGTCTTTTTATATGTCTTTTATACATGGTATATTTGTATAATTTGTATTTACTAACAGACTCTATTTTGATAGGTCTTTTCTTTTGTCATTGAGGACCAATAGACTCAGGCACACCTGCGCTGTGATGTCATTTCCTGCCAAATCATTAACCACCTGTGTGTAATTAACCACGTGTGTGTATATAACCATTATCTTGACTGCAAGTCCATTGCAAGCTATAACACTGAAGAAGGAATACATATTTCCGAAACATGTTTGTTTCAGGCTGCCATTAAATTTTGAACCTGAGAGTGCTGGTCTGGCTTCACTGCTTCTTTTATATAATACTTAATGGGATTTCAGCACCCAGTGTCGTATCTTGAGAGCGCGGTCTAACTTGACATTTGATAAAGATATATATACAATAAATATAAATAAATATACACATATGTACAGCATTATTGTACATGCTATCATACAGAGTTATTTGGGTAGACTATAGTTTGAGGTAGGTAATCATGATTACAGTTTAAGACAGTTAGATAGACAGTAGATAGTGAAGGCAGTAGGCAGGTATGAATTGAGTATAGGCGTTCGTACAGTATAGATAACAGTTTGCCTAGGATATAGGCAAAGGGGATCAGAGTTCAGAGTTTATATGGTATGGGGGTGGGGCTGTCATCGTGGTACAGAGTTCAGTGGTACAGAGTTCAGTGGTACAGAGTCCGTTACTGGATAACAGTAGGCAACACATTTTGTCCACAGGTCTTGGTCTCTATATGTTCAAATGCAATGTAAAACAAAATGTACGGGTGACGCAAAGGCATACAAAGTAAATGGAAAGAAATGTGGGTGTCTTTACAATGCATCTGAAATAGAATACTGTGAATGCTCTGCAGGTTTTAGATATCGAATAGGTAACATTTAGAAGTGGCCATGTTACGTTTTGAAGTACCACTGTTGACACCAAGTGAGACAATATCTGTCTTCACATTGTATCTGAACTCACTGTTATATGATTGGTTTGCCTCAAATTCTTCCGACGCCCTTGACTTACTCGGAGTCCCCCTACCCCAGGGGTGTCCTGTAGCCTAGAAGCACTATTAATATTAATAGTCCTTCTAGCTTGTAGCACGGGCAGTAACACAGGCACTAATGGGGAGAGCAAGGCACTAACACTGACAGGGTTAGAGGTTTCATTCCCATTGGGCCCACCCATGCTAATGATGTATGCACTCATGGTAACATAAGCCCCTTTGGATGAGAGTCTCCAGCAAATGGCATAACGGCATGATATGGCATAATGTCCTGAACCCCATGTTGGGAACCGCTGGCATGGTTTAATCAAGGAAATGTTCAAGTGTATTAAATCTATTCTCATTCAGTCGGATGATTTGTTAACTGGATTGTTTCTATCTGCTCATTTGCACCCTCGAAAATTCCACAGAGCAGTTGTAAATGGACTGCATTTATATAGTAATAATAATAATACACTTTATTTGTATAGCACCGTTCATACAGATATTGCAGCGCAACAAGCTTCACAACAGAAAAAGACAAGCATAAAATTAGCAAAAAGTGCAGACATATAAAATCTGTTTTTCACATTAGGATCTAACATCCCAACAGGCCACCTTGTTTATGGTTTGATTCAGTAAAAAAAATAGACAATAATAAAAAGAGTAAGATAGAATAGACAGAGTAAAATAGTGCAATAGTGCAGTGCAATAAGTAGTAGAATAGAATAGACATGAAATGAGCACAAATCACAGTTTTTACAGTGCAATAAAATAGTTCTGTATTACTGTTTAACAGTTTTTTTTGTTTTGTTTTTTTTATCTACTTTTTCTCCCATTTTCTATTTTTCTCCCATCCCAATTTCGTATCGTCCAATTCTACCCTCCCCTATCTCGAACGCTGTTAGGCCATGCCTCCCACAAGCCAGCTGCAATGTGGACTAAGCCTTACATCACGTGTCCCCTCCGGTACTCGAGGAAGCAGCAGTCGCATCTTTTCACCTGCACAGCGCAATCTCTCAGCGTCGGGGGTCTGCGTTTGGAGGGCACGCCGCCCCCGTCGCTTCCTGATTCTGCTGCGCAGGCGCACCAACCGACCTGTAGGAGTCGCTGTCCACAACGTCCGATCCCCACCCATCAGCTTCCCACCCCCTAATACTGCCAATTGTATTAGTATGAACGACCAGCCAAGCTGATAGCAATGCGGAGAGCTGGGCTCGAACCCAGCGTCTCCTGCATTGGTGGTGAGCGCCTTGCCCACTGCACCACCTAGCCGCCCCCTGTTTAACAGTTTAAAGTCGTCTTTAGTAATAATGCGGTAATGATTAAATTGTAATAATCTCTTTACTCTGAAAAGTACAATGGCACAAAAGTGAGAGAAGAGAGCCTATACACCGAATATCCACCTCCCACACTGAGCAACGCAGCAAGACAGAGTGAATTGTGGTTTCTTTCTGGCCGGTATTCTTCCAAGCGATCGATATCAGGCCCAGACAAATTCAACCAGGTCTGTGAACTCCCGCAGAAACTCATCTAATCACACCGTCCCTTCATCTTCCTTTATACCCCAACAAAACTGCAATCATCTCCAGCCCCTAATAATGAACAACTCAAACCAGGGACCTTCCTTGGTTGTGTGGATGTTGCACTTGTACTTATACATTATGTTATCTATGCCCCCCTCTCCCCTCCACATTAATTTCTGTCTGGCTTGTGATGTCTAGATTGGAATTAGGGACCCTATCTGACACGCTCATGTGGCTTGGTTTAGTGGCTTATGCTTAAGGTCCCCTGAGTACAAACTGAACTTGGAAAGTCAGCCTTTTGTTTTAATGGCCCAGCTTCTTGGAATGATCTTCAACTCCTGCTAGAAATCAATACTACTACTTATTTTTCATCCATGCTTTGGCCAATTATTCAGTGTCTAATTATCTAAACTGATTGTATTATTATTATTTATTTTGTACCTGTTTTAACCTGTAATCTGGAATGAGCATTTCAAATGAGGGAAACCTCAATGTCTTTTGAGTATAAATATGAAATATGTAATGAAACGTTGATACTGATCGTGATTGCTGATCAGTAACAGTGGCTCAGTGGGTGAACCATCTCACAAATGTCTCTGTCTCTTTCTGATTGTGAACCCCCCCCCCCATGCAACCCAATTTATCTCATGTGATTGCTAGATCCTCCAGAATTGACGAGCAACATTCTTTATTGCAAAGAAAGTAGTTTAATTTAGTACTTCAGATGAAGAACCACATAACTCTTTTTCTCCTCCTATTTTTCTGTATTTTTCTCCCATCCCAATTTAGTCGTTATGCCAATTCCCCCCTCCCCTTCCTGGTCGTTGCATGCATTTGCCCCCTACTTGCCGGTCTAGGGAGCCCTGAAGTCTATCAGATGCTTCCTCTGATACATAGGAGACAGCCAGCAGCCTCTTTTCACCTAACAGCGCGGACTCTCATTGGTGAAGTGTAACGCGTGGGAGGATCACACTACCTTCACCAGTTCCTTCCCTTGCTGTGCAGGCGCCCTGACCGACCTGTAGGAGTCACTGTTTACAACCACCCACCGGCTTCCCACCCGCTGACACTGCCAATTGTGTCAGTATGACGACCGGCCAAGCCGGAGGCACCGCTGACAGCCGGATTCGATACCAATGTCTCTGCGGTGGTAGACAAACGCTTAGTCCGCTGCGCTACCTGGCCGCCACAAGAACCATATAACTCTGTTGTAATCTTTCAAACTTTATTATCTAACGGTGGTAAATTGCAGTGTTGTATTCATCATAATTAAAGACTGTAGAAGTTGAGTACTTTCTTGTGATATATCACATTCACACTCCCAAGTGATTTGGTTTGACTTTACAACTGCAAATTACATTTCAAAACAGATTTCTCTCAAGGGTCTTCAGTGCAAGGGTTCAATTGCACATTACCGCGGGGAGGACCACTTCACGTACAGCCTCTCTCTCCCTGTCTCTCTGTTAGTGCAACATTTCTATACCATTTACAGAGGTCGGGAGGACAACAGATGGTAATGACTGAAGATGGAGCAACTGAAGCCTTACAATCGTAAAAACCATAAATCTCCCTGTGCCTCTAGGGTTCATTCTTTCTAAGTGTATATGACCCCAGACATAAAGGTTGAAGCCAAGAGCAGAGAAGCTGGTAATTAGAGCATCTTGAGAAGATAATTGATGTAAGTTGAAATGGTTATCTAGTAAGGTAGTTTGACTACAAATCTTTCACACATCTATGAAAATGACATGAGACTTTAAACATATATTTCCACGCCCCACCCCTGTTTACACCTAGGGAATAACTATAAACATTGAAGATTGTCTATATTAGTATAAGGCTAATTTAGATAAGGTAATTAACTTTAGTCAGTCTATACATGGCAGTGGCCAATACATCAGTTCTCTCATGGATAAGAAATATGTAAAGTATCAAAGATTAAGAATAAAACCATTTGGAAAATCACAAATTTAAAACATTGTACCATTGATCAAACACAGAAATATGTTGTCATGTACAGCCTTGGTTCTACGACGCGATGAATCGCTTGTCATGGTTGTTTGTATGAGTATGTCCTCCCATCACTGTCTTAGCTCCAACGAGGTTGTTTTTACGACCTCAAGGGCAAAGAGTCATAAAAACAGGCTCAAGGTTTAAAGGGGCACTTCACCTAAAAACAATGCTGATTTATTTTGCACATAATCTCACACACATCCAAAAACTCAAAACAGTTTTGCACACATGCATTTACTTAGTCAAAGTGGTAACAATAGTTAATATAATAGTTAGTATATTGGTAATAATAATATTATTATTATTAATAATTTTACTAAAGATTTTACCCAGCAGATACAAATCTAGATGAAGCAGGCCCTGCAGTGAGAGGGTAAATCTTTCTCAGACTCAACAAAACCGTATGCGATCCGTTTCGGCAAAGCTCCTGCTTCTCAAACAATAAACTTTGATTACAAAGGACCTAAAACATCTCCTTAATGAGAATGATCAGAATCCAAATCACTTTATTAACCAATGTTGATTGTACTGTAGATGTGCATTTGACAAACAATCTAACCATTCTAACAGCACAACACAGGGTACATGCAAAGACAGCAGATTGATGGACGGATGTGACATACAGTATACAACATGTAAACTATATATATACCAAACATTTTAAGATAAAAATTGCATTTAGTTGTATGCATATAAATGTCTCAGGTTCAGTCATTGTTTATAAACTTTATATGATAAATCAGGAGCTTTTGTTCAGTCGCCAGTCTCAGTGAAGAGGCTATCATTGTTACGTCCATCTCCAGTTCCTCTAGTCTCTAACCCTGTCTCCTCCTTCCTCTAGTCTCTAACCCTGTCTCCTCCACAAGGAAGCATACTAGGACCGCTACTGTTCCTAATTTATGCAAATGAATTGTACCGGATCTCCTCACTGGTAAACAAGAATACCCTGAAGACTCTGGCAGGAGCACTCATTCAAGGGTACTACGACTATGCTTGCACCTCATGGTACCAAAGCACCCCAAAGGCGCTAAAAACAAAATTAAAACAAACTGGTCAGACTACTGCTTGACCTTACTCCTAGAACCCACCTCACCCCTGCCCACTTTGACAACCTAGGATGGCTTAGAGTAGACGACAGAGTACAGCAACTTGCAATGGGCCTGGTCTACAAGATACACTACACGACCAAGGTACCCATGTACATGTCAAAATACATCCCAAAGGTCAGTGAATACCATGATCACAACACCAGAGGGAGCTCCACAAATCATGTTAAACCCAGATTCAGCTCAAACAAGGGACTAAACACGTTTCGCAATTATGCCACATCAATGTGGAACGCCCTACCCAAAGCTGTAAAGGAATGTGAATCACTACCCACTTTCAAAAACACTCTCAAAGAACACCTACGGGAGACTGCAATTCGAAACTGGCCCCTGTAAATGTCCTAACACAACCCCCTCCAATGTACAGTAAATTACCAAGTATGGTTTTGTCAATATTCCAATGTACAGTTTTGCTTGTACAGTTGTACAGTGTCTAACCCTGTCTCCTTCCTCTAGTCTCTACCCCTGTCTCCTTCCTCTAGTCTCTAACCCTGTCTCCTTCCTCTAGTCTCTACCCCTGTCTCCTTCCTCTAGTCTCTCACCCTGTCTCCTCCTTCCTCTAGTCTCTCACCCTGTCTCCTCCTTCCTCTAGTCTCTAACCCTGTCTCCTCCTTCCTCTAGTCTCTAACCCTGTCTCCTTCCTCTAGTCTCTAACCCTGTCTCCTCCTTCCTCTCTAACCCTGTCTCCTCCTTCCTCTAGTCTCTAACCCTGTCTCCTCCTTCCTCTAGTCTCTAACCCTGTCTCCTCCTTCCTCTAGTCTCTAACCCTGTCTCCTCCTTCCTCTAGTCTCTAACCCTGTCTCCTCCTTCCTCTCTAACCCTGTCTCCTCCTTCCTCTAGTCTCTAACCCTGTCTCCTCCTTCCTCTCTAACCCTGTCTCCTCCTTCCTCTAGTCTCTAACCCTGTCTCCTCCTTCCTCTCTAACCCTGTCTCCTCCTTCCTCTAGTCTCTAACCCTGTCTCCTCCTTCCTCTAGTCTCTAACCCTGTCTCCTCCTTCCTCTAGTCTCTAACCCTGTCTCCTCCTTCCTCTCTAACCCTGTCTCCTCCTTCCTCTCTAACCCTGTCTCCTCCTTCCTCTAGTCTCTAACCCTGTCTCCTCCTTCCTCTAGTCTCTAACCCTGTCTCCTTCTTCCTCTAGTCTCTAACCCTGTCTCCTCCTTCCTCTAGTCTCTAACCCTGTCTCCTTCCTCTCTAACCCTGTCTCCTCCTTCCTCTAGTCTCTAACCCTGTCTCCTTCCTCTAGTCTCTAACCCTGTCTCCTTCCTCTAGTCTCTAACCCTGTCTCCTCCTTCCTCTAGTCTCTACCCCTGTCTCCTTCCTCTAGTCTCTACCCCTGTCTCCTTCCTCTAGTCTCTAACCCTGTCTCCTTCCTCTAGTCTCTAACCCTGTCTCCTCCTTCCTCTAGTCTCTAACCCTGTCTCCTTCCTCTAGTCTCTAACCCTGTCTTCTTCCTCTAGTCTCTAACCCTGTCTCTTCCTTCCTCTAGTCTCTAACCCTGTCTCCTCCTTCCTCTAGTCTCTAACCCTGTCTCCTTCCTCTAGTCTCCAACCCTGTCTCCTCCTTCCTCTAGTCTCTAACCCTGTCTCCTCCTTCCTCTAGTCTCCAACCCTGTCTCCTCCTTCCTCTAGTCTCTACCCCTGTCTCCTCCTTCCTCTAGTCTCTAACCCTGTCTCCTTCCTCTAGTCTCTAACCCTGTCTCCTTCCTCTAGTCTCTAACCCTGTCTCCTCCTTCCTCTCTAACCCTGTCTCCTCCTTCCTCTAGTCTCTAACCCTGTCTCCTTCCTCTAGTCTATCACCCTGTCTCCTCCTTCCTCTAGTCTCTAACCCTGTCTCCTCCTTCCTCTAGTCTCTAACCCTGTCTCCTTCTTCCTCTAGTCTCTAACCCTGTCTCCTTCTTCCTCTAGTCTCTAACCATGTCTCCTTCTTCCTCTAGTCTCTAACCCTGTCTCCTTCCTCTAGTCTCTAACCCTGTCTCCTCCTTCCTCTAGTCTCTAACCCTGTCTCCTTCTTCCTCTAGTCTCTAACCATGTCTCCTTCTTCCTCTAGTCTCTAACCCTGTCTCCTTCCTCTAGTCTCTCACCCTGTCTCCTCCTTCCTCTGGTCTCTAACCCTGTCTCCTTCCTCTAGTCTCTAACCCTGTCTTCTTCCTCTAGTCTCTAACCCTGTCTCCTCCTTCCTCTAGTCTCTATCCCTGTCTCCTTCCTCTAGTCTCTAACCCTGTCTCCTCCTTCCTCTAGTCTCTATCCCTGTCTCCTTCCTCTAGTCTCTAACCCTGTCTCCTCCTTCCTCTAGTCTCTAACCCTGTCTCCTTCCTCTAGTCTCTAACCCTGTCTTCTTCCTCTAGTCTCTAACCCTGTCTCCTCCTTCCTCTAGTCTCTAACCCTGTCTCCTTCCTCTAGTCTCTAACCCTGTCTCCTCCTTCCTCTAGTCTCTAACCCTGTCTCCTCCTTCCTCTAGTCTCTAACCCTGTCTCCTCCTTCCTCTAGTCTCTACCCCTGTCTCCTTCCTCTAGTCTCTAACCCTGTCTCCTTCCTCTAGTCTCTACCCCTGTCTCCTTCCTCTAGTCTCTAACCCTGTCTCCTCCTTCCTCTAGTCTCTACCCCTGTCTCCTTCCTCTAGTCTCTAACCCTGTCTCCTTCCTCTAGTCTCTACCCGTCTCCTTCCTCTAGTCTCTAACCCTGTCTCCTCCTTCCTCTAGTCTCTACCCCTGTCTCCTTCCTCTAGTCTCTAACCCTGTCTCCTCCTTCCTCTAGTCTCTAACCCTGTCTCCTTCCTCTAGTCTATCACCCTGTCTCCTCCTTCCTCTAGTCTCTAACCCTGTCTCCTCCTTCCTCTAGTCTCTAACCCTGTTTCCTCCTTCCTCTAGTCTCTAACCCTGTCTCCTCCTTCCTCTAGTCTCTAACCCTGTCTTCTTCCTCTAGTCTCTCACCCTGTCTCCTCCTTCCTCTAGTCTCTAACCCTGTCTTCTTCCTCTAGTCTCTAACCCTGTCTCCTCCTTCCTCTAGTCTCTAACCCTGTCTCCTTCCTCTAGTCTCCAACCCTGTCTCCTCCTTCCTCTAGTCTCTCACCCTGTCTCCTCCTTCCTCTAGTCTCTAACCCTGTCTTCTTCCTCTAGTCTCTAACCCTGTCTCCTCCTTCCTCTAGTCTCTAACCCTGTCTCCTTCCTCTAGTCTCTAACCCTGTCTCCTCCTTCCTCTAGTCTCTAACCCTGTCTCCTCCTTCCTCTAGTCTCTAACCCTGTCTCCTTCCTCTAACCCTGTCTCCTCCTTTCTCTAGTCTCTAACCCTGTCTCCTTCCTCTAGTCTCTAACACTGTCTTCTTCCTCTAGTCTCTAACCCTGTCTCCTCCTTCCTCTAGTCTCTAACCCTGTCTCCTTCTTCCTCTAGTCTCTAACCCTGTCTCCTTCTTCCTCTAGTCTCTAACCCTGTCTCCTTCCTCTAGTCTCTAACCCTGTCTCCTTCCTCTAGTCTCTAACACTGTCTCCTTCCTCTAGTCTCTAACCCTGTCTCCTCCTTCCTCTAGTCTCTAACCCTGTCTCCTTCTTCCTCTAGTCTCTAACCATGTCTCCTTCCTCTAGTCTCTAACCCTGTATCCTTCCTCTAGTCTCTAACCATGTCTCCTCCTTCCTCTAGTCTCTAACCCTGTCTCCTTCCTCTAGTCTCTAACCCTGTCTCCTCCTTCCTCTAGTCTCTAACCCTGTCTCCTTCCTCTCTAACCCTGTCTCCTTCCTCTCTAACCCTGTCTCCTTCCTCTAGTCTCTAACCCTGTCTCCTCCTTCCTCTAGTCTCTAACCCTGTCTCCCCCTCTCATCTCCACCTCCATTTCTGTCTGGCTTTTGATGTAGATTCTGAACCTAACTGGTACTCTTATTGATCTGGAACAGTGGTTGTTGGGTGAGCCATCTCACAAGTTTCTGGCTCCGTCTCTTTCCGGTCACGCCGCACCCCGCCGCCCCATGCTACCCATATGAGATGATGGTAAATCTTCCTAAAAGCACTCATCTTTGATGTGATCGTCCTCCGCTGTGTCTCTGGGGAGCTTCTCAGGTGCATTTCCTCTCCTTTCATTATGCTGATATGTTCCAGGTTTCAGGAAAATAACCACCGCCTCTAGTACTAGTCTGGTGTAAATCCATGATGAACATCCACACCCTGTTTCCTTCCTGTGTTGCTGAATGGAGTAGCTATAATCTATAGGACAATGGAAGGATGTCCGGGATTGTCTGCTTGATGTTATTAGATACTAGTTGTCAGTAATTGTTTACTTGATAAATGGTCTTTTATTGATCTTCCATCCCCTCTAAGCACACTGCAAGGTCTCATCTTTCAAGAATGAGGGTGCTATCACGCCTACAATTCATCTAGTTCTGTCTGGACCAGGGTGGGACACTTTACTTTGTTGCTGTCTTTCTTATTTGGTTTGTTAACAGTTACAATGAGCTACTCACGGGTAGCTCATTATTGGACAGTTTTGGTTGTACCTATACTGTAGGATCTGATCATGGTCGTCATGCCACTCTGCTCACATGCTCTGCTCCTGAGCATGTAGTCTCAGAGTTCAGGTAGCATTGTTCTCCCCTGCCGAACCAACCAAACCACAGGAGCAAACGATCCACGGTTCCAATAAACTGCTCCAAACAAGCCAAGGCGTGAATGCACCATACTGAGCTGTATCACACTCTCCAAGTGGGAATTGCACTAAACCATGCACATGTAAAATGATTGCCCTACTGTACATACTCACCCGCATCCACACACACACACCATGAGTGCAAAAATCATAAAAAATATCCACAGTGCCTATTTTTGGCCTTTGAAAAGTAGCTTTGGAAGCGGAAAAAACTGAGAACGGGCTAAACACTCTCTGGGCTGTCCTGGCCCTCTCTCTCTCTTTCTCTCTCTCTCTGTATGTGCTGCGGTGCCCAGTTTGGTGCCAGGTGGGTGAATACGCATTAGTCTCCCTGTCTGCTCCGCTCTGCCAGCTTTGGCTTTTACATACACAGCAGCACACCGAGCATAAAATATGATCCACCCACAGGCTATATGTTGTCTGGCTGCCCTGACTCACCTCGTTATAGTACAGCCTTGCACTTTAGGCAAATTGCATTTCCCTTCAAATATTAGCTTTTTTTCTTTCTTTTATTAATGTTGTGCTGTGAGGTAATTAATCTCCGCAACAAAGGTACCATCTGCCTGACCCAAAAATGCAATTACACCTTCCCTATTTTGTGATTAAGATGAATATCAGATACAAGGGTGGAGGAGGGAGAAAACACACATGAAATAGCCTCCCCTGGCCCCACCTCCTCCTACGCCCTGTTCTCCATCTACTTTCTCTTCCCCCCCCCCCTGGACCACTATATCACACCTCTGCAGTGCAGTGTTAGTGACAAAACTACGGTAATGGAAATGAATGCTCCCTCCTGGAGTCCTGATAGATTTCCATTATTGAGGTTTATGTGGTCAGGGTGGGGGTGGGGGCAAGCACAGGGGGTCTGTTTCAGTTGGCTTTCCCAGCCAGGCCTGCTGAGGGTGAAAACACCACCGGCATCATCCAGCTAATCTACTGTCTCAGCACCCTCCCAAGCCTGTCAAATGTCTCTCTCTCTCTCTCTCTCATTCTCTCACACTGCGGCTATCCTGGGGACAGAGATATCTTGTTGACGGTGCTATGCGGATGCTCCAGTATTTAGCTCCAGGATTTATAGGAATACATAGACACACTCATCACACATATTATGTGTATTCTAAATATTTCTTTGGGGGTGCTTCGGCCATCCTAGGGGGAGCTATAACGCCCTCAAGCTGGCCCCAGAGCCACCTACGCTACAATATCTGATTATCTCTTTATGTCTGTTAGTTCAGTTTCTCTCTCACTCCCTCTGCCTACCGGATCTCTTTCTCTCTTTCTGGGTCCATCAGTTTATGTCTTTCCCTCTCTCTCCATCTCTCTCCTTTTTCCTCCTTGCTTTGTCCTCTCTCTCTCCCATTCTCTCTCTCGCCCTCCCCTTTCATCCTGTGCCTCAAACCTCTTCAAACAGCTGAGGGTTTTTCTGCTGGACCTCTGCTACAGCTGTTGATCTAATAAAGACAGATATATGTAGTAATAGCAACATCAAAGTCCACAAAATGTGATAAAAGGCCCCCAGGTATCAAACAGAGATAACATGGTTTATTTATGAATTGATTTCTCTCTCTCTCTCTCTCTCTCTCTCTCTCTCTCTCTCTCTCTCTCTCTCTCTCTCTCTCTCTCTCTCTCTGAGTGCAAGCTGGGAGTGAGATTGGTTTGAGTGAGAGGTGCATGGAAGTAGTGTGAGTGCTTCTAATTTTCTATCTTTATCTATCTTTTTTTCATATTTATTTGTGCAATAATATAATGTAATGTAGTGTAATAAATAATAATAATAATGCAGGACTTTGGAGAAGTCTTTATTTGGCATGCAAACGACACACACATGCGATGGGCGGCACACACACACAGGAACACACACACATGCAATAATTTTTTATGTCGCCGATGCGATTGAGTCTCTGCACTTGACCCATCCTGTCGTCCTTCCCCCCAAGGGCAGCCGGGATCAGATAGCGCGTCGGCAAGGTACCGCGCCCCGGGGACCAATCCAAGTGCTCCTGCCCGTCTTCGTCAGGGACGCGACAGAGAACATTATGTGACTGCAAAATACAAACTAAGGTCTGCAATAAGGAAAGCAAAATCCAACTATGCCGCCACATTAGAACAACAAATCACAACCAATGATACAAGAACCATCTGGAACCCCCCCCCCCCCCCCCCCCCCCCCCCTCCTGACAGTGACAACCAGCTCCAGGACTAGCTCAACACCTTCTACACGAGATTTGAACAGTCCCCCCCCCCCCCCCTCTGCCACCTCCCCCATTCCACATCCAGGAGGAAAAGAGGTAAGGACCAGCTTCAAGAGGCTAAAGAAAAATAAAGCAGCAGGCCCAGATAACACCAGAAAAAATAAATAACGCACATCCTCCGTTCCTTGGTGCTGAGCCAAACTGTAAAAACAGTAGTACATGAAACAAAGCGGGGCTCGCAACTCACTTTTGATGCTCCAAGGTGTTTTAATTGGGACAAATAATACCAGATACAACGCTTCGACCCTTCCGATCTTTTTCAAGTATGAAAAATCATACTTGAAAAAGACCGGAAGGGTCGAAACGTTGTATCTGCTATTATTTGTCACAATTAAAACACCTTGGAGCATCAAAAGTGAGTTGCGAGCCCCGCTTTGTTCCAGATAACATCAGCCCATCTGTCCTCCATCAGTATCACTGTGCTGCAGAACTGGCCCCCGTCTTCACCAACATTTTTAACACCTCCCTCCGTAATTGTTCAGTCCCCCAGTGTTTCAAACAGTCCACCATCATTCCCGTGCCAAAATCCAACAATATCTTCTTCCTCAGCGACTACAGACCAATTGCCCTCACATCCGTAGCCATGAAATCATTTGAACGCATCATTTTCACCCACCTCAAAACCAGCACCACCCCCCTCATGGACCCACATCAATTTGCTTACAGAACCAACAGGTCTGTGGAAGACACAGTCAACACAGCCACCCATCACCTACTGCAACACCTGGAAACCCGCAACACCTATGTCCGCATTCTGGTCATGGACTTCAGTTTTGCATTCAACACAATCATCCCAGCCAAACTCATCAATAAACTACTGGACATGAACATTGACCCCTGCATCTGTCACTGTATCCACAGCTTCCTCTCTAACAGACAACAGATGGTATCCCCCTATATCTCAGCACAGGAGCCCCCCAAGGCTGCGTCCTTTCACCCTGGCTCATCCATACACCAACCTGCTCATATCCCTCCACAACTCCGTCAAAATCTACAAATATGCAGACAACACAACCATCATAGGCCTCATCACAGACAACAATGAAACAGAATACCGTACACAGATCAACCATACAGTCACCTGGTGCACAGACCTCCTCCTCAACTCATCTAAAACCCAAGAACTCATCATCGACTTCAGACGCCAGCCAAACCCCAAAACCCCAGTATCCATCTCCGGCAAACCCATAATCACCACAGACTCCTACAAATCTCTTGGTACCCACATAAGCAACAACCTCAAATGGAAAACCAACATAGACCACATCCACAAAAATGAAAGAAAAAGACTCTTCTTTCTCCGCCAGTTCAAAAAATACAGAATCAGAAAACATCTCCTGCTCTGTTTTTACCAGGCCATCATACCTTCTCCATAACAGTTTGGTACAGCAGTCTGGACATTCACTCCAAAAACAAACTGCAAAGAATAATCAATAAATCCTCCAAAATAATCCGCACCCCCCTCCCATCACTCGAATCACTCCATTAAAAACAGCTTCTTCCCCACTGCCATAAGGACACTGAACTCCCTGTAGCAACCCCCCTACCTCTGCTGTTATGGACATAAACTGTAATATTGTGGTCTTTGTAATTATGTATCTATGTATTTAACTGCATGTAGTATGTATGTCCTGTCTGTAAGTGATGTTATATGTTCTATGTTGGAAGAATGCAATGTAATGCACTGAAAACAAATTCCACCAGCCTGGCTGGATGGTCATTAAAGAATCTAATCTAATCTAATCTAGTTAGCGATCTGTTTGTGGATGTTTTTCCATTGGGTTTCTCTTATCAGGGGGGAAACCCTTGCGAGCACGGGGAGAACATGCCAACTCCACACAGAAAGGCCTGGGAGATACCCCACCTGGGTACCTGGCAACGCGGAAACCTGGTCCCCAAGCGGGAATCGAACCCTGGACCTTCTTGCTGTGAGGTGACAGTGTTAACCACTACACCACCGTGCCACCAATTAGTGTGCATTGTTAGTTTACTGTGTGTTTTGGTGTGTATAGGGTAAGTAGGGGGCTTGTTTGGCAGTCGGCCAGCTTTGCTGGTTGGCATGATACGCCAGTATGGAGTTTTCCAAGCTCAGTAGAAAATATGGAGTAGAAATATCTGCTAGTAATGTGTCTGTAGAGGACTGTGTTTTAGCTGTGGCTGACATTGTTTGTCACAGCAGCGTTAAATCTGCTGCTCGGATGAGCAGTGGAGTGGTGATCTTTCTGGACGGTGTGGAGAAAGTTAACAAAGTGATTGAGACCGGAGTTAGTGTTGATGGTGCGTTCGTTACCGTGACTCCTCTCTCCACACCGGGTGGAAGGATAACCATATCCAACATTCCACCGTTCATCAGTGACGAAATGTTAACACGTTGGTCGCCAAGAACGAGTTACGCCATTTTTGCCCGCCATGCGTTGAACGGCAAGAACGACTTACGCCGTTTTTGGGATCAATATTTCCTTTTTTAGTCATGGCATTCATAATTCATCCAGCCAACCTCCGGGCTGCAGCGGGACCCTGTATGAGATTGCAACGCCTCAATACCACCGCCTGGTGGATGGTCGGGCGAGTTACACTCTCGCCAAAACCAGAAGTGCCGATCGGTGCGTCGAGGAAATCCCTCCGGCAGTGATATCTTGTTACGTGGCTCCAGACAAACACTATAGTGCATTTGGATCGCTTTCTAAACGTAACAATCGATATGATTTCGGCGTTTATTGCGCCATACAAACCGGAAATGGATCTAGGAGATCGGCGTCAAATAATTGGGATCTTTTTCCTCCAGTCTCATCGGCGAACGGTAAGAGGACAGTAACGTTATTTTCAGCCCGATTGTTTATTCATTTCACTGCAAACCATCTGATCAATATATCAACCCATACTAAATAAAGCCGTTACTGACGATCAAGGAATTATAAACGACCCCCCCCCCCCTTTCCTTCACGCATGATGAAGCATAATGTATACCGATCATATACATTTTAATTTTTTAATATAGCGTGTATAGGAAAGAAACGCCAATCGATAATCTATCATATGATTCAGGGCCTATAACTACTGTTTTTGGAATTACAGCAGAAAAGATTAAAAACATACTTATATTCTCAACGCTATTAACACAACAATGTATGAATGAAAAAAAATATAACGTTCCCCCATCCTGAACGATAGATAATCGATGTTGAATGGGCCATAGTAATGTTAATATAGCAATAAAATGTAAAAAGTTATAGCTCTGCAAAGAAGGTAAACATCTCCATAGGCTTTCAACGGTGGCAGACTGGGTACTTTGATGGGCACAACCCCCGGCGCCCAATGTGTTAATAAGTCAAATAACATAACATGGGAGGATAATTTCCCAGGGTAAGAAAAAAGTCATTTCTCCGCTATTGAAACACGTCGTTTCACATTGACGTCAGGTGTTAATGGTTCTCAATAATAGTGGAGAAGAGGTCAATTTGTTTTTCAAATGAACCCTTTCAGTGCCATGGACGACATATCTCGTTTTATCAGCCCCCCCATTGAGTGCCCACGACGACAAATATCATTTTATTTTTTTATTAGCGATCTGAATTCATATTTCATCAACCGAGTCTCCCGTTGGTACACCAGCCCCTACAGGAGCTCAGATTGGAAAAAAGCGCCCCCTATCGTCTATCCCTGTGTAACTGCAGGTCAGTCGCTTAGACTGACCTGGGATCTGTAGATCTGTAGAGGTGGAGCCAACTGGCTCCTTGTACTGGCGAGCAGTCTGCTCAAGAGGGATCTGATTGCGGGACGGAAATCAGCCTGGAATATATATTTACAGCAGCCAATAATCAATCAATAAGCGTGATCGATATTTGGAATGGCGATCAGGAATTGGAATAATCTTTTGGGAGAACATCTGATCTAAGGTAAGGAGTCTATATTACCAGTCTTGTGGTAATCGGAGCTGTATTCGCTGAGATAACAGCGTGTCCCCTATGTGTGATGTGGCTGTTTGGCTGTGATCGCTGATGAGGAAATAAGAGAATCGATTTTTCAGCTCACGTCTATAGCGAGCATACGTACACATATACTATCGATAATCTAGCGTTTATTTGATGTGTATTCTAGAATATTCCAGTAAATGTCTTTTATCACGGAATCTTTATATTTGACTGCAAACGAGTCATTGATAAGCGACGAGCAGATTAGACACATAGCCATAATTTAAAACATAGATTAGGCGTTTTTAACGCTAACATTGAAGTGGGTGGCGGCATTCAAGGAGGTTCCGGGGCACAGAGCTCGGGCACGGAAAGTGTTAAGAGTCGATGAGTTTGATTATGTGATTTTTGTGAGCTCTGGAAACTTGAAGTGCGGAGAGGGAGGACATATAGTTTGCGACTGTGCGCGGAGAGAGGCGAGAGATGCACAAGCTCAGGAGCGCAGAGCTGCTGGCAGCGCAGGTACAGAAGGGGGAGGCGCTGCCCCCTCAACCAGTGGTGATGTAACGGGAGAGAACAAAGGTTGTTTCTGTTTACTTTAAGCTGTGAAAACGCCTCTTGAAGAAAAGGCTAGAGTTAACACCTCTGCCTGTTTCTGCTGGGCATAGCCCTATAGCCTATGCTGGGCATAGCCCCCTACAACCCGCCCAGCCACTCCCCTCACTGTGAAAATTGCAGTTATACAAGCAAGAATAAGAATAAGAATAAAATAGAGAATAGAGAATAGAAGTGTATGTGCATCTTAAGGTGCAATGCATGGTGCATGTGTCTTGTGTGTTTGTTCAAGACTGTGGTCTCTGAGAATGTTAAAACTGACTTTTTTTCTAGATGTTCACAGAAAGGTAAAGAAATGGGCGACCTCGTGGCGCACCGCATAGTGCCTCACACACCTACGCTGCTGACCCGGGTTCGCCTCCCGCTCCCGGGGGATAACTTGTTGCATGTCTTCCCCACTCTTCTTCCGTTCACCCTCTCCTCTGTCGGTCATGTCTGACCAGAAAAAGCTGGAAAAACGCAAAAGAATAAAAAAGAAAGGTAAAGAAACAATATATGTTGTATTTTATGCCAATAACGTGGTTTGTTCGACCCATGAGATATAAACACGAAACACGTCAGAAAAATATGATATGGTTGGACTTCCGCTGTCGGCAGCCGCTGTCGGTGGCTGGTGTGAGTGTAACGGGGAAGTCCGTGGGTATCTCCACAGTCACGGAAACAGGTGTGTTGACGAGTGACTGTGGCAGTGCGGGCTGGTAAATTAAACTCACTTCCCCATAACAGGGTTAACAGACGCATAGGTACGGTAGTTAGGAGTGAATTCACTTCTTAGTGCAGCGGCCTGTGTCGTCGCCCGTGGACGTGGGAGCCCCCTGTTCGACTCCCCCTCGGGACATTCTCATTTAACATCAAACACAACGCAGACCCAGTATGATCCGTCACAGTGGTGCCCAGTGACCCGGATGTCCTGAGGGGCGTGAGTTTAGGGAGGTGAGTGTAACGGGGAAGCCCGTGGGTATGTCCACAGTCACGGAAACAGGTGTGTTGACGAGTGACTGTGGCAGTGCGGGCTGGTAAATTAAACTCACTTCCCCATAACAGGGTTAGTTTTAGGACTACGATTTCTTCTTCTCACGTCTAATTAGTCCGGTTTCAGGTGTAATGCGCTAGAAATCTTTACAAGCTAAATATTTAGCTAATAACACTTAAAATCATGGCAGAATTGTAAGAGGTTATGATGCCGTTTAAATGCGGCAGTGGAGGTTATTGCATGACTACTAGTGAGGCAGTGCTTCACTAGTAATATACAGAAAGAAGAAAAAAATTATTATTAATATATATATATATATATTTCTTTTTAATTATTATTATTTTCTTTTTTTATTAGAAATGTTTTCCTCTGTGAAAAAAACAATGCCAGTGAATTTATTTTTTCTTCAAAAATTTCCAAGTGACAGCTCTGAGCTGTCTGATCTGGCCTGATCCCATAACTGCAGTAATGGCCAGATGTCAATCACTCAGGGCAAAAATAGGTGCACAGGTTGGGCTTAAGAATATAATTATCCAATCAAAATAGGGTATTTGAGTTTAAAAAAGGCGGGTAGTGAGGTGCAGCGCACTTGATTGATTGGTTCACACTAGGGGTGTAACGGTACACAGAAGCCACGGTTCGGTACGTACCTCGGTATTGGGGTCACGGTTCGGTACGAGTTCGGTACAACAGAAAAAAAATATTTATAATAATTATTATTAAAAAAATAATAATAATATTTTTTTTCCGGCGGGCCACGGGGGAGAATGTTGATGTGTTTGTTGGCGCGCGTGTGTGTGTGTCGGCGACGCGTGTGTGTTTCTTTCCATTGGTTTCATTTGGTTAACGTTATTGGGCGCACAAGAAAACGAAAGAAAACTGTAATCACCCTGCAGCTGTTCCGTGCACTTTCGCCGCTCTGAAGTCTGAGCTCGGTGTGCCCGGCCACGCACGCTGTTCTCGCACGGACCTCGCGAGTGCCTGCATGTGGGTGTATTTGCGCTGTGGGGCGTATTTGTCGCATGGGTGCGCGTACCGCACCGTGGCGGCCGTACCGTAAATTCACGTGACGAATACACGTACCGTTACACCCCTAGTTCACACCGTGCCACATTGTGTTGACAACCTTCAAATCCAATCAGAGATTGGCCCCAGCAAAACCTACGGAAGTGCAGCTGGACCCTATTGACTGTGTGCAATGTCAGCCTTGAAAGCTGACATAAAAAAGAAGAGATTAATTTGCCTAATATAATAATTCATATTTTAAGATCTTTATTCAATTGTTGAACCTCATGAACTTATTGTGCAGTGCATCGTTTGATGATATATATATTTTTTTTTATCTCAGTTGAAGTAGTGTAGTTGTAGTTGACGTGAACGTGCCGTCTTGGACTGTGTAAGCTAACTTGTAGCTAGCTACTATAGTAAGCTCCTGTCCTGTCTTTCTAAAAAAAAAATCCCCAAGTCATCGAAACGTTCGCCCTCTTCATGTGAGCAGCACACAGCTTTGGTGAGTGAGTGCTACTGCGGACATTTCTTAGTTGGCAACTTGGTCCATATATGGGCTTATGCGACTGCGTGACGCGAGGGATTCCCCTCTGCAGTCTGCAAGCATCCAGTTTACGGAGACCAGACTTACGGCGGAGGAGACCAGCGCGTGTGAGTAACGAGCGATTTGTTTTGGTCCGCTGTGGCCTGTGTGTGTGTGTGCACGCGTGTGTGTGTGTCGTTCATTTCCTATAGTGCTGAGTGATGTGCATGTGAGATTGATCTGGTGATGCGTTCTGTACATCCAGGCGAAATGACAACAAGTCCCAAGCTGTCGGGCGCAGAGGGTCCGTTTCACGAGCCTGGTGTGACGAAAACATGCAAGGGATAAACATGCGAGCTACGGATCAGATCTGCTGTTATCTCCGCTGCTCTGCATGAGAATACGGCTTGGTCCAAATTTGAAAATGGGAAAACAATCCCAAACGGTTTAGATTTCAAACGAATAATAACAATAAATAAGATGCGACCATCACTGCAGTGCCAGTGTGAATCCCTGGACTTGTGGGTTGCTTTGTTGAGTTACTTTAGTTAGTCTGGGTGGTCAGTGTGTGTGTGTGTGTGTGTGTGTGTGTGTGTGTGTGTGTGTGTGTGTGCGTGTGATAAGACTGGGGGTGACTCCAGACCTATAAGTGATTGTAAGTCAAGCATGCAATTATGACTTTTGAAGAGAAAAGGATTATTGTTACAAAGGGTCAGATTAAACCGAATATATGTATTTATTGATTGATATATATTGCATAATATTTGTATATCGTTTGATATCCCTTGTGTATTCTTTGTACATATACACGGAATATCCCTTTAACCTAGTACAGACCATAATATTTCGTTCTCTTATTGGATAGCATTCCACCAGCGCCATTGCCATACCCCCAGAGTCGAGTTCAAAGCCACCGTCAAGGCTTGTCTCAACATGCCCGGTTCTGCCCAAGACTACGAGACAGGAATAAGGCTGGTACTAGTTTATTCGCCTAACATATAAATATGGCGCAGGTGAATACAGAAGTAGTTCGAGTTACCCAAGTGAAGCCTCACCCACGATACGACGTGCGGTGAAGTAGGGCCCGTTTTGCCCCAAAATAGAGTCTTGTCTTATCCTAATACTGTTATGGTTTGACACCGACCCCAAACGCACGACACAAGAGAGTAGGAATTCAGAGTTGCCAAAAACAAGGGCTTGTTTATTGAGACTAAATAATGAGCACAGAATAGGCAAGTCAAACAAGACAGGTACACAAGCAAGGGGGAAAATGTTCTGCTGCTCTGCAGCTTCTCCCGTGGTGGTAGTAGGGGGTAGCAGATGCTGACGTCTGAGCCGCTCTGCAGACTTCTCTCGGCAGAATCTCCGAAGTGTTGCGGGACCGAGAGAGGGAGAGAGGGAGCGAGTCAACAAGGGTGCAGGTGGAACGAGCAGGAGAACAGGAGAGGTGACTTGTACCCAAATACAAAGTTATCCAAGTGAACTAATCTTCGTGTAAATACACACAGTGAGCAAAGTTCCAAAACACAATCCCAAGTGAATATCTTCGTGTAAATACACACAGTGAGCACTGTTCCAAAACACAATCCCAAGTGAATATCTTCGGTGCAAAAATAGACACTGAGAGTGAAGTCCAAAAAACAATCCAATGTGAATAATATCTTCGGTGTGAAACAACACACAGTGGGAGATGTAAAGTCCCAAAATATTATCCCAGTGAGAACAACAAAAAGGCGATCGCTGGGTGAGTGACTGTCTGATAAAAAAGGTGGTAATCTTCAGTGTTATAGAAACACACGAAAACGGAATTTGATCAAGACAGTCAGTAAAAAACTCACCCAGACGTAGTGCGTAATGGTGCTGGAACAGCAGCGGAGCGAGCGCGTCGCCACGGGGAAAAGGTGTCCAAGAGGAAGGCTTCTTGGAATATCCTGGAGGTAAAGCACAGAGAGCAAACAGCAGCAGCAGCAGGAACGGAGAATGCAAACAGAGAAATATCAAAACGATCCAACAAAACTAGAGTGGAGAAACGGGGTATAAATAATACGGGATTGATTGATTGACAAGCAGTGACAGCTGGGGAAAGTGATTGAAAAGCGTGCGGACGGGAGAGAACCAATCAACGACGTCTCTGACGACGTCACTGGGAAGAAGCGTGTGAATGGGGGAATTGAATGATTAACAGAAACAAATGAAAACAGAGCGAGGTGGTTTAAAGGAACAGAACGAGTGAGTGAGCAAGGACAGAAACCTCACAAATACGTTTGTTCAACGTATCGTTCGCTCCTTACTAGTAAAGCCTTCATCACGAGTCAACGACCAAGTGAAGTGAGCAACCGTGCGTCTAAATAGAGCACTTATAGCCGCATGCGAATAGGATAGTAAAGTGTCAGAGCTTAGTGGAATAACGTCAAGTTCAACCTAGTTAATGTGAAGTACCGCGCACCGGAGTATCTACAACGGTGAATGCAGAGCCCCTTTCCGGCTGGATTATTATTCTTATTGCTTTGGACCAGGCTGCTGGAGCGGAGAAGAATCGTCTACACCCCACTACTGTGTGGGATTTACCGTGACGTGAAGAACATCACTCGAGCCCGTCTCTATTGGAGAGGCTGGCCGGCTTTCACCTGTGCTGCACGCATACTGGGATTACAGCTGCTGCTTTTCGTCTGCTGATCCAGGGAGTAATATACCGCCTCCCATAGCAGGAGCTTATTGAGTCCCCGTGGATCCAGACTTTGCATTCGAACATTTCCTCCCCCTGCTGGCTTACAACCGGTGGGAACCCCCTACCAGAATCTCCCGCTGCCTCCCCAGAGTACCATAGATATAATTCCTAATATTCAGGTTGTATTATTATCTCCTGCGTAATATGAGAATGGACATTCGTTATTGATTTGCCTACGCACATTCCTTTGCCTTATAAGCGCATTGAAGTAAAGTATATTATGTATTCTTGCTGCTAATAAATATTCTTAACCCAGATTTGTGTGGAAACCGTGTCATTGTGGAGGTGTTCTCATCATATACTCGTGTACTGTATGGCCAGTAGTAATGTACATAAGACGGTAGTGGTTTAATGATACCATACTTATTAATACAGTCAGGGAATTGTACCCCTCAGTTACAATTATTATTGCAAGAGGCTTTTATGACACAAGTCATTGCAGAATTCACAAAGAATGATCGGAGGATGGACTTCATGTACAAATAAGGTAGGAAGTGTGCATATTTTGAGCATTATTTTGCATTGCATTGCATTGTAAATAGCTGCTGCTATTTGTTGGCCCGCTGTGGCCGTTGTGTTTATTTTGTGTGTGTGTGTGTGTGTGTGTGTGTGTGTGTGTGTGTGTGTGTGTGTGTGTGTGTGTGTGTGTGTGTGATTGGGTCTGTGCTAAATGACACAGTGAATGCAGAGGTTTTCTAGCATCAGATGTAGTTTGTAGGCCTGTTTGAAGTGTGAGATGGAGGTTATTGCTCTGATGTGGAATGGGATCTCGTTCCAGATTTTGCTGTTTGTGTGGAAGAATGATCTTAGTCCATAATTATTTGTGTAAACCGGTACTGGAATGAGTGCATGTGGGATTGATGTGGTGATACTTCTTGACTTGTAGCCTATTGTGTCTTGGCAGTAAAGCTGTGAGTGTTGGGGAAGTGTTATTTCTGAGCATAAAATAGAACTTAGTGGCTAGATTTTTTTGTGTAGTTCTGAAAGGTTGTAGCCGGGAAGTGTGAGTGACAGTGGTGAGTCCAGGATGGACATTTACCATGCTCCTTTTGCATGAAATTGCAAAACAATTGCATGTAGATGTGTTTGAAACAGTGAGGATGAGAAATGGTCTGATCTTGCTATAAACAAATAGTTTTTGATTTGCCTTCTTGACTAAGCTATTGTTGTGATGTGTGTAAGTGAGGTGTGTGTCAAGAGTTACTCCAAGGTATTTATTACTAGTGCCTGTTGTCTTTAACTGTAGTGTCTGTCTGCTGTCTTCATAACCACACTGTGTCTGTACTTCTTTATTAATTTTTTTTTTTATCTCTCCCGTTCTCCCCAATTTTTTAACTCACCAGCCACTACTGACACACACATTGGGGGATATTTTATAAATATAATATAATAATTTGTGCTTCACCAAAAAAATTGGTTAGCAGCCGCCACTGAAATGTGGTGACAGTAACGTTATTTGAACGCTACTTTTCACTGTGCAACAGGGCTGTACCACACACAAACATTAAAAACAAACAACTGATAGTTTTTTAGTTCATTGATCTAGTAAAATTTGATGTAAAATGTCTGATATCCTATATCTGTGCTTGTGCAGGCTGCACCCTGCTCTCTGTCTGTGTCTCTCTCTCTAGCTTGAGTGACCTGCTGACCTCGTGGCTGTCTCCTTCCACACACACCCATTAACACACACAGGGCCCCCTGTACATCCTGATCACGCGCCTCACACACACACATCCTCCTCTTCCGACGCGCACACGCACACACACTCACGTACACACACGCACACATCTCTCCCACTCAGCTGTCGGGGCCCGTGATTTGTTGGGGTGTTGTTCGAGACTAGGGATCTCTCCCTGCCTACATCTGGAACCCATTAGCCCCCCCCCCCCTTCTGAAACAAGCACACACACAGACAAGCACACACACACACACGATTCATCTCGGGGCCATATATGGCAGTTGGATACAGGCACACCTACTGTAAGCGCACACACATACTTACACACGCACACACACGCACACACGCACCCCTCCCTCTTCTGTCTTTGTGCAAGTAAGAGTATATAAATCGCTGTCATCATGTGTATGAGATCAGATCTGATGCTGGTGCGAGAGGAGAGGCTGAGCCCATGGGCTGCAGGAGGAGGGTGGCTGTTCTCTTCTCTGTGAAATATAAGCTCCGTTTGAAATACTCTGTCGTTCTCTGAATCTTTTGGTCGACTGGTCCATGACCATATCAATTCAAGAACTCACGAGGGACAGGTTATCCCTTACACAACTAGTCAACAACTTACCCATAAAAAAGCAGAACGTCGCATGACAGACGCAAATCAACTACGCTCCGAGGCAGTCATTGACACGATTAACAAAGTCCAATACCTCGTTCAGTAAATCCAATAGATCAATTGCTATTGTTTCCTGAAGCCGAAAGTTTCTGAGTGTCTCAACAAAATAATATCAACAGTGTTTTGTATTCTACAGGCTTTTGACCCAAACGGCGCCTCATACCAAACATTGTCCAATAAAAGAATATAGCAGTAAACATAAACACTCAGACAGCCCATGGATCACAAGGGGATTACAGAATGCATGTAAAAAGAAAAATACACTATATAGAGAATTTATAAAACATAGAACTAAAGAGGCAGAAAATAAATATAAGAAATATAAAAATAAGTTGACTAATATTATGAGAAGATGTAAGAAGGATCATTATAGTAGAATATTAGATAACAACAAATATAATATTAAAGGTGTTTGGAAGATATTAAATGGTATTATCAGGAATGGATCTGTTATGGTTTGTAACCGACCTCAAACGCAACGGCACAGACAGGAAGTTCAGAGTTAGCCAAATGCTAGGGCGTATTTATTTACAGAGTCAAAAGAAGGATAAAGTACAATAATCAAACAAACGGGGAGACTGCCTTCGGCAGAGTCATCTGCCGCTCTGCAGAATCCTCCTGGTGATAGTGGTGGGGAATTGGCATGTGACGTTGTAGCGGCTCTGCAGATAATCCCAGCAGATAGTGGTGGGGAATTGGCATGTGACGTTGTAGCGGCTCTGCAGATACTCCCAGCTTTCACTCAAGGTGGAAAACGGAGAGAGAGAGAGAGATCAGAAACAGTCCAACGAAACACAGAGGCAGTGTGGTTCCCTCCTCCCTAGCTGGGTCCAGAACCAGTTGACCGTGACAGTCCTCAGTGTTCCCACAACACACAATTTAGCCGAGTTAGTGCAACAAAACGAAGTCTTCAGTGTCTCTTCTAAGACACACAATCAGAATAATCCAGAGGGGTTTGGTTCCACTCACCCAAGCGCAACGCGTAAAGCAGGCAAAACGAGGCGCAGCTCCAAACGGGGAACAAGGTTCTCCACAGCGGTTCTCCACAGAAAGGTCCTGGAGAGAAAGTAGACCAGGAACAGCAACGGGGAAAAGCAGGCAAATGCAGTTGTATTCCAGAACGACCCGACAACGATAGAAGGAAGGTCCTGGTATATAAAGCCCTCTGGGGCGCTAATCACAAACTATGACAGCTGCGTGATGAAAGTGGCAATCGTTCAAAAAGCGTGTGGCGGGGAATGCACCAATCAGCACCATACCTCAGGAGAGCGTGTGGCGGGGAACCAACCAAACCTCACAGGATCAAGACAAATAAACTATCCTCAGTATTTTATGGAAAAGGATCAAACTATTAGCAATATGGATGATGTGGTTAACAACTTTAATAAATCTTTTGTAAATATTGGACCAGAATTAGCGGGAAAAATCCCAGATCCAGTGATTCCTGAAGACATAAAAGACAATTATATTGAAAGAAATCCTAGTTCAATGTTTCTGGAAGCGGTAGATGAAAATGAAATTATAGAAACTACTAATAAATGTAAAAACAAGATATCTACAGACAGTAATGAAATAGATATGAAAATAGTAAAAAATGTCATTAGTGGGATTTCAAAACCACTCACGCACATCTGCAATTTATCATTCAAAACTGGTCGATTTCCGAATAAAATGAAAATAGCAAAAGTCATACCTCTGTTCAAGACTGGAGATAAACACCACTTCACAAATTATTGGCCTGTTTCTCTACTTCCTCAGTTTTCAAAAATATTAGAAAAACTCTTCAACAACAGATTAGATAAATTTATTGATAAACATAATTTACTCACCGATAGCCAGTATGGATTCCGAACACACCGGTCAACATCACTAGTGTTAATAGAACTCATTGAAAAAATCACAAATTCCATAGATCAAAAAAACCATGTAGCTGGAGTATTCATTGACCTAAAAAAAGCATTTGATACTATTAATCATGATATATTAATCAGGAAATTGGAGAGATATGGGATCAGGGGGGTAGTATTGGACTGGGTGAGAAGCTATCTAAATAAAAGACAACAATTTGTGACAATGAGAGATTATAAATCTGAATGTTTGGACATTGCTTGTGGTGTCCCCCAGGGGTCAGTGTTGGGTCCAAAACTGTTCATCTTGTACATTAACGAGATATGTAAAGTATCCAATATATTTAAATGTATTTTATTTGCGGATGACACTAATCTTTTTTTTCTGGTGAGAATGTCCAGCAGCTTTTAGAAGTCATCACATCTGAAATGAAGAAATTGAAGGAATGGTTTGATAGAAACAAATTATCATTGAACTTGAGCAAAACTAAAATTATGTTGTTTGGAAACTGTAGATTGGATACTCAGGTACAAGTTAAAATAAATGATGTGATTATTGAAAGAGTTTATGAAAATAAATTCCTAGGTGTAATAATAGACCATAAAATCTGTTGGAAACCTCACATAAAACATGTCCAATCTAAACTCTCACGAAGCATTTCAGTCATAAGTAAAGTAAAGCACATTCTGGATAGAAAATCACTCTACATTCTCTACTGTTCACTAGTTTTACCATATTTAAATTACTGTGCTGAAGTCTGGGGAAACAATTATAAGTCTACACTACAACCACTTTTTATCCTCCAAAAAAGGGCCATAAGGATAGTTCACATTGCAGGTTATCGTGATCACACTAACATATTGTTTTTGGAGTCAAAGACATTGAAGTTAAATGATCTTGTGGAATTTAAAACGGCACAATTAATGTATAAAGCAAAAAGTCATGCACTTCCAAGAAACATTCAAGAATTGTTCTTTGATAGGGAGGGGGGTTATAATCTGAGGGGAGAACACAATTTAAAGGTGCTAAACGTACGCACTACCATGAGAAAACACTGCATCTCGATATGTGGAGTGAAACTGTGGAACAGTCTAAATGTGGTGCTAAAGCAATGTCCAAACATGAGACAATTCAAACTGATGTATAAGGAAATTATGTTCACAAGGTACAGGGATGAGGAAGGGACTTGATATTCACGGGTGTTTACATTTTTATTTTCTATTTTATTTCTTTTATACATATATAGTTTTTGTTTTTTTGTTTTGCATATATATATATTTATTTTCTTTCTTTTCTTTTTTATGTTTAAAATAGTACACTCATTTGAGTAATGGAAAAGGGGTCGGATTAAATAAGTGTATACTTCTTCCTACTCCTTTTCGAACATGCAGATTGAGTTGTTTTGCTTTTTGTTATTGTTGTTTGTATTCATTGCATGTTCGAAATAAAGATTCAAATCAACTAAAAAAAAAATACCTATGAGCAGGGGTTTTGACTTTCCTTCTAATTAATTCAGTTAGAGGAGGGGGTGCAAGGTTATTGAGGGTTTTATAAACCAAACAGACTGCTTTGTAGCATTTAAGATAGTCAAAGCTTAGGAATTCATGTTTGGTCAGAACATTACAGTGGTGGTAAGATTGTTTTTATTGTCAAACCTTGAGGGACCTTTTATACAGTGATTCGATGGGTTTGAGAGTAGTTGCCGAAGTGAAAGACCAGCTTGACAGACAATACTCAATGTGAGAGAATATCATGGAGTGGAGATACATTCGGGCTGCCTTCTCTGGTAAATTACTCCTGATGCGTCTAAAGCTTTGGAGATCGAACTTGACATTGTTGCTAACTTTCTTTATATGGCTCTTGAATGTCAGGTTGGAATCTAAAATAACAGAGGTATTTGAATTATGTTACTAAGTCGAGAGTCCACAGGAAATCAAAGTTGTAATGAAGGTGATCTCCAAAAAAAGGTGATCTCCAAGAGATGAAGAACTGGAGGCCTGTCTCTTTGCTATGTAGTGAATATAAAATGCTGTCTAAAGTTCTGGCTAACAGACTGAAAAAGGTGATGGACCAGGTCACAAACATATTGTGTGCCTGGCAGGTCCATTGTTGACAATGTGTCACTAATTCGAGATATTTTGGAAGTCTCTGGTTTAGTGGGTTTTGATGCTGGTTTAATTTCTTTGGACCAGGAAAAGGCCTGTACGTGTGGAAAGTGTTGGAAAGGTTTGGCCTCATCCCTGGATTCATTGCCAAGATTAAGGTGTTCATTTTAACATTAACACTTTGACTGCCTAAAAACGATTTACAACGTCTTTGCTGGCGATGCTAAAGTTGCCGGGGGACGCTGTAAGTCGTCTTTATATCAATATTTCAAAAATCTGCGATCTGATCCATAATGTACCTCCGCTGGCCTGAGAACCACCAGCAGGACCCACTGAGCTCTCTGGCGGTTCAGGAGCGCCATCTGGTGGCCGATCGCGCAACCGCTTAACAGGAAGCACAGTGGAGGTTGTGATAGATGTCCGTATTGCTTCCGGCCACTCGGGATAGGTTCCGGCACTCTAGCTCGTCACACTACATAACGATCGATTGCCAACAACTCGATAAACAACATGATTTGGACGTATATACCATTATACAAGCTGGAGATGGACCGGGTAATAATATATCCCATAATGATAAAATTTCTACTCGACGATGATCGCCCAACGGCGCGCGGACACTGGGGTGAGTTTCAGCGTGTAACGTTACCGTCTTCGATAATAACTGATATTATCAACATTTGACCCACATTAGATGATTGGTATAACGCTGCCCACGGAATTATAAACGCCCCCTCGCCCATCCGGTCAACATCAGATGACGTGTAGTAACTTCTAGAAGTACGTCTAGTTGGAATTTTTTATATCGCGCGGATTGCCATCAAACTGTATTTCATCATCAATATAATGCATTTGGGGCTATATATCACGTTCTGGAGAAAGCTGCAGAAAGAGATGAAAACATACTTATACATTAGACCATACTTTACTATGAATATGTGAATGAAAAAGTTTAACGTTGCTACACAATGAACAATACATATAGGACTTTGAATGGGCCCTAATAATGGCAATGTAGCAATAGAATTTAAAAAGTTATAGCCCTGCAAAGAAGGGGACTTTCTCCATAGACAAATAGCGCTGGCAATCTATGGTATATCATTAATTTAACCCATGGCAGCCAAAGTGTTAATGGCTTGTTTTTACCTGATTTTAATACACATTTTATTTGATCTGCATATGCAGATGATACTATTGTGATTGTTAAAAATCAGCAAGATGTGATGGTTTTGGGTAACATTGTTGACATTTTTGGGAAGTTGTCAACTGCAAAAGTGAACTGGGCAAAGAGTGAGGCTGTAGAAGTTGGGGGGTGGTCCACAGGTCTTCCTCAGTTGCCAGGAGGATTAAGTTGGAAGAGGGTAGGCTTAACATACCTGAGGGTCTATTTAGGTGATGATCAGACTGTAAAGAAAAACTGGGAAGGAGTGGTAGAAAAGGTAGAGGGGAGGTTGGCCAAGTGGAGGTGGCTGTTACCTCACATGTCATACAGAGGGGGGGCTCTGATCATCAACAACTTGGTTGCATCAACTCTCTGGCACTGTCACTATCCCAGACAGAGTCTTGTCTGGGATAGTGGGAACAATGTGAACAGTGGCCTTCTGCTGCCCTCTGGCAGACACCGTCAGATAGTGCAATCTATTATATATTTATGGCTAATTATGGTTGATATGATGTCCTCATTTATGTTATCTTGGGCTCTTCCTTCCCTTGTTTGATGTCGTCCTCCTGTCTGGTTGTTGTATTATGGTTATTGTTACAAAGGGTCAGATTAAACCGAATATATATATTTATTGTTTGATATCCCTTGTATAATATTTGTATATCGTTTGATATACCTTGTATATTGTTTGTATATATACACGGAATATCCCTTTACCTGTGTACAAACCAGAGTAATATTCGCTCTCCTATTGGACAGCGACCCCCAGGCGCCAACGACCAAGCCCCCAACGGCAAGTTCAAAGGCAACTCCGGGCATGTCGCTACATGCCCAGAGTCTGCGCAGTAATACGAGACAGAACTGAGGTTGGCACTAGATAATCACCTTACGTATAAATACGGCGCAGGTGTAAAACAGCAGTAGTTCAAGTTCAGTGTCCAAGCCTTCACCACGCATACAACGTGCAGTGAAGTGAGCAACCTTGCATCTAAATAGAGCATTGAGAACCGCGTGCGAATAGAATGCTAAAGTGTCAGAGTTTAACGCAGTAACGTTGAGTTCGACTTAATCTAATGTGAAGTAATAGTCGATCATTTATAGTGTATCGTGCGGCTACAGTTCTTCAGTGACCAGCATTACCATCGGTTCGTTGTGTATTTAGCTAGTGCACTTATCCAGGCTGTGCGCCCTAAATCCGTGCCCACACCCGAGGAGTCCTAGGCGAGAACCGTTGGATATGTACACAGGAGAACCTACACCGGCGACTGCAGAACCATTTCTGGTTGGATTATATTGCTTTGGGACCGTGACCACTGGAGAAGAGTACCGTCGATTCCACTGTCGTTTGGGATTTACCCCCGTGAGGATCATCACTCGGGCCCGCCTCTAGGAAGAGGCTGGCTAGCTGTCGTCAATGCTATTCGAGCATCTTGGATTACAACTGTTGCTTTGTCTGCTGATCAAGGGAGTACATGCACCGGCTCCTGTATCTGGAGCCTCGTTATTCCTCGTTGACCCAGACTTTGTACCCGAACATTCCTCTACCCCTACCGGCCTTACACCCCGGAGGGAACCCCCCAGTGTCTCCAGCTGGTACCGGTGTGGCCTATATAATTGCTATACCACAGGTGGTGTCAGCTTAGACCCATCCTAGTATTCATACTATTCTCATTGACTTATGCTCTTGACTGACTTTACGTATGTTCTTCGCCATACAAGCGCGAGCCTAATTCTCAATCTGTAACCTAACGTTGCTTAATAATAATAAATAACCCTCCAATAGAACTTTATGTGTCAATGCCGTATTCTTGTGTGGGTGTTCACCATATATATTCATGTACTGTATGGCCAGTAATTAAAGTACATAACTAGTAGTGGTTTAATATATCACAATCTTTAATACAGTCAGGGTATTGTAACCCCTCAGTTACAGTTATGCTTTATTTTTTTTTGAACAAATGTTTTTAATTTTCCATTTTTTAACATAAAACTAGACAAACAATACATTAATAGTAGAAATCTATGATAAATCACAGGACAATGATCGACATAATAATAGCAATAATGACAGTCCAGTAATTAAATCAAAATAAATGTAGATTAAAAGACATAAAAATAATAAATACAATACAATACAATACAATACATATGCTCTTGCTCGCTCTTCCTCACTCTTTCCTTCCCCTTCCCTCCCCCTCCACCCCCCCCCCCCCCCCCCTCAGGACCCCCTTTGGACTATACATCCACTATTCCGTTTAACATCAGGGATTACAAGTTCATATGCTACCCTTTATCTTCTCCACCACATCTAACCAGATTGCTATGCTGGCTTCATTAACACCTACAATTTGTGCGGTAGATATCTCTAGATAAATCACATCGAGATAGGTAAGAACCCATACCTTCCGGCACATTTTATCCGGTTGAATCCAGCGTGATGCTATCAACTTTTTGGCAGCCGTAAGACCGGACAAAATTAGTCTCTTTACACGTACAGAGGTTGATAACTGAGAAACATCATTCAACAACAATACAGAAGGCAGTACAGGTATGGTCAGAGATAAAAATTCTGATAATTGAGTGGTTACTTCTTCCCAGAATATCTTAACAGGAGGGCATTCCCAATACATATGCATAAATGTACCAAGAGCACCGTTTAAACACAAGGAGCATCGAGGGTCTTGTCTGAGCCCCATTAGGTGCAAACGTCTAGGAGTCAGGTAAGTCCTATGAATAAAATTAAGATTAATCTGTTGATGATCCGGGTTGCGTGACGACAGCCGAACGTTTGCCCAGACTTCATCCCAATCAAAATCTACTTCCAAGTTTGGGATATCCTTCCTCCAAACTGAGTCTAGGGGAAGGACATCATATGAGGACGTAAGTAAGTGACGATAAAAGTCAGAGACGAAGCCTCTCGATGTCTCCTTTTCATAAAATAATTTGTGATATCTGTGGTGCTCAAGTGGAATCTTTAATGGGACTCCATGAGACTTTAAAGCTGCTCTTAATTGTAGATAGAAAATATGAGTGGAGCTGGTGAGGTTAAATTTGTTAGATATATCTTGATAGCTGCAGAGACCCCGGTCATCGAAGATATCCCCCAATGTATGTATGCCCTTCTTTTCCCATTTAGGAAATCTGATAGGTTGTTGTGCAATAAGGAGTAAATTGTTATTAAATAGGGGAGAATGACTATGCCATTTATGGTGGTTAGTGCACTTTTTCTGTGTGTCACGCCATATCCGGATAACATGTGTAATAAGGGCCAAATTTCAAGTTGCATTGCTTAATTGATAAGTTGGTGTACACTATATCCTGCAGTCTATGTGGTGCCACTATGTTCTCCTCTAATGGTCTCCAGGATACAGATGCTTGAGAATCAAACCAGGTGATCAGTGGTCTTAAAGAGAACGCTTTAAAATAATAGTTGAAGTCTGGAAATGCTAAACCCCCATCGGCTTTATTTCTCTGTGCAGTGGATCTTTTTATTCGTGGAGGTTTGTTGTTCCAAATAGATTTATATGCAGCGGAGTGTAATTTTTGCCAGTAACCAACAGGGGGGGGGGGGGGGGGGGTAACGGCAACATCGAGCTGAAGAAGTTAATTCTGGGTAAAACATCCATCTTAACTATTGATGCTCGGGCCTGTACTGAGTTTTTTAGTTTTGACCACCTGCCGAAGTCATTTGTGATCCTATCTAGGAATCCGGAATAATTATACTTCACCGTTTGGCATATAATGGGGAATATTTCAACTCCAAGACATCTAAAGTGTTCTACCATTGGTATATTTGCTGGGAGGGAGGTAGCCTTCGCAGTCACATTGAGTGGAAGGAAGGCCGATTTTGGCCAGTTTATCTTAAATCCCGATAGATTGCCAAAATCATCTATTACTTTGAGAAGATGAGGTGGTAGGGTTTTGCATGAACAATATTACATCGTCCGCATATAAGCTAATATGATGCTGTGTGCCCTTAATTGAGATCGGCTCTATAGACTGGGATTGTCTTATGTACTGTGCCAAAGGCTCTAGGGATAGAGCAAATAGTCCGGGACTAAGAGGACAACCCTGTCTGGACGAGCGCGACACAGGGAAGTGTGGGGAGATGAATTTACCTGTTAAAATCATGGCCGATGGATCTGTGTATAGTACTTTGATCATATTAATGAATCCATCTCGTAACCCCATCCTTCTAAGTACTACCCATAAATAAGACCATTCCAACCTGTCAAAGGCCTTCATCGCATCCAAGGATAATACAGCTGTAGGAGGCGCGGCATCCTTGCTGGAATCTATCACATGCAGTAACCGTCTAATATTATCCGTGATCAGGCGGCCTCTTATGAAGCCTGTCTGATCAGGGTGAACTAAAGATGTCATATGCTTTTGAAGTTGGATGGCTAGTACCTTAGCGTACAGCTTGAGATCGGTTCTGAGGAGGCTTAAGGGTCTATAACTACCGCATTCGGTGGGGTCTTTGTCTTTTTTAAGGAGGACAGATATGAGTGCCATATTGATGTCCCTGGAGAAGTTCCCCTCTTTGATTGAGTATAAAATCATATCAAGTAATAGGGGTCCAATTACATCCCAACATGAAAGGTACAGTTCTGGTGGAATGCCATCCCAACCAGGGGCCTTACCACTTTGCAATTCAGATATAGCCTCCCTAAGTTCCTCTAGTGCAGTGGTCGGCAACCTGCGGCCTCGAGGCCGCATGCGGCTCTTTAGCCAATCAGCTGCGGCTCCCTGGCCCAAAAATTATCTTTTCTTTTTTTTCTTTTTTTGGATATCGATGTCATACTGTGACACTGAAATGAAAAAATATTTCATCAACTAAGATATTTAGTCAACAAAAGGCTTACCTGTATGCCTGATATCTGGTGCGAAATTTGCGAACAACGAAAAATTTACTTTTTATTTTATAGATTTTCCACAAATAAGGGAAGGACTCTAATAGAGCTGCATAGTTCAGGGTTTTATTTCAAAGTAGGTTTACAGATGCAAGTGTTTTTTCTCCTTTTCTGTGTTTTATTTCAAAGTATGTCTACAGTACACATGGTAGTCTTTTTTCAAAGTGGACTACTTTTATTTTATAAATGTTCCACAAATAAGGGAAGGACTCAAATATACCTGAATAGTTCAGGGTTTTATTTCAAAGTCGGTCTACAGACACCAGTGTTTTGTCTCCTCTTCTGTTTTTTATTAAAAAATAGGTCTACACAGCCAGTATTTTTTCTCCACTTCATAAGAGTTTGAGGTTTTCCTTTGTTATAACAGGTAAAAACAGCAATTAAAAAGTCAAAAATTTTCTTTTTGTTGCTTTATAATCCCATTAATGCAACAAACTGTGTGCTATAAGTATAAAGTATAATAAATCGCAAATTACTTTGGGTATGCAATTGTCAGGCGTTTTATGCTAAATGTGGGGTATGCTTGGGGATATATAAAATGTTATACACTGTGTTATCTTCATTTTAAGGGTAAATAGGTTGTGCGGCTCCCTGAGCATTTTATTTTGTGGGACGGGGGAAAAGTGGCTCTTTTGATAGTAAAGGTTGCTGAACCCTGCTCTAGTGCAGCGGTTCCCAAACTTTTTTGGCCGTGCACCCCCTGTCACCTCCCGACCTAGCTGACGCACCCCCCAATGGGTTTCTGTTAGAAAAAATTGTTGCTGGTCTCCGTGCACAGATTTTATTTTTTATTTTATCTCTTCCCACGGCGACTATGGATAGGGAATTTCTTTATTTAATTAAAATGTTTACGACAACATGGATGCATGTACTCTGCCAGCATGTTTAATATCCATAATACTAAAGGTTTGACTAAGATTTTTATGAAATTTTATTGTAAAAAAAATAAAAATAAAATGTACCACCATTAGCCTTTTCATGTCACGCACCACCTAGAGGGCGCTCGCGCACCCGCACCACAGTTTGGGAACCACTGCTCTAGTGTAATAGGTGCATCTAACCGTTTAGCGTCTTCCTCTGAAAGTTTAGGTAAGTTAATTTGATCAAGAAATGTATCCAGTTTATTATGATCGAAAATCACTTCTGACTTGTACAGGTTGGAGTAAAACGTACTGAAAGTCTCGTTGATTTTTTTGGGGTCTGTGATAACAAGTCCCTGTTGGTCCTTAATAGCAGGGATATCAGCAAATTGTTCATTGGATCGTATCTTCATAGCTAGTAGGTGACTCGGTTTAGAGCCATGAAAGTAATAATGTTGTCTTGTTCTGCGTATTTGAAATTCAGATTGTTGTCTTAAGTAAGGGATAATGCTACATGTCGCAAAATAATTGACCGACACGGAGTTTAAAATACCAAGGCGCAGCGCCGAGGTGTTTTAAACGTCAGTGAAGGTCAATTATTTTGCGACAATGATCGAGTATAGCGATACATTATCCCGCTTATTACATGGCTAACTTACTAACAATATACCTAATTCATCGACAAGACTAGATCAAATGAAGACGCAGTTGTTCTGTGGCTCTGTCAGCCCAAATAAAGTGATTATTATTATCGGCAGCCGGCAGGTCTCTGGTCTGATTGCATGACTGAGTGCAGCTGTGCATATGCTGAGCAGCACTGATACAGTGTTGTAGTGGGCTTGATTGCGAACAGCTGCGCACAGCGGTCATTATTGTCCCACAGCGGTCATTATTGTGTGATAACGGACCTCTGATGCGGGCTATTGACCAATCACAAGCAAGCATTTCGGCGAATGTGAAAACGCCATGTAATAAAATGGAGTTAATATCCTTTTTTAACACTTTAATTTGAGACTCCAGTTGACACGAGTAGTTGCGTTGTAAAGAGGAGAACAACGAAGAGTGAAGCATTTCCAGCTCTACCAATTTGGATTGACGTTTCTTGCGGAGGTAAAGACAGTAGTGTTTTCCTTGATAAAACCCTTTACCGATATCCATAACGTTCTGGGGTCTTGTACCGAACAGGCATTAATCTGCAGGAATGCATTTAGTTTATTTTTGAATTGTAGATTGAATTCAGTGTTTTCCAATAGTGTCGAGTTAAAACGCCATCTTGGGGCTCGGGATGTCATTCTACTGAATGAGCCCTTTAGGAGTAAATAGTTGTGATCTGACAGTGCAATGGGTCCCAATTCAACGTCAAAGCTATCAAATAGTCTAGGGCAGGGGTGGCCAACCCGCGGCTCGTGAGCCGCATGCGGCTCTTTGCCCGTCAATGTGCGGCTCTTCCATCCATAAAAAGAAATAGATTTTTTTTTTAATTTTTATGTCACTCATTCCATAAGGACGTAGAATAAACATTTACAATTTTTTTTTAAATGGTCCATTTGCATGTTCTTGGTATCTGAATCTAGGGACATATATGGATCAGTGTCAGAAATAGTGTGTCTGTTACTAGGCTTGAGTAAATTGTAATGAACCAAAGGAGAATATCAATTCTATTTAATTTTTTTTTATCTTTGACTGTAAATAACACCATGCTAAAATTGACCAGACCTGAAAAATCAAAGCAAATGAATAAAGGGAAGATGATTAAACAGAAGGTTTTGTAGATACAGTACTGAATTCTGCCATCTTTTTTATAATGTAAATTTCTCCACCATTTTTCATCATATTGCAACACCGTTTTTTGCAAGACGTTCACAGAAAGGTAGAGAAACTAACTGCGTTCTGTTTTATGGCAATAACGTTCAGGTTTGTGGGAGATAATCCCAAAAAATAAGAGAAATTAAAAAGTAAATCCAGAAGTCAGATGATTGACAGGGGCTGGTGTGAGCTGGGTAGGGTAGTTTTTCGAAATTTGAAAGCCCTGAGTCTCTTCCTTCAAAAGACTACACTCACTTTTGGCTGTGCCACTTCCTCCTGTCAATATGCGCCGGTTTCCGACTCAATGCCCTGAGATTTCTATAATCTTATATTTCACTAATAACAGTTAAAATAATTGGTAAACAAACGTAATGCTGAAAATATACACTTTTACTGTATATCTCGGGCTTAAGAGGTTAACCCTGTGAGGCCCAAATTAAAAAGAAATTAGCAACTTCAGAGGCCAGAGGGTGGGACATATAAACACATTACTATCAAATAGCATTGTGAGGCTGAACAACAGGACCAATTGACTATACGATGTGCTTAAAGGGGAACTATCTTATAAATGGCTTTTTTCAGTGTTTACCATTGTTTCTTAGCTATGTGGACTTATATTAATAGGATATTATGTCTCTAATTCTCATATTGGCGAATTCTTCCAATTTTCCTCTCACAATATTCACCCTCACTGAACTGAGTCATCTGAAAATGTGCATATCTGTGATGTCAGAGATTTCTCAGCTGCATAATAATGTGGCAGTTGATGTGGCAGTTGGCACCAGGCCACACAGTGGTTGGAGCCCAGCCTCAAAACGGCTTAAGATCTTGAGGTAGAAAAATGCGGTTTTTAGTACTTGATTAGAAATACAAAACAATGCATTAAAAAAAAAAAAAAAACTAGGTGTTCCATAGACTCACAGGAATTGTGTAAAAGTGCCCAAATAGTGAAAGAAATAGTAAAATAGTTCCCCTTTAACATTTTTTAAATAAACATTATTTTTTTAAATGGCTAAAAGTGATTTTGTAATTTTGCAACCGTGGGTCTCACAGGGTACTTTTAACCCTGTGAGGCCCAAATAAAAAAGACATTAGCAACTTCAGAGGCCAGAGGGTGAGACCTATAAACACATGAAGGGTGCCGTGACTGAAAAAAAAGGTTGAGAAACGCTGGTATATGGTGTGGCTCTTTGTGGTACCACAGTAATTTTTGTGGCTCTTAGTCTCTGACTGGTTGGCCACCCCTGGTCTAGGGGATGCAAAAACATAATCTATTCTAGAAAATGTCTTGTGTCTTGCTGAGAAAAAGGAGTACTCTCGGGCCGTTGGGTTGAGTGATCACCACAGATCATTTACACCTGTATCCTTGGCCCAAGCCTGTAGTGCATTAGAGGCCTGTTTCTGGTCATAGGATGTGGTGAGACTAGATTTATCAATCGAGGGATTCCAGATGGCATTAAAAATCCGCACCAATTATAAATGAATACCCAGGGAGATCTAACATTGCTCTAGTGAGTGAAGCGTAGAAGTTAGCGTCGTAAAGATTAGGGGCGTAAGCCGCGATTTTCCTGTTACAGTAATCTATTTTAGCAATAGTTACTCGGCCATCTGCATCAGACCATACGTCCAACAATTTAATATTCAACTTCCGTTTCACTACTATAGCTACACCACGGGATTTAGTGCCAAATTTTATCCGCCAGCTTTACATTGTCAGCCAATAAAAGGTGCGTTTCACTTAAAAGAGCCACATCAACCTGTTGTCTTTTCATCCATGTAAGCACGCTTTTGCGTTTATGTTGTATATTGAGACCCCCTGTATTCCAAATCAAGACATTTAAATTAGCCATAGTCTAAACAGGTTGCAGTATTCCTGTGTGTAATTCGTCTGGAGTAGCAATTCATAATAGATATATATCCAACTGTTAAGGTCCTGTTGGGAGCCGAGCTTGAGCATGAGAACAAACATATAAAATACACATACATATAATCCCCTATTCCCACTTCCCTCCCTCCCTTTAAAGTACACAACCAGTATACCCATATCGAGCAATTCATCCTTAACTCCACTATGCAAATTGCCATAGGGTCTAAAACTATCAATTCTACCATTAGTAGAATGTCATCAGTGGCTTGGCCACTCTCCCGTTAAATAAAAAGGAGATATAAAAATAAAAGATGCCTCAAAGATTAGAGTACATTCACTTAAACCTTATACGAACTTGGATAAGTTAAAACACACAGAAGAAATAGAAAAGAAAGGCATTGGAACTAAATAAGAGAAACCTCAAAGAGTAGAGTACATTTACTTAAATCTTAAAAGAACTTGGCTAAGTTTAAACACCTAGAAGAAATAGAAAGGAAAGGCAGTGGAGCTATTGCAAAAGAAAAAAGGTTTAAATACGTATATGCAGCACGTCCCCCAGGCCAGGGGTGGGCGATGTTCTGCTGTGAAGACTGTTGTTTCCTCTGGAGGTGACCTAAGCCGTGTGTATAGTCACAGAACGCATGTTAAAGTTCTAGAATATTCTATTTCATTTTAATAAAAGTGCCATTGGTCCATCATATCAGGAGAGGGCAGCTCGTCTGATATTCTAGTATATTCTGCAATGTTCCATTATGTCTGGTCGACGTCTCCAATATGTCAACAACAGGAAAGTGCTCGAAATGTCAATAGATCTCGAAGTCATATGCAAATGCACACACACAGGGAAAACATCAGGTTATCAAAATTTATATGACACCGTTTGGTGTTTAAGCCATAACGAAGTATTCAGAAAAAAAACAGTATACTATAGCCTATCCTCCCCGCTTGGACGGGGTGTCCTTATGGTTCTTCAAGAAGGTTTCAGCTTCATCAGGCGAGGAGAGATAAATCCTCACGCCGTCTTTGACGATGGACAGCTTCGCAGGATACCATAGTGTAGGTCTGAGACCTCGCCCGTAGAGTAGGAACATCACGGTCTTGTAACGGGATCGTTGAGCCACAACTTCGGGGCAGTAATCTTCATAGAAATAGACTGGTTGCCCTTTGTATTTCAGATTACCTTTCTTCTTCCGTGCCTCTCGAATAATTATTTATTTTATTCCAATTTGACGTAGGCTAGCAATAACTACTCTAGGATTGTTGTTGTTTCGGGCCCCAATTCTGTAACATTGATCCACTTCAGGTGACGTAGAGAGGATATCCGATCCCATAATTTCAACTAACACTCCTGCAAACGAGACATTGGGTTGTTCGCAGCTCACTGATTCCTCTAGACCTACTATACAAATATTAGGTCTGCGGGATCGGTATTCGAGGTCGAGTATCTTAGCCATTAGCTTCTCGTTGGTTCCTTCTATCACCCCGAATCTATCCTTGTGATAATTCAAGCAGGATTCCACTACTTCTATAGGTTCGGTCTGTTCACCATGCGATTCCCATAGCTTCACGATTTTGGATTCGATAGATTCTTTGATAGCGTCAACCTTGTCGGATAGGGAGGATAAACCTTCAGTTAAGTTCTTCTCCATTATCTTAACTTGAAGCCGGAACCCTTCTATTAGCTTAGCAAGATACTCCGTGTCGGTTGAACCGTCGTCTCTCTTTGACTCGTTTTCTTTTTTCTTCTGTGACATCGTGGTTCTTTCAGTCAATATAGTTAGCTGGAAACCTCAGGTGATACGTACAGGTTTAAACGCATTGGGGGTATAAAAAGAGGCTTTTAAAGGCAAAATATAAATAACAGGAGCGGAGCTGTTAACGGCTGTGCCTTTTATGTTTGTGGCCTTGAAGTGTACTTTTGTCTACTGCCTTCAAGTAAAGCTCGTTAAATCGACTCCTGCCTCGTCTCTACTCGCTCTCGTCCTGCTATATTGGGTTCTACCTCCACCATCACCACCATGTCTAACCGTAACAGGCACAGGTTCAAATGTATGGCGCCCCCTGCTGGATTATTAGGAAAAGTGCAGTATACTTATACTAATATGGCGCGACCCAGGTCAGTCGCCGTTGGTTTCGCTCAGCAACGATTGTGCACATTTTTAGCTATTATGTTTGTTTTTACTACTTTTTTTATGAAAACATCACTGGCGGGCACGTCATACGACCGCCAGACACTTATGGACCTAAACTCCGGACTCAAAGAGGAGTTTGGAGACACTTTATGCCTAGAATGGCCACCGGAGATCAGGCGGGACAACAAAGACAAAGGAGCCGGCAGAAAGAGACACAGAGGGAAACGAGGAGGAATCAGACTGAGGTTAAAAAGATCTGCTTACCACCCAGCAATTCCATCCATCTTCCTGGCGAATGCACGTTCGTTGGAGGGGAGGATGGACGATCTGAGAGCGAGGGTCCGTTTCCAACGAGAAATAAAAGACGTCAACATCATGTGTTTTACGGAAACATGGCTCAAGCCAGCGACTCCGGACCACAGCGTCTCTCCCTCGGACTCCTTCACCGTCCTACGTGCGGATCGCACGGCAGCCTCCGGCAAGAGCGTCGGTGGGGGTGTCTGCCTCATTACCAACAACGGTTGGGTTAGCCCCAAGGAGGTGCAGGTACTATCCCGTTCATGCTCCCCGGACATGGAACATCTCTCCATTCTATGCCGCCCGTTCCACCTTCCCCGAGAGTTTACTGCGGTCATCATGACTGCTGTATATATCCCTCCACAAGCAAACACCGCCAGGGCCCTGGCAGAGCTACAAGATCATCTCAACAAACATCAGATTAAACATCCGGACGTAGCGAGCGATGATCGTAGCTGGTGATTTCAATCAGGCGAATTTGAAAAAAGTGCTGCCGTCCTTTTTTCAACACATCGCCTGCTCCACTAGAGGAGGAAACACACTCGACCACTGCTACACCCCGTTCAGAGCCGGCTACAAGGCTGTAGCGGCTCCACCATTGACGGGGGCTACAAGCTCATCCGATCACGACTCCATTATCCTCATTCCGGCTTACAAACAAAGATCACGTGACGCCGTCGTGTCACGTGAGACAAAAAAATGGACCGACCAATCAGAGGCCACGCTTCAGGATGCGCTCGAGGATGTTGACTGGAATATGTTTCAAGGAAGCGCCAGTGACGTCAGCAAGTGCGCCGACAGCGTTATCTGCTTCATCACAACACTGGCTGATAGTATTGTACCCACAAAGAAGGTGCGGGTGTTCCCAAACCAGAAACCGTGGGTGGACAGTACTATCAGAGCAGCTCTGAAATCCCGCTCCACTGCTTACAACCTGGGCAGAGAGTCGGGAAACATGGAAGAGTACAAGGCTTCAGTCTATACTCTGCGCAAGGCTGTAAAACTTGCAAAACGGACATATGCTGATAAACTGGAGACACAAATGGCACAAAACGACACAAGAGGCTTATGGCGGGGACTGAGGACAATAACTGACTACAAAGTCAGCGCCCCCTCAATGGGGAGCGACGACGCCTCTCTCGCAGACAAACTCAACTCTTTCTACGCTCGGTTTGGTGTAGACAGTGGCGCCGCTAGCTCAACGGCTAGTGACGTCACTGGCGCGTCGGCTGTTGTGGAGGGGGGGGGGGGGGGGGGGGGCAACCGCGGGGGGGCGGGAACGCTCTCTCGTTGTCGGAACACAGTGTGAGAAGAGCATTTATGCAGGTGAACACCAGAAAAGCTGCTGGCCCAGATGGTATAACAGGACGCATACTTAAGTCCTGTGCCAACCAGCTAGCCCCAGTGTTTACCGCCATATTTAATCAATCCCTGGCGGAGTCAGTGTTCCCTGCCTGCTTCAAGATGTCTACCATCATCCCTGTACCAAAGAAACCCTCCCCAACATGTCTCAATGACTACAGACCGGTGGCACTCACCTCTGTGGCCATGAAATGTTTCGAGAGGCTGGTCAAGGATCACATTTGTGCCTCCCTCCCCAGTGATATGGACCCCATGCAATTTGCATACAGGCCAAACAGGTCCACTGACAATGCGGTCTCCCAAGTACTGCACAGCACCCTCTCTCACCTTGACCACCAGAAGGGGGGCTATGTGAGACTGTTGTTCATTGACTACAGCTCAGCGTTCAACACCATAGTCCCCACCAGACTGGTGGACAAGCTGATCGAGCTGGGTCTGAGCTCCGCTCTGAGCGCCTGGATACTGGACTTTCTGAGCGAAAGGCCCCAGGCGGTCAGGGTGGGGGGTCAGACCTCCAACACCATCACCCTGAGCATCGGGTCCCCCCAGGCCTGTGTTCTGAGCCCCCTGCTGTACTCACTATACACACACGACTGTGTGGCCAAGTTCAGCTCCAACTCCATAGTGAAGTTTGCGGACGACACAGTGGTGGTGGGGCTGATCTCGGACAACGACGAGAAGGCCTACCGGGAGGAGGTTGAGGTACTGGAACGCTGGTGCCAGGACAACAGCCTGCTCCTGAACATTGGTAAAACCAAGGAGCTGATCGTGGATTATAGGAGAGGACAGCAGGAGACACACACACCACTGTGGACAGGGTGAGCAGCTTTAAGTACAGTACATGGGGGTCCACATCTCAGAGGATCTGACATGGTCAACACACATAGATTCAGTCGTAAAATAGGCAAAGCAGCGCCTCTACCACCTGAGACAGTTAAGGAAGTTTAGAGTATCTGGGAAGATACTCCAGTCCTTCTACTCCGGAGCTGTAGAGAGCATCTTGACTGGAAACATCACTGCCTGGTATGGAAACAGCACGGCACAGGACAAGAAGGCCCTACAGAGAGTGGTGCGCTCAGCCGCTCCACGGGTATTGCACTACCACCCCTGCAGGTTCTATACAACAAGAGGTGCAAATCCAGAGCCTGCAGAATAATGAAAGACCCACACCACCCCAACAACAGCCTGTTCATGCTGCTGCGGTCAGGCTGTTGGCCTGCGAACCCCAGCTACTAGGACAGAGAGGCTTCGGCTCAGCTTCTTCCCCCAGGCCATCAGAGCCTTGAACACTGAACTTTACACACACAAGCACACATGAGCACACACACGACACACACACTGTACACGCTCACACACTAGCAGCCACTTTAACATGAGCAAGCACACACTCATGCTGCACACGCCCACACTTATGGCCACTAAGGAAAGGTCACTTTAAAAATAGTATAGCATAACCTGAGATTGTATAAAATATGTAAATAACTATGTACAAATACCGATATGCCCTACTATGTTACTTGTTTATTGCACAATATTGTTTTATTGGATTCTATTATATGTTGTTACTACTGTATTGCACATCGTTGCGGGCAAGACCACCCGCATTTCATTGTATACTTGTATGCCGTGACAAATAAAACTCTTGACTTGACTCTTGACTTGGTCTATTGTGGTAAGTTTTTCTGGGATAAACTGCACTGGCTCCCACAGAGTGTACTGTATCTGCCGAAGGAGGAAGGGGATCAGGGTTTAGTGCACCTGGAGAGTAGAAAAGCAGTTTTTAGATTGCAGCATATCCAGCGGTTTTTAATAGGTTAATAGGAGGAGGTGATGATGTTATCTGGAAACATGTAATGAGTGCCATTTTAAGGGGAGTGGAAGGGGTGGGTTTGGATGCATCTCTGTTTTTAACTGACTGTAAATGTGCACATTTGTGTGAACTGTCTCCTTTTTATACTGAGTCTTTTTAGAGCATGGGTTTTATTTAAATGGAACCGACTGGAGTTGGAAACTTCACTGTTCTGGCTTCTGGAAGAACCTCTAATTTATGGAGCCCAGCTAGACATTCAGGACAATAAATAATAGACCTGGCCCTGTCCAGCGTTTGCGCTCAGTTGGGGCAGTAAAACTGAAACATATAGTGGATGTAGCCAGGCCACGACATAGAGGCAGTGGATTCTCTACTGGGTCTGAGGTCAGCCCGTCATACCAGAGACATTTTAAATGCTTGGACTGAAAAACACGTGGAGTGGAACAGAAAATCCTGAAGTAGACCAAACTGGACTGACGGGACACATGTTGGGTTGTTCATATGTTGCTCCTGCTCATCTGTATATGTTGAATGGAAAAAATATGTATAAATATTGTGTAAAATCGTTTAATAAAACCCAATTGAGTGGAAGAACAGACACTGTGTGGAGAAAGAGACTGAAGGTCCAAGATAACTGTACGCCAGTGTGAAGAGTTCTGTATAAACCACCACTAAATAAGAGGACAGGTGACCAGTGGAGAATTTTGAAGGGGGCAGTAGCGGTCAATAGTGTTGTTGCAAAACTAAATCCCACTGTATCAATTTGTTGTCCTTTTTGTCAAGAACCAGAAACAATGTTTTACTGTTTTTTAGATTGTAAAAGACTTGAAGGTATGTTCGAAAACCTTGAACAATGTGTTTCTGAACTGTGTTCAGAGTTGGAGTGAAACAGCTTTTGTGTTTGGTGCTGGTTACAAAAAAGAAAATATAATGAAGTGGCAAACGTAGAATTTTGTTGTGGGTCAGGCCAAAATGGCCATTATAAGAGCAGGAAAATCCAAATGGAAAATGGAGCAGGTGGTGAGCTGATGCCAATGTTTAAGGCATTGGTAAGAGCCAGGGTCAGAGTAGATTTTATTCACTCATGAATAATATTGATGAATTTTTGTTTCAATGAAGTTATTTGTTGTGTTGTAGAATTGTTGTTGTATTTTAACACTGCTTTTATGTGAGATCTCATGTGGTCTTGAGTATGACGAGAAGACATGTATGATGTCAGTTATAATGTGTATTTATTGAATTGTATTGACACACACCTTGTAGTGAGATTATGTAAATAAATGTAAAAAAAAAAAATATATATATATATATATATATATATATCTATCTCTCTATATATGTGTGTATATATAGGGATTAGGAACTCACTCACAGTGTAATCCCATACGTACTGATGTAAAGCCATTAGACAACTTTATGTAGAGTAGCAGAGTCGCAGCTTGATTATAATGATCTCTGTGCAAAAACACACACATATCTCAATGCTAATCATATGCAAATAACTCGCTTAATTAATCAGGCTTAACGGCGCTGATGAAATCCCTCTCTTAGTAAGAGATATACACTTCAGACTAGAGTGGTCTTACACACGCTTACACTTGTGCTATGCATGGATATGCACATGCACGCACAGACGTGTGCACACACACACGCATGCAGGGACGTGCACAGGACTTTAGAGGGGCAGGTGCTCAAAGGCTGAAAAGGGCACTACACTTGTGTGTACATATTAACCGAGCGAGCGTAGCACGCGAGCACGATTTTTAAGGGCCCTTTTCGGGCGGGGGGCCCCCTTTTTATGCTTTTTGGGGGGTTTTGGTGATCAAATATTGAATATTGAACTATAAAAATCAGTGCAGGAGCTCACTTATCCTTGAAAGACACTTTTATCACTGACTTAAAAGGCCCATACATCTCCATAAATGTTCAGGGGGGAGGGAATAAGTGCTTACCCTACAGACCCCAAGAAGTGCTGCATATTCTGTATTGTTTAATATAAATGCATTTTTTATTCCAATCCCGATTTGTATTTGAGATTCCCAAATCCCATCGGACTTGACTGCTTCGTGTACCTCAATGCGTGTAATACCAGCATTCAACTGTATGCGCCACAGCGGTTTCTATCATCATCATCATCACCACCCACGCTATGCATAAAATATATAGGTCCGCGGAGAGGCACGCTGAGGAGGCCGTGCAAACTGCAATGGAATATGGGGCATCTCTCTCTCTTTACCTAATATTTTTATTATATCCTGAAATTTTTCTGTTGGAAGGTCAGTCTATATGCGTAACGGTAATGAGGAGGCCGTGCAAACTGCAATGGAATATGGGGCATCTCTCTCTCTTTACCTAATATTTTTATTATATCCTGACATTTTTCTGTTGGAAGGTCAGTCTATATGCGTAACGGTAAAAAAAAAAAAAATCTTTTTTTATTTTATTTTCAAAAAGGGCACTTTTTTGATGAGGCTCAAAAAGGCAGGTGCTCAAGCACCCCTTGGCCTCTATGTGTGCACGTGCCTGCACGCATGCATGTATGCACACACGCACACCCTTACCAGCGATGATCTCATTCTCTATCTACTGGAGGCTTGCCAAGGGGGAGACATTTATGCATTTACTGGAATTGCACATGCAAAAGTTGCCCTCTGGTGCCTGGAACCATGCGAGTCAACGGCCTGTGCCACCTCACCCCCTACCCCAAGAGCTCAGAAATCATTCATAAGGCAATTGGATTCCCGGTTGGTCTTCAAATTGCACCACCAATCATGGCAACGCGTTGAGTTTATTTGCTATTTTATTTATATTTTTTCTCTCTATCTCCCCCCTCTCTTTCTCTCTCTGAAACTATTTCCTATTTTGACACTTTTTTTACACTCTCTTTCTCTCTCTCTCCTTGTTCTGTTTGAGGGAACAGGTTGTGAGTGATCAGTGGTGAAGTCATATAATCTGGAGTTGAACCTGGCAGTGTGTGTGTGTGTGTGTGTGTGTGTGTGTGTGTGTGTGTGTGTGTGTGTGTGTGTGTGATTTTGTGCTTGGTTTTGCGCTTATGTCTGAGAACGCATGATGTGAAGTGGGATAACGGAAGCTGTGTGTGTATATTTCTGTGTTGTGTGTGCGTGTGTGTGTGTGTACAGTATGTGTGTGAGTGTGTATATTTCTGTGTGTGTTGTGTGTGTGTGTGCATGTGTGTGTGCATGTGTGTGTTGTAGAAGAGAATACCACACTTGGGTGAATCCAGCTGTGATGGTAATGGCAGTGGGCAGATGTCTGAAGCAGACGCTGCTAATGGCTCTTTCAAACTGGGAGGGACGGTGACCTTATAGCATCACTCTCATCCTTCTCTCCTTCATTCCCCTTGGTCTTTCCCTCTCCCCTTTACTTCTTCCTCTCTTTTCATCTCTCTCTCTCTCCATGTTTCTGTCTCTACATCTCTCTTCTAAATTCCTTTCTCTCTCTCTACATCTCTCTGTTAGGATTGGGGGTGCTATGAGGGTGAGAACGCAGTTGCAGACCAGGAAGAGAGGAGGCAGAGACGGCAGGGTAACGGGGAAATATATAAAGGCTTTACTTGGACGAAATAATACAAAACGGAACATACAAAGGCTCAGCCGAGCTGGCTCTAAGACAAAACAATACTGAAGGACACGAAAACGGAAACATAAACTACTTACAACACTTAAGGACATGAAGCAAGGGAACACTGAGGTGAGTGAGGGTAACAAGGATGGTACTGGAGACAATGACGCCACAAGGAAAGAGAGGAAGACACACACTTAAATACCAAGACTAATGAAGATTGGCAACAGCTGGCCAGGCCAGTCCAAAACAACACTTAACCACTAGACAAAAACAATATACCAAACAACACTAACCAGGGAAACAAATTCACACCAGGGTGGGGAAGTTCAACAACAATACACACAGTGACATTCCATTAATCAAAGTAAGCATGTGAGTTAATAAGGGCAGAATCAATGTCTGAACCAACTGGCTCGTCTGGCCACAAGAGGGAGGTAGAGGACCACTGTCAGGAGGTAGGGGACCAGGTAGGCGACCATTGTCAGGAGGGAGGAAATGTCCAATGTCGTTCTCATAACCGGACCAGCAGGGGCTGGCCCTGGGGACGTTACACTCTCCCCTTCACTCATTCTTTTCTCGACATCTTTATCATTCTCTCTGTCCCCCTCTTCTCTAATTTCTCTCTTTATCTGTACATCTAGCTCCTTCACTCTTTCTTCTGACTTCATCTCTGTCATTATCTCTCTCCATCTCCTCTCATTCCTCTCTTTCTCTCTAAATCTCTCCCCTTCACTCATTCTTCTCTCTCTACCTTTCTCTTTATCTATCTCCCCTCTCTTTATCTCTCTCCCTCCACCTCTCTCTCTCCCCTTCTCTTTATCTCTCTCCTCTCTCCCCCTCTTCATATCTCTCTCCTCTCTTTATCTCTCCCTCTCTTTATCTCTCTCCCTCTCTTCTCTCTCTCCCTCTCTTTATCTCTCTCTAGAGCTGTTTCTTAACCTCGCCTCAGGTTCAATCCCCCATTATCCCCTTTCCAACGACTTCCTTTATTTCTCCCTCCATCATTCCACCCTCTCACTCTGCCTGTTATTTTTCTTCCCATCTCTCCCTCTGAGATGAACAGATGAGACAGAGACAAGGGTGGCTTGTTTTAAAATGTGATCATGTCCCCAAAGTGAATAAGGCCATCCAAGCTTTATATATGTGGTGTGTGTGTGTGTGGGGGGGGGGGGGGGGGGTAATACCGATCTGAATACAGATTTACTGTGTGCGCAAGACTATAGTTCCTTTTATCTGTGGACCCCAGGAAGAGTAGTTGTCACATAGAATAAATGTCAACATACTGTATATATGATATGACAACACTCTGAAGGCAGCAGGGGAGGTGGTATATAGACATGGAAATACAGCTGCAGTTGATGAATGTGGAAAACAATGGGTTTTTTTCTTTCATTATTGGAAAACTAGTGTAGATCATGACAGAGTGAGGTATTGGCAAAAAAACATTCACCGGAGTATCATCTCACGTACGAGACAGGAACAGCATACAACTGAAATGGTTAAGCAGCATTTTGACCTCAATAGGGATGGGCATGCATTTGGATATATGTTGAAATTCAGCAAAGCCTGCAGGATTTTTAAAGACCCCAACCACCCCAACCACAAACTGTTTGAGCTGATGCTGTCCGGAAAACAGTACCACAGCCTCAAGGCCCGGACCAGCAGACTCTGGGACAGTTTCCCCCCCCCAGGCAGTCAGACACATTAACAAATAACACTAATAGCCGGCTACCCTGTGTGTGACTGTGGTATTGTAATCTAGTGCTATCTTATCACTGTTTCTGTTGCTGATTTGCACACACTATAATATACAAACAGGCTATACAAATCATGGGCCGTAAACCAATGCGATGGCATCACTGCAGTATTTTGAGTAAGCACAATCTTTTCACGTTTGAATTTTTTTCAATGTAATGTAATTTTCTGTAATATTAGACTAGTTTTTAAATGTTTGCACAATCATGTCTCATCTTTATTTTCTGGACTGGTGGTTAGACGTTGTAGGTCTAGCAGAGCAAACACACAAGCTTCCAATAATGGTGACTCTACTGTTCCCATGTGAAATTTGGACAGTCTGCCTTCTCTGTTAACACTATGATCGTCGCAAACGAGTTTTCACGTCATTCCGAGCCATGCTCATTCTGCCGAAGACGCCGTAATTCGTCTTTGATGTCAATATTTAAAAAATCTGTCATCGAAATCATATTTCCTTTCCGGAGCCCTGAGACACAGTGCAAAGCTCCACTCAACTCTCTAGCGGTTCAAGAGCGCCATCTGTTGGCCGATCGGCAGATCGCCAGCCGGAAATTAACCTTTGAACCGGTAGTGCTCATCCATATGTGGTCCGGGTACTCGCTATCGTTAGAGAGACTCCGTATTGACACAGTGAACATCGATCGGTGCAAATAACTCGAAAAAACAACATGATTTGGACGTATATACTATTATACAACCTGGAAATGGATCGGGCATTTCTCCATCCCATAATAGAAACAATTCTGTTCCACGCTCATCTGCCAGCGGCACGAGGAAGCCACTGTAAGATTCAGCGTTATTTTCTAACGTCTTCTATACTAACTGATCTGATGAACATATGACCCACTCTGGATGAATCATCTAACGCTGCCCACGGAATTATAAACGATCCCCCGCCCATCCGGTCATCATCAGATGATGCGTAGAAACTTCTAGAACCACGTCCAGTTGAAACTTTTTATCTCGCACAGATTCCTACCAAACTGTATTTGATCATCAATATAATGCATTTAGGGCTATAAATCACGTTCTGAAGAAAGCTGCAGAAAACGATAAAAACATACTTTAGACCATATTTTAGTATGAATATGTGAATGAAAAAGTTTAACGTTGCTACACCCTGAACAATACATATAGGACATTGAATGGGCCATAATAATTAATAATAATCTGAGCTTTGACAACCACGTTTTTTTTTTTATTCAATTTCTTTTTGGGCTTTCTGTTTTATTTCACCCATCCCAATTTAGTCGTTATGCCAATTCCCTTCCTGGTCATTGCGCGCATTGCCCCACGGAGGGTGTAGAACTACCACATAACTCCTCCGATACATGTGGACTTGCCAGACGCTTCTTTTCACCTGACAGCGAGGAGTTTCACTGGGGGAACGTAATGCGTGGGAGGTTCACGCTATTTCCCCCAGATCCCCTCCCTGCTGAACAGGCGCCCCAACCGACCAGTAGGAGTCGCAGTTTACAATGACCAGGACACATACTCCACCGGCTTCCCACCTGCTAACACTGCGAATTGTGTTATTAGGGATGACTGACCAAGCCGAAGGGACAGCTGGATTAGATCCCAGAGACAACCACGTTTTTCTTTGGTTTTTTTTGGACAGTGTAAAACTATAAATGATGTTGCCGGTGATGAAATGCAAACACAAACTGTGTGTGTGTGTGTGTGTGAGAGAGAGAGAGAGAGAGAAAGAGAGTGGGAGATGTGTGTGTAAGTGCTATTACTTTTCCAGTACAATAACATCACACTCAATATCATGTTGTTACATGTGCAACATAAGTGTTTCATCAGGCAGCATTGTCCTAACCGTTTGCCCAACTCAGAATATCAATAATAAGTACAGTATATGAAAAATAAATTAACCACTGAAGAGCTATATTATGAAGCATTTTAAAGTGTGTGTGTGTGTGTGTGTGTGTCCCCTGTGATCCAGCAGGAAGGGGAGCATGATACAAGGTGTGTTGGTGCAACACTGTAAACAATGTCAGCTTTGATAAAAAAAATAATAAAAGCTTTACCTCTCTGCCACGTCTGTGGAGGAACTTGTGCAGCGCAGCATCACGCTGTGCCTCGACGCAGCTGTCTGGAGGACTACCACACTAACGTGGTCACATTGGACTTCCAACAGACAGTTATCGAATGGAAGATATAAAACACTTGAGTTGACGAATGAGTGGGAGGAGTTCAAATATGATTTAGTTCAGACCGAGCTGCCCTATTGTCTGTAACTGTGGAAAACTGAGATATAATAATATTGGTGAATATTGGAGAACATTCCCTTCTGTTACCTGTGCATGTGGTACAGTATATATACTCTCCTCTCTTGGTAAACAATAATGTTATCTGTGCATGTGGTATATACTGTACTCTCCTCTTGGTAAACAATATTTTTCTTGTCATACTGTTTCATGCAACTTTGGCAAAATAAAACCCCAATGTCTTTTTTGGGAGCACAGATTATTTTATCACTACGGAGCAGCTGAGGAAAGAAAAAAGATCCATGTGCAAATATGGACTCTCGTTTTAGAAGTGTTCATGGTTTATAAACTGTGCTCTCGGATTACGAATCCATGGCCATGAAAAATCAGAGGGCACAGTTGGCACGGATTTGCAATCCGAGGGCACGGTTTACAAATCTGAGAGCACCGTTTATAAACCTCAGCTGACCCCAGGGGGGGGGGGGGGGGGGGGGTGTATATCACACTAGTACTGTGTACTGGGACCCCTGGAGCTATCAAGGGCCCATCTGGACAGGAGAAAATATTACTTTCCCGCCTTAACTCTCTTTTTTATTTTATTTGTTTCATTCTAAACACTTGCCTGTGTCTCTTTGGCACCGCTGCCTACGTTATAAATGCAATGACGATCGAATCCCGACAGGTGGCAGTATCGCCTACCTTTTGAACTGGGTCTCTAAGGTGTCTTTCAGTGCCTCGCTACCTCCGGCTGCAGGAATCCCTTCCCCCTCAAAGTATTAGCACAGGTTAGCACACAGCCATCTGTCGGAGATTTGCTCGCCTGAAACCTGCATGGTACCAGATGGATTATTCATTTTGGAGTACCTTCTGACTAAGGTACAGTAAGGTCTATTTTACCGAACCTAAAACATAGGGCTGTCAGTTTATCGTGTTAATTAGATTAATTAATTACACAGCAAATTATCACGTTATGAACATTTACTCAAAATTTATTAAAAAAAGAAAAAAAAAGTTTTGATACTTATTAAAAAAAAATCGAATAATTATTTAATCTCATTCATTCCATAAGACCGTAGAATAAACATTTACAACCTTTTTTTTAAATGGCCATTTGCATGTACTTGGTATCTGATTATAGGGACATCTATGGATCTCAGTAGGGCTGGGCGATATGGCCTAAATATGATATCACGATATTTTCTGACCTTTCGGCGATACACGATACACATCACGATGTTTTTCTTTTTTACCCCAAACAATTCATTATGAGGCTTACCAAGACAGTATTTGATTTTGCAAGCTAACATTAAAGACAAAATAAAATACCCATGCATTTAGCATTTTTATATTATATATTAGATTTAGATTATTAGATTATATATTGCATATATTTAGCAATGAGATATTATATGATTTAGATATGAAATATGATGAATTGAAAATGGGGGACCCTGATGTAAACAAGACTAAAGTCTTTCTCTGGTCTGCATCCCCTTAACAATTGTATGTATTGAGCTGTACTGTACCCATTCTGCAATATGTTAATAAAGTTTTAAATCAATCAATCAATCAATCAATCAATCAATCAATCAATCAATCAATCAATCAATCAATCAATCAATAGCATTTTAATGAAACTACTGTATATATGTATGTCTCTAAATGTTTTGATGAATTGAAAATGGAGGACCCTTATGTAAAAAAGTCAAAAGTCTTTTTCTGGTCTTCATCCTCCTGTACTGTATTGTACCCATTCTGCAACCCTTTAACAAAGTCTTCACTCATTCATTCTGACGGAAACATATAATTTTGATTGACAGTCGAGTCTGCCAATTACGTCACAGCGCTTGCACCCGCCCTGCTGTTCTTAGCACCAATCGGCAAGCTCCTAGCTTTTTACTTCCTGAATGTCCTGTGGCTGAACAACGTCAACAAGGCTACTAACGTTAGCTCCCCGCGGCCGTCGAGTAGGAGACCAGTGCTAAACAGGATGACTAAATGAGGCATAATGATTTTACTACAACGAATGTTATAATAAAAGCCTTTCCATACATCTGTCTGATTGAAAACTTTATTAACAGACCGCGGAATGGGCATATCTCAGCACGGGCTGAGATATGAACGAGTAACGTGTGGACAGATTGACGCGACACAATCCTCTTGGGCAAAACATCACGATATCCACGATACGTTGAAAAAGTGTATCGTTAATGAACTGTACCCGATATTTATATAATATCGTCATATCGCCCAGCCCTAGATCTCAGGGAATGTATTCCCAGTGTCAGAAATACTGTGTCTGTTACTAGGCCCGCCAAGCTGTCTCTAAATCATCCATTCAATGTCTATTATTATCTATAGTCTCTGGGGGTTCGATTTGACCCCCACCTGACCTTCAACATCCACATAAAACACCTCTGCAAGACCTCATTCTATCACCTAAAAAATATATCAAAACTCCGTCCCACTCTAACCCTGTTAGATGCAGAGAAGCTTGTCCATGCCTTTATCTCCTCAAGACTGGACTACTGTAACGGACTCTTCATCGGGATTCCTGGCAAGAGCATCCAGAAGATGCAATACATCCAGAACAGCGCTGCCAGGATCCTGATGAGAGTCCGTAAACACGATCACATAACCCCCATCCTCCACTCACTACATCCCGGATCAATTACAAAATCCTGATGCTCACCCATAACTGCATAAACGGACACGCACCAATCTACCTTCAGGAACTCATCACTCCACAATCCTCCACCCGCACCCTCAGATCTGCAGGTAGCCTGCTCCTTCAGGTCCCCAATACCATGACCATGGGTGACCGAGCCTTCTGCGCGGCTGCACCACGCCTGTGGAACAGCCTCCCCATCCAGCTGAGGGCACCACAGAGCCTGGACTCTTTTAAAGCAGGCCTGAAAACCTATCTGTTCAAAAAGGCTTTTGACTGTTTTTATTCTGTTTTTTTTATTTTATTTTTTTTACTAATAACATTGTGTTTTAACCCTGTAGTGTAGCACTTTGGGATCCCAGCCAACAAAAAGTGCATTACAAAATCAATCTATTATTATTATTATTATTATTATTATTATTATTATTATTATTATTATTATTATTATTATTATTATTATTATTATTATCTCTTGTTATAACTTGTAGCAGAGTGGCCTATTGTCTTACCACTTCCAGTGCCACGCCTCTTACTCCTCATTGGCACCTCATGCCACCCATTAACCCATGTAAACGGTCACCTTGTTTGTAGAGCTATAACCATATTCTATATTATAGCTATGGATACAGTACTATAGTCATTTGACACTGGGTTTCTTCCGGTCAAGATGCAAAAAAGATAACAATTTCCATCCATACTGTTACGGACGGTGTCCTTATGTATATGTATAGAGGGAGTAAAGTATAATATCTGTTGTGTGTGTGTATATAGGCATGTTTTGGTTGTTTTGTTTTTGTCTCCCTCCTGTGTAACATATCCCATTCTCAGGTGTCTCAGTTCCAGCAACAGCAGCAGCAGCAGCTGAGGCTCGTCAGGCAATCAAGCTCCACACTTCTTCATATACCACATTGTGTGCAGTGTTAGGGAGCTTCCTGAGGGACAGAGGATGGCGTCGGTGAGAGGAGGAAGGCACGGAGGAGGGTTGGACCCGGTCGCTCGGAGAGGGAGAGGGAGAGGGAGAGAGAAAGCGGAGTCGAAGCAGGGCGGGGGAGGGTCTGAGAATTGGGAGGAAGTGTGTTGGCGGATGGACGAGAGCATAGACGAGAGGACGCTGGCGCGGAGTTTGGAAGTTGATGACAGAAAGTTATGCGGAGAAGTGGAGGCGGCTCCGGAGTGGAGGGTGGGATCCCGTTGTCTTGCTGTGTTGTCGGAGGACGGCGAGGGGTTCCCGGGGGTTGTTTCCTGGATCGATGGTAAAAAGTGCCGGGTCGAGTTAGACGGCTATATCGGTTACGAGGAGATGGATGTGGCCGCCTTGCTGATCCATGATGGACTGCTTTCGCCGTTGGGAGCTGGGGCGGGTAGTGAGAGCGGGGTAGGTGTCGGTAGGGACGGGGATGGTAGTGACAGGAGAAGGGAGTCAGATGGTGAAAGTATGGAGGGGGGTGAGAGCGGGGGAGAAGGGTGGAGTAATGGATAAAGAGGAAGAAGGGTAGGGGAGGTAGCTCGAGTGGGTCAGAATTGATTCATATAGTGGTTAGGTTTGAGGGGGAGGGGGGAGTGCGGAAGTTAGGGTTTTTCAAGTTGCCCAAACTCATAGATAAGCAATTAGGGGAGGTAAAGTATGCGAGAGTCTTGGAGGATGGGAATCTGGCTGTAGGGTGTGTTAGTGTGGATCAGGTGGAGAGGGCTAGGAAGATGAGGAGCATTGGAGGGGTGGATATAAGTAAGGTAGTGAGAGTGGGGGAGAAGAGGGAGGGTGGATGTAAGGGGGTGATAGCTGGGGTATCGGTGGAGGTTAGCGTAGAGCAGCTGGTGGAAGAGTTAGGGAGAGATGTGCGTAATGGGAAAGTTAAGGGTGCAGAAAGGATGAACAGGGGGGCAGATAGGGTAGTGACGGAGACGGTTGTGATTAAGTTTGAAGGTGAGGTTGTTCCAAGTAAGGTGTATGTAGGGAATGGGGTGTATAGGGTTAGGGAATTTGTTCAGAGTCCTCTGAGATGTTACAGGTGCCAGGGGTTTGGTCATATAGCAGTTTCGTGTAGGAAGGGACAGAGGTGTGCTAGGTGTGGCGGGGAGCATGACTATGGGAAGTGTGGGGAGGGAGTGAAGCTGAGGTGTTGTAGTTGTGGAGGGGAGCATAGTGTAGCGTTTAGGGGGTGTGAGGTGATGAAGAGGGAGGTAGTGGTTCAGAGTGTTAGAAGGGAGGGTAAGTTATCGTATGCAGAGGCAGCTAGGAGGGTAGGACAAGGAAGTCAAGTTAGGGTGCAGGGGTTTGTAGAAGGGCAGTTGGCAGAAAGGGTAGGGCAGGAGGATAGAGAGAGGGTGTGGGAGGAGAAATTGAGTATTGTGGGCTTCGTGGCAGGGGTAGTTAATACTGCGGCAAAGATTGAGGGTAGAACAGATAGAACGAAAATGATTGTTAGGATAGCGGTTCAACATTTGGGTATGGAAGGTCTGACATTGAAGGAGGTGGTTAGGGAATTGAATAAGGGGGCAGCGGGTGACCAAGGAGTACAGAGTCAGGCAGCAGGGGGCAAGGAGTGTCTCGCAGAGGGGGGCTCAATCGGGAAGTAGCAGCATTAGTTGCACTCCATGAAGGTGAGGGGAATTGGATTTTGTAGGAGGTAAAGGATACCAGTAGATGGCGGCACATACCCTAACAAGTGGTCGGCTGCCGTTCAATCAGAAGAAGAAGAAGAAGGAAGTGTTAGGGAGCTCCCTGGTTCGTTTGGTTGTGGTAACTATTCTGTGTTTTTGTGGGAGAGCGGGTCTTTTGTACAGCTGGTGAAGGCTCTGGCACTTTGTGCTGTTAGTTTGTAGGAAATAGCTTAAGTATTGTTCTTTATTGTAAAGCTGTATCTTTAGTGTTGTGTATTCTGTAGAGCTGTGGCCTTTTAGGCATTTCGGTTGGTGTAGAGCTGGTACATAAAGCTCTGGTTAGGTGTGCTATTGTTTAGTGGAATCCTTGTATCTTTTGATGTTTGTAGCACATTTCTGTTTAACCCTAACCCTGTGTATGTATACTTGTTTCTCTTTTTTGTGTCACCCAGCCTATGGTGATTGCTTTCCTGTATATTAATCTTTTGTTTCGCACACAGGGACAATTGAGGACAGGAAGATACCCTGGGGTCTACATTTTGCATCACGTAGGTGACCTGATGTTAAAGACACCAGCCTTAGAGTGAGCACCGCCACCTGTACTTTTGGGCGTCAGCGCCTGTAAGGGGGGGTGGGATTTGATTTCCTTTTATATTTCATTTGGTGCCACTGGTAGTCCTCCTTGATCTCTGTTGCTGTGTTTATAAATAAATATTATTATTTTTGCAAACTGTGTCCATGGTTTTGTGTCACTGCCCCCTCACCTACCCTGTCTGTGGCTTAGTGTTGCGTCCCCTTACTGGGGTGCGTAACACGTACGTTCCTGTTATACCGTGGTGAATATAAGTATGGCTTGAGAGTGGTTTATCGTAATCCATGAAATGCTGAGTTATAGCCCTACACGCCGATTACATTGTAGACACTAGCATTCCTCGCCTGAACCCGCTATTGTTCCGGATTCAAGTCCACATAATCGGTATTATGTTCCATCATGAATGCATGAAAGGTGGAGGGGGGTCGTTTCTGATTATTCAAGCATCAGTAACGGCATTCGCATTGAACACTAGAAACGGTTACCAGCTCGATCGCTATGAAAGCATTGCAGGATCAAGCTAGAATTTACGTCAAATCGCTCTTACCTTTGGCCGAAAGTAATCCAAAAAGAATATTCCAATTTCTTGATTGCCATCTGGTAGATCCAATCCCCATTTGCTCGACGTTATAAACGACCATAACATACGGATCAAGCATAGTTGACGGGCTTCGATGTAACCGGCTGAACTGCGCTTCGCCGAGAACAAAAAATGAAATCCGAGACATGGGGTCATTCCACAGCTGAGGATACAATGTTAGAAATGTAGCTCGATACCGCCGCCTGGTAGGATGCGGCCGGTACTGCACCTTTGGATTCCCACTATGCATTTTTCAGCCAACACACAGCAGAGATTGAATAGGGTATTAAAAGTGAAAAAAAAGGAAAAACTATCCAGAAACGTGTTAACACGTGAATGGCACTCAACCGTTGGCCGTCAGAAACGTGTTTCAAGTTTCTTTAATAGTTGTTATACAGAAGTACAGAATACTTTTATACAAAATGCTTCTTACTGTTATGCTCCAGAGACTGTGCTAGACAAGATAAGTATGAAATAAAATAAAGTAGCATGTAAAAAGAAGTAAAAATAGAGGTCACAGTGTTCAGTATAGACATATGTACAATGTTCGATGCAGACTAGAAGTAACTGAGTTACCATACAATATACAATATACTATGCAATATACTAATATACAATATACTATATAGTGCAAAGCAGAAATGGGATGAGGTACAATTTAGGTACAATTTACAGTAAGGTGTACGAGTTGTAGTGCAAATCCTTTACCAATAAATATAAAGTGTATTTAGGTGATCTAAAGTGTGGAGAGTGGGTGCTGCAGTGTGTTGTTTGTTTAAAGTGAGTGTGTGCGTGTGGATGTGTGTGCTGTGTGCATTTGATGGTTGTTGCATAGTGTTTATTGTTCGTTGAGCAGCCTGATGGCCTGGGGATAGAAGCTTCTTCTGAGTCTTTCTGTGCTCGCCTTGAGACTCCGGTATCGCTTGCCTGACCGCAGCAGTTCAAAGAGGCAGTTGTTCGGGTGGCTGGAGTCCTTGATGATTATCTTAGCCTTGCCCCTGCACCGCTTGTTGTAAATGTTCTGGAGGGTGGGAAGCCCCCCTCCAATTGTGCGTTCCGCTGAACGTGTCACTCTTTGTAGTCTGCTTCGGTCTTGTGCAGTGCTATTCCCAAACCAGGAGGTGATGCTGCCAGTCAGGATGCTCTCTATTGTACATGAGTAGAAGTTCTTAAGGATCTTCTTACTGACTTGGAACTTCCTTAGGCGCCTGAGGAAGTAGAGGCGTTGTCGTGCCTTCTTCAAAACACTGTCAATGTGTGTGGTCCATGTCAAGTCCTCGGATATGTGGGCTCCGAGGTACTTAAAACTGTTCACTCTCTCAACCGGTGCCCCGTCGATGCTGAGGGGGCTGTAGTCCTTGACCCCCGACCTCCTAAAGTCCACAATCATCTCCTTTGTTTTGCTGACATTCAGGGAGAGTCTGTTCTCCTGGCACCATCCCGCCAGGACCTTGACCTCTTCCAGGTAGGCCCTCTCGTCGTTTGCAGAGATCAGGCCCACCACTACTGTGTCGTCAGCAAATTTGATGATTGTGTTGTTGCTCCACTGAGCCACACAGTCATGTTGTGGCTGCTGTGTGCAGCACATGGGCTATGGCGTCCTCCGTGGACCTGTTGGGGCGGTATGCAAATTGCAGGGGGTCCAGGTTGATGGGGAGGGAGGAACAGATGTAGCCCTTCACTAGCTTCTCAAAGCACTTCATGGCTATGGAGGAGAGAGCTACAGGGCGGTAGTCGTTGAGGCAAGTGGGCGTAGATTTTTTGGGTACAGGGATGATGGTGGACTTCTTCAAACAGGTAGGGATGACAGCCTGTTCTAAGGACAGGTTAAATATGTCAGTGAATACCGGGGCCAGTTGGTCGGCACAGACTTTTAGGACGCGGCCGTAAATCAGTAAATCAGTGATTGGCAACCAATGTGTTAAAGGGGCAGTACTGTACCATAATATCAGCTGAGATGATTGAGGGCAGAGCAAGAGAGAAGTGGGGAGTGAGAGCAAGGAAAAGGCACATTGACAAAACTTGGATTTAGGAATCACAGAAAGCAACATCCACAAGTCTGTTTGGAAGAATTGGTCACAGAGTTCTGAAAGTATCCAGTGGCACATGATGTGGCCGACCAGAGATCCCTGCATCACCAGTAAAGAGAAGACACCAGTGCTGCCAAGCTGATTCTGGAAGGTTCAAAACTCATTCATTATCACCTTTCTTTTTCACTTAAACTGCTTCACTGAATTGTTTCCTGTCTTCAAACCCTCAAATATTTAAGCATTACATCACGCGCAGGAGTGTTATAGGAATTAGATCATGCCTAGGGGTGGTTGCTAGGCCCGACGTGCAGCGGAGGGTCGTTAGACCCCCCTAGGCATGATCTAATTCCTATAACACACGACTACAAGTGGTGTAATGTCTTTTATACAATGGCCGAATTCACCCAACCTTATTGCTATAGAATAAACACAGTAATTGAAGCATAATGGAGATTTATTCAAAACCATCCACAGAGAAAGTAGATCCAATAGTAGATCCACTAGTAGACACCAGAGGGAGCTCCACAAACCATGTTAAACCCAGATAGACAGTACTGCTACATCCAGGGCCGCCTGGGAGAAATGTGAGGCCCTGTGTGAGATTTAAACGCGAGCCCCCCCCCCCCCCCCCCAGAGCAAGGCCAGAGAGATAGAGACACATTGGAAAGAAACAACCCAAAACCAGAGCAAATTGAAATGCTATTTGGCCCTAAACAGAGAGTACACAGTGGCAGAATACCTGAGCACTGTGACTGACCCAATACTAAGAAGATCCTTGACTAGGTACAGACTCAGCGAGCACAGCCTAGCCATCGAGAAAGGCCGCCATAGGCAGACCTGGCTCCCAAGCGAAGACAGACCCACTGCACACAAGATGAGGTGGAAACCGAGCTCCACTTCTTAACAACCTGCCCACTATACCAAGACATACTTCCCACAAATTGCAAACACCCAAAGAGACTTTGAAAACATCGACAATAACTCAAAACTCCCATACCTACTGAGAGAAATACAAGAATGTGAAATAAAGCCCATTTGAATTGAAGAGAGAGATAGATAGAGCATGTCTGTGTGTGTTAGATAGAGAGAGAGCATGTCTGTTTGTGTGTGTGTGTTAGAGAGAGAGCATACATATGTGTGTTAGAAAGAGAGAGAAATATATAGAGAGAGAGCATGTCATTTTGTGTGTTAGAGAGAGATATAGAGCATGTCTGTGTGTGTTAGAAAGAGAGAGAGAGAGAGAGAGAGAGAGCATGTGTGTTTGTGTGTTAGAGAGAGAGAGCATGTCTGTGTGTGTGTTAGAGAGAGAGCATGTATGAGAGAGATAAGCAAAGATGAGCCCCTAAAGGATATTCAACTTTTAATGGAAGAACAAAACAGAAGGAAAAGATAACTTCACAAAGGCAACATGAATATACATAGATCCAAAAGGACAAAGATCAACACTTAAATCCAAAGAGAAGAGGGTCTATACCAGAGAAAACAAAGTAGCAAGGAGCCAATGGCCAACATCAGCTAAATAGGCTAACTGCAAATAGAGTAGCCAGGTACTGACACCAGGCCACACACCGTTAGCTACTACAACAGCTAGCCGGCCCGTTTGGCTCAATATAACGTTAGCTACGTTAGCTAGCCGGCCCGCTTTGGCTCAATATAACATTAGCTACAACAGCTAGCCGGCCCGTTTGGCTCCCGAGAGAGAGAGAGAGAGAGATATATCCACGGCGGGAATAGAATAGAGTGCATTAAAAACTCACCAAACGTCCAAGAGGATGGAGACAACCGCGTGGAGTTGACGAAGTTCATCTGCCGAATGACCGTCCTCTTCATCTTGGCATAACAATGCTGCACGCGCTCTCTCTAGGTTAGCTAACGCTAGTTAGCCTTTAGCTAAGCTAGCTACTAGCCGACATCATCATGGCTATCCCGACTGAACCACACGTTAGCACTCGATATTATAACGTAGCTAAAGCTAACTAGCTGTCCCTGCCTTTAGCTAAGCCGACATGGCTAGCCTGACTGAACTGTCTAACATGCAACAACTTTCATCTTCAGTCCATCTGCCGAATGACCGTCCTCTTCGTCTTGGCTGGCATAACTAAGCATAACCTCCAAAGGTGCACGGGCGAAATAGTCAAACGCAGCTGACGCACGCCGGCGTACACATGATGTAACCCCTCCCTTCGTTGAAACCAATAGTATGTCTGCTGCAGAGCCCCAGAGCTCCAATAGTGAGTATGTCTGCTGCAGAGCCGCAGAGCCAGGAACAAGTCAGACACATTCTACAAACGTGTCTAATGTGAAATATATAAGCATATAAGCAAAACTAGATTTTAGGTCTGTGATGAAAAAGGGCCTCGCGGGAAGGGGGGCCTTGCAAAAAATAAAAAAAATTATAAAAAAAATTATAAATAAAAAATATTTTTTTTAATTTATTTTTTGTGCGAGGCCCCCCTTCCCGCGAGGCCCTGTGCGACCGCACTGCTCGCACACCCCCTGAGGCGGCCCTGGCTACATCTATACATTTATGACATACCAGATTTACAAATACAGTACTGTTTTTGTAGGGTGATTATGGTTTATTTACATTGAGGTTCTGGGATCACATGGAGTGTGTTAATACGAAATACCCCCCCCTCCACCCCACCTACCAACCTCCTCCAATGTATAGTTTCTTCGTCAAATGTATATACTCTCTTTTTTAGACTCTTCTTGTATCACAAACAGTACTGTATTTGTAAATCTGGTATGTCATAAATGTATAGATGTAGCAGTACTGTCTATCTGTATGCCATGTATGTCATATATGTTATGATGCATTGAAAATGGGGGACCCTGATGTAAACAAGACGAAAGTCTTTCTCTGGTCTGCGTCCCCTTAACACATTCGGGACGGGCCACGGAGATCTCCGTGTTTCGAGTCCATGCGTTGTGGACAGAGGCACGGATAAATCCGTGGGAAGTTGTTATTGCTTTTATTCCATTTTAATAACCTATTCAAGGTCGCCGAGCGGCACTGCAGATTTACCCTACTCTATGAATTCGACAAGGTGCAATACCAGCCAGATCCTCTTAGGGGCGCTATCGCGATAATGCAGTGTGCCCTGTGGCTGAATGGATCAGTCTTTTTTTTTTCTTTCAATGGAGATTTCAGTAGCAGGATTCTGGATGTGCAGCATGTAGCTTGGATTACGTTTCGAATCGCAGATTTCACCATGCAATAAGGGGATTTATCATCAGCCAATGGACATATCGATCTACCAGATGGCGATCGATAACTGGGAAATCCTCGGGGGGGATCAGCCCGGACCACGGTAAGATCTTTTTCACGTAAATTACAGCCCGATCGGGCATTGTTTTGATAGCCATCCAGGCGATCGGCCTATGTGGCTAGTTAGACGAACACGGTTATTGGTAATCAATAATAATAAACAACGTCCCCGCCCCCCCCCCCCCCTTTCATGCATACATGCTTTGGGAGCGTGCCGATCATATGCAGTTTGAGTTATTTCTGTAGCATCTGTAAAACGGAAATGCCATTGGATATAACGTTAGCAGCTATTAGCGCTATATCTAGCCTTCCAGAAAATATACTAGTCCCAAATCCAGTATAACGCTTATATTCACGGCGCTATAAAATGAGAACCTATTGATGAATTTTTTTTCTTCTTTAAGCCATTTTGAACGGACGGTTTATGGACTCAATTGACAATGAGAATAGACAGATAGCAATACTATAAAGTATAGATTTAGCTGTACAAACAGCCCCATGTTTGTTTACATTCCCCGGTCCTCTTGACATTAATTAGACTCAGCCCAATGGCCCCGAATGTGTTCTATATCATGCTAGCTTCCGCTCAGCGTCATATTGCATATATCTCACTTCAGTGTATATGCACTGAATACATTTCAAAATGCACCTTTACATACCAACATCCGTCTGGCCACACCCCCATCTGCTACCTATATAAGCAGGGGTGGGGCCACACACATCTCCTTCTCAAATTTCACCACAAGGAAGTGCCTGTTATATACACCACTTGACGTGGGAAAGAAAGTATTTATATGAAGAAAGAAAAACAGAAGACAAGGAGATACGTTGACCTTATATCTTTACTTTCTCTCTCACTATTTTCGAGAAAATACAGCGATATTGTCTTCGTCACTGGAGTGTCTGGAAGATGATGATCATTCTGACCTCCACCGGCTTTTTCGTATTAGGGGCTCGCGCCGCTGATATACTCCCCACCTGCAGTCCTCCTTGCTGCGGCTGGATAGGTATTGAACCTCCGGTCATACAGCTGGACTGTGGGAGGCACCGGCTGTTGTGAGAAACCGGTTTGCTTCCGAGCTGGGTGAGTACTGTTTTGCTTGCGAGCACTAGTTGTCTGTTAACGCTATGGGGGTTAGCTGACAATTTTACGAAGGCCGCCCCCGGATTGGGGTCCTCTGCTCGGCTTCTTAAACGGCAGACGGAGGATCTTGGTCTGACGCCCATGATGGTCAACCTAGTGGGCCGCGACCGAGACCTGGTTGAACCCAGGATTCTCTGGACAAGCGGATGCTTCTCTGTCCCGTGCAGGCCCCATCTTTCACATGAATGTGGAAGTACACCCTAAACGAGGAAATGTGGGCATGGATCTTCGTTATCGGAAGATCCATGCTCAAGTCGGCTGCAGCCCGGATGGGAATTGTGCCGGCTCCGCTGTATGTCTGGTAAATCACCGTTGAAAACTGTGTTTGACATTTCTTTTTCTCTTCCCTCTTAGGATGGGGAGGGACTCAGGCGGCGGCCTGTCTGAAGTGTGGCTTATTATGTCGTTGTGTTGAGTTTCCTGGTCCCACGCCCTAAAAAATTGGGCGTGTGCACCGCGGAAATTCCCCCGCCGTCACTGAGCGCGTCTCTATTGGTAAGACTTCTGTGAGTTGTTCAGGTTCCATGTTATGGATCTGTTTCAGGAAGTTGTCAGAGCTCCTCCTCACGAAGCTCCTCCTCAGGGAGAAGTGCCTTCTGTGAGTTCGGACTCTCCTTCCCAGTGAGGGAGCCTCCTCAGAGTTTCAGAGCCTTCTGCTCAGATTGTCAAGGTGAGTAGAACTTCAAAAAGGAGTTCTGCTCTATTGTGTGTGTATTCGATTCAATTCGATTATTGAGTGTGTATTGGTTCAGTACCTCCTCCTCGGAGAGCCCTAACCCAAGTGTTACTCTCCCAATGTTAGTCGTTATGCCAATTGCCAATCCCCTTCCTGGTCGTTGCACACTCTACCCCCTACCGTCGGTCCGGGAGGGCGGAGGCTATCACATGCTTCCTTTCCTCCGACACATGTGTACCCAGCCCACCGCTTCTTTTCCCCTGGCAGCGTGGACTCTCACTGGGAGAGTGTAACGTGTGGAAGGTCACACTACCTTCCCTTGCTGTGCAGGCGCACCGACCGAACTGTAGGAGTCGACCCTCTAACACTGCCAATTGTGTTAGTATGGATGGTCGGCCAACCCGGAAGCACCACAGCTGGATTCGATCCCACTGTCTCTGTGGTGGTAGGCAGACGCTTAGTCTGCTGCACTACCCGGCCGCACCCCGGAAACTTTTTTTTTAAACTTTATTTTTTAGCGTTTATCGCTTTTCTGGTCAAGCATGACCAACAGAAACAGGTTGAAATGGGATGTAGAGCAGGGGAAGACATTCTGAGAAATGACGGCGGGTCCGGGAATCTAACTCGTGTCCCCCAGATCCGTGACGAGCACGGTTTTCCCCGACGCAGAAATAGCGCCAAGATATGCGGTGAGCTACGGGAGCTCCCCCGGAAACCTTTTTTTAAATGAAAACTAAACGAAAACGAAAAAGATCAAAATCGTTTGTCTGGACAAGGCCTTAACACTATGGCGACCGGCGCCCCGCGGCGATTTAGGCCTCAGAGGACAGAGGATTGTAAACAAACCGATGTACTTTCTAAGAGCTTTATATATCATTTATTGTATTGCTATCTGTCCATTCTCATTGTCACTTGAGTGCATAAACCGTGCCTTCATAATGGCTTAAAGAAAAAATAAAAATCCATCGGTTGGTTGTCATTTTATAGCGTTGTGAATATAAGGTATATCGCGCTTTTCATCTAGGCTTTTCTGCAGGAGGCTGCAAAAAAGGCTAAACGTTGGCGCCGTTATATCAAACGCCATTTCTGCTGTATATATACGAATGAAATAAAACAAACTGCGTAGCATTCGGACTATTACAGAGCATCTATGGATGAAATGGGGGCGGCGGGGAACGCCGATCAGTATTATTGATTAGCAATAGAGTGTGCGTTCCGGTAGCCAATGTCAGTAGTCTATCACGTTAGGTTATAAAACAATGTCCAATCCAGCTGTAATTTGGGGTAATATTATCCTACCATCAGGCCATGTGATCGCCGGCAGCATTTCCTCACCAGTCATCGGATTCTGGTAGATCGATATGCACATTGGCTAATCATAAATCCCATTATTCCACGCTGAAAAAAACGTTCGGCAAGCTGATCCAAGATGGAGGGTCTTCTTTTGGAATCAAGGATCTATGATCCGCCCACAGGACTGTAAAAGCATTTTTTTTTTTAAATCCCATCAATGATACTGCAGTGGAGCGATGGCGCCCCTAAGCGGATCTGGCCGGTACTGCATGTTTCGAAAATCAAATATGTGGAAAGATCCTGCTAGTGGATCGGGTACCTAATAAGCGTTATAAATATGGAATAAAACAATAACAACTCGTCACGAGTATATTTGTGGCTCTGGACCACAACGCATGGAATCGAAACACGTATATACTCGTGAACGGACGCCATAGTGTTAAATAAGATGTAGCAGTACTGTCTATCTGTATGTCATGTATGTCATAATATGTTATGATGAATTGAAAATGGGGGACCCTGATGTAAACAAGACGAAAGTATTTCTCTGGTCTGCATCCCCTTAGCAATTCTGCAATCAGGTAATAAAAATGTCAATCAATCAATCAATCAATCAATCAAATCAGATTTTTTTTTTATCTCCACGATTTTTCTTTTGTTTCACAATGAGTCATGACACATTTATTGCATAATCCATGTGTATGTAACGAACTAACATATTCCATTTGACTATCTTTTTTGGAGGATTCGTTCAAAAGCTATTCATACTTCCATTTTTCTATCTATGGCGGATTGATTCAGACAGAAAAAATAAAGTAATTCGGTTGTGGGAGGGATCTGGGGTCACATGGAGTGTGTTATACTAAATAACAACCGGCAACTTCACTGTTTCAGCCAATCAGAATCAAGAAATGTGCATGCCATTGTATAATAATTCATTCAAACCTTTATTCTCGAAAGGACAATTGAGGTCACCCTCATTTTCAATGTCATCGAGACTTTACAGACATTCCAATGCATACATTTTTACAATATAATAATAATAAATGTGAATAACTATCTATATAGCACTATATATCCCAGACTTTACCACATTGCACTTTGACAACCACCTGAATCACTCAAGCTCTCCAGTGTCCCTGTTCTCCCAGCTTCCCCTACAAACAATCTCCAAGCTCTCCTCAGCCACCACTTCAGCCTACCCTCAGCCTGCTACCCCCACATACATTCACTGAACACACACAATCTGAACAGTTTTTGTTTAGCTTATTGCCATTTTTGAGTATTGTTTTATTTGATTTAATCAGAATGTCCAATTAGATTGATTGATCGACATTACTGATAAATACGGGAATGTGATTTATTTATCTGTTTTGCCGTCTTTTGTTTCATTGATTTATCCCCTGTCTAATTGATTGATTTAAATTATTGAACTGCGATTTATTTATTTAGCAGAGTTCAATACAGTATCTATAATTTTAACTAAACTACTGTTTGCCTGCCACTTCTTAGGTTACATTATCACAAGCTAATAGTAAGCTTTTTGCTAATTTAATTTGTTGACAGGTAGGTTTGTTTAGCATGTCGCCCAAAACTATAATTTAATAATTGTCTTTTTATATTTGATTATATTGGGGTGACCATCGCTACAAACTACATATACCATATCACAGCGACCCCTACAGTTCGGTCGGGGCGCCTGCTCAGCAAGGGTAGGATCTAGGGAGAGATAGTGCGGCCTCCCACACGCTACACTCTCCCCGGTGAGAATCTGCACGGCCAGGCTGGCCTGCCGGCTGGCTGCAGAAAGCATGTGACAGTCTCCGGTCTCTCGGACCAACAGTAGGGGAAAGTGCGCAACAACCAGGAAGGGTGGGATGGGAGAAAAATCAGAAAAGGGAGGGGGAAAAAGATAAAAAAAAAAAAAAAAAAAAAAAAACAATAAAATACCGCTTACAGCACCTTAACACTTTGATCGCCATGGTTAAATTCATAATGTACCATCCCTAGCCAGCTCTATTTGTCTATGGAGAAGTTCCCCTTCTTTGCAGGGCTATAACTTTTTAAATTCTATTGGTAAATTGACATTATTATGGCCCATTCAATGTCCTATATCCATTGTTCAGGGTGTAGCAACGTTATACTTTTTCATGCACATATTCATACTAAAATATGGTCTAAAGTATAAGTATGTTTTTATCGTTTTCTGCAGCTTTCTCCAGAACTTGATTTATAGCCCCAAATGCATTATATTGATGATCAAATACAGTTTGATAGCGATCGGTGCCAGACAAAGAATTTCAACTGGAGGTACTTCTAGAAGTTACTACGTATCATCTGATGATGACCGGATGGGCGGGGGGTCGTTTATAATTCCGTGGGCAACGTTATATTATTCACCTAGTGTGGGTCATGATCATCGGAGCAGTTTATATGGAACACGTTAGAAAATAACGTTGAAACTCACCATATCTTCCTCGCGCCGTTGGACGATCAGCTTGGAGTAGACAGTTTCCTGTTGATGAACCATTTCCAGGTTGTATAATACTATATACGTCCAAATAACGTTGTTTATTGAGTTAGGGCGAGCGATTGATTATCCTGTGTGTCGAGACGGAGTCCGGCTAACGATCGCGAGTGCCCGGACGAAATATGGATGAGTACTTCCTGTTTGGCACGTCACGTCCGATCGGCCACCAGATGGCGCTCTTGAACCGTTAGACAGTTGAGTGGAGCTCACCAGTACATCTCATGTCTCCGGAGGAGAAATATGATTTCGATCACAGATTTTTGAAATATTGATATCAAAGACGAGTTACGGCGTCTTCGGCAGAATGAGCATGGCGAGCAAAGACGAGTTACGCCGTTCCCGGCGATTAAAGTGTTAAGAACATGAAATATTACAAGGTTTATGACGTGGTTGGACGCCCCAAAGTATTTCTGAACCATTGTCAAGAGGAAATCAGCGCTGTTCCTGTTTCAAGACAGAAACCCGGGAAATTAAAGTTCCCGTTGCAGTAACAAGGCTGGTGGTAATCAAGGAACTACTACTGGGGGTTCAGGTGGCGTAGCGGAGATTGCGTTCGTCACCAACACCGGAGACGCTGGATTCGCCTGTTCGAATCCAGCTCCCGGCGTTGCTATCAGCTTGGCTGGCCTCTCGCACTAATACAATTGGCAGTATTAGAGGGTGGGAAAGCTGAAGGGTGGGTCCTGGGCGTTGTGGACAGCGACCCCTACAGTTCGGTCGGGGCGCCTGCTCAGCAAGGGTAGGAACTAGGGAGAGATAGTGCGGCCTCCCACAACGGCTACACTCTCCCCGGTGAGAACCTGCGCGGCCAGGCTGCACATGCGTCGGAGGAAAGCATGTGACAGTCTCCGGTCTCTCGGACCAACAGTAGGGGAAAGTACGCAACAACCAGGAAGGGTGGGATAGGAGAAAAATCGGGAAAAAAGAGGGGAAGAAAGATAATAATAATAAAAAAAAAAGGAACTACTACTACTACAAAAAGGAGGCTTGACAATCACTGAAAACCATTACCGGTTTGCCTCAATTCAGAGGACCGAAACCCTTCTTCTTTTTCTCTCTCTCTCCAAAAGTTTACTTAAATTGAGAACAATGACTTTTTCCCTCATTCTCTCCGTTTCCTCCCTCTCTCCCTCCCTCTGTGTATTAAAACTTCATCTAGATTATCAAACGATGCCCATTCTCTCACATGGCCAGTTCTGAATTACCTACCTGGCTCCCTCCACAGTCCTATTAAACACTTCTGAAACTGCGGGCGCCACCTGACTTGCTCTGCATTCATAATGACCATTAATGGCCAGACCCCCCCTCACACCAAAATGAATGGTGGAACAATCCAATTCGGGGAGATTTTCGAAAATGACTTTTCACCAAAGGGACCTTCCATTGGTAGCGGGCAATTTCACATCTCATTCACCCAGAAGTGGGTTTATTGAATATAAGTAGACATGGGAGGGAGGGAGGGGATATTGCAATCTTTCTCCTTTTACATTTCACTCCCACGGACACGAGCGGCAATGTCTTTTGAAGTCTGGCCCATCCCTTCTCATGTATCAGACGTAGCCCAGGGAGGATTCCTTTGTTAGCGATAATATGTTTTTAAAAGCGCTCCCTTCCCGCTTGCCCCCGACAACAGAATATCTCATTCGGGATGAGTCCTTTAACTCCCCCCGCCTATGAGACAATAACACTGCTTAATATTTCAGAAAGGCCCCGTGGTGGTGTTCAGCCACGCATCTCACCTCAGACAACGAGGATCCCTCTTTTAGCCACTTTCCTCCCTTATTTCCATATAAATCGGGTGTGATAACGACAGGAGTAATGCTCGCCAACCTCTTCCCTGATCTTATCGTTTAGTGTCTATTCAAATGTGTTTCACTACCATGGGTTTGTTTCATGAAAAACATAAATGTGTCTACTTAGCATGAGAGCCATTGAAAAGGGGCCAAAGATTAGGATGGTTAGCTAGGCTTTCATGATTGATACCTTTTTTTCTCTCCATTTGTTTGAAATGAATTTCATTTGAATGAACAAAAAAGGGGGGAAAAGACCAGAAGATATGTACTCGCGATACTCAAAACACGAGGAGCGATTCGCTTACATTTCCTTCTTCTTTTATGTCATGAAATTGGTTTAATGAAGGATCTTTCTTTTATTTTCAAATTACATTGAGAGGTATCATTTCAGAACTCAAAGGGTTTATAAAGAACCAAATGTCTGTTGATCTCATACAGAACAAATTGTCTTTGTTGATCTCATAGGGTTTATAAAGAGCGGAATGTCTCTGTTGATCTCATAGGGTTTTTAAAGAACCAAATGTCTTTGTTGATCTCATAGGAATCTTAACACATTCGGGGCCATTTGGATGAGTATAATTAATCTCAAGAGGACCGGGGAATGTAAACAAACGTGGGGCTGTTTGTAGAGCTAAATCTATACTTTATAGTATTGCTATCTGTCCATTCTCATTGTCAATTGAGTCCATAAACCGTCCCTTCAAAATGGTGTAAAGAAAAAAATTATTCATCAATAGGTTCTCATTTTATAGCGCCGTGAATATAAGCGTTATATCGGATTTGGTAGTATATTTGCTGGAAGCCGAGATACAGGGCTAATAGCTAATAACGTTAAATCCAATGGCATTTCGGTTATAGATACGCTCCAGTTAAAACTCAAACTGCATATGATCGGTACGATCCTCACGCATGTATGCATGAAAGGGGGGGGGGGGGGCGGGGGGCGGCGGACGTCGTTTCTGATTATCGATTACAAATAACCGCGTTAGCCTCATTAGCCACCAGTGCATGTGAGCGGATCGGAGCGTGAGCGGCGCGGGGCGCGGAGCGGCCGGTTTTGACGTGAGCGAGGAGTGGGTTTTAAAATGAGTCGGCGCGACGTCCGGAGCGAGAGTTCTCCTCCGCTCCAATCCACTCCAGGCCGCTCACAGTGGTTTAACACTGTTGATGTAATATATACATGCAGTACAATGTCAAAGCAACAGATGGCGATGTACAAACATGAAGGCCATTTTCAACCAATGAGAAGGGTTCAGGCTTCGTCACTGTAGAGACGCCCACCATAGATATCTATGACGCCCACACTCACTCTCCTGTTAGAAAAGGTATCGACGCCATTGTTGTTGACGTTAGCTTACATGCTAACGTTAATGGCAGCGACCATAGCATTGTGGCTCGGCTAGCCTATCATCGCTTAATAGAACTAGTGAATGGATAAACAACGTTATTTAACATTGCAGAATGGCTACAATTACAATGCGGCTCAATACAAACAATTGTTAAGGGGCCCAGGGGGTGTAGACTGTTGTAGTTTGAGCTCATTTACACCATGCTCCAAAAAAGAAAAAGAAAAACTGCCGAGCGATCTGGCGCGGGGAGCGGGGAGCGCTCGATTCAAGGTGAGTGGGGAGCGAGCGGAGAGCGACTTGGGGGCGGGGTCAACATGAGCGATTAGCGGAGCGGACCAAGCTTTAAAGAGCGAAGAGCGGATTTCTCGGCCGCGCCGATCCGCTCACGTGGTCTGTTAGCCACATAGGCCGAACGCCTGGTTGGCTATCAAAACAAGGCCCGATCGGGATGTACTTTACGTGAAAAAGATCTTACTGTGGTCCGGTGGGATCTCCCCGAGCATTTCCCCGTTATCAATCGCCATCTGGTAGATCGATATGTCCATTGGCTGATGATAAATCCCCTTATTGCATGGTGAAATCTGCGATGCAAAACGTAATCCAAGCTACTATGCTACACATCCCGAATCCTGCTACTGGAAACTCCAATTTTTTTAAAAAAAAAGAGTCCACCGTTCGGCCACAGGGAACACTGCATTATCGCGATAGCGCCCCTAAGAGGATCTGGCCGGTATTGCACCTTCTCGAATTCATAGAGTAGGGTAGATCTGCAGTGCCGCTCGGCGACCTTGAATAGGTTATTAAAATGGAATAAAAGCAATAACAACTTGCCACAACGGGTGGAATCGAAACACGGAGATATACGTCCTTGGGCGCCATTGTGTTAAATAACCAAAATCTCTTTGTTGATCTCATAGGGTTTATAAAGAACTGAATGCCTTTACTCATCTTACAGGGTTTATAAAGAAACAAATGTCGTTGTTGATCTCACAAAAAAATTTGAATGCCTTTGTCGTGTTAACCTCTTAACACATTGAGTGCCACGCCCCTTCCGGGAAGTGGCCACGCCCCTTCCGGGAAGTGGCCACGCCCCTTCCGGGAAGTGACCACTTCCGTGCCGTCCATTAACCCCATGTAAACGTAGTTGTACTTTGTAGACCTAAACCTATATTTTATAGTATAGCTATGGTCTAATAACGCTGTCGAGTCTCATTGAGCTGCTTCTGGTCAACGTGCAAAGAACTGATAATTTTTTCATCCGTACATTTCCGTTTTATACAGTTTTGAATATGAACATAGTCTGGCCGCTTCTGAGCAATTCCAGGGAAAAGACACGAAAACTGCGTTTTTGTGTAATTCAATAAACACGTCGTAATTTTTCGCCTGATTATCGGATCTTCTTGAAATCAGTGCAAGATCATCACTATTATCCTTTGTCGTGCACGCATGCAATGTGGCTTAGACCGGCACGCCCCTCCCCCCCGCCCTCCTGCAACCCAACGACATACAGCCAAACAGCTATAACAGAGATAGCTTCAATTGCAGTAGAAATAAATATCAGATCAACGCAAGCTTTCATATATGGTGTCCTTACCTGGTCTCTGAAGTAATGCAAAAAAAATAATCCAATAATCTCATCGCCATTCCAGTTATCCACAGCGATCCTGTCTCGGACGTTATTGGGCATTCCACTTCAACGGGTGGGCGGGGTCAGTAGTCCAAACCATCCCTAGAAGCGTGTGTTTTGCCGGAGTGTTTAGGACCCGCCCCCATGCCACAGCTCGGTAAAGAAAATAAAGCAACCCGTTTATAACGGGGTGCATTACTGGCCGAAGGCGTTAAGAGGGCGGTATAATGCTGTCTGCCAGCTCAGACACACTCAGAACAGTATGCACAAGGTGCTCCGCTGAATTATGAATGGCAATAGATAATAAAATAAATACCGTGACAGAAACGTAGATCTACGTGAATGGCACTGAAAGTGTTAAGCCCGGAGCCCTATTTTCTGAAAATCCACCTAAAATACACACCTAAGTAAATGGAATATTGCTCCACTTCTCCAAGGTCCATTTGCATGTTCTTGGTATCTAGGGACATCTATGGACCTCAGTGAATGTATTCCCAGTGTCAGAAATATTGTGTCTATTACTAGGCTTGCTTAAATTGTGATGAAACAAAGGAGAATATGAATTATGATGATTAAATATAATCATCCACTGCCACTGAGCTCGTTTAGTACCTTCTTGAGATCACGTGTACAAAAATCTAAGGAAATTAATAAAGGGAAGATTATTAAACAGAAGGTTTTGTAGATACAGTACTGAATTCTCCCATCCAGACCAATGCAATTTGAAATATTATTATAGAATAAAGAATAGCAGGCTTATAAATGACCTTATTATAGACAATTTGCACATTTATGGATTGTGCCAAATCTTATCTTTCAAATGCCCGAGTTCAATTTGGATTTAGTATCACCAGGCGTGCATAAGAACAGATAATGAAATCTACTGTATGTACAGTAGGTTTCTTATTCTTGCCAGAGTGCCGCCATTTGCCGCCATAAACTGATTTCAAATCTGATTGTTGCTAAATGCTCAAAATAGGGGCGACAAACGAACTGTGCTCCAATATATGCCAATAACGTTCAGTTTTGTGGTATATTATCCAGAGTAATAAGAGATATAAAAAAATTCATACGGAACCTGTTACAAAGGGTCAGATTAAACCGAATATATATATTTATTGTTTGATATCCCTTGTATAATATTTGTATATCGTTTGATATCCCTTGTATATTATTTGTATATATACACGGAATATCCCTTTACCTGTGTACAAACCAGAGTAATATTCGCTCTCCTATTGGACCAAGCCCCCAACGGCAAGTTCAAAGGCAACTCCGGGCATGTCGAAACATGCCCAGAGTCTGCGCAGTAATACGAGACAGAACTGAGGTTGGCACTAGATATTCACCTTACGTATAAATACGGCGCAGGTGTAAACCAGCAGTAGTTCAAGTTCAGTGTTGGATATGTACACCGGAGAATGCAGAACCATTTCTGGTTGGATTATATTGCTTTGGGACCGTGACCGCTGGAGAAGAGAACCGTCGATCCCACTGTCGTTTGGGATTTACCCCCGTGAGGATCATCACTCGGGCCCGCCTCTAGGAAGAGGCTGGCTAGCTGTCGTCCATGCTGTCGAGCATACTGGATTATAGCTGTTGCTTTGTCTGCTGATCAAGGGAGTACATGCACCGGCTCCTGTATCTGGAGCCTCGTTATTCCTCGTTGACCCAGACTTTGTACCCGAACATTCCTCTACCCCTACCGGCCTTACACCCCGGAGGGAACCCCCCAGTGTCTCCAGCTGGTACCAGTGTGCCCTATGTAATTGCTATACCACAGGTGGCGTCAGCTTAGACCCATCCTAGTATTCATACTATTCTCATTGACTTATGCTCTTGACTGACTTTAAGTGTGTTCTTCGCCATACAAGCGCGAGCCTAATTCTCAATCTGTAACCTAACGTTGCTTAATAATAATAAATACCCTCCAAATAGAACTTTATGTGTCAATGCCGTATTCTTGTGTGGGTGTTCACCATATATATTCATGTACTGTATGGCCAGTAATTAAAATACATAACTAGTAGTGGTTTAATATATCACAATCTTTAATACAGTCAGGGTATTGTAACCCCTCAGTTACAGGACCCATTTGCTTTTTTTGACCTAGAGGCCTCTGGGAAGTGTATTTAAAAAAAAGTCCAACGCTCATTGAAAGCTGTGGATGTCCTCTTCAGAATGGCGTAAAAGAAAACTACAATTACCGACGGTCACTTTTTCAAAATGGCGGACTTTCGCGATCACAACAACAGAAAAACGAAAACTAAAATCTATCTAATAACACTGTAACCTATTGGTAAACTAACATATTGGGTCTCATTCCCGAAATTTTTTCAAAGATATATTCTGGAAGACTTATCTTGGAACCACTGAGACATAATCTATGACAAGTACACTCCGAGTCCTGAACGTGCTGGTAATCTGTTTTAAGTGGCTGAAAAGGTTGCACAAATTATATTATCTGATATCTGCTTGGAGAATGGCATTCTGTCTTAAACTCTAAAGCGAGTTCCCGTTCAGCTCATTTGCATACAAAACAACGCCTCCATAGCTCCTTATAAGGCAACTGGTGACGCAGCTGTGTGAAATGGAATGGCGGAAGTGCTTTGCGAGCCGTGTGATTACGAAACCTAGCGTCAGTCAGTGCCAATCAGAGAGCGTCTCCGAGAAATGCGGCTAGGTTTCGTAATCACGCTTGCGCCCATCAAAACTAGATTAGATTAATGTATTGACATCATATACAGCTCGCGGTACACACCTGCCGCAGCGCGCGCGCGCACACACACAGACACACACATGCGCGCAGTACTGTATATGAATGAATGAATGACATAATATATATAGCCTACGGCTACTGTTAATTAAGCCTATAGGCTACTGTTCATTCGTAGGCGCACACAAGACTTGTTATGGAATATTAATGCAGTCTATTTCCACCGATTAGCTTTAGTTCTTATTTATTTATCCACTGTCATTTCAGTGTTGGTGTATAGGCTATATAGTGTATTTCAATATAAGTTTAATTGATTAATGATATTTGAAGGAATGCAGGTTTATAGCTATATCAACCCCCTCCAATGTACAGTAAATGACCAAGTATGGTTTTGTCAATATTCCAATGTACAGTTTTGCTTGTACAGTGTAAGTCTATCCCCCACCCACCCCTCCTACCCAACCTCCTCCAACAGTTTCTACGTCAAATGTACTCTCTTTTCTGGACTCTTTTTGTATCACAAACAGTACTGTATTTGCAAATCTGGTATGTCATAAATGTATAGATGTAGCAGTACTGTCTATCTGTGTCATGTGTGTCATATATGTTATGATGAATTGAAAATGGAGGAACCCTGATGTAAACAAGACGAAATTCTTTCTCTGGTCTGCATCCCCTTATGTAATTTAGCTGTACTGTACTGTACCCATTCTGCAATCTGTTAATAAAGTTTTCAATCAATCAATCAAACAAAGGTCTGTCCCATTGTATACCAATCAATGGGATACATTGCATGTTGACCTGCATTCTTTCAAATGTATATAATTAATCATTAAAACAGATGTGTAACAAGTGGGCGGCTACGTGGCGTAGTGGGCAAGGCGCTCGCCACAAATGCTGGAGACGCTGGGCTCGCCTGTTCGAGCCCAGCGCTCCACATTGCTTTCAGTTTAGCTGGTCGTTCATACTAATACACATTGGCCGTATTAGGGGGTGGGAAACTGATGGGTGGGGATCGGGCGTTGTGGACAGCGACTCCTACAGGTCGGTTGGTGCGCCTGCGCAGTAGAATCAGGAAGTGTCGGGGGCAGCGTGAGCCTCCCACGCGTTACTCCTTGCCACTGAGAGATCGAGCTGCGCAGGTGAAAAGATGCGACTGCTGTTACCTCAAGTACCGGAGGGGACTTGTGCTATGTATGACTTAGTCCACATTGCAGCTGGCTTGTGGGAGGCAAGAAACAGCGTTCGTGACAGGGGAGGGTTGAATTGGATGATACGAAATTGGGATGGGAGAAAATATAGAAAATGGGAGAAAAAGTGGATAAAAAAAAAACAGATGTGTAACAAATAAGAAATACAAATTCCACAGAAGGCATTAAATTATTATTATTTTCAATAATTTCACAATAATTGCATAATTGTGTTTGAATATCTCAGTAATTATTTGTCCAAAATAGCTTGTTCAGATATGGTTAATCCAGCTGCCCTGTGATCAGATTAATCCATATTATTTATTTTTCCGACATCAAATGCGTAATTTCTTATCGTACAAATATTGTCATATTTATTTTAATTATGATTAAGTAATTAATTCCAAGGAGGCCTGTAGCGTTGACGTGAAGGAATCACTATGAGAACACAGTCTGTCAAGTTATAATAACATTTTAAATTAGTCAATCAATCATGAGATTTGATCGTGGGCTGAGAGCATATTTAAGTGTGCTCCTCAGCACTCTTAAATCTGCTCTCAGCCACGATCAAATAAGATCTCAGGAAAGTTTGGGGACTCCCACTCCCAGCCCTAATATGTCTTAAATGGGCCGAAATCTGGCTAAGACGAAATATTTTGTCGTAACTTCGTTCGGGAATGAGACCCATTGATGATAATATACATCATAACTGCTGTTGTGACATGGTTATGATGTTTATACTTGAATACGTTTGAACAATTAAACGATAATTTTGTCACAGTCAGTAGAGCTTGATTTATGACGTCATGTCCGCCCCCCGGACCACACGGGCGGAAGAGGTTAACACATTCGGGGGCCATTGGGATGCGTCTAATAAATCTCCCTTCAAAATGGATTAAAGAAATAATTTTTTCATCAATACGTTCTCATTTTATAGCGCTGTGAATATAAGCGTTATACGGGATTTGGTCTAGTATATTTCCTGGAAGGCGAGATAAAGGGCTAATAGCTAATAACGTTATATCCAATGGCATTTCTGTTATACAGATGCTACAGTTAAAACTCAAATTGCATATGATCGGCACGATCCTCAAGCATGTATGCATGAAAGGGGGGGGGGGACGTCGTTACTTATTATTGATTACCAATAACCGTGTTCGTCTAAGTAGCCACATAGGCCGATCGGATGGATGGCTATCAAAACAAGGCCCGATCGGGATGTACTTTACATGAAAAATATCTTACCATGGGCCGGTGGGATCCCCCTAGAGCATTTCCCCGTTATCGATCGCCATCTGGTAGATCGATATGTCCATTGGCTGATGATAAATCCCCTTATTGCATAGTGAAATCTGCAATGCAAAACGTAATCCAAGCTACAGGCTGCAGATCCAGAATCGAGCTAACTGAAAACTCCATTGAAAGTAAAAAAAAATAGTCCACCGTTCAGCCACAGGGCACACTCCATTATCGCGACAGCGCCCCTAAGAGGATCTGGCCGGTAATGCACGTTGGCGAAGATATCCGTTGTTCGTCCCCATTGTGTTAAGTGTGAAATCGTAAAATGTACATACAATTTAAACAATACATACATTACATTTGTAACTCATTGGGCGCCATTGACGAGAAAAGTTGGGTTAACTCGCCATCACTTGAGCGCCAATCACGAGAAAAGTCGGGTTTTAATCGTTATTTCTTTAAATCGCCATTGCCATTCATAATTCATCAGGGCAGGCTGTGCATACTGTTCTGAATGTGTCTGAGCTGGCAGACGGTCAATACCACCCTCTAACGCCTTCGGACGCTATTGCACTCCATTTGAAACAATGTAGTTTGTTTTCTGGGCCGAGCTGAGCCGTGCAGGGTTTAAATACTCCGGCAGGACGAGCGTTTACAACGATGCATCAACTATAATACCATTCGCCATGGTATTCATAATTCCCTCACCCAGCCTCGGCTGAGACAGTGGGACTCGACACAACCGTGCAACGCTTCAATACCGCCGCCTGGTGGATGATCGGGCGAGTTACAACCGGAAATGGATCTCTGGTGATCTCCGTGCATCTGGGAAATGCGTGCGGCAGTCACATATTGTTGCGGGACTCTAGACACACATCCGTGTCGCTGCCATAACTCAATAATCGATATGATTTGGGCGTTTATTGCGCCATACAAACCGGAAATGGATCTAGTCGATCAACGTCAAATAAGTGGGATCTTTTTCCTCCAGTCTCATGGGCGAACGGTAAGAGGACAGTAACGTTACTTTCAGCGTGATTGTTTATTATTATTAATGCAAACCGCTCTGATCAATATATCACCCATACTACATAAAGCATTTACTGACGATCACGGAATTATAAACGACCCCCCCCCCCCTTCATCCGCGCATGATGAGTCATAATGTTTAGGATCGTATTCAGTTGGATTTTTTTATATAGCGTGTATCGCGAATAAACTGCAATCGATAATCTATATTATGCGTTTAGGCCTATAACTAGTGTTCTAGGAATTACTGCAGAAAACGATAAAAACATACTTATATTGTAGACGGTATTTTCGTATTAATATATGAATGAAAAAGTATAACGTTCCTACATCCTGAACGATAGCTAATCGATGTTGAATGGGCCATAGTAATGTCAATTTAGCAATACAATTAAAAAAGTTATAGCCCTGCAAAGAAGGTGAACATCTCCATAGGCTTAGACTGGTGGCAGTGATCATACATTGATGGATATAAGCGTGGCAGTTAATGTGTTAAGCACTCACAAGTTTGGCTTTCTCCCCATTGAACAGTGCTGGCCTTCTACCCAGAAGGTAAACAACGACCCCTAGCGCTGAATGAGTTAACACTTTGAGAGCCAGCCGTGTTTACCTTTTTACCCCCTTGAATGCCCAAATCCACTCCAATGTTAATGTTAATATCGCCTAATCTATGTTTTAAATTATGGCTGTGTCTAATCTGCCCGTCGCTTATCAAAGACTCATTTTCCAGTCAACATTGTCAAAGCAGATTGTTTTTTTATCGCTTCATTTCAGTTTGATAGCATTTTGAAAATCACTAGTTTTCGCGGAAAAAACAACACATTCTATGATAATCGTCTTTTACTGGAATATTCTAGAACGTTATCATTTGTCTGCCTATTTATGAATCGTTTTCAAATAAACGATAGATAATCGATAGTATATGTGTGCGCACGCACGCTCGTGTCGCGCGCTGATAATCGCTGCTCTTATTTCCTGATGGCTTTTACAGTCAAAACAGCCATATCACATATAGGGGAAACGCTTATATATCCGTGAAAACGAGTCTGATTATCCTAAGACTGATAACATAGATTCCTTACCTGAGATCAGATGGTATCCAAATGGTTTATTCCAATTTCCGATCGCCATTCAAAAAAATCGCTCATTTGATTGATCCATCGTGTATACAGTAAAACACATATTCGCCGCGGCACCAAGGCTCCAGAATGAACTCTGGTAGACCCCGGTTACATCAGTGAGAAGTAAAATGTGGAGTCAGAAATCCTTTCTCACATTCACTTTCATTGAGTCCAATCCAAAAGGGTGATTTACCATCTGGGAGACGATAGGGGGCGCTTTTTTCACATCTGAGCGCCTGGGGTGACTGGATCTCCAACGGTAGGCTCGCTTGATGCAATATGATTTCAGATCGCAAAAAAAAAAATAAGAGTATTCTCGTGATGGGCATTCAACCCGCGGGGGGTAAACCCGAGAAATCTCGGGTGTGGCATCCAAAGTGTTAAAGGGGAACTATTTTGCTATTTCTTTCACTATTTGGGCAATTTTACACAATTCCTGTGAGTCTATGGAACACATCTGTAAGGTTTTTTTCAATAAAATTCATTGTTATGTATTTTTAATCAAGTACTTTGGTGGACCACTTTCTGCCCTTCCAGATTCCAAGTTGTTTTTGGCTGGGCTCCACCCATACTCGCAATGTGCTTTGAGTGACAGTCACCCACCTGCACTGGCAGATACCTTTGGGGGAGAGAGAGAGAGATAGAGGGACTAATTAATTTTGCCACGGGGGGGGGGGGGCATAATCCCACGGGACAATGCATTGGTAACTTGTTTCAAATGACAATATATACCCCCATGAATATTATTGCACGGGTCGAAAACGCGCGCATGCACTATGATATTTTGCAACAGGTTGACGGTGATACAGCAAGTGCTGATACGAGAGAGAGCTCCCCCCCAGTCCCATTCCCTCCCACCCGTTTTATCTAGTTCTCTGTGTGTGATTCACGTTGTGTGTGTGTGTGAACAGCTGAAGGTCTCTTCTGTCGAAACCGCTTCCACATTATTTGCACTCACTGCTCATATAAACGTATCTGTTGGAGCCGAAATACTTGATTCGACTTATTGTTATTTATGTTATGGTTGATGGTTATACCTATAGAGGGAAATTAGTTAAATGTATGGAATATTGAATGAAATGATTTATTGGTTTATATAAGTTATGCAAATCACAATATTATGCACTGGATAAGATAGGAGTTATGATTGCTGAGCGTTCAGGTAGGTCTGGTTCCCTCTTTGGGTCAGCCCTGCTATTACCGAGCCAGGCAGGATTCTTATTAGGGGAACTGCTCGCACCTGGGGATGGCCAAGTTATTAGGATATACCTGGTTGGAGACTGGGGAGCGGACACAGTATTTCTACCGCAAAATACCGAAAATATAAGACTCAAATCATGTTTAATTTAATTGTTTATAAGGCAAGTGGGCCAAACTCTTTCTTTAATGATTTGTGAATAAACCCCTTTGTTAATTGGAAACAACAGACTTTTGGTTTTTGGATTGCGCGTCGTCACCCCGCTCAGATTGGCTGTTTGTTTAAGCCACTACAGTATCACAATTGATTGTGGGCGGGCAGTGGCGTCACACGTCATAGATCCGCTAAATTCAGAATGGCTTGGTTTAGTGGGGGAGGATCTTGTCTCAGCTGAACTGGAGGAATGGGACTGAATGATAATGTCACATCTAGTCAGTGTTGGTACAACCCCACATTGCTAGAAAACAATGCAAACCACTGGAAAATGCCATTTATAAGATAGTTCCCCTTTAAGAGATCACACAGCTGACACTTAACTTGAAATTATGGCTTTGCGCTCTGCTCTATTGGAACTGTCCCTTTAATCATATGCTATCATGAAAACTTTCAACCACGTGCACGCACCACACCTGCCTGACCACGCCCACATCTGCTCACATATAAGCAGGGTCATGGCAATACTACCAGCTCCTTCCCTACTTTCACCACCGTGAAGTACGTGCTACAGTGCACCTCTTCAAGTTCAGTGCTTAAAGTAGTTAGTATAGTTAAGGAGCTGTGTTGACATTGTGTTTTTGTTTTCTCTCTTTCGCACATTTTCGAGAAAAGAAAGGTATAATGTCTTTACCACCGGAGGGTTTAGACCAGGGGTCTCAAACTCAATTTACCTGGGGGCCGCTGGAGGTAGAGTCTGGGTGAGGCTGGGCCGCATCAAATATTCCACAAAAAAAGGGTTTCAAGTATTCCAAAAAAAAGTACAACTGATCCAATCTTCTCAATCTTTAGCAATAACAATTCAGAACATGAACAGTTCTTCAGAACATGAACGGTTCTTCAGAACATAGGCTTCTCAGTGGTGTCAGTGGACTCATCCACAGCTATAGAAATGCACTGCATTTTTTTTATTCTATCACAAAGCTATTTATTCTCGTTGCTGTGCTGTGCATTTGACATAGAAACTGTGCATTGGGGGAGGTTGGGTAGGTGGGGTGGGGCTGTACATTGGAGGTGGGGGGGGGGGGGGGGACACTGTACATTGGAATACTGACATACATTTGACATAGAAACTGTACATTGGAGGAGGTTGGGTAGGTGGGGTGGGGTTGGGTGGGGCTGTACATTGGAATACTGACAAAGCCATGCTTGGTCTTTATTGTACAACTGGGTTAGGACATTTGTAGGGGCCAGTTTTGAATTGCAGTCTCCCGTAGGTGTTCTTTGAGAGTGTTTTTGAAGGTGGGTAGTGATTCACATTCCTTTACAGCTTTGGGTAGGGCGTTCCACATTGTTGTGGCATAATTGCGAAACGTGTTTAGTCCCTTGTTTGAGCCGAATCTGGGTTTTACATGATTTGTGGAGCTCCCTCTGGTGTTGTGATCGTGGTATTCACTGACCTTTGGGAAGTATTTTGACATGTACATGGGTACCTTGGTCGTGTAGTGTATCTTGTAGACCAGGCCCATTGCAAGTTGCTGTACTCTGTCGTCTACTCTAAGCCATCCTAGGTTGGCAAAGTGTGCAGGGGTGAGGTGGGTTCTAGGAGTCAGGTCAAGCAGTAGTCTGACTAGTTTGTTTTGAGATGTTTGTAATTTGGTTTTTAGTGCCTTTGAGGTGCTTTGGTACCATGAGGTGCAAGCATAGTCGTAGTACCCTTGCATGAGTGCTCCTGCCAGAGTCTTCAGGGTATTCTTGTTTACCAGGGAGGAGATCCGGTACAAGAATCGAGTTCGTTGATTGACTTTTTTTATTACATTGGATGCCATTTTGTCACAGGAAAGATTAGCCTCTAGGATGGAACCCAGGTAGGTAATTTCATCTTTACTTGTGACAATATTATCACCCACTGTAACTGAGAAGCCGTCGGTTTTGCTGAGTTTGTTATTTGAACCGAAGAGAATGGACTCTGTTTTGCCCATGTGTAATGATAGTTTGTTGTCGGCGAGCCATATGCAGATTTTGCCTAGTTCCGAGCTGAGGGTTTTTTCAACCTGTATCTTGTTCTTGTCAGAGACCAGCAGGGCTGAGTCGTCCGCAAACAGGAACAAGTTGCAGTCACAAGCTGACGACATGTCATTTGCATAAATTAGGAACAGTAGTGGTCCTAGTATGCTTCCTTGTGGAACACCACAGTTCACTATGAGGGGGGGGGGGGGGGGGGGGTAGGGTACCGTTTACCTCCACCATCTGTTCTCTCCCCTCCAGGTAGGATTGTATCCAGCTCACTGATAAACTATCAAAACCAATTGCTTTTAGCTTGTCAATCAGAATGGAGTGATTGACAGTGTCGAAGGCCTTTTGTAGGTCTAGCATGACCATGCCGCAGTATTTGCCCGCGTCCACCTCTTGTTTGATGTGGTCGTTCAAATAGAGAAGGCATGTGTCAGTGGAGTGGGATGTTCTGAAGCCAGATTGGAATTCGTAGATTAGATTTTTATCCGTAAGGTACTTTTCGACCTGTTCGTATACTATTTTTTCCATGACTTTCGAGATGGATGTAAGGATAGAAACACGGCGGTAGTTGCCTGGGTATAATTTGCTGCCCTTTTTGTGCAGGGGTGTTACTCTCGCTATTTTGAAGTCCTTGGGGACGTGTCCCTGTTTTATGGAGAGGTTTATTATGTGTGTGATGACTGGGGTGATGGCGGCTGCTGAGTCTCTGAGGAATTTGGAGGGGATGTTGTCATGGCCAGTGGCCTTGTTCGGTTGGAGGGCGCTCAGTTTATTGAGTACCTCATCTGTAGTTACCATTTCCAGTTTGAAATCGTCTTTGTGGACGCCTAGGTTCTTGTAGTATGCTACTATGTGTTCTACCCCATACTGCCCTGAGTGGGAGGGTAGTTTGTTTACCAGTGTTGTGTAGAGAGAATGGCTTCTTGCCACTGAGTGAGGACTTGGTATCTGTGTGTCATATATGTCCTGATGAATTGAAAATGGGGGACCCTGATGTAAACAAGACGAAAGTCTTTCTCTGGTCTGCATCCCCTTAACAATTGTGTGTATTGAGCTGTACTGTATTGTACCCATTCTGCAATCTGTTAATACAGTTTTCAATCAATCAATCAATCAATACACGTCAATTCTAGCCTCCGATCCCATGACGTCATTTATCTCCTGCGGAGTGAGGATTATAAAATGAACGTGTTTTAAAGTGTGATGCTGTTTGTCATTTTAACAGCAGATACACTTTCTTAAATTCCATTCTCCCCGACAGAGCGTGTGACGGGGAGCTCGTCCGGGGTTTTGCTTGGTGTTATTATAGCATTAGCTGAAAAGCTAGCGTTAGCTACGTTACATCAAATCAGATGATCGCCTGTCCTTTCTCCAGGACCTGACACTCTGTCCATCTATCAACAATAATGCACCCACGGTGAATCGTATTTAAGTCAAGTAGCTACTGACTAGCGTTAGCTGACTAACGTTATCAAATGTCAATGTGAAAACCTTGCGGGGAAGACGAGCTAGGTCAGCTAGCTTAGCTTGACAACGGTCCCGTGGCTAAAGTTGGTGCTATTCATAATCCAGCAATAATGGCTGCAGACCTGCAAGCAAAGTACAGCAAGTTCCAAGTGCCAAAGGATAAGAGTCTCTGAGGCGGAGTCTCAAAAGAGAATGTTGAATATTTATTTTGCATCGAAAATCACAACATTCGAACGTCACTACTAGCCAGAGCCTCTGCGACTGCTACAGACTGGGTAGCGAGTGCAACACCATCTAATGTCCGTGCGGATCATTGGAGTAGGGTATATCTGCAGTGCCGCAGCCCCATAAAACGTCCAACTCTCGCGCAACGACTCAGCAAACAGTTGCGTGCGGGCCGCATTAACACTACACTTTGACGTCAAGTAGGGGGCCGCAAAATATCGGCCCGCGGGCCGCGAGTTTGAGACCCCTGGTTTAGACGACTATTGTTCTGACCTCCACCGGCGCTTCACAGTCGCGGCTTCCTCCGTGCATCGTGGGGCGTTCCTGGCTCCACGGTGTGGCAGACAGGTGCGCCTCAGCGGCGCCCGGAGGAGAGTATGCGTCGCAGAGGGGCCGTCAAGCTCCCATCTCCTGTGAGGTGGCCGAGTTCCGGCTCTGGTTGAGCTGGTGAGCTGACGGTCCCTCTGGTGGACAGGGATTTGCGGCGCACGGCTCGTTCTCGTCATTCACCGATGAGCGGCGGGGGCGGACAGTTTAGCGGCTGTGTCGGGCCGGCGCAGAGCGGGGATTCCCTCGTCTCCTCTCCATCGCGTCCAATGGAAACAGAGGACTACATGGAGGGGGCGGGGGAATTCTTGTTCGACGCTCCAGTGGGAACACAGCATTCTCCCCCTCGGGGGGTGGCAGGGGATGCTGTGTTTGTCTGGAGAGCCTCATACTCCGAGACTGGGTTAAAGTCACCACCTCCGAGACGAGATGCCCTGCTGTTATCCGCACTGGACGTTGGCTCCCGCCTATCTTACAGTGAAAGTGAGTGTAACCTCCCAAACGTGAGGGATGCGAGCGACGCGGAAGAAAGTATGCACTGTATTTTGGGGGATACGGCATGTGCAATATAAACCCACAGCTAAGAATGCTAGAGTTGCGTTCTTGCTTGAGAGTTTTGTGCAATTTTCTCTAAAGAGGAAATTTGCTTTGGTTGCTATTGTGTATAACTTACAAGGCCTGTGTTCTAGCACTTAGCCAAGGGCTTATGTCCTTTTCTCTCTACCTAAGCCAGTGTTCTTTCTTACGTGGTAAAAGTGAACTTGGGGCTTCATTGTATGATGAGAGTTGTGTGTTTCATGTAAATACGTTTTAGCCAGGTTAAAACATAGCATTTTAGTCCACAACTGGTGTGCTATTGTTAGCTTACAGAGTTGTACATATGTAGCATGTGAACCAAGGACTTTTTTGAGTCCCTCTCTTCAGCCTGATATTTTTTCTTTGCTTAACACTTTGAGTGCCACTCACGAGATTTCTCTGTTTTTTTTATAGGTGGTTGCGTGCCACTCACGAGATTTCTCGGAATTATTATTATTATTATTTTTTTGCGATCTGAAAAATTATTGCATCACCCGAGCCTACCCGAGTATAGCCGAGGGGCGCCGACGATCACTGTGGAAAAAAGCGCCCCCTGTCGTCTCCCAGATGACATAAGTGATTTTGGAATGGACTCAATGAAAATGAATAGGGAAAAAAATCCGGTACTCCACATTTTCCAGTTCACTGATCCAGCCGGGGTTACTAGAGTTCATTCTGGAGCCTCAGATCCCCGCGGATCATGGAGTTCTACTGTATCGCGTTGGATCCATACACGTATCGATTTTTTCGAATGGTGATCAGGAATTGGAATATACCAGTTGGATACCATCTGATGTCAGGTAAGGACTCTATTTTTTTTGATCCACTTTTTCTCCCATTTTTCTTTATTTTCTCCCATCCCAATTTTTCGTATCATCCAATTCAACCCTCCCCTGTCACGAACGCTGTTTCTTGCCTCCCACAAGCCGGCTGCAATGTGGACTAAGTCATACATAGCACAAGTCCCCTCCGGTACTTGAGGTAACAGCAGTCGCATCTTTTCACCTGCGCAGCTCGAACTCTCAGTGTCGAGGAGTAACGCGTGGGAGGCTCACGCTGCCCCCGACACTTCCTGATTCTACTGCGCAGGCGCACCAACCGACTTGTAGGAGTCGCTTGTTCACAACGTTCGATCCCCACCCTTCAGTTTTCCCTCCCCGTAATGCGGCCAATGTGTATTACTGCGGACGACCAGCCAAACTGAAAAACAATGTGGAGAGCTGGATTCGAACACGCGAATCCTAGCGTCTCCACACTGGTGGCGAGTGCCTTAGACCACTACACCACCTAGCCGCCCTAGGTAAGGACTCTATGTTATCAGTGGTAGGATAATCAGAGTAAGTTTGATGAAGTTATAAGCTGTTTTGTGAAATGTCTTCTTTCGGTTTCACTGTAAAAGTCCGTGAGGAAATCAACGGAGCGATTATCAGTGCGCGGCCGTAATGTGCGTGCGTGCACGTATAATATTGATCATCTAGCGTTTATTTGAAAACGATTCATAAAAAGGCCGACGAATATCAACGTTGTGGAATATTCCACTAAAAGACGATTTTCATAGAATGCTCCAGAATGAGCTGTTTTTTATATCAAAACGGGGGCTTTTCTAACTGCTCTGAAACGGCAACGACGCGATAAAAAAAACAATCTGCCTTCACAGCACTGACTGGAAAATAGTCTTTGATAATGCGATGGGCAGATTACACACATAGCCATAATTTAAAACATAGATTAGGTGATATTAACGTTAACATTGGCGCCGATGGTGGCATTCAAGCGGTAAAACGGAAAACCAGGCGTGGCGCTGAAAGTGTTAACACAATCCCGCCCGACCACGGAGATCTCCGTGTTTCGATTCCACCCGTTGTGGACAGAAGCTCCGTGGCAAGTTGTTTTGTCTTTTATTCCATTTTAATAACCTATTCAAGGTCACCGAGCTGCACTGCAGATGTACCCTACTCTTTGAATTCGAGAAAGTGCGATACCGGCCAGATCCTCTTAGGGGCGCTATCGCGATAATAGAGTGTTCCCTGTGGCAGAAGTTGTCTTTTTTTTTTGGATCTCTAATGTAGTTTTCTACTCATCTGAAGCAATAGCTATTGTCTGTTCCACAGAATACCTTTTGGAGCGCGGATTTCACTATGCAATAAGGGGATTTATCATCAGCCAATGGACATATCGATCTACCAGATGGCGATCGATAACGGGGAAATGCTCTGGGGGATCCAACCGGCTCATGGTAAGATCTTTTTCACGTAAAGTACAACCCGATCGGGCATTGTTTTGATAGCCATCCAGGCGATCGGCCTATGTGGCTACTTAGACGAACACGGTTATTGGTAATCAATAATAAGAAACGACGTCCCCCGCCCCCCCCCCCCTTTCATGCATACATGCTTGAGGATCGTGCCGATCATATGCAGTTTGAGTTTTAACTGTAGCATCTGTATAACGGAAATGCCATTGGATATAACGTTAGTAGCTATTAGCCCTATATCTAGCCTTCCAGGAAATATACTAGACCAAATCCTGTATAACGCTTATATTCACGGCGCTATAAAATGAGAACGTATTGATGATTTTTTTTCTCCCTTTAAGCCATTTTGAAGGGACGCTTTATGGACTCAATTGACAATGAGAATGGACAGATATCTATCTAGGTCGTCCTCGGACGGGCCCTCCATCGGTGCTTCCAGTCATCCTGATCCTCCATGCATCTGGCTAGCTCGCCGGTGCATTCTGTTCCTGCATCTCTCCTGAGTACGTCCATGTAGGTTAATGTGGGACGTCCTCGTGATCGATGCCCGTGTGTTGGTTCCCACAGCACAAGTTTGCTGGTTGGCATCTCATGATGTCTCTGGCAGTGACCTGCCAGCCTCATTCTCCTGACTGCCACTTTCTCGCTCACCCTTAGCACCCCCCCATACAAGTTTGCATTAGTGACATGCTCATCCCTGTTGATGTTGAGCACCACACGCATCATTCTGGTGTAGCACCCATCCAAGGACTTCTGCAGGGTGGGCTTCAAGGTCCAGCATTCACTGCCATACAAAAGGACAGACTCAACTGTTGCAAGAAAAGATTGAGCTTGATTTGACGGGGGAGGTTGGATTTCCACACACTGGTCATGCCGTTCAGAGCCCTCCACGCAAGCGCCTTCCTCACTTTAAGGTCTTGCTCGGACGAGTTGACCCACGAGCCCAGGTATTTGAAATCACCGACTTCATTTAGAGCAGAGCCTTCTGTTGTCCTTAGAGGTGGATGATCCGGGAGGATGTTATACATTATGACCTCGGTTTTCTTGGCATTTAGCCTAAGAAAATTTACTCAATTGACAATGAGAATGGACAGATGGCAATACTATAAAGTATAGATTTAGCTCTACAAACATCCCCACGTCTGTTTACATTTGCCGGTCCTCTAGAGCAGGGGTTCCCAAACTTTTCAGGCCGGGACCCAGAAAATAAGGCGTCAGAGAGCCGCGGCCCAATGCACATCGTCAGGCTTTTTTTTTTTTTGCCAGGCGACCGATTTTTTAAGCCAAATATCACTTCAACCCTATTAAGTTAGTTCAAGTTAGTTATTCATTTATATGTGCTATTTATGAGAGGGCTAACTTGTTGCAAAATAATAATGATAATAATAATAGCCTCATTAAAATACTATTGTTGCTTCGGTTGTTTTCAGCGTTTTATGTGCATAATCTGTTAGTTAGTTTGAAATGTTCGTTGAAATAAGTAGATTTTTCGTTTTTGTTTATTTATTAAGTTAATATAAAACCATATAGTCACATTTTAGAATACAATAGAATAGAATTTTAGAATACAACTAGAAACACTGTCCTGGCCTGCTTCTAAGTTCAGTGACCTGAAAAAAAAAAGAAAATTATATATATTTTTTTAAATCATCTCGCGGCTGCTTCTAAGTTCAGTGACCTGAATTTTTTTTATTTTTTTTTTAAATCATCTCGCGGCCTCGACTTTGGGAACCACTGCTCTAGAGATTTATAGACTCATCCCAATGGCGCCGAATGTGTTAACACAATCGCGGCCACTGCTATGAGTCTAATTATTCTCAAGAGGACCGGGAAATGTAAACAGACGTGGGGCTGTTTGTACAGCTAAATCTATACTTTATAGTATTGCTATCTGTCCATTCTCATTGTCAATTGAGTCCCTTCAAAATGGCTTAAAGAAAAAAAAATCGTCAATAGGTTCTCATTTTATAGCGCTGTGAATATAAGCTTTATAACGGATTTGGTCTAGTATATTTCCTGGAAGCCGAGATACAGGGCTAATAGCTAATAACGTTAAATTCAATGGCATTTCGGTTATAGATACGCTCCAGTTAAAACTCAAACTGCATATGATCGGTACGATCCTCACGCATGTATGCATGAAAGGGGGGGGACGTCGTTTCTGATGATCGATTACCAATAAACCGCGTTAGCCTCATTAGCCTCATAAGCCGAACGCCTGGATGGCTATCAAAACAATTCGGGATGTACTTTACGTGAAAAAGATCTTACCGTGGTCCGGTGGGATGTCCCAGAGCATTTCCCCGTTATCGATCGCCATCTGGTAGATCGGTATGTCCATTGGCTGATGATAAGTCCCCTTATTGCATGGTGAAATCTGATATCCAAAACGTAATCCAAGCTACAGGCTACACATCTAGAATCCTGCTAACTGAAATCTCCATTGAAAGTAAAACAAAAAAAAGACTGATCCGTTCAGCCACAGGGCACACTGCATTATCGTGATAGCGCCCCTAAGAGGAACTGGCCGGTATTGCACCTTCTCGAATTCATAGAGTAGGGTAAATCTGCAGTGCCGCTCGGCGACCTTGAATAGGTTATTAAAATGGAATAAAAGCAATAACAACTTCCCACGGATATATCCGTGCTTCTGTCCACAACGTATGGATTCGAAAAAAAATAGCGGGTGGCTAGTTTTTCGCACATAAGCCAGAGCCGTGGATGAAACCCGTTTTTTACCCCAAAAAATCGGCTGTGGTTGGCGTACAGGATGTAAAGCTACTCTACAGAAAGGTGTATGTGCTTTCATGTAGCGCGCTATGCAACTGGTGTCACGGCTCTGCTTTTTTATTGCGTCGTATCTGGGGTGAGGCGGTTGAGGGGGGTGGACAAATAAACACCCCCCCCCCGGATATAGTTATATCCTTTACAAAACTGATTGGTCGAGAGGTTGTGCCTTTTCTATTACGAGGGTGTTCTCTCTCTCGTCACAGGGAGGGGGGGGGGGGGGGTTCCCTGTCTCCCACACCAAATTAGGATAGGTGGGACACAGGATTTCCCCGGCCATTGAAGACGTCACAGGCGCGTTTTCTTATTGGCCAAGAGACGTGTCCGTGAGTTACAGGGCCTGTGCTACAGACCGCTGTCATTGTAAAGGATAGATGATGCGATTCAGTCGGAACTATTGGTCCTTCTGCTCTGCTCTCTAAACAGTAGTGTATATTGGGCCATTTTGTCTACTTAGTCCAAATTGTTACATGAACCCCAATTGTTTTACTCAACGTTGAGGTCTCTCTGGGAAAATCGCTGTCTTCCCCTCTTACATAAAAAGCAGAATTTACTTTTTGGGCCGGCACGCCTTGGTTGCCCAACATCATAAAAACAGTGTTTTTTATGCGGTCGGCTGGGAAGGGGGTTTCTTATCTCTACCGAGCGCCAGTGCACTAGGTTCGACTCGAGGACTCGCGTACATCTCCGGGGGGAGATGACGGAGTAGATCAAATATTGGCAGGGGGGTTTCACGCCCGTTAGGTGGGCCACTGGGAGCGGTGCGTTCGCGTACTGACCGTCTTGGTGGCGCCTCCTGTGATGTTTTGGATCGACACACCTACCTACCCCCCTCTTAGGACTGGGGGCGGCGGCGTGACAAGGGCACGGGACTTGTCAGTTTAACCCGTTGTCCGCCGGGACGCAGACAAGTTCTGGTACCCCCAGGGAGGGCCGGACGTCACGGGTTGATATCATGAATGTGTGTGTCATGTAGATGCCACTACGAGTTGCCCTTAACACTTTGATTGCCAGCCATTGTGCCTATCCTTATGCCCAGTCTGCCAGTGCTGTAACCCTATGGAGATGTTTACCTTCTTTGCAGGGCTATAACTTTTTAAATACTATAGCTATATCAACATTACTATGGCCCATTCAACATCGGATATCTATCGTTCTGGATGTGGGAACGTTATATTTTTTCATTCATACATTGTTGTGTTAATACCGTCGAGAATACAAGTATGTTTTTAAGGTTTTCTGCAGTAAAGGAGCAAGTTATAGGCCCTGACGCATATGATAGATTATCGATTGGCATTTCTTTCCTATACACGCTATATTAAAGGTGACATGCATTATAAATGGCTTTTTTCAGTGTCTAGCATTGTATTATAGTAATAGTAGTTAGTATCAATGTGTCTGTGTCTCTAAATACCATATTGGCGGATTGCTCTCATTCAGGTCCGACCATTTCCTGCTCGATTTAATTAGGTCATTCTGATTTGACTCGCAACGTGACGTCACGATGCGAGGATGGAGCGGATAGTGATCCGATTGGCTCTGTGGTTGGAGCCAATGCCCGCCCACAACCTAGGCAGCCCACACAGCGATAGCAGAGCGAGTGGAAAACGTCCTCAAACAGCGAGGCAGATAGTGTTACCCGACACCTCGACTGCACTCTGCGAGGGAGAAAGAGATAGAGAGAGCAGCGTTTGTTTGTTTAGAGAGAGAGGGAGCACTGAGAGAGAGAAGGGGACTTGGTTATCTCACACACGCAGCTGTTTACACAGTGCTCCGTGTGTCTCTCTCTCTCTCTCTCTCTCTATCTATCTCTCTGTCTGCCACTCAAAGTGCTTATGGGCGGAGCCAGGCCAACAGCCTGAATACCAAAGTGAGAAAATTACAGAGGTGTTCCATAGACTCACAGGAATTGTGTAAAGTTGCCCAAATAGTGCTAGGAATAGCAATGCATGTCCCCTTTAAAAAATTCCAATGTATATGATCGGTATACATTATGCTTCATCATGCGTGAAGGAAAGGGGGGGGGGGTGTTTATAATTCCTTGATCATCAGTAACAGCTTTATTTAGTATGGGTTGATATCTTGATCAGATGGATTGCCGTGAAATGAATAAACAATCGGGCTGAAAATAACGTTAGATTCCTCTTACCGTTCGCTGATGAGACTGGAGGAAAAATATTCCAATTATTTGACGTCGATCTGCTAGATCCATTTCCTGTTTGTATGACGCAATAAACGGCGAAATCATATTGATTATTGCGTTTCGAAAGCGATCCCATGCACTCGAGTGTGTATCTAGACCCACGTTACAAGATATTACTGCCGGAGGAATTTCCTCGATGCACCAAGCGCCACTTCCGGTTTGGCTTGGAGTGTAACTCGCCCGATCATCCACCAGGCGGCGGTATTGAGGCGTTGCAATATCAGACGGGGTCCAGCTGCAGTCCCGGAGGGAGGCTGGATGAATTATGAATGCCATGGCGAAAAAATGGAAAACTAGTTAACTCGTTTCTGGCGCACAACGCATGGCGGGCAATAACGAGTATCCTCTTTTTTGGTGTCCAATGTGTTAACAGTGGTGTGTATTGGTCCATACTGTGTTGTACCTTTTTGCACAATGTTAGGTGGGTTTGTCCTTCTCCATTCATTTCACCCCTCCCTCCCTGCTAAACCGGGGATGGGAGAGTGCTGTCGGGGAGGCTGCTTCTGTCAACTCCTCTATGCATCCCCGTGTAGGTTCCGGTCCTCCAGGCTCAGGTCGGGCCTTGCCCTCGTTGACCTGTTGGCCTGGGTTAACCTTTTCTAAACCTGAAACGCCTTGAACTGCATAGTATAGCCTGTGTATACGCACAGTTTTGTTTCCAGGGTTTATTAATGGGTTATGGGAGCAACCATTTTCTGTTAATAAACATAGGGGGGTGGTTGTCTCCCCAGTGTGTTGGTAGCAGAGTAGACTCTCCGGTTGAGCCCGGGTCTGACCCCGGCTGCCCGAGGGTATGCCCTCGCATGTTTCATGATGTCTGCCAATTGTGTCAAACGCTTTCTCTGAACCTCGACCCCGCGGGATTAATAAATTGGCAGGGTCAGGGTTCGTGGTGGAATCTGTTCGCTGGCGGAGTTAGCTCCGACTCCGCGAGGTTAGTGACCCCATGAGATTGTGACATGGTGCACGGCATACCGAACACCCTTTCCGTTAGGATACTGTTCTTACAGTAAGCCCCTTAGGCGCCTGTCTAGTCCGCAGTGCTCCAAGCGCAGGTCGAGTTCTGCTCTTGTTAAGACCTGTCAGCCTGGATTGAGGGATAAACCTCCTTGGTTGTCTCCCCAGTGTGCCAGCTGGCCCCACGTCATTGTGGGGGGAAGCCTCCTTGGAGCGCTTCGGAGCGGCGTGCCAGGTGGAGAAGGGCCTTCACCTATTGTAGGCCCTGTCTGATACGCTGGCGATGTGGGGGGTGGTGTCACCAGTGACCGTCTGGTGGGGTCTCGATGCCACGGCCTCGTTGAACTAGCCAGGCCCCTTTTTCGGGGGGTCCTGGCCCCCGGGATGTGGGCTGGGGCCTCCTCCGCGCCTTGCTGCTACAGCCTTGCCACAGGGTCAGGGTTTTTTGGCCCCGACACCGCGATGTTGGGAGCTGTGACAGTTTTTTTTTTGCTTCACGTCCGGTCCCTGGTGGCGTGCGAGATGCGAGTAGTCCCGCGGCCTGCTCGCCCTGTGCGTTGAGGTACTGAACCCTCTTCGCACAGTCGGGTCCGATCTCCCTCCCGTCCCTCGCTAGGGGGGGCCCGGATCCTCCCCGGTATTCTGATGGTTATAGGGGACTTCAGCGGGTACATCTGTCGAGCTTTCCGCTCTGCTCCACTCTTGTGTTCCAATAGAGCAGAGCGCAAAGCCATAATGAAATATAACGAAGGTTATCCTATAACCCTAGTTATATGAATATGGCGAGCGCTCTGCTCTGACTCACTGAGGACCCCACGTGTCTTCCGTTTCGGCTGTGAAAGACTAGGGAAGGAGCTGGTAGTATGGCCATGACCCCGCTTATATGTGATCGGATGTGGGCGTGGTCAGGCAGGTGTGGTGCGTGCACGTGGTTGAAAGTTTTCATGATAGCATACGATTAAAGGGACAGTTCCAATAGAGCAGAGCGCTCGCCATATTCATATAACAAGGGTTATAGGATAACCTTCGATTTAACCAGCTGGTTGTACTTGTTGCCTAAACTTTTCTAACCTAACCTTAACCTCATTTCCCTTGACCTCACGGAAACACAATTTCCCTGACATGTTGATGTGTCCCAAAATGTCAAAATAGGACCTAAAAAAATATAACTAGGGATGTCCGATATTATCGGCCTACCGATATTGGCATTAAAATGTGATATCGGAAATGATCTGTATCGGTTTTCAAATATTTGATATTTTTTTAACATTTATTTAACCTTTATTTACCCAGGCAAGCAAGTAAGAACACATTCTGATTTTATTTATTGTCAAAAGTATGCATAATGTTGTGTTAATTCCACGACAAGAGATATGTAATGTTAATTACCTGAAATTATTCAGTTTTTTTTGGGGGGGGGGGGGACCCTGCATATATCGATATCGGTTGATATCGGTATCGGAAATTAAGAGTTGGACAATATCGGTATCGGTAAAAAAGCCAATATCGAACATCCCTAATTATAACATATTGCATGTCAAGTGCAAGGTGCATTCTCTTCCAAAAATGTATCATGGTAGTTTGATGGTAATTTTAGTAATTTATTTAATTCGAGTAATTTATCTCCATGATACTGTACAACCATTGTACTTAACACATTGAGAGCCACGCCCCTATGCCCAGATAACCCCTTCAGTGCCAGCGCTTTAGTCAATGGGAGGTCGGGGATATTTGCGAACGCTTAAACTATATCTTAAATTATGGCTATGGGTCTAAAACACCCCTTGCTTATCAATGACTTGCTTGCAGTCAACATGTACGAAACGGATTGTTTTTTCATTGGTACCTTTCCGTTTTATACCGTTTTGAATACGAGTATAGTTTCGGAGAGTTCTAGTAATTTCAGAGAAATTCCGCGATAATAGCCCTTTAGTGGAATACACAAAACAAGTAGTAATTTTTCGGCTGATTTATGAATAGTTTTCAAATAAACGCTAGATTATCGATAAGATAGTATATGTGTACTTATGCACGCTAGAGAAGCGGGCTGGAAAATCAATTATCTATGCCGTGCTTAGCGTTAACGTTACGCACACACACACGCAAGTGTGCAGCTACTTATATAATTTTGATGCTTGTTTTTCGTTGGCCGGCACCTCGTCAACATAGGTGTGTGTTTCACCTACTTTGACTCTGCAACAATCCAATTCATACCACAGTCTGGGTGAATACTCTTTTCTGATTGGCCCGGCAGGTGTGCGTTAAAACCATTTGATGCACACGTAGTTCGGCTGACGTTTAATCACCATTCTAAATTCATCCGCTACCCAACCTGTAACCACACAGCTGTCAAAGCGCACTCGTTATGAACCGCAGCCGAGCACAGCTGGTGGGTTTAAGGCACTCCGCCGTGCATCGGGTGGTTCTTCGCCTCCGCGCCATGGCTTGAAGCCGTTTAATGCAGCGGTTCTCAACAGGGGTTCCGCGGCACACAGGGGTTCCGCGGAGAGCTGTCAGGGGTTCCGCGAGATGCCTGGCAATGTTCTTTAAAAATATAGAATGACAACAGTCTTATTTTGAAAATCCTATAGCGGGTCTCATTTATGCCCACGCGCAGCTCCAGCTATAATAACTAGGCTCCAAAAGCTAGCAACATTAAGGTCATTATGATACTCTTATTTTGAAAATCCGTGGTGTCGTGACTCATATCCGCTCCAGCACACAGCCAATAGGATGCAGCTGAGCAGTGAGCAGTAGCGTCTCTCAGCTCAGCAGCAGCAGTAGCGTCTGGATCTGGAACGCGGACATTGAAACACAGCAAGGGTAGTGTTTTTGCGACCCAAAACAAATCCCTGCTGTTTTATTCCGCAACGGGTCAAATGTATATAACATGCTTTGCAATCCTTGCCATTCCTTTATGACCACGTTGTGTTTAAGACCGGAATTAATGTCCCGTTACCATAAGCTAACAACAAGCTAAAGCCCTGTTCAGAGCGACAGAGAACAGCAGGGTGGGGACTTGGAAGGATGACTGGGAAGGAGGGGGGGGGGGGCATTCTCCCTCTATGTGTGTGCGTTTGAAAAGATGATGAAGTCAGACTACTATATTATATTGATAGTAAATGTACTGAGGGTGGACAGACAGATTATGTTGATATTTAAACATAAAAAATACAATACATAATAAATGTATCCATGATCATCATGCAACATAAAACAATTGCAGGAACGGTTTGGGAGAGGAAGGTGTTTTAGGTTGCGTGTTCCAAAAAATGTACTTAAAGTTTAAAGCTCAATATATCAAAACGTGGCACTTTATAGTGAACATGCACTTTATAGTGAATCCTAATTCTTTTTGGATTACAGAAAATTATCCCTAAAGTGCTATATGTTGCAGCTGCACTGTTTTCCATGAAAATACCATATTTGGATAAGTTTGACCATTTCTAAAAATCTGAAAATCATTATTTAATAAAACACAGAAAAGGATCACCAAGTTACTCTGGATAAAAAAAAACTTTACAGACAACATTGAGACAAAGCTTCCTGACACATCTCCATCCAAACTCTTGGAAGAACTCATTGAAATCTCATCTGATACCACCTGGAGAGCTAGTTTCAGAGTGTGGTGCTGAGTACCAAGTATCTCATGATGCTGCAGTTAAGGTGTTGATACCATTCAGCCCCACATATCTGTGTGAAGCTGGCTTTTCATCCATGACAGCTCTGAAAACAAAATATAGGGCCAAGTTGAGCCTTGATGATGACATGCGTGTTGCCTTGTCAAAGATCTCCCCACGTATTGACCGTATTATTAGCCAGCAGCAGCGGACCTCGCATTGAGCTAGAAATGTCCACTGAGTGAACAAGTGCTTATTTTCTGTATTTATTTATATTTTTTGAGACTTTGTGATCCTTTTCTGTATTTAAAAAAAATACATGATTTTCTGTTTTTGAGAAATTGTCAAACTTATCCAAATATGCTATTTTTATGGAGAACAGTGCAGCTGCAACAGATAGCACTTTAGTGATCCTTTTCTGTATTTAAAAAAAAAACGTTTGTCATCAGATTCAGATTCAGACAACTTTATTGATCCCGCGTGGGGCAATTCATATTTGCAGATTCACCAACAAGCAACAAAGACAAACAAACAACAAAACATCTCAACGACAGCACGGCAAATAAAGAGTCATTGTATCATCATTGTAGCAAAAAAGACAGGACCGGGAAAGTCTTTATCGTATGTAGGGGTGCCCTGGAATATTTTATTGAACACAGGGGTGCCTTGGCAGCAGAAAGGTTGAGAACCCCTGGTTTAATGCACACCTACTTGTTGATTATCCCTTACTTAAACCATGATTTGATTGCTACTTTTCTGGGGGGGAAACACCATGATACTTGTTTGCACTATCTTTTACAAGCCCCCTTCAGAGGAGTGAGCCCTCTTCTCTTTCGAAAGGAAAAGGAACAATCTAAAAAGTAAGTATAAATAAATAAAGTCTTTTGAAATAATAAAGCTCGAGGACCACCTCTGACCACCTCGAACCACCTCGGACAACTTTGAACCACCTTTGACCACCTCGGACCCTGCTACAAGAACCACTGTGTTAGCACAAGGCATACGCTATCTGCTAACCGTGCTACTCTCTCTCCCCCCACTTTGCCTGTCTTGGTCTCCTCTCAGAGCCATAACTTTACCCTGGTGCTGGCTCTGGGTTGTGCCCGGAGGCTAGTCTGACCAATGTTCCTCATCAAAAATGCCTCTCATCAGCCCACCCCGGAGCCGGAGCGCTCCGCAGCAAAGCCCTTCAGCCTTGTCCACTGACCTTCTCTTCGCCTCCTTTGCCCATTAGGCAAAATGGCTTCTCATTAATAGTTCATGGCTCCCCCACCTTTGCCGCCCCGTTTGTTACATTGATTCACTTCCCTTCTGTCTTTGTGCCTCTCTTTCTCCCTCTCCCATCCTCTCTCTCTCACTCTCTATCGTTCTCCCTATTCAATTATCTCCCCTCCTCTATCCATACTCTCTTTCTCTCTCTCTCTTGCTCATCCCATCATTTTCCCCGTACTTCACCTCCCCAGGTAAGGGCTCCGGTGTGTCTGCTCATTTACACAGGTGCCTATCTATTAACCCCTGGGAGAGCTCTCTATTGCTATCTCTCTCTGGTAATATTTGAGCAGGCAGGAAGCAGGTAATAGACTGCTGTTAGTATAAAACTGAGTTATTTGGATTGATATGATGAGCCAGGAGACGAAGGTGAAGTCAATCGATGGTATTTATTGACACAGGAACACACAGAGGAACAGTCCTGGAGACCACAGCCCTCCATGGTGGCTGCAAGGCTCTAGAATGATGACACAACCATGCTTTTATACTATGTGGGTTCCAAATTTAGCGAGCCACTGGTTAAAAATGGATGATCAGGCTTGGTCGTATATGGTCATATGTGGGGTTATATGTGAGCTGTTGCTGAATCTGATAATATGTCCATCTTTGCTCCTCTCACAGAGGTCACACAGGTCAAGGTATTTTGGGTTCCTGGCTGGCGTCGTCACTCGACCCACTGCCCACATGCAGCGTGAGGGAGACGACCAGAGGAGCTTAGATAGAAGAGCTTAGAAGATATTAATGATTATATTAATGAAATATCTATCACTGCTGGTAAAACAGAAGAGGAGCCTGAGGGGCAGAGCGCTTTATGAGGCACAAATAATGGAGGGAGAGAAAGGAGAGAGACCTCCCCCTCAAAAAACAAGAGAAAAGAGACTGCTGTATCTGGAACATCGTCCCACGGCACAATGTGAGCGCGCGTCGAGAGGACAGGACAGAAAATCGATAAATTTCACCTTTAAGTAGTGGATGCCATATGAAATATGGGTTTCTGTGCCTCACCACCCCTGACATGAAAATCAAAACAACATAATTCGATAGAGGGGCTCCTCCTGCGCTGACAGAAACATTTTAATATCCGCCTGTGTCCTCCGGAGGAACGGCAAATGGCTCTTTTGATTTTACAGTCGGATGGATTTGCAACCGTGGGACGTGAGGCGTGGGAGAAGATGAGGACTATTGGTTTTATTATTGGGAACAATTACAGGAAAAAAAGAACCAGAGGTGGAAAGAATACTGATATATACTACCGGTATATATAATTACTCACATATAAGTACAGTTAGGCTACTAAAGTAACATTCTACATTATGATGTGGAATAATTTTACCAGATTATTCACAGAGGCCGACAACAGTCTTTGATTAAGGATGGAGTTTACTGACATGTTGCAGCATGGAGAGAGACCTAGCTTACATGAATGGTCCATAGCCCAGATAACGATTTTGTGCTTCAGTATCGTCCCACATCCCATATAGTTTGTGACAAAAATAGTGAACTGTGCCTGCCGGGCAATGCCGCCTGCAACATACTCTGCTCCCCTCTCAGCTGGACACATGCACAGCAAATTAGAAAATATTCTAACAAAAGGTATTCAAGATACTCTAATTCCCAATAGGGTTAATCCGCTGGGGGTCATGAATGTGCACCGCAAATTTCAAAAGATTGTAATGAAAGCTCTTTCAGTTGTTGCGTCCACAATAACAAATCTAACGCTTTGGACTGATGGTGGCACTAGAGGAAAGGTCATGGGGTCACCAAAATCAATAGGGTTCATCCTCTAGGGGGCATGAATGTGCACCGCAAATTGTCCAAGAGAAACAAAAGATCTGTTGAACTCTTTGGAGGCTGATGGTTGTTCTAAAAATAATGCTCTTTATTCATACAACTAAAACCACAGCGTTTCGGCAACATGCGTTCATTCATACAACTAAAACCAAGGCGTTTCGGCAACATGCCTTCATTCATACAACTAAAACTAAGGCGTTTCGCCAACATGCCTTCATTCATACAATTAAAACCAAGGAGTTTCGGCAACATGCCTTCATTCATACAACTAAAACCAAGGCGTTTTAGCAACATGCCTTCATTCATACAACTAAAACGACAAAAATCCTGTAGACTTAAAACAGTGAACTGCATCTGCCTGGCAACGCAGCCTGCAACTTATTCTGCTCCTCTCTCTCACTCTCGGCTAGACACAAGACCGCATAGTGTCATCTCCTGTCTGGTACATAGAACCTTTCAGACGGAGGCCTCTGGAGGTGATAATACTAACACCTGATGATGACAACTGTTAGACAGCACTGAGATTACACCTTGCTGATTGAGTTGTGGCAGCAGAGAGGGAGAGAAGCCGCCGATGTCCTCACCATGGACACAGGCACATGCAGGGATTCACATCCAACAATACACACATACAATTATGTGTGCACACATGCACCCGAGGACACACTGTTGTCCCGAGGACCCTGTAGAGACCCCCCCCCCCCCCCAGGGGAGCCGCTCACCATCCCACCGATCTTAATTCAGCCAATCCCTCAATTGCCACCACTGTTATCACCCAATCAATAACCCAGACCCTCGTTCAATTTGACAAGCATCTACATGGGGAAAAAGGCAACCGCTTAGCACCAGCGGGTACATGATATTGACTGGGAGGAGATAAGGCTTAGCCTACTCAATCATGCAGGGGAGATTGGGCTGGCGAGATTAAGGGCTGGAAGAGATCCAGGCCGTCTGCTCAGCCACTAGAGCGAGAGGCCGCAATAATGAAGAGTGTGGAGGAGCCTCGGCAAACAGACAAATGTCCTATTATGAGGAGTGTGATTGAGTGTGTGAGAAAGAGAAAGTGTCCGCGTGTTTGTGTGTGTTTGGGTGAAATGAGGGACCAAACTTATTGTGTGTGTATGTGTGTGTTAGGGCTGAGCCCAAACGTTCGGACCTTCGTTCGTTACATTGGCGTTCGAATCTTAATTAACACTTTAACTGCCGGAAAACGCTTTACAGCGTCATTCCCGGCCATGCTCAAGTTGCCGAAGGACGCTTTACAGCGTCTTTAATATCAATATTTCAAAAATCTGTGATCGGATTCATATTTCCCCTCCGCTGGCCTGAGATCCACCAGGAGGACCCACTGAGCTCTCTGGCGGTTCAGGAGCGCCATCTGGTGGCCGATCGGCGCAATCGCCAAACAGGAAGTGCTGTGGAGGTTGTGCTGGTCGGCCATATTACTTCCGGGCACTCGGTACATGTCCCGGGACTCTGGCTCGTCACAATATATAGCGATCCATTGCCAATAACTCGATAAACAACATGATTTGGACGTATATAGTATTATACAAGCTGGAAATGGTTCATCAGGATAAACATCCCATAATCGAAAACGGTCTACACCACGCTGATCGTCCAACGGCGCGAGGAAGATCCGGTAAGATTCAGCGATATTGTTGAACGTGTTCCATATAAACTGTTATGATGAACATATGACCCACACTAGATGAATGATATAACGCTGCCCACGGAATTATAAACGATCCCCCGCCCATCCGGTCATCATCAGATCATACGTAGATCATTCTAGAAGTACGTCCAATTGAAATTTTTATATCGCCCCGATTGCCATCAAACTGTATTTCATCATCAATATAATGCATTTGGGGCTATAGATCACATTCATACTAAAATACCGTCTAGTATATATATGTTTTTATCGTTTTCTGCAGTATTTCATAGAACGTGAGATATAGGCATAAATGCATATATTAGATTATCAAATGCAGTTTGATACCGATCCATGCTATATCAAAAATGTCAACTGTACATGGTCCTAAACGTCATGACTGATCATCTGCGGGTGAGCGGAGGGGGGGGGGGGGGTCGTTTATAATTCAATGACCAACGTTAAATGATTTATGTAGTAGGGCGGCTAGGTGGTGTAGTGGGCAAGGCACTCGCCACCAGTGTGGAGACGCTAGGATTCGCGTGTTCGAATCCAGCTCTCCACATTGTTTTCAGTTTAGCTGGTCGTCCGCAGTAATACACATTGGCCGTATTACGGGGAGGGAAAACTGAAGGGTGGGGATCGAACGTTGTGAACAAGCGACTCCTACAAGTCGGTTGGTGCGCCTGCGCAGTAGAATCAGGAAGTGTCGGGGGCAGCGTGAGCCTCCCACGCGTTACTCCTCGACACTGAGAGATCGAGCTGCGCAGGTGAAAAGATGCGACTGCTGTTACCTCAAGTACCGGAGGGGACTTGTGCTATGTATGACTTAGTCCACATTGCAGCCGGCTTGTGGGAGGCAAGAAACAGCGTTCGTGACAGGGGAGGGTTGAATTGGATGATACGAAATTGGGATGGGAGAAAATATAGAAAAATGGGAGAAAAAGTGGATCAAAAAAAAAAAAAAAATGATTTATGTAGTATGGGTGATATATTGATCAGAGCAGTTTGTATCGAAAATGATAAAGAAAAACGCTGAAACTCACCCCAGTCTCCTCGTAGCGTTGGGCGATGAGAGTGGAACAAACAGATCCCAATTATGGGATGTTGATCGATGCGATCCATTTCCGGTTTGTATATTACTAATACACGTCCAAATCATGTTGATTATTGAGTTATGGCAAAGATCCATATCGACGGTGTCTGTATTGAGCCCCGGGACGATAAACGAGTGGCCGGACGAAAATAGGGGACGGACCGAGCTATAATGGGCACTTCCGGTTTGGCAACTTGCCGATCGGCCACCAGGTGGCGGTATTGAAGCATTGCAGAGTTGTGATGGCTCAGACAGCATCAGCCAAGACTCCGTGGGTGAAATATGAATACCATGACGAAAATATGAAATATTGATCTCAAACACGCCTTACGGCGTGATTGGCAGACAACGCATGGCGGAGAAACCCGCCTTAACACGTGATTGGCGGAGAATGGGTTAACAAATGTGTAATACAGTTTGTTCATTATTTGTTGACTTTTAACTCACCTGTTATGGACGATCTGGGTTTTATGAATACAGACATGGGGCAATGACCAGACTTGTCTTTTCATGTTTAACAGATGATTTGTTAGACATTCATGAAACATCTATAAATCATTTGCAGATGCTATTGTGTGCCCTAATCTAAAGTGAACACTATTCATCATTAACAAATGTGTAATAGTTTGTTCATTATTTGTTGACTTTTTCATCACATGTTATAAATGTTCTAGACAACTTTCGGATCCACCCGTCTTTGTGACATCAGTTACAGAATTAGGACTATAGATAAATGCAATTGTATTAACACAAACAAAGCAAAATACCAATACACATTGTTTATTTATTATTTATTTAAAAGAAAATGTTGCTACATACATACAAACATCAAAACAGGTATTTGTATTAGTCTAACCTGTACACAAATCTCAGCCAATTAAACAGGGAGATTTTTTATCTTGAGAAAATCGACTTGTGTCGAATTGACTTCCTCACTTCTTTCCCCTTGTGGATGTCCCGCCGACACTTCCTGGATTATACAAAGAGAAAAATAGGGTCATTAATGACATGGATGCATTAATTAGCATGGCCAATACATGCTGTACTACCCTATAGTACAGAGGTTAAGTTAAAAAATAAGCTGTTGAGGGTATGCCCTCTTAGAAATACAATACAACACATCAGAGTATAGGCCTATGCCCGCTATGGACTACTAAAAGTTACCTGATTGATTGAAAATTGTATTAACAGATTGCAGAATGGGTACAATACAGTACAGCTCAATACACACAATTGTTAACACATTCCCGCCCGACCACGGAGATGTCCGTGTTTCGGCGCCATGCTTAACACTTTCTATGCCACTCACGAGTTTTCTCGGAATTATTAATATCTCGTTGAAAGCCACTCACGAGATTTCTCAGAATTTTTATTATAATTTTTTTTTAGCGATCTGAAATCATATTTCATCACGCAAGCCTACCCTAGTACACCCGAGCGCCGCCGGCGATCAGATGTGGAAAAAAGCGCCCCCTATCGTCTCCCAGATGACATAAGGGATTTTGGAATGGACTCAATGAAAATGGATGGGGGAAAAAATCCTGTACTCCACATTTTCCAGTCCACTGATGCAGCTGGGGTTATCACAGTTCATTCTGGAGCCTCTGAGACCCGCGGAATCATGTACTGCACTGTACACACGTTGGATCCATTCACTTATCGATTTTTTCGAATGGTGATCAGGAATTGGAATATACCAGTTGGATACCATCTGATGTCAGGTAAGGAATCTATGTTATCAGTGTTAGGATAATCAGACAAATTTTGATGAAGATATAAGCTGTTTTGTGAAATGGGCTCCTTTCGGTTTCACTGTAAAAGTCCAAGAGGAAATGAACACGGCGATTATCCGTGCGCGGCTCGAATGTGCTTGCGTGCACGTATAATATTGATCATCTAGCGTTTATTTGAAAACGATTCATAAATAGGCCGACAAATATCAACGTTCTGGAATATTCCAGTAAAAGACGATTATCATAGAATGGTCCAGAATGGACTGTTTTTTTACCTCAAAACGGGTGCTTTTCAAAATGCTCTCAAACGGAAATGAAGCGATAAAAAACCAATCTGCCTTGACAGCACTGACTGGAAAAGGATTCTTTGATAAGCGACGGGCAGATTAGACACATAGCCATAATTTAAAACATAGATTAGGCGATATTAAGCGTAACATTGGCGCCGATGGTGGCATTGAAGCGCTAACTCTGGGGCCACCTCGTGGCACTGAAAGTGTTAAAGGGCCGCAGGTTGTTTTGGCTTTTATTCCATTTTAATAACCTACTCAATGTCACAGAGCGGCACTGCAGAAGTACCCTACTCTTTGAATTCTGAAAAGTGCATTACCGGCCAGATCCTCTTAGGGGCGCTGTCTCGATAATGCAGTGTTCCCTGTGGCAGAACGGTGCACTTTTTTTTAATTTTTACTTTCAATGGAGTTTACTGTTAGCTGGATTCTATACGTGTAGCCTGTAGCTTGGAATACCTTTTGCGACACCGAATTCACTATGCAGTAAAGGAATATATCATCAGCCAATGGACATATCGATCTACCAGATGGCGATCGATAACTGGGAAATCCTTTTGGGGATCCAACCGGCCCACGGTAAGAGCTTTTTCACATAAATTACACGCTGATCAGGCCTTGCTTTGATAGCCAACCAGGCAATCAGCGAATGTGGCCACTGAGGCTAACGCGGTTATTGGTAATCAATCATCAGAAACAACGTCCCCCGCCCCCCCTTTCATGCATTCATGGTGGACAATATGCATTTTGCGTTTTAGCTCTAGCTTATTTTTTTTTTATCCACTTTTTCTCCCATCCCAATTTCGTATCGTCCAATTCAACCCTCCCCTGTCTCGAACGCTGTTTCTTGCCTCCCACAAGCCGGCTGCAATGTGGACGAAGCCATATTTTAAAAATTGCTAGCTATATGAGTACCTTGCCAGCTGCTAAAAAGTGCCGGTATTTGAACAAAATTGCCTGCTTTGGTGGCCAATGTCCTTTCAGCAGAACAGGAGAATGGAAAAACGATCCCACTCAATGGCCAGACGTGTCTTATGGCGACATCTACAATTACCTCATTGAGTCTCCAGGTATAGACTAGTAATGTTGATTTTCAGTCATCTATGACATTTTTTGCCTAGATATACATCTATACCAGCACCTGCTAGACTAGAATAGGCTGTCATTATCCTACTATGTAGCCTAAGCTACTGATTATAAATGCACAACACTGTGCAATATTACACTTACTGTAGACTTCTGTATATTTTTACTGTATTCCTTTTACTGTATATTTTATTCTATCTTAGGCACTTTGTTTTGTTATTCTTATTTGTGACTTGTTCTGTCTAAATGTTTAATGTGAGCGATTTGTAGTGTCAAATATCCCTTGGGATAATACAAGTATTTCTATGCTATCATGCATAGCCTACAAATTATTTGAGCACAGTGCCTTGTGATAATAAAAGTATTTCTATGCTACCATGCATAGCCTACAAATTATTTTGAGCACAGTGCTCAACCTGACATTAATTTCCATGGTCTCATACAGGTGTTTACACAGCTACAAAAATGAAAAACTATAAATCCCTGGAGGCGCACACGTTTTTTTCCGAGTGGGTGGGTATCTATTGTGCAGCACTATAAACCCGAAAAAGACATGACAGTATTCAGAACCCAGGTGAAGCCATCCTGGAGGGTCACAGAGAAACCCCACAATACATGGGTCGCTGCCAGGAGCACAGGAGACATTGTAAGTGCTCACTGCGATTGCATGGCAGGGTAAGCTGACACTCAAACAATACTATAATTAATAATACCTACACTTGGTTGAGAAAAGTAATGAGTTCTACATCTTAATATAACATATTGAATGAAATTACTGTAGTTAAAAGTAACTTCCATTTCAGACTCGGAGAGACATGCTCTCATGTGGGGGCATTGCTTTTTAAACTGGAGACATCGGTCCGTTTGGGCTATACCAGTGTGGCCCCCCACCAGCATAGCCTGTGCATGGAACAAAGTCTCCACCAAAAAGGTAGAGGGAGATAGAGTTTCAAATATAAACTTTTATTCGGACAAGGCAAAGAGTACGGGAGGCAGGGCACGGAAAGGCCCAATTCCAGTCGCCAACCCACAGCAACAAGAGCAGTTCCTTCACCTGTTGGCTGCGACTGGAGATCTCCCTGTAGGTCTAAGCACCTTCCAAGGGTTTTCGGCACCATTCAGGCCAACACCATGGTTCACAAATCTTTCCATCACTGAGGAGCAAGTAGAGGCCATAGATAGAAGAGGCAACTTTGGATCAGGCACAATGTGCTGCATGGCACCAAGAGAGGGTCAGAAGGGTGACAGGAACATCAGCTCACAGAGTACTGCACACATCCACCGACACACCGTCTGCAACACTGTTGAGAGACATTCTGGAAAAAGGCTCAACTAAAAACTCGACTCATGGCTCATGGAATTGTCTGGGGTAGGGAGCATGAACGAGATGCCATAGCTATTTATAAATACACTCTGTCCCTGGAAGGGTCCACAGCCCAAATCTGCATTAAGACTACAGACGAAATTCACAAGGTCCACACAAACCTGAACTCAAAGAGCTGGCTTCCGTGTGTCAATAGACAGGCCCTATATCGGTGTCAGTTGTGATACATATGTGTCCTGTGAGTGCTGTGGGAGAGGAGTAGTGGAGGTGAAGTGTCCCTTGAAATGGGTCGATGTTGCTCCAGAAGATTGGCCTAAAGACAAGACCGGCCATCTAGACACTTTGTTGACACTGAGGAAGAAGCACAGCTACTACACACAGGTAATACAGTAAAGATTCTTACACATAATAGTTAATGCTCTGTTCTCCTTGTGTGGCATTGTGGCAACATTTCTACTACTTTTTTTAATTACAGGTTCAGTTGCAGATGTTTGTTTGCAGAACACAGTATGCCGACTTTGTTACCTGGACCCTGAGACATACTGTCATTTTCAGAGTCCGTCGGGATGAACATTTCATTAGTGAAGCAGTGGACTCCATAAGCCGTTTCTGGGCCCGGCATATTCACCCTCGGCTGGTGGGACACTCACCTCAGGTTCCAGAGCTACAGGTAAAATCCACTGGTTCACACATTCCTTATATTTAAGATCTCAGAGCTTGGGTTTAACAAGGTTTGGTGGTGTGTGCTGTTCCCTAAACATTATTTTTTTGTACAATTTATTTAACCTGAATTCACAGGAACAAGACGTGGAGCCCTAAGACAGTGCTAGGCGGAGAACACTGCAGTGAGGTAGACAATAGAAAATAAGGGAGAATCATTTACAAGATTTCAAAGAGGATTTAAAAGGATTTAATCAAGGGTAAAAAAAAAATAAGAAAATAGTACCAAACTGTTGGCACTCAAAGTGCAGGAACTAACACTAAAAAGATTGTAGATACTGGTAGAACTAATTGTGACCATTTCCATTGCAAAATAGCAGATCCGGTTTGAGGAAGAATAGCCACTGCAGTCGGCACGGTTTGCCACATCAAGGACCAGCGCAGGGATCCGAGTGTAATATTTAACTTGTGTGTAATGAATCTATAATCTATGAGAGTTTCGCTTTTTGAATTGAATTACTGAAATAAAATTACTTTTCCACGATATTCAAATTTATTGAGCTGCACCTGTATATGCATACATAGTAGCAATAGAACCAAAGTATATAAGAACATTTGAAAGTTTAAAGTAATGATTAGAACTAGAACAAAGAAGCATTGGAATAGAAGGGCTGGTATACAGGATTACAGAAAAGCGAATCTCCGGATTGTCTTTTCTGTTGACTAAACAATTCACAACACAGCAACTTTTAGTCATGGCTGCTTGTTGTTCTGTTGTTAGTAGTTGATGCTCCGATTGCCGCTCACATTCTCACCACAACACCCCCTCTAATGGAACATTCCAGGGCGGATGTGCGTTGCGTCACAATCCGTGGCCAATCTGCGCATGTGCATGGGGAATCGATGCTTTCTTTGCCACGCTTATGTACATCATTATACCATCCTCTGCCAGCTCTATTTGTCTATGGAGAAGTTCCCCTTCTTTGCAGGGCTATAACTTTTTAAATTGTATTGCTAAATTGACATTACTATGGCCCATTCAACGTCAATTATCTATCGTTCAGGATGTAGGAACGTTATACTTTTTCATTCACATATTCATACTAAAATACGGTCTAAAGTATAAATATGTTATCGTTTTCTGCAGCATTCTGCAGAACGTGATTTATAGCCCTAAATGCATTATATTGATGATCAAATACAGTTTGATAGCGATCGGTGCCAGATAAAAAAAATTAAATGGACGTGCTTCTAGAAGTTACTACTTATCATCTGATGTTGACCGGATGGGGGGGGGGGGGGGGGGTCGTTTATAATTCCGTGGCCAACGTTAGATGATTCATGTAATGTGGGTGATATGATCATTAGAGCAGTTTGTATCGAACACGGTAAAAATAAACGCTGAAACTTACCCCAGTCTCCTCGGGCCGTTGGGTGATGAGCGTGGAGCAAAAATATTCCTATTATGGGATGTTGAAATATGCGATCCATCTCCAGGTTGTATAATAGTATATACGTCCAAATCATGTTGTTTATCGAGTTATTGGTAACGGATCGCTATCCATTGTGTCGAGCTCGAGTCCCGGGACCTATAGCGAGTGATCGGACCGAATTTGGATGAGCACCAGTTTCCGTTTCCGGTTTGGGCGATCCGCCGATCGGCCACCAGATGACGCTCTTGAACCGTTGGAGAGTTGAGAGGGGATCAACAGTAGATCTCAAGTCTCCGCGGGAGAAATATGATTGCGATCACAGATTTTTTAAATATTGATCTCAATGACGTGTTACGGCGTCATTGGCAGAATTAGCATGGCGGGGAATGGCGAGTTAAGGCGTCCTTGCCGATTAAAGTGTTAAAAACTGTCTTTTTCGCTGCCGATTTAGTTCTGATCGATTAGGAATGGCTTGCGCCGTGTTCAGGAGATTCAGGCGCATACAAGTCTATTCGATCATGTCTCTAGCACCCCCACAGCCGTATCTGCAACCACTTAATGTCAAGGCTCTCATCCACATTCATTAATTTGCCCCCTCCGCTCTCTCCTCCCCGATTTCAGAATTCCGGAAGTGTTGCGGTGGTCTATACCATTAAGTGTTATATTGGCTTTTAATGTATGAAGAATGCACAGTGTGGGGACAAAGTTCTGCTCTCACACTAGTTTGTCTTGTTTCAGATGCCAAGAGACTGATTGGCCTCAGGTTTGATGATGGAATTGTACAGTCAGGCATAAAGCACTGGCCCACAGGGGTGAGAAGAAGTCTTTCTACCCAGAAGAAATCATCTCCTACTAACTATATGTAGGCTGACGGTCCTGATTGTGTTCAGGATTGTGTTCACTGCTGTCACAGGAGATGGAATCTATTCCGAAGAACAAATGAGATTTGTTTGTAATACCAATCAGCCCGGATGCAAGAACGCATGCTTTAATGCTGCCGTGCCCTTCTCGCACATACGTTTCTGGGGCTTTCAGGTGAGTAGACAGTCAAAAACACCCTGTTACTTTTCAATCAATCAATCAATCAATCAATGTGATGAGATGCTAATCTTTGCCCCCTCCCTCCCCCTCTCTCTCTCTCTGGCACAGGCATGGGACCGGACCAAAGTGACCATGCTTAACCGTGACTGTGGTGTCTGTGGTGTGCAACATGAGCTGGAGCTTCCTGGCCAGTCTGCTGGACGAGATCAATAATCACTCCACCATCGTGGGTAAATTATGGCTGACGGTCCTGATTGTGTTCAGGATTGTGCTCACTGCTGTCACAGGAGATGGAATCTATTCCGAAGAACAAATGAGATTTGTTTGTAATACCAATTAGCCCGGATGCAAGAACGCGTGCTTTAATGCTGCCGTGCCCTTCTCGCACATACGTTTCTGGGGCTTTCAGGTGAGTAGACAGTCAAAAACACCCTGTTACTTTTCAATCAATCAATCAATCAATGTGATGAGATGATAATCTTTGCCCCCTCCCTCCCCCCTCTCTCTCTCTCTCTGGCACAGGCATGGGACCGGACCAAAGTGACCATGCTTAACCGTGACTGTGGTGTCTGTGGTGTGCAACATGAGCTGGAGCTTCCTGGCCAGTCTGCTGGACGAGATCAATAATCACTCCACCATCGTGGGTAAATTATGGCTGACGGTCCTGATTGTGTTCAGGATTGTGCTCACTGCTGTCACAGGAGATGGAATCTATTCCGAAGAACAAATGAGATTTGTTTGTAATACCAATTAGCCCGGATGCAAGAACGCGTGCTTTAATGCTGCCGTGCCCTTCTCGCACATACGTTTCTGGGGCTTTCAGGTGAGTAGACAGTCAAAAACACCCTGTTACTTTTCAATCAATCAATCAATGTGATGAGATGATAATCTTTGCCCCCTCCCTCCCCCCTCTCTCTCTCTCTCTGGCACAGGCATGGGACCGGACCAAAGTGACCATGCTTAACCGTGACTGTGGTGTCTGTGGTGTGCAACATGAGCTGGAGCTTCCTGGCCAGTCTGCTGGACGAGATCAATAATCACTCCACCATCGTGGGTAAATTATGGCTGACGGTCCTGATTGTGTTCAGGATTGTGCTCACTGCTGTCACAGGAGATGGAATCTATTCCGAAGAAGGGTAGCCGGACCAGCACTCACAGGTTCAATGTTTTTTATTGGCAGCCTGAATCAAAGCAGACATGTTTCGGACAATGTCCTTCATCAGTGGTATGGCTAGCACTGGAAATGCATTCAAGGTGATGGTTAAATACATAGATACCTATAGAACACTAGATAGCTTAACGCGGAGTCACCAGCGTCACTGAACCGCCGCCATCTTGCTCCAGTTAGCCTTGAGTGAGCTGCACAGACAAAAATACTCATAACTCGCTGAAGCTATCTAGTGTTCTATATATATCTATGGTTAAATACACCTGGCAGGTAAATGACACGGCAGGAAATGACATCACAACGCAGGTGTGCCTATGCAATATGACTAAATGAATGACCTATCAAATAGAGTCCAATCATAATTTATACATATGTATAGATATATCTATCATCAATAAATATTTATAAACAATACAATACAAAACGAAACAAAACAAAATTACCAGAAACTTGATAACATATAGCATGCCCTTTAATTTATAGGGCTAATTGAGCCACTTTACTTAATTGAATTAATTAATTTCAAATTATCCATAGGGCATCTTTGTGAAGCATGCCTCTAGTTTGGCAACAAACAACATCTTTAATCAGACCAGAAATAACAATGTGGGAATAAGGAGGTTAAAAGAAACAGGTTAAGACGTTTTCTTCATTCATTCCTTTAGGTTCGATACAATTGAACAGGTGGATATAATAACATTCACGTTGCAGCAGCAGCTTGTGTCTGTCTCCACCTCGCGCTGGCCTGAGTACTAACTCTAGTCCCATATATTTGAGGTCGTTGACGGTATGCTTACTCTTAGAGAAATGTCGAGCTACCGATGACTTGACATCTAAATTCCTCACAGCACATTTGTGTTCACTTATTCTTGATTTAAAGGCTCTCGTTGTTTTGCCCACATAGGAAAAATTACAAGGACATTTGAGCAAATACACCAGATTGGACGAATTACACGTAATCCGTCCTTTGACTGGGATATTTTTCCCCGTTTTTGGATGTGCGAAAAAAATTTCTTTAATCATACCCTGGCACTGAACACAGGATTGGCAGGGAAAATTTCCATCTGGGATGTTGGACATAAAATGAGAAGGTTTCTTTAAGGTAGAGCTGCCGCGATTACCGCATTACCGCGGTATCGCTGTTACATCACGGCCACCGCAGAGTAGGCTGAATACCGCGTCACCGCTGTTTTTTATAATAATAATAATAAATTATCCTCCTCTCGTTGGGCTTATCCTAAATTATCCTGCCTCTCTGCAGATATACCCTACTCCTCTCTCGAGGTTCCAAGCGACCCTATTGGGTACCAGAAAAGTCACGTGAAACATTGCAGACCACTGATTGGTCAGAAGAGAGTCGCGTCACACGTTGTAGCGTCATGCAGTGTGTTACCACCAATCGGCAAGCGAGTATTAGGTTTTTACTTCCTGAATGTCAGATCATCACAACACGGCTAATAACGTTAGCTTTAACTCTCCGCCGGAGTGGACTACGATCGCTCCTAAGGAGTACTAAACGAGACATAATGATTTTACTGTCTGCAACGAATGTTATAATAAAAGCCCTTCGTTCTATACACTTGTCTGATTGAAAACTTTATTAACAGACCGCAGAATGGGACAACTCGGCACGCTCTGAGCAAAGAAAGGAACTGAGATATGAATAGCTTGCCTTGCTATTGTCCGGTAAATACGCTGATGTTATTGAACGTATAACTATATAATGTTAATGCCACAAAACGAATGCCTTTATTATAAAGTAGTAACTTTATAGTAATAATAATAAGAAAGGGTCGGGGGGGTTAGGGGTAACCACCCCTGCCCGCGACACCGAGTGAACGGCGCACGACCAGAGGGTAAACTTCGAATCCGTGTTTCACTTTCAATAACTAATGCGTGCTTGCCGAATCCCAAACAATATTCATGCTGCAAAGTCATCCTCTAAAAATAGACATTTAGACTAGAGGCAGGCTATATGCTATAAAGAGTAGACTACTACTAAAAAAAAAAATGCATTCAAACTTTTTTTTTATTTTTTGTGTGCATGCGGTAATAACCGCGGCGGTAGGAAATATTTTGCAAATTTGTGCGGTAAGGAAATAATCAATACCGCGGCAGCTCTACTTTAAGGGCAAATCAGTTTTGACTAGGAGGTTAGATACATTCGCTTGTCTCTTGTAAAAATAGTTAGGCGAATGCTGAAACGCTGTCCCTATGAGAGGGTCGGACTGCAGAATATGCCAATGTTTATTGACAATAGTCCGCGTGTCTCTCGTAATAGGGCTGTAAGTAGACACGAAAGATACTTTGTCAGGTTTATCTTCTTTCTTTCTGGGGGTAAACAACGTGGCCCTGTCGATATGCTTGGTTTTATTAAAGGCTTTTAGTGTCAAATCAGCACTATATCCTCTCTCGTGGAAACTGCCACGGAGTACCTTTGCTTGTGCAATAAATGTATCGTCAGTATCACATATTCTCTTATAGCGAAGTATTTGGCTATAAGGAAGACTGTTCTTCAAGGCTGGGGTGTGATAACTAGAATAATGCAAGAACGAGTTACGATCCGTCTCCTTTTTAAAAACCTCTGTGTGTAATGAGATGCCATCTGGGGCTTTCTTGATCAAAACATCGAGGAAGGGTAAATTATACATATCAAACTTTAATGTAAACTTTATCGTTCTTCTACAGGAGTTCAGGTACTCAAGGAAGGCAAAAAGTTCGGATGATGAACCAGACCAAATAAAAAACAGATCGTCAATATAGCGCATATACGATTTGACACATTTCTCAAACGGGTTATTATTAAAGATATGATCCACTTCATATTTGGACATATAAAGATTGCCTAGGTTCACAGCGGCTGGAGAGCCCATGCTGAGGCCTCTGTTTTGTAAATAGTATTTATCTTGGAATCTAAAATAATTCCTAGTTAGAACTAGATCGGTTAAACTAACCAGCGCTTCTGTAGGGGGGAGTAATACTTCCCTCGAGTTTAAATAAAAACTCAGCGCATCCAGCGCATCTGCATGTGGAATGCTGGGGTAAAGGCTGACTACATCTATGGTAACTAGTAAGTCTGTAGGACTAATGTTGCAGGACGAGAGCCCGTCCAAAAGAGTAGTAGTATCCTTCAAGTAACCACACTGAGAAAAGGCCAAATCCTTAATATGCGCATCAATGAACTGAGAGATTTTTTCTGTGGCAGAGCCAATACCGGAAACAATAGGTCTACCAGGAGGGTTAATCATATCCTTATGGATTTTAGGTAAAGTGTAAATAATAGGAGTAACCGGGTACTCTACGAACATAAACTTAAATTCATTTTCTGTAATTGCCTCAGACAATCTCAGGCTTTTAAGGACCGTTTTGATTTCCGTAGAAAATCTGAACACAGGGTCTGAATTTAGAAGGGTATATACCTCAATCTCATTCAATTGTCTGTTTATCTCAGATATATACGAGCTCTTGTTTTGGAGCACGATACCAGACCCCTTGTCAGCTTTTCTAAAAATTAAATCATCCTTCTTCATGAGCTCCTTCCGTGCTGCAGACTCAGATTCAAGTAAATTTGGATAAAGATGGGCTTTGTGACTGGTCTCACATAACTTAAGGACATCATTTTGTACTAATCTGCAGAAAGTTTCAACTGAGGGAGGATTGAGATGGGGAGTAAACAGACTACGGGGTTTAAATACTTTTCTTTTAAAGGTGTCTGGCTCTGGGGAGCTCCAGTAGCTCACCGCGTACCTCGAACGCTATTTCGGCGTCGGGGACAACCGTGCGCGTCACGGATCTGGGGTAGCGAGTTCGACTCCCGGACAAGCCGTACTTTCTCAGAGTGTCTTTCCCCCGATCTATACCCCCATTCAACCTGTTTCTGTCGGTCATGCTTGACCAGAAAAAAGCGATAAACGCTAAAAGAACCAGCTGACTGGTCAAAGTAAAAAAAAAAAAAAAAAAAAAAAAAAAGTGTCTGGCTCTATCTCAGGCCTAGCATCAGCATCATCATCACTTATCAACACATTTTCATTAGCATATTGAGTTCTCTTATCAAACCCTCTGGCATAAAATGCTTTCAACCTAATATTTCTAAAAAACTTAAATAGTTCTACCTTGGTAGTAAATGCATCCACCTTGCGGGCTGGTACAAAAGATAAACCTTTAGACAGGATATTATGGTGTGGGTCGCTCAATAATACATCTGAAATGTTGACAATGTTAGATGTAATGCTCATTATATATCCACCTGTTCAATTGTATCGAACCTAAAGGAATGAATGAAGAAAACGTCTTAACCTGTTTCCTTTAACCTCCTTACTCCCACATTGTTATTTCTGGTCTGATTAAAGATGTTGTTTGTTGCCAAACTAGAGGCATGATTCACAAAGATGCCCTATGGATAATTTGAAATTAATTAATTCAATTAAGTAAAGTGGCTCAATTAGCCCTATAAATTAAAGGGCATGCTATATGTTATCAAGTTTCTGGTAATTTTGTTTTGTTTTGTATTGTTTATAAATATTTATTGATGATAGATATAGATATATCTATACATATGTATAAATTATGATTGGACTCTATTTGATAGGTCATTCATTTAGTCATATTGCATAGGCACACCTGCGTTGTGATGTCATTTCCTGCCGTGTCATTTACCTGCCAGGTGTATTTAACCATCACCTTGAATGCATTTCCAGTGCTAGCCATACCACTGATGAAGGACATTGTCCGAAACATGTCTGCTTTGATTCAGGCTGCCAATAAAAAAACATTGAACCTGTGAGTGCTGGTCCGGCTACCCTGCTTTGATATACTGAACTTTATGGGATTACAGCACCCAGTGTGAGAACTTGTGAGCGCGGTTGAACTTCTCTGCTCACATCGCAGCGACAACCAGAACCTGCAGATTCCTCCTGAGCAACGTCAGAAGGATACGCCCCTTCCTGACAAAAGAAGCCACCCAACTCCTCATCCAATCAACAGTCATCTCCCGCCTCGACTACTGCAACGCACTGCTAGCTGGCCTCCCGGCCACTGCCACCAAGCCTCTTCAACTCATTCAAAACGCAGCGGCCCGCCTGATATCAAACCTACCGAAGTCGGCCCATGTCACCCCACTTCTTAGGGACCTGCACTGGCTCCCCATTGCTGCACGTATCCGCTTCAAGGCCCTCGACCTAGCATACCGTGCAGCAAAGGGAACCGCTCCCGCCTACCTCCGGTCAATGGTCTCTAACTACACACCCTCAAGACCCCTACGCTCTGCATCTTCTGGCCGCCTCAGACCTACTCCTATCCAAGCTCCCGGAGGGTCATCAAAGAGAAGCCGCCTATTCTCAGTCCTTGCCCCACAATGGTGGAATGAACTACCCATCCCAGTTAGGACAGCCGAATCCCGTCCAATCTTTCGCCGTCGACTAAAGACTCACTTCTTCAACCATTATCTGAAATGATTAAAAAAAAAAAAAAAAAAAATCTAACCCTGACTAACCTTACTGTCATGCACTTGTCCTAATAAACTAACCTACACTGTAACACGCAACACTTGATGAACATTGTTACTCAGCTGATAGAGTTGTACCCTTCTTGCTGTCTTGTCGTACAGAACTTGTAAGTCGCTTTGGATAAAAGCGTCAGCTAAATGACTAAATGTAAAATGTAAATGTAAACTTGACTATATCTATTCCGAAGAACAAATGAGATTTGTTTGTAATACCAATCAGCCCGGATGCAAGAACGCGTGCTTTAATGCTGCTGATGTGTCCGGAGTCTGCAGCAAGGAGGAGGTCATTAGTGATCTTGATGAGGGCGGTCTCTGTGCTGTGATGTGCTCGGTAGGCTGACTGAAGGGGTTCGTAGAGCTCATGGTAGGAAAGATGTTGATGAAGCTGGGCGGCGACTGCCCTTTCCAAGGTTTTGCTTAGGAAAGGAAGGTTGGAGATCGGCCGGTAGTTGTCCAGCACATCAGGGTCCAAACCAGGCTTTTTTAGGATGGGAGTGATGGAGGCGGTTTTGAAACAGGAGGGAACTATTCCAGATGACAGAGAGGAGTTGATGATGTCCGTTATGATGGGGCAGAGGGTAGGAAGGCAGGCCTTGACCAGTACCGTAGGCATGGGGTCGAGGGAGCAGGTGGAAGCTTTGGCTCTGGTAACCAGCTTCATTACCAGCGGAACATCCACTGGGGAGAAGGAGGAGAGAGAGCACTGGGGATGGAGGGATGTAGGCCTGTAGTTTGGTTGGATCCATTCTTTCCGGAAAATGAGTTCGAACTTGTTCCCAGATTGTGGTTCTGTGTCCTCCAAATCCTATGTCGTCAGCTGTGTGTCCTGAGACTACTCGTAGGATGCCAGCGTCTGTAAATATGTCTTCTGTAATGTGTTTACCAGCTACATGCATAAGCAATGCTTTGATGTCCCCCAATGCCAATCTTATCCCAGCTGTGTTTTCTTCCAGGGCTGTGATCCAGCCGAGAGTTTCTCTTTCTCTGTATCTTTTGCCTATCCTTTTTTCACTCATGTTAGCAGATTTGTGGTATTTGATGACAGATTCCACCTCGTCACAGCAGGCAATATCAAAAGTCCCCTCGACTGGCCATTGTTGCACCGTTGTCGTTCTTTTGTGCCATTTTTTCATGCATTTTAGAATGTACTTTTTACAGTCTGGGTGTTTTTTGAGGATCAGTTCTGCTGGAGTAGTTACTTCCTGACCCGTGTTGGACCCTTTTCCTCTCTTCCCATTATTTTTCCTACCCATGTTGAACTGTATTCTATGATGGTTTCCCACCTGCCCAGAGTGTGTTAATTATACAAGTCTTTATTAATCACACAAAATCCACTCACCCACTTTCTCAGATTTGTTATTATTATCTGTGTTAGTGGTTGTTCCGTCCAGGTGAATTTGTTGCACAGATATTTTAATATTGTGGCTAACGTGGGAACTAACGTGGGAACTGTCCACAGATTTTGTAGTAGCTTTGGCCAGGATACACCAGGAAAGTGTTCCTGAATGTTATCAATGTTTGTCCATCTAGTAAGTTGCCACAATTTTAATTCTATTAACTGTTGATCTTGATAGTGTTCCTCGCCAGATTTGCTCAGATATGTGCTTTCTTCCCAAAAATTCAATTCCACAGAGCATTTCAAACCGCTACCTATGAGGAGATTGAGGATATGATGACAGACCTGGGCAATCCAGTAACCAAAGACGAAATGATCATGTTAATGAGGATGCTTGATCCTCCTGTAGATAGGGGGAAGCTGCACAACTACAGGGAGGTGAGAGGAAGACATGTTTATCCAGAGCACTTTTAGTGCCATGAGTCAATATATTCTTATTAGTACAGTGGTGGACGGTGCTAGTGTGTATTTATAGTCTGCAAGAAAATGGAGAAAAAAAAATCAGGTAATAACCCTAACCCCCCTCTCCTCCAGTTCGTACAGGTCTACAGACTAGTCATGGCCTACGTCTACCCAAATGATATCACACTTCCTGGGTAGAAGAGGCAGATGGGACCCCTGCCGTTCCTACTAAAGAGTTTTTATGTCTCCTGACTACGGGTGTACATGTATCAAATAAAATACATTTCAAATACTTTTTTTTGTCATTTTAATACTTTTTTTTGTCATTTTAATAACAAACTGCTTATAGACAGGCATACGCATCATAATTAGACCCACTATGCTTCTTTGACTTGTGCCTTCAATCAACAAATCTCATCTTGCACTATATGTATTTCAAAATTTTTGGCCAATATTCACGTTCTGTATTCATCCTCTCAAATCAGGCCCTAATGGTGAACTGTTTGCATTTTATGGAACAAATCAATGCAACAAATTAAACAAAATATGAGACAGGAAATTCCAATCAGTAGTTAGCAGAGAGAATCTGTCCTAGCTGGGTGTGACGAAGGTTCATTAATGTAATCTAATCTGTCAGCTGTTCTATATTGCCCACAAAATTGTCTAAATACCATATCGTAAATTTGTTTGTCAGTAAAGTGGTCTGGTTATATACTGTAGTTACTGAGTGAATATGGCACCAGGTCTGGTTATATACTGTAGTTACTGAGTGAATATGGCACCAGGTCTGGTTATATACTGTAGTTACTGAGTGAATATGGCACCAGGTCTGGTTATATACTGTAGTTACTGAGTGAATATGGCACCAGGTCTGGTTATATACTGTAGTTACTGAGTGAATATGGCACCAGGTCTGGTTATATACTGTAGTTACTGAGTGAATATGACACCAGGTCTGGTTATATACTGTAGCGTATGAGAGGGAAGCAGTGCCTTTTCCCCTTTGGGCTTCACTGCACAGGAATGCCCATCAAGGTGAGTTTCTCTTTTCAGACCATAATGCGGAACACAAACCACGTAGTTACACTGTCATAGAGCTACGGGTCTTTCTACCGTCCAATTTCCCCCGCGCCCTCATCCGCCAGGCCTGTTCCGACAAACTGAAGAGAGAGATGGAGCTGTATGGATACCCTCCCCAGTTCCCAGGGGAGCAGGAGGAGGAGGAGGAGAAGCCCAATGTGGACGATGAAATCATCATCAAGGACAAGGCGAAGAGCAAGAAGGTGAGGCAGTCTCTCTTAATCTTTTGGTCTTTTGCTTGTAAACAAACCAAAACACAACTCGAGGTAGCAGCCGTCGCATCTTTTCACCTGCGCGGCGCAATTTTTCAGCGTCAGGGGTCTGCGCTTTGGAGGGGCGCCGCCCCCATCGCTTCTTGATTCTACTGCGCAGGCGCACCAACCGACCTGTAGGAGTCGCTGTCCACAACGTCCGATCCCCACCCCTCAGTTTTCCCTCCCCCTAATACTGCCAATTGTATTAGTACGGACGACCAGCCAAACTGAAAACAATGTGGAGAGCTGGGCTTGAACCCAGCGTCTCCAGCATTGGTGGTGAGTGCCTTGCCCACTGCACCACCTAGCCGCCCCTTTTTAGCTCTAGCTTCTGTAGTGCCGAAACGCTGTTCGATTTAATGTTATTAGCTTAGCGCCCTGTATCTCGCCTTCCAGGAAATATACTAGACCAAACCCCATATAACGCTTATATTCACGAGGCTATAAAATGAGAACGTATTGATGATTTTTTTTTCTTTAAGCCATTTTGAAGGGACGGTTTATAGTCTCAATTGACAATGAGAATGGACAGATAGCAATACTATAAAGTATAGATTTAGCTCTACAAAGAGCCTCACATACAATGCAAGTCTGTTTTGAAATGCTGGACGTTTAGCGTGAGATTAGACGGCCCCCAATGGCCCCGAATGTGTTAAGAGGATGCAGACCAAAGAAAGACTTTCGTCTTGTTTACATCAGAGTCCCCCATTTTCAATTCATAATGACATTTACCTACCTACCATTCAAAACGGTCCACGCAATGACTCTAGCTTCAGCTTCATTTTATGGTGACATGAACTGCATTTAACCTTGCGTGGTATAATTTTTAAGCCATTCAATCAGTTTGTAGTGTTTTTTGGTAGTTTTTTCCCCCTCTATCAGCTCTCTCAATTTACTGGCTAAACCAGGCATTTTAACAGCTCACAAGAATCCTCTTCAAGTTAAATTGTACACCGCCCCTGCATGCATGGATATAATAATGGACTGTCCCGCCAGAAAACTGCAAACTCCCACAAGGCACTGGCAGGGGTGCATTCAAATGCAGGCAAGTTCGTGGCGAACATGTTTGCATTCAACATAAACAGATGGTCTGGATAATCATATTTTTTTGGATGTTGTCCTGCTAGTACATAACGTGCTGCAACCCAACTTAACGTTAGATGCAAGTGAAAGGACCTCCGGTATTCAAATAGTTTGCTTAACGTTTGCGAACTTGAACACACCCCTGTTTGACATGTCATAGACACGCACGTCTTTATGAGCTGTTAGACTCTGATCTTAGCGCTTGTAACTTGTGGCAAAGCATGAACACGATGGAAGCCAGAAAAAGGACATTATTCTAAGCCTACTACGTGATCCTCGACTGTCGAGGCGGCGGAAGGATGTTAGGGATTGTAATGCGACCCCAATTGCATGACACAGACAGGTAATCAGAGTTAGCCAAAACAAGGGCATAATTTAATCACAACAAAAAAGCGGCACTGTCCCAACCCTTAGGAGTCAACGGGGCGTATTGCTCCCGTCGGCGGACAACAAAAGAAATTAGAATCCCTCTTAAATGCTCAAAAAGGACATCTTTTCAGAAATCGATAAAAATAGAAAAATTGCCATTTCTAGTGCTTTGACATGTAAGGTATAGGTCCCCCAACTTGCTAAACCTAATACGACTTGTAAATACGTTTAATTCTTGCTAGATGGTATGCTTGTAATTATTTCCGTTTGCGAGAGAACTACAGCGCGTCACGAAACACACATACACGCACGCGCGCACACACACAAGAGAAGCGTGTGCGCTGTGAATAGGTGTTAGACCCCCGCGCAGAGGTGATAGGTATCAGAGACTCGCTACCCCCCATCCAAATTCTAAACAACAGATCGGCATCGGCTTTTCATAATATGTATGAATTATCTCTTGCAATAATATCCACGGGACACTGAGCTGCTTCGCAGAATAATGTGGTGTGCGTGTATGTGTGTGTGTGCGCTGAGACGCAGCGTCGAGACGAAACTTGTGTCGAGTCTGCTTCTATGTATGCTTCTTCAGCGCGTCCTGCATTATTATTATTATTATTATCATTCTCTAGAATACACGGGACCCGACGGAACGTTAATGTCGAGTCTGCTTCTATGTATGCTTCTTCAGCGCGTCCTGCATTATTATTATTATTATTATTATTATTATTATTATTATTATCATTCTCTAGAATACACGGGACCAGACGGAACGTTAATTTATGTATTAAAAGTAGTCTAACATGCTTTTCATCAACATAACTGGCAGAGACAGAGTGCGTGTGTGTACGAGTTATGAGTTATCTTGCAGTTCATTCAAGCGCGCATCACGGTGATGACAGCTCTCTAGAGAAAGGTGCGCTTACAGGGGCGTAGCTGGAGATTCTGGGCCCCATGAAAAGAATCAATTTGTGGGCCCCCAATCTATTAAAAAAATGTGGGGCCCCCAATCTATAAAAAAATTTGGGGCATTTGCTGGGCCCTTGGAATCATCCTAACCCCCCCCCCCCCAGCTACTCCCCTGCACACACACACACACTCTCTCTCTCTCTCTCAAACAGAGAAATCAAAAGAAATCAGTACATTACCTTGTATTACTATTGTAATCCAAAAGCGATATATAGGGTTGTTCATTGTACAATACAATTGATACAGTTGATGTTTCTTGTTGATTATTATTCTCTATGTGTATATGAGCATTTTTTCAATACCCAACTATGTAGTGGCCGCTTGTCGCTAGGCTAGGCCTCCTGCTGGGTCCATTCACTGGAATAACAAAGGAATGACTGGGCCTTTGCTCCAGGTGTGAAATGGTTCTAGTGACAATGATCACATTGAATTCTGGGAGTGTAGTTCTCTCATCAGATAGCTGAATGAACTTGGATCTAGTTCAAGTCCTATACTGAAAAGTTGTTAGGATTTTACCAGAATGTTTGATAGGACATTGATTGAAAACTATCGTCTCAAATTTGACAATTGATGGCTTATTTTGAAGGTATGAATCTGTAATTTTACATTATGTAACAAAAAAAAAATATTCTGAGAAGGTGGAGCTAGAAACTTTAGACTTCAGGGGGTTAAGGGAGAACTCAAAATACACAGGTGAATCTTCTAGAGTCCATGAATGAAATGAAAGTTCTGAGTCTGGTCCTGTTCAGACTCACCAGAACACTTGCCGACGGGCAACACAGCAAACGGGTCCATGAAAAAGGAGTGAGAACATAGGCATCCTCCCGTGGAAGCATAGAGAGCGATGACGATGCCTCACACCACAGAACACTGCCGACGGACAACTCAGCAAACAGGACCCACGAAAAAGGAGTGAGAACATTATACATAGGAATCCTCCCGTGGAAGCATAGAGCGCGATGACGATGTCTCACACCAGGAACGAGGCCCACGGAGAGAGAGTAGGGCAGTAGATGGCACGACGTCTCACCCCAGAGACGCGGCGGTAGATGGTAGCAACGGAATGGCACAACATCTGAAGTGGGAACATAGGGATCCTCCCGTGGAAGTCTAGAGAGCGAAGACGATGACCCACTCCAGGAAACGGCGATAGGTGGTAGTGTACAGAGACAACCTGGCAAGGAGTGGAAGGTAACCAGCTGTATTAATAGTCTCACGAGGAGCTAATTACCAACCACTCATAGGTGCGTGAAGTAGAAAAGCGACACGCCCCCTCGTTGGGCAGCATGCAGTCCTTTCCAGCCCTCACAAAGGAGCTGGCAACAGTGCACTGAGCGCAGGTAAGCTACAGTATACAGCACTAAATTCACGTTGGCTGGCCAACTTACTTATTACTTACTTAAAATGTACCTTGCTAAATCTGCTAGCTAGCTATCAAGCACATGCAAACATCTTTTCTAGCTAGTTAACAAACGTTAGCTTAAAAGCTATTAGCTATAGGCTATCAATCAATCAATGTATGGCTAGTAGCCATTATCAAGAGTTCAAGTTCAAGAGTCTTATTCATCACATACATACCAGGGCATACAGTGAAATGCGGTGCATTTATCAGTTATCAATACTGCATGATAGTTTTGCTAATCCAGAAAGTTTGACTTTCTGACCGGGGGGGGGGGGGGCATTTGCCAAAAATAGATAACACTTCAATAGCAAGCGAAAATACATGGCAGGCTGCACGAACATTCTATTGTGCTAGTCCAATGGCCTATTCTGTACAATTAAGATGCCAAATACCGTGCACAGATTATGTTTACATTTGAACTACATTTAGATGTAGTGTTTACATTAGGCATGATAATGGAAATTATTATGGAAGCATTTTCCTTTTGGGATTGCAGTGACTTGAGCGTGTAATACAAATATAAATCATTCCAACACTCGTTTTTTAGGCTACTTCAAAAGAATGAGTGCAAAATCATAAAGAAATACAAACAAGACTTTTTCAAATAAAACGAAAATAAAAAAGCTCTGTCAAACTTACTAATAATAATAATAAAAAATTATATTCTCAGTAATAAAATAATATGTATAATTGTATACATTATAATAACCAAATTAAATATAAAACATTTCTGGATTATGGCTTGCTCTTACAGCTTGTTTCTAAAACGTTCAAGATAACACAGATATAGGGGATCTGTGCAAGAGCTTTGCTCGCTTGATTCATTTTTACAGGAAGGGAGATATTCCCATTGGAAATAAAAATACACAGAAACAAAAATTAAGATTTTCTCATTGTTTTATTTGATTATTTTTACTGGTCCCAGCTATCAATCAATGTGAAAATGTCCAGCTGTGTTATTAGTAAAGTAATAATAAAAGGACTTCCCTTTTGTTTACCCTGTGACTTTTTAATTAAATTCGCTCAATCAAGTATCTTTTTTTATTCGATTAAGGGTTAGGGTTAGGGTGGCTACTTAGACGAACACGGTTATTGGTAATCAATAATAATAAACGACGTCCCCCGCCCCCCCCCCCCCCCCCTTTCATGCATACATGCTTTGGGATCGTGCCGACCATATGCAGTTTGAGTTATTTCTATTCTGTAGCATCTGTAAAACGGAAATGCCATTGGATATAACGTTAGCAGCTATTAGCTCTATATCTAGCCTTCCAGAAAATATACTAGACCAAATCCCCTATAACGCTTATATTCACGGCGCTATAAAATGAGAACCTATTGATGATTTTTTTCCCCCTATAATCCTGTTCCACTCGACGGGGTCGGTACCGACCCCTTTTGACCTTATTATCATATAGGCATATTTTTATGAAGATGAAAATAATTAGTGATTTTAAAATCAACCGTTTTCAAGTATTAACATCACTACTATGTCAAAATACATGTAGAATGTAAAACGTTAGGTTGGCAATAGTTTAGCAATAGGTTAAAAGTGTACTTATATCATTTTAAGTTTTCTATTTGCGATTGTCTATTCTGACCCGGAACCGGAAATGGAAATGTTGAACCATTGTGCGGCCATTTTGTAGAGGAGATCGCTAGCTATCTTCCAGCGTTGAAATTTCTCCGATCTACACTTCCTGTCACATACTATGGTGGTTCAAAGTTCAGCGTTCTGAATGAATCATATCAATAATTGTTATGATTCGCGATAATAAGCTACAAAAGGTAACGTTTTTGACAAATATTGAAACACAGTCAGTTTCTCCACACTATTGTTACCATGTAGGAATAATTAGATCTGAAATTAGTTTCAAAATGGTTACACTGTGGGGGAAATAAAATAGTACAGTCGATTACAGTAAATATCAGTATCTGTTATTATGCACGCCTGGTGATACTATATCCAAATTGAACTCGGCCATTTGAAAGATACTATATGTATATATATATATATATAAATGTGCGAATTGGCTATAATAAGGTAATGTATAAGCATATATTCTATATTCTATAATAATATTTCAAATTGCATTGGTCCGGATGGGAGAATTCAGTACTGTATATACATAACCTTCAGTTTGATCATCTTCCCTTTATTCATTTCCTTAGATCTTTTGTACACATGATCTCAAGAGGGTACTGAATGAGCTCAGTGGCAGTTTTTTAAGTTTGGTCATTATTATCATGGTTTTATTCACTGTCAAAGATGAAAAGAAAAATCATAATTCATATTTTCCTTTGTTTCATCACAATTTAAGCAAGTCTAGTAATAGACACAATATTTCTGACACTGAGAATACGTTCATTGAGGTCCATAGATGTTCCTAGATACCAAGAATATGCAAATAGCCCTTGTAGAAGTGGAGCAATATTCCATTTACCTAGGTATACATTTTATGCAGATTTTCACCTGGGGTGGAACAGGTTAAGCCATTTTGAAGGGACGGTTTATGGACTCAATTGACAATGAGAATGGACAGATAGCAATACTATAAAGTATAGATTTAGCTGTACTAAAAGCCCCACGTTTGTTTACATTCCCCGGTCCTCTTGACATTAATTAGACTGGCCCCGATGGCCCCGAATGTGTCAAGTAAGGGATAATGTATAGCTACAAGGCCATTGTCGCAAAATAATTGACCGGCACGGAGTTTAGAACATCGAGGCGCCTCGCAGAGGTGTTTTAAACGTAGTGAAGGTCAATTATTTTGCGAGTATAGGCTATACATTATCCCGCTTATTACATGGCTAACTTACTAACAATATACCTAATTAATTTTACACCATCGACAAGACGAGATCAAATGCAGACGCAGTTCTGTTCTGTCGCTCCGCGCTGTCATCGACCGGCACCCGGCAGGTCTGTGGTCTGAGACATGTAATAAGGACAGAATAATACCATTCATATAAATAGTAAATAAAACGGGGCCTAGGATCGATCCTTGTGGAACACCTTTTGTAATGGGCAAAAATTCTGACTGGGTTTGGCCCACTTTAAAACATTGGTTTCTGCCTGATAAATAGTTCCGGAACCAACCGCAAACAATCTCATCAAAACCAACACTATGCAGTCTATTCAACAGAAGAGAATGATCAACCGTATCAAACGCTTTGGATAAATCTATAAATAGGGCAGCACAATGTTTCTTTTTGTCCAATGCAGAAACAATATAATTTATAACTAAATTGGTGGCTGAGATTGTACCATGGTTGGCTCTGAAACCAGATTGATGGGGGCTTAGAATAGAGTTATTAGAGAGAAATGTTTTGAGTTGGTTATTCACTAGTGATTCCAGAATTTTAGCTAGGCAGGACAACTTGGAAATTGGACGATAATTGTTCAGGTCAGTTCTGTCTCCACCTTTATGCAAAGGAGAGACATGGGTAATTTTCCAAATACTGGGAACTATGCCTGTTAATATAGAGATACAAAATATAGGTTATTTGCTCTGTGATTACAGAAGCAGCTAATTTAAGAAAGTAAGTTCTCCCCAGTCGACTTTCTGGTATCAATAGACACCAACATATTAACACTTTCCGTGCCAGTCCTATATACCCCGTTGAGTGCCGACGCTCTATTCAATGACAGAGCGCTCACATTTGTGAACGCATAAACTATATCTTAAATTATGGCTATGTCTAATACGACCGTCGCTTATCAATGACTTGTTTGCAGTCAATATTGTCGAAACGGATTGTTTTTTAATCGGTTAATTTCCGTTTTATACCATTTTGAAAAAAAGAAACTTGTTTTTTGAAACTTTCAGAAAAAAAAGATTCTGCAGGAATCGCTCTTTACTGTAATACACAAAACACGTTGTCATCTTTCGGCCTATTTATGAATCGTTTTCAAATAAACGCTAGATTATCGATAGTATATGTGTACTTATGCACGCTATAGAAGTGGGCTGAAAAATCGATTATCTTATTTCCTGATCAGCTACACACACTCACAGCCACACACACATATGGGACACGTTGATATATAGGTGAAAACAGCTCTGATTATCCCAATACTGGTAAAATAGATTCCTTACCTCAGATCAGATGTTCTCCAAAAAGATTATTCCAATTCCTGATTGCCATTCCAAATATCGATTGTGTTTATTGATCCAAAGCTGGGTGGTCGAAAGACATATTCCACGCTGTTCTGATGGTGGGCGATGACTGGGATCGTCTCCGGTTACTTACCTGACAAGTAAAATGTGGAATCCGGACTCTTTTTTTCCCCATGCGTTTCATTCAGTCTAATCCAATGGGGTGCAGTACCATCCGGAGAGACGATAGGGTGCGGTATTTTCCCAATTCGAGCTCAGAGAGAGTGCCAGTGGTAACGTGAGGCTAGATTGATGAAATATGAATGGAAATCGCTAATAAAAAAAATAACGATAAAAAAACGGCATATCTTGTTTCTGGCACTCAGCGGTTCTGGCACTCAGCGGTTGGCATGAAATAACGAATTATGCCGTGGCTGGCACTCAAAGTGTTAAAAACTGCATTAGGAGTAATAGGCTCAAAGAAAAATGGTGTGGCAGGCCCTTCATTTTGCTCATAGCAGTCACCAGGAGGAGGCCCTTCACAGTCATGCTCACAGTCTACTTCATTAACACTTTGAGTGCCAGCAGGGGGCGCACGATTTAGCACTTGAGTGCCGGCGCTGTAGTCAATGGGAGGGAAAGCACATTTGCGAACGCATAAACTATATCTTAAATTATGGCTATGTGTCTAATACGCCCATCGCTTATCAATGACTTGTTTGCAGTCAATATTGTCGAAACGGATTGTTTTTTAATCGGTACATTTCCGTTTTATACCATTTTGAAAAACTTTCAGAAAAAAAGGTGATTCTGCAGGAAGGAGTAATATCGTTGGGAATGGGTCTGAGCTTGCAAAAGGGAAAATACTGCCGCCTATCATCTCCCGGATGGTATTGCACATAATTGGATTGGATTGGCTGGGTATGTGCATCAGAAAAAACTCCGGTCCGGGTTTCCCTTCTCGGGCATGCAGCTGGATACTATTGCATTGACTGGGGGGACTGGGAGCAGCTTGGATTATGTGTTTTGGACTATAATGTTGGATCAATGGACGCGATCGATATTTGGAATGGCGATCAGGAATTGGATTAATCTTTTTGCATGACATCAGATGTGAGGTAAGCCCTTTATGTTACGAATCTTGGGGTAATCAGATGTTCCTTTCTCCGCCAGCGTGTGTGTGTGTGTGTGAGGTTCGCGCCGACCAAAGTACGGAGAAGCGATCAGATATGTTTTATGCACTCGCAAATAAGTCCTATTCTCCATTGGATAAAGCGTTGGCACCGAAGGGCCATCAGCAGAGGGCGCTGTTGGCCCGGAATGAGTTAAGGGGATGCAGACCAGAGAAAGACTTTCGTCTTGTTTACATCAGGGTCTCCCATTTTCAATTCATCATAAGAGTCATCATCAGATTTATTTAACCATGATTCTGTTATTACTATGACATCCGGATCCGTCTGGGAGATCAGGATCCTCAAGTGATCTAATTTTTGGTGTTGTAATATACTCCTCACATTTAAATGTATAAAACCCAGGCCATTTTATTTTTATTTTTGTAGTATATGGATTCAGGCTGACTGTGAATTCGGGTAAATTAATTGGCAATTTAGAAGGTGTAGTAACAGATGATTCCATAGGGATTGTGCTCAAATCAGAGACAGTAGCTGTATGAATTGTAGTCTGAACCGTTACTAGGCTACTCTGATTATTTGTGACCATCCCTAATTTATGGCTTGTAGGTCTATTATTTACAATAACATGTATATTTGAAATTACATTATTAATGTTATAATGGCACAGGCTACAATCCATACGACTATCAATACCAGGAATAACTGCTGTGGGATATCTAACTGTTATGGTTTGTAACCGACCTCAAACGCAACGGCACAGACAGGAAGTTCAGAGTTAGCCAAATGCTAGGGCGTATTTATTTACAGAGTCAAAAGAAGGATGAGTACAATAATCAAACAAATAGGGAGACTGCCTTCGGCAGAGTCATCTGCCGCTCTGCAGAATCCTCCTGGTGATAGTGGTGGGGAATTGGCATGTGACGTTGTAGCGGCTCTGCAGATACTCCCAGCAGATAGTGGTGGGGAATTGGCATGTGACGTTGTAGCGGCTCTGCAGATACTCCCAGCAGATAGTGGTGGGGAATTGGCATGTGACGTTGTAGCGGCTCTGCAGATACTCCCAGCTTTCGCTCAAGGTGGAAAACGGAGAGAGAGAGAGAGATATCAGAAACAGTCCAACGAAACACAGAGGCAGTGTGGTTCCCTCCTCCCTAGCTGGGTCCAGAACCAATTGACAGTGACGGTCTTCAGTGTTCCCCACAACACACAATTTAGAATAATCCAGAACCAATTGATAGTGACAGTCTTCAGTGTTTCTTCAATACACACAATCAGAATAATCCAGAACCAAACGATAGTGACAGTCTTCAGTAGGGCTGTCTTAAATACTTCGAAGCTTCGAAGCTTCGTTCGATGGCACAAGCTTCGAACATAAAAAAAAAATCAAAGTTTAAAAATAAATAAAAAAAAATTTCAAAAAAAAATATTTTCAATTTTTTTTTTTTTACTTCGATTTGTGTGTGTGTGTGTGTGTGTGTGTGTGTGTGTGTGTGTGTGTGTGTGAACTACCCATCCCAGTTAGGACAGCCGAATCCCGTCCAATCTTTCGCCGTCGACTAAAGACTCACTTCTTCAACCATTATCTGAAATGATAAAAAAAAATTAAAAAAATCTAACCGTGACTAACCTTACTGTCATGCACTTGTCCTAATAAACTAACCTACACTGTAACACGCAACACTTTGATGAACATTGTTACTCAGCTGATAGAGTTGTACCCTTCTTGCTGTCTTGTCGTACAGAACTTGTAAGTCGCTTTGGATAAAAGCGTCAGCTAAATGACTAAATGTAAGTGTGTGTGTGTGTGTGTGCGCGCGCCTTGTAGAATTCCACACATAAGAAAGAAAGATACTGGGATGAATAAACAAAATGGGAAATAAAATGTAGAAATGCATGCAATACATAAATAAATATGAATCTCCATATATGAAATATAACATTTAGATAAGGTGCTACTGAGATGTTTTGGTGAGTTCTTTGTTTTTTTGTGGAAGTTGCCCTTCTTAAAAATGCATGAACATTCACTGATAATTGGTCTGTAGTGGAGTCTACAAGGTCTACATTGCCGGACCATGTAGAATCCGGACCTTGTAGACTGACATAATTCTGTGCATAGTTTAGTCTACACAGGCCATATTTCAAATAATCAAAATCTTACTTCATTCATCTTAAACATTCTTGATTTGGGGGATTGGTAGTTCCCATGAAATCTGAAGTTGTTCAAACGACAACAGCGATCCACCTTGAATTAAATCACACAGCCGAGTGAAACCTTGTTGGATGCGTCACAGTCACGAAAGGGGCTACTTAATTAATTAATCCAACCCACTTTATTTATAGAGCACATTTAAAAACAACAATGTTTACGAAAGTGCTGTACAAGTCCCACAACATAAGATTAAAAAAATAAAAAAAATAAATTCGAAGCTTCGAATTAAAATCGAAGCTCGGCCCCGAAGCTTCGATTGCCAAAAAAAGCTTCGAAGGTCAGCCCTAGTCTTCAGTGTTTCTTCAATACACACAATCAGAATAATCCAGAACCAAACGATAGTGACAGTCTTCAGTGTTTCTTCAATACACACAATCAGAATAATCCAGAGGGGTTTGGTTCCACTCACCCAAGCGCAACGCGTAAAGTGGGCAAAACGAGGCGCAGCTCCAAACGGGGAACAAGGTTCTCAACAGCGGTTCTCCACAGAAAGGTCCTGGAGAGAAAGTAGACCAGGAACAGCAACGGGGAAAAAACAGGCAAATGCAGTTGTATTCCAGAACGACCCGACAACGATAGAAGGAAGGTCCCGGTATATAAAGCCCTCTGGGGCGCTAATCACAAACTATGACAGCTGCGTGATGAAAGTGGCAATCGTTCAAAAAGCGTGCGGCGGGGAATGCACCAATCAGCACCATACCTCAGGAGAGCGTGTGGCGGGGAACCAACCAAACCTCACACTAACAGGGGTATAGCGTCAGTCTGCAAGACTGGCTAGATGGCAGGAGAAGTTGAGAGATAGAACTGAGACTCCTTTATAGCTGGGATGAATTTGATCATGTTTGTACAAATCCTTCATCGTCCAAAATGAGTAAAAATGGCCAATGTATCCGTATCCACATGCTGAACAGAAATGTCGCAGCCACTGATCAGCACTGTAAGCACGGCTAAAAAACTCTGAACTCCATCGGAGGGTTGGAATTAGACCGGGGAATATGCACACTTTGCCAAGGCTGTTTATTTGTTTAGCTTAGCTTCATAGTCATCACGGAGCTTCTTTGATTGCCTGCATCTAATGTAATTTGTCCCGGTGTGCACAATGATTGTATGGGCAGATGGATAGTGATTTACAATGTCCGGGATATGTTTGGCTAAGTCAGTGATTTTTGCACCCGAGAAGGAATAGGTGATGCCTTTCGGGATTGTAACGTGTCTGACAATGGAGTCACCTACGAGAATCCGTTCTGGAGGTGGGAAAAGGCGATGTCTAATATGCGCTAGCAGCAGAGGGTTTGTGTCAACATTTGATGGGTTGCTAGTATCAACAGAGCTAGCGTTAGCATCTGTTAAGCTAGCCACACAGGCGATAGGGGGGGCCGGGGGGTGGAGGACAGCCAAGAGCGTTTACAGGCAGGAGAGACGGTCTCTCCTAGCGAGTGCCTGTAGTGCCTGAAATTAAGTTACTGTCAGCTTTTCCTCAACATTACACATAAGAGATGCAATAACAGGTGCTGCAACAGGCCACCAACCGCGATAAATTACCCACACCGTGATATATGCGTACGTCTCAATTTCCTCCTCCCATGATTTTTCCGTCTTACACCAGAACACATTAAAGCAAATAAAAAAACGTGACGCCGTAGCGCTTCTCTCGCTTCACGATCGCAAAACTCTGCCGCAGCACCTTAGTGAATCTGGACAGACAGTTTTCTATTTTTCTCTCACTCTTTTTGTCCCCCCCCTCTCTCTCGCTCCCTCTCTTATCTGCTCATTTCTGGCAGCAGTACATGACCTGCGGTGGTCCCGCTAGGGCCAGAATCAATACTAACTTAATGAGTCTCTATGGAGGTGAATGAGGATTCAATGTGTGTGTGTGTAGTGTGGCGTGTGTGGTGGAGCTTTAAAAGAACATGGTGTATAGTGGTTAGTGGTTATATGGATCTGATGCACATTAACATTTTGACGACCGTTTGGCGCCGTCTAATATGGTGCTAGAGGACCAAGGTTTGTTGACAAACCGATGTGTCTTTGTAGAGCTATATCTATACTTTATAGTATTGCTATCTGTCCATTCTCATTGTCACTTGAGTTCATAAAGAGTCCCTTCAAAATGGCTTAAAGAAAAAAAAAATCATCAATAGGTTGTCATTTTATAGCGCCGTAAATATAAGCTTTATCGCCGATTTCGTCTCATATTTTCTGGAAAGCTACTTATAGAGCTAAAGGCTACTAACGTTATATTCAACGGCATTTCTGTTGTATATATTCTAATGAAATAACACAAACTGCTTATGAACTGGACTATCCCATAGCATCTATGGATGAAAGGGGGGCGGCGGGGAACGTCGATTAGTATTATTGATTACCAATAGTGTGTCCGTGGAAGTAGCCACATTCACTGATCGAATGCTTGCGTCTCACAACAATGTCTAATCCGGCTGTAATTTAGGTGAATAAGGTCTTACCGTCAGCCCGTGGGATACCTTACAGCATTTCCCCGTTATCTACCGGCATCTGGTAGATCGATATGTCCATTGGTTGATTATTCCATGGTGAGATCTGCGATTCGAAACGTGATACACGGTTCATGATGTTCGCTTGGGATTAGAGTAATATGATACTCTGTTGGAGAAAAAAAAAAAATCCATTCGCCCACAATGATACTGCAGTGGAGCGATGGCGCCCCTAAGAAGATCTGGCCGGTATTGCATGTTGCCGATTCCACAGAGTCGGGTAGATCTGCAGAGTCGATCGGCGATCTTGATCCGGTTATTAATATGGAATAACAACTTGCCACGGCTATATACGTGGCTCTGGTCCACAACGCATGGATTCGAAACACGTATTAACTCGTGGCTGGTCCCCATTGTGTTAAGAGAACATAAAGCAACAGCGGTCTCTGGCAATATGTGGTTAATTTAGTAGTAGTCACTTAAACGTAGAGCCGGCTAAAAGGCCTGTGAAGTCAGAGGTGCAACACGGGGTCTGTCACGAGGGCGTTATTTCTAAACCTAGCCGCATTTCTGGCAAGACGCTCTCTGATTGGCCGACGCCTGTTTCTACACTGGTTAAGCTTAGGCACTCTTTAGAAGTTGGTTAAGGTTAGAGTTTGTCTTAGAGCGTGACGGCAAGTTCTTTCGACGGTTAAGCTCAGGCACTCTTTCGAAGTTGGTTAAGGTTAGAGTTTGTCTTAGTGCATGGCGATATAACGCCAGGTAGTTTGCAGGCTGTTTGACGTGGAAATGGGCAAAGACACAGCTCGTCACGCAATTGGGCAAACGCGTCAGTGGCCAATCAGAGAGCGTCAGTCAGTGCCAATCAGAGAGCGCCTGCCAGAAATGCGGCTAGGTTTAGAAATAACACGCCACGAGGCTATCAACTGGACACTGTGGTATAGAAATGTTTCAAACATGGCTTCCCTTTTACTGTACCACTCTGGGAGACAAATGGCATTGTAAGAAGTAATGGTGTCTCTCCCAACAACTCATTCCCGTAGTGAGCAAATGCTTTGAGAAGGATGTTAAGAAATGAATCAGTGGTAGAAGTCCAGTTCCTTAACTTAAGTAAAAGTAGAAATACTTTGTAAAGTATTTGCTATTGAATGTACTTAAGTATCTAAAGTAAAATTACACATTCTAGATGACGTTTGTGTATTGCAGTTCTTGGGAGCATTCAAGCCTCTAACCATTGACCTCTAAAGGTCATGTTAAAGTGGTATGTGGTCCAGTTATGCTGCTCTGATTAACACATTCCCCGCCAATCACGTTGTACGACGTGTTTCAAGTTCATGCGAATTCTGCCAATCCACGGCGTACAACGTTATTGTGATCATATTTCATATTTTCGCCATGGTATTCATATTTCCCTCACGGAGCCTTGTCTGATGCAGTGGGACTCGGCACAACTCTGCAACGATTCAATACTGCCCCCTGGTGGATGATCGGCGAGTTGCCAAACCGGAAATGGCCGGTTGGATATCGGTGCGTCTCCTAAATCCGTCCGGCCACTCGCATATCGTCGCGGGACTACTCAATAATCGACATGATTTGGGCGTGTATTAGTATTATACAAACCGGAAATGGATCTACTCGATCCCCATCAAATAACTGGGATCTTTTTGCTCCAGTCTCATCGCCCAACGGTAAGAGGAGGCTGACGTCATTTTCAGCGTGAGTGTTTATTATTATCCATATAAACTGCTCTGATCTATATATCACCCATACTACATAAAGCATTTAACGACGATCACGGAATTATAAATGACCCCCCCCCCCCCACCGTTCACCTGCGCATGATCAGTCATAACGTTTAGGACCATGTACATTTGAAATTTGTAATATAGCGTGGATCGGTAACAAACGGCATTTGATAATCTGCATTTATGCCTATATCTCACGTTCTAGGAATTACTGCAGAAAACGATAAAAACATATTTATATTCTAGATGGTATTTTCGTATGAATGAAAAAGTAAAACGTTCCTACATCCTGAACGATAGATAATCGATGTTGAATGGGCCATAGTAATGTCAATTTAGCAATACAATTTAAAAAGTTATAGCCCTGCAAAGAAGGTGAACATCTCCATAGACTTACAGTGCTGGCAGAGAATGGTATAAGATGATCAAACTCCGTGGCAGTTAATGTGTTATGTTAAAGTGGTATGTAGTCCAGTTATGTCATAATCACAGCACGGGCCTACTTCACTCCCCCTCCTTTTCCCCTCACGTCCTCCACACGCTCCTCTTCATCCCCCTCTATCCACAGCGCACTTCTCATCATCCTCTCTTTCTTCAGTCACCCCTTCCTTCACCCTCATTCACCCAGCTGTATTCCATCCCCCTAATTCACACACGGGCAAACACCCCACTCTCCCCAGCTGCACCCTATCCTCCCCTGATGAGGGGACTATATCTGCACCTCGACGCTGACCAGAAGCTGTCGTGGTATTAATTACCACTGTCCAGGTACGACGTCTCTGCCGAAAGCTCTACTGCTAGACACCCTCTGTGTATTGGCTTACTCTAACCCGTTTCTCTCCTGTGCCCCAAAGGACCGCCGTCCCTGTCTGGACGTCACCTGTTCCCGAAGAGGAACACCTAATCTCCCGCTCCTGTCTGGACGTCACCTGTTCCCGAAGAGGAACACCTAATCTCCCGCTGCCACCCAGCAGCTCCAGCGTCCCTGTCTGGACGTCACCTGTTCCCGAAGAGGAACACCTAATCTCCCGCTGCCACCCAGCAGCTCCAGCGTCCCTGTCTGGACGTCACCTGTTCCCGAAGAGGAACACCTATTCACCCGCTGCCACCCAGCAGCTCCCCCGACAAGCACCAGGACCGCTTGCTCGCTCACTGCCGCCGTGGCAGCCACAGGACAGAACATAACCCCGTTCTATTTTCCCCCAATTCCTGTGTTGCTCAATTACCATTAAACACCCTTGAAACCGCTCCTTTCTCTTCTCGTGTATTCAGCAATTGGGCTGTGCTCCAGACCCCAGTTCTCACAGTATACCACGACCAAGATGTCAGCACCAGCTGTACTCGAGACCGAGGAGGAGGATACACATCCATCACGTAAGAGGAAGTTTCAAGGGGAGCCTGTGAGTATTACCGACGACCAGAATGCTCGGGTAGACCAACTCGCTCACTCGTTGGATGACATCATTGCTCAGCTTACCGCTCTCGCGGAGCGAGAAACACAATATCGCCGTATCGAGGCACACCTGGCACAGCAGGCCCTACCAGCCGCTTCCCCCGCTGCACCAAGCACCCCGCATAGAGAACCCCCTGTCCCCGCACCAGAGCGTTACGATGGAAGCGTCTCCAAATGCCGTGCGTTTTTATTCCAGTGCTCGTTAGTGTTCGAACAACAACCCCACACGTTTCACAGCGATAGGTCTAACGTAGCTAACCTGTCGGCGCTGCTCACAGGCGCTGAGATGGGCCACCGCTCTCCACTTTAATAATTCCTTCCTCTGTACTTCGTACTCCGAGTACGTCGACGACATGCGTAAAGTGTTTGACCACCCTCCAGATGGCTCAGAGGGGGCCTCCGGCTTGTTTTCGATCCGCCAGGGAAGCCGCAGCGTAGCCTCCAAAGTCTGTCAATGTTGAAGGAAAAACACCAAGCCCCTTGTTCCATTCCTTTACAAAATATCCTTGTAAAGAAGGACAATGAGCTATAGCTAAACGGTTCCGTGCGGGATGTTATCACACAGGGGAGGTGTTGCGTTGTCATACTTCAGGTAACAACCATGAGGTTGGGGAACACTGGCTCTCATTCCCCAATATTTTCCAAAGAGTTCTCTTGGAAGACTTGGAACCGACTGAGACAGAATCAATGACAAGTTCACTCTGAGTCCTCAACACGCTGGTAATATGTCTCAAGTGTCTCAAACGATCACAGCCGAGATATCTGCGTTGGGGAATGGCACCATGTCTCAAACATGAACGTGTGTTCTCGTCTAGGTCATTTGCATACAAAACAACACCTCCAGAGCTCCTTATAAGGCAACTAATGATGCAGCTGTGTAAAAATGGATGCAGACGCGTTTTGCGACCCATCGAAATTAGATTAGATTAATTGTATTGTCATCATATATAGTACAGCTCGGGCACCTGCCGCAGCACGCACGCACACACACACACGCAGTACTGTATAGCCTATGGCGTATGAATGAACGCAGTATAGGCTTATTATTCCATTAATGACTTGTTTCATTAGGATTTAGTAGATACTATATATCTGCTCTGCCGTAGTATCTACTAAATCCTAATGAAACAAGTAACTAGAATATATTAAGCCTATACTGTTCATTCATTAGACACGTAGGCCATACTGGCGCACACAAGACTTGTTATGGAATATTAATGCAGTCTATTTCCAATGTCAATAGTTATCAAACTATTCATTTCTAGTCTTATATTCACATTTTCCTCCTTTGGGTTCAGTATCAATGGTTGTTCAGATATTCACTTAAACATTTACATATGCCTCTTGGGTTCAATATCAATGGTCACTTAAATCATAAGCGACATTCACACTTTAAAACTTTCACTCTACACGTACATGTGTGAGCTTTTAGGATAGGAAAGATAGAGAGAGGGAGAGAGAGAGAGAGAGAGAGAGAGAGAGAGAGAGAAATGGCTTAACTATACCTCTTTTAGCCAAAGGCTTGAACAGTAATTTCATTACTATTACAATGTGCTATTGAAACAACAGGTCGCCACATGTCACCAATGTCCATAGGTCAGAGAGCACCAAAGTCAAACGTACTTTTACCGTAACCTACTTTGGGTAGTTTAAGACTGCTCTTAAAACTTTGAGTGCCAACGACGAGAATTCTCGTTTGTTCATGCCAACTGTTGAGTGCCAACGATGAGAAATCTCGTCGTTTAATCGTAATTTTTTTTATTAGCTATTTCCATTCATATTTCATCAATCTAGCCTCACGTTACCACTGGAACTCTCTCTGAGCTCGAATTGGGAAAATACCGCCCCCTATCGTCTCCCGGATGGTAATGCACCCTTTGGATTGGACTGAATGAAAACGCATGGGGAAAAGAAAGTCCGGATTCCATATTTTACTTGTCAGGCATGTAATCCGAGCCGATCCCATTCATTGCCCACCATCAGAACAGCGTGGAATATGTCTTTCGACCACCAATTATTCAGGAATTGGAATAATCTTTTTGGAGAACATCTGATCTGAGGTAAGGAATCTATTTTACTTGGGATAATCAGAGCTCTTTTCACCTATATCTCAGCGTATGCCATATGTGTGTGTGGCTGTGAGTGTGTGTGCATCAGGAAATAAGTTAATCGATTTTTCAGCCCGCCTCTATAGCGTGCATAAGTACACATATACTATCGATAATCTAGCGTTTATTTGAAAACGATTCATAAATAGGCCAAAAAATTACGTGTTTTGTGTATTCCAGTAAAGCGCGATTCCTGCAGAATATTTCTGAAAGTTTCAAAAAACGAGCGTTTTTCAAAATGGTATAAAACGGAAATTAACCGATTAAACAACAATCCGTTTCGACAATGTTGACTGCAAACAAGTCATTGATAAGCGACGGGCGTATTAGACACATAGCCATAATTTAAGATATAGTTTATGCGTTCGCAAATGTGATTGCTCTCTCATTGAATAGAGCGTTGGCACTCAAGCGCTAAATCCTGCGCCCCCTGCTGGCACTCAAACTGTTAAACTTCATGGGAAATATTCCTTTCCTTGAATCATTTGCTCCTATTAAAACTTCACAAAATGGTGTCTCCTTGGCATTCAGCTCTGACTGGAAGTGTATAATGACATGTGCGTCCTGGCCTTCAGACACATTTTCAGGGAAAGTGATTACCCTTATTCCATATTTTCGTTAGGTCACCTTATTTCACATTATAGTCAAATGACCTTACTTCACATTATAATTAGTGCTGTCAGGCGATTAAAAAAATTTATCTAAGGGCCCGCGTCCACTTGGCGCATATTTATGGCCGCAAGCGTCTTTTTTCAATGTATTCCAATGGGGAGGGAGCGTATGCGGCGCATGCGGCCGCCTACAGCAAGTGCGCTGCGGTCGTTTTTTTTTTCTCCACCGCCTTTCAGCTTTTCTATGCGGCCGCACAAGTTGAAACCAGTTGAACTTTCCAGAGCGGTGCGCTGAGCGCAGCTGAGCGCATATTCAGACAACCAATCACAACAGTGGCGCCAACTGTAGGGCTCGCGACACATGTAATCTTGTAACCTGAGACACCGGCGGGGGACCTCACTTCACCTCACCAGACATCAATATGGAGGAGATGTTGATTTTGGCTGTCTCCACCTACCCAGAGCTATACGATATGTCCGATAAACATTATCATAATAAAGACAGGAAAGCCCGTTTGTGGGACCAGATTGGCAGGACCATGAATGTTGCTGGTGAGTTATTTTTTTTATATCATCCACTGTACAAAACTATATCTGACGTCGTTATATTGTTAGCATATCATTAGCTAGCAATGTCAATCTGATACCTTTTACATAATGTCATTATTTAATAATAATAATTGTCTGCTATCTGATTATAGGTGATCGTTGCCAATCAAAGTGGAAATACTTGAGGGACAAATATAGGAAGGATAGAAGGGCTGAGAAAGAGAAGAAGAGTGGAGCAGAAGCTGGAGGAAAAAAAAGATATTTGAGCATCCTGAGTTTTTTAGAGCCACACATGCAGGACAGGGAGACCAGCAGTAATTTCAGGGAGATGGAGAGCCAGCAGACTGTGGACTCCTTGCTCGCCTCCATGTCTCCATCACATATGTCACAGGTAATAATTGACTTTAGGGCCTGATCACTTCAGTGCAAGCAGGGAGTAGGAGATGAAGGTTGCTGTGGAATATTCCAATGAGCCAAACAGTGAAGCTGTAGGAATCCAGATCGAGTCAATTTGTATAAAAATATAGAACATAGTTTATTTCTGTTTCCATGCCCACAGAAAAGTGCTCAGTTCATCATCAGAGACACACCAGCGTCTGACCAGAATGTCATATCTCCTCAACCTTGGCTGTATATATATATATATATATATATATATATATATATATATATATATATATATATATATATATATATATATATATATATATATATATATATATATATATATATATATATATTAACTAGTCAAAAGCTGTACAGAGATTTAACACAGATGGACATAGATAACATTTCCAGTCACAAGGTTTTTATTGTTAAACATTCTCAGAATGTGTGTGAGATACCACTGATGTAATCAGGTTTGTTTACATAAATGGCAAACTATATATATATATATAGCTTTGGCATTTTGTGGAAAACTGGAAAAAGTGGAAACTTAATTTAATTATTCTAGTCATTTATCTCCAAAACTGAAATATTCTGTCGTCTGTCACCCAGATGACCCAAGGTTTGAGCAGTGAGGAGGAGGAGGAGGAGGGCCCTGCTGCTCCACCTGCTGCACAGAGGGAGGTCCCTGGCACCTCCATCATCCGCCGGGGACATAGCGGCTCTGCACCACCAGCGGAGATAGCTGCTCCACCTGCTGCACAGAGGGAGGTCCCTGGCACCTCCATCATCCGCCGGGGACATAGCGGCTCTGCACCACCAGCGGAGATAGCTGCTGCTCCACCACCACCACCTGCTGCACAGAGGGATGTCCCTGGCACCTCCATCATTCGTCGGGGACATAACCGCAGGGCTCCTCCTCCACCACCACCACCCGCGGCCCCCCTGACTACTTACCAACAGGAGCTGATGGGGGTAATCAGAAATGTCCCAAAAACGGTCAACAGCAATGAACATTTTTTATTGAGCCTGCTGCCAGCGCTGGACTCACTAGACGGTGAAAAGAATTCACTCGTCAAAATGAAATTCCAGCAGATTTTGCACGAGGCTCAGTTTTCAGTAGAGTTGTAGGGTTTCTTTGTTTTATTTTCAACAGTTCAATTGTTTTTATGTTTAATTGTTTTTAATGATTTAATTTAATTGTAATCAGTTGGTGGCTCTGAAAAGAGCCGTTGGGTGGCTCTGAAAAGAGCCTTTGGGTGAATACGGGAGGTAGGAGTAGGAGGTCCTCAGATGATTTCATTCTGCCATGGCACCTGTCCTGCTGCTGAGAAGTACCCAGTGAAGGTTTCCCTGACAGTAATGGCCTCTCTGGTGGCGTTGTTGCTTCCCATCCTTCTGAGGGCCTGGGCACCAAGGAGTGGCTCTGCTGGCACCGCGGGAGGCAGCGCTGGCACAGATCCATCGTCCCACCTGATTGATTGATTGAAAACATTATTAATTGCAGAATGGGTACAATACAGTACAGCTCAATACAAACAACTGTTAAGGGGATGAAAGACTTTCATCTTGTTTACATCAGGGTCCCCCATTTTTAATTCATTGTGACATTTATGGCATAGGGACATACATGACATACAGGTATATAGTACCTGTAGTTAAAGACCCTCTTCTCTCCCTCCGTTCGCCCTGCGTCAGGCCTGTACACTGCGATGATCTCGTCGCAAATTGCCCCTTAATTTGGCCGTTGCGAGTTGGAAATATTATTTGGGAGCAACGTTGCGAGTTGTGATTTCAACCCTTCATTCGCATTTCACTCCTAAATTAATCCATACAAATTGGATACATTTTTTAAAAAACATTAGCCTACAACCAAGGCTGTACAGTGCACAGTGTATGTCGTGGTGCTATGAAAGAATCTGTCGGCAATGAATGAACTTACTGCGATCACCGATAGCCTGAGTGAAAAAAAAAGATTTGCGTGTGGAGTGAATCTAGGTCACGCTATATACTTGGTACTTGTAGTCTATCGTGCGATTAAAGACCATGTCCCTATCTGCGTAGTCTATACATCCAACACCAAATCCCATAATTCCTAGCAAAACGAAACTGAATGTGGCCTCTCTTCCTTTCAATATGGACTATTGCATCGCCAAAGAAGCACCTCATTTCAATACATTTAAGACGCAAATTTTGCTCTGCAAGAACAACGGAGTGGATATCAGTCCATCTTATGACAACCACGTCCGATGTGGAGAGATGATAAGATGATGATGATTGACGTGATGATGTTATGATTGATTGACGGGGAGTCGGACACGGACACTTCTAACGTTCAGGTTCAGCCATCGATTTGGTGAGTAGTAGTAGCCCACTATTAGGACGTGAAATACTGTCTACTTAAATTTATAAAATATCAACCTATCTATCTATCTAATAATGAGACAATATGCAAATAAGATAATACTAATAATTGTCACGGTGTCCCCGTATATGAAATGAAAGTGGCTTGCAACTTTACTGCTGGTAAAATCACTGTTTATTTCTCGTTTAGCATAGTATTACATTCCACTTCTATAAACAATCAAAGTCCTACCGTAAGAGCCTCATACGGGTCAATTAAACCTTTTTGATTAGTCTTTCCTTAGAGCTAAGTTGGACTGAACATTTCACTGTCAAAAGCGCAAATGTAAATAAGGTTGCGTCGCAACACGGTTTTCAAAATAAAGGTCACATAAAAAAAAGTCCCGGATATACATAAACATCAATTGGCATAGATCTCTATAAACGGCCCAACACATTGATCACTTTAGGCACACACTGAAACCAGTAACATCACAAATATGAAGCAGGTAATTACCCATACAAATAATAAACCTTTCATGGGGTTATTTACAATAATAATTAATTTGATTTCTAAAGCACTTTTCATTGTGAAACAAATGTATGCAGAGTTTCTTGTCCTCCTGATTAATGCAATGGTGTGTGTGTTGTGGTGATCTCATTCAAGGAGCACTACATAAGCGCGCACACACACACACAGTTTGTTGTTTTTGTTCTATTAGTGATTTACACACTTTCTCGGTTGGTTCATTATAAAAGATACAAACCTGAAAACAAACGCACTTAAATGTTAAATAAAAGGACCACAGTAATGAGGCAGGAACATAATTTTTTTAATAATGGTAAAATTGTTATTAAAAAATTTGCCCCTAAAAAATATTTTTTGCCCCTAAATTTCTCATTTAGGGGCAAGTGTGCCCCTAGTGAAAAAGCTTAGCGTACAGCCCTGTGCGTAGGGCCTCATCATGTGCCTTCGCAGAGGGAAGGCCTCATCTGCCACAAAGACATGGGGGACGGGGCCCAGGTCCTCTGCGCCTGGGAGAGGGGTGTCCTCTGGCAGGTCCAATGTCCCTTCACGTAGGGCCCTGCCGAATACGGAGGCAGACAGCGTTCCCCCATCGCTGCTTCTCCCATATGCTCCCACATCGACCATGCGGAAGCGGTAGTGGGCATCCACTATGGCGAGGAGAACGATGGAGAAGGTTCCCTTATAGTTGAAATACAGGGAACCGCTGCAAGGTGGGGCTTGGACTATGACGTGCTTCCCATCAACTGCACCTATAAAACAACACACAATAAAAAAATTCACAATTATACCACAACAATGTGGAACGCCGGCCCTACCCACAGCCGTAAAAAGATGTGAATCCCTACCCATGTATGTCCCTATGTCATAAATGTCACTATGAATTACAAATATGGGGACCCTGATGTAAACAAGACAAACGTCGTTCTCTGGTCTGCAGCCCCTTAACAATTGTGTGTATTGAGCCGTACTGTATTGTACCAATTCTGCAATCTGTTAAATAAAGTTTTCATTCATTCATTCACCTAGGCAGTTTGGGAAAACCCAGAGGGAACTGTAATCTTGAGCTATTTTCTGCCAGTCTTCTTTCTTGGGCACAGGCATGTAGTCCTGTAGAAGACAGCTCCAGATGGCGGTACACACGTCCCTGACGATACGTCCCACTGTACAGTTCCCCACTCTATAGCTGAATGCTATGGTCCTGTAGGAGTCACCAGTGGCAAGGAACCTAGAATGTGAGACAAATGTTATAAAATATTTTCAGTATACAACTTATTATTATTATTAACCCCGTAGTTGAATAGGGTGTGGACACTGCAGCTCAAAAAGTCTTTCTCTGGTCTGCATCCCCTTAACAATTGTGTGTATTGAGCTGTAACGTTTTCAATCAATCAATCAAACTCACCGCAGACAGATGCACAGACGCTCTGCAGGGCCGATCGTCTCCCTCAACTTCGTCTGGGATCTAGCGATGGTATCGCCAACCTTGAATGAATGAATGAAAACGTTATTAACAGATTGCAGAATGGGATATAGACTGATAACAGGTAGTTACTGTAGGGATATAGACTGATAACAGGTAGTAGTTACTGACATACAAGAGATCATAAAAAAATATATACATCCGAAGGGGAAGAAAATTTACATGGGTGGACATTTACCTTCTGGAGGAGCAGCTCAAATTGGTATTTTGTTAGCCTGAAATACGCCTGGAACCGGGCTCCATCGAACTGGAGCTCTTGGATGAGACGATGGTACTCCCCATATTGTTGTCTCCGGCGAATGGTGTCGTGTATCCAGATTCTCCTCCTTGCTCTACGACCGTCTGGCACGGTGACAGCAGCAGGAACATCGTTAGCAGCAGGAACATCGTTAAATGTATCCAGCAGAAGTATGAGAGCAATTTGCCTCTGCTGGTTGGTGGTCAGACTCATCACGATTCGCAAAGAAGCACCCACGAATACACTAATAATAATAATAAAAACCGCGACAGTAAAATACGATAAAACTTATTATTCCAAGATGGCTGTCATGTAGGTTGTCTCTCGTCTCGTCTTCAGGTAGCTTGGTGCGTCATCACGCTCTCGCTGCGTTTTTTTTCTCACCGCATGCGCCCCGCCCCCGCTCGCGTTTTTTTCTCACCGCATGCATGCGCCCCGCCCCATTCTACCGGGCGCACTCCCAGCATGTTTCAGCTAGAAATATGCGCCAAGTGGACGCGGGCCCTAAGGCGATTAAGTCAAGTACCTGGGCTCGTGGGTCAACTCGTCCGAGCAAGACCTTAAAGTGAGGAAGGCACTTGCGTGGAGGGCTCTGAACGGCATGACCAGTGTGTGGAAATCCAACCTCCCCCATCAAATCAAGCTCAACTTCTTTCATGCAACAGTTGAGTCTGTCCTTTTGTATGGCAGTGAATGCTGGACCTTGAAGCCCACCCTTGGATTCATTCTTGGATGGGTGCTACACCAGAATGATGCGTGTGGTGCTCAACATCAACAGGGATGAGCATGTCACTAATGCAAACTTGTATGGGGGGGTGCTAAAGGTGAGCGATAAAGTGGCAGTCAGGAGAATGAGGCTGGCAGGTCACTGCCAGAGACACCATGAGATGCCAACCAGCAAACTTGTGCTGTGGGAACAAACACACGGGCATCGATCACGAGGACGTCCCACGTTAACCTACGTGGACGTACTCAGGAGAGATGTGGGAACAGAAAGCACCGGCGAGCTAGCCAGATGCATGGAGGATTGGGATTACTGGAAGCACCGATGGAGGGCCCGTCCGAGGACGACCTAGATAGAGATAAGGCGATTAAAAAAAAATCTAATTAATTACAGGATTTGTAATTAATTTATCTAATTAATCGCATAACCATTTTATGCCTGATATTCTATAATCATATTCAAATTGCATGTGTCCGGATTATTGATATTCTCATTTGGTTCATTACAATTGACTCAAGCCTAGTAACAGACACAGTATTTCTGACACTGGGAATACATTCCCTGAGATCCATAGATGTCCCTAGAATCAGATACCAAGAACATGCAAATGGCCCATATTAAAAAGAAGTCTGTAAATGTGTATTCTACGTTCTTATGGAATGAATGATTACATTTTTTTTTAAATATATATATTTTTGTAATACATTTTGAGTTAATTTTCATAACACGATAATTTGCTGTGTAATTAATTAATCTAATTAACGCGATAAACTGACAGCCCTAATTATAATCAAGCGCTCAGGTTTCAGCATTGAATAAACAAGTCACAATGTACATTAATAATATAACGTCTTTTATACCCCAGCGGCAGGTATGCGCTGCTAGTATTTGATAACGTGGAAAGCGCCATTTTCCCTCACGGCCAATGCATATCACAATGTGCGTGCACATGATATTTTATATTCTTACTGACGTTGTTAAACATTCAACTAATTTCACAATTCTTGTTACTCATTTCACCTAACATTATAACTTCTAACAATAGTGTTTTCTGTACTTTTCACAGTGTACTGACCTGAAAGCATAGAATATGATCAAGAGGAGTGAAGACACGTGTTGCTCAGTTTACTCCAAAAACTCCTCTGGCGTGAGAGGGCGGAAACCGTCACCTAGGGGGACCTGGCGCATCACCTGAACTACATGGTTCCGCTCTTAACTTCCTGTCTAATCAATTCTCCATCTCAGTCAATGTGAACTTGGTTAATTATATTAACGCATGGCTGGTAATATAAAGTTTACCCTAATTCTTCTAATCATGTAAATTATATTGCAAAAATTACACAATTGTTTATTGTTTAAAAGGATCCCCATTAGCTGTCACCTAAGTGGCGAGCTAGTCTTCCTGGGGTCCACATAGAAAGAGAACAGAAAACACAAAACATAACAACATGAGATACATATGACAATCACAATTAACAATGATAATCTAAAAACAGTAAAACATTGTAGACATCATTATCAACATCAAAATATTTTGCTCACATATTTAAGTAGTGCATTCTCAGGTGGTATTTGAAAGACACTTTACTATTCAATTTACTTATGTTCAGTGGGCAGTTATTCCAATGATTGATGACACGATAAACAACAGTCCTCTTTAAAGCATTTGATTTTGGACGTGGTAACATAATCTGTCCATCATCAGCTGACCTAGTAAAATAAGAATGAACCTGACTGCATCTGACAATTTGTTTGTAAAAGGGTGAAAGGGTTAAATACACAATAATCTGTCCCGCGGCGTGAGTGGACCCACTTGTCTGTGAGTGACTCTGCTTTGGTGCAATCACATTCCCCATCCACAGTCTGCGAATCAGAGGCAGAGTAGGGCGGGTCTTCACAGCACGTCATGTGACATATGCGCCAATCGTGTGACAGTGGGGCTCCGTCGTCTCGAGTCGTTACAGCGTCGTCTGCACGCAGAATTCCATCCCAAAACGCTTGTCTAAACGTAAAATTAAAAGTGAAACCGCAAGATGACTTTTGCGGTTTCTGTTCACAAAACGCTCGTCTAAACGGGGCCTAAGAAAACAGGTTGAGACGAAAAGACAGTGTTCCTGAAAATTTTTACTGTGTTGAAAACCAGCCTATTCTCTACCGTTAACCATGAGAGTTGCCGGTGCATAGTGATGGTGTTTGTTCTCATGGAACAATGTAAAACTAACCTTGCAGCTCTGTTCTGGGCAGTTTGCAATTTCTTTAGTTGACCTTTGGATGCAGAGGACCATACTGGAGCACAATAATCTAGGTGACATAAAATTAAAGATTTCGCCACCTGTCCCACAATATATGTAGGGACATAAGAAAGACATTTCCTCACCATGGAGATACCACTCCCCATCTTCTTCACTATGGTATCAATGTGTTCTGCCCATGACAGCTGGCTATCAATTATTATGCCCAGTAATTTTACTTTATTTACCTGTTCTATGGGTTCGTCAGACACGTTCAAACTAATTTTTGGTATTGATGACAATTTATGACTCGAACCCAAGATAATTGATTTGGTTTTTGAGATGTTTAGTACCAACTTATTCCGTTTTATCCAATCAAACACCATATTTAACTCAGCTGATAAAACATTGTCCAGTTCACTGACAGTTTTTGCAGCATAGTACAATGTGGAATCATCAGCATACATTTGTACAGTTGCTTTACACAGAACTGATGGTAAGTCGTTTGTGAAGATGGCGTATAGGAGTGGTCCTAGGCAGCTCCCTTGCGGGACCCCGCAGTCTAAGGCCCTGTTTAGACGGAAACGCTAGCAGGTGAATCCGCAAAAATATTTTTTCGGATGTGCCTTTCGTTTATACGGAAACAGCGTTTTTACGGGGTGAAACCGCAAAAAAGTGAGACTACCTTCCAGGGTGGAATTCCTAGAAACGATAAACCTTTGCGCTATCATCTAAACTGTCAAACCGCATAAAACGATGACAAAAGGGTTGTCAAGGCTCTCGTCACGCGTACAGCTTACATCACAGGCATGCGCCAGTAGCCTAGAAGCGTAAACAAAGCATGTCTGATTCTATCCATGGCGATCACCTGAAGGCTACATTGGCAGTACTTTTAAATACACAATAATCTGTCCCGCGGCGTGACTGGACCCACTGTCTGTGAGTGACTCTGCTTTGGTCCAATCACATTCCCCACCCACAGTCTGCGAATCAGAGGCAGAGTAGGGCGGGTCTTCACAGCACGCCATGTGACATATGCGCCAATCGTGTGACAGCGGGGTTCCGTTGTCTCGAGTTGTTACAGCGTCGTCTGCACGCAGAATTCCATCCCAAAACACTAGTCTAAACGCAAAATTAAAAGTGAGACCGTAAGACGACTTTTGCGGTTTCTGTTCAGACTCTCTCCGTCTAAACGTAGCCTAAGACCTTAGAGTGAGACCAGCTGCCAGTGTAATAAACCCTTTGTGTCCTACTTGTGAGATAACTCTTCATAAATATGATGGCTGTTGGACAAAACCCATAGCATTCTAGTTTACCGATGAGCAGATCATGGTCTATGACAGGGGTCAGGAACCTTTTTGACTGGGAGAGCCATAAAAGCCAAATATTTCTAAATATATTTCATTGAGAGCCATATAGTATTTTTAACATATATAATAAATTAAATATGTCTTACTTTTAATGCGACTTCTGGTGCTGCATGGTTTTGCTGATGGCCTTGTAATCTGGTTCATACGTGGTGAGATTGAGCTTCATGCAGGCATTGAGGCTTCCATCAGTTAAACGTGAGCGTAGGTTGGTCTTAATGTTCCTCATATGCGAGAATGACTGCCCACATGCATATGTAGAGCCAAACATGGTCAATACGGCAATACTCACACTGCATTGTGTGGTATGTCACAGGAAGCTCGTTCCAAGTTTTAAGAATCAGCTGGTCTTCAGGTTGAAGATTTTTAATTTCTGTCCACTTGTGTTCCCTCGCCAGCTCTGCTCGCTATATCTTCAGCTACAGATACTATTAGCTGTATCTTCAAAACTAATTCTGTTTACTTTAAAATGACACAGTATTATTAAGAAATATCACAAGTATAAAAAAAAAAAAAAAAACGTTTTTTTTTTTTTTTTTTTTTACTCAAAAAATTCTGGGAGCCATATGCTGTCACCAGAAGAGCCATATATGGCTCGCGAGCCATAGGTTCCCGACCCCTGGTCTATGACATCGAATGCAGCACTAAAATCAAGTAATACTGCACCAGTCATCTTTGAGTTATCAATTTCCTTGAGCCAGTCATCTGTCATTACTGTAAGGGCAGAACAAGTGGAATGATTAGGTTTGTAAGCATGTTGAAAACTTGTGTTCAAGCCATTACAGTCAAAGTAATCCTGTATTTGTGAGTGGACTATTCTCTCCATCAGTTTACTGAGAACTGGGAGAATAGCGATAGGTCTACTGTTCTTCCCAGTGAGTGCTAGTCTGCCATCTTTAGGTAAGGGAATCATTTTACCATCTTTCCAGACAGTGGGATAAACACCTTTCATTAAGCATGCATTTAATATATGACATATCGGACCATAAACATAGTCAGCTGCCAGACCAAGTACCTTACTATCTCATGTCAGTACCTACTGAGCTATGTTCAGGAAGGGACTTCAACATCTTCCTTACTTCCCGCTCATCTACATAATTAAACTTAAAAGTGCAACTCTTGTCTAACATCACATTCTTTTTTATGAGCTTTAGATAATCATATTGTCCATCTTCTGCCTTAGTGCATAGACCTTATTTATGAAGAAATCATTAAAATAATTTGCTATATCAGATGGTTTTGTCAGAAACGTGCCTTCTGATTCCACAAAGGAAACCCCACCAGTTGTCTTCTCCCCATTATTTCATTAAGGGTTTTCCAGAGCTCTTTACTATCTTGCTTTACAGCATTTATTCTTTGCATGTAATATTCTTTTTTCATTGATCTATTCAGTTTTGTAACCTAGTTTCTCAGTTGACAGTACATTAATCTGTCCTCCACTAATCCAGACATTACTAATGTAGATTTGGCTTCATCTCTTTCCTTCATGAGGCTCTTTAGAGTCTCATTCAGCCATGGAGCTGGTCTAACCTTTACAATACACTTTCTCATAGGGGCATGCTTATCAACAATCTTCATGAAGCGTTCCATAATGATATTTAAGGAGGCCTCAGGCTCCTCAGCAGTATACACATCAGCCCAGTCAATATCACCAACATCTGCCAAAAAACTGTCAGGAATGAATTTCTTGAACATCCTTTTATGTATTATATTGACCTTGCATTTAGGAATTTTAGTTTTCCTGGTAATTGCTATAATATTATGGTCACTGAGGCTACGTTTAGACGAGCGTTTTCTGAACAGAAACCGCAAAAGTCATCTTGCGGTTTCACTTTTAATTTTACGTTTAGACGAGCGTTTTGGGGTGGAATTCTCCGTGCAGACGACGCTGTAACGACGGAGCCCCGCTGTCACACGATTGGCGCATATGTCACATGACGTGCTGTGAAGACCCGCCCTACTCTGCCTCTGATTCGCAGACTGTGGATGGGGAATGTGATTGGGTCAAAGCAGAGTCACTCACAGACAGTGGGTCCACTCACGCCGCGGGACAGATTCTTGTGTATTTAACCCTTTCACTGCCACACGACAGCCGGTTGTGTGATAGTAAAGGGTTAACCTTCTGTCGTGTGGCAGTGAAAGGGTTAAAAGTACTGCCAATGTAGCCTTCAGGTGATCTCCGTTGATATAGTCAGACATACTTGCTTTGTTTACGTCTCGGCTACTGGCGCATACCTGCTACCTGTGACGTAAGCAGTACGCGCGACCAGAGCCATGACAACCCTTTCGTCATCGTTTTAACAGATTTATACGGTTTAACAGTTTAGACGAGAGCGCAAAGCTTTTGCGTTTCTAGGAATTCCACCCTGGAAGGTAGTCTCACTTTTTTGCGGTTTCACCCCGTAAAAACGCCGTTTCCGTATAAACGAAAGGCACGATTCACCCTGCTAGCGTTTCCGTCTAAACGGGGCCTAAAGCCCACAGATCGAGAAACCGGTTTAATGCAGCATTCAGGAATATTTGTGTAAATATGGTCTATGCAAGTGGCAGAAGTATGGCCAGCACTGTTAGTGAAGACTCTGGTTGGTTGAGAGATCATCTGAGACAGATTACAAGCATCGATTAACCCTTGTGCACCCCTAGTCGCTTTTTCTACTTTTTTGAAATATTTTGAGTGTGTGTGTGAGCACAGCGGTGTCTGTGTTTATTATTATTTCATGAAATTGGGTAAATATCTTAATTTTACATATATGTTCATTGTGTGAAAAGCTTAGAATATGAAACACTCTAGAAATAGTCAAGACAGATTTAGTGACTTCTTCACTCCTAGTCGCTTTTTCTACTCCCATCCACTTCAATGTTAAAACGGCATTTTTAAGCATTTTTAAATCTGCTCTCATTCGTTAAATTCTCGATATAAATATAAAATGCAGTGTTGTACAACACAGTCAGTGAGCAAGCTTTCGACCAATCCAAAAAAATCAAAGACCCATGATGCCGATTTCGAACACAAGGTGGCGTAATAACACTGCAGACCACCGGCCACTAACCATGCAAGAGGCCGGGGAAAGTGGCTGCTGAGCCACAGTCTACTGCTCCGGTGTGTGTGTGTGTGTGTGTGTGTGTGTGTGTGTGTGTGTGTGTGTGTGTGTGTGTGTGTGTGTGTGTGTGTGTGTGTGTGTGTGTGTGTGCAGATGAAAGAGCAGCATGGGGACAGAGAGGGGTCACTTTCAGACACGTTCCCCTGAAGTGGGCCAAAACAATATTGGGGGGGGGGGGGGGGGTCGTGTGTGTGAGCTGGTGGCGTAATAACACTGCAGACTACCGGCCACTAACCATGCAAGAGGCCGGGGAAAGTGGCTGCTGAGCCACAGTCTACTGCTCCGGTGTGTGTGTGTGTGTGTGTGTGTGTGTGTGTGTGTGTGTGTGTGTGTGTGCAGATGAAAGAGCAGCATGGGGACAGAGAGGGGTCACTTTCAGACACGTTCCCCTGAAGTGGGCCAAAACAATATTGGGGGGGGGGGGGGGGGGGGGGGGTCGTGTGTGTGAGCTGGTGGCGTAATAACACTGCAGACTACCGGCCACTAACCATGCAAGAGGCCGGGGAAAGTGGCTGCTGAGCCACAGTCTACTGCTCCGGTGTGTGTGTGTGTGTGTGTGTGTGTGTGTGTGTGTGTGTGTGTGTGTGCAGATGAAAGAGCAGCATGGGGACAGAGAGGGGTCACTTTCAGACACGTTCCCCTGAAGTGGGCCAAAACAATATTGGGGGGGGGGGGGGGGGGGTCGTGTGTGTGAGCTGGTGGCGTAATAACACTGCAGACTACCGGCCACTAACCATGCAAGAGGCCGGGGAAAGTGGCTGCTGAGCCACAGTCTACTGCTCCGGTGTGTGTGTGTGTGTGTGTGTGTGTGTGTGTGTGTGTGTGTGTGTGTGTGTGTGTGTGTGTGTGTGCAGATGAAAGAGCAGCATGGGGACAGAGAGGGGTCACTTTCAGACACGTTCCCCTGAAGTGGGCCAAAACAATATTGGGGGGGGGGGGGGGGGTCGTGTGTGTGAGCTCCAGGTCATGCACAGAAGCTTCAATCATGTACGGCAAAGTGGGCCAAAACAATATTCGCGGGAGGCAGTGGTTGTTTACGCAGGTGCGACTGTTGAAAGCAATTGTTCGGGGAGGGTGCCCGTTGTTTACCGCAGGTGCACCTGATCGGCCTGATGAAGGGAATAATCACGTAAAAAGGTCTACTCTGTCAGAATAACGGGGTCACTACTCATTCATCCAAGCCCAGACAAGTCATAGATTACCTTAGATTACCTTTAGCCATTTACCTGTAGCATTTAGCATTGATTTAGCGCATTCACATTCACATTCACACATTCATTCATTCATTCATTCATTCATATTTCACACATTCGTTCATTCACGTAATTCATTCACATAGTCAGTAGTGTACTCCCTGACCAGTTATTGATTATGAACGCGACCCAAGCCCTCGCTTTGTTCGATTCGCTCGGACTCGGAGAGGAAGGTCCCGCTTCTAGCAGTGACTGTGATTCGGAGGTGGATGATGCCGACTGGGTCCCTGGTTTGGACGAGGTCGAGGAGGAGGAGGAGGAGGACGAGGAGGCCGAGGACAGCGGTGATGCCGCCGTGGTTGGTGCCGGTGATCCGGGCTGGATTGCCCGCAGCGGCTTGGTGTGGTCGCCTGTCAGTGACCTGACACTCCGCTACCTGCCGACAGCCGTAGTTCGGCCCGGGATTACGAGGTATAAATTTGGTCATTTAGCTGTACGAAAGTGTTGAGTGCTATACAGTGTATATGATAATAGGTAAATAGGACAAGTAAGTAATTCTATTTTTATTTTATTTTCATTTTAGGTACGCCATCGCTCGTATCCATGAGATGTTGGACTCGTTCACCTTTTTCATCACTGATGAAATATGTCTGATGGTCGTGGAAGCGACCAACCTCCACGGTTAGTTATTTCATTTTAGTAATTTGTAATTACTTTTATTGTAAATAATCATGTCACCTGTATATGTGATAATAAATAAATAAATCTCTTGCATATATTTTGTAGGGCGCCGTGCGTATGGCCAGTGGAGGGACACTGATCTGGTGGAGGTCAAGGCCTTCATTGGACTACTGTTGCTGGCCGGTGTGTTCCGCTCCCGGGGCGAAGCCACACGGAGTCTGTGGAGCGAGCGCATCGGCCGGCCCATATTCCGGGCCACCATGTCCGAGAAGAGGTTCGGCCAACTCACTCGTGCCATCCGTTACGACGACCGGACGACCAGGGAATCGGTGCGTCGTCAAGGACCTACGGGTGATCCCGATAAGGTATTTATTATTTCATGCCTCGTGTTGCTAATCTGTGCATTTATTTATTTATTTTATTTATTTATTTATGTATGATATATGATGTGAGACAATTGTATTGGCCTCATCTAATTTTTATCTTGTTTGACTATATAGATGGCACCTATTCGCGAGGTCTGGGATAAGTGGGTCGAACGGCTCCCCCTGGCTTACAACCCGGGGCAGGACGTCTGTGTGGACGAGCAGCTGGTTGCCTTCAAGGGACGCTGCCCATTCAGGCAGTTCATGCCCAACAAGCCGGCCAAGTATGGGCTGAAGGTAATAATAATAATTGGTTTGACTAGAAGTATTTTATTTGTCATGCATGCACACACGCGAGATGGCCACGCACACACACACACACACACACACACACACACACACACTGAGTCGCTAATGAAATGTCTTTCTGCACCTTCCCCAGTTCTGGGTGCTATGTGATGTTGACACCACATATGCCTGGTGCATGCAGCCATACCTGGGGAAACCGCGCCCTGATGCTCCACCAGAAAAGAAGCAGGGGAAACGTGTGGTCAATGACCTCACGGTTGGCCTGGGTCCAGGCCACACCATCACCACAGACAACTTTTTTACCACTCATGAGCTGGCCATGGAGCTCCTAAAGCGCAAGATGGCATTGGTGGGCACCGTAAAAAGTAACAGGACCGAGATGCCACCCAAGCTGCGCACGATCAAGAACAGGCCAGTGCTGGACTCCCGCTTCTGTTTTACGGCCAACACCACGGCCGTGAGCTATGTGGCGAAGAAGGGGAGGAATGTGCTCATGCTGAGCACAAAGCACCGGGAGGAGGAGGTAATAATATATTGAATTTGTAACGCACCCTACATTCCTGATAATCTCAGAGTGCCACAGAATAATACAATATAAATAGATGTATATAAAAAAAGAACACAGCAGAACAACATGATGCATAAAAACTAATAAGTCCTTTCTAAACAGGTGTCGCAGGAGGAGCACAAGAAGCCCCAGGTCATACTAGATTATAACCACTGCAAGGGGGCGGTGGACAACCTGGACAAGGTATGTATTGTTTTATAGTGCATGTCTGGTGTAATTATTCTCTTTATTTATCGATATATGATGTGAAAATTAGGGAGGAGATCTTTTTTTTTTTTTTTTTTAGACTTGCGTTTTTATTGCGTTTTTATCTTATTTGGTTTCTATTTTTTATTTCAGCTTGTTCTTATTATTCTCTTTATTTATCGATATATGATGTGAAAATTAGGGAGGAGATCTTTTTTTTTTTTTTAGACTTGCGTTTTTATTGCGTTTTTATCTTATTTGGTTTCTATTTTTTCTACCGCTCTACCATGGGAGGGGCTCTGTGTTGAGAAATATAGCGGCAAATAAGTCTACTGTACCCCCGCTAGACATATTAGTTATAACCGGTCCTCTCTAACGTTAGACTCTCGGCTATTTCTGACTGCTATTTCTGACCGAAATAGTCTACCTTTCTTTTTTATAATGGCAGCTTCTTATTCACAGGTATTTTGTTATTATTATTCTCTTTATTTATCGATATATGATGTGAAAATTAGGGAGGAGATCTTTTATTTTTATTTTTTTTTTAGACTTGCGTTTTTATTGAGTTTGTATCTTATTTGGTTTCTATTTTTTATTTCAGCTTGTGGGGACCTACAGCTGCCGTAGGGGGACGCGTCGCTGGCCGATGAAGTTCTTTGCGAACATGCTCGACGTGTCCCTCTACAACGCCTTGGTGCTGTGGCTGGCCATAGAGCCAGGCTGGAACGTCGGGGTCAAGTACCGGAGGCGGCTCTTCATAGACGAAATGGCAACCAAGCTCGTCATGCCGCTGGTGGCAATCCGAGAGAGGTTGCCCCGCGCGCTAAGCGCTGCTGGCATTGTACAGGATGCCAGGCACACCGCCGCCCGGCAACAAGCAGCACCAGCAGCGGCCGCAGCAGCCGCGATACCACCACCACCACCCAAGCGGCAGTGTTACCTCTGCCGTGGGAAGAAATCCAGAATGGAGAGGCACTGTCACCTGTGCACAAAATCTGTGTGCAAAGAACACAGTGATTCAGTGTGTAACACATGTAAAATAAAATGAATTATAAAGAAATCTATTTGTCTTTTTTCTTCAGTATGTTCATAAACGTGCGTTTCGCCATGTCCAGACCAATATGCGTAAATTCTTTTTTCTAATGAGCACATAATGTGAGTATAATGTGCAGCTGGTTGAAACGCTGGGATATTATGTATAAAATGTAGAAATGAATATTTGTATGCAGGTCGAATATACTTTGCTCACAGAGCTAGAGTTGTGTCACCAGCCAGCTAGATCACTGTGATTGGTCACGCCCCCCCCACTCCCAGCTGCTCACTGGTGAGACGAGAGAGGGCTCGCTCTACCATGGGAGGGGCTCTGTGTTGAGAAATATAGCGGCAAATAAGTCTACTGTACCCCCGCTAGACATATTAGTTATAACCGGTCCTCTCTAACGTTAGACTCTCGGCTATTTCTGACTGCTATTTCTGACCGAAATAGTCTACCTTTCTTTTTTATAATGGCAGCTTCTTATTCACAGGTATTTTGTCCCGTTTTGATATGCTGTAAAGTATTGGAAAAAAATAATAGATATATGGTGAATATGGCGGTTTATAAATAAAAACTGACGTGGTATCAAACAAACACTAATTTAAGTGGTTAAAATTCGAAAATATGTGTAATTTTTTACAGATATCTTGAGAATAGGCTATGAATGTTAAACATGGGTAAAAAAATGTTTTAAAAATAGTAAACAGTTAAAGTTATTTGGCTTTGAACATGATGTATCTTTTCCTCTCTTAAGCCCAGTGAGCTCCCTCTTTATTAGGACAGCACAAGGTTAATGATACAATATTTTGTTTCATTGGACATTGATTCGCAAACCAGTCTATGTTCATATCCCCAAGTAAAAAAATATCACCATTCACATCTGTAACTCTGTCAATTAACACACATAAGTCATTAAGGTATTGCACATCAGACCCGGGAGGTCTATAGCAGCAGCCGATCAGCACCGGCTTTAGATGAGGAAGATGCACTTTGACCCACAGAGATTCTAAACTATCTGACATGAACTCGGAGTGTTGTCGGAAAGTGATTTCTGATATATAATGCTATGCCACCCCCATGTTTATTCCTGTCCCTTCTAAATATATTATAGCCATCAATGGCCACCTCTGTGTCAAAAACAGTAGCATCTAGATCAGGGGTGGGCAATTATTTTTCCCGGGGGGCCGAATGAGCAACTGAAAATATGTTGGAGGGCCGGGCCAAAATTCCAAACTCAATTATGCATAATATACATTTTATTTCTATATAAAAAGCAGTAAATGGCATTGTTTTGACCCCTGGTAAGAGTGTATGTTATTATTTGGCAATTAAAAGGTGAGGTTAGCTTTCAAAAATATCATTTATTCAAATAGAATTTATTTCCAAAATGATAAACAAAATGTGAAACATTAATAACAAAGGTCATGTATGAAAAAGTGCTATACAAATAAAGTTATTATTTTGAGTTTCATATACTATTGAAACAAGGATTTTCTTAGCTTTCTAAAGACATCACATCATCTTATAGCCAAAATAAACAAGACATGTCACTGAACTGTGTAAAGAAAAGTGTCCCAGTAGCCTTTTTTACTTTACATGCCTATATTAAACATTTAATGTTTTCAGAACTGTGCAAAAAAAAGAGAAAAAAAAGATCAAGTGTCCCATTTCACTTGTTATATTTCCACATTTTAGTGTTCTTCAGCTCTTTTTTTTTTCATTCAGTGTGATAAATCCAGTCTCTGTTGAGCTTTAACAAGTCCATCAAAGTCAGGTTGCATGTCTGAGGTGGAGATGCGAAGCACAGCTGCCAGATGTTCATCAGTGAGAGAGGATCTGTACCTGGACTTGGTAAACGTCATGACTGAGAATGTCTGTTCACATATAGGTGGATCCAAAGAGAACCAACATCTTCTGAGCATGTCTCCTCATGTTTGGAAAGTTCTCCTCCTTGAGAGCAGAGTAGAACTCTAGCAGTGATGCTGACTTAAAGTGCTCTTTCAGTAGTGAATCAGACTGCAGGTCAATGAGTTCAAGCTGAACATCAGTGGGTGCACTATCAACACTGCAGGTAAAGGGAGAGGAAACCAGCTGCATTTCATCCTCAACCTTTTTGAAATCTTGAAAACGCCTTGAAAATTCATCATGCAGTGCTCCCAACATGGATGAGTACCTGTGCCGGTGATCAGCTGATGGTTTGACTTCATTCAGGGTTTTCATGTGTTTGAGATTGTTGCTGCCTAGTTGCCTTGAAATTAATTGCAACTTTGTCATGAAGGCTTTCACATGGCTATGCATTTCATGAGCAAAAATGCCCTTGCCCTGCAGTTGTGTGTTCAGTAGGGATGGGTACCGTTCACATTTGAACCGATACGGTACCGGTACCTGTGAATCGATACCGGTACCCAACGGTACCTTTTTTCTGTTCTTTAGTCTCTAAAAATGTAATCTACCTACCTCAGTTGTGAAAAAAGAAATCCAAACTTCAAATAACCACACTTTCGACCGTTTTCGGCTTGCCCCGACTGCTTTGTTGTTGAATTAAGTTAAATCCTAGGTAAGCGTATATTGTGCGTGTGAACGTTGACATGAAAAGAAAAAAGTAAAAAATTACAAATTAATTTTTTTTTTTTTTTTTTTTATTATCATGTAATCTTTCGCGGGCCGGTCAGAATCATCCCGTACAATGCCCAGGTCTGATCTAGATGGGTCTCCGATATGGCCAAAATATGAATGGTGTTTTCTGCAATCAGATAGTTAAGTTCATGTACGTTATTTCTGATACTTCAGACATTCAAATGGGCCATAACAAGACCCTTTGATAAGGGAAGAAGATGCATATCATCACACAGTCTGTAATGAGCTGAAGTTAAGGAAACCAGAGAGCTAGTCTCTATCTCCTGCTCCTAGCCTTTGGGAAGGGGGATGGACAATAAGCTTGTCATGTCGGATGTAGGCTATGTCGCCTCGTTCTCTGGCAGCTTTCATGGCTGGAATGAGTTCCCTACGTTTGTGCCTGACAGCTTCAGTGTAGTCCTCATTCACATAGATGTTGGTGCCTTTCAGATCCTTAGCCTTTCCCAGAATAGCCATTTTATCTTTGTATCTGAGGAATTTGATCACAATAGGCCTAGGTCTCTTTCCATAATATCCAGATTGATTGCCAGTCCTATGTGCGTGTTCAATCACAATCTGACTACTGTCCAGGTGAAGTTTCTCATCGATCACACACCTGACTTTGTCCTCAGTCTCCTTCCAGATTTCACTCTGGGTCTCAGGAATGCCATCCACAACAAGGTTATTCTTTCTTATTTGACCCTCCAAGTAGTCCGCTTTCTCAGTCATCTTTGTCAAGGTCTCCTGCATTGTTTTGGTTTCAGCACAAGCAGTAGTACTCTCTGACTTAATTTTCTAATTTTTCTTTGTTAGATCCTCAATGTCCTTCTGGGAGAATTGCAGGCTGCTTCTCAGCTCCTGTGTCTCTCCTTGGTCAATTGGTCAATCCGAGTCTTCACATTGTTCACAAGTAATTCCACAACAGTCTTGAAATTGCTTTCCTGCTGCTGCAGAAGTTGCATAAACAAATCTCTTTGTTGACTCATTAGATCCCGTACATGTAAGAGCGACACCAACTCCTCTCCACCACTTGGGTCCTTCTTGGGTGGCATGGTGTGCTGAGATTCTCTGCTAGGAAATCCTTAGGCTTCAGCAGATACAGCAGGCCGAGATAGTATCCACCAAAAATCTCAAAGTATGAAGATCATCCACCACTTTTCACTTGGTTTCTCATAAAATATAGAGTCTCAGAGTGGATATTTAAAAAACTTGAAATTCTTGAGTTGAGATAAAACAATTTAAAAGCACTTTTCTCACAAGATTATGCACATATTCTTGAGGATACTACAGGAGCAGTGGAACAAGTGATGGTCACGTTTAAATGAATCTGAGGTGATTATACATAGTCTATCAATCAATGCAAGGAGAATTTACAGATTTGTGAATTTTTCTGAGTTCAACTTCAAAGACAGTTTATTACCGATCCAGTGCAAACATTTTCTGATTTGTCCGGTACCCAATTTGAGTAGTCAAATTCTCAAACAAAATGGCCGGCGTAGTAGGGTCTGATAATGATTATTTGTTCAGCTATATCTATAGTAGGGTCTCATAATGAATGTTTGTTCAGCTACAGTATATTTATAGTAGGGTCTCATGATGATTATTTCTTCAGCTATATTTATAGTAGGGTCTCATAATAATTGTTTGCTCAGCTATATTTTTGAAGAAATTTGTACAGTGTATTGGTATTTATTTTTTGACCTGGTTGCTTGTCGTATAGTGCGGTGACCTCTGCGGGGAGCTTATGTGCGTAAGGTTGCTGTAGGCCACAGGACTTCATGAATTTCATATGAGGCCCACCCATGAAAACCAAATGTCTGCCTGCTGGCTTGTCCACCTGCTGGATTAGTTCTGGCGGTGAGCCTGTCCCATTCATCATAGCAGTTCTTCCTGCAAGGCTGTCACATACATAATACATAACACACATCGTGACATGTAATGCACACTAACACTGTAGCCCACCTCCCACACGTACACCAATGTACACCAATGACACTATGCTTCTGTCATTTCCAGTTATCTTCCATAAATATTTATGAATATTTCACCTCTTAAGATTTAACTACTTGACACATTTTAGGTGTGTTGGCTTTTTTCTTTTGTAACTATTTTTATTATTTAAATTTTAGATTTGAGGTAGTAAAATCATTCAGTTCCTCACTTTTATGCAAGAGTTTTTCTTTTTGTACAGTAATTGAAGTTCTTATTTATTTAAACATGCACATTGACAGCATAATAATTTTTAGAAATAAAAAAATAAAACAACCAAAATCCAGGGTAACTGCATACAAATAAAACTAAAAAGAAGTAGTCACAGCGGTGCTACATCAGCACAGTGTCTCAGCAATGTTATAAGCAAAGAAGTGGTCCCATGCCCTCTTAAAATGATCACAGGATCAGTGTGGTGCTGAACAGGATCAGTGTGGTGCTGAACAGAAACAGTGTGGCGCTGAACAGCAGCAGTGGTGCTGAACAGTGTGGCGCTGAACAGGAACAGTGTGGTGCTGAACAGGAACAGTGTGGTGCTGAACAGGAGCAGTGTGGTGCTGAACAGCAGCAGTGGCGCTGAACAGGAACAGTGGCACTGAACCAGGCCACGTGAGCGGATCGGCGCGGCCGAGAAATCCGCTCTTCGCTCTTTAAAGCTTGGTCCGCTCCGCTAATCGCTCATGTTGACCCCGCCCCCAAGTCGCTCTCCGCTCGCTCCCCACTCACCTTGAATCGAGCGCTCCCCGCGCCAGATCGCTCGGCAGTTTTTCTTTTTCTTTTTTGGAGCATGGTGTAAATGAGCTCAAACTACAACAGTCTACACCCCCTGGGCCCCTTAACAATTGTTTGTATTGAGCCGCATTGTAATTGTAGCCATTCTGCAATGTTAAATAACGTTGTTTATCCATTCACTAGTTCTATTAAGCGATGATAGGCTAGCCGAGCCACAATGCTATGGTCGCTGCCATTAACGTTAGCATGTAAGCTAACATCAACAACAATGGCGTCGATACTTTTTTTAACAGGAGTGAGTGTGGGCGTCATAGATATCTATGGTGGGCGTCTCTACAGTGACGAAGCCTGAACCCTTCTCATTGGTTGAAAATGGCCTTCATGTTTGTACATCGCCATCTGTTGCTTTGGCATTGTACTGCATGTATATATTACATCAACAGTGTTAAACCACTGTGAGCGGCCTGGAGTGGATTGGAGCGGAGGAGAACTCTCGCTCCGGACGTCGCGCCGACTCATTTTAAAACCCACTCCTCGCTCACGTCAAAACAGCCCGCTCCGCGCCCCGCGCCGCTCACGCTCCGATCCGCTCACATGGCCTGCACTGAACAGGGTGCAGGGTCTTATTTTTCAAGGATAGAACAATGCTACTGCATGTTCACAGCTCAATATTCCCTACTAAAGATGATGACACCCTCTAAAATGTTGATATTTTATTGCAAAAACCCCTTACTTCAGTCATATTCAACAGTACATAATACTCCAATACCCTAAATCCTTTTGAAAGGATTGTGTCATATTTCCCCCAACTGGTGAATATCTCATTTAGGATTTAACCCTTTCACTACCACACTACCAAAGGGTTAACCCTTTCACTACCACAGTGGTAGTGAAATGGTTAACCTTCTGTAGTGTGGTGGTAAAAGCGTTTTAAACTCTTTAATTATTCAACTGAGCCCTCAAGTAAAAGAACCCAAAGAAAAAAACAGCAGATTCGTAGAAAAATACCACAATCAACCACAGGAGCTGCCAAGCTACTTTTTCAGTGAATCATGTCACTGATCTAGAGTGAAGGCACGGGTTCAGCAATGGGCCATTTGTTAACACATTGGGGATGAAGCACGGATATATCCGGCTTTCGAATCCATGCGTTGTGGACAGAATCACGGAGATATCCGTGGGAAGTTGTTATTGCTTTTATTCCATTTTAATAACCTGTTCAAGGTCGCCGAGCGGCACTGCAGATCTTCCCTACTCTATGAATTCGACAATGTGCAATACCGGCCAGAACCTGCAGGGCGCTATTGCGCTACTGCAATGTGCCCTGTGGGCGAACGGATCAGTCTCTTTGTTTCTTTGGATTACGTTTCGAATAGCAGATTTCACCATGCAATAAGGGGATTTATCATCAGCCAATGGACATATCGATCTACCAGATGGTGATCGATAACAGGGAAATGCTCGGGGGGATCCCATGGTAAGATCTTTTTCACGTAAATTACAGCCCGATCAGAGCTTGCTATGATACTCAACCAGCCGACCAGCGTATGTGGCTACTTAGACGAACACGGTTATTGGTAATCAATAATAATAAACGACGTCCCCCGTCCCGTCCCCCTTTTCATGCATACATGCTTTGGGATCGTCCGGATCATATGCAGTTTGAGTTATTTCTGTAGCATCTGTTGCCATTGGATATAACGTTAGCAGCTATTAGCTCTATAACTAGCCTTCCAGAAAATATACTAGACCAAATCCGCTATAAAGCTTATATTCACGGCGCTATAAAATGAGAACCTATTGATGATTTTTTTTTGTCTTTAAGCCATTTTGAAGGGACGGTTTATGCACTCAATTGACAATGAGAATGGACAGATAGCAATACGATAAAGTATAGATTTAGCTGTACAAAAAGCCACACGTTTGTTTACAAAAGCTGGCCCTCAACCATTATATTAGACGGGCCCCAGTGGCCGCGAAAGTGTTAAGGCTACGACACAACCTTGTGATTAGGGGTGGATGGTTAGATAATGACTTGGGCTCCAGCCAAGCTTATCTCGCTGTGGAAATGAACTGGCTATGTGTGTGTGGGTAGACCGGACCAGGTGAGGCGTACTAATGCATCTATCTCTTCCTGATGTCTTCTTGATTGCATTTCCAAATTGAAGGTGCATTTGCTTTATCTGAGATTGGGTTCCCAGGAAGGAAACTCATCTCAGGCCTACCACTGCAAGACAAGGAAGAAAAAAAACAACCCCACACTGTTGGATAAAAACTAATTAATCACATTATTCAAACAAAGACATTTTGTGACATACAGTATGTCTGTAAAATGCAAGGACAGTTACCAATTCATTATCCAAGCTGTTAATTAACAAGTGCGCTCACACTTTAGAAGGGTGTGCAGTTGTTGAATATGTGCAGGGGCGTTGCCTAGATCAGGGGTTCCCAAACTTTTCAGGCTGCGACCCCCACTATTATAGGAGGTGGTTGAAACAGGCAAACGTTCACACGCACATGCACTAATAACCATTGGAGGCTTTTAACACGCACAATAACTACACAACATAACTAATCAAACAACCATACAATTAATACATATAGCGCATTTAATTTAGAAGGCTAATGTTCAACTCACCTAATGAGATGGGCACTATGCTTGGAGCACAACAAGTCCAGTCTGGGTTTAATTTTGGAGACAGCGACTCGGAGATCATCCTTCACATACTTATTTTTTTATATAAATCAGTGCAGAGAATGTTTTTTCGCACAGGTAGGTAGATCCAAATGGCGGATAGCTGTGCGTATTTCAACTGATATCCAGAACTCAGCTAGCGGCTTGGACTGAAACACTGGGGCAAATTCACAAAGAATGGATTGTGCGGTGCTAATTGCACCCTTAACACTTTGAGTGCCACGCCTCCGGTGCCCCGGAACCCTGTTGCGTGCCACCACCCACTTCAATGACAGAGCTCTCATATTTGCGAACGCATAAACTATATCTTAAATTATGGCTATGTGTCTAATATGGCCGTCGCTTATCAATGACTTGTTTGCAGTCAACATTGTCGAAACGGATTGTTTTTTAATCGGTTAATTTCCGTTTGATACCATTTTGAAAAACGCTTGTTTTTTTGAAAGTTCCAGAAACAAAATGTAGATTCTGTGATAAACGCCCTTTACTGGAATATACTGGAATACACAAAACACGTTGTCATTTTTCAGCCTATTTATGAATCTTTTTCAAATAAATGCTAGATTATCGATAGTATATGTGTACTTATGCACGCTATAGAAGCGGGCTGAAAAATGTATTCTCTTATTTCCTGATCGCACACACACAGACACACACATATGGCACACACTGATATATAGGTGAAAATAGCTCTGATTATCCCAAGACTGGTCAAATAGATTCCTTACCTCAGATCAGATGTTCTCCAAAAAGATTATTCCAATTCCTGATCGCCATTCCAAATATCGATTGTGTTTATTGATCCAACGCTGGGTACTGGAAACACACATTCTCCGCTGTTCTGGTGGTGGGCGATTACTTGGATCGTCTCCGGTTACTTGTCTGACAAGTAAAATGTGGAAGCAGGAAATTTTTTTCTCCATGCGTTTTAATTCAATCCAATCCAAAGGGGTGCAGTACCATCCGGAGAGACGATAGGGGGTGGTATTTTCCCTGTTAGAGTTCAGACAGATCCCCACTGGTAACGTGAGGCTAGATTGATTAAATGAATGGAAATCGCGAATAAAAAAAATAACGATTAATTTACATGCTATACTATGTTATTTTATTTCATACTTATCTTGTCTTGCACAGTCTCTGGAGCGTAACAGTAAGAAGCATTTTGTATAAAAGTATTCTGTACTTCTGTATGACAACTATTAAAGAAACTTGAGATCTCTCGTCGGCTGGCACTCAACGGTTGGCATGAACGAACGAGTTTCCCGTCGTTGGCACTGAAAGTGTTAACACATTCAGGGCCATTGGGGGCCGTCTAATTTCACGCTAAACGGCCAGCATTTCAAAACAGACTTGCATTTTATGTGAGGCTGTTTGTAGAGCTAAATCTATACTTTATAGTATTGCTATATGTCCATTCTCATTGTCAATTGAGACCATAAACCGTCCCTTCAAAATGGCTTAAAGAAATACTTTTTTCATCAATACGCTCTCATTTTATAGCCTCGTGAATATAAGCGGTATATGGAATTTGGACTAGTATATTTCCTGGAAGGCGAGATACAGGGCGCTAAGCTAATAACATTAAATCGAACAGCGTTTCGCACTACAGAAGCTAGAGCTAAAACGCAAAATGCATATTGTCGGTATTCATGGTCCACCATGAATGCACGAAGGGGGGGGGGGGGGCGGAGACGTCGTTTCTGATTATTGATTACCAATACCCGCGTTAGCCTCAGTAGCCACATTCGCTGACCGGGTGGTTGGCTATCAAAGCAAGGCCTGATCAGCGTGTAATTTACGTGAAAAATATCTTACCGTGGGCCGGTTGGATCCCCAAAAGGATTTCCCAGTTATCGATCGCCATCTGGTAGATCGATATGTCCATTGGCTGATGATATATTCCTTTACTGCATAGTGAATTCGGCGTCGCAAAAGGTATTCCAAGCTACAGGCTACACGTATAGAATCCAGCTAACAGTAAACTCCATTGAAAGTATAAAAAAAAAAGAAAAAGAAAAAAAGAGTCCACCGTTCTGCCACAGGGAACACTGCATTATCGAGACAGCGCCCCTAAGAGGATCTGGCCGGTAATGCACTTTTCAGAATTCGAAGAGTGAGGTAAATCTGCAGTGCCGCTCGGTGACATTGAGTAGGTTATTAACACATTCACGTATATATCCATGTTTCGAATCCATGCTTAACACTTTCATAGCCCAAGCTTAATTCCTTTTTACCTCCTTGAATGCCCAGCACCACTTCAATGTTAACGTTAATATTGCCTAATCTATGTTTTAAATTATGGCTATGTGTCTAATCTGCCTGTCGCTTATCAAAGACTCATTTTCCAGTCAACATTGTCGTAGCAGATTGTTTTTTTATCGCTTCTTTTCCGCTTTTCTAGCATTTTGAAAAACACTAGTTTTCACGGAAAAAAGAAGACATTCCATGATAATCGCCCTTTACTGGAATATTCTAGAACGTTGTCATTTTTTGGCCTATTTATGAATCGTTTTCAAATAAACGCTAGATTATCAATAGTATATGTGTACGCATGCACGCTCTGGCCGCGAGCTGAAAATCGGTTCTCCTATTTCCTGACCACTCGCACAGTCAATCAGCCATATCACATAATCACATAAAAGCTTATATCTCCGTGAAAACGAGTCTGATTATCCTAAGACTGGTAACATAGATTCCTTACCTGAGATCAGATGGTATCCAAATGGATTATTCCAATTCCTGATCGCCATTCGAAAAAATCGATAATTTTATTGATCCACCGTGTATACTGTAAAAAACACATAATCCCCGCTGCTCTGAGGCTCACTAGTGGAGCTGATCGACCCCGGAGAAGTAAAATGTGGAGTCCCGGATTTTTTTTCTCATTCATTTTCATTGAGTTCAATCCAAAAGGGTGAATTACCATCTGGGAGACGATAGGGGGCGCTTTTTTCACATCTGAGTGCCTGGAGTGGCTGAATTTCCAACGGTAGACTCGGTTGATGAAATATGATTTCAGATCGCTAATAAAAAATGTGATGGGCCTTCAACCGAGAACTCGTGATGGGCAGTCAAAGTGTTAATATAAAAATAAACTGTGTAAACAATATAATTGACTCTGGATATGAGAAAAATACACAGGGATGCACCGATCCGACTTTTCAGTCCCAATACCGATACCTGGCTTTGGGTATCGTCCCCGATACAGAGTACCAATCCGATACCATTATCTCAAATGAAAAGAAAAAAAATCTAACACTAACTAACCTTACTGTCATGCACTTGTCCTAATATACTAACCTACACAGTAGCACTCAACACTTTCATGAACATTGTTACTCAGCTGATAGAGTTGTGCCCTTCCTGATGACTTGTCGTACAAAACTTGTAAGTCGCTTTGGATAAAAGAGTCAGGTAAATGTAAATACCCATTGTTCAATTAATAAACTGTACGCCTCACTGTGGAAGAGACTGGGATCATTATTTTGTGCAAGGCAACATCAGGCTTGACTTAAAGGGGAACTATTTTACTATTTCTTTCACTATTTGGGCACTTTTACACAATTCCTGTGAGTCTATGGAACACCTCTGTAATATATATATATATTTTTATTCATTGTTTTGTATTTCTAATCAAGTCCTCAAAAACAGCATTTTTCTACCTCAAGATCTCGAGCTGTTTTGAGCCTGGGCTCCTAAACCACTGCGCAGCGTCGTCTTCGCCTGAACATTAACATGCAGCGGTGTCTTTCTGACATCACATATTAGCACATTTTCAAATGACTCAGTTCAGTGAGGGTGAATATTGTGAGAGGAGAATTGGAAGAATGCGCCAATATGAGAATTTTGAGACATAGATCATATTAATATAAGTTCACATAGCTAGGAAACAATGCTAAACACTCAAAAAGGCCATTTATAAGATAGTTCCCCTTTAAAACATTACTTTCCTAACTTAGTGAAACTAAATGTAACAAATTAACACGGATATAAATGTACTGAATTGTTATTTCTTATTTATTATTATAAAAAAAAAAAAATACTGATATATATTTTTTTTACCGATACCCAATCCAGCTATTTTTGTGATATCGGGGCCGATATCAATATCGGATCGGTGCATCCCTAAGTGTGAACAAAGGTGCAGAGGAGGCTCTGTATGCCCTATGGCAGGGCTATTCAACTGGCGGCCCGCGGGCCAGATCCGGCCCGCGGGATGATTCTGACCGGCCCGCCAAAGATTACATGATAAAACAAATTTAAAAAAAAAAATTATATATTTTTTTTTACTTTTTTCTTTTCATGTCAACGTTAACACGCACAATTTAGCCAAAAGTCACTCAATTAATGACAGATTTCATTGATAAATTGAGGGAAAACTTTGCAAGTCGATTTGATGAATTTGACATGTCCAGAGAATTGATGCATTTTGTGAGCAACCCATTTGCCATTGTAGCTGCTATTTCCACAAAAGGACAAGAATTCCTTGCATCACTTCACATTGATGAAGGTCTCCTGCAACTTGAAATAATTGACATGCAAGCATCATCTGCTCTGAAGCAGGCACTTGAGAATGAATCCACCACAACATTTTGGATAAAGTGTATTCATGTCAAGACATTCCCCAAAATAAAAACGCTGGCAATATCTGTGCTAACAATGTTTGGCTCAACATACACCTGTGAATCCAGTTTCTCTCACATGAATGCCATTAAAACAAGCAACCGTGCCTCCTTGACAAATGAGCATTTGCATCACTGTTTGCGGGTAGCCCTCACTTCCTATGAACCCTCTTTCTCTGCCATCGCCCAGTCAAATAAGTGCAATCGCTATCATTAGATGTGTGTATGCAGGGGCGTAGTTGGGGGGGGGGGTAGTTTAGGATGATTCCAAGGGCTGGGGGGGTGCCCAAAATTTTGCAAGACAAGGAAGGCATTCAAATTTTTTATTTTTTTTACTAGACATCACTCATGTGTATTATTGATGCTCTCATTGATACTATGTTTGTTTCTGAAGTGTGTGTGTGTGTCTGTGTGTGTGTGTATATAGAGAGAGGGGGGGCTTTGGTAGACTATTGCATTGGTCCATTCATTGAAGATGAACGCAATGCGACATCCTTTACTAGGCTCACCCACCAACAGTGCAGGTGCTGAACTGCTGATCCGAATGTATAGGTAAAAACCATATTATGCGTTTTCATCAATAAAAAAATGGCCAAAGAAAATTCCGCTCGCGCGCTTACGCACGCTCGCATTCACTGGGGGCCTACAAATAAATTCTTTCATGGGGCCCAGAATCTGGAGCTACACCCCTGTGTGTATGTAGGCTAGGCCTGTCTGCCCCCCACCCCCCTGATGTTTGAGAGTTAAGAGTGGACAATAAGTGCTAATAAGATGCTGTGATTTGCTGTTGTTGCACAGACATGAAGCACTTTTTCATAAGCTCAGCTGCACTATAAATGTGTTTTTTTTGTTCAAGTGTTGATGTTAGAATGTTCAGATGCACATCATGCACTTGTTTGTTTTTTATTTTATTTTTATATTGAAATGTTGAAGAGGAGATGTTGCAGTTGTTGCACAGTCATAAATGAAGCACTTTCTGCAGGAGATGTTGCAGATGTGGCACATAAATGAAGCACTTTTTTTGAAAAGTATACTACTTTTGCAATGTAGTTAAATAAAAGTTGTGAAAATGTGGTTGCGTGTTGTGTCAAGTGTACATATATTCATAGCACGGGGAGGCGCCGTGGCAGTCCGGCCCCTGGCCCCTTGGGTTTCTGACAATGTGGCCCCCTGAACAATTTAGTTGAATAGCCCTGCCCTATGGGTTTTATAATACATATTACTATAAAGGCAGAATGTATGTTTAATGTGTTGGTCTCTGCAGGTCTTCAGTGAGCAGCAACATGTCCTCCACGTCTCAGAAACACAAGGACTTTGTGGCGGAGCCCATGGGGGAGAAGACCGTCATGGCGCTCGCAGGCATCGGGGACGCGCTGGGGAAGAGGCTGGAGGGGAAGGGCTTCGACAAGGTGATGGGGACTGCCTTGCTTTAAAGTTTCATGTGCTTTTTTATTCCCTATACACATATGCAAAATATCCTATGAACTTTAACAGAAATGTCCACGTTTAGGTTCCTATTCATTGCACTAATATTATTATACCAGTGTTTACATTTAGTCCCCGGTGGTGGATGCTACCCGAACAGCTACATTCACGTGTACGGGTGGCGTGTGGCTTTTTCCCAATCCAACAGTGCAAAAATGCGGAAGCATTCGTCACCGCACGCCACTACGGTAAAGCGCCTTTCTTTTCAGGCCCGCTTTGGGAGCTGTCGCGCGGAAATAGGCTGTCTATTGCCATTCTCTTTGACAAACTCTAACCTTAACCAGCTCCTTAACAGCGCCTAAACTTAACCGTTCTAACCTTAACCAACTCCGAAACAATGCCTAACCTTAACCTTAACCATGCCTAACCTTAACCATAGAAAGAATATTGCCATTCTCTTTGACAAACTCTAACCTTAACCAGCTCCTTAACAGCGCCTAAACTTAACCGTTCTAACCTTAACCAACTCCGAAACAATGCCTAACCTTAACCTTAACCATGCCTAACCTTAACCGGCGAAAGAATACACGTTAAAAAAAAATCACGTTAAAAAAAATATATTTGATGGGATTCGAACTCACCAGCAACTAGCTGTAGGATCCACAGCCATGGCGTCTTGCCAATTGAGCTATTTCTGGATACTGAATTTGGGGCGGTGACTTATATATATTGTTAAGGCGGGATCTCATGCGCATGCGCGAGCACCTCGCGAGCACCTCGCGAGCACGCCGGCGCACGCACGCACCTGAGCGAGCACGCCGCCGCTGGGCGCTGCGTGAAGGAAAATGAAAGGCGCATTACCGCACGCCACTACGGTACCTCCGGTGACGAATGCGGAAGCATTTTTGCACTGTTGGATTTGGAAAAAGCAAAAGGCGTACGGGTGCACCAACCGACCTGTAAGAGTCGCTGTCCACAACGTCCAATCCCCATCCACCAGCTTTCCCACCCCTAACACTGCCAATTGTGTTAATATGAACGACCAGCCAAGCTGGTAGCAACGATGAGAGCTGGGCTCGAACACAGCATCTCCTGCGTTAGTGGCGAGCGCCTTGCCCACTGCGCCACTTAGCCGCCCTGTCAACAAATATTCTATATTCAAATGAATAATCTAATTGTTCTAAGAACGGTTTGGGAGAGGGTTTTAGTTTGTGTGGTGTGATAACAATGTTTAAATTGAGAAGTTTAGACTTTAGTTTAGTTTTACAACAGAAATATAAAAAAATGTATAACGAAAGTACCGGAAAAAGGTACCGTCGGGTAGCGATTCCCAGGTACCGGTTAAAATGTGAACGGTACCCAACACAACAGAAAAAAAAAAATATAACGAAAGTACCGGAAAAAGGTACCGTCGGGTAGCGATTCCCAGGTACCGGTTAAAATGTGAACGGTACCCAACCCTAATATGTACTGCTATGCTTTGCTAGCTTCCTATCACAGCCGGGCAAATGGAACATGGGACTGAAATGAACCAATCGCCTCTCACTCTCAATGTCCTCTCACTCCATGTCCTCTCACTCTCCATGTCCTCCCGCAGGCCTACGTCGTCCTCGGACAGTTCCTGGTGTTGAAGAAAGACGAGGAGCTGTTCCGTGATTGGCTGAAAGACACTTGTGGGGCGAACGTCAAGCAACAGGGCGACTGCTACGGCTGTCTGCGTGAATGGTGTGACTCCTTCCTGTAGAGCGCCTGCTTTAAATTTTTTATTTTTGTGTACTGTTATGGAAGTGTCGAGTGTACATTTTTACCTCTGCTGTGATCCATCTGAGTCAAGTTAGTTCTGAACTGTACTCAAAAGAATTATACCGGAAACATGTAACCCTAATAAGTTGAAATTACCTCAAAAACCGGAAATTACCTCAAAAATGAATTTGCATACTCAACGCCAACTCCTTTTGACGGAACGGATCGGTCTGGATTTGTGAACTTGGAAAACCGATTTTCTTGTGGTTTCTTCTCACACACTAGAATATAATGGAGGCACGCTGTCCTGAAGTGCGTCTTGGACCATGAGAGACGCCTTGTCCTCTGACGGGGTGCTGAGACAACAATAAGTCCCCCCCTTTTTTTTATGGCATCGTAACCATATATTCAGTCCAAATCACTTGGGAGCATGAATGTAATACTTCAAACGAATGTCTTTTTAAAATATGAATGAACACGATTTACCATCTTTAGGTAATAAAGACAAGACACCGACCTTTATGGTTCCTCCTCAACGGAGTCGACGTGCTCTCAAATGTGGTACGAGCCCACAAAGACAGTCTCCCACTCAGCGTCAACTGAGCAGCTCCGGAATCTGTCTCCTGTTAGATTCAAATCTTGATGCGTCTTCTACGCTTTCTATCTGAGGGAGACTGGAGCTGAAATATATAAAAATCGTCCAAGATCATTATATTAACATGAGATTATGTTTGAGATTGTATTCCCACTTTCAAACATTCTTTCCCCTGTAATGCTGGCGTGAGCTTCGATTCCGTTCTAGCCTCAAAGAAGCATCTGATGTGGTTTATGTTTTCCAACATTTCTTTCTGTGAAAGGGGACGATGTATCGACACAGTCCTACTCATTTATTCAATGGATTTAGTAAGCCATTGGGAAGTTCATGTAAGATCTGATTATAGAATGAAAGGAACCATTAACAAGCTAGTATTTTATGTGACGTTGTGAAGACTTGATCCTATTTATTAGATACGCTATTGTGTTTTTAAATATAACAAAATGGCTTGATTTTAAAAATAAATACATTTGCAGATCAGAGCTTCCAGTGGCTTTAAATAAATTGACATTTTAGAAGGATTTTTAGAAATGTTATAATATTCAGTTGGGTTCGTTTTAACAAGATATATTCAGAACAAGTGTTTAAAGGCCAACTTGCATGTTGTATTTTTGTTCAATAAACAATGTGGACTAGGCCAACGGTGACTTTCATGAAGAAGGGAAAAAAGATTATTGAAATTGACCCAGTTTTAGCGTTTTTATCAAACATTTTGTCTGCCCAACACAATCACCACGCACGTGGATATTTTAATCAATGGTTCATAACGTGCGCGTGTAATCGAAATGATGTCGTCACAACAGGTGCAGGGCACCAGGGGGCTCTGAGAGTCACACATAGCTAGTGGCAGGCACTGCAGGCAGAGAGCCTTGCTACTACTAGCCGAATGAAAATGTATCTGTTTCACCTAACAACACTATTGCTCTGTGATCATAGCCATCCATCTCTAAAGCTAACCACTATTTGTAAAAGCCACAACCACGTTACCATATTTGTAATAATGTAAATCATTGTGTCGTTGTACATATTGTGTATACACCGTTAGAAGCTAACATAGCTTAGCTTGGTAGCTATTGTGCTAACAACATATCCCGACGTCCGGCTCGCTGGCCAGCATGAACGCCCGACCCAAAATGGTTCTCTCCTCTCTGTACACCCCCGTCCCCACGAGTACCCTGCCGGGGAGCCCATGGACGCGACAACGGCGGCAGCCGTAGGGTGCTTGAGCCCGTAAGGCTAGTGGTACACGATAGCTATGAGCTAACTAATGCTACAGGCTCAAACACCCTACGGCTGCCGCTATTGTCGCGTCCACAAGCTCCCCGGCAGGACACCCGCGACGACGGGGGCCCACAAAGAGGAGAGAACCACCCCAAATCGGGCACTCATGCCGGCCGACAAGCCGGACGCCGCGGCACGTTGTTAGCACAATAGTAGCCCACTGTGATGCACCGAGTGGGCCACCATTGATCATTGCTTTGCCACACAGGTCTGAGAAGAGGACCTGCACATGATTTTACTCGTTCCCCAAACTCCTCTACATGCCCTGATCTAAAATGGTTCACGACAGTAGACATAATGCTAACGTTAGCCAGCGCCATATATTCAGTAGTACTATGACCCGGACGGGCATAAGGCATACGTTTCCTGAAGTGACGTGCATGTTATTCGTGCGTGGACCTTTTTAACCATTTCTGAGTGAAATTTCCGGCGTCAAATGAAGAAAAAAATACCAATTAGATACCAATGATGTAAACTACCCATAATTGCAGAGTAGCGTTTAACCTGCAAGTTGGGCTTTAATGGTCATATTTTGTAAATGTTTGATGCCTTAATAACTTTTTTAATTGTATTGCTAAATTGACATTACTATGGCCCATTCAATATCAAGTATCTATCGTTTAGGATGTACTGTAGCAACGTTCTACTTTTTCATTCACACATTAATACTAAAATATGGTCTAAAGTATAAATATGTTTTTATCGTTTTCTGCAGCATTCCATAGAACGTGAGTTATAGCCACAAATACATATATTAGATCATCAAATGTAGTTTGATACCGATTGACATCAGATAAAAAATTTCAATTGTACAAGGTCCTAAACGTCATGCCTCATCATCTGCTGGTGACCGGGGGGGGCGGGGGGTTTATAAGTCCGTGGCCGACATTCCTCTGACCGTTGGGTGATCAGCGTGGAGTAGAAAGATCGCTATTATGGGATGTTGATATATGCGATCCATTTCCAGGTTGTATAATACTATATGCGTCCAAATCATGTTGTTTATCGAGTTATTTGCAACCGATCGATGTCCAGTGTATCAAGATGGAGTCCCGCTAGCGATAGCGAGTGCCCGGACGAAATATGGGCACTTCCGGCGCGTCACTTCCCGTTTTAGCGATTCGCCGATCGGCCACCAGATGGCGGTCTTGAAGCGTTGGAGAGTTGATAGGAGATCTACAGGAGATCTCAAGTCTCCGTGGGTGAAATATGATTGCCATGACAGATTTTTTAAATATTGATCTCAAAGACGCTGTACGACGTCATTGTGTAACTAAAAATACCAAATTTACCAAACGATAACAAATGCATTTGTTTGCTCAATCAACAGGTTTATTTCTACAGCAGCAACATATTGCATTCGAACAACATTGCATAGCATATTAAACATAGAAACGTAGCGGCCTAGACATATTAACCGCCGTCCCGATGCAAGCTCCACATAATATGTGGCTACATGGTAGCATGGTGGCGGTGAAAGTCAGGCCACTGTGATCTGCTGTGCGAATAAAAAAAATTATTCATCCACTGCAATTAGGCCTGTCGCGATAATGAAAATGAATGCAATGATTTTGACGGGCGCGATTAATAGCTATTTGCGTGTTTGTTTTAATGAGGCGGAACCAGTGCCTCTTGTCATTCACTCTCCACGTGGCGAGGCGGGCTGCTGGCGTTACTACAGAGTACAGCACGGGAGCTCCTGTGAGCACCATGCGTATGTTGCGCAAAAAATATATTGCATCGTTCTCTGTCCAGTATCACAGAAGAAGATTAGGCATGCGGGGGTCCGGGGCCTTTGAAACATTTTCAAATGTCAAATTTACTCCAGGTCGGCGGATCAGTGAGCCAGGATTTACTGCAAGGAGAAGGGGGTTCCCGGGGGGCACAGAGGCCACGATGGTGTCTTGAATCAGAGTCGTCTGTTGGACAGACGTGACATGTTAAGCCTTAAGGAAACAAATCCCCATTACATACTGTACACTAATTGAGTTGTGGAATACCCATGTACCTGTATACCTGTGCACAGTCCTCACAGAGGTGCTATGTTAATCTAGAGGCCCTACCTAAACTAGTCTTTGTATGGATTGACATTAATATACGAGTCTTTTCCCTGACTGTATGCAAAACCTATAAGGCTGAAAGTATTCTTGACCAGGAATGTGGGACAATAGTAATATATGTCTAATAACAATATGTACATTGACAATATGTTTAAATAAACAAGGCAGACCCCGCATGACTTCTGTTTGGAAAATACTGTATTTATTTATTAAGTACGTAAGTAGTTGTGTAATACATGGCACAATCAATCGGTATAGAATGAGCCCCACACACAGTTAAAACCCCATACTGAGGGTAGCACAGAGTATCACAAGCAGCACATTTTAAATTACACACTCTTGAATGAATTAATTAATGTTGGCACAAAAGTCAATTGATTGAACCAATGTTTGTCTGGGGTCTAACCACAAGACCTGCTTGACAAGGGAGTCCCCACGGTAGTCAAGACTACCGACAATATGGCTCTGTGGATCACAGACACACGCAAGCCCTTACACCACAACGAGGTCTGAATTCATGTAGTTCATTTAACTATTTACAAAACTCATGAATTATTTACAAAAACATCCAAGGCCACCCAGCTAGGGGTTCAAGTGTCCTCGCACTTAGCGTCCACCATTGTTGCCCGCCACTCCTGGACACTCTTCCCGCCAACAACAGCGCAGTAGGACACGCCTGCGATGCGCGTGTGGCCAGTGTCCAGCCTTTTAGGCTGACCACACTTGCTGCACGTGTACTCCTTGTGTTGACGACGGGGGGGCTTCACCCCCACCACCAGGCCTGCTGCAGCCTTCCTCTTTCTGTAGGACGTGGACCGGGAGATAGGTGGTGGAGGGCCGGTGTAGGAGGGGCCTGCCTCTTGGTCCGGAGGAGGGCGGGGCAGGATGGGCACTGGAGCGGGCGAAGGGCTGTTCTTTTCCAACCTGCTGGAAGGACAGCGCCATGGGTGCAGGGATATGCTGGGCGGAGGTGCTCGCCGTGGACCGGGAGAGAGGTGGTGGTGGAGGAGGGCCGGTAGAGGGGCCGGCCAATTATGCGAACTGTCCCATTTTTTCTGGCCCAGAGGAGGAGGACGGCGACATTCAGACCGGGGATCAGAACCCGAGGCACAGATGACACCTTCATGTGAAACTGAGTCTGAGCCTGAACATGATGGGGAGCTAAGTACCTCTGAAACTGAACACAGTTCTGATTACTCAACATCTTCACCAAAATATGACTATTTAACGCTGTCCAAAAGGTTTTCCAAAAAGCTTCCGAAAAGCTTCCGAAGAGCTCCCTCCAAGTCCGATTGTAAGGATGAAGAAGGCGAGGACACGTCAGACGTATCGCAGAGTCATCCGTTACCCGAGTCTGACTCCATACATCAAGGTTGAAAGAAAGTATTCTTTTCAGCGACTCCAGCAGCTTTCGCCTGCGTATTCCATTGTAGATCAGGAACGGTTATAAATGAGACCCCTGGTCTTAGCTAACAGGCTCTCTAACACCTGGTCTGTTTTGGGATGGATTTTTCCCCTTTTGCAAGAGGGTCCCCTCACTCCGCTTCTGCCGTGCAGAGAACCTGTAACACAAAGACATATATGAGTGTTAGCATTCATCTCCTCATAATGCAGACAATCACATTATGTATATTTGACCACGTGAATATTATACACCACAGCATAATATTTATCTCACCACTGTGAAATAGTCCTCTGATTCAGCTCGTCGAGCTGTATACTGGTCTGGGCTACAAGTCTCGGGCTGGCCAGCACTGCGTCACAGATAGCCACGTAGTCCACGAGGATGAGGGCCCACCGGCTCGTCTCCCGGACTGCGTGGCTGCTGGGTGGATGCTGCATAGCTGGATGCAAATGGCCTCCACCAGGCGATTGGTGCCAGGCCAACTTGCAGGGCCCGAGTTCACCCCGAGAAAGCAACTAAAATACGAGAGGGTGAGACACAGGAGAGATTCAATTATGAACAGGATGTGTGCTGCTTCATAAGTTCATTGACAGTTTCAAGGTGTGAACAAAGGCAGTGAAAGGAGCTAAACGACAGTAAGTACTCAGACGAGCCCAGACCCCCCCACTCCGTGAACGACCCACGTCTAGCAGACAACCTGAATGAATTTGACTGTCTGCTGCTTTGAAAGACAATGGAGGAAGTCGTGCTGCTTTGACACCAGAATTTCCCCAAGGGGATTAATAAAGGATCATCTTATCTTATCTTAACATAGGTTAAATGAAAATAGTGGTAACTACCGTTGGAGACTGTCCTTGCCAGGACAGATTGTGCTTTTCCCCTTTGTCGCTTTAAAGCGCCCCAGAGGAATCCTCTCCTGGAAACGAAACGCTCTGGGTAGGCGACCCGTTGTTTGTCGTAGTTCGACATGCGATGAAAGAGAACAATGCGGCGATCTATTCGCTGGTCTGAGAGCCCCCGATGGCCCTGTGCTGCCACCAAGGCCCTGGTCAGCTTGAGGACATGATGGTACCCTGGCTGGTCGTCTGGGCCCGCCATCTCCCCCTGAGAGAGAGAGAGACAGAATATTAGACATGCTATACAAAATTGTCATATATCATTATCCAAGTACACACCAAGTACGTGATTGTCTCATTATTCTTTTGCCTTACCTCTGAGTCAGAGGAGGACAGCTGGACAGCACGGCATTGGGGGGCCTCAGGAGAGGTGTTGGGGGTGGGTAGCCCAGACTTGGGTGCGTCAGCTGGATCACCTGACTGGACTGCCTGGCTGGTGGATGGGACATTGACGGGGGGACAGAAGAAGGTTGGGTCCTCGCAATCCTCTTCAATGCCATCATCCACCAGTTCTAGCTCCAGAATCCAGACAGTTTCATCCAGAGTGTCAGGGTCCAGGCTGACTTGGCTGACTTCCTCAAGCACTCGGCCAGTCTGCCGGTACAGGTACTCAATGCCAATGAGTTCCCCTGTAATAGAGGAAAAGACAACACATATTCATGTTGCAATTCATACATAGTGTTGAATAATGACAAAATAAATACAAAGGAAGGGATCTTGACATACCAGTGTACACAGAAGGCTTGGTGAAGTCCTTAACCAAAGAAAGACCAAGCACCCGTTGGCTCTTCAGGTTAAGGACGTGCTTGAGGTGGCCACTGTAGGAGCACAGAGGCTGCCGTGGTTCCTCCGCTGCAGGTGGTGCAGCTGCTGCCGCGGCGCGGTCCTCGTTCCACCTGACCAGTCCATCTACCAGGAAGGTCTGGAAGTGCAGGTCGTTGGCCTGCGTACCTTCAAAAGAATAATGAGACAATTAGCGACACGGAAGAAGCAACATTAATAATAATAATAATAATAATAATACATCAGATTTATATAGCGCACCTCCCACTCATGCAGCTGAGAGGACGCCGGCGTTTGATGTCGCCGCTTCTCAGTCGCTCCACTGAGTTAACGTTCCTTCCCTTACTAAACATTTTTTGTCTGGGCTACTAACGTTAGATTCAGATCTTTTTTACTTTGCCATAACAGTGTGATAATTTTCATTTATCCGGTTTTTGTGTTTACTCACCCTCTCTGCTGATCAGCTGGGCTAGTGTTTGCTACCTGCCCGCTGTCAGCTGTTAGCATCGTTAGCCCCGTTGTCAAACTAGCCAGCCGGCTTCCCTCTACTCCTGGGTTTTCGGTTTGGATCATCTTTTTTCCATCACATGTTTTTCCCCAACTGGATTAACTCTCTACATCAGGGGTGGGCAATTATTTTTCCCGGGGGGCCGAATGAGCAACTGAAAATATGTTGGGGGGCCGGGCCAAAATTCCAAACTCAATTATGCATAATATACATTTTATTTCTATATAAAAAGCAGTAAATGGCATTGTTTTGACCCCTGGTAAGAGTGTATGTTATTATTTGGCAATTAAAAGGTGAGGTTAGCTCTCAAAAATATCATTTATTCAAATAGAATTTATTTCCAAAATGATAAACTAAATGTGAAACATTAATAACGAGTTTCTATTGTTTCTATTGAAACAAGGATTTTCTTAGCTTTCTAAAGACATCACATCATCTTATAGCAAAAATAAACAAGACATGTCACTGAACTGTGTAAAGAAAAGTGTCCCCGTTTTGTAGCCTTTTTTACTTTACATGCCTATATTAAACATTTAAGAAAAAAAAATATCAAGTGTCCCATTTCACTTGTTATATTTCCACATTTTAGTGTTCTTCAGTTCTTTTTTGTTTCATTCAGTGTGAGAAATCCAGTCTCTGTTGAGCTTTAACAAGTCCATCAAAGTCAGGTTGCATGTCTGAGGTGGAGATGCGAAGCACAGCTGCCAGATGTTCATCAGTGAGAGAGGATCTGTACCTGGACTTGGTAAATGTCATGACTGAGAATGTCTGTTCACATATAGGTGGATCCAAAGAGAACCTACATCTTCTGAGCATGTCTCCTAAGCATATATTGTGCGTGTGAACGTTGACATGAAAAGAAAAAAGTTAAAAAAAAAAAAAAAAAAAAATTATTATCATGTAATCTTTCGCGGGCCGGTCAGAATCATCCCGCGGGCCGGATGCGGCCCGCGGGCCGTACAATGCCCAGGTCTGCTCTACATGTACCTGGATTGTTCGTGAGTTCTGATCACTCCACCGCAGTGTGCTGTTGTCCGAGGCTGGATTCGTTGTGTGTGGCTGGTCGTTAGCCGGTTAGCTGCTCCGGTCGATATGCTAACATACCAACTTCGGAGCTTTTTCAACGCAGCTGCGCCAATCTGGCTGGATACCATCAGATCACTCGGACTCCTTCAACGCCCCCGCTATATACATCGAGCATCCCGCTACAAACTCATCTGCACAGATTCCACTATTCCAGTGGTAGTATCTGCTCTGCGCTTCCGTGTTGTTCATCAACGTCATCACAACACACCTCACGTGCGCACCAGCTGTCTGAAGCCCCTGGCCTGCTCAGACAGTAGCACCCCTCCCACTCTGCCTGTCTCCTCCACAGCCACGTTCATGCTGCTCAATACTCGCTCCCTCAATAACAAGGCACTACTCATCCATGATATCATCACTGAAAGAAAACTGGATTTTTTTATGTTTGACTGAAACATGGCAAAATAAACAGGATTTCATCACACTAAACCAAGCTACACCCCCTGGTTACATAGGGCTAATCCAATGTGATGTGGTAGTGAAAGGGTTAACCCAGAATGTTCCTAAGTTAAGATTGATTGGTTGATTGGTTGACTGATTCATTGATTAATTGGTTGATTGAATGAATGATTCAGTCGTTGATTGATTGATTGATTGGGTGAATGATTGATTAATAGATTGATTGATTGGTTGATTGAATGATTGATTGATTGATTAATTGACTGATTTAGTAGTTGGTTAGGGTTAGGGCTTAGGTCAGGGTCAAGGTTTGAGGTTAAACCAGGGTTTCAAAAGCTGCTTGGGGTCAAAAGGTTAAGCTTAGACTGTCTTTAGTAGCCGGTCAGGGTCTTGGGTTAGGGTCCCGGTTTAAGGTTAATATTAGGGTTTTATGAGCCGTTTGGGGTCCAGAGGTTAGGCTTAGGCGTTCTTCAGTAGCTAGTTACGGTTAGTGCCTGGGTTAGGGTCCAGGTTTTAAGTTAAATATCAGGGTTCCCCAGGGTCACCTGGGGTCAATAGAGTCCAGGGGGGCAAGGGAAAAGGAAACGGATGTGGTCAGTACTTTCCAGAGGGATTTTTCCAAAATCTTTGGTTTTTGTCCATCTTTATTGGAGTGACATCATACACACAACCTTTATCGTTTTCCCTTGCTCCCCCTGAATATGTTCCGTTAGACCATGCCTTATAAGAAGGTATAGGGTCATTTGGAAATTATTGGATTCATTATTTTTGTACATTCATGTCCCCGGACGTGGTAGGGTAGGTCCCCTCTAGTTTATGTTTAAAAAAAAAAAAAAAAATTGGTGATTGCCCATCCCTTCAGGGGGTAGGAGGGGTTACACCTTGTATTGTGCGGTTCCGTTTAGGGGTAGGGGTCTCTGTTTGTCTTTATTTTTTCTTTTTTTTTATTAATTTTTTCTTTTCTTTCTTTTTTTTCCGGGGGGGGGGGTGGGAATTTGGATGTGACTAGAAGGTCCTTAGGGGTTTTGTTCCTTCAGTATGCTGAGATAATTTTCCATTTTTTTATTATTATTATTAGGTGTCTGGTTCTCCCCCCTGACTATGTTCCGTTTGACCGTACCTTGTGAGAAGGAAGAGGGTCATTTGGAAATGATTGGATTGAATATTTTTGTTCATTGGTGTCCCCGGTTGTGGCAGGGGAGGTCCCCACCCGTTTATGTTTTTTAACCAGTGTTCGACCTAGTCCCCTCAGGGGGTAGTTTTTTTTTTTTTTTATACCTAACCTTGTGTGGTTTCATTTAGGGTTTAGGGCCCCCTCTTGTCTGTGTCTTTTTTCTGGGGGGGCGGGAACTTGGATGTGACTAGAAGGTCCTTAAGGGTTTTGTTCCTTTTGTATGCTGAGATGATTTTCCACTCTTTCATTAGGTGTTGGGTTCTCTGTGTCTGGGTGGAGTTGTTTTTAAGTTGTGTTTATGTCTATGGTGTATTGCGAGTAGGTGGTCATTAGGGGTAGGAGCGAGGGTTGTAGAATTGGTGTGTTATGTGGTGTTTTCTTTTTTAGGTAGTTTCGTTTTGCCCACCTCAGTTCATCCCTTGTGTAGCCTCTGGTTTTGAGGGCTGTGCACAGGGTGTTGTTAGCCTCTTTTCTGTCAGAGTCCTGGCTGCAGATTCTCTGGAACCTCAGGAATTGGGCCTTTAGGAGTCCCTTGAAGGTGTGTTTCGGGTGGAAACTGTTTCTGTGTAGTAGTGCGTGGGTGTCCGTGGGTTTGAAGAAGACTCTTGTTTCCAAGATTCCTGTTCCTTCGAAGTTGGTTCCCTTGTATGTTATTGTGTCGAGGAATTCCACCTCGGTTTCGTGTGTGATGTATTTAACCGTTATGGAGTCATGGTGTTGGTTCATTGTGCCTATAAACTTCTGGAATTGGGGGAGGCCGTGTGGCCAGGTACCCCAGATATCATCCAGGTATCTGAAGTATTTGGTCGGTAGGTGGGTGCATTTTGGGAAGAGAGTCTCCTCCCATTCTGCCATGTAGATGTCCGCGTAGGCTGGTGCGAATTTTTTGCCCATTGCTGTGCCTTTTGTTTGTAGGTACCATTTGTTATTGAACATAAAGTCGTTCCTAGTTAGGCCCAGTTCTAGGAGTGTTAGGAGTGCTGAGTCCGGTCTTTTTTTGTCTGGGTATTTTTGGAAGCAGGCCTGTATTGCTTTCAACCCCTGCTCTGTGTTGATGTTTGTGTAAAGGCTGTCTACGTCTATTGTGAAAAGAAAGGAGGGTTCCGTTATTCTGGTGTTTTTGATTTTATCAATGAAGTCCCCGTGTCCTTAATATAGCTTTTGTGCCTGTTGGAAAGTGGGTCTCGCTGTCGCAGTCCGAGATGATTGGTCTGCCTGCCGGTATTTCAAAGGGGAAAGCCCACTTATCAGGGGTTTTGTGGATCTTGGGTAGTAGATTAAACATTCTAGGTCTAGGGGTGAGTGGTCCCCGTAGGTATTCCCACTGTTTTTCGTTGATATACCTTTTATGTGTTAGGTGGTCCAGGATATGTTTAATTTCCCTACTGGTATCCTCGAAGATGGGGGTTTCTAGGGGTTTGTAGTATCTTGTGTCCGTGAGTTGTCTGTTAGCTTCCCTCTCGTATTGTTCCCTGCTAAGTATTACGATTGCGCTGCCCTTGTCCGCCGGTTTGATGACTATGTCCTGGTTGTTGGCTAATTGTATTAATGCCTCCTCCTCCGTCCCAGATAGGTTTGTTTCAGCCGTGTTTGGATGTGTCTGTGTCTTTTTAACCGATTCTAAATTACATCTGATCAGGTCGTGGGTTGCCGTGTTCAGGGTATCTGCAGGTTTAGCCCAGTCAGATTTAAGGCTTTTTAAGACTTTTTAATGCCACTCAGAATTAAATTTAATACCAATTTCACAATAACAAAATGGCAAAAATCATGCAACGACACCAATTAGTTTAAGTTTAGGGACACGTTGGTCCAAAGAAGTTTATTAAAAAATAACGTTGAAACTTAAAAATCTTGAACTTAAAGGAGTAACTGGATTGGATGAATTTCAACAAAGGGGTGACCAAACATAAATAGCAAATATAGCTATACAAAATATACCAGGGGCCAAGCAGCAAGTGCAACAGCCACATTTCCGTCAGAACACATACTACCATAGGACTGATACCTGTAAGAACACATGATTATCACCATAGGACTGATACCTGTCAGAACACATAACTATTACCACCCTCCCCAGGGTATCAAAAAAGTCAACCAACAAACTAGATTCTTGTGCCGGATCTCCTCTCTGGTAAACAAGAATACCCTGAAGACTCTAACAGGAGCACTCATTCAAGGGTACTACGACTATGCTTGCACCTCATGGTACCAAAGCACCTCAAAGGCCCTAAAAACAAGATTACAAACATCACAAAACAAACTGGTCAGACTACTGCTTAACCTCACTCCTAAAACCCACTTTACCCGTGCCCACATTCAAAACCGCTCTTAAAGAGCACCTACGGGAGGCTGCAATTAGAAACTGGGCACCGTAAATGTCCAACGCCCCCCCCCCCCCCCCTAATGTACAGTCTCCTCCCCATCATATGTATATATTTTCTGTTAGGATCTCTGGGTAACAGTACTGTATATTTGCATATGTCACAAATGTAACAGTACAGTTACTATGAATTGAAAATGGGGGACCCTGATGTAAACAAGACGAAAGTCTCTCTGGTCTGCATCCCCTTAACAATTGTGTGTATTGATCTGTTATCTGTTAATAAAGTTTTTCATTTATTCATCCAGTCGTTTTGTTTTTGTGGTTTGGTTGAATGAATGAAAACTTTGTTTAACAGATTGCAGAATGGGTACAATACAGTACGGCTCAATACACACAATTGTTAAGATGATGCAGACCAGAGAAAGACTTTAGTCTTGTTTACATCAGGGTCCCCCATCTTCAATTCATAGTGACATTTATGACACTCAACATACATGACATTTATGGCATAGGGACATACAGGTATATAGTACTGTTACATTTGTGACATAAGATATGCAAATATACAGTACTGTTACCCATAGATCCGGAGGATACTGTACATTAGGAGGGGGTGGGTGGGAGGAAAAAATACATAGTGGGTGACTCTCATCGAACATAAACACAAACGTGTCCTTGTTTACATCCGTGAATAGATTATTTTCAAGTTAAGACCTCAGCTTCAAGTGTTGGCGTGGAGCCGCATGTTATCCAGACTTCTGTTGGTGCAGATGTTATAGTCCTACCTGAGATGGCGGGGCCGAAAATAAATTCGAAATAGTAGTTTGCAGGCGCCGTTTTTGCAGCGGTACGCTTAGCGCTGCTCAGCATGTGCGACTCGACTGCTCTTTTTTTGTTGTTGCAGCAGGCCTCGTACTGGCCTTTGACTGGGACCAACCATGGCGCAAACAGTGGATTGTCGAGCCAGTTCTCGTTAAATTGGCACTTTCCCATATTAACGAGTGCAAATGCTAAACTAAACGTAACGATATCGCTTCCGCTTCGCCTTGCTAACGTTAGCTAGACTCCACTGAAATTGTTCCCGGCCAACATAAGGACCCGTGTTGGTTCCGCCCCATTCCGGTCTGCGTGATGCTACAACGCGGTCAATAAAAACTCCCGACTTTATCTCCCGTTAACCGTACTTCCCCAGATTTCATAATAAAACATGACATGGCATTTTATCTTTCCTTTCTATGGCATTTTTAAGACCTCTGAAATGGATTTAAGACATTTTAAGACAAACTAAGGCCTTAATTATTGATAAACCAATTTAAGACTTTTTAAGACTTTTTAAGGATCCGCGGACACCCTGCGTGTTGATTTGGTGATCCCGAGGTGTCCAGTTCGATGCGTGTACAAACGGTAGCTTGGTGTCTCCGGTTTTGTCTACGTCCGTGAAGAAGGATCCTAGTTTGATTCGTCTGTGGTACCGTTCTATGTCGTTTTTCAGTCTTTTTACTTTATCCTTGTCTGTTCCCTTTGTGGGTACGAAGGAGAGGCCTTTCATGAGGGCGTTGATTTGGTCCGTTGTGGGGTGGAAGTCTGGTGCTAGGTTGATTATAAGTTTTTCCCAGTTTTCCGGGGCGTCATTCTGTTTATTCGTTAAATTTAGATGTTGGTCCCAATTTCTCCAAATGGCTTTGCCCGTATCACCCGTCCACTTGATTTGATTTTTTCGTGTTATGAATTGTTCATAATCCAATTTGGGTATTGCGTGTCCCGTTTGGGTAATCTGTTCATTCAGAAGTTTTAGATTACTCAAAATCTGACGCGGTAGTCGGCCGTTTGCGTTAATTAGTGGAATGTGGATCCTAGCGGCCGGGAAGGTGCCCTTTGCTGTTAAGCAGAGTTGCCGTAGGAGTTTGCTTGATAGTATGGAGGGTTTTGTTTTTCTGTCGTTTAGGCCGAAGGATAGTATTACGTGCTTGGCTATGTCAGTCGTGGGTGTTTGGTATTTTAGGATGCGTATGGCATCCTTAATTTTTGCTTTCGGGTAGCTATCTATTAGTACCCGGTTGTTTCTGATGGGCGGTAGTAAGGATGTGTTGTCGTCCCCCAGGATGAGGATTTCGCGGGTTATAATTAGGGAGGTTTCTCCGTACTTCATTTCTCCATAGTCATGTTTTGTGATCTGGCTCCGTTCCTCCCCGTTTCGTGGGTCTGCTGCTATTTTTTTCTTTAAGGGTATGTTGTGTTTTGGTTTGCGTTTCGGTTTCACATTCTTCTTTTTGAAGGGGTTCATAGTGGGAAGGTAGTATTCCCCGTCTACGGGTGGGGGGTGGTTTTTTTGGTCTTGGGGTTGGTTGTTCGTATTTTCTCGTCTGTTGGGGTGGCCCCTTTTCAGGGTCCTTGTGTTCTGTGGTGTGTTTGGTAGTGGTTTGCTATTCCTTAATTCTTAAGCTATATGACACGTATGAAAGGTGCTTTATAAATACTTACCTAAATACTTACCTGTACTTTTTTGCGATTAGAGGAATATATTTCAGTTTGGGTTTTTTTTAGCGTTTGTTTTTGTCCCGTTAGTTTGTGTCAGGGGTACCTTAAGGTGAAAAAAAAGGGGGGGGGGGGGGGGGTTTGGTATAAATTAAATGGGTGGAGAGGGTGGTTGGTAGGAGTTTGGTATCTCCTGGGTTTGGTAGGTATTCTCATTGTGTAAAAACCGTCCTGGACGGGGCAGAGAACCCATGTAAAGCAAAGTAAAATAGTCCCTGTCTTATTAAGTTGATGATAACCTGTACTTTTATAAGAGAAAGAAGGGAGGTTATAATCGTAATAACTTTGTCTATGAAACACAGTTTGCTCGTCTCATAGACCTATCTATAGATCCATCTATCTATAAGTGACGAACGGGGTCCCCGAGACTCAGAGTAGTCCGGTCCCTGCGAGGTGCACTTTTTTTTCAGTTTTTTTTTTTACATGTGGCGTCTCAGTATTTTTTGCCACATTTCCCACATGTGGATCCCTGTTTCCTGGGTCCAGTGGATGTGGTCCGATTGAGTTCGGAATTTTTTGTATCCCAGTAATGGAATGTAGTTTATATTGTTACTTATGGCGTCATTTAAGCTGTTTATGTTGATTAAGAAGGATTCCTTTAAGCGGTTGCTGGCGTCTATGCATGCCATGTGTATGTCCGCATTCGGGAATGCTTTTTGTGGCCATCCTGTTCAGTGTTTTTATGTTCCTAACCGCCATATATCCATTGCAGGTTTGTTTGTCATTGATGCCGAATGACAGAAGTAATGCCTTTACATTAAGAGATGTTTCAACCCGCTCCAGTATTTGTATTGCGTGTTCGATTCTGGCCCCTGGGTAGCTATCCACCTGTATTAAGCCGTGTTTGATGGGGGGTAAGTTGCCCAAGTTAGAGTCCCCCATGACGATAATTTCTCTATGTGTTCCAGTCTCCAGTTATCCTTTATCCCATAATGTTCATGTCGTTCGAACCTGGGTGATGTTGGTGTGGTTTCGGATCTTTTGGGGGTTGAATGTGCGGTAGGTCCCCGTTTTTGGGTGGGTCTGGGTCCCAGGGTCGGGTTCCGTCCCAGGGTTTCTCGGGTCAGTATAGGACCCCGTGAGTGTTCTAGGGTGCGGGGTGTATCTATTTGTATTGTTCCAATACCGGATGTATCGTGTAGAGTCAAGTCAAATATCGTGGTGAGGTCAGATTCGTTCAGTTCCATGACGCAGTCTGTGGTAATTGTTGTCCCCTTGTCCCCGCTGTTCGTCTGCGTGAGGATCTGTACCCTCGTTTTATTTGAGTTCTGTGATATTACGGTAGCTATGTGTGTCGAGGATGTTGTGGTTGTGGCCGCGGTTTCCTCATGGACTGCGTTTGTGTTTACGGAGCCATTGCGAGTGCTTTTATCCAAGTCTACGTGGTCGATGAGTAGGGCCTGATTAATAGGCAAAACTCCCTCCGTTCCGATTGTATTTGGACCGTTCTCAATTATGTGGGGTTTCAATTATGTGGGGTTGGTTCTCCCGGTCCGGGTTCCGATCTGTGGTAGGTGTGTGTTTACGTTTTAGTGTGTTCTCGTTCCGAATCGTCCCTGTAGTCGGTTGGGGTGTATATGTTTTTGCCGTCCTAGGGGTAGGTTTGGGTCCGTCGCTTGGGGTCGATGTTGTTGGTAGGTCAGGTGCCGTTTCGTGGTTTGTGTCAGTTGTTGTTTGTGTGCCTGTTGTGGGTTTTGGCTTCCCCGTTGTGGGTACTGGTTTGCGTGTCTGTGTCACCTGCGTCTGTTCTGATTCGTAGTCCAACTTAATTTGGAGTACCTGTTGTTCGAAGACCTTGTAGGCCTGTGAGGTCATGGATTTGGTACGGTGCCTGGTCCAGCTTAGGGCTGTGTCCAGGGCCTCCCTCCATTGTGTCATGCTAAGCGTGTTAAAGGCCTTTAGGGCTTCTACGGCGCTAGCGCGGCGGAACTGATACTCCCTTCTCATGTGGTCCAGGGTATCTTTGTGCCAGTTTGAGTTTTTTTTCGTCTGACAGTCTCCTTGTTATTGCGTTTTGTGTTTTTTTATTTTTGGCCACCTTTCTAATATGACGCAAGCGGGTTGCAAGGATTTTTGTGATGGGTTGTTGCAGTTGGAACTCCTGGTAGTCCGCTATTAGCAGACCCTGTATAGTTTTAACTAGGCGAAAGTGCTCATCACTCCATTTTGGGTGGGCAGGTACTTTTGGGGGGGGAGGAGATGTCATGGTTGTTTAGAAATGTTAAGTTGAGTTTTATGTAACAGATCGCTAGTGCTACTACGTCCCGACGAAGATGGACCGGAGCACCTGGATTGGTCCCCCGGCGTGGCTCACGTCGGCGTGTGTGTGCTGTGGAAATTAGCCAAGGTCAGTTAAAAACCTCTGAGTGGGTCCTGTATTATTATTATATAATATATATATATATACACCAGGCCACGTGAGCGGATCGGCGCGGCCGAGAAATCCGCTCTTCGCTCTTTAAAGCTTGGTCCGCTCCGCTAATCACTCATGTTGACCCCGCCCCCAAGTCGCTCTCCGCTCGCTCCCCGCTCACCTTGAATCGAGCGCTCCCCGCGCCAGATCGCTCGGCAGTTTTTTTTCTTCTTTTTTTGGAGCATGGTGTAAATGAGCTCAAACTACAACAGTCTACACCCCCTGGGCCCCTTAACAATTGTTTGTATTGAGCTGCATTGTAATTGTAGCCATTCTGCAATGTTAAATAACGTTGTTTATCCATTCACTGCTCTATTAAGCGATGATAGGCTAGCCGAGCCACAATGCTATGGTCGCTGCCATTAACGTTAGCATGTAAGCTAACGTCAACAACAATGGCGTCGATACTTTTTCTACCAGGAGTGAGTGTGGGCGTCTCTACAGTGACAAAGCCTGAAGAGGATATCACAGGTTCACCCTTCTCATTGGTTGAAAATGGCCTTCATGTTTGTACATCGCCATCTGTTGCTTTGGCATTGTACTGCATGTATATATTACATCAACAGTGTTAAACCACTGTGAGCGGCCTGGAGTGGATTGGAGCGGAGGAGAACTCTCGCTCCGGACGTCGCGCCGACTCATTTTAAAACCCACTCCTCGCTCACGTCAAAACCGGCCGCTCCGCGCCCCGCGCCGCTCACGCTCCGATCCGCTCACATGCACTGATATACACATATACATACATATATACATATATATACATACACACACATACACAAACCAACCCACCCGCATATAGGTCAAGGAGATCCCCACTCCTGATCTCACATCATTCGAATGCATTACATTCTCTCTCTCCGGATCTCCTGAACCTCAACCTCAATTCGCCCTGATTTACCGCCCCCCCCAAAGCCTCCACCACCTTCCTGTCAGAGCTAACCGAGCTCCTGTCCTCCTTCTGCTCCAGGTCCCTCACCACCTATCTGCTCGGAGATTTCAACATTCATGTTGACTCCACCAACTGCAACTTTGCCGCTGATTTCCTGTCGCTTCTGGACTGCCTCAGCATCACGCAGCATGTCCAGGGCCCCACCCACTCCAAAGGTCACACTCTGGATCTGGTCTGCTCCACCGGTAACCCCCCCTCCCACCTGCAGTGTCTAGACCTTGCGGTATCTGACCACCATGCCATTCTTTTCACTGTCCCTATCCCCCCGCCCAGGCAGCGCCCAACGCGCACCCTCACATTCAGGGACACCAAGTCAGTGTGTGCATCAGCCCTATCTGACCTCATCACTACCCACATGGCCCCGGTTCCCTCCGATACCTCCCCGGACACCTTAGCGGCCTGTTACAATGCCGCCCTCTCCCTCAGCCTGGACTCTCTGGCGCCCCTCAGAAGCCGGAATGTGTCCTTTCCTCGCCCTGCCCCATGGTTTACCTCTGACCTCCGCTCTATGAAAAGAGTGGGTCGACGACTGGAGCGACTCTCCAGGCGATCTGGCCTCACCGTCCACCGTCTGGCCTTCGTCGACCACGTGAGGTCCTACAGAGAGCAGGGATTAAAGCAAAAAAAATCTCCTGACTGAACTTTTTTTCAGGCCAAGTCATATCCTTATTTTAACCTCCACTGTATTTCTTTTTAATAGCGTTGGCGTTTTAAGGGAGCCTACTTGTTTCGGTTTCGTCGATAATCCAATGTACAGTTACCCCCCCCCCCCTCCAATGTACAGTCCCCCCCCCTCCTCCAATGTACAGTTTCTTCGTCAAATGTATATACTCTCTTTTTTAGACTCTTATTGTATCACAAACAATACTGTATCTGTAAATCTGGTATGTCATAAATGTATAGATGTAGCAGTATTATCTATCTGTATGTCAAGTATGTCATATATGTTATGATGAATTGAAAATGGGGGACCCTGATGTAAACAAGAGGAAAGTCTTTCTCTGGTCTGCAACTCCTTAACAATTGTGTGTATTGAGATGTACTGTATTGTACTAGGTTCTAGGTTGTACAATACAGTACGGCTCAATACACACAATTGGTAAGGGGATGCAGACCAGAGAAAGACGTTTGTCTTGTTTACATCAGGGTCCCCCATTTTCAATTCATAGTGACATTTATGACATGCACAACATTTATGGCATAGGGACATACATGACATACTACAGGACAGGTATATAGTAATGTTACATTTGTGACATATACGATATGCAAATATACACAGTACTGTTACCCATAGATCCTAATAGAGATTATATACATTATGATGGGGAGGAGACTGTACATTAGGGTGGGTGGGAGAAATAAGATACATACGGTGGGGAGAGAATAGGAGACCGTCTACAGATACACCTGTGTGCTGTTGCTACGGAGTTAAGCTAATAAAGGATACTCACAACCACAGCAGAGGACTCACATATTTGTACTGTGAAGTAACACGACAATGACAAATGTGTTGTTTCTGTTTTTCTTTTTGACATAGTTGCGGAACACTGAACAAGTTAACGACTCACCACCGTCTACAGCCCCCGCATCATACTGTAGCCTAGCCAGTCTCTTGAAACACTGCTATCTTCAAACTTCCATCCTCTCGAAACTTTCTTTTGTTGAGTGGTGCCGCTCATCCTTTTCGTCTGAGAACACTGCGTGTGTTTTCTTTTTAGTGGCCGGCTTACTCCTTCCATTATCGTTATTATGCTGACGTTAGCTAATAACTATGTGTTGGGGATAATGGTTCCGCACGGACCATATTGTTTGTTACATTGCTGTCGGCAAACTCGCTCAGAGTGTCAACAGAGTGTTGATGTTGAGTTGATGTTAGCTGCTAGCTGGCTACCCGAATCCACAACAGCCAGGCAGCCAAAATACAGTCTCAGACAATCACATCGATTTGTACAGTTAGTTAGCTCCACTCCATTGTGAAATAAAAGTTAGCCAGCCAGGACAGTGCGTATTAGCAAGCTACAGTTGCTAGGTAGCTAACCGTTAGCCACCCGAAGAACGGTAGCTAGCTAACATTAGCCACAGCTTCAAAAACGAATTTCAATTATGTTATGAGCTATCAGCTAGATAACGTTGGACAACGCCTCGTGTAGTAAACTAAAGTGAATAGTTTACTGGGCCATTGTTTAATGCTTCAGTGGTGTTAAAAGAGGACCTGCACGCTTGCTATCTTCGGTGCAAATGATACGAGTCTGTGACAAGAAGACAGGTCTGTGAGGGGGAGGGCACTGTGAGCAGCGTGTGCGTCTAGCTCGTTTGATTGGTTAGAATGGTCAAAATGCCCTACGCATCTACAAATCATAATACCAGGTAGCCAATTCCGTCAGACTCCAAAAAGACGGAATGCTTTAATGCATGTACAGAGAGGCTCTCTCCAAGACTAGGACCGCGTACTACTCCACCCTCATCACCTCACAGCAAAATAACCCCAGATTGCTTTTCTCAACCATAAATCGTCTCCTCCGCCCTCTCACTGCCTCCCACACTGATGCTCCTGACCTCTGCTCTAAATTCCTGGACTTTTTCCAGGCTAAAGTGACTTCCATCCACCAACAACTCATGGTGCCCGCCCCCTCCCCTCCTCACTTACCCCTGACGCCGGACTACATGCTCCCAGCTACATCCCTCCATCCCCAGTGCTCTCTCTCCTCCTTCTCCCCAGTGGATGTTCCGCTGGTCATGAAGCTGGTTACCAGAGCCAAAGCTTCCACCTGCTCCCTCGACCCCATGCCTACGGTACTGGTCAAGGCCTGCCTTCCTACCCTCTGCCCCATCATAACGGACATCATCAACTCCTCTCTGTCATCTGGAATAGTTCCCTCCTGTTTCAAAACCGCCTCCATCACTCCCATCCTAAAAAAGCCTGGTTTGGACCCTGAGGTGCTGGACAACTACCGGCCGATCTCCAACCTTCCTTTCCTAAGCAAAACCTTGGAAAGGGCAGTCGCCGCCCAGCTTCACCAACATCTGTCCAACCATGAGCTCTACGAACCCCTTCAGTCAGCCTACCGAGCACATCACAGCACAGAGACCGCCCTCATCAAGATCACTAATGACCTCCTCCTTGCTGCAGACTCCGGACACATCAGCCTCCTCATCCTTCTCGACCTCTCCGCGGCGTTCGACACAATATCCCACTCAGTCCTCCTCAAATGCCTCTCCGACAACCTAGGCATCACCGGTACAGCTCTGTCATGGTTTCATTCATATCTCACAAATAGATCTCAGTTTGTCAGCGTCAGCGGCTCATCCTCCCCCCCGGCCCCAGTCAACCACGGTGTCCCCCAGGGCTCTGTGCTGGGTCCCCTACTATTCACCATTTACATGCTCCCCCTCGGTCAGATTATACGTCACCACGGACTCAACTTTCACTGTTAAGCAGATGATACTCAGCTCTACATCAGCACCTCACCATCCTCCCAGCTCCCCCCACAGTCTGTAGTCAACTGCCTCCACGCTATAAAAACCTGGATGGCAACCAAATTACTTAAACTCAACAGCAAAAAGACAGAGCTCATGGTTGTGGCCCCCAAGGCACTGCTCGGGAAGGTTGGAGATCTCCTCCTCCACGTTGACGGCTGTTCCATCTCCCCGTCTCTCGAAGTCCGTAACCTGGGCGTCACCCTTGACTCCACACTTTCATTTCACTCCCACATCAAATCTGTCACCAAGTCTGCCTTCTACCACCTCAGGAACATCTCCCGTCTCCGACCCTCACTCTCAGACTCTGTGGCGGAGACCCTGATCCACTCATTTGTCACCTCCCGGTTGGACTACTGTAATGGAGTCCTGTTCGGGGTACCCAGCAAAGCCCTGGACACTACAGGCTCCAGTATGTCCAGAACTCAGCTGCCAGGGTTCTCACTCACACCAAGCCCTGGCAGCACATCACCCCCACCCTCATCCATCTCCACTGGCTTCCAGTCAGGTTCCGCATCACCTTCAAACTCCTGCTCCTCACCTACAAATCCCTCCATGCCCTCGCCCCCCGGTACCTGTCTGATCTCCTCCACCAGTACACTCCATCCCGGAACCTACGATCCTCTGATCTAGGTCTCCTCTCCATCCCTCGCACCAGGTTACGGACTTTTGGGGACAGAGCCTTCAGCGTGGCGTCCCCTACCCTCTGGAACTCTCTCCCCCCCGAAATCCGCAACGCCCCAACCCTGGACACCTTCAAATCCGCTCTAAAAACACACCTCTTCACCAAGGCTTTCCCCATCAGTTAGTTTTAGATTAAATTAGGTCCATTATCCCCTACTTTCCCTCATCCCCTTCCCCCCCCCTACTTTCCTTGCCCTTTTTTTTGTCCTGATTGTAAAGCGACCTTGGGTTCTATGAAAGGCGCTATATAAATTTGATTTATTATTATTATTATTATTATGCGCATGCGTGCGCAAGTGCAGGAGGCAGCGCTGGCAGCAGAATTCAGCAGGTAGTAGAATGGGGGGGCAATAGAATCCGGAGGCTAATATCCCCAAAACCGGAGGTGAGTTTAACCTGTTCCACCACAGGTGAAAATCTGCATACAATGTATACCTAGGTAAATGGAATATTGCTCCACTTCTACAAGGGCTATTTGCATATTCTTGGTATCTAGGAACATCTATGGACCTCAATGAATGTATTCTCAGTGTCAGAATAATAATGACCAAACTTAAAAAACTGCCACTGAGCTCATTCAGTACCCTCTTGAGATCATGTGTACAAAAGATCTAAGGAAATTAATAAAGGGAAGATGATCAAATTGAAGGTTTTGTATATACAGTACTGAATTCTCCCATCCGGACCAATGCAATTTGAAATATTATTATAGAATATAGAATATATGCTTATACATTACCTTATTATAGCCAATTCGCACATTTATATATATATACATATAGTATCTTTCAAATGGCCGAGTTCAATTTGGATATAGTATCACCAGGCGTGCATAACATATACTGATATTTAATGTAATCGACTGTACTTTTTTATTTCTCCCACAGTGTAATCATTTTGTAACTAATTTCAGATCTAATTATTCCTACATGATTACAATAGTGTGGAGAAACTGACTGCGTTTCAATATTTGTCAAAAACGTTACCTTTTGTAGCTTATTATCGCGAATCATAACAATTATTGATATGATTTATTCAGAACGCTGAACTTTGAAACACCATATTGGACCACAGGAAGTGCAGAACGGAGAAATTCTGACACTGAACGATAGACAGCGATCTCCTCTTCAAAATGGCCGCAAAAAGATTCCAATTCCCATGGTTCAAAATGTCCATTTCCGCTTCCGGGTCAAAACACGAGTGGAAAATAAAAACTTAAAATGATATAAATGCACTTTTAACTATTGCCAACCTAACGTTTTACATTCTACATGTATTTGTGACATAGTAGTGATAATAATACTTGAAAACGTTTGATTTTAAAAACTCATAAAAATATTAATATATGATAATAATGTCAAAAGGGGTCGGTACCGTCCCCGTGGGGTGGAACAGGTTAATAAGATTAATAACAAAATGAGCTATATATAGCCTACCGTCTGCGTTGAATATGATATATAGGCATTTAAATAATAAATACATTTATTTAATTTTAATTAGCAATAAAAAAAATGTAAATACTTTTTTTTTGGAAATAAGTGAAGACGTAGATGATCTCCACGATGGTGCAGCAGCAGATGGACACCAGGTACATGACCCACAGGAAGATGGTCTTCTCCGTGGGACTCGATATAAAGCAGTCCACGGTGCCCGGGCACGGCCAGCTTGTGCAGATGTAGGAGGGCACCGTGGCGCCGAAGAACACGCCCTGGAGGATCAGAAAGACCACCTCGAAAATGATGCGCACCGCCAGTTGGCCCATGTAGAACTTCATCAGGCCATCGCGCTGAATGCTCTTACGGTCGTCGTGCAGCCTCTTGACTTGAGGAGGCAAGGCAGATATTCTGGTTTAGTACAAGGGTCTACTGACAAATTGCATCTCCATTTAGACCTAAAACGCCTGATAATGCATTATATAGCCTGCATATAGACACAAATGTGTTTCCCGGTTTCAATGTTAAGGAAGATTTGCAACGTAGTTAAATAAAAGTTGTGAAAATGTGGTTGCGTGTTGTGTCAAGTGTACATATATTCATAGCACGGGGAGGCGCCGTGGCAGTCGGGCCCCTGGCCCCTTGGGTTTCTGACAATGTGGCCCCCTGAACAATTTAGTTGAATAGCTAAGCTTAACCAGTGTAGAAACTTGCCGTCCCACGATTGGCGCTCATGTTACATGACCTGGCCAATCAGAGCGCAAAATGGGAACCCGGAAACACAGATGCGTCAGTAGTAGCTCTATTGTCCCATAGCTTTTTTTCTGTGAGCAGAGAGAGAGAGAGAGAGAGAGAGAGAGAGAGAGAGAGAGAGAGAGAGGATAACATTAACATTCATGTCTTGTCAACAGGATACATTATTATGGTATCAGCAGTGACTGGTTGGAAGTAATGAGTATTAGTTAGTAGTTACCTGATAGCAAACTCCACATCATCCACGGTCTCCAGGCGAGAACCTGCCTCGGTCTTCTCGTGCCACTTACTGGGGGCCGCCTCGTTGTTTTCAATTACCATTTTATGTTGTTTCCCTTTTCTTTTGCGCCGCTGTCCTGTTGAGAAGAACAGAAGAATGAAACATTTAAAAATGGGGGACCCTGATGCAGGGCTGGGCAATATAACGATAATTATCGCAATATATTTTAATAATCGATACCGAAAAAAATATATATATATTGATTTTTTTTTTTGGTGTGACTTGCAACAGGGCAGTTTTAAAACCAGACAGTGGACAGACTTGTCTTTCTTGCCTGCAACTTAAAGTAATGGCTTTGCTTGTCCAAATGACAATACTGACCAAATTGAGATTTATTTTTCTCTTGTCCATTTATTTTGTTTGCTTTCTAATTTAAAATACAGTTTGAAACCGTCTGTACACAGTAGGCTGTGTGCTAGCAGAGCTAGTCTCCAGTCACGAGTTACGGTGCACATGTGCGGTGGTTTGTCCACCAAAAAAGCACCAAAAGATGGAAAAGAAACTAGCCAGAACTGTTCACCTCCCCTGGAGCCACAGCCAGCAGAGAAGCCGGTTTACTTTCGCTTTCAAACCAGCTGCAGCCTGAGAACTGGAGTGTGAGGGGATGTAACACTAAAGATGGTGGCAACGACAAAGAATTGCTGCAAAATAAACATACATCTGTTGTTTAAAAAAAAAATGTTGCCATATCGCCTAGCCCTACGGAACTAAACCAATCAGAGAGGGTCTTCGCTGTACGCGGGCTAGCCAATCAGAGAGCGTCTTCGCAAACTGCGGCTACGGAAAAAAATCAATTGCAACCTTGTGCGTGTAACTCTGTTAACACTTTGTATGCCACTCACGGCTAATCTCGGGTTTACGATTGTGACGTTAAAAGCCACTCACGGCTTTTCTCTGGATTTTTTTTATTAGCTATCTGAAATCATATTGCATCACGCAAGCCTACCCTCGCCTACCCAGGGACCGCCGCCGCTCAGATGTGAAAAAAGCGCCCCCTATCGTCTCCCAGATGGTAAATCACCCTTTTGGAATGGACTCAATGAAAATGGATGGGTTCCAGTCCACATTTTCCAGTCCACTGATGCAGCCGGAGTTACCAGAGTTCATTCTGGAGCCTCTGAGCCCCGCCGATCATGAGTTCTACTGTATACACGTTAGATCTATACACTTATCGATTTTTTCGAATGGTGATCAGAAATTAGAATATACCATTTGGATACCATCTGATGTCAGGTAAGGAATCTATGTTATCAGTGTTAGGATAATCAGACTCGTTTTCACAGAGATATAAGCGTTTATGTGATATGGCTGTTTTCACTGTAAAACCCATGAGGAAATGAAAGCAGCTATTATCAGCGCGCGGCTCGAACGTGCGTGCATGCACATATACTATCGATCATCTAGCGTTTATTTGAAAACGATTCATAAATAGGCCGACAAATATCAACGTTCTGGAATATTCCAGTAAAAGACGATTATCATAGAATGGGTTGTTTTTTCCGCGAAAACGAGTGATTTTCAAAATGCTATCAAACGGAAATGAAGCGATAAAAAAACAATCTGCCTTGACAATGTTGACTGGAAAATGAGTCTTTGATAACTAATATAATTAGACACATAGCCATAATTTAAAACATAGATTAGGCGATATTAAGTTAACATTGGAGTGGGTTTGGGCATTCAAGGGGGTAAAAAGGAAAAACACGGCTGGCTCCCAAAGTGTTAAAGGCATTAGTTTTGTGCCATTCACATTACATTAGCAATAGAATCATACTACTATGTACTGTATGGTAACCAAGTGACACAGAAAGGACGTACACAGGTTATACAGTTCTGATTAACAAAGGCATTAGTTATGTGGCATTAACATTACCTCGATGCATGGACCGCGGAACGCATTTGGAATTTAATCAATAAACAAATGCTTGTAACGCATTTGTTTATTGATTTTAGCCTACATATAGTTAGTAGGAGATGATTTCTTCTGGGTAGAAAGACTTCTTCTCACCCCTGTGGGCCAGTGCTTTATGCCTGACTGTACAACTCCATCATCAAACCTGAGGCCAATCAGTCTCTTGGCATCTGAAACATGACAAACTAGTGTGAGAGCAGAACTTTGTCCCCACACTGTGCATTCTTCATACATTAAAAGCCAATATAACACTTAATGGTATAGACCACCGCAACACTTCCGGAATTCTGAAATCGGGGAGGAGAGAGCGGAGGGGGCAAATTAATGAATGTGGATGAGAGCCTTGACATTAAGTGGTTGCAGATACGGCTGTGGGGGTGCTAGAGACATGATCGAATAGACTTGTATGCGCCTGAATCTCCTGAACACGGCGCGAGCCATTCCTAATCGATCAGAACTAAACGAGCCATTCCTAATCGATCAGAACTAAATCGGTAGCGAAAAAGAGTTTTTAACACTTTAATCGGCAATGACGCCTTAACTCGTCATTCCCCGCCATGCTAATTCTGCCAATGACGCCGTAACACGTCATTGAGATCAATATTTAAAAAATATTTCTCCCGCGGAGACTTGAGATCTACTGTTGATCCCCTCTCAACTCTCCAACGGTTCAAGAGCGTCATCTGGTGGCCGATCGGCGGATCGCCCAAACCGGAAACTGGTGCTCATCCAAATTCGGTCCGATCACTCGCTATAGGTCCCGGGACTCGAGCTCGACACAATGGATAGCGATCCGTTACCAATAACTCGATAAACAACATGATTTGGACGTATATACTATTATACAACCTGGAGATGGATCGCATATTTCAACATCCCATAATAGGAATATTTTTGCTCCACGCTCATCGCCCAACGGCCCGAGGAGACTGGGGTAAGTTTCAGCGTTTATTTTTACCGTGTTCGATACAAACTGCTCTAATGATCATATCACCCACATTACATGAATCATCTAACGTTGGCCACGGAATTATAAACGACCCCCCCCCCCCCCATCCGGTCAACATCAGATGATAAGTAGTAACTTCTAGAAGCACGTCCATTTGAAATTTTTTATCTGGCACCGATCGCTATCAAACTGTATTTGATCATCAATATAATGCATTTAGGGCTATAAATCACGTTCTGCAGAATGCTGCAGAAAACGATAAAAACATATTTATACTTTAGACCGTATTTTAGTATGAATATGTGAATGAAAAAGTATAACGTTCCTACATCCTGAACGATAGATAATTGACGTTGAATGGGCCATAGTAATGTCAATTTAGCAATACAATTTAAAAAGTTATAGCCCTGCAAAGAAGGGGAACTTCTCCATAGACAAATAGAGCTGGCAGAGGATGGTATAATGATGTACATAAGCGTGGCAAAGAAAGTGTTAAGCATCGATTCCCCATGCACATGCGCAGATTGGCCACGGATTGTGACGCAACGCACATCCGCCCTGGAATGTTCCATTAGAGGGGGTGTTGTGGTGAGAATGTGAGCGGCAATCGGAGCATCAACTACTAACAACAGAACAACAAGCAGCCATGACTAAAAGTTGCTGTGTTGTGAATTGTTTGGTCAACAGAAAAGACAATCCGGAGATTCGCTTTTCTGTAATCCTGTATACCAGCCCTTCTATTCCAATGCTTCTTTGTTCTAGTTCTAATCATTACTTTAAACTTTCAAATGTTCTTATATACTTTGGTTCTATTGCTACTATGTATGCATATACAGGTGCAGCTCAATAAATTAGAATATCGTGGAAAAGTAATTTTATTTCAGTAATTCAATTCAAAAAGCGAAACTCTCATAGATTATAGATTCATTACACACAAGTTAAATATTACACTCGGATCCCTGCGCTGGTCCTTGATGTGGCAAACCGTGCCGACTGCAGTGGCTATTCTTCCTCAAACCGGATCTGCTATTTTGCAATGGAAATGGTCACAATTAGTTCTACCAGTATCTACAATCTTTTTAGTGTTAGTTCCTGCACTTTGAGTGCCAACAGTTTGGTACTATTTTCTTATTTTTTTTTTTACCCTTGATTAAATCCTTTTAAATCCTCTTTGAAATCTTGTAAATGATTCTCCCTTATTTTCTATTGTCTACCTCACTGCAGTGTTCTCCGCCTAGCACTGTCTCAGGGCTCCACGTCTTGTTCCTGTGAATTCAGGTTAAATAAATTGTACAAAAAAATAATGTTTAGGGAACAGCACACACCACCAAACCTTGTTAAACCCAAGCTCTGAGATCTTAAATATAAGGAATGTGTGAACCAGTGCATTTTACCTGTAGCTCTGGAACCTGAGGTGAGTGTCCCACCAGCCGAGGGTGAATATGCCGGGCCCAGAAACGGCTTATGGAGTCCACTGCTTCACTAATGAAATGTTCATCCCGACGGACTCTGAAAATGACAGTATGTCTCGGGGTCCAGGTAACAAAGTCGGCATACTGTGTTCTGCAAACAAACATCTGCAACTGAACCTGTAATTAAAAAAAGTAGTAGAAATTTTGCCACAATGCCACACAAGGAGAACAGAGCATTAACTATTATGTGTAAGAATCTTTACTGTATTACCTGTGTAGTAGCTGTGCTTCTTCCTCAGTGTCAACAAAGTGTCTAGATGGCCGGTCTTGTCTTTAGGCCAATCTTCTGGAGCAACATCGACCCATTTCAAGGGACACTTCACCTCCACTACTCCTCTCCCACAGCACTCACAGGACACATATGTATCACAACTGACACCGATATAGGGCCTGTCTATTGACACACGGAAGCCAGCTCTTTGAGTTCAGGTTTGTGTGGACCTTGTGAATTTCGTCTGTAGTCTTAATGCAGATTTGGGCTGTGGACCCTTCCAGGGACAGAGTGTATTTATAAATAGCTATGGCATCTCGTTCATGCTCCCTACCCCAGACAATTCCATGAGCCATGAGTCGAGTTTTTAGTTGAGCCTTTTTCCAGAATGTCTCTCAACAGTGTTGCAGACGGTGTGTCGGTGGATGTGTGCAGTACTCTGTGAGCTGATGTTCCTGTCACCCTTCTGACCCTCTCTTGGTGCCATGCAGCACATTGTGCCTGATCCAAAGTTGCCTCTTCTATCTATGGCCTCTACTTGCTCCTCAGTGATGGAAAGATTTGTGAACCATGGTGTTGGCCTGAATGGTGCCGAAAACCCTTGGAAGGTGCTTAGACCTACAGGGAGATCTCCAGTCGCAGCCAACAGGTGAAGGAACTGCTCTTGTTGCTGTGGGTTGGCGACTGGAATTGGGCCTTTCCGTGCCCTGCCTCCCGTACTCTTTGCCTTGTCCGAATAAAAGTTTATATTTGAAACTCTATCTCCCTCTACCTTTTTGGTGGAGACTTTGTTCCATGCACAGGCTATGCTGGTGGGGGGCCACACTGGTATAGCCCAAACGGACCGATGTCTCCAGTTTAAAAAGCAATGCCCCCACATGAGAGCATGTCTCTCCGAGTCTGAAATGGAAGTTACTTTTAACTACAGTAATTTCATTCAATATGTTATATTAAGATGTAGAACTCATTACTTTTCTCAACCAAGTGTAGGTATTATTAATTATAGTATTGTTTGAGTGTCAGCTTACCCTGCCATGCAATCGCAGTGAGCACTTACAATGTCTCCTGTGCTCCTGGCAGCGACCCATGTATTGTGGGGTTTCTCTGTGACCCTCCAGGATGGCTTCACCTGGGTTCTGAATACTGTCATGTCTTTTTCGGGTTTATAGTGCTGCACAATAGATACCCACCCACTCGGAAAAAAACGTGTGCGCCTCCAGGGATTTATAGTTTTTCATTTTTGTAGCTGTGTAAACACCTGTATGAGACCATGGAAATTAATGTCAGGTTGAGCACTGTGCTCAAAATAATTTGTAGGCTATGCATGGTAGCATAGAAATACTTTTATTATCACAAGGCACTGTGCTCAAATAATTTGTAGGCTATGCATGATAGCATAGAAATACTTTTATTATCCCAAGGGATATTTGACACTACAAATCGCTCACATTAAACATTTAGACAGAACAAGTCACAAATAAGAATAACAAAACAAAGTGCCTAAGATAGAATAAAATATACAGTAAAAGGAATACAGTAAAAATATACAGAAGTCTACAGTAAGTGTAATATTGCACAGTGTTGTGCATTTATAATCAGTAGCTTAGGCTACATAGTAGGATAATGACAGCCTATTCTAGTCTAGCAGGTGCTGGTATAGATGTATATCTAGGCAAAAAATGTCATAGATGACTGAAAATCAACATTACTAGTCTATACCTGGAGACTCAATGAGGTAATTGTAGATGTCGCCATAAGACACGTCTGGCCATTGAGTGGGATCGTTTTTCCATTCTCCTGTTCTGCTGAAAGGACATTGGCCACCAAAGCAGGCAATTTTGTTCAAATACCGGCACTTTTTAGCAGCTGGCAAGGTATATAGCTAGCAATTTTTTAAATATCGTAACCTGCCGCTCACATTCTCACAACACAACACCCCCTCTAATGGAACATTCCAGGGCGGATGAGCGTTGCGTCACAATCCGTGGCCAATCTGCGCATGTGCATGGGGAATCGACGCTTAAAAACGGTATTTTTCGCTGCCGATTTAGTTCTGATCGATTAGGAATGGCTTGCGCCGTGTTCAGGAGATTCAGGCGCATACAAGTCTATTCGATCATGTCTCCAGCACCCCCACAGCCGTATCTGCAACCACTTAATGTCAAGGCTCTCATCCACATTCATTCATTTGCCCCCCCCCCCCCCCCCCCCCCGCTCTCTCCTCCCCGATTTCAAAAGCACAGCTGAAACCTTACAATTATTCTGATACTACCACTATACTGTATAAAACTATAAATATAGACTATAGGCTGATCTCAATTCAAATATCTCTCTCGATCTCTCTCTCTATCGCTCTATCTATCTCTCTCTCTCTCTCCCCTACAAAACCTTGTCGATTCTGGGATCCCGCTAAACTTTTATACCTGTGGTCACACTGGTCAGGTATGCTGGCCAATCAAATGCCAGATTCATTGTGGGGTGCAATATTCATTATCTTGTGATACAGTGTTAGAAAATAGGGGGACACTGCCACCTAGTGTAATTTGAGAGGAAATGCAGTTTCCTGTTCAAACTCTCTGCCAAAAGCTCCGCGGTGAAGTTCAGACTGGGAAAATCGAAAAAAGATGTAAACAGAACAAAGACGAGTTACGGCGTCCTTGGCAACTTGAGCATGGCGGGGAAGGACGCCTAAACACGTTTTCGGCACTTAAAGTGTTAACCCCTTGCTTATTTTCCATATATTTACAGAATTTGAGAAGATTATAATTTGAAAACCTCTAAAAAAAAGAAGTTACCAATATTAGAGGACAAAACGACCCCAGTGGTTTATTTCATGCCATTAGGGGTTAGGGTAATCCTAACCCTATCCCTAACCCTAATGCTAACCCTAACCCTAACTCCAACACTAACCCCAACCCTAACCATAAACCTAACCCTAACACAAACAGGAATATAAGGGGTTACAATTCGGAAATCTTTGGAATCTTTGATAGATATGTTGAGTTAGGTTCATAGTGGTATTCATAAAAAAAAAAGAATTGGAACGAAATATTACAAATTAAGTTTATTATGACCTTGACCGTGATGCAATCTTTTCATGCACTGATGTGCCAACTCTGTCAGTTACCTAACAAGGCAGAAGGGTTAAAGAAGACCATGTAATAACTTGAATCACAGAGTCGAATTATTATATATATATTAATAATAGCATTATTATTGGATCTAATCTACATCTAATCTAATGTAAATTGTCCCCAGAAATCCCAAGGCTGTCTCTCACTTCACTCGTCCTAGTAATTATATTACGTCCAAACTAGGTAGGTTATTCCCTCAATTATAGTAGCTATAATGTAGTTACAAACAAACTAGTAGTTACTAAGCCTCTAGTGTCAACTCAACACCATAATTTAGGAAGTTATGTGAACGTACGCATAGTTGATGAAACATGCAGTGCTGATGGCCTTTTTAAATCCCCCCTGAGAAGTACACAACTTCAACCCGTCACTAAGGCTATTCCACAATTTAACTCTCAAAATGTAAACACATATAGCTTTTACATTAGTTCTTACCTTTTTACATGTTTTAAGAATACACAACCCTCTTAAATTATACTTTCCTTCTCTTGGTTGAAAGAGACACAATTGAATACAAACGGGTAGGTTCTTACTCTTTGTTAGGGTTTGTAACCGACCTCAAGCGCAACGGCACAGAGAGAGTTGTTTCAGAGTTAGCCAAAGCAAGGGTGTATTTATTCTCAGAGTCACAAGGTTGAATTAAGTTGAGCAACAGAACAAACGGGGAATCTGGCATGTGAAGATTGTTGCGGCTCTGCAGATTCTCCCAGTAGGTGGTGGTGAGGAATTAGCTTGTGACGTCTGAAGCCGCTCTGCAGATCCTCCCAGCTTTCACTCCAGGTGGAAACGGAGAGAGAGAGAAATCTGAGTTAGCCCAGCGCACAACAGAAACAGAGAGGTGACTGATCCAAATAAATATCCAAGTGACTTGATCTTCGGTGTTACACACACAGTTAGCAGAGTCCAGAGAAAAAACAATACGGTAATCCAAAGTGTAAATCCAACACAAAAAATAGGTGAGAACAGTATAAACAAAACGGGATCTCTTCGGTGTTTCACAAACACAAAAAACTGGTGATCCAAAAAGAACTGTTTCCAAAAACTCACCAGAGCGCAACGCGTAAAGCGGGCAGATAAACGAGGCGCAGCTTCGTACGGGGAATCAGGTTCTCCACAGGGATTACTTCACGAAGTCCTGGGGAGCAACAGACAGGGAACAGCGACGGGAAAGACAGGCAAATGCAGGAGTATATTCAAAACGATCCAACATCGATATTAGGGAGATCAGGGTATATAAAGCCACAGGGCGCTGATGACAAGCTGTGACAGCTGTGGGATGAAATTGATCATTGCTCCAGAAGCGTGTGGTGGGGAGAGCACGAATCAACACGGCACCTTACAGGAACGGAGCGTGTGGCGGGGAATGCAATTAATCAACAAAATACCTTAAAGGAACGGAGCGTGTGGGTGGGGAGCGGACCAAACCTCACACTCTTAGCACGAAAAATGATCTCCAAGGTTTGTATGTACACCATATCTACAAGTTTTAATGTGCAGGACTTTATGAATAATGGATTTGTCGAGTCAAGGTAACTAGCTTTGTTTATTATTCTAATAGCTCTTTTCTGTAGTTGATGACAGCACACGTTTGATCCATACTTCAGGTTTCTGGCTTCGGGAGAGAGTGGCTTTGTTCACAAATATTCATTGAACCGTCATAGATAATTTTTTCCCCCTTTAAGGTCCTAAACCATTTAGAGTCCGGTCCATACTCCACCCCGCCTACCCAACCCCCACCACCTCCAATGTACAGTTTACCCCCCCACCCCACCTACCTAACACCCCCCCCCCTCCACCCCACCGACCAACCTCCTCCAATGTACAGTTTCTTCGTCAAATGTATATACTCTCTTTTTTAGACTCTTCTTGTATCACAAACAGTACTGTATTTGTAAATCTGGTATGTCATAAATGTATAGATTTAGCAGTAGGCTACTGTCTATCTGTATGTCATGTATGTCATATATGTTATGATGAATTGAAAATGGGGGAACCTGATGTAAACAAGACGAAAGTCTTTCTCTGGTCTGCATCCCCTTAACAATTGTGTGTATTGAGCTGTACTGTACTGTACCCATTCTGCAATCTGTTAATAACATTTTCAATCAATCAATCCAAAACTCAGTAAATTATAATATTGAGTACATATAATTGAGTTGGATTGGTGCTGGAAGTGGGTCTTTTCACATCAATGAAGGTGTGAAGGTGCACACTTACTGTACCTAAGCAATCGTCCTAACAATCCAACCCCCCCCCCCCCCCCCCCCCCAGAAATCCCAAGGCTTTCTCTTAAGAAACCACCCGGCACACAACGTGATGCAAACCCCTACAGCATTTAATTGTGTCCTGTGTACTTGTGATTTAATTCTTTTGACAATAAAAAGGTTTTAATGCACATAAAGTGAAAGGGTTCTTAAAGCATGAATTCATGCAATCGTCGTTGTATTTCGTCACAATGGCTTGCGTAGTAGACTCTGATATCAAATTGTGTAACAGAATTGGAGATAATGATAATGAACTAACATTTATGTTAGTCACTAAAGCTGATTGCATTGTCAGTCATCTTTGACCCAGTAATGTGTGTGTTGGGCGTTGACCACATAAATGGTAAATGGTGCATTTATATAGCAGCTTTTATCCAAAAATTGTGTTCCTAATAGACGCTCTTTGGATACCATTTACATTTCAAAACGTGAGAGGGGCATCTATTCTTTTTTTTGATTGCATAAACACTAAAATCAAAAGTACTACAATTATCAAAACCTTACACTCAAGAAGCAAAACATGGCCCAGATTGGCACAATGTCAACCTCACACTTTTTGCAAAACAGTACACACAGTGATTAGCAAAACACTAAACACACTTGTATATCATGATGTAAGTTCCTTACAATTCCAAAGCACTCTGACTGAGACAACCCATTTCAATGAAACAAATTTTTATTTGACAGCAGCAAAACAAGTTTCAGAACGCTGGCCCTCGACGACTGTATTTTCACACAAAATACGAATTAATTGAGAGGACTTTGTAATAATGGTGCAAACCCCTATGGCACAATAATCACAGAACAACTCACATGCCTTTCACAGGAACAGCGACCGGCACTGTAGACTGTATCACTTTCAATAGATGTAGTTCTGCGTACATCAGTGTCAACGGTGTGGTTGTGGCTGTAAAGGGAGGTGATTAGTGTGCCGTCATAGACAAGAATACATGAGGTCATATAGCAGTACAATGATGTCATATAGCAGTACAATGAGGTTATATAGCAGTACAATGGAGTTATATAGCAGTACAATGAGGTTATATAGCAGTACAATGAGGTTATATAGCAATACAATGAGGTTATATTTGGTGTGAGCTGTTATTTTTATACAGAGGGTGGAATTCCTAAAACACCAACATTGTATCATTCACTTCACTCTCAATACTGACATTGAAACCATGGCAACAAGCATGATCCATTTACTATCTAATTTCCCCTTATGTCTTCTATAACGCGATAAGGATATAAGCGTTTTTTTTTTACTGTAAGGAGTCGGATGTTTTTCGGGGACAGGATGTGGTCGAGGACAGATTACTTCATTCAGGGACTGTTGCAGACGTTGCAATGTGACACAGCTCCGTTCACACATTTCTTTATTCTAGTAGGCTTATATTTCAATTGTACACCATCGACACCATCATTCTGGATGCCACTTGCTGTCACCATGTAGTGGCGCTACAGGACCCCGGAGCAGACGAGACAAGGCCGGCAGCGAGTCTAATAAACAGAAACTCTCTAACAGAAACATGGGTACATAAAACTAACAACAAAACAAAACCTCTCAGTAAACACTGGAAGAGGGGGGGGGGGAATAAGGAAAACGAAATAATGATCTCTAAACGCTAACATCTAACACAGGGAACACTTACTTGAAACATGGAGCGTGAAACATGGAGCGTGAAACATCGACAGTGCAACATCGACAATGGACCGACATTGAGAACAGGAAACAAGGAACTCAAATGCACGGGAACAAATGACAAACAAGAAACACCTGGGATGATTACAACTGGAGACACTTGGGCGGGGGAAACATACTGACAAAGAACTACAAGAAACAACACAATGAACTACAACTGTGGACGACAAGACAAACACCGGACACTGGGATAGAACAAGCAGACTACAGACACTAAACGGAGAACCTAATACCAGACAGTAACGGTAGGTTATGTAGATAACCTAGTTATATTAGTATTGGCTGAGCGTTCCGCTCTGAGCCGTATGAGATATTCTATCTCCTATGATACCTATTGTATCTCCCTACGAACAAAAAAATACATGCACCACACCTGTATGGGGCTCCGCCCCCATGGTGGCACCGCCCATATAGCAGTGACGGTAGTCACCACACACCCTTCCTCGCCAAAAACCCGTCCCAGGAAAAGATTCCTCAAGAGGGAACTCAGGGCCGCGCAGAGCGGAACGCTCAGCCAATACTAATATAACTAGGTTATCTACATAACCTACCGTTATATGCCGTATTTGCTATCGCGTTCCGCTCTGAGCCGTATGAGATATGGGGAAGAGCGGACGCGAAGCCCGACAAATGTACCCCCTGAGGACCCGTAAGCCCACATCAAGGGGTGCGGGGAGCCCTGTCACCCCATCCTCCCTAATGAAGGGGGGGCGCAGTCAACTCCACCTGAATGCGAACAAGAGGGAAACTAGAACCCCTTGAACACACCGTACAGGCGGAACCACGTGTGACTCAACACACTGTGGCCCATACCCATACACTCCTGCTACCCGACCAAAGGACGGGAAGCAGGCAAGGCCACAGACCCCAGAACCGCCTGAGAGACAACCCCCGGTCATGTCCATGAGGTAAAACCTAACAAAGGGGCCCGGGGAGGACCAAGAAGCCGCAGCACAAATGTCCTCTACCGAGGCCCCACCCAGGAGGGCGGCAGAGGCAGCCACCCCACGAGTGGAGTGCGCCCTGACGCCCCCAGGGGGATCCTGCCCAGCCAACGTGTAGCAGAGGGCAATACCCGCGCACAACCAACAAGCCAGACGCCGCGTCGACAGCGCTTTACCAGCATGAGCCCCACCGTAACAGACAAAAAGCTGATCGGTAACCCTGAAGCCCTGAGTACGGCTGAGGTAAAACCCCAAAGCACGGGGGTACCTTGGCTAAGCAGCCAGGTAGTTTTTTTCCACAAAGTGGTGGAGCCGTTGAAGGACCAGAAGAACCGCCTTCAACTCCAACACATTGATATGCAGAACAGCTGGATCGGCATGACCCGTCCAGCTGCCCCCCACTGCATGAGACCGAAGCACCCCTCCCCAACCCGTGAGAGAGGCGTCGGTGAAGACCGTGACGTGTGAGCTCCTGCCGCCCATGGGGACCCCAACGGAGAGGATACCCAGCCTCCCCCAATGGATGAGGTCCCCCCATATCGACAAAGGAACCGTCAACCGTTTCCTCTTGTCCCTCACTGGATCCAGTCTCAAAGAGACAAACCACCTCTGTATCCTCCTCATAAAGAGGAGGCCAAGAGGAACCACCACGTGAGCAGCCGACATAAGGCCCAGCAGACGCATCACCTGCAGCGCCGTAACCGTCCCTCCCAGACGGAAACCCCCGAGCGCGTGACGGAGAGTCCCCCGACGCTGCACCGAGAGGGACGCAAACATGGGCCTCGACCTCAAGGTCAAGCCCAAGTACTCCACCTGTTGACTGGGAAGAGGGGTACTCTTCTTCCAATTCACAGCAAAACCCAGGCTGGTGAGGAATTCCACCACCAGCCTGGTATGAGACCTGGCAACCTCCTCCGAACGACTGAGGAGTAGAATGTCGTCGAGATAGAATAGAACTCGTATCCCCCGACGACGTAAAGGCTCCAGTGCAGCCGCCACGCACTTGGTGAATGTGCGGGGAGCCAGAGAATACCCGAACGGCATTCTGTGGTACTCGTACGCTACGCCCTGAAACAGGAACCGTAGGAACTGCCTGTGAGGAGGGAAAATAGGAACGTGAAAATACGCATCCTTCAGGTCTATGGAGGTGAACCAGTCCCCCCTCCTGACAGCAAGCAGAAGGAGTCTGACGGTCAACATTCTGAACGGCCTCGCTACAATCAACCGATTGAACGCGGACAGATCCAGTATAGGTCTGACCCCCCCTGTTTTCTTGGGCACCAGAAAATAACGGGAGTAGACGCCTGACATTGCATCCTCGCTCGGGACCACAACGACGACCTGCTTCGCCAACAGAGATTGGATCTCGTCGGCCAGGGCTGTCACCGCGTCCGACCCTGACAATAGGGTCGGTACCAAACCTGAGGATGGGGCTGTGCGAACTGCAAAACCAGCCCCGCCTCTAACGTTCTCTGCAACCACCGATTCAAAAGGCATTCCCGACGCCATATGTGAATATAATCCCACAGGGCCCCCGCCACCAACTGACGCTGGGCCGCAAGGAACCGTAGATAGTTGGCCCGGTCCCCCCCGTCGTGCAAAACACCCAAGGGAGGACCCCGACAGAAAGGGCCGGTTTGATACGGGAGGAGCTGTCACCAAACTTGTGGACACACACTCGCCCCCTGAACACCCCACCAGCGTATGCTGAGGAGTCGTTCCGCAGCTAGACACGCAAGGCATGAGGACCCCATGGGCTCCCACACGCCGAAGCCCTGCAGTGATATTGCTACCACTTAAATCACGCCCGCCTCTTCTTTGCAGACCACTGCCGGTTTGACGGGAGTGGGAGGCAACAGCACGATACCCCGCCTGGCGAGGGCGAAGCCGGGGTAACCCCTGCTGAGCATTCAACAGAAGAGGCACCGAGTCCCCCTGCTGACCACTGGAGCTAGTGGCAGCTGAAACACCAGGTTCCACCCACCCACAACCTGCGGTGTAGGAACCACGCGACGACGGAACATTCTCACGGACAGACCCAGGTTCAGCCATCAACTGGGTGTCAGCCCCTGTCTCCATGAGAAGCGAAGAATGGAGCCGCATACGCTTCAAAGAAGGTTCGCGGCCCGCAGCCAAAGGAGAACGCTCAGAGCCCCGCTTCTGAGGGTAACAGAAAACGGACCGAACGGGGAGCGGGCTGCTCGCGGCAAAATGACGACGGGTTGGTATACCAAACCCGAAATCACCCAAAATGGCCGATCCCTCGGCCGCCAAGGCTGTCGGCCTCGCGATACCCCGTTGACACTCCAACCAGGGCACCACTGGCGGGGGAAAAATGGCCGCCTGTCGAGGGTCTCGCCACAGTCGTTGACGAGACCGTGCCCCCACCTCTGGCTGCACAGCGTGAGACGGTGTAGGACCCCGATCAAAAACCGCCTGCGCCTCCACAGAACGCCCAAAAAGACTATCTGTGGAAAAAGGAGTCATGAGGAGAGAAAACCTATCCTCTTCCCCAAGAGAAGACTGCTCCAACCAAACATGCCTAACAACTAAAGTTGATAGCATCCGAATCCTCCCCGCAGTTATAGCTTGCGACTGAGTCAAGATCTCTATAACACCACAAACATGAATCATGTTTACAATGTCGGTCTGACCCAAAGACCCACAACCCGACGCCATCTTGGATAGGAAAGTAGCCAGCTGAGCCACAACACTGGCCGCCGCTAAATGCCATCCTGCAGCAGTATACCACTCATCCGTCCATACTGCCACCCTCCGAGCCGATATGTTATCAAGCATCGGCCGGGCGGAACGCCGTTCATCCCCGCCTGGGCACAGGAAAAAAACTACCTGGCTGCTTAGCCAAGGTACCCCCGGCCTGCACCCCGTTGTCAGCCCCTTCACCCGTAAAAAAGGTAAATAAAGCTCAGCAAACCCCCCCACATCCACCACCGACTGACCTTCATCAACGAAGCTGGTAAGAGGAGGGAAGAGCAGAAAACCGCGGCGGGGATTACTAGACATTCCAGCGTCAACATCAGTGTTAGCAGAAAAAACAGTAGTAGCATTAGTGTTAACAGCATGTTCCAGGATCGCCAAGACATCGCCCACGACAGTGGAACGATCGCCAAGCCGCCCCGGCCCCGGTGCTGAAACATACTCCACAGCACGACTAACACCGACATCGATGCCTACTGCCACAGACCTCACCTTTGTACAAGCCGACCCGTTAGCCAAACCTTGTACGCTGCCCCCCGGTCCGTCGCCGTCAGCCGAGGAACCACCAGCACAGGTCTGTGTCGTCGAAACAAGCTCCGGAGAATCCAGGGAAACACAATCCTCCGGTAAGCCCTCAATATTACGAATCTTCTTTAATCTTTTCATCCTACTAGTTTATCGTACGGTGCACGCATCCGAGTACGCTGGGACGAAAATAGAGGAAGGGTGTGTGGTGACTACCGTCACCATAGATATCTATAGAACACTAGATAGCTTAAGGCGGAGTCACCAGCGTCACTGAACCGCCGCCATCTTGCTCCAGTTAGCCTTGAGTGAGAGAGTGAGCTGCACAGACAAAAATACTCATAACTCGCTGAAATATTGACGGATTTACAAACGGGTTGGTTTGCTATAAACATCAAAGATGTAGTTATGATACTGCATACTTATAAAAAAATCTTTTTTTAAAGATGTTTTTTTTACAAACCGCTTGAATCATAGCCACGTTAATAATGCTTGTAATAAACCAAACCGTTTGTAAATCCGTCAATATTTCAGCGAGTTATGAGTATTTTTGTCTGTGCAGCTCACTCACTCTCACTCAAGGCTAACTGGAGCAAGATGGCGGCGGTTCAGTGACGTCGCTCTCCATTGGCCGGCAGCGCGGGCAAGCTATCTAGTATTCTATAGATATCTATGACCGTCACTGCTATATGGGCGGTGCCACCATGGGGGCGGAGCCCCATACAGGTGTGGTGCATGTATTTTTTTGTTCGTAGGGAGATACAATAGGTATCATAGGAGATAGAATATCTCATACGGCTCAGAGCGGAACGCGATAGCAAATACGGCATATAACTACAAACACTAAGACTAAACAGTTAACCCAAGATAGTAACAAACACTAGACTAACAGGGGAACATGAAGAAGAACAAGAGAGAGAAGGGGATGAGAGAGAGAGAGAGAGCAAGAGAGAGAGAAGGGAAAGAACACTAAGGGACAGAGAGATGAGAAACACACATACAGGGAAGGGAAGAGGTAGAGCAGGGGAGAACAGTCCATGGATTGGTGGAACGTAACACCTACTGACCGGTCTCTAGTCCGCTCATCATGTACAGTAGGGGTGGGGGAAAATATCGATACGTAGTAGTATCGCGATACTTTGCGTGGCGATACTGTATCGATACAGGGACGCCAAGTATTGATATTTAATTATTTATTTGAAAAAAAAATTGCATTGTTCATTTCAATACCTGTAATAGTACAGTAGTCCACACACGTGTGCTTTCAGTTAAGTTGGAATATGACTGTAATAGAAACGGTTCAGTTTGTCAGGTACATGCAACACAGATTACAGTGTTTACATCTGTCTGCTTGAGAAAATACAATGTTCTGCAATAAAAATGATTGAAGTGAGAGGAACAGACTTTATTTTATTAGATAAAACACGATGACAAAGTTTGACTTTGCAGTTGAAAAAAGGTAATAAATCGCAATATATCGCAATATTAATATCGCAATACTCAGCATATTGCAATATATTTAGTATCGCAATACTATCGTATCGTGACTCAAGTATCGTGATAGTATCGTATCGTGAGGCCTCTGGTGATTCCCACTTTGGAAATTACTTAATAACCAACTAGGCTGCAGTAAAAAACTTAAAACCAGATTCTCAAACATAAACATAAAGACGGACAACACGCTCATCACAGACAAGCTGGATGTAGCCAGTTTCTTCACAAACATAGCCACAACACTGGTAAACAAACTACCCTCCCACTCAGGGCAGTATGGGGTAGAACACATAGTAGTGTTATGGTTTGTAACCGACCCCAAACGCAACGGCACAGAGAGAGTTGTTTTCAGAGTTAGCCAAAAACAAGGGCGTGTTTATTCTCAGAGTCACAAGATTGAATTAGGTGGAAAACAGAACAAACGGGGAATCTGGCATGTGAAGAATGTCTTGCGGCTCTGCAGATTCTCCCAGACGGTGTTGGTGAGGAATTTGCTTGTGACGTCTGAGCCGCTCTGCAGATCCCCCCAGCATACACTCCAGATGGAACACGGAGGGAGAGAGAGAATCCCAGTTAGCTCAGCGCACAACAGATAACAGAGAGGTGACTGATGCAAATTAATATCCAAGTGACTTGATCTTCAGTGTGATACACACAGTTAGCAGAGTCCAGAGAAAAAACAATACGGTAATCCAAAGAGTAAATCCAACAACAAAAAATAGGTGAGAACAGTATAACAAAAACGGGATCTCTTCGGTGTTTCACAAACACACACAAAACTGGTGATCCAAAAAGACTGTTTCAAAAACTCACCAAAGCGCAACGCGTAAAGCGGGCAGATAAACGAGGCGTAGCTTCGTACGGGAAATCAGGTTCTCCAAGGGATACTTCACGAGAGTCCTGGAGAGCAACAGACAGCGAACGGGAAAGAAAGGCAGATGCAGGGAATATTCAAAACGATCCAACATCGGTATTAGGGAGATCAGGGTATTTAAAGCCATGGGGCGCTAAATGACAAGCTGTGACAGCTGCGGGATGAAATTGATCATTGCTCCAGAAGCATGTGGTTGGGAGAGCACCAATCAAACGGCATCTTACAGGAAAGAAGCGTGAGGCGCGGAATGCAATTAATTAACAAAATACCTTAAAGGAACGGAGCGAGTGGGTGGGGAGCGGACAAAACCTCACAGTACCCCCCCCTCCATGGGAGCCACCCGGCGACCCACTCGGCCCCGGCCTGCCCGGACGGGACCGAAGGAAGCCGGCGATCAGGGGCACTGGAGATGGGGACAAAGACAGAGGCCCGGAGAGGGGGACCGGATACGGGGACAGAGGCCCGACAGCGGAGGCCGGGCACGGGGACAGAGGACCGGCGAGGGAGGCCGGAGACGGGGACAGAGGACCGGCGAGGGAGGCCGGAGACGGGGACAGGGGCCCGACAGCGGAGGCCGGGCACGGGGACAGAGGACCGGCGAGGGAGGCCGGAGACGGGGACTGGAATCCAACGGCGGAGGCCGGGCACGGGGATCCCCTTCCGTCCCTACACAGAGTAGGGCTCCGCTGCTCTGAAAGGAATCCTCCTCCTCCACGGATGCTGCAGACGGGCAGCGCAGAACACAGGGGGTCCCAGGGGACTGGGGCGAGAACACACCATCCCCCCGTGGAATAGGGAGCGATGGCGAGCCGGGTCCGAGGGAGAACACGCCATCCCCCCGTGGAATAGGGAGCGATGGCGAGCCGGGGTCCGAGGGAGAACACGCCATCCCCCCGTGGAATAGGGAGCGACGGCGAGCCAGGGTCCGAGGGAGAACACGCCATCCCCCCGTGGAATAGGGAGCGATGGCGAGCCGGGGTCCGAGGGAGAACACGCCATCCCCCCGTGGAATAGGGAGCGACGGCGAGCCAGGGTCCGAGGGAGAACACGCCATCCCCCCGTGGAATAGGGAGCGATGGCGAGCCGGGCCAGGCGTGGAGGCCGGGCGTCGAAGCTGGACCGGGCCAGGCGTGGGAGCCGGACCAGGCGATGAGGCAGGGCTAGCTGCCTGGGCACAAGCTAGCTGAAAGGGCAGTCCTAGCTGTGGGAAAGCTACACACAAAGTGGAGGCCATGCTAGCTGGGGAAGCTACACGTAAAGTGGGGCTAGCAGAGGGACTGGGTTAGCTGCGGTAGAGTAGAGGACCAAACTCGCATGTCTTGGCTCGCTTTTTAATGTGGAGACACATGACTGTGGATTGTCTCATGCGGTGTCTGGACCGTTACATGTCTGTCCCTTATGATGTCTCTTTACTGGTAGGCATATTTCCTCAATCAAGTTTCAAGTTTTGTTTTATTTGTCACATACGGTATAAGGTACATCATGTACATTATTACAGTGAAATGCTTGGTTCTGTATGACCCTCCTGAGATTATGCTTCATATACACAGTAATAAAAAGTAAGAAAGTTAAAGAGTAAAAGACCAAACACTATACAAAATATACAATATACAAAACAAAAATGTACAAAATGTAAAGAAAAACTATAGGTAGAAGAGGTAGTGCAAATTTGTAAGAATAAATAGATAAAATATAGTGTAATTCACCTACTGTAGACTTCAGTATATTTTACTGTATTTATTTACTGTATATTTTATTCAATTTTGAGGACGGGATGGTTTAATCGCAGAGGCGAATCGCATCGGCAATCCTACAGAGACAATGCATGCGTGTGTGTGTGTTGAGGATAATTGCATGCCAATTAAAGACCTCTGAGCAGGTCCTGCATTATTATTATTATTATTATTATTATTATTATTATTATTATTATTATTATTATTATTATTATTATTCCTCAGAAGTAAAGGTGCATGTCTATATATCCCGTGCATCGGGACCAGCGAGGTTCGAGGAGGCCCAGTGTTGCTGTACACGCGCCATTTTCGCTCAAAGTTCACCCAGTCGCAGAGAGTGGCTCTACCAGCCGAAGGCACCAGTGGAGGTGGGCTTCCCACTCTCCAGGACATTTACACCAGGCGTTGCAGGGCCAAGGCTAAGAGAATAGTCAAAGACTCTAGTCACCCAAACAACTGCCTCTTCTTTGCACTGATGCGGTCAGGCAAGCGCTACCGGAGTCCCATGGCCAGTACAGAGAGACTCGGTATAGGAGCTTCTATCCCCAGGCCATCAGGATGCTCAATGTGAACTCTATGCAACACTAACCCATCTATTCTACATCCACTGCACACAACACCCTCATGCACACACTCACTTTAAACATTCACCTTAAACATTCACTCACTTTTGACACTTTAAACACGTAAAAAAAACAAAAACAAGATACACCATATTTGAATCGATTTATTCCTACAAATTTGTATTACTTCTTCTACCTCATTTATGCTTCTGCTTTTTTATTTAATTTTAGTTCTGTTTCGTAATGGATCTCGCTCGGCGTCACTACTGCACTATACCTCGCTCGTGCACGCGCACTGAATAAAAAATTCCACAATGTACCTTTACATCCCAACATTCGTCTGACCACACCCCTATCAGCTTACCTTCATAAGCAGGTGTGTGGCCACCTACTCGCCTCCTTCTTCGCTTTCACCACAAGGAAGTGCCTTTGGTAGATCCCCACTTGACGAGGTTGTTAGTAGAAGAAAGTTGGAAAACAAGAGATACGTTGACATCATATCTTTATTTTCTCTCTCACTATTTTCGAGAAAATACGGCGATATTGTCTTCGTTACTGGAGTGTCTGGAAGATGATGATCATTCTACACCTCCACCGGGTTTTTTCGTATTAGGAGCTCACGCCGCTGACATGCTTCCCAACTACAATCCTCCTTGCTGCGGCTGGATGGGGTAAGACCCTCCAGCAACACAGCTGGACTGTAGGACGCACCGACTGTTGTGAGAAGCGGTGGGTTCCAGGTTTGGTGAGTAATGTTTGCTTGCGAGCACCACTTGTCTGTTAGTGCTATGGGGGCTAGCTGACAATGTTTACGAAAACCGGCCCCAGATTAGGGTCCTCGGTTCAGCCTCTCAGGCGACGGCGGAGGATCTTGGTTTGAAGCCCATTATAGTCAACTAGTGGGCCACGACCAGTAACTGGTGATCCCAGGATTCTCTGGACGAGTGGATGCTTCTCTGTCACCGTGTAGGCCCCATCTTTCATATACAAATGAGAGTATACCCTAACGAGGAAATGTGGGCATGGATGTTCGTTATCGGAAGGTTCCATGTTCAAGTCGGCTGCAACCCAGATGGGACTGGTGCTGGCTCCGCCGGATGTCTGGTAAAATCACCGTTGTAAACGATGTTGACATCTCTTTTTCTCTTCTCTCTTAAAGGTGAGGAGGGTTTTCAGACGGCGGCCTGTCGGAAGTGTGGCTTGTTATATCGTTTGTGTACAAGTTCAGGTGATAGCTTCTTAGCTTGCGTGCTAGTTGTGGCCTACCCGTTAGCCGCGCAGCTGTTAGCTGCGGCGTTAGCTCGCTGTGTTTACCAGGCTGGTATACGTTAGCTTGTGGCTATCAGCCGATTGGCTGTTAGCTTAATGCTACACTGTTGAACGTTCTGAGACTATAACATGCTTTAAACACTGACTACGACGTCATCTTTGACAGAGGATGTTAGTCGAACCTACCCGGAGCCCGGCCGGCGAGGACTGCGTCAACAAGGAGAACCGTAGCGGCGGGATGGAGCAGCGACGCTGCCCGTGTCGTCAACACAGGAAGCTGTGTTTACTATCGGTGCCATGTTAGAGACTGCAGTTCGCTTGGTCTGCGCTCGCGGTAGGAAAGGTCCCGACCGGACCTTAAACACTTCTTCTTTCCTTCCCTTCTAAATGTTTTGTAAATAACGATGTTTTCCAAAACGAGTGTTGCTGCAATACATTTAGGATACGACGCGAGTTGTGTGTGAATTGTCTTGTCACTGGTATTAGCTTCTCCATGCAAATCGGGTTGTTTGTTACAGATGTAAAAATGATCTGGTTTGTTGTGTTGAGAAACATCATGTGTGTTCATGTACCGTGTACTCACAACTAAGGGGGTTAATTTAACCTATAAAGCTATGCTCAGTGACATATGAGTGAAGAATGAATTCTTTTCTCAGCCTGTAATGACAATGAACAGTGTGTTCACATATTAACGGTTTACCTGTTCAACTGGCCGTATTAAGGGTAAGGTAGGAGGAGTGTTCCCCCTGATTCCCTGGGCTTCCCCCCCTCCTATCAGACATGTTGTTTACAATATATTGTGTCACTGTGTTGTAGGGATACGATGTAACCCTTAGCTTAGTTGCTGGGGTTGTGCTAAAACCGCTTGAGAAACTATATTTTCCTAAAGAAAAGATTGTTTGGTCACTTTTCGTGTGTGCTTAGCAAGGCCTGTGGCCGATACTAATCGAGAATTATGTATTCTCTCATTATGAAAAACGGCGTTCCTCTGTAGAGTGTATTTGCCATTTTTTGTGGTGATAAAGGGTTGTGTGGGTCTTGTGATCTACAACTGGGTTAGGTTGGCCACAGAAGCACATGTGTAAGTCTGGTGCCGGGGCTCTTAAGGGGGCCCTCTCTATTCTGTGTTTTTTCCTTAGTAAAAATCAGATAGCAGGTTAGCACATGAGCTGTGTGAAGCTGTTAGACACTTCATGTAGCTGACTATGACTGTGTCATGCTCTTTTTTGTCATTACATCGTATCATGGGTGTGGGGTCGTAAAGGGGTGAACTGGTAATCCTTTCCTCCCCTTCTTTGATGGGCAGGGGTTAAGACCTCCTGTCCTTCAAGGTTCCTGTCACGTTGCTGTTCGGCACGTTACAGGGTAAGAGGGGGGGGGGGGGAGGGAGTTTCCTGGTCCCACGCCCTGGATTATTGGGCGTGTGCACCGCAGAAATTCCCCCGCCATAGAGTATGTCACTGTGCGCGTCTCTGTTGGTAAGACTTCTGTGAGCTGTTCAGGTCCATATGATGGATCTGTTGATGGATCTGTTTCAGGGAGTGGTCAGGGCTCCTCCTCACGAAGCTCCTACTCTGGCCTTCTGTGAGTTAGGACTCTCCTTCCATGTGAGGGAGCCTCCTCAGAGTGCAGAGCCTCCTCCTCAGATTGTCAAGGTGAGTAGAACTTCAAAAAGGAGTCCTGCTCTATTGTGTGTGTATTCGATTCAATTCGATTATTGAGTGTGTATGGGTTCAGTGCCTCCTCCTCGGAGAGCCCAAAACCAAAATTTTACATGGCTCAATGTTGCAATATATTCTTTTCAATCTATACAGCTCGCGTGGGAAGTCTCTCTGGGGATTTCCGTCTCCTCCCTATGGGAGGGTGGTGGGATGTAAAAATGTAAACTATTTTTACCCTCAGCGGCGTCACGAGGGATTCATGTCGGTCTGTGTTCTTTCTTTTTTGGAATAAAAAGAGGAAGGTACATGAAGCACGACGGCTCCGTGTCGTTCTCCCAGGCAACTTGGAGGAACAATGTTTGGTGTCTTGCTAGACTATCCATTGATGTGTTTGGGTCTCGACGCATACATAGTGCTGGCTCGGGTGTGTTTCAGTGACAGAATCACACAGGGGCTAAGTGCGCCTTGGTTGCTTGTTAAAACAGCGTTTTTATAGGGCAACTGGGATGGAGTTTTGTCTCTTCCGAGCGCCAGTTTACTAGGTTGTCTCGATGAATTCTCGTTCATATCTGGGGGATGTTAACGGAATAGATCTGAACATAGGTAGAGGGGTCTCACGCCCTTGGGGTGGGCCACTGAGCACGGTCTAAATGGGGACCATCTGGGTGGCGCCCTCTTTTCATGTTTTAGATCGACACGCATACCTACCCCCTCTCCTGGAGTGGGCATGTCGGCGTGGTTAGGACACGGGACTGGTCTGGTCACGCTGGTCCAGGTCAGTTAACCCGTTGTCCGCCGGGGATGCAGATCTGCTGTTCTGGTACCCTGAGGGACTTGTGCTTTTTTCGGGGGGGAAAAATGCCAGATCGGTCCGGGTGTCACAGGGTTAGGCGCTATGGAGACCCTTGTTGGGTACATATTGTACTCTGCACTATCGTAATGGCTTACGGCCATGCCAACCTGTACACGCCCGATCTCGTCAGATCTCGGCCGCTACGCAGGTTCGGTCCTGGTTAGTACTTGGTTGGGAGACCGCCTGGGAATACCAAGTGCGGTGTGCTTAGGGCTGGTTCTCCATTATTTTCGCTCCTCTCTCACGCGTGGCGAAGAGGGGGCTGTTGGGGTGGTCTTGGACCTCCTCTGGTAACCCTGTGCTTCCCGTGCCGCCGGGCCCGGTCCGAAGTAATATTTCGTCGACCCGTAGGCCTGGAATAACCCTTTTTTGAAAACTGAAACACTTGTACTGCGGTATATAGCCAGTGTAGACCCGCAGGTGTGTTTTGGAGTTTTTTCTTGAGGGGTTATAGGAACAACCACCGCATAGGGTAACGACAGGGTGGTTGGTTCCCTGGTGTGTTGGAGCAGAGTCAACTCCCGGGTTACCCGGTTGAGTGTGCCCCTGCACGTTCATGACGTCTGCCAATCATGTCAGCCTTCTCTGCCTCATACCCTCTGGGTTTTTTTTTCTAAAGGAGGCTTTGTCATGGTGATCAACAACGCCAGCATACGCCCCTTCCGCCGGGACGGCTGTTTTCAGCTGACTCCTTTGGCGCCTGTCTCGTCCGCAGTGCTCCAGGCTCAGGTTACAGCCTGTTGCCTGGTTTCCCCGGTGCGCTGCCTGCTTCCGTTGGTTAACCTTTGCGCTGCCTGCTTCCGTTGGTTAACCTTTTTTGTGTGCTTACGGCCATGCTGACTGCCTGTTCTGCAGGGTCAGTGTGCCAGGCGGTGTGCTATTGGGGGGAAAGGGCCCGCTCTTGAGAGGGGCCTTATCCGAATACGCTGGCGATGTGGGGGGCGGTGTCACTAAGTGACCACCTGGTGGGGTCTTGATGCCTGGCGTCATTGACCTCTCCGGGCCCCCGTTTTCCAGGGGATCCAGTCCCTTCAGTGGGTCTGGGTCTTCCTTCGCGCTCCGCTGCTACGGCCTTGCCACGGGGTTGGGTTTGCTCTTGACCCCGTGATTTCTGGGGGCAGTAACGAGGTTGTTCCTTCCGTTCGTTCCCGGGTGGCATGCGGGTTGTGCGTGTGTGTAGTCGTGGGGTCAGGCCACGGTCTGCTCACCCTGTGCGTTGAGTTGCTTGAGTGCCTCTTCGCACGGTCGGATCCGTCACCCTCCCGTGATCCTCCAATAGGGGGGGTGCCCTCCATTAGGGGGGGTCGGGGGGGCTCGGTCCTCCCTGATCTGATGGTTGTGGGGGGCCTCAGCGGGGTACATTTGTCAGCCGATGGCTCTTGCTCGGCCTCCCTTGTGCAGTAGTGACGCCGAGCGAGATCCATTACGAAACAGAGCGATAGGTTATAACTATAACCAAGTTCTGTGAGTAATGGTGACGCTCGGCGTCAGACGCCGCTGCAGCCCTTGATCTCACCTTGTGGTGAAAGCTTGGGAAGGAGGCGAGTAGGTGGCCACACACCTGCTTATGAAGGTAAGCTGATAGGGGTGTGGTCAGACGAATGTTGGGATGTAAAGGTACATTGTGGAATTTTTTATTCAGTGCGCGTGCACGAGCGAGGTATAGTGCAGTAGTGACGCCGAGCGTCACCATTACTCACAGAACTTGGTTATAGTTATAACCTATCGTTTTGTATATTGCAGGGCTCTACAGTGCGACCATATTGCTCGCATATGCCCCTAAAAATATGTGCGTGCGAACATGCAAAATCAAGTACTCGCACGGCGTGCGAGTGGAGCCAGCGAGTGCAGAGTACAGCCTCTCATTCGTCCTTTTTTTTCTCCGCTGCGAGAATCGTTAAAAAACTACAAGTCCCACAGTTCACAGGCGCATACACGTTCCAATCACTGTAGTTTCCTGTGGTCACGCGACTGGAAACCGAAAGTAATGATCAGCGGCTGCGTCACTGTCTGAGTCAAACAATAATACAGCCATGTCGAAGCCCATTCATTTTTATTTTGCGCGAAAGATACCGGAGAATGAGAAGTCAGGCGAGGCAGCTCATGTTACAGAGGTGATGGTTAACGTTAACGTTAACCAAGATACTGACGCTAGCCAGCATGCTAGCGAAGTTGGCCAAGCTAGCGAGGCTACACCCACTGTAGCACCCAATGTAGCCACTGTAGCTAGCAAAGCTACACCCACTGGAGCCGGAGGGAAGACATACAAATTTAACGTGAATTGGCTAAACATTTCCCCATGGCTAGAGTTCGAAAACAATGTCATGTTTTGTAAATATTGCAAAGTAGGATCGATGCATTGCGATGCATTGTTACACCCCTACAACTGGCCCACTGTGTATGTGTGTACAGCTAACTTGGCTAGCGTTATCAACCGCAGAGGTGGGCAATGGGTCCAGCTGTAGCGCCGGACGGCCAGAGTGCAACGGTGTGACGTCGTAATTGGCAGAATCGACTGTCAATCAATGGTCTACCTGACACGCAAACTACTGTACTGGAGGTGTACAGTATTTCAATAGGCAACCCTGAAAGGATTATTTTTCTAAAAGAGCAACACTAGCTCCCCCCTCTACTGATGGCCCTGGTTGTAAAGCCAGTGTCTCCTTTTTGTTCAATATCACTGCCTTTCTTATTAGGCCTAGTTGTTGGCTACAACTTTGCCATAGTAGGCATTAATCACTTAATTAATAGTTCAAATGTCTGTCCCATTCCCGTTTGCACACGCAGATGATACACACACGCGCACACAGTGGGCCAGTGACTTTGGTGGTATGTGCTATTGCACAGATGTGTCCCGTTTGCACATGCACGCACAGTACAAATATACATTTATGTTTGAAAAAAAAAAAAAACTCTGTTACTTGACATATTTTCACTGTGCTCCTAAATATTTTTGGGTGCTCCTAAATTTCTTTGTGTGCTCCTAAATTTTTTCATTTAGGAGCACCTGTGCCCCTAGTGAAAAAGGTTAGCGTAGAGCCCTGTATTGTATATTTAGTTTACTGTATGAAGCACAATTTTAGGAGTGTCATACAAAACCAAGCATTTCACTATAATATACCTTATAATGTACCTTGTATGTGACAAATAAAACAAAAACTTTAACTTGTTACTTTATTGTGGGTGAATTTGGCCTTGGGTCATCTTCTATTTGAGCCACTTCTGACACCATGTATCTGTGCGTGCAATAATGTACAGATGCTCAACTTACCGTGTAACACTGAGGTATTTTTTATTAGCATGCGTTAGGCTAGCGCTAGCTCCAGTAAAAAAAACACGAGCTACCCAGAATGCCCTATCACGCGAACGTCCTCTCTTGAGATGGTTGTCAAGGTAATATCAACACAGTCTACACAAACAAAATCTGATTTTCCCCCCAAAAAAAACTGGTACAGCAGTAAGTCACTGTTGGACGCAATGCTGGGTGTTCATTCATTACTGTCTGTCTGTAGCCACAGATTGACCTATGCACACACACTCTTCCTCTTTTATTTCATACACATAATGTAGATAATGTCCCTCTCTCAGGGCTCTAAAAGAAACATTCCCCTGTAAAGATGAGTAGCTCATAGAATCACCCAAAATCTTACATTTGAAATGTTTATCAAATGTAAATTTGTTTTTCAAGCGTGAGTTTGTTATTGAATTATTATTACTCCTCATCAACCTATCAAGTTCAAGTTTCAAGTTTCTTTAATAGTTGTCGTACAGAATACTTTTATACAAAATGCTTCTTACTGTTACGCTCCAGAGACTGTGCTAGACAAGATAGTATGAAATAAAATAGTATAGCATGTAAAATAGAAGTACAAAAAGGTCACAGTGTTCAGTATAGACATAATGTACAATGTTCGATGCAGAATAGAAGTAACTGAGTTACCATACAATATACAATATTCTATGCAATGTACTAATATACAATACTATATAGTGCAGAGCAGAAATGGGATGAGGTACAATTTTGGTACAATTTACAGTAAGGTGTACGAGTTGTAGTGCAAATCCTTTACCAATAAATATAAAGTGTAAAGTGTGTTTAGGTGATCTAAAGTGTGTAGAGTGGGTGCTGCAGTGTGTTGTTTGTTTAAGTGAGTGTGTGCGTGTGGGTGTGTGTGCTGTGTGCATTTGATGGTTGTTGCATAGTGTTTATTGTTCGTTGAGCAGCCTGATGGCCTGGGGATAGAAGCTTCTTCTGAGTCTTTCTGTGCTCGCCTTAAGACTCCGGTATCGCTTGCCTGACCGCAGTAGTTCAAAGAGGCAGTTGTTCGGGTGGCTGGAGTCCTTGATGATTCTCTTAGCCTTACCCCTGCACCGCTTGTTATAAATGTTCTGGAGGGTGGGAAGCCCCCCTCCAATTGTGTGTTCGGCTGAACGTGTCACTCTTTGTAGTCTGCTACGGTCTTGTGCAGTGCTATTCCCAAACCAGGAGGTGATGTTGCCAGTCAGGATGCTCTCTATTGTACATGAGTAGAAGTTCTTAAGGATCTTCTGACTGACATGGAACTTCCTTAGGCGCCTGAGGAAGTAGAGGCGTTGTCGTGCCTTCTTCACAACACTGTCAATGTGTGTGGTCCATGTCAAATCCTCGGATATGTGGGCTCCGAGGTACTTGAAACTGTTCACTCTCTCAACCGGTGCCCCGTCGATGCTGAGGGGGCTGTAGTCCTTGACCCCCGACCTCCTGAAGTCCACAATCATCTCTTTTGTTTTGCTGACGTTCAGGGAGAGGCAGTTCTCCTGACACCACTGTGACAGATTCTCTACCTCTTCCAGGTAGGCCCTCTCGTCGTTGGCAGAGATCAGGCCCACCACTACTGTGTCATCAGCAAATTTGATGATTGTGTTGTTGTTCCGCTGTGCCACGCAGTCATGTGTGTACAGGGAGTAGAGGAGGGGGCTCAGAACACAGCCCTGGGGGGCCCCTATGTTGAGCGTGATGGATGAGGAGGTGCAGTTGCCTGCTCTTACCACCTGGGGTCTACCCGTCAGGAAGGCCAAGACCCACTGGCAGAGGTCATAGTTCAAGCCCAGGTCCCTGAGCTTGGCTATGAGTTTAGAGGGGACTATGGTATTGAATGCTGAGCTGTAGTCGATGAACAGCATTCTCACATAGTTCCCCTGCCTCTTGTCCAGGTGTGATGCTGCTGTGTGCAGCACATGGGCTATGGTGTCCTCCGTGGACCTGTTCGATCAATATTTGGCTTTTATTCCATTTTAATAACCTACTCAATGTCACCGAGCGGCACTGCAGATTTACCCCACTCTTGGAATTCTGAAAAGTGCATTACCAGCCAGATCCTCGTAGGGGCGCTGTCTCGATAATGCAGTGTTCCCTGTGGCAGAACGTGCCTTTTTTTTTTTTACTTTCAATGGAGTTTCCAGTTAGCTGGATTCTATACTTGTAGCCTGTAGCTTGGAATACCTTTTGTGACGCCGAATTCACTATGCAGTAAAGGAATATATCATCAGCCAATGGACATATCGATCTACCAGATGGCGATCGATAACGGGGAAATCCTTTTAAAGATCCAACCGGCCCACGGTAAGATCTTTTTCACGTAAATTACATGCTGATCGGGCCTTGCTTTGCTAGCCAACCAGGCGATCAGCGAATGTGGCTACTGAGGCTAACACGGTTATTGGTAATCAATAATCAGAAACGACATCCCCCGCCCCCCCCCCCCTTTAATGCATTCATGGTGGACCATGAATACCGACAATATGCATTTAGCTCTAGCTTCTGTAGTGCCGAAACGCTGTTCGATTTAATGTTATTAGCTTAGCGCCCTGTATCTCGCCTTCCAGGAAATATACTAGTCCAAATCCCATATAACGCTTATATTCACGAGGCTATAAAATGAGAACGTATTTCTTTAAGCCATTTTGAAGGGACGGTTTGTGTTAAGATACATACTTTTTTCTTCTTTGTGCATGCAGTAGTAGGAAGACGTGCACCGTTAGCCTAGCTTAGCGTCAGTCACTGGAAGTAGGTTCCTCCATTAGCCTAGTTCCCAACGTCTTCCTACTCCTACTGCATGCACAGAGAAGAAAAAGGTATTATCTTCTTGTCTAACTCCAGGGTAGATGGCAAATAAGCTAATTTCCCAAAATGTTGGAGTTTTCCTTTAAGCAGAACCAACATTCCACCGCCTCCGTCATCAACATGGGCGCTACTCAGGCGGAGGTAAAAATTATGCGTGGAGAAAGGCTTAGCGAGCCTCAACGCGCAAGCGCACACACAAAAGCACACACTGTATACGTTTTAATCGAAATTAATCGTTCCAGCAAAGTAGGCTTCTATTATTCGAATTATTGTTTTAATGGGTATCATAGTAGTAAGTCCTACTGTAGAACATGACATATTAGCATGACATCTGATTTATTAATGCCAATACTAAAGATTATTAGGGACAAACGCAATTGGCACAAGTGTAAATGATGGATTAGTCACTCACAGTTAACATCCGACTGATTCGCTCAACTGGTTAGTCCGCTGGCTCCGGATCCTATGGTCACAGGTTCAAATCTCTTGGTTCCAATTTTTTATTTATTTATTTTTCACGTTAATTCATTTATCCACTCTGGTTGGATGGTGTATTGTACTTGTGCTGTATAATGACAATACATTTGAATCTCAGTGGCAGACAGCTTCGGAGGTGTGGCATTGCACCATGCTGATCCACTCAACAGGTAGCGATTTCAAAATGAGATTTGATTCAAATGTATTGTCATTATACAGCACAAGTACAATACACCATCCAACAAACAATGGTTTTGAGAAAAAGGCCTCCAAAGTTTGCAATACGTTTTGAGGCCTTTATTCAAATTAATAAGAACCATAAAACACACACTATACTGTTCTCCCATTGTCACACATCAATATACAGTTTGAATGCACATTTTAACTTGTGTATATTATATATATACTTGCTTGTACACCTGCACATAAAGCTTAGATCTGTATGATATCATGTACTTATATTTATTCCTACCACATGCATATATACTTATCCTCACCTGTCTGTACTGACTTTGTTTATTTAAAATCAAACAAAACCCCCAAATGACCAAAAATCTATATGTTGACCTAAATCCGCCGTTGTGACATCCGACTGATAGCGCACGTTACAAATGCTCATCGTGAGTTTGGACAGGGGAATGTCTATTCCTGTTTAATATCTGTTTGACATGCCTGGTTTGGCTGACATAAACACACACACATACACACATATGAAAGCACACACGTGCATGCACACACACATACACATGAACGCACACACACACATGCACAAACACACATACATGAAAGCACACACATGCATGCACAAACACACACACACGAAAGCATGCATACACTAACACACACACGCACAGTGCCACACACACAGGAATGCACACATACACACAAAATTGCAAAAGTCAGCAACTTCTCTTTCTCCTCCCTGACTCAGGAGAATAGAGTGAGATTATAATCTTAATCTTGCCGATATTACACACCTCTGTGGACTCTTGTTCATCCCTCGTTCTGTCCTGCTATCAGTCCAGCCTCTGGGATGGAGTGAGAGATAAAGCGGGGAACAGAAGGAGGGGATTAAACCATTGTGGATACTGTCCAGGAAGTCGTGTTTGCATTAATGTGTCTGACCCTGGGGTGAGGAACGCGGCTGCTTATTATTTTGGTATTGTTTCACGACAGGACATTACACACTTTGCTGTATTATTATACACTGCAGACATTAAACTAGGCTACATATTAGAATTTCTTTATTTGCCAGTTAAATTTTTGCATATACCAGCGATTTGTCCTCTGCTTTTAACCCTAAATCCTAACTATTTAGGAGCACTGGGTGTCCCTTGCTCAAGGGCAGGAGTATGTACTGTACCTACTGTAGCATGCATGTCTTTTGTGGTGACTTCATACTATGATGATGAAACGACACCACACCATTCATACCAGCACAAGAAACACGGTTTACATCCACATTAATATTCCCACATAATTATATCGCTGGGATAAGGTCATATCCTTACTATAAGAATCCCAAATATTAAATCACCTTAGACCTGATCACGTCTAGTGTACGGAATATGATTTATGATGCATGTAAACACACTCTTCATCACACATCATACCCAATAATGAAAAATACATGTGAAAGAACATTCACAAGTTCAACAACACCCCCAGTATTTATACTGCAAGTCTAGTCAAGCCTCTTATTGTATGAACATGTTTGAAGCTAGGAAATATTGTGCACACACATGATGGCTGGAGCACACATGCAACAGCTCAGAAATTGTCCTGTTGCAACAGCAAATCAAATTATGTTAATTTAGACTTTTTGACAATCAGAGCCAGGTAGTTTGAACCTCTATTTAGAGGTAGATGATGCTGTCATCTACCTGCTGAACCGAGCCTACACTCACCTAGACAAGCCGGGGAGCACTGTGAGAGTCATGTTCTTTGACTTCTCCAGTGCTTTTGATACCATAAGGCCTGGGCTACTGGGTGAGAAGTTGGAGGCGATGCAAGTAGAGGCCCCCCTGGTGTCCTAGGTAGTGGACTATCTGACGGGTAGACCACAGTACGTGTGCCTACGGAGCTGTGTGTCAGACAGACTGGTCAGCAACACCGGGGCCCCGCAGGGGACAGTCCTCTCTCCCTTCCTCTTCACTGTCTACACCAACGACTTCCACTATCGGTCAGAGTCCTGCCACCTTCAGAAGTTTTCTGATGACTCTGCGATAGTGGGATGTATAAAGGACGGTGACGAGAGGGAATACCGGGAACTGGTAGTGGACTTTGTCACATGGTGCGACAAAAACCACCTGCAGCTAAATGTGGCGAAGACCAAGGAACTGGTTGTGGAGCTGGGGAGGAGGAGGAGTGCACCTGTGACCCCCGTTTCCATCAGGGGAGTTGATGTGGACATGGTTGAGGTGTACAAATACCTCGGTGTGCACATCGACAACAAACTGAACGGGTCAAAACATGCAGAAGCACTATACAAGAAGGGCCAGAGCCGACTCTACTTCCTCAGAAGGCTGAGATCCTTCAATGTCTGTACAAGGATGTTGAGGATGTTCTATGAGTCGGTGGTGGCGGGCGCCTTCTTGTACGCTGTGACCTGCTGGGGCAGCGGACTGAGAGCAGTGGACACAACCAGGCTGGATAAGCTGGTCAGGAAGGCCAGCAGCGTGGTTGGGGTGGAGCTGGACTCTCTAGCGAGGGTGGCGGAGAGGAGGAGCCTTGCTAAGCTCCAGGCCATCAGGGAAAACCCCACCCACCCACTATACACAGACTTGGCTGACAGGGGGAGCATGTTCAGTGCTAGGCTCACACTACCCAAATGCAGCACTGAACGGCACAGGAAGTCCTTCATTCCAACAGCCATCAGACTATATAATGCATCACTGTGCCTCACTGCATCACTAAGCACAGAGCGGCAGCTCAATAGTGGCAGGAGGCCTCCAGGCTCCACAACAGGGGGCAGCGAAGGCTGCCAGACATTGATCTAGGTCTTATAGGAACCCAAGGAGGACAATACACTACCTGAAGCATACTGCACCTTGTGACACTGTGAATACTGGAATATATATTTCATTTAGTTAGATTTAAATTATAATTATATTGACCAAATTGTTTACACTGCTTCCCCATGCTCAGTATATTCTTACTGTATTTATTTCTGTATATTTTATATTTTATTTCATTTTATTCTATTTTACTCTACACTCTTATCCTAGGCAACTTGATTTGATTTGTGTTATTATTCTAATTTGTGACCTGTCCTGTCTAAATGTTTAAATGTTGAGCGATTTGCAGTGTCAAATTTCCCACGGGATAATAAAAGTATTCTATTCTATTTCACTTTGGTAGAATATCTTTTACTAAGTAGTTGCCAGACTACTATTTCCATTGGTCTAGGTCAGGTGTTCTCAAACTTTTTTATACCACAACCCCATTTTATTTAGGAATTTCTTTGGCGACCCCACACTTAATATTGCGTAATTTCAAACGTGGAAATAAGGAATATCTAAATAAAAGCACACGTTGTTGAACCTGATCATGCATATTTATTAGAAAATTTAATTACAGCTGTCAGGATCCTAGGCCCGGTCCTGGCTGGACTGGGCAGGATGGTAACACTGGGCAGTATCCTCCACCTAACTTTGGGCAATGCCCTCTATCTGACATTGGCCCTCGGCCTGACATTGGCGCCCTACCACCCTCTAGTGGTGACAAACAATCGGTGCGCTCCAGTACACTGGACATCCTGACTACTGTGTTAACTATAATTAATAGTTTGATTAATGTGGTGTCATGGTGTGTACTGTCATTGTCTTTCCCTTCCCTGGTGTGATGTCATGCACTGTTTTGGGTTGTTAGGAGTTGCTTTTGTGTTTAGTTGTGTTTAGTTGTTCTTTGCTTATTGTCTAGGTGTTGTTGTGATTCTGTGTTGGCCAGGTGTTCTTAATTGTTAATTAGTCGGGGTATTTAGGTGTCTGTCTGTCTCCCCTTCGTTGTGGCGACATTCCTCCAGTTACCCCCTGTTCCTCCACGTCGTGTCGCACCGTTCTCCCTCTAGTAAGTCTTAGTGTTTGTTGTTTTGTATTGTGAAGTTTGTTATTTAGTTTCTGTATTTTTCCTTGTATTGCACTGGATTCTACAGTAAACATCATTCTCCAAGCTTCACTCCTCGCCTCTGCCTCCTCCATTCCTTCCCTTTCTGTATTATTGCATTCTACCTAACCCCATCGTGACATACAGCACTGAAATTAATTAATATTATCAACAAAAGCAACAGAATTGTTTCTGTATACACATTTATAACACAAGGCATATTTAGCCCAAATATGTTGCCAGAACATAAAAGAAAAGAAAATGCGTTCACATGCACTTTTTTTTTATCTACTTTTTCTCCCCCATTTTTTCGTATTATCCAATTCTTTCCTCCCGTCTCGAACATTGTTAGACCATGCCTCCTCCCACTGGTCGGCTGCAATGTGGACCAAGCCTTGCATCACGTGTCCCCTCCGGTACACGAGGAGGCAGCTGTCGCATCTTTCACCTGTACAGCGCGATCTCTCAGCGGCGAGGAGTAACGTGTGGGAGGCTCACGCTGCCCCCGTTGCTTCCTGATTCTGCTGTACAGGCGCACCAACCGACCTGTAGGAGTCGCTGTCCACAACGTCCGATCCCCACCTACTGGCTTTCCCACCCCCTAATACTGCCAATTGTATTAGTATGAACGACCAGCCAAGCCGGTAGCAACGCCGAGAGCTGGGCTCGAACCCAGCATCTCCTGAGTTAGTGGCGAGCGCCTTGCCCACTGCGCCACTTAGCCGCCCCTCACATGCACTTTTCAAGAATAAAAAAAAATGAGCCGTAATGGGAAGGGTGTGCTTGTACATTTGAACAGTTCCATGATACGTGGCTGCATTGTGCTGAGAAAGAGTTGCAGATGGGTCATTATACGAAAGCTTGCCATTTTGTGTCCCTCGAAAAATTATGAACAATAAAACATTTCATAATTTAGATTCCTGATGCGTCATGTAACAAAAACAAATAAAATGTATTTTGCTTTTTGTTTTTAAAGAATTGTAAACACTTTTGTGAGAAGCATCTTGCAAAAAAGGAAAAATGACCTGTCCCTCAGTAAGATTGTTCTACTTCCACTAGCTATTAACACATTGGGCGCCATGCATTGTGCCCATCATTATGCCCTCTCTGCCACCGCTGTAAGCCTATGGAGATGTTTACCTTCTTTGCAGGGCTATAACTTTTTAAATAGTATAGCTATATTATCTGCATTACTATGGCCCATTCAACATCGGGTATCTATCGTTCCGGATGTGGGAACGTTATATTTTTTCATTCATACATTGTTGTGTTAATACCGTCGAGAATATAAGTATGTTCTTAAGCTTTTCTGCTGTAATTCCAAAAACGCTAGTTATAGGCCCTGAAGCATAGATTGATTATCGATTGGCGTTTCTTTCCTATACACGCTATATAAAAAAAATCAAATGTATATGATCGGTATACATTATGCTTCATCATGCGTAAAGGAAAGGGGGGGGGGTCGTTTATAATTCCTTGATCGTCAGTAACGGCTTTATTTAGTATGGGTTGATATATTGATCAGACTGATTGCAAACAAAGAACAACAAAGATCTGCTAGATCCATTTCCGGTTTGTATGACGCAATAAACACCGAAATCATATCGATTATTGCGCTTCGAAAGCGTTCCAAATGCACTCGAGTGTGTATATTGATCCACGCCACAATATATCTCTGGCGGAGGAATTTCCTTGACTGCTGTTTTGATAGGGTTAGGGTCTTTACTCTTGGCTACATTTGAAAAAGAAATAACATCACTTAATACGGACTGTATTGATCTATTTGTGACGTGAAATAAATCTCAGCCCATCGGGCTTAACACAATTGCGGCCACTGGGATGAGTCTTAATTAATCTCAAAAGGACCAGGAAATGTAAACAGACGTGGGGCTGTTTGTAGAGCTAAATCTATACTTTATAGTATTTCTATCTGTCCATTCTCATTATCAATTGAGACCATAAACTGTCCCTTCAAAATGGCTTAAAGAAAAAAAAATCATCAATACTCATTTTATAGCGCCGTGAATATAAGCGTTATACGGAATTTGGTCTAGTATATTTCCTGGAAGCAGAGAAGGGCTAATAACGTTAAATCCAATGGCATTTCGGTTATAGATATGCTACAGTTAAAACTCAAACTGCATATGATCGGCACGATCCTCAAGCATGTATGCATGAAAGGGGGGGGGGGGGGGGGGGGGTGGGGGACATCGTTTCTGATTATTGATTACCAATAACCGCGTTAGCCTCATAGGCCGAACGCCTGGTTGAGTATCAGAATAATGCCAGATTGGGCTGTACTTTACGTGAAAAAAATCTTACTGTGGTCCGGTGGGATCCCCCAAAGCATTTACCCGTTATCGATCGCCATCTGGTAGATCGATATGTCCATTGGCTGATGATAAATCCCCTTATTGCATGGTGAAATCTGCGATGCAAAACGTAATCCAAGGTACAGGCTACACATATAGAATCCAGCTACTGGAAACTCAAAAAAAAAAGAATGCTCCCTTCAGCGACAGTGCATTATCGCAACAGCGCCCCTAAGAGGATCTGGCCGGTATTGCACGTTGGCGAATTCAAAGAGTAGGGTAAATCTGCAGTGCAGCTCGGCGACCTTGAATATGTTATTAAAAGGGAATAAAAGCAAAAACAACTGTCCACAACAGGTGGAATCGAAACACGGAGATCTCCGTGCTTGGCCACCATTGTGTTAAGAGGTTAAACCCCGCCTAAGGTGTAGGCTGCTGTCTGTCAGCTGTCCTTGGTAGGCTAGTGACTTGTGATTGTGTATGTTGTTAGTGTTCAGAAACCAGTAATTATAATTAATGGTAATAGATGGGTCTTTCTATTTGTTAATTGCTCTGTGAGAGAGAGAGAGAGAGCGAGAGAGAGAGAGAGAGAAGAAATGCTTGGCTGCCGTCTGGTTGAGATTTTCTCTCTAATTTAAAGTGCCAATCTCAAAGATCTCCATTTCATTGTCTTTGGCGACACCTGTGGTGATAAGCGGTAATTTCAGTTCACACAAGGTGTCACACATCACACACACAGGGCCGCCGCTAGGGGCGTGCGAGCAGTGCGGTCGCACAGGGCCTCGCGAGAAGAGATATTTTTTTTATAAAAATATAAATAAATAGAATGTCAACAATCACTTTCCATCACAGACCTAAAATCTAGTTTTGCTTACATGCTTATATATTTTATATTAGACACGTTTGTAGAATAGTGTTCCGGGCTCTGCAGATATACTATTGGTTTCATTCAATGACCCATTTACTTTTTTGCAAAGCATCGTGGGAGGACTAACACTAGGGGGAGCTGGTTGGCATCAGTCTGGTAGTCGGTAGAGTGATGTGAAGAAGACCGGTATTATCCACGAGGGGAGGGGGTACAGGTACAGGGTCTATTCGGCGCTATCAACGGGAGCGAGTGGATGTCTTGGCCAAGAGCATCCTACTTTTGAAAACCAAATGTGCAGCATCGGAGCAGAAGAAATAACGCTGCGTGCCGTAAGCTTATCAATACCAAGTATAGTGATTAGGTTATGCCAAGACGAAGAGGACGTTCGGCAGATGGACTGAAGATGAAAGTTGTTGCGTGTTAGAACGTTCAGTCAGGCTAGCCATGTTGGCTAGTAGCTTAGCTAAAGGCAGGGACAGCTAACTAGCGTTAGCTAACCTAGCTAGCTAGTTAGCTTTAGCTACGTAACGTTATCGAGTGCTAACGTGTGGTTCAGTCGGGCTAGCCATGTCGGCTAGTAGCTTAGCTAAAGGCAGGGACAGCTAACTAGCGTTATCGAGTGCTAACGTGTGGCAGATAAACTAGGAACAGACTCCCAAGTTCATCCCAACGGGGGGGAACAATATCATGGGACTGGTGAACTTTGTCATCTCCACGGTCGTCTCCTTCCTCTTGGACCTGATTCTGCGTTAGGGTGAGTTTTTAATGCAATTTATTCTGTTCCCGCCGTGGATCTCTCTCTCTCTTGCTCTCTCTCTTGCTCTCTCTCTCTCGCTCTCGCGCGCGCTCTCTTGGTCTCTCTCTGTCTCTCACTCGTGTTGCATCATGCAAGGGTCTACTCACACTGTGCTCGTGCAGTTTGTGACGTGTGTACTAAGCTTATAGAGTTTGATTCAAATAAGGCAAAACTGCAAATCTGCATGTCGTGCTTGAAAAATGTACCTGGCTTTAAGCTTGTTTATCAGGTTCCAGGGGTGTTTTATGCATTTTCCCTGTTACTGCCAGGTGTACGATTGTACAGGTGCATTGCCACTAAGCCTCGGGCAGCGCTATTATTTAAGAATACGTTGACTGTATCATATGACCCACCCCAGTTAGGACAGCCGAATCCCGTCTAATCTTTCGCCGTCGACTAAAGACACACTTCTTCAACCATTATCTGAAATAATAATAATAAAAAAATAAAAAATAAACTCTAACCATAACTAACGTTACTGTCATGCACTTGTCCTAATAAACTAACCTACACTGTAACACACAACACTTTGATGAACAGTTAATCAGCTGATAGAGTTGTACCCTTCCTGATGACCTGTCGTACAGAACTTGTAAGTCGCTTTGGATAAAAGCGTCAGCTAAATCAGAGGTTCTCAACCTTTCTGCTGCCAAGGCACCCCTGTGTTCAATAAAATATTCCAGCGCACCCCTACATACGATAAAGACTTTTCAGGTCCTGTCTTTTTTGCTACAATGATGACAAAAGTGCTTGCTTTCAAAATAATGTTTATTTAAGAAACCGGGAAACACATTTGTGTGTATATGCAGGCTATATAATGCATTATTAACAGGTGTTTCAGGTCTAAATGGCTTGGTACGGTTGACATTACACTGCTTGTAGTAGTAAATCAAATAGCATATTTCTTTAAAGGGGCTATGTACTGCTATTCCTAGCACTATTTGGGCAACTTTACACAATTCCTGTTAGTCTATTGAAGACATTTGTAAGGTTTTTTTCAAAAAAATGCATTGTTTTATATTTCTAATCAAGTACTCAAAACCATCATTTTTCAGCCTCAAGAAATCAGGCTGTTATGGCCTGGCTCCGCCCATAAGCACTTTGAGTGACAGTGTCACACAGTCTGCACTGGTAGAGGGAGGGAGGGAGGGGGGGGGGGAGAGAGAGAGAGAGAGAGAGAGAGAGAGAGAGAGAAAAAAAGACAGGCCGTTATTGACACGGCCCCCTCTCTCCCTCTCTTCCTTTCTCTCCCTCTCGTGATGAGTCCGCACGGCAGAGAGAGAGAGAGAGAGAGAGAGGGAGGGGGTGGGAGAGAGAGAGAGAGAGAGAGAGAGAGAGAGAGAGAGAGAGAGAGAGAGAGAAGAGAAAAGACAGGCCGTTATTGACAAGGCCCCCTCTCTCCCTCCCTCCCTCTCTCTTCCTTTCTCTCCCTCTCGGCTCTCGGTGATGAGAGTCCGCGGCAGCTTGTGGTTTTTTTCCCCCCTTTCTTTCAATCTCCCGTTTGCGGGTGTGTGGCGCGCGGCCAGAGAGAGAGAGAGAGAGAAAAAAAGACAGGCCGTTATTGACAAGGCCCCCTCTCTCCCTGGTACTAATTAAGAACTATTTCAGTGTTGATAGAGATTTTTACCTGCAGATCAAAGGAACTGCCATGGGAACCACAATGGCTCCTAACTATGCAAACTTGTACGTTGGACTGTTTGAAATGACAAATATTCTAGATAGTACAGAGAACCCATACCTGCAATACATCAAATATTGGAAACGATATATAGATGATGTTCTATTTTTGTGGACGGGATCAACAGAACTACTTATAGAATTCACAGACTGGTTAAACAGCAAAAGTGAATCTCTTACTTTTAACCTGGAATATAACAACCACACTGTCAACTTCTTAGATATATGTATCACAAAAGAAAATGGCAAATTAGTGACAGATCTCTTTAGAAAACCTACAGATAGGAACAACCTTTTACACATGGAGAGCTACCATCCACAATATGTGAAAGAAGCTATTCCAATAGGACAGTTCCATAGATTGCAAAGAATCTGTGACACAAAAGAACGATTTGACAACCAAGTTGAGGTAATGAAATCACGTTTTAAACAAAGAGGATATGAAGATGAATGCATAGACAGGGCCCTTCAGAAAGTAAAAACAAAAACACAAGGGGGTAGAAAGACAAAAAGAAAGCCATCAGCTGTCTGTGTTCTTAATTATACTGATAGATCACATGAAATAAAACATTCTATCAAGAAATACTGGCATATCCTCTCAAGTGATCCTAATGTAGGCCACTTATTTGATTCTCCACCAATAATTACTTACCGTAGAGGAAAGAATTTGAAAGACAAACTTGTACATGCAGACTGTTTATTTGAAAGATCAAGCAGCATGCCATCTCTGCCTGATGGCAACCACAAGTGTGGACGATGTGCACAATGTAATTGTACCACTAGAAGTAAGACTTTCTCACACCCTCTTACAGGGAAAATCTATAAAATTCGTGGAGTTATAACATGCTCAACAACTGGGGTCATTTATCTAATAAAATGCAGCTGCTCCAAAGCCTATGTTGGAATGACAACAAGAGCACTAAAAACACGAATATCTGAACACCGTTCAGCTATTCGTAATAATAATCCAGATAGCCCTATAGCCATCCACTTTAAAGATGCCAACCATCAAATCACAGCTTTCAGTTACTGTGGTATTGAAAAAGTGGTCCTTTCTAGACGTGGGGGGGATCTGAAACAGATGCTTCTCAAGAGAGAAGCCTATTGGATAACGGAACTTCAAACATTTGGGACCACCTTTGGACTCAATGATGAACGTTAGGTTATGACTATAACCAAGTTCTGTTAATTAGGGGTGACGCTTGGCATCACTACTGCACTATCTCGCGTACGTGCACGCGTACTGAATAAACCACAAATGTACCTCTAATACCAGTATTAGTCTGACCACACCCCTCATCAGCTTACCTTCATAAGCAGGTGTGTGGTCACCTGCTCTCCTCCTTCCCAAGCTTTCACCACAAGGTGAGGTCAAGGGCTGCAGCGGCCGTCTGATGCCAAGCGTCACCCCTAATTAACAGAACTTGGTTATAGTCATAACCTAACGTTCTGTTTCATTAGGGGCTCTGCTTGGCATCACTACTGCACAAAGGGAGGCCAAGCGGAGCCGCTGGCTGACAAATACACCCCGCTGACAGCCCCCCAAAACCATCAGAACAGGGAGGGCCGAGCCCCCCCGACCCCCCCTAATGGAGGGTATCCCCCCTATTAGAGGCTTCACGGGAAGGCGACGGACCCGACCGTGCGAAGAGGCACTCAAGCAACTTAACGCACAGGGTGAGCAGACCGTGGCTTGACCCCACGACTACACACACGCACAACCCGCATGCCACCCGGGAACGAACGGAGGAACAACCTCGTTACTGCCCCCAGAATCACGGGGTCAAGGGCAAACCCAACCCCGTGGCAAGGCCGTAGCAGCGGAGCGCGAAGGAAGACCCAGACCCACCAAAAGGACTGGACTCCCTGGAATGGGGGCCCGGAGAAGTCCATGATGCCAGCATCAAGACCCCACCAGGTGGGCACGTAGTGCCCCGCCCCCCACATCGCCAGCGTATTCGGACAAAGGCCCCCCAGTTACTGCACCTGGTAATCCCAGGCGGTATCCCAAGTACTAACCAGGCCAGAACCTGCTTAGCTTCCGAGATCGGACGAGATCGGGCGTGTTCAGGTCGGTATGGCCGTAAACCGAGCGGGCCCCGTCCCCCCAACAGTACACCGCCTGGCACACTAACCCTGCAGAACAGACAGTCAGCATGGCCGTAAGCACACAAAAAAGGTTAACCAACGGAAGCAGGCAGCGCACCGGGGAAAAACCAGGCAACAGGCTGTTAACCCTAGCCTGGAGACTGCGGACGAGACAGGCGCCAGAGGGGACAGCTGAACACAGCCGCCCCGGCGGAAGGAGCGTAAGCTGGCGGTGTTGCATGACCAAGCCTCCATTTAAAAACCCCCACCCAGAGGGGTCGAGGCAGAGAAGGCTGACACGATTGGCAGACGTCATGAACGTGCAGGGGCACCCTCAAACGGTGAACCCGGGAGTTGACACTGCTCCAACACACCAGGGAATCAACCACCTCGGTGTTACCCAATGCGGTGGTTGTTCCTATAACCCCTCAAGAAAAAACTCCAAAACACACCTGCGGGTATACACCGGCTATACCGCAGTACAAGTGTTTCAGTTTCCAAAAAGGGTTAACCCAGGCCTACGGGTCGCAAACATCACTTCGGACCGGGCCTGGCGGTACGGGAAGCACAGGGTCACCAGAGGAGGTCAAAAAACCACCCCCACAGGCCCCTCTTCGCCATGCGTGAGAGAGGAGCGAAAAATAATGGAGAACCAGCCCCTAAGCACACCGTACCTGGTATTCCCCGGCGGTCTCCCAACCAAGTACTAACCAGGACCAACCTGTGTAGCGGCCGAGATCCGACGAGATCGAGCGCGTACAGAATGGCATGGCTGTAAGCCATGACGACAGTGCTGAGTAAAAACATACCCAACCAGGGTCTCCATAGCGCTTAACCCTGTGACACCCAGACCGACCTGGCATTTTTCCCCCTGAAAAAAGCCCAAGTCCCTCAGGGTACCAGAACAGCAGATCTGCATCCCCGGCGGACAACGGGTTCAACTGATCTGGACCAGCGTGACCAGAACCAGTCCCGTGCCCTAACCACGCCGACATGCCTACTCCAGGAGAAGGGCAGATATGCGTGTTGATCTTAACATGAAAAGAAGGCGCCACCCAGACGTTCGGCGTACCGCGCCTGGTGGCCCACCCCAAGGGCGTGAGACCCCACTACATATGTTCAGATCCATCCCGTCATCATCCCCCAGACATGAACGAGAATCCGTCGACAACCCACCCAGGTCATGGGATGTGGTCGTCGGAAGAGGAAAAACCCCCATCTCAGTTGCTTTATAAAAACGCTGTTTCAACCACAAGCAACCAAGGCGTGCCAGTCAATCGCCTGTTTACAGCGAGCTAGCACTATACGTGCGTCGGGACACACCCCCATCAATGAACAGGCTATTTAGACCTGTCATTGAATCCCCAAGGCGCCCAGGGGAACGACAAGAGGGGTGTGACACTCCCTAACTCCAACACTTCTGGAATAGAAAGAAGGAAGCATCAACAGTATGTATCCCAGTCTACACAGCCGGGGTAAAAAATGTTCACATTTTTACATCCCACCACCCTCCCATAGGAAAGAGACGGGGATCCCCAGAGAGACTTCCCACGCGAGCTGTACAGATTGAAAAGAATATATTGCACCTTGAGCCATGTAAAAAACTGGTTTTAGGGCCTCCGGGGAAGAGGCACTGAACCCATACACACTCAATAAACGAATTGAATCGAATATACATACAATAGAAAAGGACCCTTCTAGAGGGTCCACTCACTTTGACAATCTGAGGAGGAAGGCTCTGTACTCTGATGGAGGCTTCCTCACATGGAAGAAGGAGTCCGAACTCACAGAAGGCCTGAATAGGCGCTTGGTGAGGAGGAGCCCTGACCACCCCCCCTGAAAACAGATCCATCACATGGACCTGAACAGCACACGGAAGTCCTACCAACAGAGACGCGCACGGTGACGTACTCTATGGCGGGGGAATTCCTGCGGTGCACACGCCCAATATACCAGGCCGTGGGACCAGGAACTCCCTCCCCCCCCCCCCCCCCGTAACGTGCCGAACCGCCACGTGACAGGAACCTTGAAGGACAGGGGGTGTACCCCTGACCGACAGAACAATGGGGAGAGGAAAGGTTACCAGTTCACCCCTTTACGACCCCACACCCATGATACGACGTAACGACAAAAAGAGAATATGACACAGTCATAGTCAGCTCTATGAAGCGTTTCACAGCTCCACACAGCGCATGAGCTAACCTGCTATCTGATTTTTACTAAGGAAAAACACAGAATAGAGAGGGCTCTAAGAACCCCGGTCCAACATACACATGTGCTTCTGTGGCCAGTACAACCCAGTTGTAGGTCACATGACACACACAACCCATCATCACCTACAAAAAATGGCAAAAACACTCAACAGAGGAACGCCGTTTTTTTCACAATGAGAGAATACATCATTCTTGATTAGTATCGACCACAGGCCTTGCTAAGCACACATGACAGCAACCAAACCAATTTCCCTTTAGGAAATAAGTTTCTCCAGCAGATTTAGCACAACCTCAGCAATCAAGCTAAGAGTTACATCGTATCCCTACCACACAAAAGACACAATTAATGCACAACATGTCTGATAGGAGGTGATAAAGTCCCCAGGGAACCGGGGGGGAAAACACAATCCTCCTATTTTACCCTCAATACGGCCAGTTAAAACAGGAAAACCTGTTAATGTGTGAACACACTGTTCATTGTCATTACAGTCTGAGAAAGAACATTCTTTTACTCACTTGTCACTAAGCATAGCTTCATAGGTTAGTTACCTTAGTTGTGAGTACACGGCCGTGTTACTCACACAACAACCAGATCATTACATCCCGTTTGCATGGAGAAGCTAACTGCCAGTGACAAAAACAGCTCACACATAACCCGCAACGTATCCTAAATGCATTGTAGCAACACACGTTTTGGGAAAAACACCGTTATTCACAATACATTTAGCAAAGTAAAACCAGAAGACGTGTTATGAGGTCTGGTCAACCCCGTTCCTACCCGGAACGCAGATCAGCGAAGTGCAGTCACAAGACACCGTAGAACACAGCCGTCCTGTGTTGTTCGATCCGGGCAGCGTCGCCGCTCCAACCAGTCGCTACAGTCCTCTTTGTTGACGCAATCCCCGTCCAGGCTCAGGGCAGGGTCGACGAACATCCCCTGTCAAGGATGACGTCGTGGTCAAGAGTGTAAAACATGTTAAAATCAAAGCACGTTCAACAGAATAGCATCAAGCTAACGGCTGCTCCAACCGTTCGGGTGCTATTGCTTCTGCTCGCGAGACGCCGATCTAACGACGCACGCGATCAGAAGCGAGCTCACGGCGGCGCGCGAGAAGCTAAACTACCCCGCGCCAGGCCATGGCCATAGCAGCAAGCTAACGTTACCTAGCGACCACGACATGCTAGCCCCGCAGCTAACAGCTGACTGGCTAATAGTAGGCCTTAAGCAGGCCATGCAGCGATCCAGCAGGCTAACGCAGCAGTTAACAGCTGACCGGCTAACCGTAAGCTATGAACATGTAAACAATGACATAACACTCACCCAGACAGGCCGCCGTTCTGAACCTCTCCTCACTTTTTAAGAGAAAAGAGAAAACAAGATGTCAACACCGCTTCACAACGGTGACATTACCACATCCGACGGAATCAGCACAGTACCAACTGGCCTGTGTAGCTGACTTTGAACATGAATCTGCCGCTATCGCACATTACATGCACATATCCCCTCGTGAAGGAATACTCTCATTTGGATATGAAAGATGGGGCCTTAACACAGTGACAGAGAGAATCCACTCGTCCAGAACACACAGGGATCACCAGTGTCAATGGTCGCGGCCCACTAGTTAAAACTATAATGGTCTCCAGACCAAGGCCTTCTGTCGCCTAGGTGGCTGAACAAAGGACCCTAGTCTGGGGCCGGTTTCCATAAACTTTGTCAAGTAGCCCCCATAGCACTAACAGACAAGTGGAGCCCGCCAGCAAAACACTACTCACCCAACCTGGAACGCACCGCTTCTCACAACAGCGGCATGTCCGACAGTTCAGCTGTGGCCTGACAGGTTTCACCCCAACAAACACAGCAAGGAACTGCAGTTGAGAAGCATGCAGCGGCGTGCTCCCAATACGAAAACCGGTGGAGGGTTTTTAGAATGATCATCATCTTCCAGACACTCCAGTACGAAGACAATATCGCCGTATTTTCTCGAAAATAGTGAGAGAGAAAATAAAGATATGATGTCAACGTATCCTTGTTTCCCAAAACTGCTCCTAAACCTTTCTTCCATCATGGTGTCAAGTGTGGGGATCTACCGAGGCACTTCTTCCTTGTGGTGAAAGCGAGAAGGAGGAGAGCAGGTGACCACACACCTGCTTATGAAGGTAAGCTGATGAGGGGTGTGGTCAGACTAATACTGGTATTAGAGGTACATTTGTGGTTTATTCAGTACGCGTGCACGTACGCGAGATAGTGCAGTAGTGATGCCAAGCAGAGCCCCTAATGAAACAGAACTGGATTTAAGTGTGTGTTTGTAAACTGTTTCACTGAATCCCATTGATGATGGTTTAATGTTTCACAATGATTCGGTCATATTGCTGTATATTAAATATGCTAAACTATATTGTGTTGTAAATATGACTGTTCGATGTTTCAAAAATGTTTTGTTCTGAGGTTGAATTATTGCATTTCTAACTCTGTCTCTCTTTTTGCTGCAGTACCCAGTGGGGCTGCAAGCTCAACCAATTGGTTTATTGACAGGAAGGCACAGGTGCTCCCTGTTATGCAATCAACCAAAACAGACCTTGGAATTGTATAAAATGAATGTGAGACCTCATTGTTTCATGCCACTGTCCTGATGAAGGCTGAATAGCCAAAACGTTGACGACAATAAAAGCAGAGAAAAAGTGAGTGCGGGAATTGTAAATTTTTTCACCCCTCTCTCCCTTTCTCTCCCTCTCGTGATGAGTCTGCGCAGCAGAGAGAGAGAGAGGGAGGGGGTGAGAGAGAGAGAGAGAGAGAGAGAGAGAGAGAGAGAAAAAAAAAAAAAAGACAGGCCGTTATTGACAAGGCCCCCTCTCTCCCTCCCTCCCTCTCTCTTCCTTTCTCTCCCTTTCGGCTCTCTGTGATGAGAGTCCGCGGCAGCTTGTGTGTTTTTTTTTTCTTTCTTTCAATCTCCCGTTTGCGGGTGTGTGGCGCGCGGCCGGCAGGTACCCCCCCCCCCCCCCCCCCCCCAAGTGCTCTCTATCTCTCTCTCTCTCTCTCCCCATGCAGAGTATGAGGAAATGGTTTCGCTGTGTACAGTCAGTCTAGGTATTAGCTACGGGCATTAGCTACAACCACAGAGCCAATCACATCACTGTCTGCTACCCAGCGGCCGTATGACGTATATCGGCCGTTCAAATCAAAATGGCCTGATTTACTGGAGGAGGAAAGGGGCTGAGCTGAATCACAGCAATCCGCCAATATGATATTTAGACACTAAAACACATTGATACGAACTCCTATTACTATAATACAATGCTAGAGACTGAAAAATGACATTTATAGTACATGTCACCTTTAAATAAAATTACAGAAAAGTATCACTAAAGTGCTATCTGTTGCAGCTGCACTGTTCTCCATAAAAATAGCATATTTGGATAAGTTTGACCATTTCTCAAAAACTGAAAATCATGTATTTCTTTTAAATACAGAAAAGGATCACCAAGTTACCATTTCTCAAAAAATATAAATAAATACAGAAAATAAGCACTCGTTCACTCAGTGGACATTTCTAGCTCAATGCGAGGTCTGCTGCTGCTGGCTAATAATACGGTCAATACGCAGGGAGATCTTTGACCAGGCAACATGCATGTCATCCTCAAGGCTCAACTTGGCCCTATATTTTGTTTTCAGAGCTGTCATGGATGAAAAGCCAGCTTCACACAGATATGTGGTGCTGAATGGTATCAACACCTTAACTGCTGCATCATGAGATACTTGGTACTCAGCACCACACTCTGAAACTAGCTCTCCAGGTGGTATCAGATGAGATTTCAATGAGTTCTTCCAAGAGTTTGGATGGAGATGTGTCAGGAAGCTTTGTCTCAATGTTGTCTGTAAAGTTTTTTTTTATCCAGAGTAACTTGGTGATCCTTTTCTGTGTTTTATTAAATAATGATTTTCAGATTTTGAGAAATGGTCAAACTTATCCAAATATGGTATTTTCATGGAAAACAGTGCAGCTGCAACAGATAGCACTTTAGTGATAATTTTCTGTAATCCAAAAAGAATGTAAAAGCAGCCCTGGCAGCTCTCTGCGGCACCCTAGCCGCGGCACCCCTGTTGAGAACCGCTGAGCTAAATGAATGTAAATGTAAATATGCCCAGCCTCGGGCAGCGCTATTATGTTGACTGTATGCCCAGCCTCGGGCAGTGCTATTATTTAAGAATACGTTGACTGTATGCAAAAAAATAAAAAAATATATTATATACACTTTTATTTTTTTTACCTTTAGGGGGGGGGGGGGGGGGGGGGGGGGCTCGCGTTTAAATCTCTCACAGGGCCTCGCATTTCTCCCAGACGGCACTGCACACACATGTGTGATGTCAATCAGTCTGCGTCTGGGTAACCAGTAGTAACACATGAAAGCGAAAGGGAATGATGTCTTCTGATACGGTAACATTTGTGTATGTCGCCGCAGACACCCAGTTCATAATACGTGGTAATGCTGCATAGGCAAGGGCTTTCACCAATGGGCCATAGGCTTGTTCACCATGGTGTTACTGTTACCTCATTTGGCCATAGATAATGACTTAAAATGGAGATCGGAATGGATTGGCACTTTAAAACATGGATTATAAAATGTTCAGACAGTTTTTTTCCATTTTAAAGCAAGTGGAAGAAACTTTTGTGCGTGTGTTTGTTTGTGCATGTGTGTGTGTGCGTGTGATAGACGCAAAATAAAATGTTCAAGACTTCAAGAACGTCACCATGGACACCCCACTGAACTGAATTAACTATTCATGAAATTAATGTACAGAGGGCACGCATGCCAATAAGTTGAAACAACAACAAAACAACACACTGTATTATAATGACAGGCTTGCTGTTGTGCTTTTAGAACCGTTGCAGTGATATCTGTTTTGAAAAGGTATTGAAAAAGGAAGCTTGTTTGCCTGGTTTAAGTCATGCAGTGTGTACAGTAGATTCCTGCAGTACAGTACACTGTGTTCATGTGTGGCACGCATGAACGCACACTCATCCAGACAAGACACAAAGGCCTGCACGCACACACACACACTCACAGTCTGCCCACAGGTGACTACGTATACGGTAAGCATCTACATAATTCATGAAGTGTTTTATTCCACATGGGCTATGATTCAGACATGACCCAATTCTGAAACAGAGTCTGCGTTTCTTGAACAAAGACACGTGCCGGAAAGTTTTCCTTAAAGGGGACATGCACTGCTATTCCTAGCACTATTTGGGCAACTTTACACAATTCCTGTGAGTCTATTGAACACATCTGTAAGCTTTTATAAAAAAAAAATCATTGTTTTATATTTCTAATCAAGTACTCAAAAGCCAAATTTTTCTCACTTTGGATTTCAGGCTGTGTTGGCCTGGCTCCGCCCCATAAGCACTGTGTAAATGAGTATGTGCTACTGCTGCTTCCCTGCGTGAGGTCCAGCCCGCGTGTATCGCTTCCGCAACGGAATTTGGTTTCCTGGTTCCTCTGATTGGCCGCGACCCCCACGTGACCCGCCGCCCTATCCACCGCTCGAGCGGCCGCGGACTCGCTCGCTTCCTCAATTTATACGCATGGAAGTATTGACTGAATTAATGAATTAATGAAAACTTTATTTAACAGATTGCAGAATGGGTACAATACAGTACGGCTCAATACACACAATTGTTAAGGGGATGCAGACCTGAGAAAGACGTTTGTCTTGTTTACATCTGAGTCCCCCATTTTCAATTCATATCAACGACTACGCCGTAACAAATCATTAAAAAAATATACCGTTAACTGGAATATGTTGTGCCTTTACACATATGTTGGATTATGTAATTGGTTTGTCATGACAAACAAATAAAAAAATCGCGATTTACCCACTGTGTGTTGATGTTGTAGCCACCTCCTCCGCGGCAGGAATACTAAGCTCCCCCTTAAGCTCCAGGAGAGAGGGGAGAGGCTGAAAACCTGTAGTTCTTGCCCACCTGATAGGAGCCGAATCCCTGCATCCGATTTGTCTGATGAATACCCCCAAACATGGAGGTCCCGAATGCATGGAAGTATTGATTGCGCCGTAACAAATCATTAAAAAAAGATAATTTTTTTTTGTTAACTGGAATATGTTGTGCCTTTACACATATGTTGGATTATGTAATTGGTTTGTCATGACAAACAAATAAAATATCGCATCGTTCTATATGAATTGAAAATGGGGGACCCTGATGTAAACAAGACAAACGTCTTTCTCAGGTCTGCATCCCCTTAACAATTGTGTGTATTGAGCCGTACTGTATTGTACCCATTCTGCAATCTGTTAAATAAAGTTTTCATTCATTCAGTCAATACTTCCATGCGTATAAATTGAGGAAGCGGGCGAGTCCGCGGCCGCTCTCTGCCGGCAGAGCGGGCGTATAGGGGGGCGGGTCACGTGGGGGTCGCGGCCAATCAGAGGAACCAGGAAACCGAATTCCGTTGCGGAAGCGATACACGCGTCCAGCCCAGGTTGTGTGTAAATGAGTATGTGCTACTGCTGCTTCCTCGCACGGTTTGTTTCCCCGACAGAAGTTCCTCTCTGTTGAGCGTTGCAGTTTATCTTGCGTTGCATGTAGAAGAAAATACACGTTGTCCAAGGAGATATCTTTAGCCTTTAGCTTGTTTATTGAATAAGCACAACTTCACCATTTCACATTGGTGGGATAGGCATAGAACTTGTGGAGGTATGCACCTGTGTACACACACCTCGATAGACTGAGAATAATAGGAAGAGAGAACACACCTCCGCTGACGCGGTCATATAGAATGACGTGATGACGTCATTACGTGCGTCCTTTCTGTAAGACGCTACAGCGCTCCCCAGTGATATAAACCAGTACTGCATACATACATTTGGTAATATACATTCCTCTGAGTACATGTATTCATATCTCTTAACTAGGGATGCTCGATATTGGCTTTTTTACCGATACCGATATACCGATATTGTCCAACTCTTAATTTCCGATACCGATATCAACCGATACCGATATATGCAGGGTCCGTCCCCCCCCCCCCCCCCCAAATTTTTTAAATAATTTCAGGTAATTAACATTACATATCTCTTGTTGTGGAATTAACACAACATTATGCATACTTTTGACAATAAATAAAATCAGAATTTGTTCTTACTTGCTTGCCTGGGTAAATAAAGGTTATAGAAATGTAAAAAAAAAAAAAAAAAAATTGAAAACCGATACCGATATTTTCCGATATCACATTTTAATGCCGATATCGGCCGATAATATCGGACATCCCTACTCTTAACACCCCCACTTGAACTCAGGTTGTTACAATCTTAAGCAAAGTAGAAAACATAACAAAAAATAAATGTGGACCTCTGTCTAAACACATTTCAAGTTCCAAAAATGTTCTTTTCAAACTTCACCAGTTTCATCCTTGTTACAGGTTTTGTAAAAATATCAGCAACCATTTCGTCTGTAGGACAATATACCAAAATTACTCTCCCCTCATTTATCGTGGACCTGATAAAATGATATTTAATATCCACATGCTTGCACCTCTGTCTGTGTACAGGGTTCTTGGCTAGAGCAATTGTTCCCTGGTTGTCCTCAAGTACCACTGCTTGTGTGTACTTGTAATCATCAATACCTTTCAAAAGCTGTTCTAGGTATATAACTTCTGCTATGGTTGTAGCAAGGGCAATGTATTCCGCCTCACAAGTGGAAAGTGCAACCGTGGGTTGCTTCTTAGTTTTCCAGGAAACTAGAGAGCTGTTCTTGCTCAGACTTACACAGTACCCTGTGGTACTACATCTGTCCATGGTATCAGCCGCCCAATCTGCATCACTGTAGGCATGGCCGCCTAGTTATAGTTAAAAGTGGGGGTGCAAGAATATTTTTTTTTATTAATTTTTTTTTTTTTTTATTATTATTTTTTGGACAGGCAAGGGGTGGTTTGGAGGTGGTCCGGCACGACCCCCTCCATGGCAGACTTTTTTTTTTTAATTTAATGAACCTGTACGTGCAATTTCCTGCAATATAGAGCCTTCAATCTTGACCAATAAAGCTGCTCTTTTCACTATAAAACTCAGTTTATATTGCAGTATGATAGCCAATTACTATAATAATAATATATTATACTGTATATACACTGTATATTGATTTTTCGCTCATTCATTTTTATTAAATCAATCTCCTTTCAAATAGGCCAAGTTCTTAATAAGAAAGAGAAAAAAGATATATTTCCATTACCTGTAAATCTTGTGTCTCTTTCTCTCCTTCTCTGCCTCCTCCCTGAGTCTGCAGTGCACAATCATGACATCGATCTAAAAAAAAAAAAAAAAAAAAAAAAGGAGTCGTTAATCCGGCCCTGCTCGTCTGCCATATAGATAGCGTTAACGTTTGGAAATGAAGTCAACGTCATCCAGCTCACACCACATATCTAGATAACGTTAGCTAGCGGCTAGCACTAAAGCTAACGCCAACCAGAGAGGGAAACGTTATTATTATTTATTCGAGGAAACCGTATGACCAGATCGCAATTCGGGACCGTGAAACACTTTTATTGTATTGCGTGGTAGAACCGTAGAAGTTCTACTACCACTCAATAGTAACTTATGTCTAACATAATCCTTTTATTTGAACAACTTACTGGAAAAGCCTGCCTGCCTGCCACCAATATTATGACACACTCTGTGGGCTTTGATATTTACACTGACTCAGCCTACCTGCAGCCAGACTGCAGCGCTGTGTGTGCGCCAAGGTCTACGCGCTGGAGATGGGAGGAACTGGATCAAACCATAATGGGGCAGGGGGGGGGGGGTTCGCAATCTTTGGAAACTTAAAAACGTGTTATTAAGTGTCATTGCGTATTATTAATTTGATTGAAATTACGTAGTTATGGTTAGATTTATATATTGGGGGGGGGGGTATATCATATTTTTCATATGATCAAAAAGTGGTGGAGCAAGATCATACCCTTGCTCCCCCAAGTTCAATAGTGGGAGAGCAGCTGCTCCGCGTGCTCTTAAGGCCAGGCGCCTATGACTGTAGGCTTGTATGCCTAACACCTCACTGCGGTTTTGTCTGAAACATAACCCCTTGTCTGCAGTACCTTTGAGATATCTTAGTACATGTTTTACAGTAACCCATTGCTCCTGTTGGCTCGGCGAAATACTGTGATAATCTACTCACCACAAAACTTAGATCTGGTCTAGTACAAGTAGTCAAGTATATGAGGCTTCCTACCGCCTCTCTGTATAGCCTGACGTCCTCCATCCTGACTGCATCCTCTGTGTATTCTAACTTTTGTTCACAGTGCGTTTCTCTGGTTCTACAGTTCTGCATCTCAAAACGCTCTAGTATCTTGTTTGTGTATTTTTCCTGTGACATAGTTACACATCCTTCGGATTGCTTGAAATCAATACCCAGAAAATGTTTGAGTCTTCCAAGATCTTTCATTTTAAACTTTTCTGACAGCATTTCTTTCACTTCTCTCAGTCTCTCATCATTGCTGGCTGCAATAATCAAGTCATCGACCCATATGATTATAATCACTTTCCCTTCTCTTGTCTATTGGGAATAAACACAATGGTAGGCTGGGTTTTGTGTGTATCCACTCTCAGGCCATGTTTAGACGGAACCGCTAGCAGGTGAATCCGCAAAAATATTTTTTCGGATGTGCCTTTTGTTTATACGGCAACAGCGTTTTTGCGGGGAGAATCCGCAAAAAAGTGAGACCACCTTCCTGGGTGGAAATCCTAGAAACTATACACCTTCGTGCCATCATCTGAACTGTCAAACCGCATAAAACTATGACGAAAGGGTTGTCAAGGCTCTCATCGCGTACTGCTTACGTCACAGGCATGCGCCGGTAGCCGAGAAGTGTAAACAAAGCGAACAAGTCTGTCTGATTCTATCCACGGAGATCACCTGAAGGCTACATTGGCAATACTTTTAAAGACACAAGAATCAGTCCAGCAGCTATCACAACTATTTACATACAGTATTACCGACCAGAGAAGACGCATAAACTATCTGCATCAAGTTTTTGATGCACCAATTCGACGGAGGCAAACCAGACGGATTTGGACGAGACCTGGAAGAACAAGTCAATGGTGGGACAATTTCGTGAATGACGTGGTCGATGAGCATGCATGGCATGAAAACTTGTCAAAAGAGTCTCCCCTCTTTTTGAGTAATGAACTTCGGCCATATATTGAGGGTGAAATCACCAACATGCGAGCACCGGTTGACGTCCTGAAGAAGGTGGCATGTACACTCTATTACCTGAGTGATGAGGGACGCTTAAGGAAGACTGCTAACGCCTTCGGCTTAGCGAGATCCACTGTGTCAATCATAATCAGGCAGACGTGTACAGCCATCACTGTCCACCTCGGACCAAAATACATCAAGCTGCCATTTACTGCCCCAGAGGCAGAGGAGATAGTGGCTGGATTTCTCCAGGATCATGGATTTCCGCAAACGCTAGGCGCGGTGGACGGGACTCACGTAGAGATCAAACAGCCATCGAGCAACGCCATGGATTACATAAACAGGAAGGGCAAGTTCTCCCTGAATGTCCAGGCTGTATGCGACCACAAATACAGGTAGGTCTAATCATATATGCACCCCCTCTTCTGTTCAACTGTGTCTGTGAGATAACACTGCTTCCCATTGCCATTTGCCAGTGATAATGGTGGCATAACAGTAGCCTAGACCTTGATCTGGGTCACCTTCATTTATTTTCTCTGTATTTCTATTGCATTGACAAATTAAAATCACGTTTGGATTTAAAGGTGATATATTTCTGTGTCTTACAGATTCATGGATGTAGTCATCAAGTGGCCTGGAAATGTCCATGATGTGCGTGTCTTTGCCAATTAAGCAGTGAACACCTATCTCAAAACCGGGAAGATACCTTCACTGGAAAAGCAGATAGTGGAATATGAGGAACCCATACCCATCTTTCTGTTGGGTGACCCTGCCTATCCCCTTTTCCCTTACCTCATGAAGGAGTACTCAGGTGGAGGCTCTACCCCATCTGAACAGTATTATGGACTTTGTTTGTGTAGGGCCCGCATGGTTATAGAGTGTTCATTTGGTCGGCTCAAGGCCAGGTTCTCAGCCCTGAGGCGGCCCATGGACATAAATCTTCGCGACCTGCCAAGTGTGATGTATGCATGCTTTGTCCTACACAATTATTGTGAGGTAAGCAACAACCCTGTAGAGGCAGAAACCGACTTGGTGGATTTATATATTATTATATATATATTATATTATATATTAGAACCATGCACTGTTTAGACTGTCTTATTTATGTTAGGACACTAGGGGGCTCACCACCTCTATAAGTAGCCTAGGTAATTACTGTGATCCCATGCACCTGCTGAGGATTTACCTTTAAACACTGTTTCACTGTTGGAACTGACCACGGAGCAATTGACGACTGTTCTGTTTAACCCTTCATTTACTATAATTTACCTTCGGACAACAATAAACCCTGTAAACCGAACCGGCGGCAACTTTGGACATTCAATTCATTCAACATCACAACTTTGGTACATCGTGAAAAGGCACATTAGCGGGTGCATCGTGGACGACTGTCAGCACACCCAGGAATGACAGTCGGCCACTACAAACCCTGTAGATCACCACGTTGAGCAGGAAGCCATACAGGGTGACAAGGATCTGCAGCCTCCCACACAAACAAACAGCTATATAACGGACTCTAATGAGGAACGTGGAAGGAGAGTGAGGAAAATCCTCACCATGTACCTTGACCCTTAACACTTTGGCGACCACAGTCTTGCGGCGATTTGCCTCAGAGGACAGAGGTTTGTTTACAAACCGATGTACTTTCTAAGAGCTATATATATCATTTATAGTATTGCTATCTGTCCATTCTCATTGTCACTTGAGTGCATAAACCGTGCCTTCATAATGGCTTCATAATCTCGTCTTTTTTCCAGGAAGCTAGATAATAGGCTAAACTTTGGCGCCGTTATATCAAACGCCATTTCTGCTGTATATATACAAATTAAATAAAACAAACTGCGTAGCATCCGAACTATTACAGAGCATCTATGGATGAAATGGGGGCGGCGGGGAACGCCGATTAGTATTATTGATTAGCAATAGAGTGTGCGTTCAGGTAGCCAATGTCAGTGATCTATCACGTTAGGTTTTAAAACAATGTCCAATCCAGCTGTAATTTGGGGGAATAGTATCCTACCGTCAGGCCATGTGATCGCCGGCAGCATTTCTTCATTAGTCATCAGATTCTGGTAGATCGATATGTCCATTGGCTAATCATAAATCCCATTATTCCAGGCTGAAATATGCATTGGGTAACGTGATCAAAGATGGAGGGTCTTCGTTTGGAATCGAGGTTGATTCAACTAACAAGCCACTTGTGTATCCCCCCAGTTATTAGTTCACCTCATCCACATGATCATTAGGGTATATTTAGCAGATATTAACACTTTGAGCGCCACTCACGGCTAATCTCGGGTTTACGATTGTGACGTTGAAAGCCACGTCACGGCTTTTCTCTGGATTTTATTTAATTTTTTTTATTAGCGATCTGAAATCATATTGCATCACGCGAGCCTACCGTTGGAGATCCAGGGGCCGCCGGCGATCAGATGTGAAAAAAGCCTCCCCAATCGTCTCCCAGATGGTAAATCACCCTTTTGGAATGGACTCAATGAAAATGGATGGGGGAAAAAAATATTCCAGTCCACTGATGCAGCCGGAGTTACCAGAGTTCATTCTGGAGCATCTGAGCCGCGGCGATCATGGGTTATACTGTTGGATCAATATACTTATCGATTTTTTCGAATGGTGATCAGGAATTGGAATATACCATTTGGATACCATCTGATGTCAGGTAAGGAATCTATGTTATCAGTGTTAGGATAATCAGACTCGTTTTCATGGAGATATAAGCGTTTCCACTATATGTGATATGGCTGTTTCACTGTAAAAGCCATGAGGAAATAATAGCAATGATTATCAGCGCACGGCACGAGCGTGCGTGCGCACACATATACTATCGACCATCTAGCTTTTATTTGAAAACATTTCATAAATAGACCGACAAATGATAACATTCTGGAATATTCCAGTAAAAGGCGATTATCATGGGATGTGTTGTTTTTTCTTCGAAACCGAGTGGTTTTCAAAATGCTATAAAAAGGAAATGAAGCGATAAAAACACAATCTGCTTTGCCAATGTTGACTGGAAAATGATTCTTTGATAAGCGATGGGCAGATTAGACACATAGCATAATTTAAAACATAGATTAGGCGATATTAACGTTACATGGGCCGTGGACCGTGGCATCAACGGGGTAAAAAGGAAAACACGGCATGGCACTGAAAGTGTTAATAGGCTTCATGCCTAAGCTCCTCTGCTTCCTGAAAGTAAACTAGCATGTTTGCTCCCTGTTTTATATTATTGGATTAAGTGATTGATCAGGTGTGCAGCAGACCTTGGGCACACCCAGCACACACCTGATTAATCACCTACTCCAATAGTATAGGACAGAAAGTAAAGGGAGCATGTCTATGTTCCCCGGGTCCTATGTTCCCCGGGTTCTATGTTCCCCGCTTTGATTGATTAAACATTTTAGACCACCAGCCCTGATTCCAAACTCTAACCTTAACCAGTTCGAAAGAGGGCCTAAGCTTAACCGTTCGAAACAAGGCGGACATTAATAATTAATAAAATAATAAATATTTATAAAATGTTCAATCTATTAATCAATCAAAGCGGGGAACATAGAACCCGGGGAACATAGGACCCGGGGAACATAGGGATGATCCCGAGTAAAGATGCCGTTTCCTTTCAGGAAGTAGAGGAGCTTCGACATAGCCTATTGTGTTTCTACATCTGCTTGTTGTTCTAGCTGTGGACATGCCAGATACGGAGCTGCTCTTGGAGAACCTCTCCATGTTCAGGAAGCGGGAGGACTACATTGGTCTATTGAAACAAATAAACATTTATTTTATTGCAACAACCGTTCTCACATGTGCATTATTTTGGGGAAACACATTTGGTACAATCGCTGGAATGTAGGCTACTCTTGGGGCTAGATTCACAAAGAATGGATTGCACAATGCTAGTTGCACCCTTACTTACAATTCATTATGAATTGAAAATGGGGGACCCTGATGTAAACAAGACGAAAGTCTCTCTGGTCTGCATCCCCTTAACAATTGTTTGTATTGAGCCGTACTGTAGTACCCATTCTGCAATCTGTTAATAAAATGTTCAATCAATCTGCACAGTGATTGAATGAAAATTGTATTAACAGATTGCAGAATGGGTACAATACAGTACGGCTCAATACACACAATTGTTATGCAGACCAGAGAGACTTTCGTGTTGTTTACATCAGGGTCCCCTATTTTCAATTCATAATGAATTGTAAGTAAGGGTGCAACTAGCACCATGCAATCCATTCTTTGTGGATCTAGCACTTGGTTGTTATATAAAGTCAGTTTCCCCATGAGCGTTTCACTGCAACCTGAGTAAGCAGAAAATAGCGACAAGTATACTTAAAAAAGTGTAAACATTAAAATAAGAATAGGCAGGTAACATTCAATACTGTATAAAAAATAGTGACAGTAAACTGAACAATTCAATGTCCTTCCTGAGCTGTGTCCCAACATTCATATCAAACAAATGTCACATGAACATCAGTGGTTCAAGTAGGCAGGTAACTAGCCCCTTTCGTGACTGATGCACTGAGTGAATCCACAGTCACTTGCTCCTCAATAGGAATGATTTGATGATGATGATTTGATTTTTATTTAGTACATACAATTTATACAATAGTATAAAAACAAGGGGTACAAGGATAACATGTGAAAGTCGACTTGTTTCCAACATGGTCCCAAGAAGAATACAATAAATCACAAAGAAAGAGTTAAGAAGATAAAATAGATACAACAAGTAGATAAAATAGACAACACCATTTTCTGAAAGAACCTCATTACAGCATGTCATATTCCTGTTCTTCAAGAGTGGTGGCCAAGCACCCTCTGCAACCTATTGTTGCAGATGTCGCTTCACACCCCTCTTGAAGACAGCAATAGTGGGGGAGTTTTGGATGGCCCTGGGCAGAGAGTTCCACAGCCGGCAGGCTGTAGACAGAAAGCCATTCTGTGAATAGGAACCCTTTCTAGGCTCATAAACTGAGAGCTGTCCAGACCGTAACTGTCGTCCGTGGACCTGGCCACGCAGGACAATACGAGAGCATAAATATCTGGGGGCAGATCCATTTAACATTTTATACATATGTCCCAGTTTCAGAAAGGAGACCCTCTGCTCCACAGGGAGCCATCCCACCTCATTGAAGTGACATGGCTCAATATGGGTTCGAGGTGGCAGATTTAGGACCAATCGTATGGTCTTATTTTGGCTGGTTTGTAGCCTGCGTTTACTTTCCACTGTAACACCACTATACCAGTACGTACATGCATAGTCATATTGGCTGAGGATCATGCAGTTGGCAAGCAATTTCATAGTTTCCAGTGAGAAGAAACTCTTTTTTCTGTGCAAAAATGTCACCCTTGTGTTAACTTTTTTGATCACCTTCAGGGCCATTGTTTTCCCTGAGAGTGTTTGGTCGAGGTCTGCACCTAGGTATTTAACGCAGTCTCTAGACTCGACACTGAAGCCATTACAGCTGATCTCAAGTCGGGAACATTCCTTTAATTTATGTTTTGAGCTGAATAGAATTGACTCAGTTTTTCCAAGGTGAATCGATAATCTGTTGTGAACTAACCATTTGTGAAGGCTTTCCAGCTCCCTACTGAGACCGGCTTGTATTTCTGCCGTGTCGTCTCCAGACACCAGAAGTGCTGAGTCGTCAGCATACAGTAGGAGTCAGACACCATGTCATTAACATATAGTGAAAAGAGCAATGGAGCAAGTATGCTGCCTTGCGGCACCCCACATGTTATTTCATTATATGAAGATGCGGCGACACCATTTATGTTCACAACCTGGGTCCTCCCAGTCAAGTACGACCTGAACCATCTCACCGACCCATCGTCCATCCCACAGGCTTTGAGCTTATCAAGCAGGATCTGATGGTCAACAGTATCAAACGCTTTCACAACCTGGGTCCTCCCAGTCAAGTACGACCTGAACCATCTCACCGACCCATCGTCCATCCCACAGGCTTTGAGCTTCTCAAGCAGGATCTGATGGTCAACAGTATCAAACGCTTTCACAACCTGGGTCCTCCCAGTCAAGTACGACCTGAACCATCTCACCGACCCATCGTCCATCCCACAGGCTTTGAGCTTCTCAAGCAGGATCTGATGGTCAACAGTATCAAATGCTTTCACAACCTGGGTCCTCCCAGTCAAGTACGACCTGAACCATCTCATCGTCCATCCCACAGGCTTTGAGCTTCTCAAGCAGGATCTGATGGTCAACAGTATCAAACGCTTTCTGCAGGTCAATCAGAACCATGCCAGTTTGTTTGCCACAGTCCATCTGGGTTCGAATATGGTCAGTGAGATCAATCAGGCAAGCATCCATAGAATACCCAGGGCGAAAGCCAGACTGGAATTGATAAAGGAGATCTGTCTGTTTAAGAAAATCTGATATTTGATTAAATATGACCTTCTCAAGAACTTTGGAGATGACGATGAGAATAGAAACTGGACGATAGTTTCCCTCGTTTGTCCTATCTCCTTTTTTGTGTAGTGGAACCACTCTGGCACATTTTAAGTCGTCGGGTACGATACCCTGTTTCAGTGATAAGTTGATGATATGTGTTAGAGGTTCACTAATCTGGTTTGCTCCGTCTTTGATAAACCTCACTGGTAAGCCATCTATTCCAGTAGCTTTATCCTTGCCTAGGGTATTGATCGTTTTTTCTACCAGGGCCATGTCCACTGGTTGTAATTTGAAGGAATCCTGTGCAACCTTATCTGAATAATTATTAAATACATGACTACTACCAAACTGTCCAGTGGGTTCGGGTAACTTCTTCACAAGTGTTGATGCCACTGTAGTGAAAAAATCATTGAATTTTTGGGCCACCCTTGCACTGTCAAAGCAAATTTCATTATCAATATCCAACCCAATCTTTGAAGAAGCTGAACAATTGTTTCTAATGGGAGCCCCCAGATTTTTTAGAGTTTGCCAAAGTTCTTTGGGGGAGTTTTTCACTTCTTGGAATTTTGTTTTGTAATATTCTGTTTTGGCCTTTTTTACCAGGCTGGTTACTCTATTTCGCATGTGTCGATACTCATCGAATAGAGCGCTATCGCCGCATTTTCTAAATGTTGCCAGAGTTTTGTCTCTTAACCGAATTTGTTCTAAGATGAAACCAACGTATGTTGACCATGAAGGACTGGTTCTGGCCTAACAGATAAATAAGCCCCTCTCGTTACTCAATCTCCAGGTCGGGATAGAGTGACAATAGAAGTAGAGACGACTGCAGCTTGATGTATTTTGGTCCAAGGTGGACAGTGATGGCTGTACACGTCTGCCTGATTATGATTGACACAGTGGATCTCGCTAAGCCGAAGGCGTTAGCAGTCAGGTAATAGTGTACATGCAACCTTCTTCAGGACGTCAACCGGTGCTCGCATGTTGGTGATTTCACCCTCAATATATGGCCGAAGTTCATTACTCAAAAAGAGGAGAGACTCTTTTGACATGCAAAAGTTTTCATGCCATGCACGCTCATCGACCACGTCATTCAAGAAATTGTTCCACCATTGACTTGTTCTTCCAGGTCTCGTCCAAATCCGTCGGACAAAAATAAGGGATGGTTTGAACGCTCGGCGTTGCTAATAAACATTTAAAAAAATAGTTATAAACTGGTCAACACTGCATTATTTCCGGCGTTGGGTGCATGATGCGCAATGCGCTGTGATCACAGCGCAGGCGCACCAGGCAGCCAATGCCGGAAATAATGCGATTTTGAGCAGTGTTGACCAGTTTATAAAAAATATTTAAAATGTTTATTAGCAACGCAGAGCTTTCAAACCATCGCGTATTTTTGTCCGAATTTCTCTGTGATACTTGTATAACGAACGGTTCGGCCAGAACCAGTCCTTCATGGTCAACATACGTTGGTTTCCTATTGAGGAGCAAGTGACTGTGGATTCACTCGGTGCATCACAGTCACAAAAGGGGCTAGCAGGTAACATTCCGTACTGAACAAAAATAGTGTTACAAAATAAATAAACTTCCAGATTTACTCTGAAAACATGTACTTTATATACGGTAACTTTGTCCTGAGCTGTGTCTCTAAACTGTTTGACCTATAACGTGTCACATGAACATCAGTACTATACGAATAGGCAGGTAACATTCAATACTGTATACAAATAACTGCAGTAAACTGAACAGCGAGCATCAAACAATAAAATGCCACATGAACATCAGTGGTTCAAGAATAGGCAGGTAACAGGGCGGCTAAATCACTTTCTCCTCTCTTCACTCTCTCCTCACTTTCTCCTCACTTTCTCTTCACTTTCTCCTCACTTTCTCTTCACTCTCCTCACTTTCTCCTCTCTTTCTCTTCACTTTCTCCTCACTTTCTCCCCTCTTTCTCTTCAGTTTCTCCTCACTTTCTCCTCTCATCACTCTTCACTTTCTCCTCACTTTCTCCTCATCACTCCTCCTCACTTTCTCTTCACTTTCTCCTCACTTTCTCTTCAATTTCTCCTCACTTTCTCTTCACTTTCTCCTCTCATCACTCAAATAGAAAATGGGAGAAAAAAAGTAGATAAAAAAAAATAGGCAGGTAACATTCAATACTGTATAAAAATAACTTATGCAGTAAACTGAACAGCGAGCATCAAACTATAAAATGTCACATGAACATCAGTGGTTCAAGAATAGGCAGGTAACATTCAGTACTAAACTAAATCTACTTATTCATCTGTGTGTTCCTCCAACAGTGCATGCATGTAGGAATATGACGGTGCTGGGCCCATCATGGGTGGTGGGGTGTGTGCTGAGACCATGGGTGGAGTGTAGTGGTCAAGTGCTGGTGTGTATGTATAAGGCATAGGGGCATGTGTAGAACGCACAGGTGGGACAAACCTGGATGTCAGGGGGGGGGCACGACAGCATAAGCTTGTGGCTGAGATGTCATGTGTCTCACAAGGATGTCAAAACTGTTGCTCATTTTATTTTGAGACTCGGCAAGTCTATCTAACCTCTCACTGTTTGTTCTCAATGCCTGCTCCATGATGTCCACAATCTTCATCTTTATATCAAGGTCGGCCTGCACTTGATCAACACGAAGCTTTTTCTTCATCTTTTCCCCTTTGTAACCATCAAGCCTTGACTGAAAAAAAAGCAGAGGGAAGATATTTCTATTAATTCATTTGGCAGCACGGTGGCTCAGTGGTAACACTTGTGCCTCACAGCACAAAGGTCCTGTGTGAGTTTCCTCCGGGTACTCCGGTGTCCCCCACGATAAGAAAGACATGCATTGTATGAATGTGTATGAATTTGTTTGAATGGGAATGAATGTTGTGGTGGTCAGAGGGTCTGGTAGGCACCGTTTGCTAGCCACGCTTCTGCCACAGTGTGGTATGATTGTGTGTGAATGATTAATCACATACATATGTAAAGCGCTTTGAGAAATGGGATGATTATTATGATTAAATGTCTGTGGTATTGGAAATAATACACAGTATTAACAACAACATACCTGAAGCATCTCTCTTCGCTGCTTCCGTGGTTGCTTCCAACACCAAAGGATTCATCGAGTGAGCTCGACAGATCAGATGATGTGCTGGCTGCGCTCGGGGAGTCTGGACGTGAACAGTGTCTTCAGATGTGAGTTCAGATGATTCCAGGGCTGCCTCTATAGTTGTAGTGGCTGGAGACCCACCCCATATCTACTTGGCCCCTGGTGGTAGGAACAATATCCGCTCCCTTTTTTTTAATTGAGTGCACTCAAAACAGACTTTATTGGGTACCCTTTTTATTTCATTTATTATTTTCTATAAATGTGGACCATTTCATGGCTCCTTATATTGTGTACTGAACCTGGTGTACTCCTTTAAGTTACATAAAAGGTCAAATGTAGATCACGGTGCCTGTGTATTTTTCTTAGAGCCAGTCTCCTTGAACCTATAATTGATGTACCACTGCAGTTAGAACTGATAGCGTTGAATTACAGTAGGTTACACACACATTCAAAACTCTTAGCATGGAATCCTGAAAAGAGGTCTGCTGTCGCGGGAAGAATCTTCCACGAAAAGCGGTGAAAATACAGGCAGAAAATTGAAAATATTAAATATTTAAGGTCTGAGGTTGTTTGTGAGTGCTACTCACCGACCATGAAATTGTGCAAGGAGGACCGGAGAGGTGCCCCGAGCTCAAAGGTTAATATAATCTCCTTTCATGGGCAGAAGGTTTAATTCGTATAGGTGAAGGCGTGTATCGAAGGACGTTTCCTGAAGTGAAATGTCATAATGCAGTGGTTCTCAACCTTTTCGCTTCCCCTTGTACTTTTTTCACCACAGTGAAAGACAAAGGTATTTATTAAAAAAAGTGTGATGGTTTCTGTCCGTGGGACGACCATCGCACCTCATTCGCCCAACCACTTCACAGTAGTTAACCCTTTCACTACCACACTACAGACGGTTTACCTTTCACTGCCACACTACAGAAGGTTAATCTTTCACTACCACACTACAGAAGGTTAACCTTTCACTACCACACTACAGAAGGTTAACCCGTTCACCACCACACTACAGAAGGTTAACCCTTCTACTACCACTACATAATGTTAACCCTTTCACTACCACAATACAGAATGTTAACCCTTTCACTACCACAATACAGAAGGTTAAAGGGGCACAGAAAAACAGCGTCAATTTATGTTGCACATGAGTTTCATATAACCAAGGCTCTAAACTGCACATTCATTTAGTTTGACATTTATCGAGAGCGAATGAGTTTGAATATCTCCTCCCGTGATGTCATCAGAGGACACAGAATCCTTTTGTTGTGTTCATTACAGCTCAATGAAATGACGTAGATGGAAAAATAGAAATACGGGTCGAAATAGGCATTGCTAGTCGACTAATCGGTCGAAAGGAGCCGTAGTCGACTGCCAACCTCTTAGTAAAAAAAAAAATTAGTAAATTTTTTCTATCATTCTTTCCAAAAGAAAAGAGGCCTAGAAGCGTGGCTAACGCTAATGGCATGCATACCAGAGGCTAACTGCCTACGAAAACAGGCACAGAGGCACTGAAAGAGGATTTCACCCATCTAATGAACACACTAGACTAGACAAATATCAAGATGTATCCATCAGTGGACCAATTGCATGCTTTTGCAGGGGACAAGAAGCCTTCAGTCGACTCCTTCAGACATTAAGCACCCCCCACAGCCCAAATGGAATGATACAAAAAAAATATATATTGTACTTTTTTTTATTTAAAAAAATATATAATTATAGTCGACCATCCAAATCCTTAGTCGGGGACAGCCCTACATCATTTCATGGAGCTGTAATTGGATTCCTGACATCACTGGTGGCCATATTCAAACTTGTTAACTTGAAATAATGTCAAAATAAATGAACGTGTGCTAAACAGTTTGGAGCCTTGTGTGAGATTATGTGCAAAATAAATCTGCATTGTTTTTCGGAAAAGTGCCCCTTTAACTCATTCCGGGCCAACAGCGCCCTCTGCTGATGGCTCTTCCGTGCCAACGCTATATCCAATGGAGAACAGGACTTATTATATATTAAGTGCATACAACATATAATAGCAATAGATCTAAATAACACAGTGATCGTCAATGAGTTGCTTCCAGTCAACATGCACGGAACAGATAATTTCTTCATACATACCAGTGTTTCCCCTGAAAAAAAATTCAGCAGCTGTGCCTCCTCGGATTATTATATATATTTTTTTTTACATTTTAAAGTTAAATGCATCAATCTGGTGCACTTTGAGAGCAAAATAAAGAGGCTAGATCTATGATGAACTTTGTGCTCAAAACACAAAATCAACTAGACTGCAGTGCTTTCTCCCTGCAGCCTTTTACATTAAGCACCCCCCACAGCCCAAATGAAATGATAAAAAATATATATATTATAATTTTTATTTTTTTTATTAATAATAGTCTAGTTCATAGCAGCGGCGGCCCTAATTCAGCAGCACCGCTGCTGAATGCATATAGGGGAAACACTGCATACATTTCCATTTTATACCGTGAACTCGAACCAACTTCTCGAGAAGTTCCAGTCAGGTTTCCGCTCTGGCCACAGCACAGAAACTGCCCTGGTCAGGGTCACCAACGACATACTGATGACGGCTGATGCTGGCTCTCCTTCCCTCCTCATCCTCCTTGACCTCACAGCAGCTTTCGACACTGTCGATCATGACATCCTCCTTCACCGGCTCCAGTCCACCATCAGACTTTCATACTCTGTCCTTGATTGGTTCAGATCCTACCTCACCGGAAGAACGGAGTATGTCTCCTTGGGAGAGGCAGGGTCTGACACCCATCATGTCACCTGTGGTGTCCCACAAGGATCAGTCCTCGGCCCCACCCCTATTCACTCTCTACATGCTCCCCCTTGGCTCTGTCATCAGCCGGCATGGAATATCATTCCACTGCTACGCTGATGACACCCAACTAAAAATAAACCCCACCCCATCCACAGTTCTGCCATCTTCCACTCTGACCACATGCCTGGAGGAGACCAAGGCATGGATGAAGCACAACTTCTTACAGTTAAACAGCTCTAAAACTGAAGCCATTATTATTGGCACCCCACACCAGGTTCGCTCATCCACCATCACCTTTTCCGGCCAAAACATCACCCTGTCACCAAAAATCACCAACCTAGGGGTAAAAATGGACCCTCACCTGACCTTTGAGGCACACATAAATCAACTATACAAAAACTCTTTCTACCACCTTAGGAACATCGCCGAACTTCGCCCCTCACCCACTCTGTCAGATGCCGAAAAGCTCATCCACGCCTTTGTTTCCTCCAGGCTGGATTACTGCAACGCACTCCTCATCGGGCTCCCTAGCAAGAACATCCTAAGGCTACAATGTATCCAAAACAGCGCTGCTAGGATCCTGATGAGAGTGCGGAAATACCACCACATCACTCCCATCCTCAAGTCCCTTCACTGGCTCCCTGTCTCACTCAGGTTGAGTTCAAAGTCTCCCTGCTCACCCACAAATGCCTCTACGGAAACGCCCCCCCCCCTATACCTCAAATAACTCATCACCCCTCACTCCTCCTCTCGACATCTCCGCTCTGGCCAGGCAAACCTCCTCCAGCGCCCAAGGACAAATCTCTGCACTATGGGAGATCGGGCTTTTTGCTCTTCCGCTCCCAGTCTGTGGAATGCTCTCCCTGACTACCTGAGAGCACCACAGACTGTGGATGTTTTTAAGAAAGGCCTCAAAACTCACCTTTTTAGTAGAGCCTTCTGCTGACTTTTTATAAAAATTTTAGCTCCACACATTTTATGTTCTTTTACCAATTTCTTTTATCAGTTTTATTTATTCTATGTTACTCTATGTTTTAGTCTTGCCTATTTTTATATTCTTTCTTTCCTTTATTCTCGCTAGTTTTAAGTTATTTTAACTGTAGCGCTTTGAGATTTGCCCCGCAACTGTAAAGCGCATTACAAATGGAATCTATTATTATTATTATTATTATGAATATCAATATATTTCTAGGGCGTTCTGTCTCATCTCAATAAACTCCAGCAAATCCAGCTTAAATGTATTTCCTTAGAAAGCGTGCCATTTGTCGCTTGATTTATGAATCGTTTTCAAATGACTCGACCAAGCTGCAATAGTATCCAGCTGCATGCCAGAGAAGGGAAACCCGGACCGGAGTTTTTTTCCTGATGCACATACCCAGCCAATCCAATCCAATGATGTGCAATACCATCCGGGAGACGATAGGTGGCGGTATTTGCCCTTTTGCGAGCTCAGACCCATTCCCAACGATAACATCAGGTTGGATGGATGAAAATGAATGGATATCGGGGCGGCTAGGTGGTGTAGTGGGCAAGGCACTCGCCACCAGTGTGGAGACGCTAGGATTCGCGTGTTCGAATCCAGCTCTCCACATTGTTTTCAGTTTAGCTGGTCGTCCGCAGTAATACACATTGGCCGTATTACGGGGAGGGAAACTGAAGGGTGGGGATCGGGCGTTGTGAACAAGCGACTCCTACAAGTCGGTTGGTGCGCCTGCGCAGTAGAATCAGGAAGTGTCGGGGGCAGCGTGAGCCTCCCACGCGTTACTCCTCGACACTGAGAGATCGAGCTGCGCAGGTGAAAAGATGCGACTGCTGTTACCTCAAGTACCGGAGGGGACTTGTGCTATGTATGACTTAGTCCACATTGCAGCCGGCTTGTGGGAGGCAAGAAACAGCGTTCGTGACAGGGGAGGGTTGAATTGGATGATACGAAATTGGGATGGGAGAAAATATAGAAAAATGGGAGAAAAAGTGGATAAAAAAAAAGAAAATGAATGGATATCGCTAATAAAAGAAATAACGATTAAAACCCGACTATACTCGTGATTGGCACGGAAGCGATGGCGAGTTAACCCGACTATACTCGTGGTTGGCACTGAATGGGTTAACAGAGTGGAGTCCGTGGCTCAAAGTTCACAATGATCACAGTGGTATCTTAAAACTCTATGAAGGCTGGCTTGCAGCGAGTGCATCTCTGTGCCGGTAACAGTGTGTCATAATGGCCCAGTGGTGCAACAGCCTTTGTCGTCGTAAAATCATCCAGTGGTTCGAAAACAATAAAAAATTATTTCTGTTTTCCCGTTCATAGCGAACATAGTGTGAGTAGATGTGACATTTTTTTACATGCCTGTGTCTACTCATATATTCGGATGGTGAAATCATCGCCACGGAGCCACGCGGTGCACTATTTCTTTCTACTCTTTTTTTAATTTTTTATAATTTATTTTCACACAAGGTCAGGAAAACATACAGCAAAAAGACACATCAACAGAAAAATACAGATTGTGCAGGAACAAAGAAGAAGCCCAACAGGGCTTGAAGTACTCTCACCTAATATTCAACCATGAAATGAAAACAACAACAAAGACACACAAAACAATGTGGAAAGAATGTACCTTGACGGAGGCATGAAAATGATAAGGAGGAAAAGAAAAAAATAATCAAATAAACAAACAAATGAAAGTGTGTGTGTGAGTGTGTCTGTGTACCTTGTTTATGTGAAAAAGCAGGACAATTTCAAGACTCCACTCACAAAATCAGGACACACTACCAAATGGATACTACTACACTCAGTAGTACACATTTGTATATTTTGTATCCAGTTCAATCACCTGTACATTTTGTATTTATAGCTATTGAGGGATGGATCAGGATTGGTTGAAACCTGTTTGCTGGGCCTGGGTGAACTAAAAACGTAGGTTCCTATTTGGCCCATTTTAGAGGAAAACAAATGTGATTGAATGGTAAAAAAACCAAACCTATTATTCTATAAAGAGAAAGTATGTTATTTATTCAGGCAAATGTACGTGTTGTTTTGTGATTCTGGTCCAAGTAGACAAGCCTTTCTCAAACAGCTCTGCTGGGATGTTCCATTTGCGCGTGCGGGTGCTCACGTCTCTATGTATTAGTAAAAAGAAGTCTAAATAGTCTCCATCTGCTCAGCCTTGGTAAAGAGCTTATATGGTTCTCACTGCCCAAATTAACCAAGTATTTCATAATCAGTCTATACGACTCCAGGAGGGACTATACCGCAGTTCCTGACTCTCTGCCCGATCTGAGTGAGCGCCCGGGAGAAAGGGCTCTTATGTCATGATTATGATGGCAAACCAGCGCTCCAAGAACCCTCTGTGTTTATGATATCAAAACCTCTCCATCTCCAAGAAAGCAATTGACAAAAATGTCCCTTGAGCATCACTCTCATTCGCACTTTGTCTCTGGGAGAGAGAGAGAGGGGCCGGGTTTAAGGAATACATATTTCCGCGGTATGGTATGTAAAAGAAAAATGAAAAGCCCTTTGCAATAAATCCTCAAGAATAACTTTCAAATGTGAACGTAATGTGCGGCAGGCGGACACCATAATATAAGCCATCATCATCATTATCATCATAGCCTCATGTCTTATTAAATTAATTTCAGTTTAATCAATTATAGATGGATCTGCACAGCACCGCTATAGCATAACAACCTCTTCGGCTCCCAACGATGGCGTTTGTCAGGTCAGAGCCGAATTAAAAGTTAATACAGTCCTTATGAGTTTATGTGACTGGAAGATTTTACCATACAAGCTCGAATTCTGAGGGAAAGCATCCCTTTATGAAAAATATCACAGTAGTATGATGGTAATTTCAGTTTTACCACAGTACTGGCCATTGTATAAATAATTTACCGTTGTTCAAAGTTATCTATGACCATGGTACCACTTTTGTATTTAAATAATATGGTATGATCCCATTTAAACCACGATACAGATGGTAATATGGTATTTTTATAATTTGTATGTCACTACCATCATCGTAGTGACCGAATAATTATGTAAATGACCAGGATACATTTTCGTAAGAGATTCCAAACAATTTCAATTTCCAATTCCAGAGGAATATGGGTTGGACCTAGCAAGACATCACTTTTCATAAAAACATATTTACCCTCACATACATCATAGTAGCTATATACTGTATGTGTAAACTGTATGCCTCAACGGCACTGTTGTCAATAACTATCCTCATTGAGATTATTATAAAACTTTAATAAAAAATAAAAACATAGATGAGACAATAAGTCAATAAATAACAGGCATGCAGGGGGTCAGTAAAGAACAGTACTGCAGGGGGTCGGTGTGCCTGTGGCAAGTTGGCGTCCCTCTGCCACGTCTGTTTATGTGCCACCATCTCGATGTCACTGGCGTTCGCATTAAAAAGCACAGATGAAATAAATATGTTATATATACCCTCTGAGGGCAGAAACTATGTGTTTCTTATACAATTTTCTGAAGGCAGAAACTGTGTTTCTTAAACCCTTTTCTGTATGAGTGGACAGGCCCGCCGCTCGTGCCCAGAAACAAGATCATCTCAACAGGCCCCATGCCTCCAAACATATCAGCCCCCACCCATGCGCAAATATCATTACCATTACATACCGCTTACATTTAGCTCTGAGAAAAGGGCCGTTGTGCCGCCCCAAATTGACAGTCAAAGTTAAAGACCACAACAATGACAACTGTATAGAGATTCAATTCATTATAAATAGCCTCAACCAAGACAACAATTAGCCTTGGCCTGACATGCTGATCCAGAACCACAGGAAAATAATAGACCATTGTAGCTATTCAACCACGTACAATTGTATTTAGATCCAAACATTGAAACGTAGAAATGCAGCCTTAAATTTGATACCACAGCAAAAGCAAATGAAAAGGTATACTAGAAGGATATCGGGCTTAATTTATCAAAAGTTCTGAAACAGCATATAGAGGCTAATTAAAGCTGTAAGGTGTGACCTCATTCTGGTTTTCCAATACATAAGTAATACATGTGGGTAAAGAAACTGTGAAAATGTGAATGCATTTTCAGTTGAACAGTTGATAAATCATTCCCATTTCACAGACTTTATAGTTAATGAATCAAAATTAATCACATTTTAAACGCATATCAATATTTGATGCAAAAAGCTAAGTTTTTCAATTCAAATGGATTTTGGTATATGAGTGAATCAATGAATAAACATTATACATACTGTAACAAAGGTAGCAGACAGGGGTAGGTGGAAGGTGCAATATGGTTGTACAAATAATCAAACACACAGTCAAGCAGCTTTAGCTCCCCGCTGGGCAATGGCCAGGGGCATTTATTTAAGCAGACAGAAAATTAAGAAAACCAAAAAATCATACCGGCTCCCACTGGAGCACCTAACTGCCTTCACTGTAGTCCAGTCCCTAACTAGGCCGGGCCGCTGTCCGGCTTACCGGTTGTCAACTCACAGTTGCAGATGTCTCCCCACAGCTCTCTCACTCTTCAATGCAAGACACACTCTGAGGCTCTTTGTCTGTTCTCTCTGAGAGGCACGCTGATTGCTGATTGAGAGACAGCTGTGTGTGTGGGTCAGCATGTGTGAAGCTGTCAGTCCTCCTCTCTCCACTGGGAGGAGCCAACAGGCAGGAACATAGCAGCCATCAATCACTATTCCCCTCAGCCCCTTACAATACGTTTAAGCAGCAACATCGTGTTTATTAGCTACTACACAGACCAACAGTCAGATAAATGCAATTTTAGGAATAATATATAGCGCAAAGGACCTTTTCTCTTTTGAGAGGTAACAGTCCGAAGTTTCTTACACAATAAAGAAAATAGAGTAACAGAGGTTTGAACACACTGAAGTAAAAGTTGTGTGTACTCACATTTCTGTTTAGTGGTTGCCAGATGCCTGTTTTTAAGCCTCTCGAGTCAAAACAAAGGACTTCTTCATCTTCTTGTGTCACCTTCCCCTACTCTGAGCGCCCGCCTGGGATCGCTTTCGGAGCAGACGCCCCTTGGCTACAAACGGTGGTCAATAATTTTCGCCATCACTGGTCAGTTCAGGACCGTTCACAACTGGACGTCACTCGTCCGAAGGGCTTGTCAAATGACGCTTGCCAGATGTTTCGTCTTCTAACTCGAGACCCGAATGCCCCGATCGATCGGCCAGCGATCGGTATCGGCCGATATTCAGTATAAATATGAGATCGGTGATCGGTGATAATGCTTTATTTTCGCCGATCGTCAAAACCGATCGAAAAACATGATCCAATTCTTAGCGGAGATCTCACTGCTGACTTCTCTCTCAGACACACAGAGCTGCCTGCAGCGTACGGCCCCTCCTCCTCCTCCTCCTGCCCCTCCCGCACCCATGTAAACAAGAGGCTCCAGCTGCCTCCGGCAACAGTCTGCTGCTCTGGTGCATGCGACGTGAGCTAACGTTGGCTACCTACCGAGCTAACGTTACTGTTTAAACTAAATGACAGCAGCATGGCTTGCTAGTTTCTTCCGTTTTTTTAATGGTGCTCTCTCTCTCTAAATAGCCCTATGGCATGGTGCCCTCTCTACATAGCCCTATGGCATGGTGCCCTCTCTACATAGCCCTATGGCAGGGGTGGCCAACCCGCGGCTCGCGAGCCGCATGCGGCTCTTTGCCCGTCAATGTGCGGCTCTTCCATCCATAAAAAAAAATAAAAAAAAAATGTTTTTTTTTTTTTTTTACCTTTTTTTTTTTTTACTTTTTTTTTTTTTATGTCACTCATTCCATAAGGACGTAGAATAAACATTTACAATTTTTTTTTAAATGGTCCATTTGCATGTTCTAGGGACATATATGGATCAGTGTCAGAAATAGTGTGTCTGTTACTAGGCTTGAGTAAATTGTAATGAACCAAAGGAGAATATCAATTCTATTTAAAAAGAAATTATCTTTGACTGTAAATAACACCATGCTAAAATTGACCAGACCTGAAAAATCTAAGCAAATGAATAAAGGGAAGATGATTAAACAGAAGGTTTTGTAGATACAGTACTGAATTCTGCCATCTTTTTTATAATGTAAATTTCTCCACCATTTTTCATCATATTGCAACACCGTTTTTTGCAAGACGTTCACAGAAAGGTAGAGAAACTAACTGCGTTCTGTTTTATGGCAATAACGTTCAGGTTTGTGGGAGATAATCCCAAAAAATAAGAGAAATTAAAAAGTAAATCCAGAAGTCAGATGATTGACAGGGGCTGGTGTGAGCTGGGTAGGGTAGTTTTTCGAAATTTGAAAGCCCTGAGTCTCTTCCTTCAAAAGACTACACTCACTTTTGGCTGTGCCACTTCCTCCTGTCAATATGCGCCGGTTTCCGACTCAATGCCCTGAGATTTCTATAATCTTATATTTCACTAATAACAGTTAAAATAATTGGTAAACAAACATAATGCTGAAAATATACACTTTTACTATATATCTCGGGCTTAAGAGGTTAACCCTGTGAGGCCCAAATTAAAAAGAAATTAGCAACTTCAGAGGCCAGAGGGTGGGACATATAAACACATTTACTATCAAATAGCATTGTGAGGCTGAACAACAGGACCAATTGACTATACATGTGCTTAAAGGGGAACTATCTTATAAATGGCTTTTTTCAGTGTTTACCATTGTTTCTTAGCTATGTGGACTTATATTAATAGGATATATGTCTCTAATTCTCATATTGGCGAATTCTTCCAATTCTCCTCTCACAATATTCACCCTCACTGAACTGAGTCATCTGAAAATGTGCATATCTGTGATGTCAGAGATTTCTCAGCTGCATAATAATGTGGCAGTTGATGTGGCAGTTGGCACCAGGCCACACAGTGGTTGGAGCCCAGCCTCAAAACGGCTTAAGATCTTGAGGTAGAAAAATTCGGTTTTTAGTACTTGATTAGAAATACAAAACAATGCATTTTTTTTGAAAAAAACCTAGGTGTTCCATAGACTCACAGGAATTGTGTAAAAGTGCCCAAATAGTGAAAGAAATAGTAAAATAGTTCCCCTTTAACATTTTTTAAATAAACATTATTTTTTTAAATGGCTAAAAGTGATTTTGTAATTTTGCAACAGTGGGTCTCACAGGGTACTTTTAACCCTGTGAGGCCCAAATAAAAAAGACATTAGCAACTTCAGAGGCCAGAGGGTGAGACCTACTGTATAAACACATGAAGGGTGCCGTGACTGAAAAAAAAGGTTGAGAAACGCTGGTATATGGTGTGGCTCTTTGTGGTACCACAGTCATTTTTTTGTGGCTCTTAGTCTCTGACTGGTTGGCCACCCCTGCCCTATGGCATGCTGCCCTCTCTCTACATAGCCATATGGCATGGTGCCCTCTCTACATAGCCCTATGGCATGGTGCCCTCTCTCTACATAGCCATATGGCATGCCCTCTCTCTACATAGCCCTATGGCATGGTGCCCTCTCTCTACATAGCCATATGTTTCAAGTTTCTTTAATAGTTGTCATACAGAAGTACAGAATACTTTCATACAAAATGCTTCTTACTGTTACGCTCCAGAGACTGTGCTAGACAAGATAGTATCAAATAACATAGTATAGCATGTAAATTAGAAGTAGAAATGAGGTCACAGTGTTCAGTATAGACATATGTACAATGTTCGATGCAGAATAGACGTAACTGAGTTACCATATAATATACAATACTATGCAGTGTACTAATGTACAATATTATATAGTGCAAAGCAGAAATGCAGAAATGGGATGAGGTACAATTTAGGTACAATTTACAGTAAGGTGTACGAGTTGTAGTGCAATCCTTCATCAATAAATATAAAGTGTGGGGAGTGGGTGCTACAGTGTTTGTTTAAAGTGAGTGTGTGCTATAAAGTGTGGGGAGTGGGTGCTACAGTGTGTTTGTTTAAAGTGAGTGTGTGCGTGTGGATGTGTGTGCTATGTGTGTTTGATGGTTGTTGTTGTGTAGTGTTCATTGTTCGTTAAGCAGCCTGATGGCCTGGGGATAGAAGCTTCTTCTGAGTCTTTCTGTGCTCGCCTTGAGACTCCGGTATCGCTTGCCTGACCGCAGCAGTTCAAAGAGGCAGTTGTTCGGGTGGCTCGAGTCCTTAATAATTCTCTTAGCCTTCCCCCTGCACCGCTTGTTGTAAATGTTCTGGAGGGTGGGGAGCCCCCCTCCGATTGTGCGTTCGGCTGAACGTGTCACTCTTTGTAGTCTGCTTCGGTCTTGTGCAGTGCTATTCCCAAACCAGGAGGTGATGTTGCCAGTCAGGATGCTCTCTATTGTACATGAGTAGAAGTTCTTAAGGATCTTCTGACTGACTTGGAACTTCCTTAGGCACCTGAGGAAGTAGAGGCGTTGTCGTGCCTTCTTCACAACACTGTCAATGTGTGTGGTCCATGTCAAGTCCTCGGATATGTAGGCTCCGAGGTACTTAAAGCTGTTGACTCTCTCAACCGGTGCCCCGTCGATGCTGAGGGGGCTGTAGTCCTTGACCCCCGACCTCCTGAAGTCCACAATCATCTCCTTTGTTTTGCTGACATTCAGGGAGAGGCTGTTTTCCTGGCACCATCCCGCCAGGACCTTGACCTCTTCCAGGTAGGCCCTCTCGTCGTTGGCAGAGATCAGGCCCACCACCACTGTGTCGTCGGCAAATTTGATGATTGTGTTGCTACTCCGCTGAGCCACACAGTCGTGTGTGTACAGGGAGTAGAGGAGGTGCAGTTGCCTGCTCTCACCACCTGGGGTCTGCCCGTCAGGAAGTCCAAGACCCACTGGCAGAGGTCATAGTTCAAGCCCAGGTCCCTGAGCTTGGCTATGAGTTTGGAGGGGACTATGGTATTGAATGCTGAGCTGTAGTCGATGAATAGCATTCTCACATAGTTCCCCTTCCTCTTGTCCAGGTGTGATGCTGCTGTGTGCAGCACATGGGCTATGGCGTCCTCCGTGGACCTGTTGGGGCGGTATGCAAATTGCAGGGGGTCCATGTTGATGGGGAGGGAGGAGCAGATGTAGCCCTTTACTAGCTTCTCAAAGCACTTCATGGCTATGGAGGTGAGAGCTACAGTGGCATGGCATGGTGCTCTCTCTCTACATAGCCCTATGGCATGGTGCCCTCTCTCTACATAGCCCTATGGCATGGTGCCCTCTCTCTACATAGCCCTATGGCATGGTGCCCTCTCTCTACATAGCCCTATGCAGGGACCGAAACTAGAGAGCGCCACCCGCCATTTGCGCTCAGTTTTTACGTTTGGCGCCTCCCACTGAGACGTCTGAGCGCCGTGTGACGGGCTATCAAATAGTCATGTGAAAACCGAAAATCATGATCCAATTCTTTAGCGGAGTTCTCACTCGCTGTCTCAGCCGACATGAAGCGCGCACCGCGCACTGCTGCTAGCCCCTCCCCACCTGTTTCTGTATGCCTGCATGTAAACAGAGGCTATTGCCTCCGAGTCACCGTGACGTTAGTTAGCACTGCTGCTGGGGTTAGCACTGCTGCTGCTGCTAATGCCTGCATGTAAACAGAGGCTATTGCCTCACCGTGACGTTAGTCTAGTCAGTGTGGGACCTTCGTGAGATAACGTTAGCTACCGTTGGTGCCCTCTCTCTACATAGCCCTATGGCATGGTGCCCTCTCTCTACATAGCCATATGGCATGGTGCCCTCTCTCTACATAGCCCTATGCAGGGCTGTACGCTGCGATGATCTCATCGCAAATTGCCCCTTTAATTGGCCGTTGCGATTGGTAAATAATATTTGGGGGCGGGCTTGCGAGTAGGGATTTCAAGCCTTGCATTCGCATTTTCACTCCTAAATGATCCAAGGCGTGTGATGACGCTGAGCACTCAGGTATGATCAGCGGGGAAAATCAACTGAGCACTCACTCTGATAGACTGGCTGACTGTCTGATTTAGCTATGAAGAAAAGTAAAGTTAGTAGTATGGATGGGAATCGATGGTTCCTAACTGGGTTTTGGCCATATGCTCCCGAAATTCTCCCGCTGTTTGGCTGCTTCTATGTGCAGTGAAAACTACTCGAAATGATGTCATTGATTTAGTTCAGGGTTAGCCGCGGAGCTAACGCTAGCTAACGTGAGCTAATCAAGCTCACAGAGAGAGATAAACAGCTGACAGCAGGTAGTACAGGTACAAATACAATAAAACAAGGGGTGGGGGCTGTTGTGTAAACCTTGTGTCGTGTCAATCTGGTCCACACGTTACTCGTTCATATCTCAGCCTGTGCTGAGATATGCCCATTCCGCGGTCTGTTAATAAAGTTTTCAATCAGACAGATGTATGGAAAGGCTTTTATTATAACATTCGTTGAGGTAAAATCATTATGCCTGATTTAGTCATCCTGCAGAGCACTGGTCTCCTACTCGTGGGCCGCGGGGAGCTAATGTAAGTAGCTTTGTTGATGTCAGCACACGGGGCATTCAGGAAGTCAAAAACGAATGCGCTTGCCGATTGGTGCTAAGAACAGCAGGGCGGGTGCAAGCGTTGTGACGTAATTGGCAGACTCTACTGTCAATCAAAATTATTCTGTTTTTCCGTCAGAATGAATGAATGAGAACTTTATTAACAGATTGCATAATGGGTACAATACAGTACAGGAGGATGAAGACCAGAGAGACTTTCGGCTTTTTTACATAAGGGTCCTCCATTTTCAATTCATCAAAACATTTAGAGACATACAAATATACAGTAGTTTCATAAAAATGCTAAAATGCTATTTATTTATTGATTGATTGGTTTAAAACTTTATTAACATATTGCAGAATGGGTACAGTACAGCTCAATACATACAATTGTTAAGGGGATGCAGACCAGAGAAAGACTTTTGTCTTGTTTACATCAGGGTCCCCCATTTTCAATTCATCATATTTCATATCTAAATCATATAATATCTCATTGCTAAATATATGCAATATATAATCTAATAATCCAATAATCTAAATCTAATATATAATATAAAAATGCTAAATGCATGGGTATTTTATTTTGTCTTTAATGTTAGCTTGCAAACTCATACTGTCTTGGTAAGCCTCATAATGAATTGTTTGGGGTAAAAAAGAAAAACATTGTGAGATGTGTATCGTGTATCGCCGAAAGGTCAGAAAATATCGTGATATCATATTTAGGCCATATCGCCCAGCCCTAGTTGGTTCATTATAAAAGATACAAACCTGACAACAAAAGCACTTAAATGTTAAATAAAAGGACCACAGTAATGAGGCAGGAGGAACATATTTTTTTGCACTATAATGGTAAAATTGTTATTAAAAAATTTGCCCCTAAAACATATTTTTTGCCCCTAAATTTCTAATTTAGGGGCAAGTGTGCCCCTAGTGAAAAAGCTTAGCGTACAGCCCTGGCCCTATGGCACGGTGCCCTCTCTCTACATAGCCCTATGGCACGGTGCCCTCTCTCTACATAGCCCTATGGCACGGTGCCCTCTCTCTACATAGCCCTATGGCACGGTGCCCTCTCTCTACATAGCCATATGACATGGTGCCCTCTCTCTACATAGCCCTATGGCACGGTGCCCTCTCTCTACATAGCCCTATGGCACGGTGCCCTCTCTCTACATAGCCCTATGGCACGGTGCCCTCTCTCTACATAGCCCTATGGCACGGTGCCCTCTCTCTACATAGCCCTATGGCACGGTGCCCTCTCTCTACATAGCCATAATGGCACGGTGCCCTCTCTCTACATAGCCCTATGGCATGGTGCCCTCTCTCTACATAGCCCTATGGCACGGTGCCCTCTCTCTACATAGCCCTATGGCACGGTGCCCTCTCTCTACATAGCCCTATGGCATGGTGCCCTCTCTCTACATAGCCATATGACATGGTGCCCTCTCTCTACATAGCCCTATGGCATGGTGCCCTCTCTCTACATAGCCCTATGGCACGGTGCCCTCTCTCTACATAGCCCTATGGCATGGTGCCCTCTCTCTACATAGCCCTATGGCATGGTGCCCTCTCTCTACATAGCCCTATGGCATGGTGCCCTCTCTCTACATAGCCCTATGGCATAGTGCCCTCTCTACATAGCCCTATGGCATAATGTTCAACTTTACACGTCAAAACAGAGTGATGCACAAAATAACTTAATATAAAACAATGAATAAAGTGTGAATTAAACAGTGTAATACAGGACTCAAATGATATAGTGCAGTCAGGCTATAGCCTATAAACAGCTGTTCTGTTGTATTCAGCAGAGGCTGAACAACACAGCCTCATTCTCTTCTGTTCTTTTAACAGATAAAATAAACACCAGCTTCCATCAGCTTCCTTCTGTTCTTTTAACAGATAAAATAAACACCAGCTTCTATCAGCTTTATTCTGCTCTTTTAACAGATAAAATAAACACCAGCTTCTATCAGCTTTCTTCTGTACTTTTAACAGATAAAATAAACACCAGCTTCTATCAGCTTCCTTCTGTTCTTTTAACAGATAAAATAAACACCAGCTTCTATCAGCTTTCTTCTGCTCTTTTAACAGATAAAATAAACACCAGCTTCTACCAGCTTTCTTCTGCTCTTTTAACAGATAAAATAAACACCAGCTTCTACCAGCTTTCTTCTGCTCTTTTAACAGATACAATTAATATCAGTTATTTCTTTGCACTCAGCCAGTTGCTCAAACAGACAAGCCTGTTGACATTTTCAGAAGACAGGGAGGCTCTCTTCTTTGAAACAATATGCCCAGACAGTGAAAACAACCTCTCGCATGGCACGGAGGTGGCAGGTGTTGCCAAGTACTTGCGTGCAAGGCAGGCCATCATGCTGTGTGCCCCTTCATGGTTGGACCACCACTGCTGCGGACAGTCCTCCGTGTCAATAGTTGGCTCCGCCCTGTAGCGCTCCACACATTTCTCAATGCAGTCCTCCTCCTCTTCATCCGATGAAGACTGTGGAGCAAGCAGAGCTAATCTTTTTTTTTCCCTTAGGTGGCTCAGACGTCGTTGGTTGTTCCTGCTGTGCAGGCCATCCCCTGAGCAAGGCACTGATCGAACGCCACACCTCAGCCCTCTCAGCTTTGCTCAAAGACTTGAGGTCCTTAAACCTAGGGTCCAGAGCTGTCGCAACCCTCAGCCATGTCATGTTTGTTTTGTCCTTGCGTTGCTTCAAGTCTGCTGTGAAGGTCTCCTTGAATTTCACCATATATGCTGGGTCATCCTCAGAGACATCCATGACTTGTGACAGATGGCACAAGGCTGGCAGCACCACTGAGCAGGATACAAACTTCTCTCCTCCGAGAAGTTCTGTTATGTACCTGCAATAATAGTGGAAAGAAGAAAGTTAGGAACTTGTTACATCACCCACACAAGGGCTGAGGACCCGCCCCCCCTCTCTCACACACTTTGTTCAATACCTTTTCTGTAAGTTTAGTGTATTTTACTTGTTACTGCATTGTATGTGTTTATCATGTCCTACTTGTAAAGCACTTTGGTTGGCGTTTAGTAATTGTAAATGTGCTATAAAAATAAAGCTGACTTGACACAGTCTCCCAGCTCTTTCTCTCTTGCCCCTTCTTCATCTCTCACACACCCCCCTCTTTCTCTCTCTCTCACACACACTCTCCCAGCTCTTTCTAGCTTGCCCCTTCTTTATCTCTCTCTCACACACTCCCAGCTCTCTCTCTCACACACACTCTCCCAGCTCTTTCCAGCTTGCCCCTTCTTTATCTCTCTCTCACACACACTCCCAGCTCTCTCTCACACACACTCTCCCAGCTCTTTCTAGCTTGCCCCTTCTTTATCTCTCTCTCACACACACTCCCAGCTCTCTCTCTCACACACACACTCTCTCCCAGCTCTCTCTCACACACACACACACACTCTCCCAGCTCTCTCTCACACACACACACACACACTCCCAGCTCTCTCTCTCACACACACACACTCTCCCAGCTCTCTCACTCACACTCTCCCAGCTTTCTCTCTCTCTCTCTCTCTCTCACACACACACACACACGCACTTTGAGTCAGAAACAAACATAGTATCAATAATTCACCTGCAGGGTTCCAGTACTGTCTCCTACTTATGCAATTTATCCAGCTCAGCTGCTGTTGGCATTGTGACCTTGGTTGCATGTAGGGCCAGGACATCTCTCAGTGGTTCTTGATTCCTCAGAATCCGCCTGATCATCTCCAGGGTGCTGTTCCATCTAGTTGAAACGTCTGGTGTGAGTGCCTCTTTAGATTGTCCATTTGCAACCTGCTGCTGCTCAAGCTCTGCTGAATTTGGTACGCTGTGTCTGAAATGGCCCACTACCTTTCTGCATTTTGCCAATGCGTTATCAAATGGGCTGTTTTGTAGAGACACTGTGATGGCTCGTTGGAGGAGGTGTGCTGCGCAAGGCATGTGCTCAAACGGGAGTCGGCTGGACGCTGCTATCATGTTGCGTGCACTGTCGGTGGTCAGTGTGCTGACTTTATCTTCAATGTTCCATTCCCGGGCTACCTGCATGAAGTGCTCCGCGCATGTGTTGGCAAAGTGCCTCTCCTCTGTCTTCATAACAGTCAACGCATGTGACTGAAGTCCCCACTGCTTGTCAAAATAATGCGCTGTGACCCCGAGGTAACTGTGATTAGCGAGTGAAGTCCAATAATCTCCAGTGAGCGCAACTGTGCTCGTCATCCCCAATGCCTCCGCCAATTTGGCTCTCTCGTTTTCATACAAGCCGGCAATCTGCGTATGATTTCACGCAGACCGACATCCTCCACAATGTTAATCGGCCTGCAAGCCGTAGCCACCCATTTAGCGACCGCTGTTGTTAACTTGCGGCTTGTAGCGCTGTCCAGCTGTTTCCCCCGCATATTATCACCCAGCGTTGTTTGCCTCAAGCGAGGAGGAACGGGGGTGGGGCTATCTGCAATGGCACTGTGTTTGGCATACAAGTGGTATCTTAAACTAGATGTACTCCGGTGGTAACTCAACTCACATCGACAGTAGATACAAATTACCTTTGTCCTGTCGAGAGAGCCATCTGGCATGGCTTTGAAGCTAAACTTGCCATTCAAAATAGTGTCCTGTCTAGGCATTGTGCTAAAAGGGGTTTGTTGATAATATTATTTGCCGCGGCATCAACGTTAGTGCATTGCTTCCGGATTTCCCAAACCACAGGGGCCCGAGGTCCAATCACAGCCCACCCGTTAATCTTGCGACAAAAATAAATAGTGCCATTAAAGGAATTTAGAGTTAACGCGTTAATGTCGCGTTAACTTTGACAGCCTTAATATATATATATATATATATATATATTTTTTTTTATACCAAAAACGATCGGTATCGATCGGTATCAGCCGATATGGCTCATAGACGATCGGTGATCGGTATCGGTGGCAAAAAACATGATCGGGGCATCCCTACGAAGCACGCAATAGGTTGAGTGGGGTGACGATCGAAAGGCGGCAAATTACATTTTCCAACAATGTTGATCGCGAAAACGCAGCCCGGAGCCGACAGATAAGAGCAAAGTGCTGCGACATGCGATAAAATGTGTAATTTTTTTGTACGTAATTCTTTTTTTTCTGTAGTTAATTAATTGAAATTTACGTGATAAAGTCCCAGCCCTACTTTTCTTTTTGGGTGAACTTCCCCTTTAAAGGTTAGAGGGCCATTTTGGGCAACTGACCCGGTGGCGTGTTGCTTTTTCACAAGCCAGTAGTGCAAGAATGTGACAATTTGACCATGTGACCGCGGCAACGCGGGAGAGCGGCAGTGCGGAAATAGGCTGTCTCTAAGACAAACTCTAACCTTAACCAGCTCCTTAACAGCGCCTAAACTTAACCGTTCTAACCTTAACCAACTCCGAAACAATGCCTAACCTTAACCTTAAAGGGGAACGTCAGACTTTGCAATCAAAAGTTAGGGGGCTAATAACCCTTGCCATAATTTCAGTGCGCCCCCTAACTTTTGATTGCAAGGTCTGACATTGACCCCCTTTTCAGGAGTTGACCTAGAGCCCACCAAGGTCATGCATATCAAGTTTGGTCAATGTCAGACCTTGCAATACACTGTAAGGCACTGTAAGGCTACTGTCCTGCCTCACTTCCAGTGATGAAGCTAAGCTATGCTAACGGAGCGTCTATTCCCAAAGCTAAAATGCACGCAGAGACAAAAAAGGTATGCATCTTCTTGTCTAACTCCAGGGAAGATGTTAAATAAGCTAATTTCCAAAAAAAGTGGAGTTCCCCTTTAACCTTAACCAAACCTTAACCATAGAAAGAATATTGCCATTCTCTAAGACAAACTCTAACCTTAACCAGCTCCTTAACAGCACCTAAACTTAACCGTTCTAACCTTAACCAACTCCGAAACAATGCCTAACCTTAACCTTAACCTTAACCATGCCTAACCTTAACCGGCGAAAGAATACACGTTAAAAAAAAAATCACGTTAAAAAAAAAAATATTGATGGGATTCGAACTCGTCAACAACGGACCGCAGGACCGCTGCTCTGCCAGGTGAGCTGAAGCGCCGAATGAAAATCATGGCGGATTACAAGGGCGGTTACATAATTCCGCTCGCGCTCTGCCGCTCCGCTCGCTCTGCCGCTCCGCTCGCTCTGCTCTGCGGTTGCCGCGCCTGCCGCGGGGCATGGCGCAGCCAATCAGGGAAAACGCGGAAGCAAAAGCAGCACTACAGGCTTGGCATTAAGCAATAGGCGACTCGGTGTTGCCCCCTTGTCGGTGGGCCTGTGAGTGGATGCTGGCAATGAGACAGACAAGGTCTCTTCATGGAGCTTGAAGGGGGCTTGAACGTCTAGAAACAAAGTCCCTCTATTGGTTATTTTATCACAGCCTGGGTGAATACTCAATGCTGTCTACACGTAGTTCGGCTCAAGATTAATCACCATTCTAAATTCATCTGCTACCCAACCTTCACTTCATAATCCCTTCACTTATCATGGCGCACATCGTCTCCATCGTTTTTATTCACTTACACGTCGTGGCTCACACAGCGCCAACTGCGGATCTCACGATCCTAAAGATGACAGAGCATAACTATGCAACAGCATACATAAATGTTTTTTTTATGAATGACAATATTTGAGGAGCCTAATAATAGGGACTTTCATTCAGCATTTTCGTATGTGTGCCTGTTTTACAAGGAATGTATACAAGTGTCACAATCCTTGCTGTTTTACAGAGGTTGTCAGTGGACCCTGTCAGTAGCACTGATGATGGAGCTAACGGTAGACGTTAATAGTATAGTGTCTCTATTTACAACAATGGTGTACAACACTGTGGCTGACCAGGAAGGAAGTGCTTCATCTCGCTATTCAGCCAAATGTGCTCTCTGGCATCAGTGTGCTTATATCGCTAACACCATGAATTGTTTTGCACTGCTATGTTTTACGCCTGTATAGTTATTCTGCAATTACGCATGCAGTATTATTCTTTTGGGCAAAGCAGATTGATGTTATTCCTGGACTTGCATAGTTGCCACATGTACTGTATGCCACATCCTGGCTTTGCAACAATGACTGTACTTGAGGCTACGACTGACTACACATATTTAACATGGAAAAAAAGTTATTGATTTGGGGACAATGAGGTGTCTGGCAAGCAAGCCAGCCTTTTGTCAAACATACTGTCAGATCATATTCACTGTTTGTTAACCATAGGCACAGTTATTTTTTTTATCTACTTTTTCTCCCATTTTCTATTTTTCTCCCATCCCAATTTCGTATCGTCCAATTCTACCCTCCCCTGTCTCGAACGCTGTTAGGCCATGCCTCCCACAAGCCGGCTGCAATGTGGACGAAGCCTTACATCACGTGTCCCCTCCGGTACTCGAGGAAGCAGCTGTCGCATCTTTTCACCGGCACAGCGCGGTCTCTCAGCGTCGGGGGTCTGCGTTTGGAGGGCACGCCGCCCCCGTCGCTTCCTGATTCTGCTGCGCAGGCGCACCAACCGACCTGTAGGAGTCGCTGTCCACAACGTCCGATCCCCACCCATCAGCTTCCCACCCCCTAATACTGCCAATTGTATTAGTATGAACGACCAGCCAAGCTGATAGCAATGCGGAGAGCTGGGCTCGAACCCAGCATCTCCTGCATTGGTGGTGAGCGCCTTGCCCACTGCACCACCTAGCCACTCCATAGGCACAGTTATTGACAGAAAGGCTTGCTAGCATAAAGTTAGCTTTCTGGGTCAATGTCACTGGCATCAGTCAAGTGACAGGTGGTTATCAATCGGTTGCTAAGGTGCACAGAGGGACTATAGTGAAAGTCAGCAGTGAGCAAAGCATCAATAGCATATTTCTTTATATTCTAATGTTGCCAATATGAATAAATGGCCGATAGGCAGTATTTATCTTTGGCAAGTGGCCATGGCATAAGCGGAATAATCAATGAGTAGGTGTGTGTTAAACAGTTTTAAGGCTTTCTGCTGCGTGTCGGATGGTTCTTTGCCTCCATGTTGTGCCTTAAAACCGTTTAATGCACACCTACTCGTTGATTATCCCCTACTTATCGTTTAATGCACACCTACTTGTTGATTATCCCCTACTTATCGTTTAATGCACACCTACTCGTTGATTATCCCCTACTTATCGAATGTGGACTGATCGACTGACCCCAGCTCTTCAGAACAGATTGAAGAGGGTCTGCTGAGTGTTGTTGCTGGGGCCTCAGAGCCTGGAGACACTAAAACTGCGTGGCATTGAGAGTAGACTATGTAATGCCATCAAGCAGCGACCTCTAGGCAAAAGAGCCCTGCTTGGTATTACACCATTACACTTTGTTTACATGTTTTGTTTTAGTCTGATGTGTTGGTCGGAGATGAGTGAGGATGGGGGGGGGGGGGGCTACTGCTGGCCACACCCCAGGCTCTACCAAGGTTTAGAGAAATTCATACAATAGTAAGTTACTGTACTCCAACCCCCAACATCAGACCTAAACAAAGTGCAATACTAAGTGGGGCTCTTTTGCCTAGACGCAGGGGTGTCAAACTCATTTTCACAGAGGGCCACATCAGCATTATGGTTGCCCTCAAAGGGCCAAAGACCGTATAAATGTTAATGTAATGTAAAATAAATGTAGCTACTCATTTACATATTGTTAAACATGTTGTGTCTGTATTTATTACTTATTCAAGTTATACATATTGCATATGCATTTGCATAGATGTAAAAATATATGTTAGCTTATGTTATTTTAACAAATAATTTTAGTTTATCAGAACCCCATATTACTCCATCAATCAATGATCAAACCATTCAAGTAAATAACAAAGAAGAATATCATCAAATAACAAATAATTTTAGTTTATCAGAACCCCATATTACTCCATCAATCAATGATCAAACCATTCAAGTAAATAACAAAGAAGAATATCATCAAATACAAGCTATGACATTAAGTTTGTTCAAAACCTTTTTGTCACAGTCAGGGCGGCTAGGTGGTGTAGTGGACAAGTCACTCGCCACCAGTGTGGAGACGCTAGGATTCGCGTGTTCGAATCCAGCTCTCCACATTGTTTTTCAGTTTGGCTGGTCGTCCGCAGTAATACACATTGGCCGTATTACGGGGAGGGAAAACTGAAGGGTGGGGATCGAACGTTGTGAACAAGCGACTCCTACAAGTCGGTTGGTGCGCCTGCGCAGTAGAATCAGGAAGTGTCGGGGGCAGCGTGAGCCTCCCACGCGTTACTCCTCGACACTGAGTGATCGAGCTGCGCAGGTGAAAAGATGCGACTGCTGTTACCTCAAGTACCGGAGGGGACTTGTGCTATGTATGACTTAGTCCACATTGCAGCCGGCTTGTGGGAGGCAAGAAACAGCGTTCGTGACAGGGGAGGGTTGAATTGGATGATACGAAATTGGGATGGGAGAAAAATACAGAAAAATGGGAGAAAAAGTGGATAAAAAAAAAAACCTTTTTGTCACAGTCAAGAGGGGCAGAACTAACAACTGTGAGCTGCAAAGAACACGTGGGACAGATGTAGCAGATGTTACAAAAACAAATGGCTGCACACAACCTTGCAGAGGCCATACATCCAACTAATGGAAGATAGTTTAATTAACTTTAATTAACAGATTGCAGAATGGGTACAGTACAGTACAGCTCAATACACACAATTGTTAAGGGGATGCAGACCAGAGAAAGACTTTCGACTTGTTTACATCAGGGTCCCCCATTTTCAATTCGTAATGAAATTGCTATTATGTGTCTGCATGAACACACAACTGTAACTGTACTCAAAAATAACAAAATAAGGGGTGTCTCAGTTCACAACTATATTGGTCAAGTTTTGGGTGGGACTTGTTTGCGTCCCTACAGCTTCTTATTCAATTGAGCGAGATGCTCGGTTATGTCACACAGCCAGTTTGCATCTGACAGTTCAGACAATATTTCTTCAACCCTTTGTTACCTATTCTGCCTGGATCTTTTTTGTATTTTGGGCTGTAAAATTGTCAAAGAATGTCTGAGGAGTAAGTGCTTTTGGCTTTTTTCCTTTGTTACTTCATCAATACCTCAGATGTTCAACATACATGTATGTGTAAGAATGTGTAATAACTAAGGCTGTCAAAGTTAAAGCTTTATTAACGCATTAACCCACAATTATTTTAACACTGCTATTGGGGGGCCACATCAAATGACGTGGCGGGCCACATTTGGCCCGCGGGCCGTGAGTTTGACACCTATGGCCTAGAGGTAACTTTTTAACGTCATCGCAGGTTCTATGGTACATTTAAAGAGAGGCATGCGCACCAATAGACTCTCTTGCTTTCCTCCTCTCCTTTTCTCTCATTCTTCTTCCCTCATTTTTCCTCTCTCTGCTTTTATGCTTGTGCTTGTTCTCTCGTTATCCTCCTCCCTTTGCCTCCATGTCTCCCGTCAGGTCTCATGCAGGGATCTGGTGAGGAGGTAGAGCGTTGGGTCCCATCTGGGCTTAGTTTAGCTAACAGCTGCTTGTTGGTGTCTCCCCCTCTCTCTCACTCTCCCCCTCGCTAATCGCTAAACTACTATATTACATGACTGACTATATTACATAACTGACTATATCACATAACTGACATGAAATGCCGTTAGGCACCTGCTGCTGAGACTCCTTCGAAATAACTTCCCCTCCACACATACACATTTTATTCTCTCCGAACTTCAATTGATAGACAAAGCCTAACCTAACGTGTAGGCGACTAGAAAAGACGAGGGTGGCTGCCGCCCGGTGGAGATTTGTGCTCTCTACTGAGTGCAGATTATTATTATTATGGCAACATCACCTCCTGGTTTGGGAATAGCACTGCACAAGACCGTAGCAGACTACAAAGAGTGACACGTTCAGCCGAACGCACAATTGGAGGGGGGCTTCCCACCCTCCAGAACATTTACAACAAGCGGTGCAGGGGGAAGGCTAAGAGAATTATTAAGGACTCGAGCCACCCGAACAACTGCCTCTTTGAACTGCTGCGGTCAGGCAAGCGATACCGGAGTCTTAAGGCGAGCACAGAAAGACTCAGAAGAAGCTTCTATCCCCAGGCCATCAGGCTGCTAAACGAACAATAAACACTATGCAACAACCATCAAATGCACACAGCACACACACCCACACACTCACTTAAACCACACAAACACACTTTATAATTATTGATAAAGGATTTGCACTACAACTCGTACACCCACTGTAAATTGTACCTAAATTGCACCTCATCCCATTTCTGCCTTGCACTATATAGTATTGTATTAGTACACTGCATAGTATTGTATATTATATGGTAACTCAGTTACGTCTATTCTGCATCGAACATTGTACATATGTCTATACTGAACACTGTGACCTCATTTTTTTTTTTTACTCCTAATTTACATGCTATACTATGTTATTTTATTTCATACTTATCTTGTCTTGCACAGTCTCTGGAGCGTAACAGTAAGAAGCATTTTGTATAAAAGTATTCTGTACTTCTGTATGACAACTATTAAAGAAACTTGAGATTTCTAGTTGCATACTTATTTTTGTATTTTTTTTTTTTTTTTTTTACTAAACGTGAGCCGTGTGCTGCTGCCATCTTGGCCGGGTCGCTGTTGAAAAAGAGACCTTAGGGGAGCTCCAGTAGCTCACCGCATATCTCGGCGCTATTTCTGCGTCGGGGAAAACCGTGCTCGTCACGGATCTGGTGGACACGAGTTCGATTCCCGGACCCGCCGTCATTTATCAGAATGTCTTCCCCTGCTCTACATCCCGTTTCAACCTGTTTCTGTCGGTCATGCTTGACCAGAAAAGCGATAAACGCTAAAAAAAATAAAGTTTAAAAAAAGAAAGAGACCTTTGATCTTAACACTTTAACTGCCACACACGAGATATCTCGGGTTTATTTTTATGTGGTTGAAAGCCACTCACGAGATTTCTCTGATTTTATTTTATTTTTTTAGCGATCTGAAATCATATTGCATCACGCGAGCCTACCCGAGTATACACGAGCTCCGCCGGAGATCATATGTGGAAAAAAGCGCCCCCTATCGTCTTTCAGATGACATAAGGGATTTTGGACTAGACTCAATGAAAATGGATGGGGAAAAAAATCCGGTACTCCACATTTTCCAGTCCACTGATCCAGCCGGGGTTACCACAGTTCATTCTGGAGCCTCTGAGACCCGCTGATCATGGAGTTCTACTGTATCGCGTTGGATCTATACACTTATCGATTTTTTCGAATGGTGATCAGGAATTGGAATATACCAGTTGGATACCATCTGATGTCAGGTAAGGACTCTATGTTATCAGTGTTAGGATAATCAGACAAATGAAGTTTGATGAAGTTATAAGCTGTTTTGTGAAATGGGCTCTTTCGGTTTCACTGTAAAAGTCAGAGAGGAAATGAACACGGCGATTATCCGTGCGCGGCCCGAATGTGCTTGCGTGCACATATAATATTGATCATCTAGCGTTTATTTGAAAACGATTCATAAAAAGGCAGACGAATATCAACGTTGTGGAATATTCCAGTAAAAGACGATTTTCATAGAATGGTCCAGAATGGGCTGTTTTTTATCTCAAAACGGGTGCTTTTCTAAATGCTCTAAAACGGAAATGACGCGATAAAAAACCAATCTGCCTCGACAGCACTGACTGGAAAATAGTCTTTGATAATGCGATGGGCAGATTAGACACATAAATTAAAACATAGATTAGGCGATATTAAGGTTAACATTGGCGCCGATGGTGGCATTCAGGGGGTAAAAAGGAAAACCCGGCGTGGCACTCAAAGTGTTAACAGGATTTCACAAATGAAGGTTGAAGGTAGCATGTAATGCAGTGACCTCTACGCAAAAGAGCCCTGCTTGGTACCTGTATTGCGATTTGTTTGGTCAAGTTTCAAGTTTGTTTATTATTTGTCACAACAAAATACAGAATACTTTATGATGAAATTCTGTATGAGCCCCTGAGAGTGTGCTACATACAGTAAAAAAGTAAGTAAAGGAATGTTCAGTCAATATACATATATACTAGGGGCAGGGCCGCCCCAGGGGGTGTGCGAGCAGTGCGGTCGCACAGGGCCTCGCGGGAAGGGGGGCCTCGCGAGAAGACATTTTTTTTTTTTGAGGCCCTATGGGGTCTCGCGCGAGGCCCTTTTTTATTTTTTTTTATATAAAAATGTAAATAAATATAACGTTATTTAACAATCACTTTCCATCACAGAACGAAAATCTAGTTTTGCTTACAGCAGCAGGTGTCTAAAATCTTTTTTTTTCGTTTTTTTTGCGAGGCCCTATGGCTAGGGTCGCGGAAATTAAAATAAATATAAAGTTATTTAACAATCACTTTCGATCACAGAACGAAAATCTAGTTTTGCTTACAGCAGGTGTGACTTACATCATCATGATCCATCATGTTTATATAAACATCACTGTTTATTTTATATATCAAGACAAAAATGACATATGTGAAGTGTCAAAACTATTGAAATGTGTATTATGCTGTATTACTGTATACTGCTGTCTCACCTTAAAACATTTTTCAATCAATCAATCAATCAATCAATCAATCAATCAATCAAATACTACCTCTCAAAGAATGCTCAGTCAACTCAGAGTGTGCACGCTGCTGCACCGTCCACCACCCCTCCCCCCTGCTCACAGCAGGTGGTTGGAAAAATTTATCATTTTGATTGAACTTGCAGACAATGTGTAGCCAGTGGGGGAGGGGTGCGCGACTGTGTGGCGCTTAGTTCACCTCATTTACTGCATGGGGATTTTTTGTTTGTTTATTGGTAGGCTGGTAGCTATCCTATAGCAATATTGTTATTATTATTATTATTATTATTATTATTATTATTATTATTATTATTATTACCATTATTATTGTTATTATTAATATTATTATTATTATTATTATTATTATTATTATTATTATTATTATTATTCAATCATCATGGTCATATTATCATTATTATTTATTATTGTTATCATAGTTATGGTAATGATTATTATTATATTATATATGGTGAAGTAAGGTGCCGTGCACTTGAGCTGACCATTTATATTAAAATAATTATGAAATTTGGAAGAGGGCAGGAAACGTATGTTTTCTTCATCCTGTTTCCTGCAGCGTGATCTATCTATCTGCGCATATAAAAGGCTGCCATTACGCATGTGGTGGTGGTCACTCACAGCAGGTGTGTCAGGTGTGGATGACTCAAGACAAGTGATAAACATTTTTAACACAATGTCGACGACGAGAGAACGAGATAAAGGACGGAAATTTGTCTCTGGGTATTTACAGCGAAACAAGGCAAAAAAAAAACGAATGTTCACAAATTCTCAGAAAGGATCATTTGACAAATTTATTACAAAAAACAAGGAAGCAATATCCCCGGGCCCTGCTGCAGGGCCTCGCAGAGGCGGGGGGAAGAAGCGCCCGAGCCAATGCACCAGCCGGGCTCTTCATCAGCCTCCGATGAATAGCAGTGAAGATGAGGATGATGGGATTGGCATTGGCGACAACGACGCATTGGCATGCAGCATGGACATGGTAGGTAGCCACTAGCCAGGTAGCCTGCAGCCGCATAGGGCTGTCTGCGTCACTCACATCTATCTAATTATCTAGCCATTAAGCCAATAAGCCCTGGCACGTGGAGTGGTGTGTATTTCATTGAGCTTGTAATTGTCAGGTCACAGGCCTAATATGAGTTAATCTATTTTCAGAATTTCAGTATAGCCAATATTTGGTGAAGCATTCGTTCGTTTATTTGACGAATGACTGATGATTTATCATGCAGGCAAGCGGCACTGCAGCATGGTAGATATGTCGCAGACAGGCAGCCCTAGCCGGCCATGCGGCTAGGCCTACCTCATTAGCCAACATTTGGGGAAGCATTCGTTCGTTTATTTGACGATGATGATAATAAATAATAATAACAATTTAGTAATATGATTGCCAATAATAATAATAGATTAATAATAACGAATAATTCGTATGCGTCACATCATCTATCTATCTAGCTGCCATTAAGCGCTGGCACGTGGGGAGTGGTGGCGTGGTGGTGGTATTTAATTTCGCTTGTAATATGCTCCATTTATTTTGGAGACCATTTTGGGAAATTCTGCCTTTGCAACTAGTCTTTATTACCACAAACGAGAGACGGGCCTAATATGAGTTAAGCTATTTTCAGAATATCAGTATAGACCAGGGGTTCCCAAACTTTTCAGGCCGGGGCCCAGAAAATAAGGCGTCAGAGAGCCGCAGCCCAATGCACATCGTCTGGCGTTTTTTTTTTTTTTTTTGCCAGGCGACCGATTTTTTAAGCCAAATATCACTTCAATCCTATTAAGTTAGTTCAAGTTAGTTATTCATTTATGTGCTATTTATGAGAGGGCTAACTTGTTGCACAATAATAATGATAATAATAATAGCCTCATTAAAATACTATTGTTGCTTCGGTTGTTTTCAGCGTTTTATGTGCATAATCTGTTATTTAGTTTGAAATGTTCGTTGAAATAAGTAGATTTTTCGTTTTTGTTTATTTATTAAGTTAATATAAAACCATATAGTCACATTTTAGAATACAATAGAATAGAATTTTAGAATACAACTAGAAACACTGTCCTGGCCTGCTTCTAAGTTCAGTGGCCTGACAAAAAAAATTAAAATAAAAAAATAAAAAAAATATTTTTTTTTATTTATTTTTTTTAAATCATCTCGCGGCCCACCCGTGGCTGCTCGCGGCCCACCTTTGGGTCGCGACCCCGACTTTGGGAACCACTGAGACAACATTTGGGGAAGCATTCGTTCGTTTATTTGATGATAATAATAACAATTATTATGCCAATAATAATAAAATAATTCGTTAGGCCTAATACTAAATACATTTTTTCTAAGGTCTTTAATTAATCTACCACAACTGCTACTATTTTCAATAAATATGCTGGCTGCTTGAATATAATTAAGAACACATCTGAATATTGTTGAATAATTGTGTTTTACGTTTTGTTTTTGGAAAAACATGAAAGCCCCTTATATGCAATAATTAAGCAGGGTTTGAGCAAGCCCTCCTATAAATCATTACGTGACGTCTATTGATTGATTGATTGACACTGTACATTGGAATACTGACAAAGCCATACTTGGTAATTTACTGTACAACTGGGTTAAAGGGGAACTCCAACATTTTGGGAAATTAGCTTATTTAACATCTTCCCTGGAGTTAGACAAGAAGATACATACCTTTTTTGTGTGTGCATTTAGCTTTGGGAATAGACGCTCCGTTAGCATAGCTTAGCTTCATCACTGGAAGTGAGGCAGATCCGTAGCCTTACAGTGTATTGCAAGGTCTGACATTGACCAAACTTGATATGCATGACCTTGGTGGGCTCTAGGTCAACTCCTGAAAAGGGGGTCAATGTCAGACTTTGCAATCAAAAGTTAGGGGGCTAATAACCCTTGCCATAATTTCAGTGCGCCCCCTAACCGCCCCCCTAACTTTTGATTGCAAGGTCTGACATTGACCCCCTTTTTCAGGAGTTGACCTAGAGCCCACCAAGGTCATGCATATCAAATTCTGTCAATGTCAGACCTTGCAATACACTGTAAGGCACTGTAAGGCTACGGATTTGCCTCACTTCCAGTGATGAAGCTAAGCTATGCTAACTGAGCGTCTATTCCCAAAGCTAAATGCACACACGGAGACAAAAAAGGTATGTATCTTCTTGTCTAACTCCAGGGAAGATGTTAAATAAGCTAATTTCCCAAAATGTTGGAGTTCCCCTTTAATGTGCACTGTCCCTGGGTAAAAATGTTGAATAACATAACTTACTTAACCCCTCAGGAGGAAGATTCAATTAATAGCAGCGCTGCCCAGCAGCACAAGCGGGTGCCAGCGATGGTCACAGCGAGCGCTGACGATGAGGAGCCAGGGAGGAGCCAGTCCACGGTAAGCAGCCAGGGACTACAGATAAACTAGCTAATTCTGGCACATTTACATGATTGATGTGGAAATGCACTATGTTTGTTAAAGGGGAACTCCAACATTTTGGGAAATTAGCTTATTTAACATCTTCCCTGGAGTTAGACAAGAAGATACATACCTTTTTTGTCTCTGTGTGTGCATTTAGCTTTGGGAATAGACGCTCCGTTAGCATAGCTTAGCTTCATCACTGGAAGTGAGGCAAATCCGTAGCCTTACAGTGTATTGCAAGGTCTGACATTGACCAAACTTGATATGCATGACCTTGGTGGGCTCTAGGTCAACTCCTGAAAAGGGGGTCAATGTCAGACTTTGCAATCAAAAGTTAGGGGGCTAATAACCCTTGCCATAATTTCAGTGCGCCCCCTAACTGCCCCCTAACTTTTGATTGCAAGGTCTGACATTGACCCACTTTTTCAGGAGTTGACCTAGAGCCCACCAAGGTCATGCATATCAAATTCTGTCAATGTCAGACCTTGCAATACACTGTAAGGCACTGTAAGGCTACGGATCTGCCTCACTTCCAGTGATGAAGCTAAGCTATGCTAACTGAGCGTCTATTCCCAAAGCTAAATGCACACACAGAGACAAAAAAGGTATGTATCTTCTTGTCTAACTCCAGGGAAGATGTTAAATAAGCTAATTTCCCAAAATGTTGGAGTTCCCCTTTAATGTGCACTGTCCCTGGGTAAAAATGTTGAATAACATAACTTACTTAACCCCTCAGGAGGAAGATTCAATTAATAGCAGCGCTGCCCAGCAGCACAAGCGGGTGCCAGCGATGGTCACAGCGAGCGCTGACGATGAGGAGCCAGGGAGGAGCCAGTCCACGGTAAGCAGCCAGGGACTACAGATAAACTAGCTAATTCTGGCACATTTACATGATTGATGTGGAAATGCACTATGTTTGTTAAAGGGGAACTCCAACATTTTGGGAAATTAGCTTATTTAACATCTTCCCTGGAGTTAGACAAGAAGATACATACCTTTTTTGTCTCTGTGTGTGCATTTAGCTTTGGGAATAGACGCTCCGTTAGCATAGCTTAGCTTCATCACTGGAAGTGAGGCAAATCCGTAGCCTTACAGTGTATTGCAAGGTCTGACATTGACCAAACTTGATATGCATGACCTTGGTGGGCTCTAGGTCAACTCCTGAAAAGGGGGTCAATGTCAGACTTTGCAATCAAAAGTTAGGGGGCTAATAACCCTTGCCATAATTTCAGTGCGCCCCCTAACTGCCCCCTAACTTTTGATTGCAAGGTCTGACATTGACCCCCTTTTTCAGGCGTTGACCTAGAGCCCACCAAGGTCATGCATATCAAATTCTGTCAATGTCAGACCTTGCAATACACTGTAAGGCACTGTAAGGCTACGGATTTGCCTCACTTCCAGTGATGAAGCTAAGCTATGCTAACTGAGCGTCTATTCCCAAAGCTAAATGCACACACAGAGACAAAAAAGGTATGCATCTTCTTGTCTAACTCCAGGGAAGATGTTAAATAAGCTAATTTCCCAAAATGTTGGAGTTCCCCTTTAATGTGCACTGTCCCTGGGTAAACATGTTGAATAACATAACTTACTTAACTCCTCAGGAGGAAGATTCAATTAATAGCAGCGCTGCCCAGCAGCACAAGCGGGTGCCAGCGATGGTCACAGCGAGCGCTGACGAGCCAGGGAGGAGCCAGTCCACGGTAAGCAGCCAGGGACTACAGATAAACTAGCTAATTCTGGCACATTTACATGATTGATGTGGAAATGCACTATGTTTGTTAAAGGGGAACTCCAACATTTTGGGAAATTAGCTTATTTAACATCTTCCCTGGAGTTAGACAAGAAGACACATACCTTTTTTGTCTCTGTGTGTGCATTTAGCTTTGGGAATAGACGCTCCGTTAGCATAGCTTAGCTTCATCACTGGAAGTGAGGCAAATCCGTAGTGGGTGGGGGACACTGTACAACTGTACAAACAACACTGTACATTGGATTATTGACAAGACCATACTTGGTAATTTACTGTACATTGGAGGGGGTTGTGTTCGGACATTTCCAGGGGCCAGTTTCGAGTTGCAGTCTCCCTTAGGTGTTTTTTGAGAGTGTTTTTGAAAGTGGGTAGTGATTCACATTCCTTTATAGCTTTGGGTAGGGCGTTCCACATTGATGTGGCATAATTGCGAAACGTGTTTAGTCCCTTGTTTGAGCCGAATCTGGGTTTAACATGATTTGTGGAGCTCCCTCTGGTGTTGTGATCGTGGTATTCACTGACCTTTGGGAAGTATTTTGTCATGTACATGGGTACCTTGGTCGTGTAGTGTATCTTGTAGACCAGGCCCATTGCAAGTTGCTGTACTCTGTCGTCTACTCTAAGCCATCCTAGGTTGTCAAAGTGGGCAGGGGTGAGGTGGGTTCTAGGAGTAAGGTCAAGCAGTAGTCTGACCAGTTTGTTTTGAGATGTTTGTAATTTTGTTTTGTTTATAGGGGGGGGGGCCTCGCGTTTAAATCTCGCACAGGGCCTCGCATTTCTCCCAGGCGGCCCTGACTAGGGGTGTAACGGTACGTGTATTCGTCCCGCGAATTTACGGTACGGCCGTCAAGGTGCGGTACGATCAGCCATACGAAGAAAACGCCTCACAGCGCTCACACACCAGTCGCGCATGCAGGCACTCGCGGGTTCCGTGTCCGTGTGAGAACAGCACGCGGCACACCGAGTCTGACTTTAAAGCGGGCGAAAAGTGCGCGGAGAAAGGCACATTTACATTGGAACAGCTGCAGGGTCATTACAATTTTAGTTTTCTTTCGTATTCTTGTTCGCCGAATAATGTCAACCAAATGAAGCCAATGGAAAGACACACACGTTGCGTCGCCAACAAACACACCAACATTCTCCCCCGCCGGACTCTCAGGCACAGCTGATAAAAAAAATAAAAATAGGCGGCTAGGTGGTGTAGTGGGCAAGGCACTCGCCACCAGTGTGGAGACGCTAGGATTCGCGTGTTCGAATCCAGCTCTCCACATTGTTTTCAGTTTAGCTGGTCGTCCGCAGTAATACACATTGGCCGTATTACGGGGAGGGAAAACTGAAGGGTGGGGATCGAACGTTGTGAACAAGCGACTCCTACAAGTCGGTTGGTGCGCCTGCGCAGTAGAATCAGGAAGTGTCGGGGGCAGCGTGAGCCTCCCACGCGTTACTCCTCGACACTGATAGATCGAGCTGCGCAGGTGAAAAGATGCGACTGCTGTTACCTCAAGTACCGGAGGGGACTTGTGCTATGTATGACTTAGTCCACATTGCAGCCGGCTTGTGGGAGGCAAGAAACAGCGTTCGTGACAGGGGAGGGTTGAATTGGATGATACGAAAATTGGGATGGGAGAAAATATAGAAAAAATGGGAGAAAAAGTGGATCAAAAAAATAAATAAAAATAAAAATAAACTTACATACTGAGCTCCTCTCCAGTTGAACTGCTACTGTGTTTAAATCCAAATAATCCTCTGCCATTGTTGTAACATGTCATCTGTTCTCTAGTATTCAGTCTTGTGAAGTAAAATCCTCTCTAGAAGTGAAACTGAAACTTAGCAAGGATAAATTGTTAAAGGGACAGTAGGCAATTAATTTACTCATTATATGCCTGAACACAGAATGACACCAGTATCACCGACTACCACGGCAAGCCTATAGAAAATTATTATATTTAATAATAATAATTAGGGGTGCACCGATGTATCGGTCGGGTATCGGTATCGGCCGATAAGTGCCTTGTTGACTGCAATCGGCCTATCGGCCGATAAGCTCGAATGTGCCGATGGCAATAGCCGATAAATATCCATCAATTTGTGTAGCGTCAAGACAAAAAAAAGTTCACTCACGACCTACCTGCACAACGCCGCCCCCGGCCCACACAAAGTCAAAGTTACTACTTATGATTAACAAGGTGTGAGGTTTGGTCCGCTCCCCACCCACACGCTCAGTTCCTTTAAGGTACTTTGTTGATTAATTGCATTCCCCGCCACACGCTCCGTTCCTGTAAGGTGCCGTGTTGATTGGTGCCTTCCCCGCCACACGCTTCTGGAGCAAGTATCAATTTCATCCCGCAGCTGTCACAGCTTGTAATCAGCGCCCTGTGGCTTTATATACTCTGATCCCCCTACTATCGATGTTGGATCGTTCTGAATTACTCCTGAATTTGCCTGCCTTCCCCGTCGCTGTTTCCTGTCTTTTGCTCTCCAGGACTTTCGTGGAGATATCACTGTGGAGAACCTGGTTCCCCGTTCGGAGCTGCGCCCCGTTATCTGCCCGCTTTACGCGTTGCGCTCTGGTGAGTTTTTGGAAACAGTTCTTTTTGGATCATCAGTTTTTTGTGTGTTTGTGAAACACCGATAGATCCCGTTTTTGTTTGTACTGTTCTCACCTATTTTTGTGTTGGATTTACACTTTGGATTACCGTATTGTTTTTTCTCTGGACTCTGCTAACTTGTGTGTGGTACACCGAAGATCAAGTCACTTGGATATATACTGGATCAGTCACCTCTCTGCTTCTGTTGTGCGCGGGGCTAACTCTGATTTCTCTCTCTCTCCGTTTCCACCGGGAGTGAAAGCTGGGAGGATCTGCAGAGCCGCTTCAGACGTCACAAGCCAATTCCTCACCACCACCTACTGGGGGTATCTGCAGAGCAGCAACAATCTTCACATGCCAGATTCCCCGTTTGTTCGGTTGCTCAACTTCATTCCATCTTGTAACTCTGAAAATAAATACGCCCTTGCTTTGGCTAACTCTGAACAACTCTCTCTGTGCCGTTGCGTTTGAGGTCGGTTACAAACCCTAACATTACGATCCAACCATGACGACCTCAGCCGACACAGAGAGGGTCAGAACAGCGTTGGCAGTCCAGATAGAGTTAACCAACGACCACAGCCTACAGCTAGATGCGGCTGCGGCTGCTGTACAGGAGCTCCGAGAGCAGGATGGGAGAAAAACACAGAAAAAGTGGATCAAAAAAAGAAAAGCTGTTTAATGTACAGGGTTTACTATGGTCATGGAAAACATGGGAAAGTCATAGAATTTTAAATGTATTCTTTTAGGCCTCGGAATGTTATGGAAAATGACACAAAAAACAAACAATCAAGTTATTAATGTGAGGCTTGACCCTTTTTAGCTCACTTTCAGATCCTTTTTGAGGAAATTATAAAATGTTCTTAAACATTTAGTTGTTAATGTTACGCAATAACATTAATGTTACATAATAATCTTAAATGTTCCTAACATTATTATCTCTGCCAGGCGGCGCCTGCAGAGATATTGTTTTCGGTTGTGTGTGTGTGTGTGTGTCTCGCCTAATATCGGGTGCACGCACTCACTCAGTCGGAGGTGAATATTTTTCACAAATCATTTTTGGGAATGAATTTTGAAACCTTGCCCATTGACATACATACATACATACATACAGTGCATTGCGCAAATGCAATGTTGCTGTTCTGGACTGGTCTGTCCTCTCAAGTTCAAGTTCTTTAATAGTTGTCATACAGAAGTACAGAATACTTTCATACAAAATGCTTCTTACTGTTACGCTCCAGAGACTGTGCTAGACAAGATAGTATCAAATAACATAATAACATAATATAGCATGAATTTAGAAGAAGAAAATGAGGTCACAGTGTTCGGTATAGACATATGTACAATGTTCTGAGTTACCATATAATATACAATACACAATACTATGCAGTGTACTAATGTACAGTACTATCTAGTGCAAAGCAGAAATGGGATGAGGTACAATTTTAGGTACAATTTACAGTAAGGTGTACGAGTTGTAGTGCAATCCTTCATCCATAAATATAAAGTGTGGGGAGTGGGTGCTACAGTGTGTTTGTTTAAAGTGGGTGTGTGCTATAAGTGTGTGGAGTGGGTGCTACAGTGTGTTTGTTTAAAGTGAGTGTGTGCGTGTGGATGTGTGTGCTATGTGCGTTTGGTGGTTGTTGTTGTGTAGTGTTCATTCATTGTTCGTTTAGCAGCCTGATGGCCTGGGGATAGAAGCTTCTTCTGAGTCTTTCTGTGCTCGCCTTGAGACTCCTGTATCGCTTGCCTGACGGCAGCAGTTCAAAGAGGCAGTTGTTCGGGTGACTGGAGTCTTTAATGATTCTCTTAGCCTTGCCCTTGCAACGCTTGTAGTAAATGTTCTGGAGGGTGGGGAGCCCCCCTCCAATTGTGCGTTCGGCTGAACGTGTCACTCTTTGTAGTCTGCTTTGGTCTTGTGCAGTGCTATTCCCAAACCAGGAGGTGATGTTGCCGGTCAAGATGCTCTCTATTGTACATGAGTAGAAGTTCTTAAGGATCTTCTGGCTGACTTGGAACTTCCTTAGGCGCCTGAGGAAGTAGAGGCGTTGTCGTGCCTTCTTCACAACACTGTTAATGTGTGTGGTCCATGTCAAGTCCTCGGATATGTAGGCTCTGAGGTACTTAAAGCTGTTGACTCTCTCAACCGGTGCCCCGTCGATGCTGAGGGGGCTGTAGTCCTTGACCCCCGACCTCCTGAAGTCCACAATCATCTCCTTTGTTTTGCTGACGTTCAGGGAGAGGCTGTTTTCCTGGCACCATCCCGCCAGGACCTTGACCTCTTCCAGGTAGGCCCTCTCGTCGTTGGCAGAGATCAGGCCCACCACCACTGTGTCGTCAGCAAATTTGACGATTGTATTGCTACTCCACTGAGCCACACAGTCGTGTGTGTACAGGGAGTAGAGGAGGGGACTCAGAACACAGCCCTGGGGGGCCCCTATGTTGAGGGTGATGGATGAGGAGGTGCAGTTGCCTGCTCTCACCACCTGGGGTCTGCCAGTCAGGAAGTCCAAGACCCACTGGCAGAGGTCATAGCCCAAGCCCAGGTCCCTGAGCTTGGCTATGAGTATGGAGGGGACTATGGTATTGAATGCTCTCCCGCCCAGCGTTCACTGCAGGGCCCAGCTGCATTGTGGTGCATTTCCTGCATCAAGTTAACAGATTGCCTCATAAACATTGGCATGTTCCCCATTAGCACTGGGTTTAAATTCTAAATATTGCCAACTCCTCTGCCATCATTGTGTAACCTGTCTAGAGAAAATTAACTGGGTTTTATTTATATAAAAAGCACAAAAAAGCATGGGGTTCAGCAGGCAAGTAATGTACTTGGTGGATCTGATCTGATTCTCATCAGATGCCCCAGAGAAGAAGAAAGATGGAGCGAGGTAGCGAATTAATGTTTGTGAGAGAGAGAGAGAGCGCAAGGGAGAGTAGAGATGATGTACAACTGATTATCACATGCAGCGCTACTCTCTCATGGCTTTAGATAGAAGTTTACCTGAATACATAGATTTACACTCCAGCACAGTATTCTAGTTGTTTTGCTATTCTTGTTTTGTTCAAGAATATACAAGAAAGTATTCTTCACCTCCTATCTCTCTCTCTTCCTTATTAGACTCCTCAGGAAATGCCCAAATTAAACAGAGCAACCCTCTAAACAGCCTCTCCGGGTTATAGAAGCTGTCCCACATAAGATGAGACATAACAACCCTGATGAGCCACACAAGCACGCACACACACACACACACATGCACATACACACACACACTCTGGGCTAGATCCACAAAGAATGGATTGCACGGTGCTAGTTGCACCCTACTTACAATTCATTATGAATTGAAAATGGGGGACCCTGGTGTAAACAAGACGAAAGTCTTTCTCTGGTCTGCATCCCCTTAACACTTTCAGTGCCAGCAGGGGGCGCAAGTGCTTGAATGCCCACCATCCACTTCAATGTTAGCGTTAATATCGCCTAATCTATGTTTTAAATTATGGCTATGTGTCTAATCTGCCCGTCGCTTATCAATGACTCATTTTCCAGTCAACATTGTCGAAGCGGATTTTTTTTTATCGGTTCATTTCCGTTTTATAGCATCTTGAAAAGCCCTCGTTTTCAAGGAAAATAAAAATATTCCATAATAAACGGAATATTCTAGAATACACAAAAAACATTCTCATTTTTCGGCCTATTTATTAATTGTTTTCAAATAAACGCTAGATTATCGATAGTATATGTGTACGTATGCACGCTATATAGGCGATCTGATATCTGATCTGATATATTTCCTGATCGCTCGCACAGCCAAACAGCCATATCACACATAGGGGAAAAGCTTATATCTCCGTGAAAACAGGTCTGATTATCCTAGGACTGGTCAAATAGATTCCTTACCTGAGATCAAGATGTTATCCAAAAAGATTATTCCAATTCCTGATCGCCATTCCAAAAATCGATCCTTTTATTGATCCAACGCTACATACTGTAAACACATATTACACGCTGTTCTGATGGTCCACAATGACTCATCCATTTTCATCGAGTCCATTCCAAAAGGGTGCATTACCATCTGGGAGACGATAGGGGGTGCTTTTTTCACATCTGAGCTGATGGGGCTGGTTTCCCAACGGTAGACTCGGTTGATGAAATATGAATTCAGATCTCTAATAAAAAAAAAATCACGCTAATTGTCGTGGTGGGCATTCAGGGGGCGGGCTGATAACATGTGTTATGTCGTGGCTGGCATCCAAAGTGTTAACAATTGTGTGTATTGTACCCATTCTGCAATCTGTTAATACAATTTTCAATCATTGAAACAGTGTGTGCGATCATGCAGCAGGACCTCTTTAAATCAGTTTTTCCAGGAAATAATCAATTCAGCAAAAAAAATAAAAATTACTAATTCACTAACAAAGTCTTGCTCAGCTAAAACCAATCATGACTAAGAGGTTTCAGCCCTTTCATAGAAACCTGTTTAACCAGTCCAGTAACATTCAGATATCTACAGAATGTCTATCCTTCGTTGCTGCTGTTTGGGTCAATGATCTGTATAAGTTACAATACTGTATATTTTGTATATTTCAGCAATTAAATGGGATACAAAAATGGGATACCTCAACTCTAACCTTACCTTAACTCTAACCTCAGTGGTTACCTCACGTCCCACCCGAACATGAAAATAGAGATGACAAAAAAAGAGATTTTTCACTTTGCAGCTTGGTGACAAGTGTTTGTGTGTGTACGCCAATCTTCCCCAGGAAGTAACAACAGCCTCTCTGAGATTCTACAACGCACCATTGTCCAGTATTCATGGCAGTAGTGGCTTCGGTTTGCCGATTTGCGACCGGAAAAAAATAAGCAAATTTCCATTCAAAGTTGCAATTTCAGCCCCCCCTTCCACTCCCATGGCTATGCGTCGTGTCTACTTCATATACTTCTCCTTTGTCCAAATGCTCAAACGCATGTGCTTTCCATCCTATGGAAAAGACGCGAGTGTGAACAGCACCTTGTGGGGACGCGCGTTCTGGTCTCTTTTTTGTCTCCTGTGGAAGGCGTAATCGGCACCCAGAGGAGCCCTGGGCTGGAGAATTTCGAGAACAGCGTTCCGCTTGCATGTTGGTATTCCGGTTACCACTAAATTCATCTCCTCGTGGATTTCCTTTACCAGATGTACCGTATCCGATCTGTAAAAGGGATTAGATTAGGCTCCCCGCAGACGCACGGCAGGGGGTCCAACAACAAAAACAACGCTGCTGGGGCATGGAATCACAGAACCACCGTGACATCGCCAGCCTTTTGGAGAGATAATCTCGTCTGTGTGTGTGCATGGCGAGTATGTATGTGTGTGTCTATGCATGCATGTGGGTGTGTGCACAATCATGCACATGTATTATCTGTGTTTGTGTGTGTGTGCTGAGGTTGTGTGATTCCTACTAGCGTGTACAAGCTTCAGGGCATGAGCTGCTCCCTGTGGGAACATTTAACTGCCCATGCTATCTGCTCCATCTTTGGTTGCATTCTAGCGAGACTTTCCCCTACAGCACTGCGCGGCCCAGCAGTTTGCAATATAATATTGATAGGATTCTTGGTTGATACGTTACACTCTGTGATTTGTAGTAAACACTTTTCTTTTTCATGTTAAGACCTTTCTGAATTACCTGTATCTTTATTTTTTATGTATGTATTTATTTATTTGTCTTTATTGTAATTGAAAACTGAGGACGTCCTGATGGTAAGGGTGTACGTAATTTTTTTCCCGCCACTGATTTCCGTGTCCGGTTGCTTCCAGACGGCATTGGCAAAAGGCATTAAAATGGTGCAGTTGCTGTGCTGTGTTGGCTTTTTACCATGTCAACAAAACGGTATCTTATTACCGCTTTCCTCCCGACGACAAAGAGAAGAGAAGGTGGCTGAAGTTGATACAGTAAGTTAGTAAGTTGGATCTCAATGATAAACAATAACAGTTTTTACAGGTAGGCTAAATCATTTTAAATCACCTGGCTGTAGTGATTTTTTTACCCAGTGTTAGAGGTGCCCGACTGGGCATCCAGGATTAGCTCTGCCACCCACCCACGCTAATGTAGGCTAATTCTGGCTAACAGAGGCTAGCGCAAGAAACGACACCGCAAAGTATTGTTTATAGTGCATTTCTTGCCACCTTATAGCATTTGTACATTTGTATGACAGTCTATAATGCTCCTGTGAGGTTTTTACGGATGTTTTGGTAATGATTTTCACTACATATTTCTAAAAGACAGGAAGTTGATGAAAACTGCCCGGATTAGCTTTGAGCTAACGATCTTTGCCCACGCATACTTGATGTATTCATTCCATTCTAAACGTAACGTTAGTTTACAAAACATTACCTGTCTATATAACGTTGAGGAACAAATTATAAAGTGTGTGAGTGTGTGTTTTGGTGAACATTGGACTGCATAGCAGAAAATGCATTGCAGTCCAGACAGTAGCTAAATAGTTAGCTGCCCTTCTTTCTCAAACCGAATTAATCACTCTAGTTTCCAGAGCTGATGTTATAGTAACATGGTCGTGGTGTGAATTACCTCTAAATTTAAGTATTTTTGAATGACACAACAGTAATAAGAAGGATGGCAAGTGTATGCTGGCATGTACAATAATGCTTAGTATCAGATATGTAAGAGGATTGCAGGTATGTACACATGTGGATATATATACAGTACATTAAGAATAAATATACAATGTACTGTATATATATATATCCACATGTGTACATACCTGCATATAATCCTCTTACATATCTGTAGATACTATATCTGTACATATCCCTTACCTACTACTAGTTACGCTGCTGGCCAGTATGACTACTAGTGTCTTAATTAATAATCTTTTTGCAGGAACGATGACTTCACCCTATCTGTATAGTCATTACAAAGGACGCACCACACTTACGGCTCTGATCGGTGTACCTTGGACAAGGCGATCACAGCTGTTCTCCATGTTGTGTGTTTACAAGTTTCATTCCCCTTCATATAATAAATATCATTTACTTTTGTAAAACGTTGTGTTTATTCCTGCCGGGACCTGTGCTTAAAGCACTGACTGGACGGGTTGGCTTCACAACAGCCTGGTCCAGGTATTTGTTATTATAGACCTGTTTATGACAGTCTGCCACAACATTTTAAAGTGTGTGAAGAAACTGAAGTTGTGATTCAAGTGTATTGCATATCAGGTGGAAGAGCCTAGAGTTGTGAATGTCTTAACACTATGCCGTCCGAGAACGAGTATATACGTGTTTCGAAAAAGAGCGTTGTGGACCAGAGCCACGAGTATATACGTGACGAATTGTTATTGTTTTATTCCATATTTATAACGCTTATTAGGTACCCGATCCACTACCAGCATCTTTTCAGATATTTGATTTTCGAAACATGCAGTACCGGCCAAACCCGCTTAGGGGCGCCATCGCTCCACTGCAGTATCATGTGAATTTAAAAATAAATAAAAAAGTACAGTTCTGTGGGCGGATCATAGTTCCTTGATCCCAGCCGAACATCCTCCATCTTGGATCAGCTTGGCGAGCGGTTTTTTCAGCGTGGAATAATGGGATTTATGATTAGCCAATGTGCATATCGATCTACCAGAATCCGATGACTGGTGAGGAAATGCTGCCAGCGATCACATGGCCTGACGGTAGGATAATATTACCCCAAATTACAGCTGGATTGGACATTGTTTTATAACGTAACGTGCTATATTGAACGCACACTGTATTGCGGATCAATAATAGTAATCAGCGTTCCCCGCCGCCCCCATTTCATCCATAGATGCTCTGTAATAGTCTGGATGCTACGCAGTTTGTTTTTATTTCATTCGTATATATACAGCAGAAATGGCGTTTGATATAACGGCGCCAACGTTTAGCCTATTATCTAGCTTCCTGCAGAAAAGCCTAGACGAAAAGTGCGTTATACCTTATATTCACGACGCTATAAAATGACAACCAACCGATGGATTTTCTTTTTCTTTAAGCCATTATGAAGGCACAGTTTATGCACTCAAGTGGCAATGAGAATGGACAGATAGCAATACTATAAATGATATATAAAGCTCTTAGAAAGTACATCGGTTTGTTTACTTTCTGCTGTCCTCTGAGGCCTAAATCGCCGGGCCGCGCCGGTCGTCATAGTGTTAAGATGCCATGTTTATCATACTGTGTTCCACTGCACATGCGAGGCAGGACTTCAGAAGACATAAGTTTATGAAATGGCAGACTTATTTTGTTCACTGTCACAATAGCTTCATAAATTTAACATTTAGGGAGGAAGGAAATAAACAGAAGCCAGAGGAATCAGTGACATTTTCTCCATGGCTGTGCTAGTGTTAATGGACGGCAAGGAAGGAGTCACTTCCCGGAAGGGGCGTGGCACTCAATAATAATAATAATAATGGATTGGATTTATATAGCACCCCACTCTCCACAGCTGCACTCAATCCTTCCCTGATGGGGGGACTACTTCTACACCTCGACGCTGACCAGAAGCTGTCGTGGTATTAATTACCACTGCCCAGGTACGACGTCTCTGCCGAAAGCTCTGCTAGATACCAACCGTGTATTTGCCTACTCTAACCTGTTTCTCTCCTGTGCCCCAAAGGACCGCCGTCCCTGCCTGGACGTCACCTGTCCCCGAAGAGGAACACTTGTTCTCCCGCTGCAACCCAGCAGCTTCCAAGACAAGCACCAGGACCGCTTGCTCGCTCACTGCCGCTGCGGCAGCCACAAGACAGAACATAACCCCGTTCTATTCCCCCCAATTCCTGTGTTGCTCATTTGACATTAAACACCCTTGAAACCGCTCCTATCTCTTCTCGTGTATTCAGCAATTGGGCTGTGCTCCAGACCCCAGTTCTCACAATAATAAGCCACAAAAGGTAACGTTTTTGACAAATATTGAAACGCAGTTAATTTCTCCTCCCTGTTGTTAGCATGTAGCAACAATTGATCTGAAATTAGTTTAAAAATGGTAAAATACAGTAAATTACTGGTGATACTAAATCCAAATTGAACTCAGGCATTTGAAAGATAATATATGTATATATAAATGTGCGAATTGGCTATAATAAGGTCATTTATAAGCATCATATTCTATATTCTATAATAATATTTCAAATTGCATTGGTCCGGATGGGAGAATTCAGTACAGTATCTACAGAACCTTCGGTTTAATCATCCTCCCTTTATTAATTTCCTTCGATTTTTTTTTTTAAAACATGATCTCAAGAGGGTACTGAACGAGATTAGTGGCAGTTTTTTAAGTTTGGTCATTATTATCATGGTGTTATTCACTGTCAAAGATACAAAGAAAAATCATAATTCATATTCTCCTTTGTTTCATCACAATTTAAGCAAGCCTAGTAATAGACACAATATATCTGACACTGTGAATACATTCCCTGAGGTCCATAGATGTCCCTAGATACCAAGAATATGCAAATGGACCTTGTAGAAGTGGAGCAATATTCCATTTACCTAGGTATATATTTTAGGCGAAAATAGTACACAGGTTAAGTACTACTACTAAAAAAGTAAAAGTAAAAACTTTTTTTTTATTGGAAGGGATAGACCAGGGGACTCAAACTCATTCCATCCTGGGCCAAGTTTTAACTACACATTTTAACTACACATTGCACCAGGTGAGTTAGTTGAAGAGGTGAGCCAATTAGGGAAATCATCAGCTGGTGTTTAGGCAAGGCTGGAATGAAACCAAGCCCACAATGGAATGTGTTCTGCGATAGACAATGCTGAAAACAGAGGACACTTTTTTTGCATTAAAATGATTGAATGTACTTCTCCATCGAATAAGAAAAAACATGTCAAGGTAAACTAACATGGATGGCATTCACATCAGAGCATCCAGTTGTAAAGTTGGCCAAACTACAGCCTTGGATAAAATTAAGGGTTTAGTTATTTTCTTATATATACGTGGGTTCGACATAGGGAGGTGTAGTGGTTACGTCATCTTCGTTTTTTCCTGTTCCACCCTCTGTTCCACTCCATGTATTTCCCCATTGACCATTTCTAAATCGGCTCGTTTTAGATAAATAAAGCATTAACGTTGGCGCATGATGTACCTTTCTGTGTGTATTCATCCACAATCTATAGCTCAACATGAAAATATTCACAATTAATCGTAAAGGTAGCAAAATAACAACGTTTATGTTTTTGTTCGCTGGGAAACTACACTGCTATTTGGCGCTGCTGACTGACGTCACCACAGCGTAGACACCTGGGCCCTCATTCATCAACGTGTGCGTAGAACATGTTCTATTTCCACACGTAAGCACAGAATTTAGAATGAGTGTACGCACAGGGAAGTCGGGATTCATCACACGTGCGTACGCAGGTTCTACGCACACCTGTCATGATGAATATGACTTTGATCCTACGTTTGAGCTCGTGCACTGTTTTAAGTATTTGCATACCAGAAACGCCCCGATTAACCATATACGGTAATGGAATACACCCATGAAATGTGGAAAAATGGACTAAGCCGAGGGAAGCGTGTCATGAGACAGGCTGACAGACGTGTACACTTACGGTGATGTCGGATATGATATCTATTAACCATTGCTGCCTGGGCAGCGCAAACACTAATAAATACCGCGCTGGAATATGACTGCCTTTTCCCGTGTTGTTTGATTAATACCCAGGGATTAAAGTTCTCCTCAATTTTATTCCAAATCGCGATGGATCTCCCGTCAATTCTCTACCTGCTGCATATGATTTCTAGAGGCATACTACAATCTATTTTGATGTCAGTATTGGGTAGCCTATATAAACAATAATACGAGAGCATATACAAGAACAATGAATCTTAATGCCATGTATGATGTAGCAGATACGCCATGTGTAGCCTGCCTATATGTGATCAATACAAACATGAACTTGAATTCCATCATGTCTGTGTGCGGGTCACTGCGGGAACTCACAAGGCTGTTGTCACAATGTAAATAAGAACGTGCACTGAAAAGTTACAGTATGTAGTTGGTTGATTATTTGTATGACAGTCAGTAAACCCTTGCAAAAAGTATCCGTTTTATTTAATGAATTGAAAACATTCAGCATCGCCTTCCTCCCGGCATCCAGCAATAACATGTATCAGGCAAATGCGCATCGCAACATTGACTGAGTGGAATCCCTTTCTATTCACATAACTGCATTTGTGATGGAGCTTTGACAGCTACAGTAACAGTCTATTGCTCGATCCATCTCCAATATCACGATGGACCGTGCCGGTGGCAAAGACCCGAGGGTGGAGAGGATCTTGAATGAATTCCATCATCATATATATATATGTTGTGTGTCTGTCCACTATGTTTGTTACTTTGTTATCCCCCCCCCCCCCCCCTATCTATGTAAAGCGACCTTGGGTCTCTTGAAAGGCGCTATATGAAATGAAGCTATTATTATTATTGTTATTATTATTATCATCACATCTGTGCGGGAGCTCACAAATAGACTGTTAGTCTCAGTGAAGTTTCAACGGAGGTCATCTATTCTAACCAACAAATTGAAGTAGAAAGCATTTCGTGACCAATCTTATTTGGAAACATGACACACAAAATAATTTGCTTTTTATTTGAAACAATATCTAATCGCGTTTGGAGGTTGGTGTTTTGCGTCTGCCCCCCCGTGCCAAACAAGCAGGCCAACCTCTTGTTCGCGTGTGAGCCCGTTATAATTACACTACTGTCGCTATTTTACAATGAACTATAATGAATTACGGGTCATACAGAAGTTGAACACTAATGCACGGAAGCTTATTTCCGCCTTGAAACTAATGCAGAACTGAGGAGTGCTTATGCGTAGTAACGATATTCTACCACTGGGCGTCAGCTAAGTGTGCTCTGACCTGTGCGTAGACGTAAGCACGGAGTCAAGTTCAAGTTGAAATTGATGAATCCCACTCTTTGCTTAGAAATGATCGTACGCACAGGGTAAGCACAAATCTGTGCGTAGAACACGTTGATGAATGAGGGCCCTGGCTTTAGTCACAGACCTAGGATCAGATTTCCCTTACATTCCATAAGCTTAACAATTCGTACAATGGGAAAATAACTGACCCTGACACTCTGTGGCTACTAGTATCTCTCTGGTGGTCATAACCATTCATCTCTAAAGCCAACCACCATTTTTAAAAGCAACAATCACGTTACCATATTTGTATTTATATTTTAAATCGTATAACGTTATTTCGCTGCATATTAAATCACTGTAAATACTAATGTAAATCATTGTTTTGTTGTACATATTGTGTATAGTTTATAACGTTATTAATTTTTTTTTACATGACGTTAGTAGCTATCTAGCTTGCTAGCCGGCATTTCCGAAACTCTAACATGCCCAGATTTAAAATGGTTCTCTCCTCTTTGTATACGTTTGTCCTCACAAACAAAGTATTCTGCCAGGGAACTTATGGACACGACAGTAGTAGTAGTTATAAGGCTTTTGAGCTTGTAACGTTAACGTTAGTTAGCTATCGTGGTAGCCCCTTTCGTGACTGTGATGAGTGCATCACAGTCACGAAAGGGGCTACTATCGTGCTATCAACATACTGTGACGTGTAGCTAGCTAGCTTGCTAGCCGGCATGATGCGTGCAGTGCTTTGCCCCACAGGTCTGAGAAATGTTACTCGTTCCCGAAACTCTACATGCCCCGATTTAAAATGGTTCACGACAGTAGACATAATGCTACGTAATAGCATTTAGCGGGGTAACGTTAACGTTAGCTAGCTAGCTTGGTACTATGACCCGTGACGGGGATAAGGCGACAGCCAATAGCGGCTGCATACTGAACAACAGACTGCCTAGTGGTAGTTCTTTTTTTTACGACAAATTAAAAACCTTATAACTACCTTTGTTTCAACCAAAAATGCTTAAACAATCATGTTAGTGGTAGAAGGGAACTCATTTTGTGCAAAAATGGAAAGCTTGCCAATGTTCATGCGGCAGAATTGTTACAATAGCCGATAATCCATTTTCCCAATGATAAATCCCTATACGGGTGGAACAACCAGTGATGTCAGACTACACCTCCCTATTGCACATCCTAAGGTTCTTGTCAAATAGTTGAAAATAATTGTTTAATCAACTGGTTAGTGGTGAATGAAAATATCCATTGAAAGCTTATTAGCATTTTGTAACAATGCTAATCGAAACAAATGGGTTCAGCTTGCCAGTTTACCAAACCAGATACTGGTTGGCTGACCCCATTCGCTTCCACTAGCATTGCTACAAATTCGATGGAGAATGTTTTAAGGCAGACATTTTATGGGATCGGGGAGGCAAATTTTCCATTGATGGGGATTTCATTGGCTGTTTTTAAATAAAGTGTGGCCGCAGGATTAATAAATTAATAACGTTAACGTTAGTTCGGCCAGAGAAACAAATATACTAATTAAAATGGTTGGACCTGCGAGATTTGTACTTTGTACTTTATAGGTCTGCATTTTAAATGTAAGGAGTAAAAAGTGTGTTTTTTTTTCTCTGAAATGTAATTGAGTAAAAGTATACAAACCTAATAATACTTGAGTAAAGTACAAATCCCCCAAAACACTACTTAAGTATTGTAACGAAGTACAATTCCTCAAGTACTTTACACCCCTGCTCATATCCCACCCTCTGCACCCTTCCCTCTCTGCACCCCATCACCCTCCTCGATTACAGTGTCATAATAAACAACAAGCTCCTCCATGATTAACCAGCAGCATCAGATTGTGTTACCTTTCATTGTCTGCTAATTGGATTTAGATGATGTTAATTGTGTTCAGTGTTCTATACAGTATGCTCGCAGCTGGGCTGGTGGAAGCATGTTCTATGATTACTCTCCTGTTGCTAATTGGGCTGATGAGGATACTGTGGCGCAGGCAAGCTAATGACGGTAAACACGTTTGTCAATTTGCATGTCAGAGTATGGTTAACATATTCAAGGAGGTTGAGGTGCATGGGCATGTTTAAAGATGTCAATATGTTTAGCACAATCTGATTTCACCATGTGTCTGCAAACACATTAAAGGATACAAACGAACTTATCCTACTTACTGTACAAGTATGGTCCATCCAGCCAACACCGGATTATAGCTCAAAACCGGATGCCATAGAACTCCGTTGTTCCCCCCAAAAAGGGACAAGTCAAAGAGCCATACAGTACTATTTCAGCATAATTCACGCAACTGTAATGCGCAGTGTGCATGCTCAGCGACTACTTAGTGTACATCAATTGATCGATAGACGTTTTTTTTTTTAAGTTTATTTGAAAAACGAACCACAAAAATAGTATAGATACAAATAGTATAAAAAGTATGAAAAGCGACTACAAATTTGAAATTACTTGACAGTTGGCACTCATGGCACTGCAGGTACGGTAGAATGCAAATGATGGCATCATACTATGGAGTTCTCAAGGCAATGCATCATCCCATCAAAAAGGACACATTTATGATCTTCATTGACACTGTAAGTGGGACACAACAGATTATCAAACCGGTTAGGAACCACAGTTCAATTATTTCAACCATTAAAAAGGTCACATATTATGAAAAGCTCACTTTTTCAGCACTCTCTGACGGTCCGACTAACACATAAATGGGTTAAATAAAACAACCCAGGCATATTTTGCACACAGCCCATATTCAGAAACTTTGCCTCTAGATGTACAGATTCATTCAGATTTGCCTCTCAGTCCTACATCAAATGGCGAGGACAGTCTCTGATTTACATGTCCGTTTTTCAAGATGGTGGCTGGCTTGTAAACACACTTTTTCCACATAAACAGTTTACAAAATTCCATCAACAACATTTTACACAGGAAATGGGATATGAAATAGCTGGATCTTGATCTGAAACTCCTAGTTTGACGATTTGATCTGAATTGTGGGAGCCGGAAGCCCAGCAGTTCCTAAGTGCGGTGTGGGAAAAACATGGCTAATTTGCATTTAAGGCTACAGAAATCGGAGAACAGCCCGTCCAGAAAAAGGACTGAAACAGTGGGGGTATAGTGGCTGATAGAAGGCATAATCGAGTGGTATTTTCAGCACACACAAAAAACTTGTTTCGGGAACTTCAGAGACTTATATTAGCGAGTATAAACAATACTTTGCGGTGTCGTTTCTTGCGCTAGCCTCTGTTAGCCAGAATTAGCCTACATTAGCGTGGGTGGGTGGCAGAGCTAATCCTGGATGCCCAGTCGGGCACCTCTAACACTGGGTAAAAAAATCACTACAGCCAGGTGATTTAAAATGATTTAGCCTACCTGTAAAAACTGTTATTGTTTATCATTGAGATCCAACTTACTAACTTACTGTATCAACTTCAGCCACCTTCTCTTCTCTTTGTCGTCGGGAGGAAAGCTATTGCCCATGAAACACATAATGTCAGAGTCTAAGTGCGTATAGCTAGTGCCCATGACACACATAATGGCCGAAATAACATAACGTCACAAAGTACAGGTCCAGCTCTCACAGCTGAGTGTGAACGACAGCGGGGACGAGGGAGAGTAACTACCTCCCCGTGCATGCTCAGTGCTGAATTCGAGACGAGATCCGTTGCAGTCTGACCAAGCCTCGTTCTGACAAAACGAAAGCGCTCAGGTTGTAAAACGAATGTCTAACTCGGCTGCCACGTGCGTTGCGCTCTGGAAAGCGAAACTCACCTGAAAAACTAAACGAAAACAGCCTAGGTGTAACTCCAGCCTCAGTCTCTGGGAAAAAAAGACTGCTACAAGATTTAAAATTAGCACATCACAATAATAACATTCTCAGATTTCAAAGTATGACACATCATTTGAAAGCTTACATTCTGTACTTTCACAATCTGGAAAAATCTGGAAAATGAAAATGGAGACATGTTGGCACAATCGCTGGACTCGGTCACATATATCATGACATACATGACATACAGATATACAGTAGTTACATTTGTGACATACACGATATGCAAATATACAGTACTGTTAAACAGAGATCCTAACAGAAAATATATACATATGAGAGGGAGGAAACTGTACATTATTTCGGAGGGGGTGGGTGGTAGGGGGGTTGGGGTTAGACATTTACGGGGGCCAGGTGCTCTTTGTCTTTCTTTGAGAGCGGTTTTGAAGGTGGGATTACATTTCTTTTTCGGCTGTGGGTAGGGCATTCCACATTGATGGGGCATAATTGCGAAACGTGTTTAGTCCCTTGTTTGAGCCAAATCTGGGTTGAACATGAAAGCAGTGAGGTAAGTTTGTCTTCTTGAAGTTGTTCTGAATATGCAGTGCACCCGGCTTCTCATCTGTCGTCGTTGCACTTCCAAATTGCAATCAGCGCTGGAGTTGTCAAGGGTGAGCTCCTTGGCTACACCTACAATGGTTGTCAATCATTTCGACATCAGCTGTGACCGGTTCAGAAGAACCCACATTTAATCAGCTGAGTAACAATGTTCATCAAAGTGTTAAGTGCTACAGTGTAGGTTAGTATATTAGGACAAGTGCATGATGACAGTAAGGTTAGTTAGGGTTATATTTTTTAATAAAAAAATTAAATTAATAATAATTTTTAAACTGGGGTGGCACCTCAGGGGCACCTGAGATTTCAGGGGGGGGCACGTGCCCCTGGTGCCCCAGTGGTAAAATCGCCCCTGCTCCCGACCCTCGGGATGTTCTGCACTGCACCCTGCGACTCTGCTGGCACAGTTGTAGTGTGGGGAACATCCTCTCCGTCACAATCCCAGCGCAGGAAGTTGTGGAGGATACAGGTGGCCTTCACCACACACTCAGCAACCTCTGGGGACACTCCGAGAACCCTCCTGTAGAGCCTCCACTGGGTGAAAAGGATCCCGAAGGAGCACTCCACCATCCGTCTCGCATGCGATAGGCGGAAGTTGAAGATCCTCCTCTCTTTCTCCAGATGTTGGCCAGGGTAGGGCCTCAAGAGGCTCCTCCGAAGAGGAAACGCCTCATCTCCTAGGAAGACATGTGGCTGGGTTCCGAGGTGGTCTGCTCCAGGCAGGGGTCGATCCTCTGGGAGGTCGAGGTTACCAAGCCGCAGAGCAGTGCCAAACCCCACTCTGTAGCTGAAGGCGATGGAGCGGAATGAGTCTCCAGTTGACAGATACCTGCAACATAAAAAAGATACATTAGAGAAGAAAACTGTGTTTGCACGTGTAATTGCATAATTGAATTGAAAACCTTTATTTATCCCTGAGGGGAGATTCAGATGTCCTTTACAGCATAACAGCAATTTAAAAACAGTTAATACATAACATACACTTATTAGTATGTGTTAAAAACAAGATGGACAAGTACACAGGGATAAAATAGCTAAAATAGGACTAAAATAGAGCTAAAAGTGGTGAAAAGAAAAAGAAACAAGTCCAATCATGATGTTAAATAATTAAATTAATTGGTTACAGTCCACAACCCAGCTCCTCCAGTCCACGGCAGTTGGCCCATCCTGGCCCTGCCTGGTTTTGGAACCTGATTGCCACCGGCACAAAGGACTGCCCAAAGCGCTTTGTGGTATGTCGGGGGGGGGGGCTAAACGTGGACCGCTCATCATAGAGGGGGTGGCAGGGGTTCTCAAGGATAGCATACATCTTCCTCCTCGTCCTCCCCTCTGCCACCACCTCCAGACTGTCCAGGTCCGCTCCCACCACAGAGCTTGCTTTTTTGACCAGTTTGTTTATTTTGTCTGTGTTGGTGTTGCCCCCCCAGCATACCACAGCGAAGAAGAGGGCACCAGCAACCACAGACTGGTAGAACATCTGCAGCAGCAGACATTAAAAGACCTGAGCCCTCTCAGGAAGAACTGCTCTGTCCCTTCCTGTAGAGGGCCTTGGTGTTGTCTGTCCAGTCCAGTTTATTGTTCATGAGAACACCCAGGAATTTGTAGTTCTCCACCCTTTCCACCCCCTGGATGATGATGGGAGTTGGGGGCTTCCTCCTGCTCCGCCGATGGTCCACCACCATCTCCTTCGTCTTGCTGATTGATGTTGAGCTGTAGGTGGTTTTCATTGCTCCACTCTGTGAAGCTCTCCACCACAGCTCTAATAAACGAGTCGAGTCGGGTTGCGTCTCAATGCCATGTATACCAGTACACAGGATAAATAAATAGATTGATTGATAACTTTATTAACAGATTGCAGAATGGGTACAATACAGTACGGCAAAACAACTGCTAAGAGGATGCAGACCAGAAAAAGACTTTCATCTTGTTTACATCGGGGTCCCCCATTTTCAATTCATCAAGACTTTTTCAGTACTGTTTCATCCAGGCATTTATGACATACAAGATATACAAATATACAGTACTGTTTAAGTTATCTCTGGCAATATTGAATTGATATGACAGACACAGACATATCAATATACTATAAATAGCTAATAATAATAATAATAATGGATTGGATTTATATAGCGCTCTTCATGACACCCCAGTGACCCCAGAGCGCTTACAGAGTCCATTATTCGTTCATACAGTCATACCGGTGGTGGTAAGCTACAATTGCAGCCAGAGCTGCCCTGAGGCAGACTCACGGAAGCGTGGCGAATAATCATCGCCTACGGCCCCTCCGACCACCACCAACATTCATTCATATGCATACACATTCATACGAGGCAAGTAGGTTAAGTGTCTTGCCCAAGGACACAACGGCAGTGGGATGGACATGGGCTTGAGCGGGATTCGAACCACCAACCCTTCGATCATTGGACGACACGCTCTACCCCTGAGCCACGGCGCCCCCCAGCTAATGCATCTATCTAGACAGAGACAGACAAATAGCTAGCTAGCCACGTTAGTTATATAGTTTAGTAACGTTAGCTAGCTCAGGAGAACCCTGATGTAAAGATGAAAGGCTTTCTCTGGTCTGCATCCCCTTAACAATTGTGTGTATTGAGCCATACGGTATTGTAACCATTCTGCAATCTGTTAATAAAGTTATCAATCAATCTATTGTAATCCACCTGCGTACCATTGAGACACAACTCGACACGTGATGTTAGCTAGCTAGCCACGTTGGTGATAGTTTTAGTAACGTTAGCTAGCTAGCCACGTTGGTGATAGTTTTAGTATCATTAGCTAGCTAGAGCAGCAATAGCAATGGCTCGGTTTCTAAGAAGCAGGCTTTCCAAGTTTTAAATCCCAACAGAAGTCAAGAATGCAGATGACGTGTTGCAGATGGCGACGATCGTTTTAGCTACTCACCTCAGACAGGCTGGTTGGCTATGATAACAAGGCCTGATCAGCATGAAATTGACGTGAAATAGCTCTTACCTCTGGCTGGTTGGATCCCAAAAAGGATTGCCCAGTTATTGATCGCCATCTGGTAGATCGATATGTCCATTGGCTGATGCTATATTCCTTTACTGCATACTGAATTCCGCGTCGCAAAAAGTATTCCAGGCTACAGGCATAGCTTTAGGCTAACAGAAAAGTCCACCCATGATGAAAAAAAAAGTGACACCGGTCTGTAACAGGGAACACTGCATTATCGAGACAGCGCCACTACCAGGATCTGGCCGGTAATGCACTTTTCCGAATCTCAAGAGTAAGGTATATCTGCAGTGCCGTTCCGTGACATTGAGTAGGTTATTAAAATGCAATAAAAGCAAAAACAAGCTTATCACGCATATATACGTGGTTGGCCGTCAAGCGTTGGCGCTGAATCACGTATATATACGTGGTTGGCCGGGAATGTGTTAACACTTTGAGCGCCACTCACGGCTAATCTCGGGTTTACGATTGTGACGTTGAAAGCCACGTCACAGCTTTTCTCTGATTTATTTTTAATTTTTTTATTAGCGATCTGAAATCATATTGCATCACCCGAGCCTACCGTTGGATATCCAGGGGCCGCCGGCGATCAGATGTGAAAAAAGCGCCCCCTATCGTTAGGGATGGGTACCGAATTCGGTACTTTTGAGGTACCGAACCGAAACACGTCGGTACTACCGAGTATCGAATCAAGTGAGAAACCGTTTTTTTTTTTTTTTTTTACTTTTTTATTTTCATGTCAACGTTCACACGCACAATATATGCTTACCTAGGATTTGACTTGATTCAACAACAAAGCAGTCGGAGCAATGACAAGCCGAAAACTGTCGAAATTGTAGTTATTTGAAGTTTGAATATTTTTTTTAACGACTGAGGTAGGTAAATTAAATTTCTTGAGACTAAAGTACCGAAAAAAGGTACCGTTGGGTACCGGTATCGATTCACAGGTACCGGTATCGGTTCAAATGTGAAAGGTACCCATCCCTACCTATCGTCTCCCAGATGGTAAATCACCATTTTGGAATGGACTCAATGAAAATGGATGGGGGAAAAAAATATTCCAGTCCACATTTTCCAGTCCACTGATGCAGCCGGAGTTACCAGAGTTCATTCTGGAGCCTCTGAGCCGCGGCGAGCATGGGTTATACTGTACACACGTTTGATCAATATACTTATCGATTTTTTTGAATGGTGATCAGGAATTGGAATATAACATTTGGATACTATCTGATGTCAGGTAAGGAATCTATGTTATCAGTGTTAGGATAATCACTCGTTTTCATCGAGATATAAGCGTTTCCACTATATGTGATATGGCTGTTTCACTGTAAAAGCCATGAGGAAATAATAGCAGCGATTATCAGCGCACGGCACGAGCGTGCGTGCGCACACATATACTATCGACCATCTAGCGTTTATTTGAAAACGATTCATAAATAGACTGACAAATGATAACGTTCTGGAATATTCCAGTAAAAGGCGATTATCAGGGAATGTGTTGTTTTTTCTTCGAAACAGAATGCTTTTCAAAATGCTATAAAAAGGAAATGAAGCGATAAAAACACAATCTGCTTTGCCAATGTTGACTGGAAAATTATTCTTTGATAAGCGATGGGCAGATTAGACACATAGCATAATTTAAAACATAGATTAGGCGATATTAACGTTACATGGGCAGTGGACCGTGGCATCAACGGGGTAAAAAGGAAAACATGGCGTGGCGCTCAAAGTGTTAATAGCACATGAACCAATGGGTTGTTTTCACTTGCACCATTTTGTAAGTGTAATTGGAACGGATTGCTCACTGGGAGGGGAGACACAATGGCTCAAAACCCACCTCTTCAACATGGCCTTTGACCCCTAATTTCCTACATTGAATGTTGTGTCTGTCCACCATGTTTGTTATTGTTGTTTTCCCTCTTATGTAGAGCGACCTTGGGTTTTATGAAAGGCATAAACAAACCCTATATTTTATAGTATAGCTATGGGTCTAATAACGCTGTCGAGTCTCAGTGAGCTGCTTCTGGTCAACGTGCAAAAAACAGATAATTTTTTCATCCATACATTTCTGTTTTATACCGTTTTGAATATGAACATAGTCCGGCCGCTTCTGAGTAATTCCAGGGAAAAGACACGAAAACAGCGTTTTTGTGTAATTCAATAAACACGTTGTCCTTTTTCGCCTGATTATCGGATCTTCCTGAAATCAACGCTAGATCATCATTATTAATCTTCGTCGTGCACGCATGCAATGTGGTTTAGACCGGCGCGCCATACACATAAAACACAGATAACTTCAATAGCTGTAGAAATAAATATCAGATCAACGCAAGCTTTCATATATAGTGTCCGTACGGTTATGTATATAACCATAGTTATATGAGTGTAGTGACGCTCTGCGGCATACTGCAATACTCTTCCATATCAGTATTAGCACTGAATACATTTTCACATGCACCTTTACATACCTCTGCCTGGCCACACCCCCATCCGCCCTCTACATAAGCAGGGGTGTGGCCATAGTTTCAAGTTCAAGTTTCTTTAATAGTTGTCATACAGAAGTACAGAATACTTTCATACAAAATGCTTCTTACTGTTACGCTCCAGAGACTGTGCTAGACAAGATAGTATCAAATAACATAGTATAGCATGTAATTTAGAAGAAGAAAATGAGGTCACAGTGTTCGGTATAGACATATGTACAATGTTCTGAGTTACCATATAATATACAATACTATGCAGTGTACTAATGTACAGTACTATATAGTGCAAAGCAGAAATGGGTTGAGGTACAGTTTAGGTACAATTTACAGTAAGGTGTACGAGTTGTAGTGCAATCCTTCATCAATAAATATAAAGTGTGGGGAGTGGGTGCTACAGTGTGTTTGTTTAAAGTGGGTGTGTGCTATAAAGTGTGTGGAGTGGGTGCTATAGTGTGTCTGTTTAAAGTGAGTGTGTGCGTGTGGATGTGTGTGCTATGTGCGTTTGGTGGTTGTTGTTGTGTAGTGTTCATTGTTCGTTTAGCAGTCTGATGGCCTGGGGATAGAAGCTTCTTCTGAGTCTTTCTGTGCTCGCCTTAAGACTCCGGTATCGCTTGCCTGACCGCAGCAGTTCAAAGAGGCAGTTGTTCGGGTGACTGGAGTCTTTAATGATTCTCTTAGCCTTGCCCTTGCAACGCTTGTTGTAAATGTTCTGGAGGGTGGGGAGCCCCCCTCCAATTGTGCGTTCGGCTGAACGTGTCACTCTTTGTAGTCTGCTTCGGTCTTGTGCAGTGCTATTCCCAAACCAGGAGGTGATGTTGCCAGTCAGGATGCTCTCCATTGTACATGAGTAGAAGTTCTTAAGGATCTTCTGACTGACTTGGAACTTCCTTAGGCGCCTGAGGAAGTAGAGGCGTTGTCGTGCCTTCTTCACAACACTGTCAATGTGTGTGGTCCATGTCAAGTCCTCGGATATGTAGGCTCCGAGGTACTTAAAGCTGTTGACTCTCTCAACCGGTGCCCCGTCGATGCTGAGGGGGCTGTAGTCCTTGACCCCCGACCTCCTGAAGTCCACAATCATCTCCTTTGTTTTGCTGACGTTCAGGGAGAGGCTGTTTTCCTGGCACCATCCCGCCAGGACCTTGACCTCTTCCAGGTAGGCCCTCTCGTCGTTGGCAGAGATCAGGCCCACCACCACTGTGTCGTCGGCAAATTTGATGATCGTATTGCTACTCCGCTGAGCCACACAGTCGTGTGTGTACAGGGAGTAGAGGAGGGGACTCAGAACACAGCCCTGGGGGGCCCCTATGTTGAGGGTGATGGATGAGGAGGTGCAGTTGCCTGCTCTCACCACCTGGGGTCTGCCAGTCAGGAAGTCCAAGACCCACTGGCAGAGGTCATAGTTCAAGCCCAGGTCCCTGAGCTTGGCTATGAGTATGGAGGGGACTATGGTATTGAATGCCGAGCTGTAGTCGATGAATAGCATTCTCACATAGTTCCCCTGCCTCTTGTCCAGGTGTGATGCTGCTGTGTGCAGCACATGGGCTATGGCGTCCTCCGTGGACCTGTTGGGGCGGTATGCAAATTGCAGGGGGTCCATGTTGATGGGGAGGGAGGAGCAGATGTAGCCCTTTACTAGCTTCTCAAAGCACTTCATGGCTATGGAGGTGAGAGCTACAGGGCGGTAGTCGTTGAGGCAAGCAGGCTTGGATTTTTTGGGTACAGGGATAATAGTGGACTTCTTCAGGCAGGTGGGGATGACAGCCTGTTCTAAGGACAGGTTAAATATGTCAGTGAATACCGGGGCTAGTTGGTCGGCACAGACTTTTAGGACGCGGCCGGGGATGCCGTCCGGACCTGCTGCCTTCCTGATATTCACTTTTTTAAAGGTCCGCCTCACCTCATGCTCTGTTACCCTGAACACTGAGTCTCCATCAGCAGCAGACCCCCCCTCCCCCCCCCCCCCCCCCATTGCCGTGGCTTGTGGGCTGGTGTTGTTATTACCAGCATCAAACCTCGCATAGAAGGTATTGAGGTCATTTGCTAAGGAGATGTCACTGTTCAGTTTGAGGGAGGCGCCTTTGTAGTCTGTCATCGTTTTGAGCCCCTGCCACATAGCTCTAGAGTCAGCTTGTTCAAACTGGAGTTCAATTTTATCCCTGTAGCGCCGTTTGGCCTCTGTCACTGTCCTCCTTACGTTGTATCGCGCCACCTTGTGGTCATTCATGTTGCCTGCCACTAGGCCGTCGTTGTATGCTTTGGTGCGCTCTCTCAGAGCTTCACGGACGGATTTGTTTACCCAGGGTTTTTGATTTGGGTAAACTCTCATTTTGGTAGTGGGGATTGTTTCTTCCACCAAAGTACAAACATAGTCCAGCACTGTCTCCGTGTAGACATTAATGTTATCTGTGTCGCGGAACACGTTCCAGTCTGTGTTATCCAACCACTGCTGCCCAGATCTGGAATATATAACCATCAAGTGTCGTCCTTTCTTCCTCCCGAGGGAGTTAGCGGCGATCGTCCTGATCGGAGTGTATATTCCACCGCAAGCCAGTAACAACGTCGCGCTCTCCAGACTCCACGACGAGGTAAATAGAATACAAGCGGCGAACGTTAACGCCGCCATTTTAGTGCTGGGTGATTTCAATAGCGCCAATCTGAGAAAGGTATTACCTGACTTCTATCAGCATGTGACTTGCAACACCAGAGGCGGTAACATCCTAGATCACTGTTACACGCAATTTAAAGGTGGCTACAAGGCTCATTCTGATAGTGGCTTTGGTAAATCAGATCACGCGTCCATTTTCCTTTCACCAAAGTACAAACAGAGAATCAAAAGCACTCCTGTAGTCTCGCGAGAGGTGCAGAAATGGGATTTGACGTCATACTAACAGCTCCTGGTTTTCAACACAGTTAAATTTTTCAGGAACACTGTCTTTTCGTCTCAACCTGTTTTCTTATACAAACAAATTGTCAGATGCAGTCAGGTTCATTCTTATTTTACTAGGTCAGCTGATGATGGACAGATTATGTTACCACGTCCAAAATCAAATGCTTTAAAGAGGACTGTTGTTTATCGTGCCATCAATCATTGGAATAACTGCCCACTGAACATAAGTAAATTGAATAGTAAAGTGTCTTTCAAATACCACCTGAGAATGCACTACTTAAATATGTGAGCAAAATATTCTGATGTTGATAATGATGTCTACAATGTTTTACTGTTTTTAGACAATGTTACAATGTTTTTAGATAATGATGTCTACAATGTTTTACTGTTTTTAGATTATCATTGTTAATTGTGATTGTCATATGTATCTTATGTTGTTATGTTTTGTGTTTTGTGTTGTCTTTCTATGTGGACCCCAGGAAGACTAGCTCGCCACTTAGGTGACAGCTAATGGGGATCCTTTTTAAACAATAAACTAACAGCTCCTTCCCAAGTCTTTCACCACAAAGGCAAGTCCACGGGGTCCTCAGTGAGTCCGACGCAGAGCGTCACTACACTCATAACTATGGTTATATACATAACCGTACGTTATATTATCGTGTAGATCCGCTCTGCGTCATACTGCAATACAGGAGCTGAGCAGAGCGGAGCTGGACAAATGTACCCGCTGAGGCCCCCCACAACCATCAGAACCGGGGAGGACCCGAGCCCCCGCACCCCCCTAGCGGAGGACGGGAGGGTATCGGATCCGACTGTGCAATATCTTTCACTATCTTTCTGTCGTTCTTCCTCATCTATATCTCTCTCTCCTCTCTTAATTCTTTATTAGACTCTTTGTTGACAGAATCCGGCTATAGGGCGACAATAATGTGGTCAAGAGGCATGGTTTCTATCTTTAGTGTGGTTTATTTATTCACATGGCAGAGCAGCAGTTCTATAGTTCTCCTCTCACTGAGAGGCTGGGGGGAAAGAGAAAGAATGGGAGGAGACATCTCTATTTATACTGGTTTGCAGTGAAATTAATAAACAATCGGGCTGAAAATAACGTTAGTGTCCTCTTACCGTTCGCCGATGAGACTGGAGGAAAAATATCCAAATTATTTGACGCCGATCTCCTAGATCCATTTCCTGTTTGTATGGCGCAATAAACGCCAAAATCATATAGATTATTGCGCTTCGAAAACGATCCAAATGCACTCTAGTGTTTGTCTGGATCCACGTAACAAGATATGACTGCCGAGGGATTTCCTCGACGCACCGATTGCCACTTCCGGTTTTGGCGAGAGTAACTCGCCCGACCATCCACCAGGCAGCGGTATTGAGGCGTTGCAATCTCATACAGGGTGCCTCTGCAGTCCGGAGGGAGGCTGGATGAATTATGAATGCCATGGCGAAAAAATTAAATATTGATCCCAAAAACGATTTACGCCGTTGTTGGCGTTCAACGCATGGCGGGCAATAACGACTTACGCCGTTTTTGGCGGACAAAGTGTTAAAGATGATTATACAGTAGCATGGTACCATGGTAAGGTATTATTTAAGGACAAAACTGGTACCATGGTAAGGTATGGCTGGTAAAATTGAAAATATAAATGTTTTGTAAGGTAAGTGCATCACATCCATCTAGCTCTGAGTCGGGTGGTATAACATGTCTGTGTGTGTGTGTTCATCTGTCCGTCTGTATGTCTCTTTGAGTGCATCAGCTACAGTAAGTAATGTCTGTGACAGTCTTGTTTCTTTGTATGATACAGTGAGTTATGTGAGTGTGTGTGTGCACGCTGGCATGTGCATGTGTGTATGCATCAATGTATGCATCAGCTAGTATAACTAATGTGTGCTGGCGTAGGGTAAATGGGTGGGGGTATAAAGCTGCATCAGCATTTAAATCCCACTGGCCCTCCCTGCAAAGATGCTCACATCTGCATGGCGTGTACAGGCAAGCACACATGCACACACGTATGCATGCACACACACACACACACACACAAATTGCTGTCCAGTCCCTTATTCAAATGTCTGTTTTAGTCATTACTCATTCTGTCAAAGATTTGTGGTAGAGGACCCAAGTGCAGAGGCGAGGGAGGCAGAGGCAGATGACGTTGAAAAACCCATCAGAGGGTATATTTAATAAGGACAGACGGACAGGATACGGGACAAACACGGGGGGAGAAGCTACTTAGTGGCTAAATCAGGCAGGAACACTAGGGACGCAGACTAACTGGGTAAACTAAACAGGAAAAACAAGGAGCTGGAACACGAGGCAAGAAAACAGAACAGGGGTAACAGATCACCGGACACTGACTAATTAAGGAAGCTGACATGAATACACAATGGACAAATTACTAATAGAAAACACCCGGGGGTGATAGATGATGAACAGCTGGGACAGAAGAGACACATCACCACAACACACTGGGAACATATCATATGCAAGCCCTGGGTGGAAACACAAGAGACTATGGGAATAAACAAGAGGGAGAGACAGACAGAGAAACAGGGGCTGGATGTCACAATTGTGATACGACGGCTCCCGACACCCCACCTGCTCAACCAGGAAGGAGACCCCTGGCATGGCGGCGAAAGCCTAGGGACCAGTAATGGAGGCTGGACACAGAGGAAACTGGGAACAGGCATGGGGTAGAGCAGGGGTGTCAAACTCATTTTCATAGAGGGCCACATCAGCATTATGGTTGCCCTCAAAGGGCCAAAGACCGTATAAATGTTAATGTAATGTAAAATAAATGTAGCTACTCATTTACATATTGTTAAACATGTTGTTTCTGTATTTATTACTTATTCAAGTTATACATATTGCATATGCATTTGCATAGATGTAAAAATATATGTTAGCTTATGTTATTTTAACAAATAATTTTAGTTTATCAGAACCCCATATTACTCCATTAATCAATGATCAAACCATTCAAGTAAATAACAAAGAAGAAGATCATCAAATACAAGCTATGACATTAAGTGTGGCTGCACACAACCTTGCAGAGGCCATACATCCAACTAATGGAAGATAGTTTAATTAACTTTAATTAACAGATTGCAGAATGGGTACAGTACAGCTCAATACACACAATTGTTAAGGGGATGCAGACCAGAGAAAGACTTTCGACTTGTTTACATCAGGGTCCACCATTTTCAATTAGTAATGAAATTGCTATTATGTGTCTGCATGAACACACAACTGTAACTGTACTCAAAAATAACAAAATAAGGGTTGTCTCAGTTCACAACTATATTGGTCAAGTTTTGGGTGGGACTTGTTTGCGTCCCTACACCTTCTTATTCAATTGAGCGAGATGCTCTGTTATGTCACACAGCCAGTTTGCATCTGACAGTTCAGACAATATTTCTTCAACCCTTTGTTACCTATTCCGCCTGGATCTTTTTTGTATTTTGGGCTGTAAAATTGTCAAAGAATGTCTGAGGAGTAAGTGCTTTTGGCTTTTTTCCTTTGTTACTTCATCAATACCTCAGATGTTCAACATACATGTATGTGTAAGAATGTGTAATAACTAAGGCTGTCAAAGTTAAAGCTTTATTAACGCATTAACCCATAATTATTTTAACGCCGCTATTTTTTAACCCAAGCTTTAACTTTGACAGCCTTAGTTATTACACATTCTTACACATACATGTATGTTGAACATCTGAGGTATTTTTTAACCCAAGATTAATGTTTAATTTTTTATTTTTTTTTTACCAGAGCTCTTGGGGGGCCACATCAAATGACGTGGCGGGCCACATTTGACCCGCGGGCCATGAGTTTGACACCTATGGGGTAGAGGCTTGCAGGGAGGCGGGGCTGGAGGAAGGCCGGCAGACAGACAGGCAGGCAGGGCTGCAGGAAGGCAGACAGACAGGGAAGGGCCAGATGAAACACTCAGCAGGAGACAGCCTCATTCCTCCCAACTACTGGCGAGAGCTCTGACATTCTCAGCTCCAGATGGGATGTATCGTCCTATCCAACTGTGGCGGAAGTTGCTGAATGCTGGGAGAGGGGCGGAAGAGTAGAGGCTGGGGCAGAACGGGGCTTTGGACAGCCGGCGCTTCGAGGATACTTGGGAGTATCCTTGTAGACGGACTTGGGAAAAAGTCCTGCAGGAATTTAAGGATTTCCTGTAGGAGTCCTTGAAATCCTGCAGGATTATAATATGCCTACAGCAATCCTGCAGGATTGTAATATTCCTAGAGGAGTTTTGCAGGGTGAAATCCTGCAGGATTGTATTATTCCTACAGGAATAACAGTTCCAACAGAAAACCATTTGAAATTGAAATCAAATTGCAGACGATTGTCAATAATCAATCACCCTATAGGAATATTATAATCCTGCAGGATTTTAATATTCCTACAGGGTGATTGATTATTGACAATCGTCTGCAATTTGATTTAAATTTTATAGGGCCTATAAAGCCAAGAGTGTTGTTTCCTTTGCTGCCATTTGTTGGTATGGAAACCTTGGCATTAAACAAAATAATGCCCTTAACGGGCTTGTGAGGAGGGCTAGCAAGATTGTGGGGGTACAATTTAGCTGTCTGGGTCATATATATATGACAAGCAGGTGCTCAGGAAGGCATCATCGATTAGAGATTACCCCTAAATCCGGAGTATCAATTATTGCCTTCCGGCCAACGTTTGGAGACCCCTGCAGCTAAAAACAATAGATACAAATTCTCATTTATACCTACCTCCATTCGTGCCATCAATGGAGGAGGCAGGAGAGGGCGGCTTTGAGGTGGGGGGTGGGGGGATGGTTGTGATTACTTGTTTGACTGTTGTCATCATCTGATCCTGCAACCATGTACTATACAAGTCTGTCTGTGTTCTTCTTGTTATGTATCTTTGCTGTGTTTTTTTGGAGCTCCTATTTATCTGCTGTAACATGAATTGCCCAGTTTGGGACATACTAGGGGTGTAACGGTACACAAAAACCATGGTACGGTACATACCTCGGTTTTGAAGTCAAGGTTCAGTACGGTTTTCGGTACAGTGGGGGAAAGTTTGGCTTTTTTTTGGCTGTATTTGTTCGGTACACTACACAGCCGTTCGGTACGGTACACTGAAACTTGTTCGGTTCGGTACGGATATGTGTACCTTTACACCCCTAGGACATACTAATAAACTTGACTTGAACTCCTGTAGGATTTTAATATTCCTGCAGGAATTTAAATTATTACAGCAATCATTCAAAACCTGAAGGATTAATATCCCTGTAGGAGTGAAATCCTGCAGGAAACCTTCAAATCCTGCATACTTCAGAATAGACTGAGGTATTGTGTGTGTGCTGTGGCGATTGGCGCCAACGGCAACTTCAGAAGCTTCAAGCTTGCTCTAGAGGGAGAGAAAGAGGCGCATTTCCAACCGTCTTTTTTAAATACTGGTTTGTTGGCTACTGATAAGATAGCTAGCTAACTAGTTAATAGTTGTCACAAAAACAAGTTATATTGTTAACGTTGTAATGTTAGTCTAAAAATATACATAACGATACAGGGCAGGTCTATTATTAACACATCCACCGCCAAAAACGGCTTACAAGGTCATGCGAATTCCGCCATTCCACGGCGTACGACGTTATTGAGATCATATTTAATTTTTTCGCCATGGTATTCATAATTCCCTCACCCAGCCTCGGCTGAGACAGTGGGACTCGGCACAACCGTGCAACGCTTCAATACCGCCGCCTGGTGGATGATCGGGCGAGTTACAACCGGAAATGGATCTCTGGTGATCTCCGTGCATCTGGGAAATGCGTCCGGCAGTCACATATTGTTGCGGGACTCTAGACACACATCCGTGTATATGGATCGCTGCCATAACTCAATAATCGATATGATTTGGCCGTTTATTTCGCCATACAAACCGGAAATGGATCTAGTCGATCTACGTCAAATAAGTGGGATCTTTTTCCTCCAGTCTCATCGGCGAATGGTAAGAGGACAGTAACGTTACTTTCAGCGTGATTGTTTATTATTATTAATGCAAACCTCTCTGATCAATATATCACCCATACTACATAAAGCATTTACTGACGATCACAGAATTATAAACGACCCCCCCCCCCGTCCATCCGCGCATGATGAGTCATAACGTTTAGGATCATGTACAGTAATATAGCGTGTATCGACAACAAATGGCAGTTGATAATCTAGATATGCGTTTATGCCTATAACTCACATTCTAGGAATTACTGCAGAAAACGATAAAAACATATTTATATTCTAGACGGTATTTTCGTATGAATCTATGAATGAAAAAGTATAACGTTCCTACATCCTGTACGATAGATAATCGATGTTGAATGGGCCATAGTAATGTCAATTTAGCAATACAATTTAAAAAGTTATAGCCCTGCAAAGAAGGTGAACATCTCCATAGGCTTAGAGTAGTGGCAGAGAGTGGTATGAGAGGGGCAAACTGCGTGGCAGTTAATGTGTTAACAGGTGAAGCCCGGCGCCTATCATCTAGCTAACTTAGTCAAACCTAGCTAACGTTAGGACATAGCCTAACCTTGTCGTAGGATATATCAGATCACCTAACGTTAGACTGACATAACGTTAGCTAACCGTTAGTGGTGAAACTTGCCATAGCATTTTAATCTGAATAATGGACTTGAATGGGGTTTAATGTTACTCTAGCTAACGTTAGCTAGCTATGTTTTAATCATCTTCCTCTCCTGACAGACGGATGTCGAACATAGTCCTCATCAAACTTCCTTGGTCCTCATCCTCTGTCGCAACAGGTAGGTGCGCGTGAATACCAAACCAAGCCGCATTTCTCGGAGACGCTCTCTGATTGGCCGACGCCTGTTTCTACACTGGTTAAGCTTAGGCACTCTTCGAAGTTGGTTAAGGTTAGAGTTTGTCTTAGAGCGTGACAGCAAGTTCTTTTGACGGTTAAGCTTAGGCACTCTTTCGAAGTTGATTAAGGTTCGAGTTTGTCTTAGAGTGTAACATGCGTTACTTTATGAAGAAGATGTCAATGTGTTGATAAGTGAAGTGTGGGCCCAATATGTTAGGATGTGCCAATGTCAGCATATTTGGGTCACTTGACCTTTAAGATTCCAGGTATGGGTGTGGTTAGGGGCGGTCCCAACCATCAGGGGGGCCATCTTGGATTGGAATCATGGCCTCATGGAGTTTTGTTTGCTACTGCTATTGTGAGAGGAAGGAGGAATTTTGCCAGGCCTCCTAAAAGATTCTTCAGTAACTGTTGTGAAGGGCCAGATTAAACCGAATATATATATTTATTTATATATATATATTTAATTGTATTTGTATATTCTCTAATATTCCCTGATATCCCTTGTATATTCCTTGTACAATATGCATTGAATATCCATTCTAGCCTACTGAACATCCCATAATAGTCTCCATTCTACTATTGGTCGAGACCTTGGTGCCAGGCTGCCATACCCCCCAGACCCAGTTCAAACGTACCGCTCAACATGTACGAACAAGTCCTAGTTCCGCGTAGGAATCTGGCTACCGCACCACTAACGGTACTATTTGTTCATAGTGCGTATATATACTGCGCTACTAAAGTAGGACTTCCTTTTTAGTCCAGTTTCTTACCCTCCAATAGAGCGACAGACGTAAAGCCTCCCCGCGACGCCACGTGTGGGAGTAAGGCCAAGTTCGGCCTACCATCGGTATTGAGACATCGTGTATATTAATATTTGAATAGTCATATTTGGCACTATATCGTCGAGTTGGACGTAGTCTATTAAGCTAATAATAGTCTATTCATATGTAGTGCTTCGTGCGGTGAGAATACTATCGTAGTCAGTACCCCATCGTTTCGGGCAGAGAACTGGCTGCTTATCCAGGGTGGCCGACCCCATGTGAGGCTGCACCCGAGGAGCCCCAGAGCCGACGAGCGAGTGGACCTGCATACCGGATTATTCTACCGACGACAGCCCGCCTTCCCAGGCACGGATTATGCTTTGTATACAGTGATTATTCTATGGATAAAGACCAACACTGCCGTGTGTTGGAAACCCCCCCCCCGGAGAGGACGACAGGTGAGGAGACGCTCTACACGACGAGGTCGCTTCACGTCTCTCCATCGTGGACCGGAGGAAGCCGGCCCACAGAGAGTCCAACTGCTTTCATCTGTGGATCGAGGATCGCTGAGGCACCGAGCCGCACAACCGTGGGTTCTCCCAGGATACCCTCGGCCAGACGGATACAGCCAGACTCTACCCCCCCCCCCCCCTTCTCCAGTTGTCTTACAAGCGACCGGAATTCCCCCCTAGTGTATCCAGTTCTATAATCATTAAAGTATCATTGCTATTATTCCTTAACTATTCCAGGTCGTATATGTACCACCTGCGCCTTCAGAGATTGGACATTCTCTATTGATATACCGACGAATACTCTTGCCATAAAAGTGCATACTAATTCCCATTCATAAATGTGATTGATTTGATTAAGTGCTTGCTCTACACACCATCGCTGTGTAGAAATAAAGACCTATTTCTAATTCGTACATTTGTGTTGGATCCGTTTCATCTACGTGACAGTGTTCATCATAATATATTTATGCCGAGTACTGGGTGGCCGAATATTAAGTACAAAGGTAGTGGTAGTAAGTATCATATCTAGTAATACAGTCAGGGAATTGTACCCCTCAGTTACAGTAACCAAGGACAGGTCAGCTGCAGTGGTGCTTCCCAGTGGATTACTATTTTTGCCTTTCCTTTTTCTAAGATGTGGATCAACCCAGGACTTATCACCTTTTGGACACTCAAAGGTTTGAGTGTTGCTGGACAATACTAGCTCTACCATGCAGGCTGCATGGTCGGGTAGGCCTGAACATTATAACATGGTAACATTAACATGGTTACATTAGACATGGTAACATTATAACATGGTTGCATTAGACATGGTAACATTAACATGGTTACATTAGACTAACATGGTTACATTAGACATGGTAACATTATAACATGGTTGCATTAGACATGGTAACATTAACATGGTTACATTAGACATGGTAACATTATAACATGGTTGCATTAGACATGGTAACATTATAACATGGTTGCATTAGACATGGTAACATTAACATGGTTACATTAGACATGGTAACATTATAACATGGTTGCATTAGACATGGTAACATTAACATGGTTACATTAGACATGGTAACATAATAACATGGTTGCATTAGACATGGTAACATTAACATGGTTACATTAGACATGGTAACATTATAACATGGTTGCATTAGACATGGTAACATTAACATGGTTACATTAGACATGGTAACATAATAACATGGTTGCATTAGACATGGTAACATTAACATGGTTACATTAGACATGGTAACATTATAACATGGTTGCATTAGACATGGTAACATTAACATGGTTACATTAGACATGGTAACATACGGTACATTAGACATGGTAAACATTTATGTTGGGGCTAATGGACTGTAAAGCTGACGGGACCGTTCTTATTGGTTTGAGATGATTTTTGTTGTACCATACGTTGCTATGGGGTGCCCCATTTATTTTGATCTTCTTTTTGGTTAATACAACACTTTGAATTTAACACTGTTCCAGTACTCTCATTCTTTATAGCTGAACAGGTTTGTTTATTATTATCAAGCTTGTTACAGAAATGGCAACCACGAAGGGACAGTAAAAAAAAAGGAAAAAAAAACCAGTGTAAAATATTCTCTATGTTGTTGTTAAGAGCTTTTGTTTTGTTTTGTTAGTTTGGGGTTGCTATACCATGGCTACACCTACTGTATGCATTCTCCTACTCCAGGGAGTATTGTCGAAGAAGAGGTTGCCTCAGACCGAGAAGAGGTTGCCTCAGACCAGGGAGAGGGAGAACTTGCTGAAGCTCTCATGGACTTCACGGCTGGCCCTTTTGTGACAAGGAGAGAGCCTGTACAGGAGCTAGCTGATCCTGTACAGGAGCTAGCTGAGACTCTTAATGACTTATATGTGAATGATGACTGCTCTGGGGGTAGTGAGGAACTGTTATCCATTCTGGCGCATTATCTACCTCTGGGATGGGGGAAGCCGAAGTAGCTACTGACATTACACAGTTTCAGTCACGTTTGAGTGCTGTGGAAAGAGAGATCCAGGCTTTCCATATAAATACAACTAGACAAGATGACATGCTCAGGTATTACATTGACCGTAAATGTCAACGACTACAACAGACTTTTCAGAGCGATATTAATAACCTTCAACAGTCAATGGTGGAGTGTTTGAAAAGACGAGACAAACAGCTTAATGGTTGCATTAGACATGGTAACATTAACATGGTTACATTAGACATGGTAACATTATAACATGGTTGCATTAGACATGGTAACATTAGACATGGTAACATACGGTACATTAGACATGGTAAACATTTATGTTGGGGCTAATGGACTGTAAAGCTTATTGGTTTGAGATGATTTTTGTTGTACCATACGTTGCTATGGGGTGCCCCATTTATTTTTATCTTCATTTTGGTTAATACAACACTTTGAATTTAACACTGTTCCAGTACTCTCATTCTTTATAGCTGAACAGGTTTGTTTATTATTATCAAGCTTGTTACAAGAGCATGGCGATAGAACGCCAGGTAGTTTGCAGGCTGTTTGACGTGGAAATGGGCAAAGACACAGCTCATCACGGATTGGGCAAACGCGTCAGTGGCCGGCCAATCAGAGAGCGTCAGTCAGTGCCAATCAGAGAGCGTCTCCGAGAAATGCGGCTTGGTTTGGTATACACGCGGTAGGTGCACCAAAGAGCTTGCCCCTCCTCATAGGACCACAATGGAAATAAGCTCTGAGCTTTTTTGTGTTCATCCATGGCAGTATCTCCTGTCACATGTTATTTTTATATTGTCAAATAAAGTCATTCATTCATTCATACGGAGGCGGGTAATGAAGGCTAGGGTATGCTAAGCCTACCCAAATGTTATGCTGGGAACTTTGAAAATGATATATAATATATATGTGCGTAGCATTATATAGGCTACTATATTGTGTGTGTTGTCGCTGCAGCTCCCTGGTGACAATCTGGTGAGTATGGGTAGGCTCAGGTTAAATAATGTAGCCAATCACATCCTGATCCAGCAGCAAAGCATAATTAATTTTTTGTTAACCTCGTTCCCAGTTTTATCTCCGTGAGATAAAGCCTGGTAAATAACTACTGCCGAAAGTGTCTGTGGGTTAGAATTTCCGGTGTATGTACTTCCCCTGGAAGCTGCCTCCCAACGGACCAAACTTTTACCGAATCCTGTCGGCAAACAAGCTAGAACGTCCCGGTCATGTAGTAAATTATTGGCTTGGAATGGCTTAAACGAGGAAATACTGTGCACTTCACACGTTTCTATAATTGTTTTGTCGAAACCGGAAAGCCTGTACTTCCGTTTAGACATTTTAGGAGGCATATCTTTACCAGCCAAATTTTTTGTAAACATCTGCATTCCGAATTTCCGTCCGCCAAACACCAGCACGCTATTTTGAGTAAAAGCTAAAATATGGTATTTTTCCAAGGCAACATATAAACAAAGTAATTTAGAAGCTGCACCGGGCTGCCCCTGGGCATAACTATGGATCACCTGAGGCTATTGTATGTTGCTTTATCTTGGCATACAAGGGCTTGCTCTACGAGGGCATGATGAGAGTTGAGTTCATCAAATCGTGGAAACTTTTTAGAGCTACTGTATACATTGTTTTCAAAGCATGATGAGATCCAAATGATGAAAAACGTTTCCTTCATTGCTGTCGGCACCGGAACTTGTGAACGCTCTTTCTCAGCAATGAGGTTCATCCGAAACTGGCTAAGAACAACAATGTGCCTGAGTCTGCTTCACATTGAAAGTGATCTCACAGCAGAAAATATCATTGATGCCAAGACGAAATGTCGCATTTTGCGGCATTAACACATTCGGGGCCAACCACGTATATATACGTGTTTCGGCGCCATTCTTAAAGGGCCAACCGGCAAGGTTGTTTTGGCTTTTATTCCATTTTAATATCCTACTCAATGTCACCGAGCGGCACTGCAGATTTACCCTACTCTTGGAATTCGGAAAAGTGCATTACCGGCCAGATCCTCGTAGGGGCGCTGTCTCGATAATGCAGTGTTTTTTTTTTAATTATGAATGGACTTTTCTGTTAGCCTTAAGCTATGCGTGTAGCCGATCGCCTAGAATAGTTTTTGGGATGCTGAATTCAGTGTGCAGTAAAGGAATATAGCATCAGCCAATGGACATATGGATCTACCAGATGGCGATCGATAACTGGGAAATCATTTTTGCAGTCCAACCGGCCACGGGTAAGAGCGATTTGACGTCAATTTCAGCTTGGTCGGGCCTTGCTTTGATAGCCATCATCCCGGTCAGCGAATTAGGCTACTGAGGCTAATGGCGTTATTGGTAATCAATAATCAGAAACGACATGCATGCTTTCATGGTGGACCATGATACCGACAATATGCATTTTGAGTTTTAACTCTAGCTTGTCTATAGCCGAAACGCCATTCGATTTAACGTTATTAGCTTAGCACTAGGGATGTCCCGATCACATTTGTTTGCTCCCGATCCGATCCCGATCATGTGATTTTGAGTTTCTACCGATACCGATCTTTCCCGATCCGATAATATTTTTAATTTTTTTTTTAATATATATTTTTATTAATCCCAATTTCTCACATTACATTCACCCTGAATGTTGACGTTATCCAGGTGAAAAGTTAACTTCATTCAAGCGAGGCATTGCAATCCTTGACATAAATCATTTGATGTATAATTAAATCAAAGGAAATGCGTTTGGGTCTGAGAGTGTGGCTGGTCTGCCGTTCTGCAGCTGGATACTATTGGTTTGTTTTGGCTAAATTCTTCTGCTCTGTGTGACAATAAATAAATGAATGATGATATGCAATTTAAAACCAAAACTAAGGCCTCAATATGAGTTTAAGACGTGAACATGGTCATGTTTGTTGAATTTTTTATTTATTTTTTTGCCGATCCCGATCTTCGGAAAATCACGATCGATCACGAGATCGGATCGGGACATCCCTGCTTAGCACCCTATATCTCGCATTCCAGGAAATACCCCAGAACATTCTGCTATAACGTTCATATTCAAGATGCTATAAAATGGGAACGTATTGATGAAAAACATATTTATTTAAGGCATATTGAAGGGACAGTTTATAGTGTCAATTGACAATGAGAATGGACAGATAGCAATAATATAAAGTATAGATTTAGCTCTACAAACAGCCTCACGCACAATGAAAGGTTATTATGATAAGCTGGCTTTATAGAGCGGGCCCGTCTAATCCCAATGGCCCCGAATGTGTTAACACTTTGAGTGCCAGCAACGAGATTTCTCGTTAGTTAATGCCAACCGTTGAGTGCCAGCGACGAGAGATCTCGTCTTTTTCTAGTTTTTTTTTTATTATCGATTTCCATTTATTTTTCATCAATCTAGTCTCACCTTACCAGTGGGGATCTGTCTGAACTCGAACAGGGAAAATACCGCCCCCTATCGTCATCGTCTCTCCGGATGGTACTGCACCCCTTTGGATTGGATTGAATGAAACGCATGGAGAGAAAAAAAGTCCTGCTTCCACATTTTACTTGTCAGACAAGTAACCGGAGACGATCCACACCCCCAGCTAACTTAGACAGAGCGACACATATAGCTTATTATACCTGTGAACGGTTGCCTCTGGTGTGGGGGGCCAAGCGATTGTCGTTGAGCGACAGACGATCGCATCGCCAGGCGACGTCGGTCGCTTGCCGTGTGCGGACCACTTTAGACCCATAGCCATAATTTAAGATATAGTTTAAGCATTCGCAAATATCTCCGACCTCCCATTGACTAAAGCGCTGGCACGGAAGGGGCTCTCAATGTGTTAACCCATTCCGTGCCAATCACGATGATAGTCGGGTTAACTCGCCATCGCTTGCGTGCCAATCACGAGTATAGTCTGGTTTTAATCGTTATTTCTTTTATTAGCGATATCCATTCATTTTCATCCATCCAACCTGATGTTATCGTTGGAATGGGTCTGAGCTCACAAAAGGGCAAATACCGCTGCCTATCGTCTCCCGGATGGTATAGCACATCATTGGATTGGATTGGCTGGGGATGTGCATCAGAAAAAAACTCTGGTCCGGGTTTCCCTTCTCGGGCATGCAGTATCGTGTTACCACATTGACTGGGGAGGCTGGGAGCAGCGTGGATTATGTGTTTTGGACTATAACGTTGGATCAATGGACGCAATCGATATTTGGAATGGCGATCAGGAATTGGATTAATCTTTTTGCAGAACATCTGATGTGAGGTAAGGACTCTATGTTACCAGTCTTGAGTTAATCAGATGTTCCTTTCACCGCCATCGGAGCGTGTGGTTGTGTGTGCATGCCGTTGGCGCGGAGCAAGACACGGATAAGCGATTTTTCAGCCTGCTTCTCTAGCGTGCATAAGGACACATTAATCTAGTGTTTATTTGAAAACGATTCATAAATCAGCCGAAAAATGACAACGTGTTTGTGTATTCCACTAAAGGGCTATTATCGCGTCTTTCTCTGGAATTACTAGAAATCTCCAACTATAGTCGTATTCAAAACGGTATAAAACAGAAATGTGCTGATGAAAAAACTATCCGTTTCGTACATGTTGACTGCAAGCAAGTCATTGATAAGCGACGGGTGTATTAGACCCATAGCCATAATTTAAAGCGCTGGCCTACAAGCCCTAATTTGGTCATATCCGGCCGGCTCTGAATGTGTTAATACTTAATTAGACCAGACATTTATATTGCTAGCTCATATCTATAAAGAATCACGCAGCTTTACCATTCATGTTTTTTAATCAAGACAATGCATAGCATTCCATACATATGACATTACACACTACAGATGGCCTCAAGGTCAAATGCAAACTCAAAAATCACAGCGATGTTTGTAGTAGGTTTACATTTTAGTTCCCATGTATCAACATGTTATACACTTACAGTATTTTTCTTTATAGGGTTATTTCATTCTTTGTATTGTGTGTTATACAGTGCTTGTTTACAGTTGTGCAGAGTATTGAAGTCTTCCTTTCATTTTTAGGTGACGGCTACCTCAAAAACCACTACTATGAAAAATTCTGAAATCCTAATGGATGAACGAAAAAAATTGTGTAAAGTGAATTGATAAAAATAAAATCCTCAAAAAGGAGAACAAAGGCGTGAGGGCTCTCAACATGAAGCTACAAAGGAGTACTATACATAATTTTTTTCTCTGATGATGGCAATGGGTCATACCAAAGACTATAAAAATGGGACACATTGCCTCCCTGCTTGGCACTCAACATCAAGGGTTGGATTGGGGGAAAGTAAATGGGGACTACAAGTGTAACTGAGGGGTACAATTCCCTGACTGTATTACTAGATATGATACTTACTACCACTACCTTTGTACTTAATATTCGGCCACCCAGTACTCGGCATAAATATATTATGATGAACACTGTCACGTAGATGAAACGGATCCAACACAAATGTACGAATTAGAAATAGGTCTTTATTTCTACACAGCGATGGTGTGTAGAGCAAGCACTTAATCAAATCAATCACATTTATGAATGGGAATTAGTATGCACTTTTATGGCAAGAGTATAACAGCAATGATACTTTAATGATTATAGACTGGATACACTAGGGGGGGGGTTAATCCGGTCGCTTGTAAGCCGACAGGAGTAGGAAGGGGGGGGGGGGTAGAGTCCGGCTGCCTCATCCGGCCAAGGGTATCCCAGGTGAACCCACTGTAGTGCCGTTCAATGCGCCGGCGATCCTTGGACCACAGATGAAAGCAGGTGGACTCTCTGTGGGCCGGCGTCCTCCGGTCCACGGGGGAGAGACGTGAAGCGACCTCGTCTTGCAGAGCGTCTCCTCACCTTGCGTCCTCTCCAGGGGGGGGGGGTTCCAACACACGGCAGTGTCGGGGGTCTTTATCCATGGAATAATCAACGTATACAAAGCATAATCCGTGCCTGGGAAGGCGGGCTGTCGTCGGTAGAATAATCCGGTATACAAGTCCACTCGCTCGTCGGCTCTGGGGCTCCTCGGGTGCAATCTCACATGGGGTCGATCATCCTGGATAAGCAGCCAGTTCTCTGCCCGAAACGATGGGGTACTGACTACGGTAGTATTCTCACCGTACGAAGCACTATATATTAACAGACTATTATTAGCTTAATAGACTACGTCCAACTCGACGATATAGTGCCAAATATGACTATTCAAATATTAATATACACGATGTCTCAATACCGATGGTAGGCCGAACTTGGCCTTACTCCCACACGTGGCGTCGCGGGGAGGCTTTACGTCTGTGACTCTATTGGAGGGTAAGAAACTGGACTGAAAAGGAAGTCCTACTTTAGTAGCGCAGTATATATACGCACTATGAACAAATAGTCCCATTAGTGGTGCGGTAGCCAGATTCCTACGCGGAACTAGGACTTGTTCGTACATGTTGAGCGGTACGTTTGAACTGGGTCTGGGGGGTATGGCAGCCTGGCACCAAGGTCTCGACCAATAGTAGAATGGAGACTATTATGGGATGTTCAGTAGGCTAGAATGGATATTCAATGCATATTGTACAAGGAATATACAAGGGATATCAAGGAATATTAGAGAATATACAAATACAATTAAATATATATATATAATAAATATATATATTCGGTTTAATCTGGCCCTTCACAACAACAAGCCTTCCTGCTTACCCTGGTGTATATACACTGCATCATGTATGATCTGCTCCCTGTACATGCTGTTTCGTCTAAATAAACTGGACATTTACATGCATTAACTTATTCAGCACCATGGGGCGCTGTGTACTGTGTGGTTGAAAGGCCAACGCTTTAAAGTATAGGAAAATACGTGGCGGTGTTTGCAGGGCTATAACTATATTATATATTATAGCTATGGATACAATACTATTGCCCATTTGACGTTGAGTATCTATCGTTCAATATGTGAAAAAGAAATACATTTTTCATCCATACGGTTTTATATCATGGTGAATATAAGTATGGTTTTAGGGTAATTCATGGGAGGCTGGTAGCCCCCAACGTGTATTATACTAAATGCATTGGCGTTCCGTCCCTTCACACGCTACAAAAAAAAAAAATCAAATGCATATGATAGGTATTATGTTCCATCATGAATGCATGAAGGGGGGGGGGGTAGTTTTTTTATGCTTTGATCGTCACCAACGGAATACGTTATGGACTAGTGTTACACACATACTGTATGCTCGGATCGCAATAAAGGCATGCTTTGATTAACGCAAGATTGATATCATATAGCCCTTACCTTGACTAGGATCTGCCCCAAAAAGAAGATTCCAATTATCTGATCGCGAGTCCCAGTATTGGTGTCGATCGTGTCGCCAACATAATCCGTCATACATCGTCCATCTGGAGCATTTGACGCTCCTCAAGCCGATCGGGACGCGTGCATATTAAAGGCAACCAACTTGCGTCTAGCCACGCCCCCACGGCGATGCGGCTCTGCCGCGGCAGCATTATGCAGCCGTAATTCCCCCTCTTTTAACATCGACAACTAGCTCAACTGGTTCGCCGCCTTGCTGTGGATCCTGCGGTGCGTTGGTGACAAGTTCGATTCCCTTACATTTTTTATTTTTATTTTTTTTAACGTGTGTATCGGTTCTTGACTAGTCCAATCACCCTCTCAATGTGGATCCGCACTGATGAGATTTTACGGGCTCTCTCCACTTCCTCTGCAGACAGCTGCTTCTTGTTCCTCGTAAATGGGGGTAGAATTAGTTGTGCACCGCAAACAGATCTGATCCCCGGGCATGTGCAGCGCAGGGTTTATAAATCCACACTCCCTGACAATATGGATATGAGGCTCTGCCTCCCCAGGCCTGGGACACGAAGTTAATGTGACCCACTGGGCTGCACGATATGAACACTTTCACTGTGGCATTTGTAGGAGGAATAGCACTAAGCACGAGCTTTAAGAGTTCTGGGTGCATCGATGAAAATTTCAAAACAATCTATGATCGATGTGAGACGAGGAAACTTTGTTTTGAATACTGGGGGGATGGTTGAGAATATGTGGTCCCTGTCCTGCCATTTAATCAAGAAGTCAAGCTTGACGTACATCAGGTCTATCCAGGTCCAGTACACTTTGATGACTGTTGCCTTTGACACACCTCTGATGTGGGAGATGAGGTCAAAGGACATGTCGTGACACAGTTTGACAAGGGTGATAAATAGCTGATCTATGGGTGAGATTATGGTGCTCCTTGTCTTCTCTGTGTGCAAGAAAGAAAACAAGTGCTGAAGCACTGGCCAGGTAACACCTGTCATCATCTTGCATTTGGTGTTGTTGCTGTCCACAGATGAAGCGGTCAAGGAGCTTGACTCGACCTTGGTTCTCTGTTGGTCACCATCCTCCTTGGCTGCATCCCTCTCCTTTTTGCACGCCGCTCATGGCGACTGATGTTCGTTGACGTAGATGGTGTAGACTGTGATGTTGAAGGGAATACAGATGGTATGTAGTCTGGGTGTGTTTGGTCATTGACCTTTGCTCCTGAATGAATGAATGAATGAAAACGTTATTAACAGATTGCAGAATGGGTACAATACAGTACGGCTCAATACACACAATTGTTAAGGGGATGCAGACCAGAGAAAGACGTTTGTCTTGTTTACATCAGGGTCCCCCATTTTCAATTCATAGTGACATTTATGACATACACAACATACATGACATCATGACATTTATGGCATAGGGACATACATGACATACAGGTATATAGTACTGTTACATTTGTGACATAATATGATATGCAAATATACAGTACTGTTACCCATAGATCCTGACAGAGAGTATATACATATGACATGTATATTACAAGCAATACGACTATTCAATAACAAGTCCTTAGAGCAAGGACAACACTGAATGTGATTGATAAATAGTATACTAGTAACATAAAAATGAAAAAGGCATGTAGGCTACACTGAGAATGGACTATTATGGGGAAGTAGCTAGAGACTGCTAGCTAATCAATCAATCAGCTAGCAGCTAACATCTGCTGTTTACAGCCTCACAGCCAATACAACTTAATTTACTATATAAATATTTGTTCCTTATTCTCACCTGTTATGAAATGGGTAGAGCAGACATACGTAGAATTTGACTTGGGGGACCAGGGTCTGCTTTGGTCGACTCTCCCGTCTGCATCTACGTGTGCCCTCTTGATACTGTAGCTGCCAGCCACTTTTCCCTCCGTGATTCCTCGACGGGTATTATATAAAACTGCAGATTTGGGTATTTTTTTTGTCATTAGTACAATGCGTAACACAGCAGCTCTTTGGCATTGTGAAGGACTGAAGAAAATTCTGCTTGAAAGTCTTTAAATTGCCGCTTTAACAATCCGTTTCTCCACTAAATGAAGCGTACACAATGTACTGTACCAGACTGAACAGGTTCTCCCCACGCTGAAGTTGACTTCGAGAATAACTCATGTACAAATACCGATATACCCTACTTTGTTTACTTGTTTATTGCACAATGTCGCTCTATTGGTTGGATTCTTATTATATATTATTACTATTGTATTATGCACATCGTTGCGGGCAATTTCATTTTATAAATAATAAAAATATATATATATCAGAATGGCTGGGATTCAAACCGGGGTCGTCCGCTTGAGAGGTATGAGCATTAATCGTTACACCACGGTACCAGACAAAATAGATCCATTATATATACACATTGACTGCTCCATTCGACAGGTTTTAACTGGTTAATTATTTTATTCAGCAACATTGCGTGTTTACACAACCGCTTTACCGCTTTGACGTACGTCGGCTTGTTGTTTTGTTCCAGGTAACCATAGTTAAATTCCATTCCTGCATAAACGCGGATCATTGTTCAGCATTCCTAAGCAATTAGCAGTCATTGTAATTTAAAGGTTTAGAACGCCTATTCACATATACGCCTGTAGACATATGGTATGGTAAAACAGCAGCCTGGGTTCCCAATTAATTCCAATGACGTGATATCACCGTGCGCGCGTCGCGGCAAAGCGTCCATGAAAACTAAAGGCTTCATCTGTACATGTACTGGGTTCATTTATTGAAACCAAGAACTGTATGAAATACGGTAGTAAACAGTGCAATTACAGGTGGTCAAAAAAAGTTAAATAAAGTAAAATAGTGCAATCACAATACTGGTATAATAATAATAATAACTTCGTTTTATAAAATTCTGAGGTAGGCTTACTCTCTTGGTAAACATTAACACCATACAATTATATGGTATTTACAGCACAGCTAAAAAAAATCCTACAGCTTAATGGGTAGTTAACAAAACAGTGCAACAGTTTGTAAAGTGAAATCACCTTACCTTGATGCTTTACTAAAAGAATTACATGTCATCCAACTCAAATCCGAGGAATTCCTCCCCCGAGCTACTAGTACTGTCCTCTTCATCCAGTACAAGTTCGTTGTTAACCCTTTATTCGCCAATGACGTGTTACCACGTCATTCTCCGCCATGTGTAATCTGCCAATGACGCCGTAAGGCGTCTTTGAGATCAATATTTCAAAAATCTGTGATGGCAATCATATTTCACACACAGAGATTTGGGATCTCCTGTTGATCTCCTCTCAACTCTCCAACAGTTCAAGAGCGCAATCTGGTGGCGGATCGGCCAAACAGGAAGTGACGCGCCGAAAGTGGTGCTCATCCATATTCGGTCCGGGCACTCGCTATCGTTAGCGCGACTCCAGCTCGACACACTGGACAGCGATCCGTTGCCAATGACTCGATAAACAACATGATTTGGACGTATATACTATTATACAACCTGGAAATGGATCGCATATATCAACATCCCATAATCGCGAACTTTCTGCTCCACGCTGACCACCCAACGGTCAGAGGAAGATGCGGTAAGTTTCAGCGTGTTTGAATATTATGATCCATATAAACTGCTGTGATCTATGTATCGCCCATACTACATGAATGATTTAACGTCGGCCACGGACTTATAAACCCCCCCCTCCGGTCACCAGCAGATGATGAGGCAGGACGTTTAGGACCTTGTACAATTGAACGTTTTAATATGACGTCAATCGGTATCAAACTACATTTGATGATGTAATATATATTTATAGCTATAACTCGCGTTCTGCAGAATGCTGCAGAAAACGATAAAAACATTTATACATTAGACCGTATTTTAGTATGAATATGTGAATGAAAAAGTAGAACGTTGCTACATCCTAAACGATAGATACTTGACGTTGAATGGGCCATAGTAATGTCAATTTAGCAATACAATTTAAAAAGTTATAGCCCTGCAAAGAAGGGGAACATCTCCATAGATTTACAGTGGTGGCAGAGAGGGGATTAAGATCAGAATAATCCCTGGCAGATAAAGGGTTAAGCAGCTCCTCTTCATCTTCCTCGGCTGCGAGCCTGTTCTCCTCGTCTTGCTGTCGGAGTTGGGCCAGGGCCTCTCGACCTGCGGCGCAGGGCTGTCCCTCCCTGAAGCAGAGGATGCGGTCGTCTTCACTCCCGTCAGGATTCACAGTCTGACCACAAACTTTAAAAGACTTTATGATCAGATCTTTGTCCAACTTGTCCCAGGCAGTGAGCACCCAGTCCACAAGCAGGCGGCGGGCGGGGGCTCTTGGGTTACCTCCGGTCGTGTACGTCTTGTCTACGTCTCCAGCCATCCACTGATCGTAGGACTCGTGTAGCCTCGCCTTGAAGGGCTGATTCCACATAACATCAGGTGCTTGGACATATTTTGTGCAGCCTCCCGGAATCACAGCGGTTGTCATCTTGTAGCCTCTCAGTTCGGCTTTGGTGGCGACACTGATGTGGCAGCGGTACGCAACAGAATTTCCCCACCACTGACTTGAGCCAATCTGTGGTAAGATCATCATTCATCCAGCCATTCTGAGATGTGGCGACCACTGCTTTGGAGATCTGTTCATTCATTGCCTTCACTTCACGAATAGCCCCTTTGAAGACTATATACGGCTTGAGTTTAGTGCCGTCAGCCTTGGCAGCTAGGACAACGGTGAGATGGCTTTTCTCGTGTCCTGTTGTTTTCAGCGACACACTCTTTGTGCCTTTGGCGTCAATAGTAGTGGGAGACACCATATCAAACCAAACGGCAGTCTCATCCATTGCAATTATGTCCTTCTCTAAAAGCCCTTTAGAGCTGACAGCCTTGCCAACGTAGTCAACAAATGAAACTAGTTTATCCGTGAGTTGATCTGGATCTTTCTGCGCCATAGTGGTGCGTCGTCTCAGCGACAGGCCATTGCGTTTTAGAAATTTCACATCTGATCGGCGGCGGCCCTTGGGTAGGCTAGGGTAGGCTCGCGTGATGCAATATGATTTCAGATCGCTAAAAAAATAATAATAATTCAGAGAAATCTCGTGAGTGGCTTTCAACGTAACTATCGTAAACACGAGATTAGCCGTGAGTGGCTCTCAAAGTGTTAAGAGGGAACTGCTCCTAAAAGCCAACACAGTCCAGCTTCCAGAGCACAGACAGGAGCAGCGAGAAGACCCAGAGGATGGTACAGCAGGTGCTGCAGCAAAGAAAAAAAGAAGTGATTTAAAAAGTTTGCTCTGCACTATAACCTCAAAAAAGAAGGGGGCAGAAGATAGTTCTACAACAAGACAAGGTTCTCCCACAACACTCAAAGACAAACTAAACAGTGAGATCACTGACTATAAACAATTAAGAGACATCAGCCCTGCAGAGGACCCCCTGGCCTGGTGGAGGCAACATGAGGCAGACCTGCCCATCCTGGCTCAATTTGCAAAAAGATATCTGTGTAAAGTTGACCCAATATCCCCAGCACAACTTTGGTGTCAAGAAGAGAGCCTTTAATGCTCACTGGTTTGACAGCTTTACATGGCTGGAGTACTCCAAGTCTAGAAATGCAGCCTTCTGTTTTTCTTGTAGGATATTTGGGAAACATGTTAACACTTTGACGACCGATGGGCTTAGTCTAATTAGTGGCTAGAGGACCGGGGAATGTAAACAAACATGTGGGTTTTGTAACAGCTATACTTTATAGTGTTGCTATCTGTCCATTCTCATTGTCAATTGAGTGCATAAACCGTCCCTTCAAAATGGCTTAAAGAAAAAGAAATCCATCGGTAGGTTGTCATTTTATAGCATATAAGCTTTATCGCAGATTTCGTATCATCTATTTTCTGGAAAGCTAGTTATTGAGCTAAAGGCTACTAACGTTATATTCAACGACATTTCCGTTTTATATATGCTAATGAAATAACAAACTGCTTATGATCCGGACTATCCCAGAGCATCTATGGATGAAAGGGGGGCGGCGGGGGACGTCGATTAGTATTATTGATTACCAATACAGTGTCCGTGTAAGTAGCCACATTCACAGATCGACTGCTTACGTTGCACAGCAAACTCCAATCCGGCTGTAAATTAGGTGATAAAGGTCTTACCATCAGCCCGTGTAATACCCGGCAGCATTTCCCCGTTATCGATCGGCATCTGGTAGATCGATATGTCCATTGGTTGATGATAAATCCCCTTATTCCATGGTGAAATCTCTGCTTTGAAACGTGATACATGGTGCATGCTGTTGGTTTGGGATCAGGGTAATATGATCCTCCACTGAAAGGTAAAAAAAAAAATTCCATTCGCCCACAATGATACTGCAGTGGAGCGATGGCGCCCCTAAGAGGATCTGACCGGTATTGCATGTTGCCGATTCCATAGAGGAGGGTAGATATGCAGAGTCGATCGGGGATCTTGATCCGGTTATTAATATGGAATAAAACAATAACAACTTGCCACGGCTATGTACATGCCTCTGGTCCACAACGCATGGCACGAAAGCCGTATATATACGTGGCCGGTCCCCATTGTGTTAAGCATGACACCTTTGTATATACTGGCCTACAGAATTGGAAAAAGGCTCTGGATCTTTGTAGAGAGCATGAAAAATCACCCGCCCACAAAGCAAGCATACTTACCTGGCACAGCTATAAAGCCAGTGCTGCTCATGGTACTGTCATTGAACAGTTGCAATCAGCAAATGAGGCAGAAATCTAAGGGCGACGGGCATACATAACCCGTGTAGTGGCAGTGACAAAGTTCTTAGCGAAGCAGAACATTGTGTTCCGTGGCCATGACGAGGGTAGCTCCAGCCAGAATCGGGGACATTTTCTTGAGTGTATGAAACTCCTGAAAGAGTTTGATCCTTTTCTGCAGGGTCATTTAGCTCCATCACACAGCACCTATCTATCAGCTGGAGCCCAAAATTAGATTATGCAGTCCTGCACTGAAGAGGTCACAGCAGCTATCGCTGATGAAATAAAAAAGGCAGGGATGTTTTCAGTCATGGCTGATGAAGCTAGAGATGGCAGCACTGAGCAGCTAGCTGTTTGTGTCAGGTATGTGATAGAAGGAAAGGTAAAGGAGTGTATGCTGGCCATGACTAAACTGAAAGCATTTGATGCAAACTCCGTAACCAAAGCGATTTTAGAACAGCTAACTCTCAATGGCATAGATCAAGTGAAGTGTGTGGCGCAGGCTTACGACGGTGCATCGGTCATGAGTGGGGCAGTTGGGGGGGTCCAAACCAAGTTCAGAGAGAGTCATCCAATGGCCGTTTATGTGCACTGCTGTGGGATCATTTGGTTGTTCCTCGAATCAGGACAAAAGGATATCGAATATTAGACACAGGACAATGAGTTCAAACATCATGTATGGTATTTATTGAATAATCAGAAAGCATAATTACATGAATTATCAGGTGGTCCATGGATCACGACAAGCTTGTTGACAGCAATGCAGTGTATAGCAGAGTCGCCAAGGAGCTCTCCTTCCCTCTATTCTAGATGGTCTGATATACTGTCCCACCTAGGGTGTCTTCGCTGGCTGACCAATCAAGTGTGAGACACCTGTGTCCCTTCCCATACGATCTAGCATGGACCAGGTCATTATGTAATAGGAAAATGCACAGGCATCCCCCCCTGTCCGGCCAGCCACCTTTCTGGAGATAAGGGGGCCCCTGTAACCTTGGCCTAAAAGCCTCTAAATGTAAAGGGAAACAGTGTCCTCAAATGTTTATGATACTGATTGTACTGTAATCCTATTTATCAATGACTTTTAACTTAATCAATGTTCCTATTTAACTAATATATTTATATATGATATGAGCCTAAAGTCTGACGTTAATTTCCGACTGCTATTGTTGAGTCACAGTCAACGAGTGACACTCTGTATAATGACATCCTGTTCTCTCTGTCCCTTGTATGATTTAATAGGTTTATTGTATATATATATATATATATATATATATATATATATATATATATATATATATATATATATATATATACTTACTGTAGGTGTCTAGATGTGATATGTATTCTGGCTGGTAATGCCCAGTCAGAAAGGAGTTGAGAAGAAACACGGCAGAAACGCGGAATGGAATGCAGAATGCATAGATCTATCTATCCTGCAGAGTTAGCCCTTGTCTTTATGAAGCAGAGGGAGAATGATGGGGAGAATGATGTGCAGGACATATCCACCAATGTATATTGAGCATTTAACATGTATATAAGAGAGGATGCTGTAAGAATGTGTGCTTCCCCCCATGTGTCTGACCTCCTATCACCATACCGAGGGGAAAGCTATAATACAACATTTAACTACAATGTGTGATATGTAAACATATAACCAATAATTAAGTATAAGAATGTGTAGTAAAGGAGTAACCTATAGCTGTATAAACTACTTTTCACATGTAATAATTATGGAAACATATATACTGTTGGTATAAAGGTATATATATATAATGCTATATTAATTATATGTTTCATAATTCTCTGCTTAAAAAGAATGATATGCTTGGCGATGATACCTACAGAAGGCCTTGCCTGTCCTGCCTGCATTCTCTTACTGCCTGTTCCGTACTGATCTGCCTGTTCCGTACTGTTCAGAACGAGAGGCCCCATGTAGTAAGGGAGTTAACGAATGGAATGCAGCATGCAGAGGAGAGAAAGCCATGCAAGCATGAAGCAAAGAACCATTGTACACTGTAGACTACAGGATACATGTATTATGCTTGGGCATGTCAATCAGTGTTTAAAGTATATGAGTATTGAATAGTACAGGTATATATATATATATCTGTATATATCTGTATATATATATATATATATAAGAGTAGTGCTCAGGGCAGCTCTGGCTGCAATTGTAGCTTACCACCACCGGTATGACTGTGTATGAACGAATAATGGACTCTGTGAAGCGCTCTGAGTCAGAGCAACAGTCAGTCAGAGAAGAGCGCTATATAAATCCAATCCATTATTATTATAAGACTATTCATGCAAGAAGTGTATGTCATGTATTGTACACAGGGCATCCAATACTGACTGGACCCCAGAAGAATGTGTAGAGACCTTGAGGCCTTCGCTCCAGCTAGAAACAGATAACAGACTAGGGTTTTTCCCAAGAAAACGTGATCCGTTACTTCCCCGGTTGCTGTAGCAACTAGGAGGGGAGGAGAGTTAGTCCTGATGTGTGAGACGTGGATTGGCTAGTGAAATTACATCACTGTATTTAAACCAATGGCAAAGAGATCTTGAGTTCCTTTATAAGGGCCAACTCGCCAGAACACAGCCAGATTTTTGAGATGTTGAGATTTTTGAGATGTTGAGATTTTGCTGGCAGACACCAGCCGTGTCAGGCTATTGCGATCTTAGAGATGAGATGTTTTGTATTATATAATCTTTTAAACTGTAATGGACATATCCAATACAGTCCTTTTTTGTAACTTCATTGAAATAAAGATTACTTTTTTCTAATTATCCATTGAATTCTTGGACTGATTTCTGCCAGCAATGGGCCACGATGCTGACCGCGCCCTGATTTCCAATGAAGGTGACTATTTGTACTGGCAGCATGTACTACGGATTGAATCAATTGCTGGTTAATGCTTTTCAGCTAAGGTTATATATTATATATATATATATATATGCTATTGGCAGTATTAAAACTTATTAGACGGTGAAGTAATATCACCAAGCTTGCAGGTAATGATCACATATGTCTTTCTTCTCACTACAGAGACCTAAAAAAGAAGTAGATAATATGGGCTTATTAAAAATTATATAGAATTTTGACTCTGGATAGTAAGCGTTGCATTGTGACTTCGTAGAGTAACTCTCTCCAAGTTGCCGTGTGACGGATTAGGGAAATGGATATCATCTGATTAACGACAGGGTCATACTGGTCAGATAAATCCTTCCCGGTGATCAAATAAAATAAGAGATTTCGCAACTTCTATCACTTGACCTGGTCAATGACGGAGGGGGTCGGAACGATGCATTCGCTATCTCTGTCGGTCAGGTGTAACAACAACATTTTGTAGACGCATTGGGTTCTGAATGTCAACCACATGACAAGACACATAGTACCTCCCACCTCTTGCAGAGACAAGTCGCATTTCTTTCCTCTCTCCCAGGCTCCTCAAGGCCGTTCCTACCGCCGCCCTCTACTGCTCCATAGAGCCCGACGCTGCTATGCCCTGCTTCGTGCCGGTGGCCGGACTATACTCAAATCAACTCTAAATGGATCTAATCAGTGGATTGCATATTTTCTTCAAGAAGCAGAATAAGGCTAACCCTCTCTGCCTATTGGGACATCATAATCGGGTTACCAACTTGAAGACGTGGTCATTTTTGGATTATCGAAGCTTTTGGACTGCAATAAGAAGATTTTGGATCCGTTTACCGCGCACAGGATCTACCAAAATGAACTGATAAGACACTTGGACTAATAATGCATTCAGTCATTTGGACGGAGTTGTTAAAACTCACTCCACTCAAATCAATAGAGTTATATTCCACTCTATTCAAATCAAATTTAAAGGGACGTGGCTGGGATAAATTGTGCCAGTCAGTCAGCCAAAACAAATTCCTGGACCAAGGTCGAACCGAGAGCTCTGGAGTCGAAGGCCCTCTGGGAGATAAGAGTGGCGAGCGGCTTCCCACACCCCCAATCCCTAGTCCCCCCCCCCCCCCCCCCCTTCCTCTGCATTGGCGCTGCACTGTCGGCTGCCTCGTGTGAGGGAGACCTCCCCCACCCAGGACTTGGCTTGTGCACTCCCCCCCACCTTCCCCCCCCCTCCCACTCCCCCCCCCCCCCTACAGCCCTGTAACAACCCCAACCCACTCCCCCCTCCTTCCGTAAATGTTTGTCTCAAGGCTCTGTACCATTATTACTATCTAAAATGTAATAATTGTGGAATATTACTGTAATGAGCTGTATGTGTATGATCCAAGCGTCCTATGATCCTCATAGGAGCATAACAGAAAAAAGCATTCCATGTGAAGGTATTCTGTATCTTTGCATGTCAACTAATAAAGAAACTTGAAACTATCAAACTGACCTGATCTAGCATGGCATATATCATGGCGTCCCTAGTGGTGGGCTTTTATAACTCATTGAAAAGGTAATAACAGCCAAGAGAATATGAACAGACTACAAAAGCGAGTTTAAACCTTAAAATTGAAGGTGCTCTTATGAGCACCTAGGGAGCTAAAACCTTCCGCTTTAGAATACACCAGACAAAGGATATTGATCTGTATGGCCCTCGGTGGAAAGCAGTGGCAAATTAAAAGGCAAATTCTGCGTGGTGGGGGGCATTGCTGGTGGAGCGGTTGAGGCCGCAAAATTGGATTAAAGAAAAAGAAAGTAAAGAAAACCCTCTCTAAAATGTCTGGCAGTTTAGAGAGACATCAGCGCAGCCATACAGGCTGGCAGCGCCGGCTAATAAGCTGGTGCTAACTGGAGGCTACCTAGCCATTGCTACCATTGCTAACTGGAGGCTACCTAGCCCGAGACTACAGGAGGCTACATAGCCCTAGTCTACAGGAGCACAGGCTACCTAGCCATTGCTAACTGGAGGCTACCTAGCCATTGCTAACTGGAGGCTACCTAGCCCGAGACCACAGGAGGCTACCTAGCCATTGCTACCATTGCTAACTGGAGGCTACCTAGCCCGAGACCACAGGAGGCTACCTAGCCATTGCTACCATTGCTAACTGGAGGCTACCTAGCCCGAGACTACAGGAGGCTACATAGCCCTAGTCTACAGGAGCACAGGCTACCTAGCCATTGCTAACTGGAGGCTACCTAGCCATTGCTACCATTGCTAACTGGAGGCTACCTAGCCCGAGACTACAGGAGGCTACATAGCCCTAGTCTACAGGAGCACAGGCTACCTAGCCATTGCTAACTGGAGGCTACCTAGCCATTGCTACCATTGCTAACTGGAGGCTACCCAGCCCGAGACCACAGGAGGCTACCTAGCCATTGCCACCATTGCTAACTGGAGGCTACCTAGCCCGAGACTACAGGAGGCTACCTAGCCATTGCTACCATTGCTAACTGGAGGCTACCTAGCCCGAGACTACAGGAGGCTACATAGCCCTAGTCTACAGGAGCACAGGCTACCTAGCCATTGCTAACCGGAGGCTACCTAGCCATTGCTACCATTGCTAACTGGAGGCTACCTAGCCCGAGACTACAGGAGGCTACATAGCCCTAGCAAAAGCGAAAGGCCTCTCCTCTGTCCTGATTCTCCTAGATCTATCTGCAGCCTTCGACACAGTCAACCACCAGATCCTCCTCGCGGCCCTCGCAGGAATGGGAGTGGCTGGCTCTGCGCTGACATGGCTGTCATCATACCTCAATGACCGCTCCTACCAAGTGTCATGGAGAGGAACCCTGTCAACCACCCGCCCCCTGCGGACGGGTGTCCCCCAGGGCTCGGTTTTAGGACCCCTTCTCTTCTCCCTCTACACTAAATCACTGGGTAACATTATCACGTCTCATGGCTTCTCCTACCATTGTTATGCCGACGATACTCAACTCTTCCTCTCCTTCCCTCCCTCAGATATCCACGTCTCTGAGCGGATCTTGGCCTGTCTGTCCGACATCTCCGCCTGAATGACGTCCAACCACCTCAAACTGAACCTAAGCAAAACAGAATTGCTCCACCTGCCGGCCAAATCCTCCCCCCTAACCGACCTTTCAATCACAGTCGAGAATGCAGCTGTGACTGCGTCCCCGACCGCCAAGAACCTTGGTGTTGTCCTCGACGACCAGTTGAACTTCTCTGCTCACATCGCAGCGACGACCAGAACCTGCCGATTCCTCCTGAGCAACGTCAGAAGGATCCGCCCCTTCCTGACAAAAGAAGCCACCCAACTCCTCGTCCAATCAACAGTCATCTCCCGCCTCGACTACTGCAATGCACTGCTCGCTGGCCTCCCGGCCACTGCCACTAAGCCTCTTCAACTCATTCAGAACGCAGCGGCCCGCCTGATCTCAAACCTACCGAAGTCGGCCCATGTCACCCCACTTCTTAGGGACCTGCACTGGCTCCCCATTGCTGCACGAATCCGCTTCAAGGCCCTCGACCTAGCATACCGTGCGGCAAAGGGAACCGCTCCCGCCTACCTCCGGTCAATGGTCTCTAACTACACACCCTCAAGACCCCTACGCTCTGCATCTTCTGGCCGCCTCAGACCTACTCCTATCCAAGCTCCGGGAGGGTCATCAAAGAAAAGTCACCTATTCTCAGTCCTTGCCCCACAATGGTGGAATGAACTACCCACCCCAGTTAGGACAGCCGAATCACGTCCAATCTTTCGCCGTCGACTAAAGATGCACTTCTTCAACCATTATCTGAATAAAAAAAAAAAAACTATAAAAAAAAATTAAAAATCTAACCCTAACTAACCGTACTGTCATGCACTTGTCCTAATAAACTAACCTACACTGTAGCACTCAACACTTTGATGAACATTGTTACTCAGCTGATAGAGTTGTGCCCTTCCTGATGGCTTGTCGTACAGAACTTGTAAGTCGCTTTGGATAAAAGCGTCAGCTAAATGACTAAATGTAAATGTAGTCTACAGGAGCACAGGCTACCTAGCCATTGCTAACCGGAGGCTACCTAGCCATTGCTACCATTGCTAACTGGAGGCTACCTAGCCCGAGACTACAGGAGGCTACCTAGCCATTGCTACAATTGCTAACTGGAGGCTACCTAGCCCGAGACTACAGGAGGCTACATAGCCCTAGTCTACAGGTGCACAGGCTACCTAGCCATTGCTAACTGGAAGGCGACCAAAACGGAGCCCACTTGGAATGCAGGCTAACTAGCCACAAGCGAATTGAATGCTAACTGGAAGGCGACCAAAACGGAGCCCACTTGGAATACAGGCTAACTAGCCACAAGCTAATTGAATGCTAACTGGAAGGCGACCAAAACGGAGCCCACTTGGAATGCAGGCTAACTAGCCACAAGCGAATTGAATGCTAACTGGAAGGTGACCAAAACGGAGCCCACTTGGAATGCAGGCTAATTAGCCACAAGCGAATTGAATGCTAACTGGAAGGCGACCAAAACGGAGCCCACTTGGAATGCAGGCTAACTAGCCACAAGTGAACTGAATGCTAACTGGAAGGCGACCAAAACGGAGCCCACTTGGAATGCAGGCTAACTAGCCACAAGCGAATTGAATGCTAACAGATGGCTAACTAGCCAAGAGCTAACTAGCTCCCAACAGGCTAACTAGCCAAGAGTGAATTGATGGCTTACTAGCCAAGAGCTAACTAGCTCACCATCGGCTAACAAGCCAGAGCTAACTAGAAATGAACTGGCCCTAGCCAGACGAGAGCTAACTAGCTCACCATCGGCTAACGAGCCAGTGTTAACACAAATGAGCTGGCCCTAGCCAGACGAGAGCTAACTAGCTCACCATCGGCTAACGAGCCAGTGCTAACACAAAAGAACTGGCCCTAGCCAGACGAGAGCTAACTAGCTCACCATTGGCTAACGAGCCAGTGCTAACACAAATTAACTGGCCCTAGCCAGACGAGAGCTAACTAGCTCCCAACAGCTCACAACAGGCTAACTAGCCAAGAGCGAATTGATGGCTAACTAGCCAGAGCTAACTAGCTCACAACAGGCTAACTAGCCAAGAGCGAATTGATGGCTAACTAGCCAAGAGCTAACTAGCTCACCACAGGCTAACTAGCCAAGAGCTAATTGATGGCTAACTAGCCAAAAGGGAATCGAGTGCTATCTGAAGGCTACCTAGCCGGAGCCCGAGCTAACATCAGGCTACATAGCTGAAGTGAACAGCAGACGCTAGCTCAGAAGAAGCTGGCGCCGAAGATGCTAGCTCATAAGAAGCTGGCGCAGCAGACGCTAGCTCAGAAGAAGCTGGCGCAGAAGATGCTAGCTCAAAAGAAGCTGGCGCAGAAGATGCTAGCTCAAAAGAAGCTGGCACAGAAGGAGTTAGCTCAAGAGAAGCTAGCACAACAGATGCTAGCACATCAGACGCTAGCTCAAGAGATGCTAGCACGGAAGACGCTAGCACAACAGATGCTAGTGCAACAGACGCTAGCTCAGAAGAAGCTGGCGCAGCAGATGCTAGCTCATGAGAAGCTGGCGCAGCAGATGCTCGCTCAGGAGATGCAAGCACAAGAGACGCTACAGGGGTGTACAGTGCGACATATATATTGCACGTGCTACAGCAACAGCTGTCTGTGCGATGGATGGATTTACTTCAGTAGCACGATAGGGATTCGGTTCATATAGATACTCTTATTTTGAAAATCCTGTAGCGGGTCTCATTTCTGCCCACGCGCAGCTCCAGCTAGGCTCCGAAAGCTAGCAACGTTCAGGTGCATATGATACTTTTATTTTGAAAAAACTCTTGTGACAACTCGACGAGTCGTATCCGTGCTTCTGCAAGGAGCAGCGCGTTGGTCGGTTGGTGCGCACTGCTGCGTTAACACAGCAGTGCGCCTACACGTCCCGAAATAAGTCTGTGGTGTTTTTTTCTTTCTCGCAACGGGTCAAATGCATCTACATGCTTTGCACCGTCGCCATTCCTTTATGCGCACATCGCCCGAAATTAACGTTTATGTACCATTACAATCACTACAACGTTAGCAAGCTAACAAGCTAATCCTGATCAGAGGCGCAGAGCCAGCAGACACAGTGTGGAAAGGGAAATGGGGGGGCACTCTCTCCCCTTCCCTGTGTGTGTGTGCGTGCGTGCATTTGGAAAGACGATGAAGTCACTAGTCAGGACTCAGGACAGGAGTATATTATAGTAAACTGAGGATGGACAGATAATGATGATATTCAAATATAAACAAGTTTCGAGAGGATTGGAAGTTTGAAGACAGACTAGACTACAATATGATGCGGGGGTGGTGAGTTGAAACAGTGTGTGAATGAATGAATGAAAACTTTATTTAACAGATTGCAGAATGGGTACAGTACGGCTCAATACACACAATTGTTAAGGGGATGCAGACCAGAGAAAGACGTTTGTCTTGTTTACATCAGGGTCCCCCATTGTGTGTGTGTGTGTGTGTCCCAACCGACCCCACTTCTATGTTTCAATAAATTATTTGCATTTAAAACTATTAACGCTGACTCATTCCTTCAGTCCACTCAAAATTATGCTAATATTCCTTATGTTGTTTATGATATTAATTGAAAATAGCATATTTTATATATAGTAATAATGGCGATATACTAAATGACAGCCAAACATGGCACTGCAACTAAATAACACAAATACAATAGGCACATTTGTGACTGTTACAAATATAACACGTTTTATACTTGTGCTACAAGATTTTGGCCTGTGCTACAAAACTATCGACCTCTGTAGCACCAGTGCTATGTGCAAAAAAAGTTAACGTACAGCCCTGCGCTAGCTCGCATGTTGAGACATCTCAAAGGACTAGAGATCCCCGAAAGGGCCTCAATGGCCCAAATGATGGAAAGAGAAGTAAGGACCCCCGGTCAAGTTCCAGGGGAAAACATGGTGGAGAAACTAATACCACGGGTGCGAGAGTCTCTCACTGCTGCAGCAGAATCAGTCATACGTGGAGCACCTATGCAAGGATCAGGCTTACTGCTTGAAAAACTATTCATAGGTGTCCCAGGGGGTAACCTACTGGCAGCCAAATGCGCAGTATGGTCACGAGACCAGTTACGTACCGAATGTAGGTTGTATGACAAAGTCAAAATGCTTTCTCACAACCAACACAACAAGGGGGAAAGGAAAGGGGAGAACCCGTGAGATGAGAAGGCTCAACTCCGGCCTCCCAAAGCCCAGCAACAGCCACCAGCTAAGGCTAGAACAAGGAAAAAGGATCCTTCCAGCATCAAATACCTCTCTGCAGACAATTGGGGGGCACTAACCCCAGAACAGCAAGCAGAGATGAGGGCAACAAGGGAGGAACTCAAAGCCCGGAAGGAAAAACATCAATAGTATCCTTACTGTACCTTCTGGGGCCCTGACACATGACACTCAAGCAAGTGCACACTGCACTTGACATTCAGCTCATCTGTCGAGAGGAATAATATATAGTGTTATTGTCATTTAGGAAGAAACATGACTACATTCATTTTGTATACATTTTAAGTATACTATGTAAAGATGTCTGTCTTTTCTCTAAAACCAGAGTAAAGAGGACGAAAGAATTTGTAATCTATTTCATTCAAAAGGGATTACCTGGCTGAAGAAGGCCAGAACGGAGACATATCACAATCTGATAGGGAAGCTGAAGAAGCTAGAGGGGAGACACCAGATATCAAAAGAACAGGAAACGCTCGGAGAAATCAAAGAAGTAAAGGCCAGGATAAATAGGGAATTATTGACGGAAATAGAAAAGAAAGCGAGGTTCATGAAACAAACGTACTATGAAGGGGGACCAAAAGCGACCAGACTGTTGGCTAGGAGAATTAGAACGCAACAGAAGTTGAACACGATACACACAATAAGGGATACAAAGACTAATGAAATATTGAGGGACCCAGCTGAAATAGAGAGGACATTTAGAGAATACTATGAGAAATTATACACACAGCCAAAAGCAGCGGGAGAAGAGGAAATAGAAACATATCTGGAGAAGCTAGAGTTACCATCGATAGGGAAAGAACAGAAGAATTAAATAAAATAATTACGGAACAAGAACTGGAAGAGGCAATTAGTAGAGCTAAAAACAACAAGTCTCCGGGGAGCGACGGATTCCCATCGGAATTCTACAAGACATTTAGAACTGAATTAGCACCCATGTTAGGGGCGGCGTTCAGACACACGATGGAAGAGGGGAAAATGCCCCCCTCGTGGAAGGAAGCCATAATCACCACGATACCGAAGGAAGGGAAGGATAGGGAATTATGTAGTAGTTTCAGACCTGTGTCCATACTTAACGTAGATTACAAGATGTATACATCGATAATATCAAAAAGATTTGAGATGTTTATGCCAGACATTATAGATGAAGATCAAACTGGATTTATTAAAGGGAGACAGACACAGGACAACATGAGAAAGACATTACACATAGTAGAGGAGATACAAAAACAAGGGGGTAGCGCGGTACTGATTAGCCTAGATGCAGAAAAAGCGTTCGACAGTGTGAGCTGGACATTTTTATATAAAACATTGATGAGGTTCGGACTGAACGGGAGGGCGATGAAGATGATCAAGGCGCTATATCAAGAACCGACAGCGAGGGTTAAGGTGAATGGCAGCTTGACGGATAGAATCAGATTAGAGAGGGCTACCAGACAGGGATGTTGTCTCTCACCGACGCTCTTCGCCGTTTTCATAGAACCACTGGCACAACTGATCAGACAGACCGAGGACATCAAGGGAGTAAGGATAAAGGGAACGGAATATAAACTAGGCCTATTTGCAGACGACGTGATAGTATACATGAGGCAACCAGAAAAGAGCTTCCCGGCACTGATGGATCTACTGAAGGAATATGGCCACTACTCGGGATACAAACTAAACGTGACAAAGACACAGACCTTAGCATGGAACTATTCTCCAACGACGGAAATTAGAGAACAGTACGGGATAAGATGGGACATGGACAAGATTAAATACTTAGGGGTGAACATCACGAGAGGGGTGGAGAAACTGTTTGAGGCGAATTATACACAGATAAATCAGAACATCAAGAGAGACTTAGAGAGATGGACAGTAATGCCCTTGGACTTCAATTCAAGAATAGAGGTCATTAAAATGAACATACTATCAAGGTTACTGTACCTATTCCAGTCACTACCGATACAAATACCACAGAATCAATTCAGGGAGTGGGACAGACTGATATCGAGGTTCATATGGGCGGGGAGAAGACCACGGGTCAGATATAAAACACTACAACTACCAAAGGAAGAGGGAGGGATGGCAGTACCCAGCCTACAAGATTATTACTATGCAGCACAACTGAGAGCAGTGACGTGCTGGTGTAATTAAGCATTACATCACACGCAGGAGTGGTTTGTGACCAATAAACCATGCCTAGGGGTGGTTGTTAGGCCCGAGGCGCAGCCGAGGGTCGTTAGACCCCCCTAGGCATGGTTTATTGGTCACAAATCACGACTGCACGTGGTGTAAAGCTTTTATACAACTGCCAGATTCATCCAACCTTATTTCTATACAATAAACACACATTAATCGAAGATTTATTGAAAAAACCATCCGCCAGAAAAAGTAGTTCCCACAACTCCATGTGGAAGCAGCTTGAAGTGCATCCAACCAAACTAACACATCCAACTGTGTATTATTGGAATGATTGAGAGAAGTTGCCTCATGTGGAAGCAGCTTGAAGTGCATCCAACCAACTAACACATCCAACTGTGTATTATTGGAATGATTGATTGAAAATTTATTAAAACGTTTTCTTTGCCCTATAGGAAAAAAACGTTTTCTTCGCCCTATTTTTTTATTTATTTCTTTTAGCCTAAACTTAACCAGTTGGAAACCAGGGGTACAGTAATAAAATTAGCAATCAACCAATCAATCAATTCAATAGACCATGCTCACTTAAAACAGCGCTGCTTCTCTCTCAGTCTGACTCCCCCGCTGTTGCAGACAGGAGTGTGTGTGTGTGTGTGTGCGTGTGTGTGTGTGTGTGTGTGTGTCACAGTGTGTGTGTGCGTGTGTGTATGTGTGTGTGTGTGTGTGTGTGTGTGTGTATGTGTGTGTGTGTGTTTGTGGGTACGCCAGCGTCGGACAGTGTGAGAGAGAACGCTGCAAGAAAGTAGGAAGGAAGAAATTTAAATCAATCAATTAATCTATCAATCAATCCGCGATTTTTCTTTTGTTCTAGATTGAGTCAAGACCCATCAATTACATCATCCAACATTGTTTAAAATACTAACACATTCCCCTTGACAGAATCGCTTCATATTTAGTCGTTATGGTGCTTTCAACATAACCATTTGATCTCCGCGATCCTGTTTTCTCCCGGAGTGAGCCGGGGAGGGTTATGTGATTTGGTTGTGGGCGGGTCCTGAGCCCAGGACCGTGGATTGTTGTCAATAAAGACGTGTGAATGGCCAATCAGAATCGAGAAATTTGCATGCCGTTGTATAACGACAGATATGAGGCAAGATGGAAAGATATTGAAAAAGAAGGGGAGGGATACAAGGTACAAGCTCTGGTGGGAGATAGGGAACTATTTAAAGAAAAAGAGGGACTATTAGATCCAATCACCAAATGCACCTTGACCATATGGAACAGAGTAGTAAAAACACACAAATTGGAGAAGCAGTCAGGGGTCCTGAGATGGGTAGCACATGACAAGAGATTCAAACCAGGGAGGTTAGACCATGGATTCAGAAGGTGGGAGAGGGGGGGGGCAACAGCGATATGCAAAATGATAGAGAAGGGAGAAATGCAGACACTACAAAAATTAAAGGAGAAATTTGGACTAGAAAACAGGGACCACTTCAGATATCTACAGGTTAGAGACTACTACAACAAAGAAATAAGGGGGGCCAAAGACGAGGAACAGAATGGAATAATAAAGATGATAGTATGGGCATACGAAGGGGGGCAAGGAAGAGTAATATCAGCAATATACCAGGCTATAATGACCAGCAAGGGACACACGACCAATTATATAAGGGAGAAATGGGAGAGAGAACTAGAGATAGGAATAACAGGGAAGGAATGGGGGAACATATGCGAGGTACAACATTCAACAACAGGATCGAGAATATGGAAAGAATTTGGATGGAAAAACATAATCAGATTCTTTATAACCCCAGAGCTGAAGGGAAAATATGCACCAACACAAAAAGCATGCTGGAGGATGTGTGGGAAGGAGGGGGCAAATCACACGCACATATTCTGGGGATGTCAGAAGCTGAAGGGGTATTGGGAGGAGATAGGGGAAGCAATATTAGGATACGGGCTACCACAAACAGGACTGGTGCTTTACTTAGGAGACCTGACACACGAGGGAATACAAGGGGGGGACAAATATTTAATAAAGATAATGTTGATAGCGGCCAGAAAAGCAATAACGAGACTGTGGTACAAGGAAGACCCACCGACAATAGCAAAATGGGTAGGAATAGTGGAAGAAATACAGGATATGGAAAGGATAACACACATGCTGAGGTTACAGGAAGAGAAATTTGGGGAAAGATGGGGAAAGTGGGAGGATTATAAAAGGAACGAGAACGACATCACAGAGGAAGAACCAAATGCAACACAAGAGGGCGAAGGGTAAAGGAGGAAAGATGTTCAAGGAGGGTCTATGAACCCATGTCACACACCTGTGCTTTAAGTTAGTATTTTCTATTTTGTTTTTGGGATATTACAATTGCTGAATGCTTTTATACCTTATTATTTATGTCTGTTTAACGGTGTGATATTAAATATTCAGGGATGATGTGGTTTGTGTATGGGTGAACCAAAAGGCAAAGTGAAAGTTAATAAACAAGAGAAAAAAAAAAGAAAGGACGAAGGATAAGGGAAGAAAGAAGCTCAAGGAGGGTCTCTGGACCCAGATCACACATACAAGCCTTAGTCAGCATTTATCATCTTTGAGTAGGAATTACCTGTTTATGCCTGTTTAAGGGAGATACACAATCAGCCTTTGTATCAAATACCTAGAAAACAACAGTAGGGGAACCAGACAACTAACCATGTGATACCCATGTAAATATTTATGTGCACCGTTTTTTCTTTTTGTTTTTATTGTGATGCTAGTCTCTTTATTTTTTATTATTTATTTTTGTAAGTGCTGTCTGTCTAAAAACTGTTAATAAAAAATTTAAGTTTAAAAAAAAAAAAAAAAGGATTACCTGACACTAGTAACTATTTTGGTAGGTTAGCACCCGTACCAACCATATCAGCTGCATGAGATGTACACTCACCGGCGCCTATGGATAAAAATTGAGACTCTGCAAACTCTCATCAAGCTTAGCACCTTGACGCGGGGGGACAGAGCGAGCATCAGGGTCTCTGTATCCGACGGGCCTATCAGATTTGTGGGGGCTTGGAAGCTTCAGCATACAGGACGCTGTGGTGCTTAGGCGGCCAAGTCACTGGTTTATAGGTCTGTCAAAACGGATCGGAGGTTCTGGGGCTTAGAACATCCGAGAGTTGGGCTGTATACTAATTGAATAGGTATTAACAGCCGAAAGAATATGAACTGAAATAACTGCTGTCAGGTGTCTCTGGAGTAAAATAATACTTACTACAGTCACTTGACCGTGAAGTAACATAATGCTTACTTAGTCAAAACTTAAGTAGAAAACGACTTGTGAATAGCAGGCCAAGGGAGCCTTAAAGTCAAAGGCCGAGGGAGCTTTAAACAGTCACTTGAACTTGAAGTAACATAATGCTTACTTGGAGTCAAAACTGAAAACTACTTGCGACTAGCAGGCCGAGGGAACCTTAAAGTCCAAGGCCGAGGGAGCTTTAACCCCCTGAGGTCTAGAGTTTCTAGCTCCACCTTCTCAGAATATTCTCTTTTTTTTTGTTACATAATGTAAAATTACATATTCATACCTTCAAAATAAGCCATCAATTGTCAAATTTGAGACGATAGTTTTCAATCAATGTCCTATCAAACATTCTGGTACAGTCATTACCAATTTGCAGCAGGAGCCTCTGAAGAGAATTCAGTGAATTCAGCTAATGATAAGGGAACTACACTCCTTCCCAGAAATGCAATGTGATGTCAATGTCAATGACTAATTCACACCATGAACCAAAGGCCCAGCAGGGAACAATTACGGCTGAATGGGGGTATAGTGTGACTGATCAATACAGGCAGGCCTACAGCAACACACACTTTGATTTGATGCCATGCATACACACACTAGATAGACAGAGGTTTAGATATTTAGATAGATATATAATAGTAATATAATAGAAAGAGAGAGAAAGAAAGAAAGATACAGAGAGAGAGACATTTATAATAATAATAATTATTATTATTAAATAGAATCATTTTCTATAGGCTTGCCGTGGTAGTCAGTGATACTGGTGTATACACACACTAGATAGACCAAGGTTTAGACATTTAGATATATATATATAGATATATAATAGTATAGTAATAGAGAGAGAGAGAGAAAGAAAGAAAGAGATACAGAGATATATACAGAGACATTTATAATAATTATATTATTAATTAGTTTTTTACACACACACACACACACACACTAATAACATGATCATAACCAAATCAATTTCAAATGTATCATCAAGTACAAAATAGATTTGATCGTAATATTTATGAGAATGCATGTTTTTTCACACTACAGGAGGAGTATGTCACAGTATGATCTCATAATCGAACATTCTAGAACATTTGTGTTCTATATATGCAACAATTCTCTGAGCATTTCCTGGCATTTTTTCAGACTACAACATCAATCCAGACTGGTTTGACCCTGACAGCACGTGTGGCAGCACGTGTGGCAGAGAGAGAGAGAGAGAGAACAGGTCTTCACCTCTCTTTCTACTTTACATCATGCGTAAGCTGTCAACTAACTAGACAGAAAGAAAGAAAGAAAGAAAGAAAGAAAGAAAGAAAGAAAGAAAGAAAGAAAGAAAGAAAGAAAGAAAGAAAGAAAGAAGAGATTGAGGGAGAGGGGGGGAGAGAGGGATATAGAGGAAGAGAAAGAAAGAGGGAGATACAGAGGAGAGATGGAGGGAGAGAGAGGGAGATATAGATAGACATGAAACCTAGGTATGTAATTTCATCTTTCCTTGTGACAATATTGTCACCCACTGTACAAGACTGTACAAGAAATTCCTTCTGTAATGTACTGATTTCTTTTGATTTCTCTGTTTGAGAGAGAGAGTGTGTGTGTGCAGGGGAGTATTTTTTATAGATTGGGGGCCCCACATTTTTTAATAGATTGGGGGCCCACAAATTGATTATTTCATGGGGCCCAGAATCTCCAGCTACGCCCCTGTGAGCGCACCTTTCTACTCTAGAGAGCTGTCATCACCGTGATGCGCGCTTGAATGAACTGCGAGATAACTCATAACTCGTACACACACGCACTCTGTCTCTGCCATACAGTAGTTTATGTTGTTTTAGCGCGACTTGGGTATATACACGGGCGAGGATGAAAAGCATGTTCTACTTTTAATACATAAATTAACGTTCCGTCGGGTCCCGTGTATTCTCGAGAATGATAATAATAATAATAATGCAGGACCTCTTCAGATTATATTATCAACGACAGACAGTGAGAAACACAACCCCCCCCCTCTCGCGCTGAAGAATATGCATATTAGATCACTCAGTGATTAACACCTATGCGGTTTGTGTGTGCGCGCGTCCATGTATGTGCGTTTCGTGACGCGATGTAGTTCTTATTGCAAATGGAGATTATTACAATCATACCATCTAGCAAGAATTAAACGTAATTACAAGTCGTATTAGGTTTAGCAAGTTGGGGGACGTATACCTTACATGTCAAAGCACTAGAAATGGCCATTTTTCTATTTTTATCGATTTCTGAAAAGATGTCCTTTGAGCATTTAAGAGGGATTCTAATTCTTTTGTTGTCCGCCAACGGGTTCAAAGCTCCAGCGTGACCCCTAAGGGTCACTTAAACTTGAAGTAACATAATGCTTACTTAGAGTCAGAACTTAAGTAGAAAACAGGTAACAGGTCACCTGAACTAGAAGTAACCTAATGTTTACTTAAAGTCAGAATAAGTCCTGCATAAGTCCTGCTACTGTGACGGAAGTGGAACCAGCGTAATCATACAGGCTGGTGTTATCAGCAGGAGCTGAGTCTACCAGAGGCTACATAGCCTGAATCTACAAGAGGCTACATAGCCTGAGTCTACAAGAGGCTACATAGCCTGAATCTACAAGAGGCTACCTAGCCTGAGTCTACAGCAGGCTAACTAGCCAGAGCTAACACCAGACATAACAGTCACTAACTACCCAGTCTGGACCGAGACAAGCACAACACAGGGTTGACCCCCTGTGCAAGAAGGAAGTGGACGGAAACAATCACGGAATTGGAACAAATGGGCGTATTGACTATGTTGGACTCTGCTCTAACAAATACCCCTGTGATGGGAGTCCCCAAACCCGATGGATCATGGAGATTAGTGCACAACCTAATTGCCCTGAATGCAAGAACTTGCTCAGATACCAGGACAATGATAAACATAGCACAAACAACCAGGAATCTGCCCAACAAACGTTGGAAGTCTAGCATTGATTTGGCTAATGGATTCTGGTCAGTAGCTATCGACCCCCTATCCACCCAAAAGACGGCGTTCACCTGGAACGAGCTGTCTTATGGATGGACAGTATCTGAAAGCAGGACTGAAACTACTGGAGGAAGCGGGTGTAATGGCCCAATACTCTGTACCCTACCAGCCCAATACGAACGGGGTGGCAGAGAGAGCTATACGCTCTATAAAGGATCAGATGATCAAAGTGAATATGTTGCGATCCTGGAATGAACCGACCTCCCTCTTTAGGATACACCAAGGAGACCGACAGTACAGTTCGGACCGGAAGGATCAGAACCTGCCCTATCTCGGGCCAGGAGCATTCTTAGACGGGGGGGCTGTCCCCCGGAGTCAGTGGACGACGCAGCGAATAGCAAAAAGGAAAATACTGACCCAGATCAGAACTCAGAAATGGAGGAAGACCGGGATAGGTCAAGCTCCAGAGCATCCTCAAGGTCCTCATCTAGATCAAGATCTAGGGAGAGAGTTCGGTACCCAAGGGACGAACCTCCTAGACCGAACAAGAGAGCTAAGCAGGCCGAACTGAGACCTATAAGCAAGGGGCCTCCTCTGAAAGCTCTCCTGGAGCTCAGGATTGGAGGAGAATGGGCAGGCGATGACACAAGGGAGATTATGCCCGCATATCCTGTGACATGGAGACAGAGAGACATCGGCCTGGACCCAGGTTACAGGGCAACGAGAGCCCTGAATGTACCTGAAAGAGAGAAAAGAAATTAGTCCTCTGTGGACTGTATCTGTGATGTCCTGCGAGGCCTACGGACAGGGTCACACGACCTGGCCAACCACACTTCAATAGAGTGACCTGGGGGGTCGCCCGAGAAGTGACAATTCGACCTACCTCAAACTACGGGAGAGATCCAAGAGGTCAGAGGGGGTGACCCCAAGATGACCAGATGACCAAGATGACCAGATGACCAAGATGACCAGATGACCACAAGACGACAACACCTGGGTGCATTGGCCGGGAACAACAGATGCAAGTCTTCCCGCCGGATACCAAGCAACGACGTGGCCCCTATCCTATCGAGCCGTCCAGCCAGGGAACAGATGCAAGTCTTCTCGCCGGCTACCAGGGTACCGAGGTACCAAGATGACAGAGGGGGTGTGGAGAGTCACAGCCACGTGACCCCGCAATCCCCATCTCGTCCCCCCGTACAGACGCTAGAAAAAAGTGGAAAATGACAGAACAAGATGACAGAGGGGGTGTTGAGAGTCACAGTCAACGAGTGTATAATGACATCCTGTTCTCTCTGTCCCTTGTATGATTTAATAGGTTTATTGTATATATATATATATATATATATATATACTTACTGTAGGTGTCTAGATGTGATATGTATTCTGGCTGGTAATGCCCAGTCAGAAAGGAGTTGAGAAGAAACACGGCAGAAACGCGGAATGGAATGCAGAATGCATAGATCTATCTATCCTGCAGAGTTAGCCCTTGTCTTTATGAAGCAGAGGGAGAATGATGGGGAGAATGATGTGCAGGACATATCCACCAATGTATATTGAGCATTTAACATGTATATAAGAGAGGATGCTGTAAGAATGTGTGCTTCCCCCCATGTGTCTGACCTCCTATCACAATACCGAGGGGAAAGCTATTATACAACATTTAACTACAATGTGTGATATGTAAACATATGTGACTCCGCCCAGCGTGCGCGCCTACAACTCGGCGACCCAGGTTCCTCACGAGAAGAGAAAGAATTTTTTTTTTATATATATATACTTACAGTTCGAGGGTTGAAGAACATATTTAGTATAACAGCGAACATATATAATAACTCTAATTGTGTTTAAATTGTGTTTAAAAATGGCTCCTTGAGACATACTCTGATCGTCTCTCACGAAGCTGTGGGGGCAGTTCCCTCGGGCTGTCCTATTTTTGCATGTGAAAGGCTGCTGTTGATGTGAGGTACGCCCCCACACGGTGTGGTGTTTATATTCACAGCACCTGTAGCCCAGAGAACACTTTTTTGCTGCTTAGATAACATCGACATGGCCGCACAAAAATTATCAGCTGCTCTTAATAGAGGAAGAGATGGAATGAGTATAGACTCCTCGGCGACGATGAGTGACCACATCACGGACTACATGATCATCACGGAAGGTGAGCCGCCACCAGCTCTTTCATCCGACGATGAAGAGACCGAAGACGCAGATGAAGACGCAGATGAAATTGTCCCAGATCCAATCGAACCTGCCGACGATGGTGAAACAGAGGAAGACGGAGACCTTTGCGTTGAAACTGTAGCATTGGGCTTTTCAGCTGAATCGACCATGCGATCAGTTGAAAAGATGTCTGGTTTAACGGTGGAGGGCGAAATAGAAGAGGAACTCGGAAAGATAAACTCTTTCCACTGCAAGTGCCAGGCGCGCCGAAAGGAAAATTCAGAACGATCTGCCCTGTCTTGTTCAAAAAAACTGTCGGTTGAGCTAATTTACCAAAACCGATTGGACACCGCGTCGTTGACACCAAGAGAAAGGGACATGTGTCTGTTGTCCATTATTGGAACATGCCAAAATGTTTCAGAAAAAACGCAAAGTACCAAGAGAGTGAACGCTCTTCGTGTGGCTTCGAGGACAACATACAGATTTCACGACGTTGTTGTCTGTCGTCCAACGTTCTGTTTCATTTATGGGTAAGTGTCTTTATGCTTGTATATTGTATTGGACGTAGATGTATTGTATTGGACGTATATGTATGTTTAGCAATAGCAATAAATCGGTTTAAATAGGTGTTAAAGTCTAGATATAGTCGTCGAATCCTATTCTACCCTGCGAGGGCGTCCATTTTGGATATTCTGGGTAGTGTAGTTTTTGTGCGGCCATTTTGTAATGCACATCGCTAGGATAGGGATTCTTAAAAACTACACCTGAATGTAAACAAGAGTGATTGATTGATTGATTGAAAAGTTTATTAACAGATTGCAGAATGGGTACAGTACAGTACAGCTCAATACATACAATTGTTAAGGGGATGCAGACCAGAGAAAGACTTCCATCTTGTTTACATCAGGGTCCCCCATTTTCAATTCATCATAACATAATATATGACATACAGATACAGTGTGTACAATGTGTGTATTTCATTCATTAATTCTCTTCCCTATTGTTAACATTTTTGTTTAGGATCAGCGATGCGCTTCTCAAAAGCCTTTTCAAACACTACAAGACAGATGGCCTCACACCGCGGGAGAGGAAGAAACAGCCGAGAAATCACAAGCGTTTTTTGTCTCTTTTTGACGTAAAAAGGGTTGTGAAATTTCTGATCAACTTTGCTGTCCTCCATGCGATTGTGTTGCCTGGCCGTCATGCTGGTCACAAGGATTTCACTGCAAAGTTACTGCCAACCAATCTGACCAAAGCTGCCCTGTGGCGCCTTTACAGCAGTATAGAAGGTATGTCACAAAACCACCCCTTTCTTTCTCTCTCACACACACACATGGTTCCCACTTTTTCTTATTCTACCAATCTAACAAAAACACTTGTCTTTTCAGGATTTCGTGTTGTTGGTCAGAGATCCTTCCTTCGGTTGTGGAAAGCACTCCTTCCGCAGATAATGATCACAAAACCCAGGACAGATCTGTGTTCTCAATGCTACTCCAACAATAACCAATTACAGCAAGCCGCGGGAAGGCCAGAGAAGTTGCAGGTGGAGAAACTCCAGGTGTGTACAGTCTACTTTCACTACTACACTACAGACTGTTTTTTACCACCATCTATTCCCCTGTACCCCCGTCCATAGTGGCTTGTTTACAGTATTTACCCAAACATAGCAACGTCCGATGACGACATAGAATGGGTACAATACAGTACAGCTCAATACAACAACAGTGGACTGGAGGATGAAGACCAGAAAAAGACTTTCGCCTTTTTTACATAAGGGTCCTCCATTTTCAATTCATCAAAACATTTAGAGACATACAAATATACAGTAGTCTCATAAAAATGCTAAAATGCTATTGATTGATTGATTGATTGATTTAAAACTTTATTAACATATTGCAGAATGGGTACAGTACAGCTCAATACATACAATTGTTAAGGGGATGCAGACCAGAGAAAGACTTTCGTCTTATTTACATCAGGGTCCCCCATTTTCAATTAATCATATTTCATATCTAAATCATATAATATCTCATTGCTAAATATATGCAATATATAATCTAATAATCCAATAATCTAAATCTAATATATAATATAAAAATGCTAAATGCATGGGTATTTTATTTTGTCTTTAATGTTAGCTTGCAAACTCGAATACTGTCTTGGTAAGCCTCATAATGAATTGTTTGGGGAAAAAAAGAAAAACATCGTGATGTGTATCGTGTATCGCCGAAAGGTCAGAAAATATCGTGATATCATATTTAGGCCATATCGCCCAGCCCTAGCTTCAACACACATGACATTAGGATAACCTGAGGATAACTGAGCACTGCCACCTCATTAGCCGTGTGTGTGTGTGTGTATTGAGCCGTACTGTGTTGTACCCATTCTGCAATCTGTTAAATAACGTTTTCTTTCATTCATGCTTTCATCCAGGTGCAGTTAAAACATCTGGCCCTTGTTGACAGAGAACGCGAGCTGTTGCAGGAGATGACTGCCGCCACAAAGCGCACATGCGCCGAGAACATGGATCTGTCGCTAGGCCCCTCCCCACCTGCAAGCAGAGATATCACGATGCACTACAGCTTTGATTACGCACAGCAGGTGAATATCCAATATAATGTTGCTTTTTGTTGTTAAAGGAAAACTTACAGGAACGTTTGAGTTGTATTTGGAGTGTATTTAGATAAGATGAGAGTGGGAGGAGAGAGGAGAGAGAAAATAGGAGAAGAGAGGAGAGAATAGGAAAAGAGGAGAATTTTTAATGTAAAAATAGTTCCTTATAGTTTTAGCAGTATTTTTTCATGAATCACTCGCCAAACATAAAAAATACTTGCATTTGGCTAGTAAAGTGGCCTAATTTCCTCCCCTGTTCCCTTATTTCAATGTCCCTTATTTCAATGTCCTTTTTTCTTTTTCTTCTTTCTCTGTCCTGCAGGTTCATTTTCCATCTCACCCTTTTCAAGTGGGTCCCATCTTTTTTCAAACACCGCGCAAATGTGGCCTGTTCGGTGTCCACTGTGAAGGGCTGACGAAGCAAGTGAATTACCTAATTGATGAAGGGATGTCAACTGGTAAAGGCAGCAATGCCGTTATCAGCTATGTGGATCATTTATTCACCAACTATGGAGTTGGAGAAAAATCAGTGGACCTGCACTGCGACAATTGCTCCGGGCAAAATAAAAACAATTATGTCTTGTGGTATTTTGCGTGGCGTACTATTCACAAACTTCACCTGCAGCTTGCTCTCCACTTCCTAATTGCAGGCCACACTAAATTTGGCCCCGACTGGTGCTTTGGTTTGATAAAGCAGGTTTACAGGAAGACTGCGGTCGACACCCTGGCAGGCATCGCAGACATCGTCAGGAAAAGCTCTGCAGTGAAAGGAGTCAATATCCCCCAACTTGTCGGTCGCGAAGATGGCACAGTTTATGTTCCAAGCCACGACTGGCAGCAACATCTCGGAGGCTTCTTCAAAAGATTCCCACAAATAAAGAAATACCAGCACTTCAGCTTCGATGCCAACAGTCCTGGCATGGTGACGGCGAAATTACACTGTGACGATACAGAGCCATTCACGTTTCAGCTGTTGAAAGACCCAAAACGCTACCCAACCATCTCTGGTTTTCCTGTCCTGCCCCCACCTGGTCTAGACAATGACCGACAGGAATATCTTTATAAGGAGATAAGACAATACTGTTCTGATGACGCAAAAGACATTACATGCCCACTCCCAACATCTAGAGCACCTCAGAACAAGAAGACTGTACGATGTTAGACACATGGATGTAGAGCACACACACACACACACACACTGTACTAGCAGTCACTTTAACATGAACACACACACACACTCATGCTGCACACGCTCACAATGTAAGGTCACTTTAAAAAAATTAAACAAGAACAGGAGTGGTTCTTGTAGAGTAAAAGCTTTTGTAAAACTCATGTACATATACCTGATATGTCTTATTCTTATTACTTGTTCTTATTACTTGTATTATTGCACAATGTCGCATTCTCATCCTATTGGAATCTTATTATTGCATTCTTGACTTGACTTGATAGTATAGTAGTACTAGTATAGCATAGGGACATAGAAGAATTGTATTGTTGTACCGGTACATCATACATGTACATTATATTTTTATTACTATTGTTTTATTGCACAATCGTAGCGGGCATGGCCAACCGCATTTCACTGTATGCCCTGGTATGCAATGAATAAAAAAAAATGTCACTTTAAACTAAATGGAAAGGTCACTTTAAAGGAAAGAACCGATGTGGTTCTTGTATAGTTTAGATTATTGTAGTATAGCATAATGACAGCATGTCTATTTTTATCATGCACATCTTATGCCTTCTTATTACCTGTTTATGTATTTTATTATTAGTATTATTGCACAATCGATGCGGGCATGACCACCCGCATTTCACTGTATGCCCTGGTATGTATGTGACTAATAAACCTCTTGAATTGATTTGATGTTGTCTGCTGATTTTCATCCAGTTGTCACATGAAAGGTTGGAACAATGATAATGATAATAATGAGGCTTGTGTCTATCACTCCGCTGGCCAGTTCTACCAACTATGCATTACAATTCCCTGCGGTCAACATAATTTCTTCCTATTTTGGTTGTAATTGTGTAATGATAGATGTATAACCTGAACACTGTACATATCTGTTTTCAGGAAACACTGGGCTATACAAAGAATATGCTGTGATGTCACATGAATGTATAAATATATGGCCATGCATTTAATCTCTCTCTTTTTTATAAAATCATTATAGCCAACATGCAATATATCCCATTGATTGGTACAATGGGACAGACATTTGTTTTATACAGCTATAACCTGCAATCTTTCAAAATATATCATTAATCAATAAAACAGATATTGGAATACATAAATAAAGGTTTTCAATTCAATAACTGAAATATACATTATTCAGACTAGTAGTTATATTACTACTACAATAGAAAATGTTTGATTTTGTATCTGATCTGTCAGCATGACTGTCACAGCACTTAATTATGTTAATACTATTCAGGGGAGAGGTGTGGCTGGGAGGTATTGTTTACGCCCAGCAGAATCCTGGCAAAAGGTGTCAAATCTTTAAGAGCTGTTTTCTCTGCTTAGGTCTCTGGGGAAAAAAGACTGCTACAAGATTTAAAATTAGCACATCACAATAATAACATTCTCAGATTTCAAAGTATGACACATCATTTGAAAGCTTACATTCTGTACTTTCACAATCTGGAAAAATCTGGAAAATGAAAAAATAGACATGTAGGCTATAGCACTGGTCGGGGTCACATATAACCAATAATTAAGTATAAGAATGTGTAGTAAAGGAGTAACCTATAGCCGTATAAACTACTTTTCACATGTAATAATTATGGAAACATATATACTGTTGGTATAAAGGTATATATATATATATAATGCTATATTAATTATATGTTTCATAATTCTCTGCTTAAAAAGAATGATATGCTTGGCGATGATACCTACAGAAGGCCTTGCCTGTCCTGCCTGCATTCTCTTACTGCTTGTTCCGTACTGATCTGCCTGTTCCGTACTGTTCAGAACGAGAGGCCCCATGTAGTAAGGGAGTTAACGAATGGAATGCAGCATGCAGAGGAGAGAAAGCCATGCAAGCATGAAGCAAAGAACCATTGTACACTGTAGACTACAGGATACATGTATTATGCTTGGGCATGTCAATCAGTGTTTAAAGTATATGAGTATTGAATAGTACAGGTATATATATATATATATATATATATATATATATATATATATATATATATATATATAAGAGTATAAGACTATTCATGCAAGAAGTGTATGTCATGTATTGTACACAGGGCATCCATTACTGACTGGACCCCAGAAGAATGTGTAGAGACCTTGAGGCCTTCGCTCCAGCTAGAAACAGATAACAGACTAGGGTTTTTCCCAAGAAAACGTGATCCGTTACTTCACCGGTTGCTGTAGCAACTAGGAGGGGAGGAGAGTTAGTCCTGATGTGTGAGACGTGGATTGGCTAGTGAAATTACATCACTGTATTTAAACCAATGGCAAAGAGATCTTGAGTTCCTTTATAAGGGCCAACTCGCCAGAACACAGCCAGATTTTTGAGATGTTGAGATTTTGCTGGCAGACACCAGCCGTGTCAGGCTATTGCGATCTTAGAGATGAGATGTTTTGTATTATATAATCTTTTAAACTGTAATGGACATATCCAATACAGTCCTTTTTTGTAACTTCATTGAAATAAAGATAACTTTTTTCTAATTATCCATTGAATTCTTGGACTGATTTCTGCCAGCAATGGGCCATGATGCTGACCGCGCCCTGATTTCCAATGAGGGTGACTATTTGTACTGGCAGCATGTACTATGGATTGAATCAATTGCTGGTTAATGCTTTTCAGCTAAGGTTATATATTATATATATATATATATATGCTATTGGCAGTATTAAAACTTATTAGACGGTGAAGTAATATCACCAAGCTTGCAGGTAATGATCACATATGTCTTTCTTCTCACTACAGAGACCTAAAAAAGAAGTAGATAATATGGGCGTATTAAAAATTATATAGAATTTTGACTCTGGATAGTAAGCGTTGCATTGTGACTTCGTAGAGTAACTCTCTCCAAGTTGCCGTGTGACGGATTAGGGAAATGGATATCATCTGATTAACGACAGGGTCATACTGGTCAGATAAATCCTTCCCGGTGATCAAATAAAATAAGAGATTTCGCAACTTCTATCACTTGACCTGGTCAATGACGGAGGGGGTCGGAACGATGCATTCGCTATCTCTGTCGGTCAGGTGTAACAACAACATTTTGTAGACGCATTGGGTTCTGAATGTCAACCACATCGCAGGGCCCTGCTTGATATCAAGATGAGCAGACCAATGAGTTATCAAACTGACCTGATCTAGCGTGGCATATATCAGCTATGCACATCAACTTAACCTGGTCCTGTGTTACACATGTCAAGCCATACCAGAGGCCAAGGATTTATTTGACCTGTTACAGTCTGTGTACACATTCTTCTATGTCTTTCTTCTAAACCACCACACATTCAAGGAGACGCAAAAGCAGCTAGGCTTACAGCCATCTGAACTTGTCCAACTCTCAAAGACGCGCTGGTCATGCCAGTTGCGGTCCGTCAGCATCATGATAGACAATCTCCCTGCAGTCCTTGAGTGCCTATCTAGCATCAACAACCCCATGGCAGTAGGTCTCCATATCAAACTTGCCCGATTCTCCACAGTGTACCTGTTGATGATGTTCAAGACTTTTTTGTCTGTGACCAAAAACCTGCACAAATATCTGCAAAGTAAAACAGTAGACCTGGCCAAAGCTGTAGAGTACAAAAGTGCTGTGTGTGCCACTCTCAAAGACATGCGCACAGAGGAGAAGGCTGCTGAGCTGTATGTTAGAGCAAAGACCTTCTGTGCAGCTAACCAGATCCCAGAGCCATGTGCTGCTACCAGACAAAGGCAGAAGCAGAAACGTATGGATGATTATGTAGTGGAGTCTAGTGGTGGGGCCGGGAGTGACCTAGGTGATGAAGAGAATTTGAAAAGGAACTTGTTTCTACCTTGCCTTGACAGGATGGTCGCTGAGATGGATCAGCGCTTTTTATCTCTCAATAGCCAAGTTCTAAGAGGTGTTCAGGCCTGTAATCCGGGATCTGACAACTTTCTCTGTGAGGAGGACCTCAGAGGTCTGGCAGACCATTACAGTGTTGATCTCAAACCTGAGGAGGTGTTAGTGGCCAAAAACTACCTCGCCAGAAAGCAGGAAAGCCATCAAATCACAGATATGCAATGTGTTTTCAGCTTGCTGGACCAAGTCATGTTCCCAACCTTGACACAGGTCATTCAGATCTCTCTGACCATCCCAGTTAGCAGCTGCACTTGTGAATGGACATTGAGTGTGCTGAGACGGCTCCACACCTGGCTGAGGTCCACATCTTGTCATCTTGTCAGTCGAGAGGGAGGAACTATCCAAGTTGAGTCACAGTCAAGTGATAGACCACTTTGCCAAAATGAAAACCAGACGGTACGGTTTACTCCTCAGAAAATGAATGTTTCAAGATCAAGAAAAGAGCACAGAGAGAACACAGAGAGAGCAATGCATGTTGCATGCAATAATAATAATAATAATAATAATAATAATAATAAACGTTATTTGTATAGCACCTTTCATACACAAACTGCAGCTCAAAGTGCTTCACAACAGAAAAAAGACAGGCATAAAATTACCACATAAAGTGCAGACATAAAATCACAGTGTTTCACATTAGGATCTAACATCCAGACGGTACGGTTTACTCCTCAGAAAATGAATGTTTCAAGATCAAGAAAAGAGCACAGAGAGAACACAGAGAGAGCAATGCATGTTGCATGCAATAATAATAATAATAATAATAATAATAATAATAATAATAATAATAATAATAATAATAATAATAATAAAAAACGTTATTTGTATAGCACCTTTCATACACAAACTGCAGCTCAAAGTGCTTCACAACAGAAAAAAGACAGGCATAAAATTACCACATAAAGTGCAGACATAAAATCACAGTGTTTCACATTAGGATCTAACATCCCATCAGGCCACCTTGTTTAGATTGATTCAGTTTTAAATAGACAATAATAAAAGGAGTAAGATAAAATAGAGTAAAATAGTGCAATAGTGCAGTGCAATACAATTGTAGAATAGAATAGATAAAGAAAATATATATTTTACAGTGTTTAAACTGTAATAAAAAACAATAGACAGAGTAAAATAATACAGTGCAATAATAGAATAGTAGAATAGATAGTAAAATTATGCAATAGAATGGACAGAGTAAAATAGTGCTACAGTACAATCAACAGCGGGGTGTATTAGAAGGCTATGGTGAAGAGGTAAGTTTTTAGCTTATTTCTGAAAATATTAAGAGATCTAGCTTCCCTAATGTCCATAGGTAGTGTGTTCCATAACTTTGGTGCATAGTTTGCAAAGGCTGCATCTCCGATTTTCTTTAGACTGTGGCTTGGAACCTTCAATAGACCAGTAGTAGATGATCACAATGTTTATACTTTGTATATAAGGAGGAGGACCTTGAAATCAATTCTAAATGTTACCGGAAGCCAGTGTAGGTTAGCTAATACAAGACTGATGTGGTCTCTCCTCTTGGTTCTAGTTAGTAGCCTAGCTGCCGAGTTTTGAATGAGTTGGAGTCGTTCTGTTTTCTTTTGGGAGGCCAGTGAGGAGTGCATTACAGTAGTCAAGTCGGCTTGAGATAAAGGCATGGATCAGTTTTTCAGCGTCTTTTTGATTTATAAACGGCCGTACCTTAGCTATGTTTCTAAGGTGGGAAAATTATGTTTTTGTCACCTTGTTGATGTGTGATTTAAAGCTTAGGTCTGAGACTATTATAACACCAAGACTTGTAACTTCGGGTTTGATCCAAGGAGTAAGTTGCCCCATATTGGTCTGTATTTCTCATTTTGTTATAGGACCGACTAGTGGGATTTCAGTTTTGCCCTCATTAATTTTAGGAAGTTGTTCGTCATCCATTTGTTTATTGCTAAGAGACAGGCGGAAATGGAGTTTATAGCTGTGTGATCATTTTGGTTCAGCGGACATGTACAATTGTGTGTCATCTGCGTAACTATGGAAACATACATTGTGCTTTCTAATGATGTCTCCTCAATGTTCAATGCAAGTAAAGCACTTTAAACTTTAAGTATGACTAAATGCTTTCTTGACTATATATATAGTAACTGTTCCAAAATGCATAGAGTCGGTAGGTAATTTAACAGCATGTTGGATTGCATGGTATTCTTCTATATACAGTAATTATGAGTATACTAAGTGTAGCAGTCTGGAAAATATGGTATATTATTCAGAACTGCTGACTGTGTTTATATCCCTTTTTGTACACAAAGACATTCTAACTAGTGTCATTGATTCACACGAACAATGACACAAACGTCCCCGTTCAAAGAGCATTGGAATACGGATTATAAATGACAGTATTGATTCATATTCTACAGTGCGTCTCCCCTTGTGACTGGCAGGCGGGACCAGCAGGGGGCAGTAGCAGGCAGAGAGTGGCGGAGAGAGCTGAGAGATGATAAAGGGAGGAGCCCAGCGGAAGTCGCTCTCTTCGGCCGTGAACTTGACAACGAGAGGACACAGCTAACGGGAGCTCTGGACAGCCCCGTTGCTGACGTTTATGCCGGAGTGCCCCGGGAGAGGACAACGGGTGATAGGAAGTACTGGCTAGTGGATACGATATCCTAGCAGTACCAGTGGTATGATATGAACAATAAGTGCAGAGTCAGGCACTAACAGTCGAGTTATACCTAGTTACAGTGAGCGGTATAAGTAGCGTGCGGCTAAGGATCACAGTAGTATTGCTCGTGTTATACTTAGTTACAGTGACGGTATAGTCTGCGTGCCAGAGACGTGCGGGACCTCCAAGCAGTCTGCCCGGGCGTCAACAGCTGTTTGCACCGGAGAGCTGCAGCACACCTGCTCCAGGCTGCCTGCGAGACACGGGGAGTTCTTTACCACCAGCAGAGGTCGTCATCGCCGGCACCAGCTCAGCCAGCGCTGCCTCTCTGCTACAGCTCCGCCTGCTGACATCCTCGCGAGAGCGTTCGACGCCATCTTGCCTCACGGACAACAGTGGAGTGGCGAGGCGGCCATTTCGGATGAGTACAAACGAGCAGTGATGCTCCCGATTCCATATACAGTATACAGTGTGGTGCTGCCCGCGGGCGAAGTTAACGTTGTTAACCACAGTGCATAAGGGGATCCCCAGACAATATATACCGGTATTAGCATAGGACTTTTGCAAGGTATTTTGTGGGCTCACTCTTTTATTTTATTCCTTTTCTTTGAGCGTGATAAGGCGTGTATTTCCTAAATAATTCCCTTTCTGTGAATCCCTTTATCCTCTTCCCTATGCTTCCCCCTTCCTTCCCCATATTCTCAACCGGGGACAGTAAGAGTGTAATTCCTTAGAGAAGGTAAATACTGTGTTCCGCCCAGACGTGGGCAGCGTTTAGTCTGGGTACCTGAGAGCACTTGGTGCCTGTGTGTGATACTATAATTGACTTATGCTATTGATTCATGCCAGTAATTATTGTATGGATACCCATGGTGCAGTAATCACCAGACGTAGCATTGTTGTAACTAGGCTGAGTTACAATACAGTCATCCAGAACGGGAGCACTGTGTGTGTGTATTTCATTATTTCTAACCCTAACCCTAACCCTTTGCTACGGGTAATATATGTAATCGTAACCCCTTGCTATTCCACCTTTTCCATTTCCATTGTAAGGGTTCTGGGTTCACTAAGGGAGGGTACTGCTTGCGGGGGGAACCAAGTTAGTTCGCTACCATCCGGTCATTGGGTGTGAGAGGGCAAAAGGGGCAACTGTGGAGAGTGAGGGTGCGTTGGGGAGTACGGCTGACTGCTCCAGAGAGAGGGAGGAAGACCAGAGTACCGGACCAGGTTTGTAAACCCTGGGCCTCATCCATCCCCACTGCCAGCCTCCAGTTGACACTCCGGACCCCAAAGACGGAGGTGCAGCGGGCCAGAGTGCTACTGCGTCTCGCTACCTATTGACCGCACATCACCGTTCCCACGAAGCAGGGATAATCCACCCTGCTACATAAGCAATTAAGATACAACAATATTGTGTTTTTAATAAATTAAATGCATTATTTTGATCAAAATGATGAATACATTATGTAAACATGATTCTTGTATACATATTCATTACTGTCCCGCAATTTCAACAAATGTCCCACAAAATCAACACGCTGTCCTGCATTTGGATCATACGGATTTGGTCACCCTATCCATAAGTGTGATCGTTTTGTCGTCTTCTTCATAATCTCCAATAGTTCGCTCGCCATTGCATTGCAGTTTGCAGGCTGGTGGCTACTATTGTGCCTCGGATTGCTCGGGCCCGACTATACCACGGAGCAGAATATGTTACTTCACCAGCCGGTTTGACTATAGTATTTTTATGATTTACCAGAAGTGCTGAGTCCAATGTAGTCTGGTGAAAATGCACATTATCATCCATAAGTGTCATCGTTTTGTCATCTTCTAATAGTCTCCACAAGTCGCGATCACCATAGCTCACTGCTGCTCGCTCTCTAGTGCTTTGAGTGCTAGACACTCCCCACACTAAAGTGGCCCCACACTAAACTAGCCCAGTTCAAAAGGTAGGCAATACTGCCACCTGTCAGGATTCCACTGTCATTTCAATTCTAACTTAATCAGAGGTGCCAGGAAGCTGTTTAGAATAATAATAATTAAAAAAATGTAAAATAAAAAAACAGATCTCGTTTTTGCCTCTCAAGCGTTGGCTTTCAGAAACGAGATATCTCGTTTTTGGCGCTCAATGAGTTAAGCTTGTTTAACAGCTATTTTCACTGTCATGACAGCATTTACTGTGACAGCACTTAATTATGTTAATGATATTCAGGTGAGAGGAGTGGATGGGCTGGTTGTAGGGTGGTATTGTTCATGCCCAGCCCAAACTGGCAGACGTGTTAAAAGCTGGCCTCCCTTTGAGAGCAGTTTTCTCTGCTTTAACACATTGGTTGCCAGCCGGATATGGCGATTTATCGCTTGGATGCCACCACGTTAATGAATGGGAGGATGAGCACATTTGCGAACACATAAACTATATCTTAAATTATGGCTATGTGTATCGCGCTCAGCGCCTAACGCCACACACACTCACATACGTTGTGAAAACAACTCTGATTAACCCAAAACTGGTCAAATAGATTCCTTACCTCAGATCAGATGTTCTGCAAAAATATGAATCCAATTCCTGATCGCCATTCCAAATATTGATCGCGTTTATTGATCCAACGTTATAGTCTAATGAAACGCATGATCCAAGCTGCTTCCAGCCTCGCCAGTGTATCTGGTAACACGACACTGCTTTCCAGAGGTGGGGAAACCCTGGGGCGGAGTTTTTTTCTGATGCATTTTCCCATCGACTCCAATCCAATGATGTGCATTACCATCCGGGAGACGATAGGGGGCGGTATTTGCCCTTTTCGAGCTCAGAGCCATTCCCAATGATAATGTCAGGCTGGACAGATGAAAAATTTATGGATATCGCTAATAAAAGAAATAACGATTAAATAACGAGAAATCCCGTTATTGGCAACCCAATGTGTTAATATTCTCGAAAAAATACTGTTTTACAACATTCAAATTAGCACACCTTCAAACATTCTCAGATTTCAACGTATGACACATCATTTGAAAACTTAGATTCTGTACTTTCAGAATCTGGAAAATGAAAATGGAGACATGTGGCATCAATCGCTGGTCAGGGTCACAAATGTATTTAGAGTTTTTCCTGTTTTTCTCTCATTCTCACTTTCCTTCTCTCCCTTTCTCACTCAGTATCTCTATTATTTTCCCCTCTTTCTTTCCCTCACTCCCTATTTCTATCTCTCTCTCTCCATTTGATCTTGTCTACCTCCAAACTGTCCTCTGTCGTCTAATAAGCCCCTATTGTTCCTGGGAAATGAGATAATGCAAATGGCGGCGGAACGACTCTGTGACAGCGGTGGAAGTCGTCGCTTGCCACTATCGCGTAGAGAGAATATTATTCCTCATCACAGCGCTCTGCCTAATTAGCATGATTTGATTGCTAATGCACTGCCAATTAGAGGTGGCGGGTGTCGCCGCGACTCCGCTTGACAGCCCCCATTTAGGGGTGAGGGAGAGGCTTGGGTGAGATGGGGCCTGGCTTGAGGCGGACGGGCTGTTACACAGTCTGTCTGAGCATGTTAATGTGTAGGTACTGTGTGTGTGTGTGGTCAGCTCAAGACTGTCTGTGTAAGATATGTGTCTGTCATTGTGTGTTTCAAGTTTATTTTGTCACGTCCCTATCCTTTTATAGTGTAGTGTAGGAATGAAATGATTTTGTTTCTTGGCTACTCGCCCCAGCAGTAGCAGCAGCAACACAAGTAGTACAGAAATGAATCAATAAGACTTAAGGCATAAACAAATTAGCAGCATATAAAAAATGTGCAGCATAGTGCATATATATATATACAAAATTAATAGTGAAAATGAAAAACAAACCAGTAGCAAGGACAGTGTGAGATATTTACTCACGTATAAATTGTCAAATAATCCAGTTCACCCAAATTGACTCGTATATCTGACTATATTCAATATCGAAATTGTCATGGTTATCAATAATGAAAGGTAGTGGTGGTAATGTGAGTGGCTATCGGAGCACCATTACATAGTACTTAAAACTAGGGATGCACCGATCCGACTTTTTCAGCCCCGATACGATACCTGGCTTTGGGTATCGGCCGATACTGAGTACCGATCCGATACCCATACCATTATCTGAAAAAATCTAACCTAACTAGCCTTACTATCATCAAAATAAAAATCGGATTATATATATATTTTTTACCGATACCCGATCCAGCTATTTTAGTGATATCGTGGCCGATTGTTATGGTTTGTAAACAACCCCAACAGCACGACACAGACGGGTAGTTCAGAGTTAGCCAAAACGATGGCCGTATTTATTTCACAAACAGAACTGAGCAACAATCAAGAAAATGCATCCGAGGGGAATCCTTTAGCCGAGTAGGGATCTGCAGCTCTGCAGCTTGATAATCCTTTAGCCGAGTAGGGCTCTGCGGCTCTGCATCTTGATAATCCTTTAGCCGAGTAGGGCTCTGCGGCTCTGCAGCTGGATAATAATCCACTCGTGGAGAAAAAGAAAACAGAGAATGTCAGTAATAGAAATGTAGAAATCTACGAGGCAGAGTCCAGTAACAAGACAGAGTCTGGTAACAAAACAAAGCGACAATTCTTCAGTGTTAAGGAACACACAAAAACAGATGAAGGTATTGTCTTCAGTGTTAAGGAACACACAAAAACAGATGAAGGTATTGAGTCCAGGATAAAACGAGGATATTAGTTCATCAAAAATAGATATCCAAAAACTCACCAGTGTAAATACGAGGCACGGGTCCACGGAGGCAGAGAGAGGAAACAGCAGCAATTTCCAAGGGCGTACTTGAGAAACACACAAGAGGAACAAGCAGTAGCTGGTGGTGACCAAAACGACCCGACACTGAATGTTCAGCAAACCGTGTATAAGAGGGCTCCCGTCGAGCTGATTGGAAACTCGTCTCAGGTGCGTGATGGTAATTGGCACCTGTAAGCGCGCAGTACTGGGCCAGCCCTCACAGTACCCCCCCCCCCCCCCATCCACGGGAGCCACCCGGCGACCTGCCCGGCCTCGGCTTCTCCGGATGGGAATGATGGAAGTCGGTGATCAGGGCGGGATCCATGATGAGCTGGCGGGAGACCCAGCTCCGTTCCTCAGGACCGTATCCCTCCCAGTCCACCAGATACTGGAACCCCCGTCCTCGGCATCGGATGTCCATGAGCTGGCGGACCTTCCACTGGGGGTGTCCATCGACCATCTCTCAGGGGACTGAGAGAGACAGGCTTTACTTGGGACACATGAAATACAGGATGAATGCGCATGGATGCTGGAAGCTTGAGACTCACCGCCGTGGGACTGAGCACCTTCCGGATCTCGAAAGGGCAGACGAACCAGGGGTTCAGCTTCTTGGCGGTGGATTGAAGCGGGAGATCTTTGGAGGACAACCATACCCTCTGCCCTGATTGGTAAGTCGGCGCAGGGATCCGGCGTCGGTTAGCTCCCCGACTGGCGCGCTCTGATGCCCGGAGCAGCGCAGTCCTGGTGATCTCCCAGACACGACGACACCGGTCGAGATGAACCTGCACGGAGGGAACTGCCACTTCCGACTCCTGTGCAGAGAAATGAGGGGGTTGGTAGCCCAGAGATACCTCGAACGGCGAGAGGCCGGTGGCGGAGCTGACCAGGGAGTTGATGGCGTACTCGACCCAGGGGAGGAACCGGCTCCAGGATGCAGGCTTCTTGGTGGCAACACACCGGAGAGCAGATTCCACGCTCTGGTTCATTCTCTCAGTCTGCCCGTTAGTCTGTGAATGGTAACCAGACGAAAGACTAACAGTGGCCCCCAATCCCTTACAAAAGGCCCGCCATACCTGGGAAGTGAACTGGGGCCCCTGGTCCGAGACGACGTCCTGGGGAAAACCATGGAGGCGGAACACGTGGCTCGTCAGGAGGTCCGCTGTCTCGGAAGCTGAAGGAAGCTTGGGAAGGGCCAGGAGGTGAACCCCCTTGCTGAAACGATCCACCACAGTCAGAAGGACTGTTTCCCTGGGAGGGTGGAAGGCCAGTGACGAAGTCCAATGCCACATGGGACCAAGGGCGGCTCGGAATGGGAAGTGGCTGCAGTAGACCGGAGGGTGCCTGGTGAGAGGCCTTGCTGCGGGCGCAGACCGTGCAGGCTAGTACGAACTCCTTGACGTCGTTCCTCATGGTGGGCCACCAGAACCGACGAGCCAGGAAGGAGAAGGTGCGGTGGACGCCGGGGTGGCAGGCAAACCGGCTGGTATGGCCCCATTGGAGAACCCGGGACCGGACAGAGTCGGGGACGAAGAGGCGACGAAAAGGTACGTTGCTTGGAGTGCGATGGAAACGTAAGGCACGTTTAACCACGGTCTCGATGCCCCAGGTGACCACTCCCACCACCCTGACCTCAGAGTCGGATCCTCAGTGGTTGGATCCCCCTTGGAGTGTAACCGGGACAGAGAGTCGGCCTTCGTGTTGCGGGACCCAGGGCGAAAGGTCAAAGAGAAGTCGAACCGACTGAGGATGCTGGCCCACCTTGCTTGCCGGCCGCTGAGGCGCTTGGATGCGCGGATGTACGTCAAGTTCTTATGGTCTGTCCAAATGGTGAACGGTTCCTCGGCCCCCTCCAGCCAATGACGCCACTCCTCCAAGGCAGCCACCACTGCCAACAGCTCCCGATTCCCAATGTCATAGTTCCTCTCAGCAGGAAGGAAACGACGAGAGTAGAAGGCGCACGGATGGACCTTCTGGTCCGTCGCCGACCGCTGAGACAGGATGGCCCCTAGTCCAGTATCCGAGGCGTCCACCTCCACAATGAACTGCTTCTTGGGGTCTGGGTGGAGCAAGACCGGGACGGTGGTTAATCTGTTCTTGAGGGAACTGAACGAAGTTTGGTACATGCAACCCACATAAAATAAACACAACTGACCATGCGTCCTTTGTCTGAATAACGATATATAAGATCCCTCGCCCCAAACTGATGTCAGCATAATATAGCATATGTATACATATAACAGGACAGCCGAATCACGTCCAATCTTTCGCCGTCGACTAAAGACGCACTTCTTCAACCATTATCTGAATAAAAAAAAAAAAAAAAGAAAAAAAGAAAAAAATCTAACCCTAACTAACCGTACTGTCATGCACTTGTCCTAATAAACTAACCTACACTGTAGCACTCAACACTTTGATGAACATTGTTGCTCAGCTGATAGAGTTGTGCCCTTCCTGATGGCTTGTCGTACAGAACTTGTAAGTCGCTTTGGATAAAAGCGTCAGCTAAATGACTAAATGTAAATGTAAATGTATAACACCAGCTCCTTCTCTTATATGGAGTATATGCCCGCCTATCTTTAATTAACTAGATATACCCATCTAATCGCCAACGCATAGTCTGAAACTGTAATGCCAAGACGGTTCAAACGTGAGCGGTTCGACAGACCTCGCCTCCCTCTCGCGGCCGCAGCGAAGGATTCAAAAGTCCGCGAAGCCACCACCCCTCTTCTGCAGAGCAGCACAATAATGCAATATGAACGATATATACTTTAATAATAGGTTGGCCTCCCTACCACCAGTATATTAACAGTTTGAGTGCCAGCCATTAAACATTGGAAACACCGTTGAATGCCAGCACCCACTTCAATGATAGCGTTGTGAACGCATAATCTCTCTCCTAAATTATGGCTATGTGTCTAATCTGCCTGTCGTTTATCAATGACTTGTTTGCAGTCAACATTGTCGAAACCGATTGTTACCATATACTGTACCACTCTACACACACCGCTCTCCGACGGCGAGGCCTGGAGCCTGTATCATACGGACGATATCTGACAAAGCCGTACACCATTTCAAGGAAACAGCTAATGACCTATGGATATAGCCTCCAAGACATAATAAATATTCCACACATTTGGACATAAAATAACACTTAGAATTTAAGATTCTGCTAATTATACGTTGCATTTGGATTTCTAAACCTTCCAGTATCTAGCCCCTCTCCCGTGGTCTCGCACCCTGCGCACTCCACACAAGCATCTAGACAGGCAGCTTATATGGACGGAAAATACAAGGAGATGGGCAGAACTGCCTGGCATTGTGTTGCCCAAAGACTTAAACCTGTATAATACAACGTACAATGCTATAACCATAACCTTTGAGTCTAACCTAACCATAACTTGGTTCTTCTACCTTGTGACTAACCTGTGACTAACCTGTGGCTCTAACGTGTGGCTCTAACCTGTGACTAACTTGTGGCTCTAACCTGTGGCTCTAACCTGTGGCTCTAACCTGTGGCACTAACCTGTGGCTCTAACCTGTGGCACTAACCTATGACTCTAACCTGTGGCACTAACCTGTGGCACTAACCTGTGGCACTAACCTATGGCTCTAACCTGTGGCTCTAACCTGTGGCACTAACCTATGACTCTAACCTGTGGCTCTAACCTGTGGCACTAACTGTTGTGGCACTAACTGTGACTCTAACCTGTATAAATGACTCTAACTTATGACCCTAACTTATGACTCTAACTCATGACTCTAACTCATGACTCTAACTTATGACCCTAACTTATGACTCTAACTCATGACTAACTTATTTTTTTTATCCACTTTTTCTCCCATTTTCAATTTTTCTCCCATCCCAATTTCGTATCGTCCAATTCAACCCTCCCCTGTCTCGAACGCTGTTTCTTGCCTCCCACAAGCCGGCTGCAATGTGGACGAAGCCATACATAGCACGAGTCCCCTCCGATACTCGAGGTAGCAGCCGTCGCATCTTTTCACCTGCGCAGCGCGATCTTTCAGCGTCAGGGGTCTGCGCTTTGGAGGGGCACCGCCCCCATCGTTTCTTGATTCTACTGCGCAGGCGCACCAACCGACCTGTAGGAGTCGCTGTCCACACCGTCCGATCCCCACCCCTCAGTTTTCCCTCCCCCTAATACTGCCAATTGTATTAGTACAGACGACCAGCCAAACGGAAAACAATGTGGAGAGCTGGGCTCGAACCCAGCGTCTCCAGCATTGGTGGCGAGTGCCTTGCCCACTGCACAGCCGCCCTAAGGAGAATATCTTAAAGGAACACATGTAAAAGAACAACCCTTAAAGGGGAACTATTTTACTATTCCTAGCACTATTTGGGCAACTTTACACAATTCCTGTGAGTCTATTGAAGACATCTGTACGTTTTTTTTCAAAAAAATGCATTGGTTTATATTTCTAATCAAGTACTCAAAACCATCATTTTTCAGCCTCCGGATTTCAGGCTGTTATGGCCTGGCTCCGCCCATAAGCACTTTGAGTGAGTGTGAGAGTGTGAGAGTGAGTGAGTGAGTGAGTGGGAGAGAGAGAGAGGGAGAGAAAAAAAAACTCAGCGTGTCTCCGAGAGAGAGAGAGAGAGAGAGAGAGAGAGAGAAAAAAAAAAACTCAGCGTGTCTCCGAGAGAGAGAAAAAAAACTCAGCGTGTCTCCGAGAGAGAGAGAGAGAAAAAAACTCAGCGTGTCTCCGAGAGAGAGAGAAAAACTCAGCGTGTCTCCGAGAGAGAGAGAAAAAAACAGAAGTGTGTAAACACGCAGCGCGGTGTTGGACTTCCTCGAATGGAGAAGGAGAGGGAGACACGCAGTGTTTACAGTTCTCTCGCTCTCGCTCGGCTGGCAGCTAGAGGGGGGCGGGTGTTATTATGCAAATACGCACCACCTGACGTCACGAATATGCTAATTTTCAGATGACTCACTTGAGGGAGGGACATTATTGTGAGAGGAGAATTGGAAGAATGCGCCAAATCAAGAATTAGAGACATAGATCCTATTACTATAAGTCCACATAGCTAGAAAATGACCCTAAACACTGGAAAAGGTCATTTATAAGATAGTTCCCCTTTAAAGGAAACATATGTAAAGATGTTAACACTATTAAAAACATGTGTAAAGGGATGAACCTTAAAGGAAAAGCATGTAAAGTTATCAACACTTAATGAAGACATATGTAAAGGGGTGAAACTTTAAAGGAAACATGAAAAGATAAAACCTTTTAAACACAAGCTAAAACGCACCACACAACATGAACAGAGGAAACAACACAGCATTAATATTATCCAGCAGACCTAGGACTAAAGGCCTGATAAGGTCCAATATCTGGAGCTGCTGCGTTTGGCCACCAGGGTGGCCATGTTCATATTGTTCGGGCATGATCCCTGGCTGGGACCATGACATGGAAGGGGACCATAGTGGTTGTGGTGGCCACCCCGTGTCCCCTGGTCCCACCCGGTGTCATGTTGCACTCAGCCAACTCGTTCTTGATGAACTGCACAAGTGCTTCAGCAAGCATTGAATTCATCTTCTGGATGGTAAGGTCTTCAGAAGAAGAGTTAAAATCATTAAGTGAGAAATAAAAATAAGCTGCAAATGACACATGAGGAATTACACCATGTCCAATAGACTTGCCTTTCATAAGCTGCCCGTCATCGCCGGCCATCTGTGTGGTTCTATCTGTAAAACACAAACATTGTCAAGTTATGTGGTTTTTTCCCCCCCCATTGGTACCAGTGCTGCCCAAACTTGAAAACGGCTTGAACCTCAACAGAGGACGCTGGGACAACTCGACTTCATATTGCAGATTTTAATGACTTTTTGCTCCAACACATCATCATTTGTTGCATCATCAGAAGTAGCAGAAGTAGGTTGAAAACCTTTAAAGAAAAACACAAAAAATAGCCACTCCACAAATAACAAGTGCATGCCAAATAATCAAATACACTTCAATATATGTATCAGTATATGATTATTTCTTCCCTCCAAACATGCACATTTATATATTCTTTGGCTATTTTACAGACCAAATCAATTAGTTTGAATTTCAATTTAACCAAACTACATTTTATACATTCTTTGGCTATTTTACAGACCAAATCAATTAGTTTGAATTTGAATTTAACCAGACTACATTTGATACATTCTTTGGCTATTTTACAGACCAAATCAATTAGTTTGAATTTCAATTTAACCAACTTATATTTTATACATTCTTTGGCTATTTTACAGACCAAATCAATTAGTTTGAATTTCAATTTAACCAAACACTTGTTACTTGATCACAATGGACCAGATCCAACCCAAAGTAAACAAAACAACTTGCCAAAAGGCATCCCCTCCTATCTAGTTACACAGTACACAATTGGAATGATTCCCAAAATTGCCACCAACCCAGCCCTCCACAGGTACAATTTATAGTGATTTAAATTGACAATTACACAACTAGAAACATACATACCAATGGCGTCTCTGGAGTGATTCTTTCACTTGGTTCCCTCTTTTCTAATTCTAAATGGGCATTCTTCTCCCACTGAAGGAAACTAGTCCTTCCACTGCAAAGAATTTTTTTCTCTGCCTATTCCACCCCAAGATGGCATTCACACCTGAATTGCATTCCTGCTCATTACCCCCTGCAGCAATCAACTCTCATCACAGCAGCTCAGGGTTGGTGGCCATCTTGTCACAAATCATACCCCTAGAATGTATTTAGGAAAAATGAACCATTCCCACATTATATATAATATAAATAATATATAATATGAAACAAACATAAATGTAGACATTGTCTTAACAAACATTCATGCAACTTTAATCACTGCACACATTGAGGTTAGGTGTAGTTAGGCAGGTGTGTGTAATAGAGTACTATAGAAGTCTGGAGGGGAAAACAAATGCAAAAAAACATGACCAGAGTGATTTAATTCATCTATAAATAGATCACTTTAAATGTACTGTATGTAGTAAATTGGGTTCCGTAGTGAGGAATACAATGGCATTCTCCACTTGCACAATCTGAAAGTAGGCACTTCCGGCTGACTTCCGGTTGCCAATGGTACTTCCTGTCCCATCCAAATACATTGGTTTTAGCTACTTTTCTCCCCTTATTTAAACAACTTTGTCGTCACAGAGAGGCAATGAAACGTTTGTATTATTATAGTATAGAATGTATTTAATAAGCAAACGTTTGTCAGCAGGGTTTTTGGGCTGTATTTCATGTAAAAACGTTTACTGTTAGTTTCCTTGCTCAGCCAGCATTAGCTAACAGAAGCTAGTGGTTAAACAGGCCGGATTAGCTTTGAGCTAACTATCTTTCCCGACCCATGTATTCATTCCATTCTAAACATAACGTTAGTTTACAAAACATGACCTGTCTATATAACGTTGAGGAACAAATTATAAGTGTGTGGGTGTGTGTTTTGGTGAACATTGGACTGCAAACAGAAAATGCATCACAGTTAGACAGTAGCTACTGTTAGCTGCCCTTCCGGATTAGCTTTGAGCTAACTATCTTTCCCGACCCATGTATTCATTCCATTCTAAACATAACGTTAGTTTACAAAACATGACCCGTCTATATAACGTTGAGGAACAAATTATATAGACGGGTAATGTTTTGAACAACTAACGTTACGTTTAGAATGGAATGCATCGGCAAAGATCGTTAGCTCAAAGCTATTCCGTCCAGTTTATCAACTTCCTGTCATTTAGAAATATGATTTTATAGTGAAAATCATTACCAAAACGTCCGGAAAAACCTCACGGGAGCATTATAGACTGTCATACAAATGTACAAATGCTATAAGGTGGCAAGAAATGCACTATAAACAATACTTTGGGTCAGGAAAGATAGTTAGCTCAAAGCTAATCCAGAAGGGCAGCTAACAGTAGCTACTGTCTAACTGGCAGTTCACCTAACGTTAGCTGGCTCCAGCAGATCGACAAGCTGCTGGAGCCAACCTAACGTTAGCTGGCTCCAGCAGATCGACAAGCTGCTGGAGCCAGCTAACGTTAGCTTGCTGAGGCTATTAGCACATCGACAAGCTGCTGGAGCTCCCGAGTGGAGCTAGGTAGCCAGCAGGCTAAATGCTCCGCGACGCTGAACTGCCTGGGCCGGTCTGTCTGTCGAATGCATCACAGTTAGACAGTAGCTACTGTTACAGATGAAGCTTTTAGTTTTCCTGGGCGCTTTGCCGCGACATGAGCACGGTTATATCACGTCGTGGAAATGAATTAGGAACCCAGGCTGCTGTTCTATTTTATGCCGCCAGGAGGCGCAAAGTCATTAGACGGACGCTACAACGTCCTACACAGTATACTGTATAACGATCTGTATGTTTTGTTGTCTAAAATAAATACCATACCATGTCTAAAGCAATGTTGCTGAATAAAATAATTAACCAGTTAAAACCTGTCGAATGGAGCAGTCAATGTATATATTTTGTGTAGATAGCTAGGTGGGCTCTATTTATAATGATATATTTTGTCTAGTACCGTGGTCTAGTGGTTTATCCCCATTCCTTTCAAGCCGACGCCTGGGGTTTGATTCCCAGGCCTTTCTAATATTTATATTTTTTTTTATTATTTATAAAATTAAATTGCCCGCAACGATGTGCATAATACAATAGTAATAATATATAATAAGAATCCAACCAATAGAGCGACATTGTGCAATAAACAAGTAAACAAAGTAGGGCATATCGGCATTTGTACATGAGTTATTCTGAGTCAACTTATCGTCTGTTGTTGCTACGCAACTTCACTTGACTTGAAAAGACTTGATACCTCCCCCATGCCCAACGATTAAAAATTAACGTTATTAAATGTATATATATTAATTCATTTTGCGCGAATCCACACTTCATTTCCCAGACCCACTTTGTTTTGAAACAACCAATCACGTTGCGCGATAGCACGAGCGATCCACAGTCAGTAATAATGTTACAGCTGAGTTCACGGCGAAATGTGAGTTCAGCCTCCTCTGAACAAGCCCCCAGGAAGCTACAATGTGAGAGCAGAGTATTTAGCTTCATATGTTTAGTTTATTTTATTTATTTAGCACATTATTTAAAAAAACAGTGCTAGGAGGGAACGAAGCCCAAAGGGCATGTACAAAGTTCCACTCCCATCTCATTGTCCATAAACAATATGAACGAAATACATGTGTAGCAAGGTCTACACACTATAGCGAAAACATGGAAGATTGACACGAGTCAGTAACGAGAACAATTATTATTATTTATTTTTTTTGATATACAGCAACCTAATTATATACTTCAGGCTAAGTTTTGCCAATAATATTACTCAGCTCAATGAGCTTAGTCCAGCTCAATACATACAATTGTTAAGGGGGTGCAGACCTGAGAAATACTTTCGTCTTGTTTACATCAGGGTCCCCCAACAATTAGCATTTCAATGGTGTGTGTGGGGGGTTGCCAATCCAATGTGACACCTTCACAGGCTAGTCTTTCTCTGCTCTGCATCTCCTTAAACATTTTGTGTGTATTGAGCCATACTGTATTGTACCCATTCTGCAATCAGTTAAATAAAGTTTTCATTAATTCATTCTGTCCATCTGTCTCTCTCACTTGTTTAATCTTTCACTGCAACACTGGTTCTCTCGCAAAACCCCAAACGTTACAATGCCCGCTACGATTGTGCAATAAAACAATAGTTTCGTTTGAGTTTACTCAGTTTATTTGATCAGGGACAGTGCATATCAATCAACAGTTATACATTTATAAATGAATACAATTACAGAAGAAAAAACATTATTATCAAACCAGATTGGAGGAGTGTAAAGGGGATAGTAAGAGACTATGGAAAACATTGAATGAACCATTTGACATTGCAACTCATTTCAACAATTACTTTGTTTCCAAGGTAAACACAATTATAAATCAAATGTTGCCAATGAGTGGTAAGCTGTCAGACTCTGTAATTAAAAAACATATAATGTATGACAAGAAATGCCGATTTAAATTTAAATGCACAAGTCCAAATGATATTGAAAAGCTCCTCCTATCACTTAAACCAGATAAACCTTGCGGTGTTGATAATCTGAATGGAACACTGCTACAAATCTCTGCAAAATGTGTGGCTAAACCACTATCACATATTTGATTTGTATGTTTTTTGTTTAATGCCCTTGTTTTTATGTTGAAACGTGTTGTGTGCCGTGTTGGTCAGGACTCCCTGGAAGAAGATATATTGTATCTCAATGGGACATTCCTGGATAAATAAAGGATATAAAAAAAAAAATAGAAAAGAAAATAGCTGACACTTTTATCCAAAGCGACTTACAAGTTCTGTTCGACAACTTGTAACTTCTCAGTTACAGTGGGTGACAATATTGTCACAAGGAAAGATGAAATTACCTACCTGGGTTCCATCCTAGAGGCTAATCTCTCCTGTGACAAAATTATTAAACAATTATTAAACACGTTACATACAAAACTGTCTCTTCTGTTATTCAAGTGTTCTGATGGGAATGGTGTATTGTACCACACATAAAAATAGGGAAAAACAATGTCCAGGCACGCACTCCAGGTTTTTCCAAATTTATTGGCAGCCTGAAATCATATCATGACGTTTCGGTGTGAAACGTTTGACCAATTACTTGACAAATGACCTGTCGACCAAGATGGCCACAAGAACAAGAAAATACAATAAAATGTAATATAACAAGCTGTACGCAATGTATATAAAGAAACAAGAGGAATTAAAATACAATTATATAGGATATAGTGTGTTTTGTCTCAAGTGCCATGCTTTCTCAAAATCCTGCAAAACTGAAGATGTCCTCCACAAAAAAACTCAACATTGTGATTGTGCAAAATACAATAAGTAAATACCCTAGAAGCAGTGGATATTGACACATTGAATGCATAACATAGGAAGGTTGTAGAAACATTAAGCCTTAGTCGCATCAATGTCAGCATCAGCATCTTGAATGGATTAAGCGACTTCTTCACAGGAAGGTGGGGACTAAGGTATGCATAGAGTGCTAACAAAATCTGGAATGTAGGTAGACCAGTGAAAAATAAAACCTTCTCATCTTTACCCACAAATGCACTTTGGTCATAGGTAGAGGACAACTGTTTCACATCAGAACGCAACTGAAGGTTTTCCGCTCTCAGATTTATAACTTCATTGGTCATAGAATAAATAAAATCACCAGTCATATCAGTTTGAGTACCTATACTGCACACATTATCACTTGCAGCAGAATCATCAGCAGCAGCTGGTATGTCCATAAGAAGCAAGGCATGGGCAGCATCCACCTTCAGTTTCTGCTGGGTACGATTCACACGCCGTTGGTATTGTGTTTCTTTAGGTGGTTGCAGAGAAGAAGGCTGTTGCTTTCCGGTCATATTTACAGATGGCACCCAATCTGGGTCATCTTTCTTGTACAGGTGACACTTTTTACCTGGAATACAATAATGAAAAATATAGCACACTTTAGACGCTACATTTTAGGAACATTTACAGAAACGGAGTCTTACACTGTAGTAGGTTATGAAATGAGATAAGAATCATATCCAGCCTCATACTATTCCACTGTAAAATGATAGTCGCTGTTATTAATATTTCACATAGCGTTACCTGACGTAACGTTACCATAACGTAAACTGAGTCTTACACTACTACTGTAGTAGGTTATGAAATGAGATAAGAATCATATCCAGCCTCATACTATTCCACTGTAAAATGATAGTCGCTGTTATTAATATTTCACATAACGTTACCTGACAAGAAACACTTTGTTTTGACACTACATTTTAGGAACATTTACAGAAACGGAGTCTTACACTGTAGTAGGTTATGAAATGAGATAAGAATCATATCCAGCCTCATACTATTCCACTGTAAAATGATAGTCGCTGTTATTAATATTTCACATAACGTTACCTGACAAGAAACACTTTGTTTTGACACTACATTTTAGGAACATTTACAGAAACGGAGTCTTACACTGTAGTAGGTTATGAAATGAGATAAGAATCATATCCAGCCTCATACTATTCCACTGTAAAATGATAGTCGCTGTTATTAATATTTCACATAACGTTACCTGACAAGAAACACTTTGTTTTGACACTACATTTTAGGAACATTTACAGAAACGGAGTCTTACACTGTAGTAGGTTATGAAATGAGATAAGAATCATATCCAGCCTCATACTATTCCACTGTAAAATGATAGTTGCTGTTATTAATATTTCACATAACGTTACCTGACGTAACGTTACCATAACGTAAACTGAGTCTTACACTACTACTGTAGTAGGTTATGAAATGAGATAAGAATCATATCCAGCCTCATACTATTCCACTGTAAAATGATAGTCGCTGTTATTAATATTTCACATAACGTTACCTGACAAGAAACACTTTGTTTTGACACTACATTTTAGGAACATTTACAGAAACGGAGTCTTACACTGTAGTAGGTTATGAAATGAGATAAGAATCATATCCAGCCTCATACTATTCCACTGTAAAATTATAGTTGCTGTTATTAATATTTCACATAACGTTACCTGACAAGAAACACTTTGTTTTGACACTACATTTTAGGAACATTTACAGAAACGGAGTCTTACACTGTAGTAGGTTATGAAATGAGATAAGAATCATATCCAGCCTCATACTATTCCACTGTAAAATGATAGTTGCTGTTATTAATATTTCACATAACGTTACCTGACGTAACGTTACCATAACGTAAACTGAGTCTTACACTACTACTGTAGTAGGTTATGAAATGAGATAACAATCATATCCAGCATCATACTATTCCACTGTAAAATGATAGTTGCTGTTATTAATATTTCACATAACGTTACCTGACGTAACGTTACCATAACGTAAACTGAGTCTTACACTACTACTGTAGTAGGTTATGAAATGAGATAACAATCATATCCAGCCAAGAATATATTTCACATTACCTGACAAGAAATGCGCAGAACAAACTCGAATGTTGACAAGAGTCTTGCCATGGAAATCCTGGTTCAGTTTGGCCAACCACAAACGTCTCCTTTCCTGAGACAATTGTTTGCCCTCTTCTCCTTGATTTGTGATGACAATTGGCAATCTGAAGAACTCCAAATGCTTTTCCCTATCCGACCTATTAGTACAGCCAAGAACACGGCAATAATTGACCATTTTGAGCAAAAATGAACTTGAAGAGTTGCTAGTTCGATGCAATCACGCGTTGTTTACATCCAAGTTTATCGCCAAGTAGGCCGACTTCCGGTTTGATGACGCGCCGTGAGAACACTCTTAACTCATGTACAAATGCCGATATGCCCTACTTTGTTTACTTGTTTATTGCACAATGTCGCTCTATTGGTTGGATTCTTATTATATATTATTACTATTGTATTATGCACATCGTTGCGGGCAATTTAATTTTATAAATAATAAAAAAAAATATATAAATATTAGAAAGGGCTGGGAATCAAACCCCGGGCGTCGGCTTGAAAGGAATGGGGATAAACCACTAGACCACGGTACTAGACAAAATATATCATTATAAATAGAGCCCACCTGGCACCTCCACTGCTAATTCGACAGGTCTTAACGGTTTCATTATTTTATTCAGCAACATTGCGTACACAAACTTATTGTTACCAAGAAGCATTACACTAACGCTTTCTTTTGATGAAATGAATGGACAAGAGAGCCGTACGTCGGCCATCTAATGAAGTTAGATTTGACACGTTTTAATATTATACACTTTGACTGCTGAATTGACACGTTTAACTTATTCATTCTTTAATTCAGCAACATTCATTCATGCAGTCTGTAGACATACTGTAGGACGTTGTAGCATCCTATGAATGAAGTCACCAGCTGTAATGGAATTGAATGGAACTCGAGCTTAGTCCAGCGCGGAGCTCCTCCAATGAATGAACAAAAGCCGGCGTGTCGGGCAGTTGTCACCAGCGGTATGAGAGCGCCCCCGCTGGTCATTGTTAACATTAACCATGCCAAGTGACGTCATAACAGCAGGCAAACAGCTGTTCCTGGACTTTTCCCAGCTGTATCTGTAGCTGCCCTTCCGGATTAGCTTTGAGCTAACGATCTTTGCCGAACATTATACTTTTTCATTCATACATTCATACAAAAATACCTTCTAGAATATAAGTATGTTTTTATTGTTTTCTACAGTAATTCCTAGAACGTGAGTTATAGGCCTAAACGCATATATAGATTATCGATTGCCGTTTCCCCCCTATACACACTCCCACGTGATGGTGACGGCAGCCGACTAGTACGCTCGCTGGAGGGGGAGCCTAAATTACTGTCTCATCACCAAAGCCCGATCCCCCCCATCCCTGCCCCCTCCCGCTGGACAATCTTTCCACCCTCCCTCCCGCCACCTGGCGCAACGACACCCCGGTGTTGTCGCAGCCGACTATCGCATATGGTGTCTCAGGCATTCTGTAGTCGACATGCGTCAACAAATGTACATGTCTGTTTGAATTTATGTTGTGCTGTTGTTACTGTAAAAATGTAATGATTGTGATATGTTGTTGTTGTTGTTGTTAATGAGACGATGAGCTGTATGTGTGTGTCACTGGAATTTCCCGAAGGGGATCAATAAAGGAATATCTTATCTTATATTAAAAAATTAAACTGTATATGATCGGTATACGTTATGCTTCATCATGCGTGGAGGAAAGGGGGGGGGGGGGTCGTTTATAATTCCCCGATCATCAGTAAATGCTTTATGTAGTATGGGTGGATATATTGATCAGATGGTTTGCAAACAAGGAAACTCACAATTGGGTTGAAAATAACGTTAGTGTCCTCTTACCGTGCGTCAAAGGGGCAGTGAAAGATCCCAGGTAAACGACGCCGATCGCCTAGGTCCATTTCCGGTTTATATGTCGCAATAAACGCCGAAATCATATTGATTATTACGTTTAGAAAGTGATCCATTATGTACATTGTGTCTGTCGGGAGTCATGCAACTATATCTGACGGCCGGATGAATTTAATCGACACACAGCCCCCATATCCTGTAGGTGAGTGTAACTCGCCCGACCATCCACCAGGCGGCGGTATTGAGCCGTCGTTGCCTTCACCTGTAGGGTCCAGCTGCAGCATCGCGGCTGTATATATTAATTATGAATGCCATGGCGAAAAAAATTAATATTGATCTCAATAACGCTGTACAGCGAGGTCTGGCGGTCAACGCATGGCGGGCAATAACGCTGTACAGCATTTCCGGCGGTGGATGTGTTAAGGGCCAGTCTGTGAACTGGGGTCGAACTAGGCCCCAGGGTCATGGAGGTCGTTTAGGTCAAGCGATAGAGAAGGGGAGAGATGGGGTATGGAGAGAGAAACAGACAGAGAGAAAGAAAGTGGAGAGATGCGCATGACACCTTGTGAGCTGACATCATGCATGATATCATGCAAGCATGATCAGGACACGATACAGAGAGACAGAGGGAAACAGAGTGGAGAGATGCGCATGACACCATGTGAGATGACATCATGCACGATATCATGCAAGCATGATATGGAGGATCAGGAGCCAATCGAGAGAGAGACTTCAGTGACCGGGCACAGGGAGGTTGGGCACAGGGAGGTCGTTAGGTCAAAAGAGAGACAGAGAAAGAGGGGGGGGGGGGGGAGAGGGACATAGATACTTTGGGGGTTACCTGTGAGATCTTTTAGAATAATCCAATAGGAGCGAAAGTGAAGCGCTGGTCGCCCGCCCGCCTTCGCACGCGACTGGTGTGTTTGCGCTGTCAGCCTCTGCGTTATATTATGATATGAACAATTTAATTGCAGTGCTGTCAAACCCAGATACAGGTTGTCTTTTCCTTTTATTTTCTTAACCTCTTAAAGGAAAACTCCAACATTTTGGGAAATTAGCTTATTTGGCATCTACCCTGGAGTTAGACAAGAAGATACATAAAAGTAAGTAAATGGAATATTGCTCCACTTCTACAAGGAACCATTTGCATATTCTTGGTATCTAGGGACATCTATGGACCTCAGTGAATGTATTCCCAGTGTCAGAAATATTGTGTGTATTACTAGGCTTGCTTAAATTGTGATGAAACAAGGAGAATATGAATTATGATTTTTCTTTGCATCTTTGACAGTGAATAACACTATGCTAAGAATTAAAGAAGAAAGAAAACTGCCACTGATCTTGTTCAGTACCTTCTCGAGATCATGTGTAAAAAAAATCTAAGGAAATGAATAAAGGGAAGATTATTAAACAGAAGGTTTTGTAGATACAGTACTGAATTCTCCCATCCGGACCAATGCAATTTGAAATATTATAGAATATAGAATAGCAGGCTTATAAATGACCTTATTATAGCCAATTCGCACATTTATGGATTGTGCCAAATCTTATATTTCAAATGCCCGAGATCAATTTGGATTTAGTATCCCCAGGTGTGCATAAGAACAGATAATGAAATCTACTGTATGTACAGTAGCTTTTTTTATGTGCCAGGGTGCAACCATTTTGAAACTAATTTAAAATCTTAATTGTTGCTACATGCAAAAAATAGGGAAGAGAAACTAACAGTGCTTCAATATATACCAATAACGTTATGTTTTGTGGTTTATTATCACGAGTAATAAGAGATATTAAAACAATTCATACAGAAGTCATTTGAAAAAACTACAATTCCCGATGTTCAAATTTTCCAAAATGGTAGACTTTCGCGAACTATACAACACCAAAACGAAAATACTACTGTTGTGACATGGTTATGTTTATACTTGAATACGTTTGAAAAATTAAACGCTACTTTTGTCAAAAGATTGATTTATGACGTGATGTCATTTTGGGACCTGTCTCGACGGGCTTAAGAGGTTAAACAAACGTATTGTTACCAAAAAGCATTACAATAACAGCGTTGCGATCGCTCCTCCTGATGAATGAACAGAGAGCCGCGAGTCGGGCAGTCTAATGAAGTTAACAGACTAGATTTGACATGTTTTAATTATTAATTCTTTAATTCAGCAACATTAATTCATAGTCTGTAGACATAGTGCTATGGCGTGATGTCATTTGCGGTCTCGTTGTAGCATCCGTCTAATGAAGTTAACAGACTTTGCGCCTCCTGGCGGGCCTATAACAGAACAGCAACCTGGTTTCCTAATTAATTCCCATGCCGTTAGACTACCGTGCGCTCGTTACGGCAAAATGGTTAGGAAGACTAATGGCTGCATCTGTATATCAACAAAACACCTTTATATCCTATTATTTAAAAAAGTTAAATCCCTCTTTTCATAAAACGATAACATGGACTATCATTGAAATGCATGATGGCTATAAAGGTCTTGGCAGATATCAGATTCCTCCAATCTGTTACCAGATAATAGAAAACCCTCTATTTGTCTATCTCTCTGTCTGTCTTTCTTTCTCTGTCTCTCTCCTAATCTCCCAACGCGTGTCTTGTTTTGTTCCCTTGGAGTGCTGTTTTGTCATAAAGAGCCATGTAATGATGAATGATGATGGTGAGAGAATGCCTGGAGACTGTTATCTCCACGGCTGAAACCTCCCATCTACACTAAATCAAATATAGCCCCTCATCTCCTCTTTTAAGCATTCCATTCATTCATATGAATTATGGTAAAGCTCCCTGTGGCTCTCCGTAAAGGGTTGGGTTGAGAGATAGAGTGTGTTTGCTACTATCTTGTAACAGATTGGTGTGTGTGTGGGTGATTTTGAGTAGAATGGTTCTAGGTATTTCTGTGTATATGGTGTAAGTGATGTGTGAGAGAGATCGAAGGCAAGAGGGAGATAGAGAGATAGAGATGGAGAAGAAAAGGAAGAAAGCATATGTGTTAGGGCTGACCCCGAACGTTTGGACCTTCGTTCGTTATGTTGGCATTCGAATTCTAAATCAACATTCGAATTTTTTATTTTTTATAAAAAAACATATATATATTTTTCTAATATATATATATTTTTTACGTGTCTATTCATTTTGTTTAAACCAATGGGGTTATTCTTCACAGTTGCAGATAAAGATTAGGCTACACTAATATTATATTATTATATTATTCCTTCTACACTAAATCACTGGGTAACATTATCACGTCTCATGCCTTCTCGTATCATTGTTATGCCGATGATACTCAACTCTTCCTCTCCTTCCCTCCCTCAGATATCCACGTCTCTGAGCGGATCTCGGCCTGTCTGTCCGACATCTCCGCCTCTTCAACTCATCAAGAACGTCACCATCAAAGATAAAAAATAAAAATATTTTTATTGATATTCTCCTTTGTTTCATTACAATTTACTCAAGCCTAGTAACGGACACAATATTTCTGACACTGGGCAGGGCTCCAGACTAACCTTTTACATTGGTTGCACCTGCACATCATTTAGGTGCACCAAAAAAGATTCACTGCACCTTTTGTCGCTGCAATAATACATTTTAAGCATTACCTTTACCTTTTTTGTCAGTTCCCATACACATTAGTCATTTCTTAAGATGTTATGTAAATTATTGTAAACAGGAATAAGACGGGTACAACACAGCAACATTTTTATTTACAAAGAAACCGATCTATAATTCAATTACAAGCTTGTAGCTACTAAGTGAACTTGTGGTGTCGCTCAGTGAGGAGTGGGAAAACAAAATTCACTTTTTGGTGGCTACCAGCCAGGCAGATTTTTTACCAGCCAAAAATGATAAATAGCTTTTTAGTATATCGCCATGTGTTATTATTACTATATACTCTCTCATGCAATTTTCAATTAATATCATAAACAACAAGGAATATTAGCATAATTTTGAGTGGACTGAAGGAATAAGTCAGCGTTTAATAGTTTAAAATGCAGATCATTTATTCAAACATATATTTAGTGTAGGGCTGTTCCGAATACCATTTTACAGGCTTTGAATACTCCTTGGTGTTTTCGAATACTCTCTCAAAAACACTGTTAAAAGATTAACATTTCATAATTAACCAATCAATCACAAATCATGAGTGTTGGCTACCATTCTGTTCACCAAGAGAGAGCGGGGTGTCTAAGTGGATATGGTCCTGTAGCCCATTCCATGCCCAAGGTGCGAAGCGGCCCGCCTGATCTCAAACCTACCGACGTCGGCCCATGTCACCCCACTTCTTAGGGACCTGCACTGGCTCCCCATTGCTGCACAGATCCGCTTCAAGGCCCTCGACCTGGCATACCGTGCAGCAAAGGGAACCGCTTCCACCTACCTCTGGTCAATGGTCTCTAACTACACACTCAAGACCCCTACGCTCTGCATCTTCTGGCCACCTCAGACCTACTCCTATCCGAGCTCCGGGAGGGTCATCAAAGAGAAGTCGCCTATTCTCAGTCCTTGCCCCACAATGGTGGAATGAACTACCCACCCCAGTTAGGGCAGCCGAAACCCATCCAATCTTTCGCCGTCGACTAAAGACGCACTTCTTCAACCATTATCTTAAAGGTCCCATGCATTATAAATTGCCTTTTCCAGTGTTTAGCATTGTATCCTAGCAATTGGGGATTATATCAATGTGGTCTGTGTCGTTAATTATCATATTGACTCATCAGTCTAGTCTCGAGTTCACGAGATCTTCCCTCACTCAACTAAGCTGTTCTGATTTTACGGTATTGCTGACGTGAATAAGGTACTGATTTGCAGTAACGCCCCCTCTATGGTTGTAGCGCATAGTGTAACCCGACACTTCCTCAAACGGGTTTTGACAGAGAGGCACGTGATGCAAGGCTTCTATCCTCACTACAGCCGACCAGTGGGAGGCATAGTCTAGCAACGTTCAAGACAGGGGAGGGGAGAATTGGCAATACGAAATTGGGATGGGAGAAAAATAAGGAGAAAAAGTGGATACAAAAAAGACTCACAGTTACTCACAGGAATTAAAGCGTTCCGTCTTGAGACGGATTTCCGTCAATTTGATTATATTTATATAATATTTTGATTTATATAAAAAATAAAAATCAATTTTTTTTTTTAAATATAGAGTTTGCCAATAGGGATGCATCAGTAGTATTGGCAGTGGTAGTAGTCGTAATAGTAATCCAGTCTATTTTTTTATTTTCTAAAAAATAAACTAGTTCAACACAGGTAACCACTTTTGCTTAATTTCTTTGATGGCTCAAATGTATGCTAGTCTAGTGTCTAGTAGATTTTGTGTTTTGAGCACAACGTTCATCATAGATCTAGCCTCTTAATTTTGCTCTCAAAGTGCACCAGATTGATGCATTTAACTTTAAAACTTGAATTTTTTTTATAAATAAGTTCCGGGGGGCATGCCCCCGGACCCCCCTAGAGGGCCAGAGGTTCACCCACCACCACAGTCTCACTAAATCCTGTGGGAAACACTGAGGATTCAAATTTTTTTCACGGCTGTGGGTAGGGCGTTCCACATTGTTGTGGCATAATTGCGAAACGTTTTTTTTTAGGGAAAAAGGGTGCTAGCTCGCCATCAATCAGAAGCTAGCCACAAGACTTGCATTCACGCTCTCCAGCACACAGCCTCCCTGCCTGGCAAAACAACCACAACAGTAGGGTCCATAGTCACAGTCAGGACAGTAGGCTCTACAAGTAGGCTCCCTTAAAACGCTAACGCTATTAAAAAAAAATACAGTGGAGGTTAAAATAAGAATATGACTTGGCCTGAAAAAAAATTCAGTCAGGAGATTTTTTTTTGCTTTAATCCCTGTACTCAACCCTACTCTGGCTTCAAGGGTGTTTGATTTTTCTAGAAGACGTTTGGATAATACACCTACACTGCAGCATGCCTGGGCTCACGGAATTCAGATCAAACGGTCAAACTAGGGTATTGCAGATCAAATATGAATTCAGATCTAGCAATTGCATATCCTATTTCTTGCCTAAAATGTTGTCAGAAACATATATATATTTATTTTTTCTCACTTTTTCTGTATATTTTTTTTGCTCCCATCCCAATTCAGTTGTTATGCCAATTCCCTTCCTGGTCGTTGCGCACATTGCCCCACTGTCGGCCTAGGGAGGGTGTAGGACTACCACATGCCTCCTCCGATACATGTGGAGTCAGCCAGCCGCTTCTTTTCACCTGACAGCGAGGACTCTCACTGGGGGAATGTAACGCGTGCAGAGGTTTGCGCTATTTCCCCCCGATCCCCTCCCTGCTGAACAGGCGCCCCGACCGGCCAGTAGGAACCGCAGTTTACAACGACCAAAACACACACCCCGCCGGCTTCCTGCCAATTGTGTTAGTACGGAAGACTGACCAAGCCGGAGGTACCGCTGACAGCTGGATTCGATCCCAGAGTCTCTGCGGTGGTAGGCGAGAAACATATTTTAACGAACCATTAGAGTGTAAAAAGAGAAGTTTTTTTACGCCGCCATGTTTTTCCCACGGGATGGCGACATGGAATGACAGTCTTGTTTTTTCGTATCGTAGGATAGAAGCCTTGCATCACGTGTCCCCTCCGGTACACAAGGAGGCAGCCTGTCGCATCTTTTCACCAGACAGCGCAGATTAATTGAATCCGATGTGTACTGGCACCTCATGTACATTGATTTGATGGATTATTGATATAGGCTAATCCCATTTGATAAATTTATTGGCAATTAATAATAAACTACGTTCACAAGTTTCAAGTTTCAAGTTCAAGTTTCTTTAATAGTTGTCATACAGAAGTACAGAATACTTTTATACAAAATGCTTCTTACTGTTACGCTCCAGAGACTGTGCTAGACAAGATAAGTATCAAATAACATAGTATAGCATGTAAATTAGAAGTAGAAAATGAGGTCACAGTGTTCAGTATAGACATATGTACAATGTTCGATGCAGAATAGACGTAACTGAGTTACCATATAATATACAATACTATGCAGTGTACCAGTGGCGGCTCGCCACTAGGGGCGCTCGGGCGCCGCCCCCCCTCAGGAACTACCCTGGTTATATGAGAGAACAAGAAAAATAAGTTTAGTTTTTTGTTTTATAGCCCTATAAATAATATAAACATGTTTAAAATGAATAATATTTACTCATTTTAAGTATGTTTGTATTTCCAATGCACAATATAACGTTATTATCGCAATTAAAAAACACTCGTTTTCCAGAGCAGGAAGTGACATCACGTTTTTTTTATTTTTTCGTATTTCTCGGCCCGGGCTATACGCGATAGCGCTCTGAGTGCGCGTCACAGTTTGATCGCTGTATCCGTCACAGCCAATCAGTGCATAACGCGTTGTGCGTTGAAATATGACTATTATGTTGGAATCCGGGCGCGATTTGAAGCGGTCTAGCCAGTAGCGTCAAGAATATCTGTAGCCGCATTTCGCGGAGACGCTCTCTGATTGGCCGACGCCAGTATTTTTTTCCGTAGCAGAATTTCACAGAGACGATCTCTGATTGGCCGAATCCAATTTCTAATGTTCCAATTCTAGGTTATTCCTAGGTTGGTCGGTGGAGATAGTTGTGTTGTTGTGAGAATGATGCAGGCAGCTGTTTGTCTTAGACGAGCGTGCCGTGACTGCAAGTTTTTTAGACTGTTAAGCTTAGGCACTCTTTCAAAGTTGGTTAAGGTTAGAGTTTGTCTTAGAGCATGGCGATAGAACGCCAGGTAGTTTGCAGTCTGTTCGAGCGGAAATGGACAAAGGAATGTACTTGTGTTGTGCTAACAAGCTAACACTTGGCTAACAAGCTATATGGCGGATGCAGTCTGGAGACAGACTACAGTGGACAGTGGTCTGGAATACATCATCAGTGGATTATACACGTTTATCAAGCTCTCCTGCCCTGGACGTTTCAACTAAACAGTGAGTCTCTCTCTCTCTCTCTCTGTGGTTAACGTTAACGTTTGTAAATAGTTTTTTTTAGGAGCAGTACTGTTAGGCTACTGCTGGCCATTCATGAAGCGAGACATTGCTGATTGTTTATTTATTTTATAACACAAGACTATGACTACCAACTGCCTAGCCAGCCGTGTATCAATCTTGGATGCAATAATAACGTTACCAGTACCACACTGACTATGTCGATGGCTCATTGATTTAACTACTGCAGCTCTCTCGGATTGAAAATACGTGGATTATGGCTTGTTCAATATCGTCTATGTTTGAATGAATGAATGAATGAAAACTTTATTAACAGATTGCAGAATGGGTACAATACAGTACGGCTCAATACACACAATTGTTAAGGGGATGCAGACCAGAGAAAGACGTTTGTCTTGTTTACATCAGGGTCCCAGATTTTCTATTCATATCGATAGTTTAATAGCTAGCCTTGGCTCGTTTAACAATATGCAAAATATGTGTACAGCCCTGTACTCATACTGAAGTTATTCTTGGTATATAATAGGTCTGATTGTGTAACGAATCGATTCCACGTCGCGCTGTGTGTGAGAGAGAGAAGGAGAGAGGGAGAGATCTGCCTGTGTTTGGAGACGGGCGAGTTTTGTTTCTAACTTTTCTATTTATATATTGTGTTTCAAGTTGTGAATTAGAGTCTAGACTATACTTTATTTGACTGGTTGTGTGTTGTTGTAGTAACAGCTGAGCGACTCGTTCATAAGAGCCGATTCATTGCCGTGAGCGTGAGTCGAATCGCTCACGTCTTGCCATGAGTCTGTTGCGTGGTACTGTACTGTACATGTTTGCAAAATGTTTGGTATAGCGCCCCTAGTGGCGAAGTACCCACCGGCCGCCACTGCAGTGTACTAATATACAATACTATATAGTGCAAAGCAGAAATGGGATCAATTCACTTTTAAATGTTCATGTCAAATGTTTCAATATTTTCATTTAAAAGAAATTCCACTTCACAAATTCATTGAATAGAAAGTGAATTGATCCCATCTCCGTATGTGCATCGTAGAATAATGGTGACTTCATATCCACTTAGCTAAGAGAAGAGGAAATTAACCAACTATTTTCTTTAGTTATTTGTTTGTGCAAAGTTTGAATTTCTTTTAATAACATTACCCTTGTAAACATTTCAGAAACATAAAAGAAAAAAAAAGCACAAACACAAGTCAGCCGCTCCACACATCAAACAACACAGAAGCAAAGAGGCGCTACAGGGATCAAATTTAACTTCAATATGAACAGGCTGACTCTAGAGCTATGTGGCAGGGCCTCAGAACTATGACAGATTACAAAGGCACCTCCCTCAAGCTGAACAGTGACATCTCCTTAGCAAATGATCTCAATACCTTCTATGTAAGGTTTGAGGCTGGGAATAACAGCACCAGCCTACAAGCCACTGCAATGGAGGGGGGGGGACACTGCTGATGGAGACTCAGTGTTCAGGGTAACAGAACATGAGGTAGGAGGACCTTTAAGAAAGTGAATATCAGGAAGGCAGCAGGACCGGACGGTAGAACATTTTAATGATTTGAATACGCAAATGAAGCTTTTAAGAGTATTTCAAAACTATAATTACAGAGTGGGAGTAGATACACTACTCTTGATAGCACATATTATTGGGGGGGACAATTCATATTTCTCTGATGATTAGCTGACACAAATGCTAGCCTGGTTAAAGACATCCAAGTCCTCATGGTTTAGCTCGCTACGTTAGTTAACTATTGATAGAAGTCTGTGCTGACCAACTGACCCCGATATTCACTGACAAATTAATCCTTGGAACAGGCTGTCATCCCCACCTGTCTGAAGAAGTCCACTATTATCCCTGTACCCAAAAAATCCAAGCCTGCTTGCCTCAACGACTACCGCCCTGTAGCTCACACCTCCATAGCCATGAAGTGCTTTGAGAAGCTAGTAAAGGGCTACATCTGCTCCTCCCTCCCCATCAACATGGACCCCCTGCAATTTGCATACCGCCCCAACAGGTTCACGGAGGACGCCATAGCCCATGTGCTGCACACAGCAGCATCACACCTGGACAAGAGGCAGGGGAACTATGTGAGAATGCTGTTCATCGACTACAGCTCAGAATTCAATACCATAGTCCCCTCCAAACTCATAGCCAAGCTCAGGGACCTGGGCTTGAACTATGACCTCTGCCAGTGGGTCTTGGACTTCCTGACGGGCAGACCCCAGGTGGTGAGAGCAGGCAACTGCACCTCCTCATCCATCACTCTCAACATAGGGGCCCCCCAGGGCTGTGTTCTGAGTCCCCTCCTCTACTCCCTGTACACACATGACTGTGTGACACAGCGGAACAACAACACAATCATCAAATTTGCTGACGACACAGTAGTGGTGGGCCTGATCTCTGCAAACGACGAGAGGGCCTACCTGGAGGAGGTCAAGGTTCTAGCGGGATGGTGTCAAGAGAACAGCCTCTCCCTGAACGTCAGCAAAACAAAGGAGATGATTGTGGACTTTAGGATAGAGAGCATCCTGACTGGCAATATCACCTCCTGGTTTGGGAATAGCACCACACAAGACCGTAGCAGACTACAGAGAGTGGCCCGTTCAGCCGAACACACAATTGGAGGGGGGCTTCCCACTCTCCAGGGAATTTACAACAAGCGGTGCATGGGCCAGGCTAAGAGAATTATCAAAGACTCGAGACACCCAAACAACTGCCTCTTTGAACTGCTGCGATCAGGCAAGCGATACCGGAGTCTCATGGCAAGCACAGAGAGACTCAGAAGAAGCTTCTATCCCCAGGCCATCAGGATGCTCAACGAACAATAACACTATGTAACAACCATCAAATGCACTCACAGCACACACATCCACTCACTTTAAACATACAACTCACTGCAGCACCCACTTTAGCCACTTCAGAACACCTAAGCATACTTTATATGTATTGGTAAAGAATTTGCACTCAACCCATACCTCATTACACCTTACTGTAAATTGTACCTAAATTGTACCTCATCCCACTTCTGCTTCGCACTGTATAGTATATTGTATGGGAACTCAGTTACTGCTACTCTACATTGAGCATTGTATATATGTATATACTAGGGCTGTCCCAGACTAAGGATTTGGATGGTCGACTATGATTGGCCAAAATTTGCAGTTAGTCGACTATTGGTCGACAAAAAAATTTAAATAAAAAGTAGATTTAATTTCTTTTATTTTTTTATCATTCCATTTGGGCTGTGGGGGGTGCTTAATGTCTGAAGGAGTCGACTGAAGGCTTCTTGTCCTCTGCAAAAGCATGCAATTGGTCCACTGATGGATACATCTGGTTATTTGTCTAGTCTAGTGTGTTCATTAGATGGGTGAAATCCTCTTTCAGTGCCTCTGTGCCTGTTTTCGCCTCTGGTATGCGTGCCATTAGCGTTAGCCACTTAAAGGAATTGACGGAAGGGCACCACCAGGAGTGGAGCCTGCGGCTTTACGCTTCTAGGCCTCTTTTCTTTTGGAAAGAATGATACATATTTTTTTTTTTTATATATTCGACTAAGAGGTTGGCCAGTCGACTACGGCTCCTTTCGACCGATTAGTCGACTAATCGACTAATAGGGGTCAGCCCTAGTATATACTGAACATTTTTGTCTACGTACTTGACTTCTATTTTATACTGGCTATACTTATTTTATACGTATCTATTTTTGCCTAGAACAGTCTCTGGAGCGTAACAGAAAGAAGCATTTTGTATAAAAGTATTCTGTACTTCTGTATGACAACTAATAAAGAAACTTGAACTTGAACACAGTGATAATTTATGCTTGGTCCTTAACCTCGTTCCCAGCTTTATCTCTTCCGTGAGATAAAGCCTGGTAAAGCACTACGGCCGAAAGTGTGAATCGGGTAGAACGTACCTCCCCTGGAAGCTGCCTCCGAACGGACCAATCACGACACGGCTTCAGGCAAAGCCGTTGCAGTGGCTTAAACGAGGAAATATTGTGCACTTCACATGTTTCTATAATTGTTTTGTTGAAAATGTCCGCTGATAACTCCATTTTCTTGTTTTCGAGATTTACGAGCGTCTGCTTGTTCTTTGTTTCGCTGGGGACTATAAACAGAACTGGGCTGACCGGAAACGGAAAGCCTGTAGCCGGTACTTCCGTTTTCATAGCTTACTGTAGCTTTTCCAGCCTACTTGGTCCTACAAGCTCAGGCTTATGATTCAGACAAGCTTCTTTGATCAACGTGTATGGTCGTATTTTGGGATAAAATACAAAAATATCAAAGGATTACTCAGCAAAAATGTAGAAACTGTAAATGTGCTCATTTTACTTGTGGTGGGGGATTTGGCTGTGAAAATAATGCGCTCACACTGAATTACGTGAGCACGTGTGTGTGTCTGAGGTAGTCTGTGTACAATTGTGGGTGTCTTGGCAGGAGGTGATGTGCCTGGGGTTCTCATTTAACAGAGCATTCAGAAAGGCACTCCCAAAGAGTGGACTAAAGAACAAGAGAGAGACATAAAGAAAGACAGACAGAGAGAGAGAGAGATGAAGAGAGAAAGAGGGTGTGTGCTTTCCCTGTTCATCTAATGAGAGCGACTAGGGGAAGACTTTGAGCGTAACACAGCAGGGTACCGGGTGGAGGGAGGTGGGGGTGAGGAGGACTGAGTGTGTTGCGCAGCAGGGGGCCAGATATAATTAGCTGACAACGGTCTCCTCAGTGGCTTCCTGTGAAGCGAGCACCGGGAAACCTATCACAACACATGTTTACCACTCCAACTGGAGGGCCTCTTCCAAGGGCTGTGCTAATTGTCATTTATGCTAACATTTACAGACACCAGCCGAATTCCCCAAATGGTAGTTCCTGCTATACACAAAATAACCACATAACAGGAGCAACATTAGCAGTGTGTGTGACCAGAGGGGAATGGGGGAAGGAATCCTGCACGCGCGCAGGGGGGGGGGGGGGGGGTTCTGGTTTAATTGTAAATTATAAGAAAGGGATATAATAGGGCGGCTAACTGGCGCAGTGGGCAAGGCGCTCGCCACTAATGCAGGAGATGCTGGGTTCGAGCCCAGCTCTCGGCATTGCTACCAGCTTGGCTGGTCGTTCATACTAACGCAATTGGCAGTGTTAGGGGTGGGAAGCTGGTGGGTGGGGATCGGACGTTGTGGACAGCGACTCCTACAGGTCGGTTGGTGCGCCTGCGCAGCAGAATCAGGAAGCAACGGGGGCGGCGTGACCCTCCCACGCAGACCCTCGCCGCTGAGAGATCGCCCTGTGCAGGTGAAAAGATGCGACGGCTGCCTCCTTGTGTACCGGAGGGGACACGTGATGCAAGGCATCGTCCACATTGCAGCCGGCCTGTGGGAGGCATGGCCTAACAGCGTTCGAGACAGGGGAGGGTAGAATTGGACAATACGAAATTGGGATGGGAGAAAAAGTTGATACAAAATAAAAAAGAAAGGGATATAATCAGTACTCGAGTTGTGAAAAAAAACCAGGGGGGATGGTCAGGGCTGCTGATCTCATGACACGTTTGGGGGGGGACGCAGAGTAGGGAGGTCCGGGGGCATTGTCCCCCGGTAGAACATTTTAATGATTTGAATACGCAAATGAAGCTTTTAAGAGTATTTCAAAACTATAATTACAGAGTGGGAGTAGATACACTACTCTTGATAGCACATATTATTGGGGGGGACAATTCATATTTCTCTGATGATTAGCTGACACAAATGCTAGCCTGGTTAAAGACATCCAAGTCCTCATGGTTTAGCTAGCTACGTTAGTTAACTATTGATAGATAACTTATTACATAATAATATATTGTAAGGAAGGGGCAGGACCAGATAAGCTTTGCTTCTTTCTGTCCCTTCTCAAATAAAACCATTTTGTCTTGAGCTATGTTGATTATTGCTTCCATAAGATATATTTAATTGTATTTGTATTTTATTTCGTTTTAGTTTTTTTTTGTTATTACAAATGTGTGTGTTTATGGTTGAAAATGTTCGAGATAAATAAAGATCAAATCTAACTGATGAAGTGATCCCTCTTCTAACAAGAGAGAAAAACGTAGCTTAGGTTTTTTATGTCGCAATAAACGCCGAAATCATATCGACAGTCTCTGGAGCGTAACAGTAAGAAGCATTTTGTATGAAAGTATTCTGTACTTCTGTATGACAACTATTAAAGAACTTGAACTTGAACTTGAACTTATTAAGTTTATAAAGCGATCGATATGTACATAGTCTGTCGGGAGCCTTGCGACAATATCTGACGGCCGGATGAATTTAATCGACGCACACCTCCCACTTCCTGTTGTTCGAGTGTAACTCGCCCGACCATCCACCAGGCGGCGGTATTTAGCCGTTGTTGTATTGAGCCGTAGGGTCCAGCTTCAGCGCCGGAGGTGTATATATGAATTATGGCGAAAAGATTTAATATTGATCTCAATATCGCTGTACAGCGTGGTCTGGCGGTCAAAGCATGGCGGGCAATAACGTTTTAAAGCGTTTCCGGCGGTGGATGTGTTAAGCTTCTTTTATCGTTTTGTATTTTGTGCTGCCTTACAACCTACAACCCGCGCTTACCAGTGTTTGCTTTTGCTCCTCAGTGATTCCCCTGGACCCGTCAAGACACCTTGTGACCCCTCTCAAGCCTCACGTTCCCCCAGACGTTCCCTGGACCTCTCCCTCATGCTTCCAGGACTCCAGCCTTCCTACCGCCTGCCCGCTGATGAGGATGCTGACCAGGATCAAGGCCAGCATGCCATGGGTCAAGTGCCAGAACCTAGACACATATACGGTACAGTCTTGATTCTATTAAGCTTTTCCAGTGTTTTGTATTTTGTGGTGTAAGCTTGTACTTACTCATTTCCTTTCGCTCCCCAGTGACGCCTCCAACCAACTTTCCCTGGACCACTCCCTTGTGCTTCACCTTCCTACCTCTGGACTCTTGCTCACACACATGCACACATGCTGGACTCTTGCACACACTCTTGTGTGTGTGACTCTTGCACACACATGCATATTGGTCATACGCAACATCATTCCCACATAGTCTTTGCACCATATACTTAGTTCCACACTCCATAACAGTTAAATACGCCTATACGGGCTAAAGAGTTATGATAATAATAATAATACATGTAATTTATTGAAGTTCCTATGTCTCTGTGCCACCTCCCTCCGCCATAACTTTACGAGATAATTTGTTCTTATAGAGTGATCCTAATAAAATGTCTATTCGATTCATGCATGTCTGACTGTTAAATAAGTAAAAAATTATGTAAATATGTTGTTAGAATGGTACAAATATTCATCTGGTGACATTCTTCATAGCATTAACACATTTATTGACCCAGAAAATGTGTAGTTTTATAAATGTGTAGTTTGACACCAAAATGTATCTTCTATGTTCAACATTCTAACAACAAACCCTAACCCAACATTCAAATTTTTGGCAGTTGTTAGAATGTTCTACACATTTGTACCACATGCACAAACATGCTTGATTATCTCCCCAAATAGCATGCAAGTTAGATAAAGTGGGTATGTCTGGAAAGAAGAGGCTTGTGGGTACCTAAAAAACCAATGTCCACTCTGATATATTCATGTGAACGGCCAAGGGACCTTTTGGAAGATGAGCATGGCAGTTTTTTCTAGGCGAAAATTTAACATAATTTTGAATCATTGCCTATTAAAACCCCCTTCCCAACAGTTGGGCTTAATGAAAATGATACCAATGGAAAGCTTAGCTTCTCTAGTTAACAGGGATACCAATACCTTTGTGTTCGCTCAAATATTGAGCGCGCTATGGACCAAGATATTTATTAATGGGCAGAACCTTGATTTTACATGGTGGCCATCTTGAAATCCATCATGATGACGTGGCCCCTACCCCAAAATGAAAGCTATGATGATGAGGAACACGTGGGAACAATTTGGTGCTTTTGTCCGGCGCGTCCAATTTTTTTTGCTAAGCCACCGCACTACAAGTACCACCTGAGAACGTAGCTGGCTTTCCAAGTACCACCATATGACCGAAGTTAAAATACAGTCTATTCAGCTATGCACAGTTCACGCAGGAGGCACATCTATTCCTAATAACATTATTTATTGTTAACTTTTGTCAGCCACAGCCACAATTGAGAACATAATAACTGTCACGTAGCAAGTGAGAAAATTAAGAACAACTGTATTTCAGCAAATGTACTAAATATGTCAAACTTAAATGTAAAAATGTCACATACTGTTTGTTAAGATAATGACTGCAGCTTATCTTTGCGTTGCATTCGGAGGAAAGGAATCGATGAGAGACGATGAACTCTTTAGCCTTTTTGGCTTGGTTTATTTCACATTGGTCATAAACATTGTTGCAGCGTGCACCCGCTACTTCAAGGATGGAACCCAGGTATGTAATTTCATCTTTCCTTGTGACAATATTGTCACCCACTGTAACTGAGAAGCCGTCGGTCTTGCTGAGTTTGTTATTTGATCCGAAGAGAATGGACTCTGTTTTACCCAGGTGTAATGATAGTTTGTTATCAGTGAGCCAGGTGCAGATTCTGCCGAGTTCCGAGCTGAGGGTTTTTTCAACATGTAACTTGTTCTTGTCAGAGACCAGCAGGGCTGAGTCGTCCGCGAACAAGAACAAGTTGCAGTCACAAGCATGCCTGTGTTACGGTTGGTGGTGAGGACAGGACCCAATTGCAGACAGGTGGATGAGGTTATAATTCCAAGGAGGTATTTAATAACTAAACGAGGACTAAAACGTAACAAAACACACAAACTCAAAACTAACACAGGGAACACATACCAAACACGAGGATACAGGAGACATCCAGGGAACATCCAGGAAACGACAGCATACGACAAACGACAGCAACATACAATGAACCCACACAGAGACAAGGACACACAGAACTAATATACACATGGCTAATTGGCAGACGAGACACACTAGGGCTGATTACAACGAGAGACACCTGGGATGGGAAAGACTGACAAAAACTACAAGGACTACAACTATGGAAGACAAGACACACATGGGACAGGCAGACTACAGACTAAGAGTAAACAGATAAACACAATACAAGAGACTACAGACTAAGACTAAACAGATAACACAAGACAAGAGTACTAAGCCAGACAGAGGAACATGAAGGGCAAGAGGGGAGACAAAGCAAGAGGGGGAGAACACAAAGGAACATAGATATACTAAACAAACATAAATGCACAAGGAGAGTCAGATCAGGCGTATGGATAGAAAATAATTTATAAAGTTACTCAACATGCTTTAGTATGCCTAAAGTAATCTATCTGACAAATCTCAAGAAAATAACTTAAAAATCAACCTATAACAAAATAATAGCTATTTTCAAGTCTTACTGGACAAAAAATAAAGAAAATAAATAAGAATTAATGTTCTAAATCAGTGGTTCTCAAACTTTTTACACCAAGTACCACCTGAGAATGTAGCTGGCTCTCCAAGTACCACCATATGACCGACGTTAAAATACAGTCTATTCGGGCGCTCCAGTAGCACACCACATAGCACGCTGAGTCGTGAAGCGGTCATCCCGGGTTTGTTTCCCACACCCGGTGACCATATGCCGCATGTCTTCCCTTCTTCTCCTCCCGTTTCTCCCTCTCTCCTGCGGTCCTGCGGTCCTGCGTGGCCAAGAAAAAGCTGTCGGTCCTGCGCGACCAGGAAAAAGCAAAAAAGAAATAAAAAAATACAGTCTATTCAAGTTCAAGTTTCAAGTTTCTTTAATAGTTGTCATACAGAAGTACAGAATACTTTTATACAAAATGCTTCTTACTGTTACGCTCCAGATACTGTGCAAGACAAGATAAGTATGAAATAAAATAACATAGTATAGCATGTAAATAATATACAATACTGTGCAGTGTACTAATACAATACTATATAGTGCAAGGCAGAAATGGGATGAGGTGCAATTTAGGTACAATTTACAGTGGGTGTACGAGTTGTAGTGCAAATCCTTTATCAATAAATATAAAGTGTGTTTGTGTGGTTTAAGTGAGTGTGTGCGTGTGGGTGTGTGTGCTGTGTGCATTTGATGGTTGTTGCATAGTGTTTATTGTTCGTTTAGCAGCCTGATGGCCTGGGGATAGAAGCTTCTTCTGAGTCTTTCTGTGCTCGCCTTAAGACTCCGGTATCGCTTGCCTGACCGCAGCAGTTCAAAGAGGCAGTTGTTCGGGTGGCTCGAGTCCTTAATAATTATCTTAGCCTTCCCCCTGCACCGCTTGTTGTAAATGTTCTGGAGGGTGGGAAGCCCCCCTCCAATTGTGCGTTCGGCTGAACGTGTCACTCTTTGTAGTCTGCTACGGTCTTGTGCAGTGCTATTCCCAAACCAGGAGGTGATGTTGCCAGTCAGGATGCTCTCTATTGTACATGAGTAGAAGTTCCTAAGGATCTTCTGACTGACTTGGAACTTCCTTAGGCGCCTGAGGAAGTAGAGGCGTTGTCGTGCCTTCTTCACAACACTGTCAATGTGTGTGGTCCATGTCAAGTCCTCGGATATGTGGGCTCCGAGGTACTTGAAACTGTTCACTCTCTCAACCGGTGCCCCGTCGATGCTGAGGGGGCTGTAGTCCTTGACCCCCGACCTCCTGAAGTCCACAATCATCTCTTTTGTTTTGCTGACGTTCAGGGAGAGGCAGTTCTCCTGACACCACTGTGACAGATTCTCTACCTCTTCCAGGTAGGCCCTCTCGTCGTTGGCAGAGATCAGGCCCACCACTACTGTGTCATCAGCAAATTTGATGATTGTGTTGTTGTTCCGCTGTGCCACACAGTCATGTGTGTACAGGGAGTAGAGGAGGGGGCTCAGAACACAGCCCTGGGGGGCCCCTATGTTGAGCGTGATGGATGAGGAGGTGCAGTTGCCTGCTCTTACCACCTGGGGTCTGCCCGTCAGGAAGTCCAGGACCCACTGGCAGAGGTCATAGTTCAAGCCCAGGTCCCTGAGCTTGGCTATGAGTTTGGAGGGGACTATGGTATTGAATGCTGAGCTGTAGTCGATGAACAGCATTCTCACATAGTTCCCCTGCCTCTTGTCCAGGTGTGATGCTGCTGTGTGCAGCACATGGGCTATGGCGTCCTCCGTGGACCTGTTGGGGCGATATGCAAATTGCAGGTGCTATGCACAGTTCACACAGGAGGCAAATGTATTCATAATACCATTATTTATTGTTAACTTTTGTCAGACACAGCCACAATGTACAAAGGGGTAGCACTAGAACTAGCAAACTCTTCCACACAACTCATACAATGCAAGGGTCATTGAGAACATAATAACTAATATTCACTCTCTCTCTCTCTCTCTCTCTCTCTCTCTCTCTCTCTCCCTCTCTCTCTCTCTCTCTCTCTCTCTCACACACACACACACACACACACACACACACACACACACACACACACACACACACACACGCACACACAGCATGTTGTTGTCCATTGACAACTCACATAAGCAGGGCCGGACTGGGGAAATAATTCAGGCTGGGAAATATAGTGTGAAATATAGCCCCAGTCAGGCCACTTTCTACGTGGGGCTCCCCCACCAGAAATTATTTTGTTACAAAGACTTAATTTCCTGCATTCTGGTGCAGGAATTTTAAAAACACATATTCAATACATTTTCGAATTGTAACCCTTTAAATGCCAGTTTGTGTGATGGCATCACAAATTATTGTAAAAAAAACACACAAAAAGTAAAATATTTTCAATATATCAAATGCAAAGTAATTTTTTCTGGGGGGGATTATTACAGGCTAGGCATGTGTCAATGATTAGCAACAACACAGATTTTGATGAATTTTTTGTAATGTCAGATTTAACAACAACTCTTTTCAGAAAAGTGGGAGTATTTAATTTTTTATCTGACATTACAAAAAATCTAAAAATAAAAATGGTTATGATCAGGGCTGAAGTTGAATAAAAGATTTATGACTGTTTAGACTGCATTACTCTCTGTCACAGTGATCTCCTGGTTGTTCCCCACTTGGGTTATCTAACTATCGCACCACCGCAACTAGAAACACTGGCCTGGCCTGCTTCTAAGTTCAGTGGCCTGACTGCACAAAAAAATTATATATATATATATATATTATAATTTTTATTTTATTTATTTTTTTAGTACCACCAGCAGTACCACAGTTTGAGAACCACTGTTCTAAATAATACCACTTCTGTATTAGAATATCCAGCTTTAAAAATTATATCTTTTCAATGTGATGTACATTTTAAAACAGTAACCTCACAAAGATACAAATTAATAAAGTAACTAATAATAAAGTGCACTATCAGATTTGTATACATTTGCATAACTTGCCATAGTGTACAAATTTGTTTTATTACTAAGGCTGTCAAAGTTAACGCGATATTAACGTGTTAACGCACAATTCTTTTCTTTTTTTTCTTTTTCTTTTTAGACTTCACTCAGGTGTATTATTGATACTCTCAATGATACTATGTTTGTTTCTGACTCAAAGTGTCTGTGTGTATGAGAGAGAGAGAGAGAGAGAGGGGGGTGTGAGAGATGAGGAAGGGGCAAGAGACAAAGGGAGCTGGGAGAGTGTGTGTGTGTGTGTGTGTGTGTGTGTGTGTGTGTGTGTGTGTGTGTGTGTGTGTGTGTGTGTGTGTGTGAGAGAGGGGGGGGGCGGTGGTGTGAGTCCTCAGCCCTTGTGTGGGTGAATGTAACAAGTTCCTAACATTTTCTTTCCCCTATTATTTCATGCACACTTTATTCATTGTTTTAAATTATTATTTTCTTTTAAGTTATTTTGTGCATCACTCTGTTTTGAATTTGATGCAAATTTGCAATGCATGAGGGTCATCCTTTTGTGTTAAATGGCTGCATAAAGCAAGCATTTGTTGACTCATGTTGATAAGAGTAGATTTAGAACAGATAAAAAATATGCGATTAATTTGCGATTAATTGTGAGTTAACTATGGACAATCATGCGATTAATCAGATAAAATATTTTAATCGATTGACAGCCTTATTTATTACACATGTAATCCTTAGAATGATTGCATCATAAGCATCTTATATCATCATAAATCAAACCAAAACATAATTTTGAGGCATCATAACATCATTTTGAGGCATCAAAATTGTTTAAATTGTTTTCTTTCTCTCTCTGTATAGCTGCATACTTCAATCAATTCGGTCAACTTTGCCATCAAACTCTCGCCTCGCACAGCTTTATTTTTAATGTTTTTCTGTGTCTATGTGAGCTTTGAGATCTCCGGCACCTTTATTAGACACAGAAACATATGGTCAAGCTTTGCACGAGTTGCCTCCCATTTGTCTCGACCGGGACGGTAAATTGGGAATTTTCTCTGCAGTTCATCTGTAATGTAAATTTTCGCTTTAGAATTAATGCTGGGACGTTTGGTCACCCTAGTGTAGGCTAGCTAGCGTCCAGCTTTGTTACGGTGGCACCACGGTCACTTCTGAACGATCTAATCAAATCCTTCCCGATAGCAGGTCCCGCCTGTCTATCCTGTTTCACTTGGAAATACATTACAGGCGCTTGATGGCTTCAAAAAGATAATTTCACTGTGACTTTAAGTACTCAGCGGGGAGTCTGTATTTTCTCTGCTGACCTTTCTTTCAGCCGCGCTGATGAGTTGATGCAGATGCAGCTCTGACCTTCAAATACTTTGGTTCAGTATGATAGTGAAGTGGGTCTTATTAACAGTCTGACTCATGCTGAGGTCTAAACAAGGAGAGGAAGGTGGGAGGAGGGGGGGGCAGTTGGATGTGTGAGATCCATCTGGAAGCAACACCACACCCTAAACCGGCACTTTGAGAGCCTCTCTCTGAGTGTTGCCAAAAAAAATCATCCCTCGATGCAGGTGCACATTTTGACATTGAGATGCAGAGTTGGAGATTTGTTATGATTGTACCCGAAAAGGAGACAGGTGCAGCCATGACTACTCATATAGTAGTCAATGATGATGATGATGACGATGATTTCATATAAATAAATAAATAAATAATTCTTATGCCATGCAGTTGTCTGATAAACACTACACAAATAATAAATTGCAATATGCAACACTCAGCAACAGCATCACAAGACAAAAACAACACAGCAGACAGATGAAGCACATTGTCTATCGACTGGGTTGTGTGTGTACCATATTGTGTTGCAGCCTTTATATAACCAACAATAATAATAGCATATTTCCAAGTCCTTCCTGAATGAATGGAAAACACATTTTGAAGAGGGTCAGGGCGTCTTGAGAGAGGTTTTCTTTCTGAAAAACACCTGTCTGTCTGGTCCGGTCTAGTTCGGTGTGGTCTGGTCTGGCTGCCAGCTTTGTGTCAGTATTGAGACTGTAGCGTTGCTTTTGACTTGCTATAACTTGCACAGTGACTCCTTCACGCCTGAGCCCTCAGGAGCTCTTAAACAGAAACTCTCATTAGCCCTTTCAAAGTAGTGTTAAGCTTTTAATGCTTCACAGGGGAATGAGGACTCTTAGGGGAAGAGCACTGAAACACAAGTGTCAGTCAACACAATGTGTGCTAGGATGCGTGCCCCTGTGTGTGTGTGTGTGTGTGTGTGTGTGTGTGCGTGTGTGTGAGTGATATGATATGATGCTACAGCATAGTGCGGAAGCAAATCCATGCATGTATGTAAACACAACTGCCATATCAAACCATCTCCCAAAGACAAAAGACACATCTCAGTAAACAAGCTTTCAACCACCAAAGCCTCTCCCTTCATGAATATTAAATCAGACGGCGTGTGTTGGGAGGCCCTAGTCTGGATTTTTTACCATTTGCTGTGATTTATTTGCAGGTGCATGTGTCTCTTTGATGTGTCGAGTAGAGAGGTTTTGCACCTATAGAGAGAAAACATGCTTTGAAAACAAGCAGAGGATTTGCCAGGCGGCTAAAGTAAGCTCAAGAGTGAAAGCAAAAGAAAAGGCATTTCCCTGGTTCCCTCTAGTACCGTATGTGTGTGTGTGTGTGTGTGTGTGTGTGTGTGTGTGTGTGTGTGTCTGTGTGTGTGTGTGTGTGTGCACACATGTAAATGGTTTTCAGAAAGGCTGCAGTTCTGTTTTGACATACTGAGCTCAAGTGAAATCTGCAATTTCTTTCCCCCTATTATTGTAAATTTTGGCAGCAGTTATGGATTTGTGTATTTTGCATTTCCTCCATTACCTATCCATGAAAGATGTGACTGGGAAAACAGAGTTGCCATGGAGATGGCTCCACAACAATCACATATCTCATCAGTTATTTGTTTCTGTTCCTGTGCCAATTTTAACTCTACCCCCCCCTCTCTCTCTCTCTCTCTCTCTCTCTCTCTCTCTCTTTTTCTCTCTCTCTCTCTCTCTCTCTCTCTCTCTCTCTCTCTCTCTCTCTCTCTCTCTCTCTCTCTCTCTCTCTCTCTCTCTAAAAGAAGTGAGGGATCAATGCATAACTGGGCCTGCATTATGCTCACAAGCAGGGGCGATTTTACCACTGGGGCACCAGGGGCACGTGCCCCCCCTGAAATTTCAGGTGCCCCTGAGGTGCCACCCCAGTTTAAAAAAAAAAAAAAAAAAAATATATATATATATATATATATATATTTTTTTTAATTAAAAAATATAACCCTAACTAACCTTACTGTCATCATGCACTTGTCCTAATATACTAACCTACACTGTAGCACTCAACACTTTGATGAACATTGTTACTCAGCTGATAGAGTTGTGCCCTTCCTGATGACTTGTCGCTTTGGATAAAAGCGTCAGCTAAATTACTAAATGTATGTGCCCCCATTGTGCCCCTGCCCTAAATGACTAAATGTATGTGCCCCTGCCCTAATTGACTAAATGTATGTGCCCCCATTGTGCCCCTGCCCATATTGGCGCAAGCTGATGCAAATTTAAACTAGACCGTAGCACTCTGGTTACAGTAGTTACACAGGGGACTATAATTTGTCGGCGCGGAAGGAATAAAGGATACATAACCTCTCAAGTTCAATGTGGGTTCTTCTGAACCGGTCACAGCTGATGTCGAAATGATTGACAACCATTGTAGGTGTAGCCAAGGAGCTCATTTTGACTGCTTCAAGAAGCAACCCTTGACAACTCCAGTGCTGATTGCAATTTGGAAGTGCAACGACGACAGACTGAGAAGCCGGGTGCACTGCAGATTCAGAACAACTTCAAGAAGACAAACTTACCTCACTGCTTTCATGTTCAACCCAGATTTGGCTCAAACAAGGGTCTAAACACGTTTCGCAATTATGCCACATCAATGTGGAACGCCCTACCCACAGCCGTAAAAAAATCTCAAAGAAAGACAAAGATCACCTGGCCCCCGTAAATGTTTAAACCCCCTCTCCCACCCACCAAACCCCTCCGAAATAATGTAGTTTCCTCCCCCTCATATGTATATATTTTCTGTTAGGATCTCTGTTTAACAGTACTATATATTTGCATATCGTGTATGTCACAAATGTAACAGTACTGTATATCTGTATGTCATAAATGTCATGATATATATCTGTATGTTGTCGTGTATGTCATAAATGTCATTATGAATTGAAAATGGGGGACCCTGATGTAAACAAGACGAAAGTCGTTCTCTGGTCTGCATCTCCTTAACAATTGTGTGTATTGAGCTGTACTGTATTGTACTCATTCTGCAATCTGTTAATAAAGTTTTCAATCAATCAATAAAAAAAGGTCAGAGCCGGACATCAAAGAGTAAATTATAGGTTGCTATACATGCCTGCATAGCAATATACAGAAGATATGTATATATGCCTCAAATTAATAATAAATAATGCATAATGCTGGTTAGTTACACAGGGGACTAACGGTAACGGAAGGATACATAACCTCTCAAGTTCAATGTGGGTTCTTCTGAACCGACCAGTCACAGCTGATGGCGAAATTATTAACAACCATTGTAGCCAAGCAGCTCATTTTAACTGCTTCAGTTAAAATTGCAAGTGCAACGACAGACAGTCTGAGAAGGGTGTGCACTAGACTCAGTCAGACTGCAGAAGAACAAGAACAATTTCATCAAGGACAAGAAGGCAAATTTAGTTAACTGGAGTCACTGCTTTTAAGTTTTATGGTAAGTTGAACAATGCTCTGACACACTTGAATCCTGATATTGAAATGTTTGTGCAATTCGTATTTTAAATTTTTAATACGTGTCCCTTGTGGCTTTCGCGCACATGAAGAGGATTTATCCATCTGGAGCAGAAAAAATATGAGGATAAAATAAAGAAATACAGTGGTAAGTAGAGCATAATAGCCACTGTTTAGTAATGGTATAGCCTTAATTAATGGGTGAGATAGTTAAAACTCGCCAGCTAACATTAGCTATCTAGCTAGGTCTCACGTTATTTGCATCCTAGCTAGCTAACTGTAAAGGACAGGGACACTCAATTATCATGTTTTTCACACTCAATCAATCAATAACATTTATTTATATAGCACATTTAGACATGACGCTTGTCAACTAAAGTGCTTCACATAGCTAAGAACAAAGAAAAGTATAGAATAAACAGAAAAAACAACCAACGGATAGACAAAGGAAAACAGAACAACACGTCAACAAGCAAGGCAAGAGTCAAAGTGAGTCAGGGAAGGCCAGGCGATATAGGTGGGTTTTGAGTTTCGATTTAAAAGACTCGATGGAGGGGGCAGATTTAATGGACATGGGGATGCTGTTCCAGAGGCCAGGGGCTGCGACCGCAAAAGCACGTCCCCCCCTAGACTTGAAATTAGACCTACGGGTGGTTAAGAGACCCTTGTCAGACGATCTGAGGGCCCTGACGTTGGTATAGGGGGTGAGGAGGTCTGCTAGATAAGCAGGGGCCTTACCATTAAGGGCTTTGTAGACCAATAAGAGGACCTTGAAGTCTAATCAGTGGCGAATTCTCCTGGAAGCCAAGGGAAGCCATGCTTTCCCAGAAAAATATGAACAGTAAAAAATTTAAATTAAAATAAAAAATTAAAATAATATTTTTTTATATATAGTTTACAATAATAATTAAAAAAAATCATAATTTTTCATCTCTGTTATAATTTTTTATTTTTTTCCCTCCCTCTTCTCCTTCTCACTCTCTAACACTGTCAGACTCACTGAGGCAGGCTGGCAGTCACTCTGTGCTCACTGCAGCTTCAGTCACTGCAGCTCAGGCAGAATAGAGAACAGAGGGGAGGGGGAGGTGTCTTTTTCTAGCTTCCACCTTGTGATTCATGGTTGTGGACTCCACAACCAATTATTAGCCAATAAGATTCAAGCTTAATAAAGGGGTTCCCACACCTTAACACGGGGCCATCTGACAGCGAAGCACTCTAGCATCTTCAAATTTGCCGCTCTGGTGGCGGGCCAGTCCAGAACGTTTCCACCTGACGTCCACCTAACGTGACAAACAACGTCTGAACGTCATCCCCTCGTGGGCACGTTCGAATCCTCTAGTAGTGTATCAAACATTAGCACTTTATTAGCAACTTATCTTTCGCCGGCGGGACATTTACTGAGGACCAGCACAGCAGACCACTGTGGATATTATGATTTAACAAATCTATCTGTCCAGGAGGAGCGAGGAGGACCACATTATTGGCCAGGTAAGCAGCCTAAGCAGTTTCTAACTTGGATGTTAACTACTAACGTTATCAGGCTAGCTTGGATGCTAACTAACGTAACCAAGCTAGCGAGCCAGGGGCTCGAATACGCAGTCACTTATTCCTCCATAGTAGCCAGGTTAATTTGCACCACCAAGTACTGCTTAAAAGCTAGCGGTGGGTCCAAAATATATCGGATATAAATGTCAAAGGTACCCAGCGTTCCATTAGGGTTTCACACACACATGCGGCAGGGTTTGAAAGCTCGGCGTTGCTAATAAACATTTTAAATAATTTTTATAAACGAGTAAAACTGAGCTAGCCTTCGCTAAAATGGCTGCTTCCGCATTTTACAGTAGGAGCGCTGTGATGGCTGGGCGCACCAGACACGTGAATGAATGAATGAATGAATGAATGAAACTTTATTTAACAGATTGCAGAATGGGTACAATACAGTACAGCTCAATAGACACAATTGTTAAGGGGATGCAGACCAGAGAAAGACTTTCGTCTTGTTTACATCAGGGTCCCCCATTTTCAATTCATCATAACATATATGACATACATGACATACAGATAGACAGTACTGCTACATCTATACATTTATGACATACCAGATTTGCAAATACAGTACTGTTTGTGATACATGTGACATATGGACCTGTGATGTTTGTTTGGTTTATTTAATTCTTTTTGAGGCGTGCTGTCCTATAAATGCCAAGTAATAGTTGTTTCATGGACCAAGACCACAACAGTATCCTCTCATATAGTGTCAAATGTTTTATCTGCTGACAGTGACAAAGCACAAAGCACCTGTTGGTTTTTAGTTCACTCATTGTTCAGGGAAACACATTGTTAATGACATTGACGGATTGTGAATTTTGTGATTGACTCAAATTATATTTATTTGGAAAAATAAATATAGTCACTTTATTTGAAGAGTCAAAACTGTTCTCTTGGCTTTGTTTTGTTCATAGTAGTAACGCCGCCAAGCCATACTGTACATGTTGACTGCTTGGTTTGACTGGCCGCCGAGCCATACTGTACATGGTGACTGCTTGGTTTGACTGGCCGCTGAGCCATACTGTACATGTTGACTGCTTGGTTGACTGGCCGCCGAGCCATACTGTACATGGTGACTGCTTGGTTTGACTGGCCGCCAAGCCATACTGTACATGGTGACTGCTTGGCTTAAATAAAAAAGTTAATAAATTTAAAAAAAATATTAATAACATTTATTTTTTATAACTTTTTTTTTGGCATCCTCTATTATTTTATCCATGCGACGCCACTGTTCTAAAGCCCACAACCACAACGTCCAATGCCCACCCATCGACTTTCCACCCGCTACCTCTGTCAATTGAGATAGTATGACGACTGGCCCAAGCCGCAGGCAATGCTGACACCGGGATTCGAGACCGGAGTCTCTTGCATTGGTGACGAGCGCAATCTCCGCTACGCCACCCAGCTGCCTGAGTTTACCTGCCTATTGAAGGAAAACTCGGGGTCAAAGAGCACACCCAGGTTTTTAACGAAGGGCTTGACTAGGGGATACAGGTTACCCAGGCTGCTGGCAATGCAGCTAACATGCAATCGTCTAGTGTCTCATTGCTTCATTTTGTGAAAAATATGCACTTTGCTTTTCAAAAGCTCATAAACACTGTTGGTGACTTGAGCATATTATTAACTTAGCTACTGTAGCTGCTCTTGTCATTTTAAGCTATGATGAATAAGATAAGATTAGATATTCCTTTATTGATCCCCTTGGGGAAATGCAGGCATCATAGCAGCATGGGGTACAGGTAGTATAAGACATGGTACAGGTGACATAATTATAGTACAGTGGAGAAGTAAAAATAAAATTGAATAAAAAAGCAGTGTAAACAATTTAACAAATCAATATAATTAACTCTAGAAACGTGCAATGCAATGCTGAAAAATAATAGACAGTTATGATATTACATTCTGCTCAGCATAATTTGTATGCAAAATATTGTGGTTCCCTGCTTTAGTCTGTTGACACATTTCTATACTAAATGCTTTTGTAGTCCTGTGTCATACCTAAATGTCATATAAGTGAATTGTATAGAAACAACTCACCAAAAGTGACTATTGCACAACTGATTTGACCAAAAAAAATCCACCAGGGGGGGTAAACCCCCCCTCCGTCGCTGGGAAATCTCCCTTATTTTAAAGCGAGACACTGCAGGTGAATAGGCAAATATACTTTTTTTGTTGATTTTGAGATTTTGTTATATTTTGCTTCCTAAACATGTCTTCTATGAAACTAGTGACAATAAAACGTCAATAACACACATTTTGTTGTTTATTTTACTTCATTTTGCCTTATTGCATCCATAAATGTCCACTTATTTAATGGGGAAGTGCCTCATTTGCATATATAAACATACATTTCAGAAAACTTGCAATATATTTTTTCTTAGTTTATATGTACATAACAAACTGGGAAAGTTTCATAGTGATATCTATTCAAATATGTTTTGCCTATTAGGGGGTACTACACTGTACTACACTGTTTGTAGCCTGTGTGTAGTTCTGTTCAGTTCAATAACATCATTATTATTATTATTCAGTTATCAGGCATGTGTTTAGGTTGTCTATTACTAATGGTTTGATTAGGTTTTGTGTTTGCAAATATCTGTTTAAAAAAAAAGTATGGCATTTTACAATACAGAACTTTGAAGGCGTTTTCCCAAAAATGAGTTTTAAGAGTTTTTCCTCATACTCTGAGCCAGAAATCTCCACTGCAGTAGCACTCACATACACCAAACCTTCCAGTTCTATTCATATCTATGTTCTGAAGGTATTTACAGAAGGGTTTGTTGATATCGCATTCATACCCTGATTTATATCACATTTCATTCCTAAAAACATGGCGAAATATGGAATTTTACCATAAAAATTTACTGAATGGACTATTTTCTGATTTATGGTGTGATAAAAAGAGATATCCAAAATCCCCTCTGTAATAACCTTTGGCTCTAATATGTCAACAAAATGAAACTATAATTTTGAAAATGGCTTTATCCAATGTTCAGATTTCTGTCCTGGAATTATATGCAAATTCGTGCATATTTAAGTAGAGAATGCCTCATTTGCATATTTGCATAACATACAATTTCAGAAAACTTGTAATACAAACCAGTCTTGTCTTAATATAAGTAATCAACTGGGGAAGTTGATATCTATTAGTTAATTATTTTACCCTATTCACCTGTAGTGTCTCCCCTTAAAAACCCAATGTTGACAGCTATGACCTTACCTGCTACACTTAGGGTACCTGTCTAGATAAACCCAACTTCCTGACCCCCATACTAGAATCGCCACTGCTCACAAGATGTCCAGACACAACACAATACAGTACACTATGCACTATATACTCCTAAACGGCTTGCAGCACCCAGTTGATTTCCCCAGCTGACTTACCCGCCTGGAGACTGGGGTTACCTGCAGGATCACCATCCCAGGCAGCGCTCTCTCTCTCTCTCTCTCTCTCTCTCTCTCTCTCTCTCTCTCTCTCTCTCTCTCTCTCTCTCTCTCTCTCTCTCTCTCTCTCTCTCTCTCTCTGTGTTGAGTCAGTCAGTCAGCCAGCGGTGTCCCCAGGCAACCTGGTGGTCTTCAGTGCAGTAATCTGCTGCCGGACCCTCCACACCCTGTGGGTGGAGATAAAGGTGACTGTGGCTCATTGTATACCGAGGACAAGATAATGCGCTGAGAACATTCCCATCATACAGGGAGTTTGTCCAGCTGAGATAACAACTCCCCAGCTAAACCTCTGCAAGGCGGTAGCGCACGTGTGTTTGTGGCACTGCGTGTATGTGTGTAAGGGTGTATATGCTTGTGTGCAGAAAGAAGGGAGAGAAAATTATAATAATAATAATAATAATGCAGGACCTGTTCGGAGGTCTTTAATTGGCATGCAATTATCCTCAACACACACACACCGGAACACATGCATTGTCTTTGTAGGATCGCCGATGCGATTCGTCTCTGCGATTAACCCATCCCGTCGTCCTTCCCCCCCCAAGGGCAGCCGGGAGCAGACAGGCGTCGGCGAGGGCCGCGCCCGGGGACCAATCCAAGTGCTTCTGCCTGCCCGTCTTCGTCAAGGACGCCACAGCGTTAGCAATCTGTTGTTGTGCATGTTTTTCCATTGGGTTTATCTTATCGGGGGGGGGAACCCTTGCAAGCACTGGGAGAACATGCAAACTCCACACAGAAAGGCCTGGGAGATACCCCACCCGGGTACCTGGCATCATGGAAACCTGGTCCCCATGCGGGAATCGAACCCTGGACCTTCTTGCTGTGAGGCGACAGTGTTAACCACTACACCACCGTGCCGCCACATTATGCATCAATGTGTGTGTGCATTATTCGGTAGCTACACATTGTGTGGGGGTGTGCACGGGGCGTGGATGTGCTGTGCACGTGTTTCTCTGCACATTAACGGCACGTGGGTATTTTTTTATCGTGCGTATGAATATAGACTTCTAAGAGACTGCTAACAGACCCCTGATTAAGCTGGATCTTATTTTGCTGTGGCTGCATCCAAGCTGGTCCCAGTTGTAGGGCCAACTGGGCTGACGTGGTGACTTGGCCGTCTCAGTGGAGCGCGCCAACGCGTGCGCTATGAAAATGTTCTCATGTATGCATTTTTCACTATCATCTTTATCGAGTACAGTTTGTATACCGCTAATTCACCTGCGGTGTGGCATATAACATGACAATTATGCTTGTCATAAACAAAGCTCTAATGATGACTGTACATGACTGCTGCAGTCTGCTCACATTGCTTCACGGATGTATCACATACATTCCCCAGCAGGGGCAGTGTTTGGTGTGTTAGTAAACAATTAATGATCTTTAATGAAGTAAACAGCATTTATCTGAGCACAGGGAGAGATGGCGGTGGTGTATTCAGCACAGTAGACACTGGCTAAATACTGAGGAGTCTAAGAGCATCAAGCTCCCTACAGCCCTGCATGCTAAGAGGGTTTTGCTAACAGCCTGTATTCACACTGGAGTTAGGAGATATACTGCTTTTACCAGACACACACATACACCCACGGGTGCATGTACATTATGCATGCTTGCAGGTTTATGATTGTTGGCGTGCACATACAAGCACACTCAAACAGATACACACGCACACACACACAGACACACACACACAGGCAGTTAAATGCTGGCACCAGGTTTATAGGCTTCTGTCGCTATTACTGTAGTATACTCAAGCAAATACCCAGAGCCTGTAACATGCACTCCGTTTTTTCTATCAGTTGTAGCTTAACGTTTAGAGAAGAGAGCTTGGCCATTGGCCATGTGAGAAGGCTGTCACTGTTGGTTCTACGCACAAACTACATCTACCGACACTCACTCAGAGCGACAGTGGCCCAGGAGGTAGAGCGGCCGTCTGGTAACCAGAAAGTTCCCTGTTCTATTCTATAGCACGTCAAAGTGTCCCTGAGCCTCAACACTTAACCCCTGACACTTAACCCTTAACCCTTAACCCCTGACTGTGTGGTCGCCGCCACCATCGGCGTGTGCATTTTATTTATTTTATTTAACCTTTATTTAGCCAGATAAAACATTAAGATCAGGTTTCTTATTTACAATGTCGATCTGGTCGTGTGAGTGAACGGGCGAATGTGAAGTTGTAAAGGGCTTTGGATAAAGGCACTATATAAATGCAGTCCATTCACACACACACACACACACACACACACACACACACACACACACACACACACACACACACACACACACACACACACACACACACACACACACACACACACACACACACACAAAACAAAGCAGTTTGCCAAAACTGAACAGCAGTAAAAGTATATCCTCACCTACAGCTGAGGGATCTGACCATGTATTAAACCACCCTCCTCTTTCTGGTTTTACATAATGCCGATGTTAGTGTTATAGCACACTCCAGGCCCTTCTTTACTATCACTATATTCTTCAATATTAAACTACATTTTATTTTACTACATCTTCGTCTTGGAGTCTCCTTGCTTCAATGCAAGTTATCATACTTGCTCTTCATCCTATTAGTCCCCTCCTCTTTGCTTAACGGCAGTGGGACGTAAAATGGACTAAGAGCCAATATCTATCAGGGGCCGGGGACCTACAGTGACTTTACTAGACACGGTGGGATCATTAGGGCCTTTAGGCCTGATGGGATATTGTGTTTTTATGAGCTCTGTGCAGTAATCCATTAATAGGGCTGACACACCATTAGGCTTTATTGATGTCCGATGCGTGGGCTCACATGAAAACACCATTATTTGTCATGGTCAACGTTAAACGCTGACGCGGGGTGATTTAATAGCGCCACATGCCACCGAGAGACTCCTGACCTTAAACCTTCAAGGACGACCAGGTCGTACGCACAAGTCACACACACTGCTATACACAGGATATTCCACCAAAAAGAAAATGACCAAACCGAGGATGTGCCAAAGTGACCTCTGCTCAGAAATATCGGCAGCGGAAGGTGTCACTTTGGTAGAGATAAACTCTCATAATGACATGTCGTCGCTCTTGAGTCTCGCTAACGGAGTAACCAGATGTAACACCTCAACCCCCCCCCCCCCCTCCCAGGGTGTGTTTTGGTACAGTAGGAGTGCCAAACTTTGACTGGCGCTGTCTGACGCCCGCCCCTTTGTAGTCCTTTGTAAAGCAGGAAGCTGGAGCATGCACAGTAGCTTAGATGGTAAATGGACTGCATTTATATAGCGCTTTACAACTTATGCCTCACATTCACCCATTGGCTCACACAATCACACACCGATGGCGGAGGTGACCATGCAAGGTGCCGACCTGCTCAGAAGCAGCTAGGGGTTAAGTGTCTTGCTTAAGGTGGAGCCGGAATCGAACCGGGAACCTTTCCGATTACCACACGACCGCTCTACCTCCTGAGCCACTGTCACCCCAGTTTAGGGTAGTTCATCTCTGGCCTGACTGGCTGTGAGCTCATTTTACTCCCTACTGTAACTTCCCAGAATGGAATTCCCCTTTAAGCCTTTACTGGTGCCAAGTATCACTTAGACCTCATCTTTACTCCTTTACTGGTGCCAAGTCTCACTTAGACCTCCTCTTTGACCCACTTTGCAATTCAACTTTTTCCAATGTGTTTATTTTTGTAATTTTTTTAATTTTTTTATTTCAGCTGTGAAAGTGAAATGGATTGTTGTTATCCAGAGTGTAGATTTTATGGTTGTTGAACAGAGATAAATAAATTATATTACTCAGCTTCAAACACTTGGAAAACCTGCCTGAAGTAATTCTTCAGCCTTGGAAAAACTATTTTCTTCCCCTACATTAAAAACTCGTTTACATCTCTTGTTTGTTTAGCTTTTTTTATTGTAATGCTGAGCTATTACATTTTCCACCACTGTGCAGGATTCCTGCAGAATAACTTGCATGTGCAGATTTTCCCGTCCGCCCTCTGGGGAAATCGAATATGTATTTGCTATTCTCTCAGGATTTTATATAAAGGGTTTAGCAACATTAATCATCTCCAAAGAACATAAAAGTGGGAATGTGGCCTTTTTGATGTGCCTTAACTACTTCTGCTTGATAAGCATTTGGGTGAGTTTAGCGCTGTGGATGCTAACCAGTGGGGGTTGAATAGCATTAGTGGAGGTGGCTTGGAGCTATCCTGATATCCTGACCCAGGTTTGGATAGAGCGAACATAACTTGGAGAGACCAGAGATATAAGATGTTCTTCATGAATGGGATTAAAGGACCTCTTTCAGTTAATTCTTCAACATAACGTCCGCTCTGGCCTTTATTTAACAGGAGTGGTGCATGACAACACCAAACAGAAGCCATACCAAGCGTTTAACCTGTTCCACCCGACAGGGGTCGGTACCGACCCCCAAAATGACATCTGGTCATAAATCAATATTTTTCAGAGTGTTGCATACATTTTGCGATTTTAATATCAAACGTTTTCAAGTATTAACATCACTAACATGTCACAACAGCATGTAGAATGTATATTATCATCAATACGTTAGTTTAGCAATAGGTTAAAAGTGCCATTAGATAGTTTTAACTTTCCGATTTGCTGAAGTCTATTGCGAGACGGCAACCATTTTGGAACTTTTTAACCATGGGAATTGTAGTCTTCATTTCGTAGAGGGGGTGCATAGGTGTCGAATTTTTCCTAACTACACTTCCTGGCAGATTCTATGGGGGTTCAAAGTTCAGCGTTCTGAATGAATTATATCAATAACTGTTATTATCCGGGATAATAAGCCACAAAAGGTAAAGTTTTTTACAAATATTGAAACGCAGTTAGTTTCTCCTCCCTATTGTTAGCATGTAGCAACATAGATCTGAAATTAGTTTCAAAATGGTTGCACTGTGGTGAAAATAAAAAAGTACAGTAAATTACAGTAGATATCATTATCTGTTCTTATGCACGCCTGGTGATACTAAATCCAAATTGAACTCCGGCATTTGAAAGATAATATATGTATATATATATAAATGTGCGAATTGGCTATAATAAGGTCATTTATAAGCCTCCTATTCTATATTCTATAATAATATTTCAAATTGCATTGGTCCGGATGGGAGAATTCAGTACTGTATCTACAGAACCTTCTGTTTAATCATCTTCCCTTTATTAATTTCCTTAGATTTTTTGTACACATGATCTCAAGAAGGTACTTTTTATGTTTGGTCATTATTAGCATGGTGTTATTCACTGTCAAAGATGCAAAGAAAAATCATAATTCATATTCTCATTTGTTTCATCACAATTTAAGCAAGCCTAGTAATAGACACAATATTTCTGACACTGTGAATACATTCCCTGAGGTCCATAGATGTACCTAGATACCAAGAATATGCAAATGAACCTTGTAGAAGTGGAGCAATATTCCATTTACCTAGGTATATATTTTAGGCGGATTTTCACCACGGGTGGAACAGGTTAAGAGACTGCAGACTGACAGCTGTTTGGAAAAGACCAGATTAGCAGTTTAATGAGTTGAGTGTTAATGAATATGGGTAAATCAATGGGTAAATGGACTGGATTTTCTATAGCGCTCCAAAACACTTTACAAACGATGCCTCACATTCACCCATTCACTCAGACATTCACCCACCAATGGCAGAGGCAACCGTGCAAGGTGCCAACCTGCTCATTGGGAGCAGTTAGGGGTTCTGTTCCGTTAGGGGCTCTGCTTGGCATCACACTGCACTCCCTCGCGTACGTGCACGCGCACTGAATAAATTCCACAAATATACCTTTAATACCAGTATTAGTCTGACCACACCCCTCATCAGCTTACCTTCATAAGCAGGTGTGTGGTCACCTGCTCTCCTCCTTCTCGCTTTCACCACAAGGAAGTGCCTCGGTAGTACCCCACTTGACGTGTTGTTAGTTGAAAAGAGTTGTGACAGGTTTACATTGTGCTTAATTTTTTCTTCTCTTACATCTGTTGTACAAGAAAAAGTTGGGTCATAATGTATTCCGCGGAGAGTAGACCCGCTAGACCTACTCTTCACCAGCGGTTCTCCATTCCCGCCTCGGTCGTGCGCCTCGGTGCTGGGCTGTTGCCACTCTCGTGGTTGCCGACCCAGCCCGGGAGACTGCCGGTGGATAGTTTGCCTCACCGAAGAGCCGAGGGTTCGGTGCCGTCGCTCCGGCGATGGCCTGATCTCGACTCTGGTTCCTCTGGTTCTGGGGAATCGCCCGTTGGTGAACGGGGGGTTGTCTTGGAACCAGAGGATTTGCGACGCAAACTTTTCGCGTCTGCTCGCTCACGTCGCAAGATGGTGGCGTGCAGACGCGAACGGCCTGGGTTTGGGGAGCTGCTGGAGACCAGCGAAGATGCGTCCGGCTCGGGATTTCCAATGGAGACTGAGGACTTCATGGACGAGGCGGACGGGTTTTTGTATGAGGGCCCCGTGGAGGAGAGTATCCCTCCTCAGGAGACCCCGGAGGGGGGGGAAATGGCTCCATGGGGCGCCCTGTTCGAGGATGTCGAGGAACCACCTTGGCCTCGTCAGCAGGATGCCCTACTGTCGGCCACATCAGACTGTGGCTCCTTGACCAGTCGCAGCCTGCTGTATGTGAGGGATGCGGGGTCGGTGGAGGAAGGTTCGCAGGGGGAACTGCGGGCCTTGTTTCCCGAGCTCATGGCGGTAGCCGCCGCCGCAAACGGCGTGCCGCTGCCGCTGCCATTGCCTGCACCTGTCCCTGATGACCTCATAGGCCATCCCTGGCAGCGTCCCCCAGTGAGAGGGGTGGACGTTGTCTACCCATTTTTCCCATCGATGGGGGCCTATGTTCGTCGGGGTCAGGCGGTGACCAACATCATGGGACTAACTCCTACCTACGTACCAGTTACGCGGGTAGCGGGGTTGGTCAAAGGTATGGGGGAGGGCGTGCCTCGGCTTGACAGTCCGATGGCCACGCTCCTCTGTCCGGATATGGTGTGGGAACCACTATGCAAGCCGGTCCTCCAGGGGAAATCGGCTAGGCGATTGGCTTATTGGGGTGACCAGTCATTTATCGCTGGTACACAATCGCTAGCTGCGGCGTCTAACATCGCCCCCACCTGGCTAGATTTGTATCGGGGATAATGACGGGCGGCACGGATCTGACCGAGGTGAAATGCGATCAGATCACCCAGGCTGCGGGAGCTGTCCTGCACCTTTCCCAGGTGCTGGCCATAGCCATGGGGAAAGTGCACGCCCTGGCCACCCTGGGCCAGCGTCACCTTTGGCTGGAGCAGGCCCGTGTGCCAGAGAAGAAGAGAGCTCCTCTTCTAACGGCCGCCCTCTCTGACGCTGGCCTATTTGGGAAGGCCCTGCGGTTGATGACCTCAACATGCAGAGAGATGGCAGAGGAGAGGTCCATTCTCCAACCCCATTTTCCGCCTCCCGTCCTTGCCGGTGGAGTCAGAAGGCTTCCGCGACGTCGAGCTGTCTCCGTCGCCGCTACCACTGCCTCCGCCGCCGCTGCTGGCCCTGCCAAGAGGGCCAGGGGACGACATGGCGCTTCGGCCACCGCCGGCCCATCCCAGACCGGAGGAGACGGTAGGGAACGTCGTGTCCAGCAGACTGTAACCTACCGTCCCTCCGGGGCTCCTCGGGGTGGCAAGACTCGAGCGGCGCGAGGTGGCAGATGCCGTTAAGAGTGACTTTTTCCCCTCTGTGTCCCCTCTCCTCTACACCCTCCCCGGCCCCTCTATGATTTTGTGCCTTGACACGATTTAGTTATTAAATAAAAAAGTTCCCCGATGGAGGGGGACTGTGTTTTGGCCGAACAAACTGTGTGTTTCTTCAAACAAATCATATGGTGGGGTTGTGTATATATGAATCTGCCCTTTTTTACGTTGTGGGATGAGTTGAGTTGTGTTACGAGGTTAAGCAAGGTCTGCAACGTACACTCGGTAATAGGTTCTATTTAGCTTGATGCTCCACATGCAGTTAGAACTGGTGTTATTCCATTGCTTGAACTAAGTATATGTGTTTCACAAGGCTGTGTTGTTTAGTTGCAGTAATGCTTGTACACACACTTTTCACGGCCTAGCCGTTTACTCTCGATCAGCGTTTTTTTCCTATGTACAACATAGGCAACGGGTATAGGATTCACGCACAGGCGACTTGTGTTTTGTTGTAAAACCTTTACACATTTTGTGGGTAGCGGACATTGTATTAGCTTCGCTATGCTTTGCTTTCTACCGGAGGTTTTTCAAGATGGCTACGGTTGTTTTTCTGTGTGTAGGGATTAAGGGTGTGTTTTCGGGAGGGGGTGTCGAATAAACCCCTCCTTTCCCACTTGATTGGTTTAGGGGATTTTTGATCTCTTCTGCTGAGCCAGTCAGGGCCAAGCCAGTGCTTGGCAAGGGGGGGGGGGGGAAGGGGTATTCTACCGACTCCTGTTACATGACAGGATCCGGTAGGTTTTCCCCGCCCGTTGTAGCGGTGTTGCTATGGCGACGCCTTCCATGAGCTGGTGTCTTAAAGATGTCGAGGTTGGGCGTAGGGCTCACAGTTCTGCTGCGCCCGGTTTATGTGTCAAACTTGAGTCAATTGGTCACGTGACTCACAGTTTACATATCTTTTTCTTGACTATAGTCTCATGTGGGAAGGTGTTTCTGCGAGGGTCTGGTCTTACACTCTGATTAAAAAGAGTGACTGGATTGAAATCATGTGAAAAACAGGTTTTTTACTCCCAGCTGTGCAGTTGGGTCATACGGGTGATGCCTTTTCTTTATTTTTATAAAGAGTTGAATGTGTCTATGATGGATTGGAAATGAGGGTCCCTGATGGAAACAAGACTAACGTCTTTCTCAGGTCTGCCTCCCCTTAACCTATTGTGTGTATTGCCGTACTGGGTTGTACCCTTTCTGCAGTCTGTTGGGTAAACTTTTTCATTAATTCATTCATGGAGTTGATTGCATCTCGCCCCTCTTGTCGTTCCCCTGGGCGTCTTGGGGATTCAATATGGTGGTCTAAACGGCCTATTGTTGATGTGGGTATGTCAAAACGCACACATAGTGCTAGCTCAGGATGTGCTTTTGGGGCATTGGCTGACTGGCGCGCCTTGATTGCTTGGGGTTGAAACAGCGTTTTTATGAAGCAATTGGGATGGGGGTTTTTTCCTCTTCCGACACCCTGTGTGGTTGTCGATGGGTTCCCGTTCATGTCAGGGGATGATGACGGAATGGGTCTGGACATATGGGGAAGGGTCTCACGCCCTAGGGGTGGGCCACCGGGCGCGGTTCATACTGACACGTCTGGGTGGCGCCTTCTTTTTATGTTGGGATCAACACGCATATCTGCCCCTTCTCCTGGGGTTGGCAGGTCGGCGTGATTAGGGCACGGGACTGGTTCTGGTCGCGCTGGTCCAGATCAGTTGCACCCGTTGTCCACTGGGGATGCAGATCTGCTGTTCTGGTACCCTGAGGGACTTGGGGTTTTTTCAGGGGGAAAAATGCTAGGTCGGTCCGGGTGTCACAGGGTTGAGCGTTATGGAACCCTTGTTAGGTGCGTTGTATTCTGCACTGTCGTAATGGCTTACGGCCGTGCCGACCTGTACGCGCCCGATCTCGTCGGATCTCGGCCGCTGTGCGGGTTGGTCTTGGTTGGTACTTGGTTGGGTGACCGAGTGCGGGGTGCTGGGGCTGGTCTTCCATTTCTACGCTCTTCTCTTGCGCTTGGCGCAGAGGGGCCTGTTGGGGTGGTTTTAACCTCCTCGGGGGACCCTGTGCCCCCCGTATCACCGGGCCCGGTCCGGGGTAATGTTCGTTGACCCGTAGGCCCGGGATAGCCCTGTTGAAAACCAGAACGCGGGCTGCGGCGGTGCCGCAGGTGTGTTTTTGGGGTTTCTTTCCTGAGGGGTTATGGGACCAACCATTGCATGGGGTAATGCCTAGGTGGTTGGTTCTCTGGTGTGTTGCTGCAGTGTCAACTCCCGGTTCTCCGGTTGAGGGTGCCCCTGCACGTTCATGACGTCTGCCGATCGTATGGGCCTTTTCTGTGGGCAGCTGTCAGGATGGCCGAGTGGTCTAAGGAGCCAGACTCAAGGTGAAACTTCCATAGCAATGGGGCTTCTGGTCTCTGATTAGAGGCATGGGTTGAATCCCACTTCTGACATGCTGTTTAAAGGCTTGGTTATGCGACAACGCCAGCATACGCCCCTTCCGCCGGCGCGGCTGTGTTCAGCTGTCCTTCTGGCGCCTGCCTCGTCCGCAGTCTCCAGGCTTGGGTTGACGGCCTGTTGCCTGGTCTTTTTTCCCAGTGCACTGCCTGCTTCCGTTGGTTAACTCTTGTGTGTTACGACCATGCTGTCTGCCTTTTGCAGGGCCTGTGTTCCAGGCGGTGTACTGTTGGGGAGGACAGGGCCCGCTCGGCTGAGGGGCCTTTGTCTGAATACGCTGGCGATGTGGGGGGCGGGGTCACTAGGTGCCCACCTGGTGGGGTCTTGATGCTGGCATCATGGACTTCTCCGGGCCCCCATTCCAGGGAGTCCAGTCCTTTTTTGTGGGTCTGGGTCTTCCTTCGCGCTCCGCTGCTACGGCCTTGCCACGGGGTTGGGTTTGCCCTTGATCCCGTGATTCTGGGGGCAGTAACGAGGTTGTTTCCTACGTTCGTTCCCGGGTGGCATGCGGGTTGTGCGTGGGTGTAGTCGTGGGGTCAAGCCACGGTCTGCTCACCCTGTGCGTTGAGTTGCTTGAGTGCCTCTTCGCGCGGTCGAATCCGTCGCCCTCTCGGTAGACCTCTAATAGGGAGGGTGCCCTCCATTAGGGGGGGTCGGGGGGGCTCGGCCCTCCCTGTTCTGTTGGTTGTGGGGGGCCTTCAGCGGGGTGTATTTGTCAGCCAGCGGCTCCGCTTGGCCTCCCTTTGTGCAGTGTGATGCCAAGCAGAGCCCCTAACGGAACAGAACGTTAGGTTATAGCTATAACCAAGTTCTGTTAGTTAGGGGTGACGCTTGGCATCAGACGGCCGCTGCAGCCCTTGACCTCACCTTGTGGTGAAAGCTTGGGAAGGAGGAGAGCAGGTGACCACACACCTGCTTATGAAGGTAAGCTGATGAGGGGTGTGGTCAGACTAATACTGGTATTAAAGGTATATTTGTGGAATTTATTCAGTGCGCGTGCACGTACGCGAGGGAGTGCAGTGTGATGCCAAGCGTCACCCCTAACTAACAGAACTTGGTTATAGCTATAACCTAACGTTAAGTGTCTTGTTCAAGGACACATCAACACACTGTCCGGAGGAGCCGGATTCTAAGCTGGAACTTTCCAATTAACAGACGACCGCTCTACCTCCTAAGCCGCTCCCCAACCCCCCCCCCCCCAGATCATAAAGGTGGTTGGGCATTACTGCATAATTAGAGTTATAGTAGTGAGTAGTTTCAGTATTCTATTTCCTGAGGAGACTGTGGAGGTTTGTACCTGCCCACCTGCCTGACCACTCCCACATCCGCTCCTATAAAGCGGGGTCATGGCCATACAACAGCTCCTTCCCCAGTCTTTCACAGCCGAAACGGAAGACCGTGGGGTCCTCAGTGAGTCAGAGCAAAGCGCTCGCTATTACTCATATAACTAGGGTTATAGGATAACCTTCATTATATTTCGTTAATAGCTTACGCTTTGCTCTATTGTAACACAAGAGCTGAGCAGAGCGTAAGCCCGACAGATGCACCCGCTGAGGTCCCCTACAACCATCAGAACCAGGGAGGATCCGGGCCCCCCCGCCCCCCCTAGCGAGGGACGGGAGGGAGATCGGACCCAACTGTGCAAAGAGGGTTTAGCGCCTCAAACGCACAGGGTGAGCAGACCGTGGGACTTACCTTTGTTTAGAAGTGCCCGCGACTACTCAGACGTGAGCAAAACCCCCGTCACAGCCCCCAATATCGCGGAGTTGGAGTAAAAGAAAAAAAAAACAGTGGCAAGGCCGTAGCAGCGGAGCACGGAGGAGGTCCCAGCCTCAGGCCACCCCGGGGCTAGGACCCCCTGAAAAAAGGGGCCTGGTGAGGTCTATGAGGCCGTGGCATCAAGACCCCACCAGACGGTCACTGGTGACACCACCCCCCACATCGCCAGCGTATCGGACAGGGCCTAAATCAGGTGAAGGCCCTCCTCCCCTTGGCATGCCGCTCCGAAGCGCTCCCAAGGAGGCTTCCCCCCCACAATGGTGGGGAGACAACCCTCCAAGGAGGTTGATCCCTCAATCTGAGTAGAACTCGACCTGCGCCCGGAGCACTGCGGACTAGACAGGCGCCTAAGGGGCTTACTGTAAGAACAGTATCCCGGCGGAAAGGGTGTTCCGGTATGCTGTGCACCATGTCACAATCTCCACGAACCCTGACCTCGCCAATTTATTAATCCTGCGGGGTCAAGGTTCAGAGAAAGAGTTTGACACAATTGGCAGACGTCATGAAAGATGCGGGGGCATACTCTCGGGCAGCCGGGGTCAGACCCGGGCTCAACCTGAGAGTCGACTCTGCTACCAACACACCGGGAAGACAACCACCCCCCTATGTTTATTATAACCTCACTCACTTATTCCTCACTCACCCTGGCAGATTCCGAGAAACTCGTCCATGCTTTTGTTTCCTCCAGGCTGGACTATTGCAATGCACTCCTCATCGGGATCCCTAGCAAAAGCATAAAAAAACTGCAAACCATCCAGAATGTCGCTGCCAGGATCCTGATGAGGGTGCGCAAATATGATCACATCACCCCCACCCTCGGATCACTTCACTGGCTCCCTGTGGAACACAGGATTGAGTACAAGGTCTCCCTCCTCATTCACCAGTGCGTACACAGTGGTGCCCCTGCCTATCTCAAGGAACTCCTCACCCCCCAGTCCTCCTCACGCTCCCTCCGCTCCGGCACAGCCTACCTCCTCAAAGCCCCCAGGACTAAGCTGCACACCATGGGCGATCGAGCCTTCTGCTCTGCCGCACCCAGACTATGGAATGCTCTCCCCATCCACCTGAGAGCACCACAATCCGTTGAGGCTTTTAAAAGGGGCCTAAAAACATTTCTTTTTAACAAGGCTTTTGCCTGAATTTTTTCTTTTACTTTTATTTTTACTTCTATTCATTTTATTATTATTTTATTTTACTTTTATGTTCTTCCATTTCATTGGTTGTTTTATTCATTTGAATTGTTTTATCCATTTTAATTGTTTTATTCATTTAACTTTTTGTTTTTATCTCCTGTAGCACTCTGAGATTCTCGTGCGAAAAAACACCCTGGGCCAGCACTGATCGGTCTCGTAAGACCATACGCTGATTTCATAAAACAGTGTATATGCTCGCAAAGAACCCGAGAACAGTGACGGCGAATTTCTAACAAGAAAGAGCCACAACGTTTCCCCTTGCTGTCTGGGACGAGCAGCAGGGAGCCGGTCTACAAAAGACACAGACACGGGTCCTCACATGCCGAGCCTGGGAATAACAACCGCGTCAATGACAGCGGTCTGTAGCACAGGCCCTGTAACTCACGGACATGTCTCTTGGCCAGCAAGAAAAAGCGCCTGTGACGTTTTCAAATGGCCGCGGGAAACCTGTCCCACCTATCCTGATTTGGTGTGGGAGACAGGAACCCCCCCCCCCTGTGACGAGAGAGACCTCGTCAGGGAGACTGATAGATAGAAAGGCACAACCTCTCTGCCAATCAGTTTCGTAAGGATATAACTATATCCGGGAGGGGGGAGGTTTATTTTATCCACCCCCTCACCACCTCACCCCTGATACGACGCCAATAAAAAAGCAGAGCCGTGACACCAGGTGCATGGCGTGCCAGATGAAAGCACATACTTACCTGTAGAGTAAAAGCTTTACATCATGCACACCAGCCACAGACTGCTGCAGTCTTTTTACCAGTCTGTTGTGGCCAGCATCCTCTTCTATGCTGTGGCATGCTGGGGAGGCTACATCAACTCAAGGGACACCAACAAGCTCAACAAGCTGGTGAGGAAGGCTAGCTCCGTGGTGGGAGTCGAGCTACCTAGACTTGAGGTGATGGCAGAGAGGGGGATGATAAGGAAGCTGGCTGCCATCATGGAGAACCCCTACCACCCCCTCTACGACGAGCTAGTCAAGATGAGAAGCTCGTTCAGCCACAGACTCATTCCCCCACGACACTCAACTAACCGCCTCGGACAGTCCTTTATACCAGCGGCCATCAGGCTCCACAACAGTGGGCAGCGACTAGCAGCCTCCAGGCTCCACAACAGGGGGCAGCGACAGCGACTGCTACCAGACATTGACCTGGGACTTATAGGAACCCAAGGAAGACAACCTACACTACCTTAGGCTTACTGCACCTTATGTGGATACTGTGATACGGTGAATAATGTATATTTCAGTGGATACCGTGATACTGTGAATAATGTATACTCAGTAGATAGTAAATTATAACACTACCTTATGCATACTGCACCTTATGTGACACTGTGAATAATGTGAATATTTCTTCAGCTAGTCAGATAGTAAATTATATTGACCATATTGACCAAATTGTTTACACTGCCTGTGTTGTCTTTACTACCTGTACACTGTGTTGTTGTTTTACTACCTGTACCCCCCCCTCCCCCCATGCTGCTATGATGCCTGAATTTCCCCAAGGGGATCAATAAAGGAATATCTTATCTTATCTTAACCTCGTTTGTGTAAAAAAAAATTGCTTTATCCACGGCTCTGGCTTATGTGTGAAAAGTTGCCACCCGTTATTTTTATCATTACCCAAAAAATATCAAGCTAAAGAGAGGGACTCAAGGCCCTTGGTCATATGCCACTATGTATAACTCTGTATGTATAACTCTAACACCCAGACCAGTTGTGGACTCAATGCTACGTTTCCTAAACGTTACATGAAACACACACACAACTTCTCATCATACAATAAAAAAAACCCAGTTAACTTTTACTCACGTAAGAAGAACGCTGTTTTTAAGTAGAGAGAAGGACATAAGCCTTGGCCAAGTGCTAGAACTTACAAGCCTTGCTAAGCTATACAAAATAGCAACCAACACAATTTTCAAAGAAAACTGCACAACACTCCAAGCAAGAAAACGCAACCCCAGCATTTGTAGCTGTGAGTTCACATAGCACACGTCGTATCTCCCAAAATGCAGTGAAGTAACACGTTTTGTTAAACAAAAACATTGTTATTAACCAAAAACATTTAGGAGGGGGAGGAAGGAAGAGTGGGGCATAGTGTAATGTCCTTACCTGACCCCCGGACACAGGACGAATGGCCGCAACAACAGGCTGGTCCACCATGTTGACGAGGCCTCTTGCTGGCGGGGCCAGAAGCGGCGATGGCTGGAGCCTCGCTCCGGCGCAACGCCCACATCCTGCGGCCGGTCATGGTGCAGGCCGACGACATCTTCTGCCAGAGATGACGCCGTAGTCAGAGTGCTCAGGGCCCGCTACTTCCTCACGGCTAATGCCAACGGTTTTAGCACAAGCTAACAGCTAACTCCAGGCTGACGGTTAGCATCAAGCTAACGTTTCTAGCCTTAACCAGCTAACGCAGTAACAAGCTAAAGCCGGTGGAGGTCAGAATGATCATCATCTTCTAGACTCTCCGGTGGTGACGACATTATCGTTTCTTTCTCCCGTAAATTAGTGAGAGAGGGAGAAACAACTCCTATAACTAAACTAACTACTTTAACACTAAACTTAAAGCAGTGCTATGACACAGGCTTCAGTGGTGAAAGTAGGGAAGGAGCTGTTGTATGGCCATGACCCCGCTTTATAGGAGCGGATGTGGGAGTGGTCAGGCAGGTGGGCAGGTACACGAGGTGAAAGCTTTCATTTTAGGATATGATTAAAGGGATAGTTCCAATAGAGCAAAGCGTAAGCTATTAAGGAAATATAACTGCTTACCTGCTGTCTGACTGTCAACTATGACATCAACTATGAATGCTGCTATTGAACCTGGACTGCTACATACCCAATGTGCAATACTGTAGGAGGGGTTCTCAACCTTTCTGCTGCCAAGGCACCCCTGTGTTCAATAAAATATTCCAGGGCACCCCTACATACGATAAAGACTTTTCCGGTCCTGTCTTTTTTGCTACAATGATGACAAAAGTGCTTGCTTTGAAATATTATTATAGAATATAGAATAGGAGGCTTATAAATTACCTTATTATAGCCAATTCGCACATTTATATATATATATATATTATCTTTCAAATGCCAGAGTTCAATTTGGATTTAGTATCACCAGGCGTGCATGAGAACAGATAATGAAATCTACTGTAATGTACAGTAGCTTTTTTATTTTTATCAGGGTGGCACCATTTTGAAACTATTTTCAAATCTAATTGTTGCTGAATGCTAACAATAGGGAAGAGAAACTAACTGTGTTTTCAAATTTGTCAAAAACGTTACCTTTTGTGGCTTATTATCCCGAATAATAACAGTTATTGATATAATTCATACAGAACTCTGAACCTTGAAGCCCTATAGAATCTTCCAGGAAGTGTAGTTCTGAAAAATTCCAACGCTGATAGACAGCTAGTGATGTCTATTACAAAATGGCAGGAAAAAGACTACAATTCCCATGGATAAAAAATATCCCAAATGGTCGCCCTCGCGACTAGACTTGTCCAAATCGAAAAGTTAAATCTATCTAATGACACTTTTAATCTATTGCTAAACTAACATATTGATGATAATATACATTCTACATGCTGTTGTGACATGTTAGTGATGTTAATACTTGAATACGTTTGAAATTAAATTCTAATTTTATACAACAGTCAAAAAAATATAGATTTATGACCAGATGTCATTTCGGGACCGGTACCGGTCCTGTCGGGTGGGACAGGTTAAGGGGTCTGCAATATTTCAAGTACCCCTTTTTTTTTTATTAAAGGGTGTGTGCATAGAGGAAGGCATTTGTTGTTCCCTAGTGTATCACCCATTAACTCAGTTGATTGAATTACCAGATTCTTTCGTTGTTGTAAACTCCGTTTAATGTTCCACATGAGTTTTATTAATGTCATTGGTTACGTCATCCTGTTTTTGAAAGTCAAACATAATCAGGAAACCATCTATCCACCAGCCTGGGGGGGTCACAGCTGCTTGCTAAAGGTGTCCAAGTGACAACGAGTGGGCTGGGATTTGTATGCTCTGGCGGCGTTCCGTGTGGCTGAGTCTCATTGGTCAGGGTTAACTTCCTGACACCTCGATGGCAGATGACATGATCTATTTTTACAGATTGATATGGATCCATCAACTCTGATGGATATAGCGGCCCTTCCCTTTTGGACCAGAGTTCCAGGTTGTTAAGTCAAGGTGACAAACATACCAATGCAGGCCGAAGAACACAGATGCAGCAGCAGGCATGTGGAACGCAACAGAGAAACATATACCACTTTTCCACTGCATGGTACCTACTTGACTCGACTCGACACGACTCGCTTTTGGTACCTGGTACTTTGTTTGTTTTCCACTGCAGGTAGTACCCCCCACCATCAGTGATCATAGCGAGGGGGCCGTGACGTCATCTTCAACGCGACACACACACACAATAGAGGTTTTCGAAGCTAGCTATGAAGCTATGAAACCAGTACCTTATTAGCTAATGCATGCTAGCCGCAATGCTAACTGTTATAATGGGAAATCCCAGTCACATTAGCACATAAGCCAACAAAATTACCTATCTTATTGTGAGACTAAACTCTTTGTTCTTGGTGGTAAATTGTGTTGCTGTTTGTTTTGTTTCATCAATAAATGAGGCAGAATACACTGTGAATGTATCTTTTTTTGTTATTGCACTTTGTTCTCACTGCAAACAAATAACGCTAATGCTAATGTTTAGTAGTCGCGAGGCTACAGTATTTAAAGATGGCGAGTTTGAGTTTTTGTGCAGGACGCCCCCCAATGATGACGTAGTGATGATTCTCTCTTCTGACCAATCAGTGTTTCAGGGCACTTTTAGTCCCTGTTCTACCCGCTTGGAACCTCGACAGAGCAGGTACTAAAAAAAGTTCCCAGTACCAGGTACCAGCTGCAAATTTCGGCAATGGAAAAACGAAAAGGCAGTCGAGTCGAGTAGGTACCATGCAGTGGGAAAGCGCCAATAGAGTCTACGCACATATGCATGCCGTTTCTCATTCATGCACACACATGCGCACACACACATGTACACACACACACACGCACCTACACACGCTCCATTTCTTATTCACACAAATAAACCATTTGCCATCCACACACACACACATATGCATGCATACACACACATACACATGCATGTACACATACGCACCTACACACACACTTAATTTCTTATTCACACAAATAAACCAGTTGCCATTTACACACACACACACACACACACACACACACACACACACACACACACACACACACACACACTCCATTTCTCATTCACACAAATATACCATTTGCCATTTACAAACACACACAACACACACACTCCATTTCTTATTCACACAAATATAACATTTGCCATTTACAAACACACACACACCATTTCCCATTCACTTAAATAGACTATTTGCCATTTACAGACTCACACACATACACACACACACAATGTCAACAACCACAAAGCACATTCACATACACAAATACCGGTACATGCGCACGCACACACACACACACACACACACACACACACACACACACACATACAGTACACATACACACACACACACCATACCCAACTCTCCTTCTATTTGGGTGTATGTAAATGCCAGCATATCCCAGGAGAGACCTGCTAATGTCAGGACATGTGGTCGTCATGGACCAGGGCCACACATACACCCCGTCCAGCTGTGCAGCGGCCAGGGCCAAGCCCCCCCCGCCCCACCACATTCCACCTCTGTCTCCTTCTTCCTACCCTCTGGGGGGGGGGGGACTAATTGTGAACGTTATTGATTGCCGCAGCAGATCCATGCCGTCCAGCGGGTAAATAAGATTGATGGGAGTTGTCAGGTTGTCATCAGGCAGGGGTTTCTGACAGCGTGCCTCAGGGCGTGTACGACACAGTTCAGGTTATCCAAGGTATATACAGTGCTGTGAGGCAGCGTGGCCACACTGCTTTGACTTTGGGACAGAGAGAGAGAGAGAGAGAGAGAGCCCTACTTCAACAGATAAACAGCTCCAGAGTTTAGGAAGTCTTGGGAAAGTAGGCATTAAGTGGTTTCAAGGCCTTCAACACCTTTGACCATGAGGAGATGTCGTATCTTCTTCTGATGATACACCGTCTACAGTATACAGTACTCTCGTTGTTTTTGTTGTTGTCTCAAACCAGAGGTAGTATTCTGTTAATTCTGAGTCCAAACATTTGCTCAATGTCTTCTGATCGGATATTTATTGACCACAAAAATCAATCAATAGTTGCTCTCAAAAACACTTGATGTAAACAGAAGTTCAAACTCTGAACAGCATCCAAAATATTCTAACAAAAATGTCCACGTGATATTATCAACACCGTCTTCCGTGATCTCTGTTTGGCAGCGTGAGTATGAAATCGCTCTTCATCGAAGAGGTGTCTTGTCCAAGTCTTCTTCGCCTTTCTCATTGATCTCTTCCTCCAGTGTCTCGCAGCCCTCTACTTATAGTAGACCCTGGTCCCGGTTATGACCTCACAGAAAGTGACATCACAACCGGTTTTCCTCCAATCTACAAACAGCTATTTTGAATTTGAAATGTAGGCGTGGCTTACCAGTAACGGCTCGGTTTAAGACAGCATTTCTTTCCAAATCATTTTAAGGCAAAAATCATTGTCACTATTAATTTAGCTAAACATGATACATAAATATTAATGTACTTCTCTCAAGGACACACATGTCAACATAAATCATTACTAATTTGTGCCAAAGTAAACCCACCAAGCTTATATTCACATTAATTATTTCCATTTCAGTGTATAAAGATTCCATTTCATCATTTGACTTATTCAAATTATTTACCTAGATTCCTTAAAGTCTTAAACCATGCCTTTCTAAATAATTACATTTATTTAATACTAATATAATCTATTTGCAAGTTCTTTTTCATTAATCCTGTGAGTTTGGCTATAAACCATTCTGTTCCCCTCATTGAACACATAATTTCAGTGATAATTGTAGTTTAATCAAAATTATATTTCATCTAGACAATTGCCTTTTAAAGTTTTTTCAATACATTCTTAATCCATATCAAATCCTCCCACTGTCTGTGTCTTTGTTTATCAGAAAAGTTAACTTCTCACACCTCTGTGAGCCACAGCTGCTGACCTGCTGGTATGCAAATACTATTTGTCAGCTGTCCCCCTTTCCAGTTTCAATCACAGCATATCCTGATCCTTGGATTACTTAGTTACAGAATGAGTTTTTCTTAAAAGATATATACTTTATTATACCTAGAATTGCAAATTAAGCTGTATTTGGCTTCTAATCTATCAATTCACTTTTCCAAAGTAGAAAGGCTTTCTTTTAACATCTATTTTACTAGCTACTTTTCTTCTGTCTCTGTTCTTTGCACCAGGCCCTGATAAATCCCACTCTAATGTGATCAAACCTGTTTCTTTGTGTGTGTTCCTTTGACGCTGACTTAGGTGTCTATATGTAAAGTTGGTCTCTGTTGAGACATCCCTGCTTGCATGATACTTATTTACACAAAGACAACTGGTCCCTGTAATGATTTCCTAGTTAAGTCACCTGAGGATTTAATCTAAAACCTTTATCTTGAGTTCCAAAATGGGAGCTAATATAATTATTAAGAATATGTATAATTTAACAGGCAAATTATACTACAGAGACTAGAGTGCTAAAACTCTTCCAGTTTCCACAATAAATAAAATAAAATAAAATCACTTTGGACCAACCAATGAATATATGAGGGGCTTAGTGAATGTGTATTATGTGTAAAATAAAAAAGGAAGAATTGCAATACAAATAGAAAATAAAGTCTGAAGCTGCTCCCTAGACAATACAATGGGAACAATTGTATAGATGACACTGAAAACACAAGAATAATACGTTAATAAAGTAATGAACGAGTGACGAATGTCCAATTGATGTAAATTGTTTCCCGATATTTTTATTTGAACGTTATTTTCTTTTCTCTCACATCTTAGAACTGAATCTGAAGGTACGTCTGTGTTCGCTCTGAGGCGTACTGGAGTGCAAGCGAGAACCACTCGCCTCAGGGTCTCTGTATACTTGCTTTTAAATACGTGTGCTATTGCGCACAAGGGCGAAGCGTTCCTCAGAAGTTAGCGATACGTGTCCACAAGATGCAATGACGCGCGTCAACAGTGGACGTGACAGGCTGAGCGCTAAAACGAGAGCAAGTACTGTAAACTGAGATCCTATGACATACATCCAAAGCATATTCAATGAATAACTGAACAGATATTCAAACCAGAGCTTCTCGGAGGAAGCACAGGTAAATGGTAAATGGTGCATTTATATAAAGCTTTTATCCAAAAGCACTTTACAATTTTGTTACTCACATTCACCCATTCACACACTGACAGTGGAGGCAATCATGCAAGGTGCCAACCTGCTTATCAGGAGCAGTTAGGGGTTAAGTGTCTTGCTCAAGGACACTTCGACACACTGCCATCTGACTACCATATGACCAATCTACCTCCTGAGCCACTGTCGCCCTTGGTCAAAGGTCATTTGTTGCATACAACATCGTCCTTTCTACACTCATATCACTCCGACAGCATCACTGTGTAATTTATACATGCTATTATATGTATTTACATCTGTGCAGCCCTTAATGCTGCTGTATTGTACTTTTTAAAGCCCCCTCCCCCCTCCCCTCACAGCTAGAAGGTCCAGGGTTCGATTCCCACTTGTGGACCAGGTTTCCGCGTTACCAGGTACCCAGGTGGGGTATCTCCCAGGCCTTTCTGTGTGGAGTTTGCATGTTCTCCCCGTGCTCGCAAGGGTTTTCCTTCCTGATAAGATAAACCCAATGGAAAACCATGCACAACAGATTGCTAACGCTGTTGCGTTCCCTGACGAAGACGGACAGGAGAACTTCGATTGGTCTCCGGGGTGCGGCCCCACGCCGCAGCCCCTATCTGCTCCCGGCTGCCCTTGGGGGGGAAGGATGATGGGATGGGTCAAGCGCAGAGACTCAATTTCATCGGCAACCCCAGAAAATTGTGTTCCTGTGTGTGCCGCCCATTGCATGTGTGTGTCACTGCATGATGAATAAAGACTTCTTCACAAAGTCCAGTTTATAATAAGCAGGAGCGGGAGCCGAATATGGAAAGAGAACCCCTCTGTGTTCCTCACATTCCTCACCGGATTGGTGGAAAGTAAACATTGCCTTGGGGCAAGGATTGCCTTCTAAACGCTGTTGAGGATTTGGAGATTATTGAGGAGGAATGAGAGCCGCCTTACTTGACCCTTTCCACAAATGCAAACATAATCTCTCTCCCCACGAGGCGGCTTTTCTGACGCATTTAAATGACGGCCGGATGATGATTTGCATTCTAAGTACAGTAAGAGAGCGATCTGGTTACATATTTTTTCACAGGCGTGGTAATTAACATCGGATATTCGCAGGGAGAGCCTTCTCTAAAATGTTTCAGTGTCATGTCTCACGGCATATTGTGCTGTAGTCTCTTGTACACAGTGGTAGAAAGTATTTTTACTCAAGTAAATGGTAATATAAATGGTGCATTTATATAGCGTTTATCCAAAGCACTTTACAATTTTGTTCCTCACATTCACCCATTCACTCACACATTCACACACCGACGGCGCAGGCAACAATGTGCCAACCTGCTCATCGGGAGCAATTAGGGGTTAAGTGTGTTGCTCAAGGACACTTCAACGCGCTGCCCGGGAGGAGCAGGAATCAAACCGGGAACCTTCCGATTACAGTACCAGACGACCACTCTACTTCCTGAGCCACTGTCGCTGAACTACAGTACTTATACTTTATGTGAGTATTTACATTTTAGGGAACTTTACACTTTTACTCCACTACATTTCAAAGGAAATATTATACCTTTTACTCCACTATTTATCTGAACCCATTAGTTACTAGCTACTTTGAATAAAAAGATTTTGCATAGAAAACATGGCAAACATTTATGAAGATTATATACTTTCACATTTGAAGCCAGTCAACTTCATGAGGACATAATCAGAGCAGCATAACTGGGCCACATACCACATTAACATAACCTGTAGAGGTCAATGTATCGAGGGTTGAATGCTCCCAAGCACTGGAATACACAAACGTCATGTAGAATGCCTACTTTTACTTTAGATACTGTGGTAAATTCCCAACATAGATCTAATCAAACTGTTGTGTAAAAGTCTTAAAGAAACAGTCAAAGTGGAACAACAATCAAACTAAGGTATTATATTTAGAGATAACAGCTGCCTGAGTAAGTCAACGCAAGAATCCTCCCAACAGGTTGTGTCCCGGGCCACTTAAAATAGCCGGCTGTAAAAGCTAAAATAAACTGTTTGAACAAGCCAATCTTCTTCCCCTTTCGGGAGTGATTGAACAATAGAATCACCTGGTTCCTAGGGTGGGACAGGAAGGATTTCAGATAAGTCCTAGCGAACACAATGAGGTGATGAGGTTAAAAGGGTCAAAGCGCCCATGAAGTGTTATCAGCTGTTTTACGGCCTGGGGGACACAAGGACATGCAACTCTGAGTAGTAACTTATGTGTGTTTACTGAGGTAGAATGTTTATCATCAATGTGAGACTATTAGGCAGGAAGCTTTAGTTACCCATACACACATAACACATACACACCCACATAGACACACACACACACATAGACACACACACACACACACACACACACAGACACATAGACACACACAGACACACATAGACACACATACATATATATATATACACACACACAGATCAGAGATATGAGCATTTTGTATTGATCTGAACTACAGTTTGCAGAAATTCAATGTCTACAATTAGTTAATGTGTCTGTTCTGTTTTCATTTATGTTCAATTTGATTAATTGATTGTTTTATCCTCTTCATCTATGCTAATCAGTTTTATTCTATTCTATTCTATCCAGTTCTAATTTGATCTGTTATTCAGTTATATTCTATTCAGTTTATAAAATATTGATGTAAGCTAAAAGAATGATTAGATTTGGTAGCAATTTATTGAAAGTCAGCAGACTTTGTGGTAAAGAAATATATCTGGGTTAATGTGAAGGGGGTTGGCCTATTAAGCCAAACCCTTATTTTCAAATGCAAGCTTAGCAGGCCTGGGATTGGAGGAAAGAATTTGGTGATGTCATTCTGATGACATCACAAGATTATGCAGGTCTGGCTATAAGATCTGGGTGTGATGGGGGAAAGAGGACTCTGAAAAACCCAACCGACACGACAAGACCTCCTTCACCATCTCATCCAAAAACAGGTCGGCGGAAGGAACAAAGGAACTTTTTGGAGGGAAAACCAACTGCTTTGTTATCAGCAAGAGAACAAAGACTTTCAACCACTTATCAACTAGCATTCTCTTTACTGTTATATTAGCCTAGTTTTGTTCAATTACGGCATAGTGTTTTTGATCACAACTATAGCATTCTTATTGTAATTTGTATACACTCTTAAACTTTGATTAAACAGCTGTAATATAACCTTTTTCCTCCTAATTCCTTCTGCCTGCACCGCTGAAAGAAGAGAAGTGATTCCCAGAGCTTTAAAGCTATTGAAACAACGCAGAGTACTAAACAACCCGGTTCTGAACAGAGCAGAACCGAAATAGCTTGGGGAATCCACTTCAATACTTAAGTACATTCAATAGCAAATACTTCTCTACTTTTACTTAAGTAGAATTTTAATGGAGGACTTTTACTTATACCAGAGTACTCATGGGTATTTCTACTTTTACTTAAGTAAAGGAACTGTGTACTTCTTCCACCACTGCTTGTCTGTGTGGTGCCTGTGTGGAACAATGGACCTCATTCACTAACATTCTCGTAAGTTGCCTTAATAATGACAACATTATTCAGATAGATACTTATAACAACATTTTCACAAAATAGGTTTGTGTCAACAAGGGAATAGCATAGGGCGAGGGGGGGTTACAGCAGTTTAGGAGGGAAAGCATGTGTGAAGAGTTGGGTTTTGAGGGCTGTTTTGAATGCTGAATGTGTGGGGGAATTATTTTATGTGGATTGGAAGTGCAATCCACAGAGAATGCCCTGTCACCCCAGATTTGGTGATTGGTCAGGGATGGTGAATTGGAATATTGTGTCCACTGTAGTTAAATACAGTAGAGCTTTGGAGAAGCAACCGTTGTGATTAGAAAATCAATAAAAGAGGGCGGAGCTTGAGACAATTCCATCTAATCAAAATAGCCAATCCTTGATAACACATTGCCGCGGCTATTATTTTCTGTAACAATCCCGGACTCAGCCCTCTGTTGGGCTGTGATGGGAGGAGTAACATTGGTCCCCTACCTCCCTCCTGTAACGAGCCCAGACTCAGCTCTCTGTTGGGTTGTGATGGGAGAAGAAACATTGGAGGCCTACCTCCCTCCCTCTCATACCATCCTCTAGTGGTCACCAGCAGATGGTTTAAACTTTGATTCTACCTGTATTAACTCATATGTTTAGTATAATGAATGGGATAATTAATGTGATGTCACTGTGTGTGTTGTTGAATTTCCCCTCCCTTGTGTGATGTTGTTCCCGTGGCTAGTGTTGTTTTGTAATATGTCTTTGTGTCTAGTTGTTGATTCTGTGTTTTGGACTGGTTCGCCAGCTGGTTCCAATTAGAATTAGCCTTTGTATTTAAGTGTGGTTCGGTCTGCTCCCCGTTGTGGCGTCATCCCTCCGTGTTACCTCCAGTTCCCTCTGTGTTACCTCCAGTTACCTCTGTGTTCCCTTGCCCGTCGTGTCTCCTTTCGTCTCCCTCGCCTTGCTGTATTGTTTTGAGAGTTTGTAAGTAAGTTTAGTATTCCGTTTTTATGCTTCTTTGTTTTCTCGTGTTATCAGTTCGTTTTGTATCTAGTGCCAGCGCTGCTGTGCCTTTTGTTTGGTTTGTTCCTGTACTATATTTCATGGCTCTAGTGATTCTCTAATAAATGGATCACAGTATCTGAGAAGAGCAAACTGCCGTCTCCGTTTCCTCAATTCACCTGTCATTTTGCAGTTTCGGTGCTCTCCGGTCTATCCGCATATTGGGTTCTACTTCCCCCCCCCCCAGCCTCGTAACAATTTTCTACCTTTATGTTCTCATGGTATATTGACAAATATACAAATATATCATATTTAAACCTTCTGTATGATTTTATCTTGTGACCTAATGGATATTGATGTCTAAAGCCCTCTTCCAATAACTAATTAAGAGAAACAGCCAGAAATAAGAAAATCATTCTTTTTTGTCAATGATTGTATGAAACAATCATAAAAGCATGTCAGATCAAGTCACTAGTCAATCAGTAATCATACATTCATCTGATGGTCGAGTCTAATCGGACAATACCCCATGTCTAAGTACTGTAGGCTACTGTAAAGCATGATACTATACAGCTATAGGCACTATGGCAGACAAATCTATTTGGAACAAAAATAAACATATAATATTAGGTATTTATTTACATGTTGAACCCTGACAATGATTTTCTAGACGAGAGCTGTGTGGCTATTACCTTGCCGCGCACGGCAGTGGCTCATTTACAGCAGGACACCTCATTCTGCCTCAAATATCATTGCGGGTGTGACAAAGGAATTGAAAGTCGACAGATTATGTTTACTTCCAGAACAGAGCTTATCAAAGCGTCATTAGGCCGCTGTGATGCTCCCTCTTATATTTGCGGCTAATGATCTGTGAAATGTTTGTCCTTTCCCCCTGGATATGCCGTTTTCCATCAAGGCTATTTGGTGTACTTGGTATGTATGTGTGTGTGTGTGCGTGCGTGCGTGCACTCACGCATGCTGATGTGACCGTGTGTTTTATCTTTTTACGACCGATAAGAATGACCCCTCTCTCCACGCGGTTTCACAATCTTGTCATACAAGGACAACATCTCTGTAAATTTTCTTCACATTGACAATAGAACGACATATTCCTGAGCCTCCCTCCATACAGCGTGACCTTCTGCTGACACTTTACAAGCGCTGGCTTTAAAGAGCACCGGCGTGGTGCGGCGGATTAACAGAGGAAGTTGGACACAGAAGGCCTATAGGATCTAGAGGCGTGGAAATCATTGCCATGAGCCACTGCAGACATCTACTGTAGTACATTGCATCCAGACCTGAGTGTTTCCAATCATCTCTGTGTGAATCGAACTATAACTACTATAATAACTTTGTTTTTTTTCTCTTCTAAGTTCAAATTTGACCTCCGTGGTGGAAAATCACCTTGACACAATGGCCCACGCCATACACACACACAAGCTGTTGATGCTGACAGCAGCAGCTGGGCCGGGCGGGAGGCCGTGCAGCTGATTCATGTATGCGTGGAGAAGTGGATTAACATGACGGCAGGCTGTACATATGGCAGAGATCAAACAATTAACCTGGTAGTGATTGGCCCCGCCATTAGAGTTCAGTAATTAGAGCTAAGTGGCCCAGAGACCAGAGTGGAGTCAGAAGAAAGTGTGCTCCTGTGAAGGATAACAGGGGAAATAGTCACAGTCACTTTGCTACTGGCTATCGAAGTTGTGATGAAAGCAGTTGCAATTCACTTCAAAATAACTTTTGTCTCATGTGGGACAGTTATAGTGTAATGTTTGGGGTTTTGCTCTCCTCAGGGAGCAAAGCGTTACCTGATGGTAATTGACGTGATTGCATTCATTGGCACCTGGTGTGTCTAGTTAGGTTGGCTTTATATGCTCTCCCTGGTTACCATTGAGACTGTCAGTCGATCACTGAACCTTGCCGTGAGTAGTACCATGCATTTTTGTCAAAGCCTTATCGCTCGGAGGATAAGTTTGTTCAGTCGTGCCACTTTGACTGTGGTGTCAACTGTTATGAGAATTTGTTATATCGCTCTGAGTGTATGCAGTATCGCAGTCGGATGTGTATTCCGTCTGTCGTATTTATCATTTTGGAGACAGTGTTTTCTCCCCTTTGTTTTCCCTCTTTATTTATAGTTAAGTTTATGTGTTTTTGTATAAGCGTGTTTTGGAGACTCGTTTTCTCCATTTTATTTTGGTCCACTGTGACGTGCGTATACATACGCTTCTCGAATTAAAGGAGCAGTGCTCAAATCCGAAGATCAACAACTGTCTCTCGTCGTTTCTGTTCTGCACTGCACTTGGGTCCAACACACCTACCCAAATTGTAATATATAGGGGTAGAAATGTGAGCCACTGGGCAGGCCCTGTACTGTGCTTACAAGACAATGCTTAATTTCTTAAAGGAACACGGCAACATTATGGGAGATGTGCTTACCGTCTTCTCCGACAAGAATATAGATACCAATTTCATCTCTGTGCGTTCAGTAGAATGCTGAAAACTAGTTTAGTTTGGCACAAATGGATGGAAGCGGATAGAGATCAGCTAGCCTAGCTTAAAACTCTGGGGGAGGTGTTTTTGGCCAGGTAGGCTAGCTGGCCTCCATTTATTTGTGCTAAGCTAGGCTAGCATGCAGCCAGATAGCTTTCTACTGAAGAGGAAATTGACATCTATCTTCTTGTCTGACTCTGGAGAAGACGGTAAGCACCCATAATGTTGGAGTGTGTTGCGTTTATCTGATAATCATCAATAATGAAAGGTAGAATTCATCTTTCAGAGGTTTATTCAAAAGTGAACAAGCAAAGCAACAAAAGAAATATATACGTTGCAAGGAAAAAAGTACATTGCAACGGGCAGAATATACTGTAGCGTGGAGACGCCAATACTGTACATTCAACATTATGCCAAGAACAGAAAATATCGTCACTAAGCCAATGAAAATGCTTCTTCAGAAAATAGCAGCAGAAAACAAGACTGACAAGTCTAAGCATGGTTATAGATTTAGAATAGCAGACTTAAGCCATGGTCTAGGATTACAGCTTAGTTCAACAGTTTTAGAACACAGACTCTCGTCACAAATAGATTGCCATCTTTAACACAGTAAAAAAAACAATACATTGTAGACACTGTTTAAGTAATTTTACAATAGATACAATTATAGACGGATAGATATAGATATTCTTACATTAGCAAAAAACAGCCAAAGTCTGAAACATGTTCCTATACAAAATTAAGGTTTCGCTTGTAAGTACAGTACAGGGCATGCCCAGTAGCTCAGAGAGCTGGGGCACATACTATGTAGTCAACCTGTGTTCGAATCCAGCCTGTGATCGGTGTTGTGTTATCCCTATTATTTCTCTACTGTCCTACCTAATAATAAAAGCAGAAATGAATTACATTAAAATTTTGAAGTGATCTTACCAGAGGAGTTCCAATTGCTAATAAGCAACTTTAGTAACTAAGAAGAAGATTCAAACGTATCGTATTGTTCTTTGTTTGCAGAATGAAATGTATTCGTAATCATCCAATACAGAATTCATGGAATTTAGAATCCATCATGGATAATCGTAACACGTCTGTGTGTGTGTGCGTGCCGTTGGCGCCAACCAAAGCACGGAGGGGCGACTTTTCCTCCGCCGCTTTCGTGCGTGCATGATAATCTAGCGTTTATTTCAGAATGATTCATAAATCAAGCGACAAATGGCACGATTTCTAAGGAAATGCATTGAAGCGCCGTTTGCTGGAGTTTATTGGGATTCAACAGGATCACTCTAAAACTATCCTCATATTCATAGACCTTTTTTTATTTGTATGTCAGCTCTTTGACTGCCAGAGTGGAGTGGACTCAACCTTGATGACTTGGACTCAGACTCGGACTAGACTCGTGCTCTTCTTTGTGACTTGGACTTGGACTCGAACACTGGAGTCTCGAGACTAGACTCGGACTCGAGATTTCGTGACTCGATGTACAGCTATGAGCACCCAGTGAACTGTCCCAGGCAGCATGGACGGGGAACTCAACTGGAGTTACTGTTTACACCTTTTTTTTCTTGTGCATGGACTGATCCCATAACTATTTTTCAGTTAATTTGTATGTGCATAAACCTGATCTGTGAACAATAGTACATATATGATTACAATCTGTGAATACAACTTTCTGCAAAATGTGTATATAAATACATCTACGTATGCGTATCCAGTGGAATAGCTTGTATAATACTGACATTTTGTGCAAAAGAGCAACGTGTAATCTACAATTAACATGCAATCTGTTCCAGCACTTTACAATTCAAGTGCAATACAATTAGCATATTAGCACTCTGTACAAGCACCACTTTAATACTTTGTACCTAAAGCACTTTAAACGTCTTCCTATTTCCCGGTTTGTCTCGCCACATCACACATATTGTGTTGTCATTGTTACACTTATTGTTTTTTATGTTTGTGTAGTTTAGTAACTTGGTCTGTTCTTGTGATTAAGAAGTTTGTGTATTTGTCTGATCTGTTAACATCAACCTGCAAAGGGACTACAGATGGAAATGAACCTCTGGCTATAATCTGACATATTTACATGAAAATGTTCATTAATATGTACTGTAAATACATAAAAAATATCCAGTGGAAGGTCAAAGTGAAAACATTAAAGGATATCAAATATTAAAGGATAGGTTTGGGATTTTGGGGGATGTTTTTCATAGTCACTGCTCATGTAGTATGTAGGTAGGTTTCATTCTTGCAGCAATCCATCTTTTTCTCCACACTGAACCTCCACCTCCCCGTCTAGAGTTCAATGTAAGTCCTAGGGGAATAGAACCACTGTCAAAGTGCAGACGGCAACTCATGCAATATCGACTGAGGGAAACTCTATCAAAGAACATTCTATTTTGGATATGTGCCAATTCTATATAATGAGTGGGGAAACTTGGGGAAATACAACTACTTCAACCCAGAGAGACTCCCCGCTTCTGAGTTCTCCATACATACTATATTATATGCAGTTGTCAGTATGTGATCTGTTAGTATGCAAACAATGTTAGCAAGAGAGATTGGAACACATAGCAAAAGCACCGACATTTGAAGTATGGTTGGTTTAAATTCTATAGTTTCTTGTGCCGGGTCATTTCCAGTGCAATTTTTTGGGTTGGCGAAAATCTTCCAAACACACAAAAAACAACAACATTCTTCTGGCCACTGAAGCATCGTATATCCTGACAGTATATCCTCCTGATTGCTTAGCTAGGAAGTGGAAACGGCTGTGACTGTATTTCAGGGGTGTAAAGTTCTTGAGTAATTGTACTTCGTTACAATACTTAAGTACTGTTTTGGGGGATTTGTACTTTACTCGAGTATTATTATTAGGTTTGTATACTTTGTACTTTTTACTCCTTACATTTAAAATGCAGACCTACAAAGTACAAAGTACAAATCTCGCAGGTCCAACCATTTTAATTTGTATTTTTGAATTGTTTATCTGGCCAAACTAACATTAACGCTATTAATCCTGCGACCGCAGGTAAACAGTTCGGTTGGTATCGGAAATTAAGAGTTGGACAATATCGGTATCGGTAAAAAAGCCAATATCGAGCATCCCTAGTTGCCATCATTCAAAAACCTGATAAATGGTTTGCGACCAAGCACTAACGTCGTTACGAGGCCCACTGTCTGCTCGAAGATCAGCAAAGCTGGTCAAACCATGAAAGAGAAAGTCAATGCTGCTATGAGCGAAGTTGAATGGATCGCGACAACAACAGATTGCTTAAGTACATTTAAAAGTAGGACTTTTTTACTTTTACTCAAGTGTGTTTTTAGCCAGATACTTTGACTTTTACTTGAGTCAGATTTTGAGACAGTACCCATACTTTCACTTAAGTATAATTTCTGGGTACTATTTACACCCCTGCTGTATTTTATTTTCTTCTTCTGGTTGTAACGGTTGTGTTTTGGAACCCAATGTGCAGGCAAGGAGAAACGGTAGACAGAACTGGATAAAACCTAATATGGGTGTATTTAATGGGATGGCCAATGTCCAGACAGGGGTCGGTACACAGGGGTGGTAATCGTAATGTCCAGGGTATGCACGGGGGCAAGAGAGTCAGACAGACGGGGTCAGAGCAGGGACAGGGATTGTCAGCCGGGCATGTGTCAGAGCAGTTCCTTGTGAGCCAGGCCAGTGTCTCCAGGTCTTAGCCGGGCCAGGTCTTCCTTGTGAGCTAGGCCAGTGTCTCCAGGTCTTCCTTGTGAACCAGGCCAGTGTCTCCAGGTATTTGCCATGCAGGGTAGGAGAGAGGATGAGAATACAAGTTAGACATGGTCAAACAACATGAGATCCAGGCGAACAACTAGAAATATCAGAAAAGCGAACACAAGCATAATAACATGACTAACTGGTAACGAGAGTTTACGATCTGACAGCTTCTCCATGTCTGGGGTGGGGTTATATACCATGATGTACCATGCCCACAGACCTCAGATCAGCTGCCTCGCTGACACCACACCTGCGCCTACTTGACCATAATGCGAGCGGGAGAAGGGGGAAGAGAGACAGAGAGGGAGGAGCACCGACAGGCAGGAACCCTGACACTGGTATTACAAATGGTCACTTCCACCTGGGTGTGCAGGTCCTCCAAGTATGTTGTATGTAGTATGTTGCACATACTGCACTCCATGTACCGAACAGTAACCTCCAACTGACTCACCTTGACTCACTAGTTGGCAGCTAATCTGTGAATCAAGTCGCTGCCAGTGCCCATTAATGTGTCATTGGTCACACCGGGGTCGTCCCCTCCATAAGGAGGACATACCCAGGTGTTGCTCTGTTGTTGTGCTCTGATGCATTTAATAGGGTGCTTTTCAGTTTGTCAAGGGTGCTCAGACCGGTCATTTTACAGAGAAAGTTAAGTGTCGTGTTCTGTGTTTTGTTTTAAGGGGACCTTTATGTTTGGAAACTGGGAATTTCTGAATTTCTGAAGTCTCTGCTCTTGCCTGAACTCCACCACAAGACGTTTCTAAAAAAGAATATATGTTGTACATTATGAACAAATCTAGTACATAATACTGTACTTCTACATGTAAATCCAAGTGCAGAGAAAAGTCTAATGGTTTTTCATTTCATTAAGATGATTCAAGCTGGACTGAAAAATGTATTCTTATTTATACTAAACCATGACCTCTACAAAACTGTGAGATTATGGGCATAATAAATCTGCTTTCTTTTTAGGGTGGAGTGTTTTAAGTATGACTGTAGGTACGTACACATCACTCCAAACTACATTTAGCCTAGCTATTGAGGTTCACTAATCTGATAACATAAAATGGTCTGCAAACAATCTGGTTCATTCATTCATTCATTCATTCATTCATTCATTCATTAATTCATTCATTCACACTTAGACACTCTGCCCCCTAGTGGTGTCCCACAAGCATTGTGTTGACATCAATATCAAGCATTAGGTTGACATCAATGTCAGTTTGCACCATGAAGCTAATCGTTCATCACAGTAAAGTTAGTTTGCACATGTTACTCTAAGAAAGCACCGTGAGTCAGTTATGTTTACCTTTAGTAGCTCAAAGGTGATGGAAATAATGGCTTATCACAGTAACGTCATAGCAAAGATAATGCTAACCGTGTTCGCTATTGGAGGAGAGAGAGACAAAGAAAGGGCTCAGCCTCTCACTCACCTAGGGCGGTGATTTGGAGGAGAGGGAGAAAAAGGACTCAGCCTCTCGTTCACCTAGGGCGGTGATTTGGAGGAGAGGGAGAGTGGAACTTCAATCTATGCCAGAATGCTTCGCATCTTTGACACAGTGTGTCCTTGTTTGCGTGAAGTATTGCTTTGTTTATCCCAGGTTCTCACTACACAGAAATGAGGCTAGTATCAGTATATCAGCTGGAAGTGCTGCTTTGTTGTGCTTCAAGTCATGATTAAAGTAATCCTATGTCTAGGACTGCATTTACTAGAAGCTCTTTAAAGGGGTTTTTACAGCTATGATGTCACCGTTATTCACATAGGCTACTCAGCTTCACCACACAGATTATAAATGGCTCTTGACTTCCTGATCGACTGCTTGATGACTGAAAGAAATGTGAACATTCTCTACCAGGAAATACTGCACTAAAGTGGCTACATTTATATGCACAGAGTGACCTGGCTATTGGCCATATTCAGGTTTAAGATCGTATTTGGGTTAATGGATCATGAATAAACTGATTAGCAGAATATTCCTGTTGACCTAAAACGGTCCACTTGCAAAGAAGAAATACATTTGAAATAGGTGCTCCCAACAGCCACCCTGGTCCCTCTTTGACCTATCAATAGATGACTGTACGTTGCTATGTTTTTTTTTATTATTAATTTAATCAAAATTCCCACTGAACCTGCAGACAGCGACATGCCACAGCAACCTGTTTATTATTGGATTAAGCCAGGCTTTCTAACCAGACTGCTCATAACCAGAACGGGTTGGTAGCCAGGTTAGGATGTTCTGTATCGTATTAGCTCTCGCTCGGCGTCACTCTCTGCACTGTCCTCGCACACGTGCACACGCACTGAATAAAGACCACAATGTACCTTTAATCCCAATATTTGTCTGACCACACCCCTATCAGCTTACCCATATAAGCAGGGGTGGGTCCACCCACTCGCCTCCTTCTCGCTTTCACCACAAGGAAGAAGTGCCTCGGTAGATCCCCACACTTGACGTGATGTGATGGAAGAAGAAGTAGGAGAAGAGTTGGAAAACAAGGATACGTTGACATCATATCTTTATTTTCTCTCTCACTATTTTCGAGAAAATACGGCGATATTGTCTTCGTACTGGAGTGTCTGGAAGATGATGATCATTCTAAAAATCCTCCACCGGTTTTCGTATTGGGAGTTCGCGCCGCTACATGCTTTTCCAACTGCAGTCCTTGCTGTGTGCTGGTTGCGGTAAAGGCACAGCTGGGCTGTAGGACGCGCCGCTGTTGTGAGAAGCGGTGGGTTCCTGGTTTTGGTGAGTTATGTTTTGCTGGCAGGCTCCACTTGTCTGTTAGTGCTATGGGGGCTAATTGACAATGTTTATGAAAACCGGCCCCAGGCTAGGGTCCTTTGTTCAGCCTCTTAGGCGACAGAAGACCTTGGTCTGAAGCCCATTATAGTTTTAACTAGTGGGCCGCGACCATTAACACTGGTGATCCCTGTGGTTTCTGGACGAGTGGATATCTCTTCTGTCACCGTGTAGCCCCTTCTTTCATATCCAAATGAGAGTATTCCTTCACGAGGAGATATGGGCATAGATGTTCGATAGCGGAAGATCTATGTTCAAGTCAGCTACACAGGCCAGTTTGGGTGTTGTGCTGGCTCCGTCGGGTGTTGGTAAAATCACCGTTGTAAAGCTGTGTTGACATCTTGTTTCTCTTTTCTCTTAAAAAGTGAGGAGGGTTTCAGAACGGCGGCCTGTCTGGGTGAGTGTTATATCATTGTGTAAAAGTTCAGGTGATAGCTGCTTAGCTTACGGTTAGCCAGTCAGCTGTTAGCTGCGGCGTTAGCCTGCTGTGATCACTGCGTGGCCTACATATGTTGGGCCTACTGTTAGCCAGTCAGCTGTTAGCTGCGGCGCTAGCTTGCTGTGATCACTAGGAAACGTTAGCTTGCTGCTATCGGCCAAGGCCCAGCGCGGGGTAGCTCCGGCTCCTCGCTCGCCGCCGCGAGCTCCCCTCTGGTCGCGTGCGCCGTTCGCTCGGCGTCTCGCGGGCAGGGGCAGTAGCGACTGACGGTTGGAGCGGCCGTTAGCTTAATGCTACTCTGTTGAACGTGCTTTGATTATAACATGTTTTAAACACTCTTGACTACGACGTCATCTTTGACAGAGGATGTTCGTCGAACCTGCCCTGGGCCAGGACGGCAAAGCCTGCGTCAACAAAGGGGTCCGTAACGACGGGTTGGTGCGGCGACGCTGCCCAGTTCGAACAACACAGGACTGCTGTGTTTTCTATGGGGCCTTGAGACTGCACTTCGCTGATCTACGCTCCGGGTAGGACAAAGGTTTGGCCAGACCTTATACGCGTCTTCTGGCTTTACCTTCTACATGTTTTGTAAATAACGCTGTTTTCCAAAAACGTGTGTTGCTGCAATACATTAGGATACGACGCGACTTTTGTGTGAATTGTCTTGTCACTGGTAATTAGCTTCTGCAAATCGGGTTGTTGTTACAGATGTGAAAATGATCTGGTTGTTGTGTGAGAAACATCATGTGTGTTTATATGTACCGTGTACTCACAACTAAGGGGTAACTAACCTATGAAGCTATGCTTAGTGACAAATGAGTAAAGAATTTTCTTTTCTCAGCCTGTGATGACAATGAACAGTGTGTTCACATATTAACAGGTTTTCCTGTTTTAACTGGCCGTATTAAGGGTAAAGTAGGAGGATTGTGTTTCCCCCCGGTTCCCTGGGGACTTTTTCATCCTCCTATCAGACATGTTGTTGCACTACATTGTGTCTTTGTGTGGTAGGGATGCGATGTAACCCTTAGCTTGATTGCTGAGGTTGTACTAAAACTGCTGGAGAAACTTTATTTTCCTAAAAGAAAAGATTGTTTGGTCGCTTTCGTGTGTGCTTAGCAAGGCCTGTGGCCGATACTAATCGAGAATTATGTATTCTCTCATTATGAAAAACGGCGTTCCTCTGTAGAGTGTTTTTGCCATTTTTTGTAGGTGATGATGGGTTGTGTGTGTCATGTGACCTACAACTGGGTTGGACTGGCCACAGAAGCACATGTGTGAGTTGGACCGGGGCTCTTAGAGAGCCCTCTCTATTCTGTGTTTTTTTCCTTAGTAAAAATCAGATAGCAGGTTAGCTCATGCGCTGTGTGAAGCTGTCAAACGCTTCAAGGAGCTGACTATGACTGTGTCATATTCTCTTTTTGTCATTACATCGTATCATGGGTGTGGGGTCGTAAAGGGGTGAACTGGTAACCTTTCCTCTCCCCCTTTTTTCTGTTGGTCAGGGGTACACCCCCTGTCCTTCAAGGTTCCTGTCACGTTACGGTTCGGCACGTTACGGGGTGAGGGGGGGGGGGGAGGGAGTTTCCTGGTACCACGGCCTGGGATATTGGGCGTGTGCACCGCAGAAATTCCCCCGCCATAGAGTACGTCACCGTGCGCGTCTCTGTTGGTAGGACTTCCGTGTGCTGTTCAGGTCCATGTGATGGATCTGTTTCGGGGGGGTGGTCAGGGCTCCTCCTCACCAAGCGCCTATTCGGGCCTTCTGTGAGTTCGGACTCCTCCTTCCATGTGAGGGAGCCTCCATCAGAGTACAGAGCCTCCTCCTCAGATTGTCAAAGTGAGTGGACCCTCTAGAAGGTGTCCTATTCTATTGTGTATGTATTCGATTCAATTCGATTATTGAGTGTGTATGGGTTCAGTGCCTCTTCCCCGGAGAGCCCTAAAACCAATTTTTTACATGGCTCAAGGTACAATATATTATTTTCAATCTGTACAGCTCGCGTGGGAAGTCTCTCTGGGGATTCCCGTCTCCTTCCTATGGGAGGGTGGTGGGATGTAAAAATGTGAATTTTTTTTACCCCCGGCTGTGTAGACTGGGATACATACTGTTGGTGCTTCCTTCTTTTCTATTAAAAAAGAGTTGGAGTTAGGAAGTGTCACACCCCTCTTGTCGTTCCCCTGGGCACCTTGGGGATTCAATGACAGGTCTAAATAGCCTGTTCATTGATGTGGGTGTGTCCCGACGCACGTATAGTGCTAGCTCGCTGTAAACAGGCGACTGACTGGCACGCCTTGGTTGCTTGAGGTTAAAACAGCGTTTTTATAGAGCAACTGGGATGGAGGTTTTTCCTCTTCCGACGACCACATCCCACGACCTGGGTTGGTTATCGACGGATTCTCGTTCATGTCTGGGGGATGATGACGGAATGGATCTGAACATATGTAGAGGGGTCTCACGCCCTGGGGGTGGGCCACCGGGCGCGGTTCGCCCGAACGTCTCGGGTGGCGCCTTCTTTTCATGTTAAGATCAACACGCATATCTGCCCTTTCTCCTGGAGTAGGCATGTCGGCGTGGTTAGGGCACGGGACTGGTTCTGGTCACGCTGGTCCGGATCAGTTGAACCCGTTGTCCGCCGGGGATGCAGATCTGCTGTTCTGGTACCCTGAGGGACTTGGGCTTTTTTCAGGGGGAGAAATGCCAGGTCGGTCCGGGTGTCACAGGGTTAAGCGCTATGGAGACCCTGGTTGGGTACATTTTTACTCAGCACTGTCGTAATGGCTTACGGCCATGCCAACCTGTACACGCTCGATCTCGTCGGATCTCGGCCGCTACACAGGTTGGTCCTGGTTAGTACTTGGTTGGGAGACCGCCTGGGAATACCAAGTACGGTGTGCTTAGGGGCTGGTTCTCCATTCTTTTTCGCTCCTCTCTCACGCATGGCGAAGAGGGGCCTGTTGGGGTGGTCTTTGACCTCCTCTGGTGACCCTGTGCTTCCCGTATCGCCGGGCCCAGTCCGAAGTAATGTTTCGTCGACCCATAGGCCTGGGTTAACCCCTGCACGTTCATGACGTCTGCCAATCGTGTCAGCCTTCTCTGCCTCAACCCCTCTGGGTGGGGGTTTTTAAATGGAGGCTTGGTCATGCAACACCGCCAGCTTACGCTCCTTCCGCCGGGGCGGCTGTGTTCAGCTGTCCCCTCTGGCGCCTGTCTCGTCCGCAGTCTCCAGGCTAGGGTTAATAGCCTGTTGCCTGGTTTTTCCCCGGTGCGCTGCCTGCTTCCGTTGGTTAACCTTTTTTGTGTGCTTACGGCCATGCTGACTGCCTGTTCTGCAGGGTCAGTGTGCCAGGCGGTGTACTATTGGGGGGACAGGGCCCGCTCGGCTGAGGGGCCTTTGTCCGAATACGCTGGCGATGTGGGGGGCGGGGTCACTAAGTGCCCACCTGGTGGGGTCTTGATGCTGGCATCATGGACTTCTCCGGGCCCCCGTTCCAGGGGGTCCAGTCCCTTTGGTGGGTCTGGGTCTTCCTTCGCGCTCCGTTGCTACGGCCTTGCCACAGGGTTGGGTTTGCCCTTGACCCCGTGATTCTGGGGGCAGTAACAAGGTTGTTTCCTCCGTTCGTTCCCGGGTGGCATGCGGGTTGTGCGTGTGTGTAGTCGTGGGGTCAAGCCACGGTCTGCTCACCCTGTGCGTTGAGTTGCTTGAGTGCCTCTTCGCACGGTCGGGTCCGTCGCCCTCCCGTGAAGCCCCAATAGGGGGGGTGCCCTCCATTAGGGTGGGTCGGGGGGGCTCGGCCCTCCCTGTTCTGATGGTTGTGGGGGGCTTTCAGCGGGGTGTATTTGTCGGCCGATGGCTCTCGCTCGGCCTCCCTTGTGCAGAGAGTGACGCCGAGCGAGAGCTAATACGATACAGAACGTTAGGTTATGACTATAACCAAGTTCTGTTAGTATAGCGACGCTCGGCGTCCGACGCCGCTGCAGCCCTTGATCTCGCCTTGTGGTGAAAGCTTGGGAAGGAGGCGAGTGGGTGGCCCCACCCCTGCTTATATGGGTAAGCTGATAGGGGTGTGGTCAGACAAATATTGGGATTAAAGGTACATTGTGGTCTTTATTCAGTGCGTGTGCACGTGTGCGAGACAGTGCAGAGAGTGACGCCGAGCGTCGCTATACTAACAGAACTTGGTTATAGTCATAACCTAACGTTATGTGTCCACCCAAAACCCCATGGTGTGCCTGTAAGTAGACTTGGATGTCTGTAATGCTGTCAGGTTTTAAACTGGGAAACCAAACAGAAGGTAGACAACTTTGAAGTGTTAAACAGTAATCCAGAAAAATGTTATTGCACTGTAAAAAACTGTGATTGTATAGTATGTCTGCACTTTTTCTGCTCATTTCATCATTCATGTCTTTTCTATTCTACTAAAACTGAATCAAACCATAAACAAGGTGGCCTGTTGGGATGTTAGATCCTAATGTGAAAAACTGTGATTTTATATGTCTGCTCATTTTACCATTGCTATTATTTTAGTTATTTTTACTTTTATCTTTACGCCCCACTATCCGCTGGGTGCATACCCTGATGTTTATCATGTTTTGTAACAGATTACAGAAGCCTATTGGAACGTGAGGTTCTGATATGATTTGATTAATATATCTGCATTACTTTATCCCACTTTATGCTTTGCTCTTGCTGCTTGTTTTACACTGATTTTATGTCTTATTTCTTACTGATGTAAAGCACTTTGAACTGCAATCGCCTGTATGAAAGGTGCTATACAAATAAAGTTATTATTATTAATGCAGAAATATCACAGCATCCTTGCCCTTCAAACCATCCTTGCCCTTCAATCCACAACATGAACCTTACAGGATGTGGTGGGTGGGGTTGGATAATTCTTCCACATCTCACATTATTATTCATGATAATAATAATAATAATAATAATAATAATAATAATAATACATCAAATTTATATAGCGCCTTTCAAGAAACCCAAGGTCGCTTCTCAGTGTCCCGACTTAATCCCACGGTCTTGAAGCCTTTTTATAGTGAAAGATCATATCCACTGTCATCAGCACATTCTCATGCTTTAAACATCCTATTGTGACATTTGTTTTGTACGTCTTTATGCCTGTATCACTGTACATATTGATATTACAACTCTGTACATACACCTGATTAGCACTACACCGCTATAGTCATACTGATTTATATATTTTATACCCCGTTTAATCACCTGTACATTGTATATTACTATTGCACTTTACTGTTACATTTGCACTCTGGTTGGATGCCAAACTTATTTTTCATTGTACTGTATTTGTGCTGTATAATATTAATGACAATACATTTGAATCTAATCTAACAACACCGGTACAGGAACAACACCGGTATAGGAACAACACTACGGCCGGTAAGGCTTGTTGGTAGGAGTAGCGGTTAAAGCCTGTGGAAGGACACAAGCTGAGCTGTGGCGTGTGGCCACCATCTCATCTCCTCTCATCGGTATAGAGGAAATGATGCGGCGCCTTCCATCACCAAGGTCATCCCACGCTACAGTGGCTACAGTGGCCCCCGCTAACAGTTCCCGGTGTCGGGGGCGCCGCCACCGCTCCCTGGCCGTGCGGCTTGACGGGTTTTGTAGAGCAAAGCGACAACCATTCTGGGGCATAATTCCATCACTCCTTCGGTCTGAGGAAGTCATCTGTGGTAATGTGTTTGGACTGTTGGAAAACCACTCACCGCGATGTTTAAAATGTTTGAGAGCGGTTGTAACAGGAATTATAATTTCACACTGAATTACTTCCCGACTAGAACTTGCATCCTTTTTTTTGTCTCTTTCTCTGTAAATAAGTGACTATACAGATATTTATTCTGGAGATGTGCACTGGTGCAGAAAGCCAGTCTCGTAAATGCAATGATATGGGCCAGAGAATGTGATTGAAAAGGGATGTACATGGAAATGACTTAGGTCTTCTGTCAGTGTGTTTGTTCCTTGTAATGATCACGTTTTTTGTGTTTTTTTGCAATTTGTAATCTGAAATAAAAATGTAATTACACCAAAGTAGACAAAAAAGAAAACCCACATGACCTTCTGAAATCATACCAAAATAATGTAACCAAGGACCAAATTTGGGGCAGCTCTGCTGCTGTAGATAAGTCTCACCCAATTAAATATGCTTACAAACAGTATTGGAATATAACTCCTGGTCTCAGAATGGGATTGGAGAAACTGTGCCTCTGTGTTGAATTGCACTTGACAAGGTACTTTATGGCTGACCGTGGCTTGATCCCAAGCCAGGAACACCCTCAATCAAACTTGATTGACCACACTGTTTCAGTGACCTGTCTCAAATTTATGTCTTTCCCCACCCTCTATGACTGCTCATTGGGTCACATCGTGTGTGGGGGGGGACAAAGCACTCTCACTCTCTCTCTCTATCTCTCTCCTTTCTCCTTTCCTCCCTCTCTCTGTCTCTCCCCCTCCCTCTATCTTTATCTCTCTCCTCTCACATTCTTGCAGACAATCTCCTCACTCTTCTTCACACAATCTCTTACACTCTCCTTCTCTCCATCCTACATTCTCTCTCTCTCGCTTTGACAGAGGTCATAAAAAGGTGTTGTTTTTTCCCCTCTATCTCTCCGCTCCTGGCCAATCTTCTCCCTGGAGAGTCAATGTTTACTGCCAGCTGAGAAACGACTCCCTGCGGCTCCGCCTCTCACAGGTAATGTTTCACCTGTTGGCTTGTCTCTTTATCGCCTGCCTAGGATTCACCGCAGAGATTTATGTCAACTCCGCCAATTGACACAAGTTTCTAGCAATATCGAGACAGCCAGCTGGCTGCTTACTCTACAAATAAACAGGACTACTGGGGAAAGGGGGTGATGGGGATAGGGGGGGGGGGTTCTCAGTGGTAGAGATGGATGTGGAGGCAGTGCGTGTGACGTGAAAGCTTTCCTAAGCGCTCGTTCATCACAACTTAACAGCCTTTTGTTTTAATGTTATCACCACTGGCAGATGAGAGTTCTCCTCTTTCATTTAGGTTATCCATCAGGCAGAAGTGACATTGATTGCTGTTGTATAATGTTTGTACGGAGCAGATCATGGTTCATGACTGCCGTTGTGAAAGATCACCGTGTTTGTTCGATGTGAAGCACCTGTATGCACTCTCTTAGCGTTCGTAAATAAGATGCCTTTTTGGGGGACGTGGCACGCGCACAGTTTGGTTTCCGGAAGTCGCCCCGGGGGAGCGGTCTCTGGGAGGAACCATGCGACGTCCGGCAGGCTTGTCCGTCCGTGTGGTTTTGGTTTCAGAAACATCAGAGTTTTATCTACAAGATGATGTAGACAACGTTGATAACACTGACGTCACTGACTGATATGTCACTGACACACTCACTCACACATTCACCCACTTGTGGTGGCTCACAGGCATGGCACTTTGTGTAACACGTTAAAGTTTAATCACAATTTGTGCAATCTTTTTTTAAATTATTATTTATTTGTATTTTATCATGAAATCACTTAAAGAATTATACAATTAAATGTAGGCTACTCTTTGTTGAAGGGTGCTGAAATACTTTTTTGAAAAACACATGCCAAGTCGGTGTTGCTGTAATATATATATATTCAGGTCTGTTTGTCTTTTGTCACCCACTTCACAGATGTGTCAAAATGCATAGTTCTTCAGGGAGGACAGTTTTCTTTTTTATATAGGATACCTCTTTTTAAGTCAAAATGTTGTCCTCGAAATTGTTCCTCTGCATTTGACCTATCCTATCCTAAGTAGCCATGGTCCAACTCCAGTTGTAATGCCAGTACCTTGGTCAATGCAAACTCAAGGAGAACATGTAAACTTCACACAGAAAGGCTCCCCATCGGGTTCGAACCCAAGACATTCTTGCTGTGAGGAACAGTGCTAACCAATGCACCACCCATAGAAATCTCGCCCTAGAAGATGACCCAACATTAAAATAGATCTAAGAGATATATCACACTTTCTTTGAGGGCTTTCTTTCCCTGTGCATGGCAGGGCTCAAACCCTCCTTGAACCCTCTCCGTGCACGTCCCTGGAGAAGACTAAAAAGAGCTAGCATAGCAATCCACTGCACAGGGCCTTCTGCTGACTCGTCTCAGGTACTTACTGTAAGGTCCTCACATTCGAAGACGTCAAAATGAGAACGGTATGGTGTTTGCGGTACTGTAATCCCACTAAAGACTTCTGCAGAACGTGCACCGTGGGACGACCAGTACTGTAATCCCACTAAAGGCCTCTGTAGAATCTGCACCATGGGACAATGTGTCCAGGAAAACGTCCATTCTTAAGCCCAGCCAGACATGTATTGATCAGAACCTGCACAACACATGGTGTTTCTATTCCATCGTCGCTGGGTGTGCTGTGGTGTGTAGGTAACCGAAGGTAAGATAAGAGCGGTGGCGTAAAACATATTTCACTGTGCACATTGTCCTATCTCTCCAGTGATGTCCAGTAAACCTGTGGTAGATTTAGAGAACCCTTCTCACTCCCTCTCTCACCCGATTTCCCTCTATTTCTCTCCTCTCCTCACTCTCTCTCCCTCTCACTCTCTCTATCTCCATCTCCTTTCTCTCTCCCCCTCTCTCACCTGCTTACCCTCTATCTCTCACCTCCCCTCTCTCTCTCTCTCTCTCTCTCACTCCCTCTCTCTCTCACCTGCTTTCCCTCTATCTCTCACCTCTCGCCCCCCCCTCTCTCTCTCACTCCCCCCCTCTCTCTCTCACTCCCCCCCTATCTCTCTCACTCACTCACTCTCTCTCTCTCTCACTCTTCCCTCTCTCTCGCCCTCTGCTCATCTTTGCTCCCTACGAGATGCATGGAACAAGTGAGTCACATGTCTGAAATAGAGCCTGACTGTATGTTGTAAGCTGCCTCCTGCCTGCCCCACCCCACTGCTTGATGGAACGGTACACTCTAAATGATGGAGGGAGTCGTTCATGAATTGTGTGTGTGTACGTGTGCATGAATTGTGTGCAATATACATTCATACACACTATTTGTTTGTGTGTATGCAGGGCTGTACAGTGCGAGATATATTAGGCGAGGCAATCTATGAAAAAAAAGCACTTAACCCAAAAGAAATTTATACAAAAGGTTTTTCGATGGATTCCGATAGTATTGGGCGTGCTAAATAACATACTAAAAGTCGACCAAAATCGACCCCCCCGAAAGCCGCCATTTCCAAGATGGCGTCCCAGATGGCTGTGGAGATATTAAAATGGCTATATCTCAAATTGAGAATATGGTGCAAAGGATTTCTCAACTGATTCTGGTACCTCTGGGCATGTTCACTAACATACTAAAAATCTAGGAAAATACACCTTCCAGAAAGGCTTAATTTTCAAGATGGCGGCCAAAATGGCGGCAGACCAAGCTTAAAATGGCTATATCTCAATAGAAAAAAATATATAACTATGATTTTTCACGTGATTCTGGTACCTCTAGACATGCTTGTGAACATACTAAAAATCTAGGAAAATACACCTTCCGGAAAGGCATCATTTTCAAGATGGCGTCCAAACTGGCGCCCAGGAGCTTAAAATGACTATACAAATACAAATAGCTTACTAAAAAAGGTGTTTGCACTCTCCAGCTCTCAAGCTAGCATAGTTGAAGCCTTCTTTTTGACCATTATAGTTGTTATAGTTAGAGGTGTTTGCACTCTCCAGCTCCCAAACTACCATCGTTGAAGCCTTCTTTTTCTGAATCAGTTTCTTTCTTTCTCCGGAGACAAAACATGCATTCTGTCAACACTGGAGTTCATTTGTGGTCTGGCATCCAAACACCACCTTGCCCCAGTAGTTACATTTGACCAACCCCTATATTGGAAAGCAGCAGAGATAATCCTAGATTCACCACAGTGCAGTCACCTCAAGTCCTTTGTCCTGCTCCTAGGAGGATTTCACACATTTATGAATTTGCTAGGAGCAATTGGTACACTGATGGACGGTACAGGACTTAAGGACATTCTAGGGGTAGTCTATGGGGAGAACTCAGTAGCCCATATGATGACAGGCAAATCAGTTCAGAGAGCATTCCGTGGCCATCTTCTGGTTGACAAATGTCTTAACCGCATGATAATATCAGAAATGGTAGATGATAGTCATGAATTTGCAGCAATGGTTGAACAGTCTGAAGCAATGTATACCTCAATAGTTAAGGGTGAAATGCCATTGGAAACAGTGTTCACATCAGAGACCCTCATTACAATAAATGAAGAGCTGGGAAAAAGGAAGATGGAACTGTGTGCTAGATCCAAAACTAGTCAGTTGTGGCTAAATTACCAACACATGTTAGAAGTTGCTAGGTCACTGATAACAGCAGATCGCACAGGTTCCTGGCTTTTGCACTTACGCGCTGTTTCTGAATGCATGCCGATATTCGCTGCGGCTGGGCATTACAATTACTTGAAATCGGCACACTTTTATGTCCAAGAGATGAGTCAGCTTCACATCAACCACCCAGATGTCTTCAGACAATTTGAAAAGTGTTTTCATGTTATCCGTCGCAGCAGCCAATCATGGGCAGGCCTCAGCTCAGATCTTGTAATCGAAACAACATTGATGAGGTCATTGAAGACTACAGGAGGGATGACACATGGAAGTGGAATGACCGACAATCAGAGATCCCTTTGGACAATGTCAAAGGGCATAACATCAGAGTATAACACCGCAATGCAGGAGTTCTCAAACCAGACATACACAACATCAGAACAGCACAAGGATTCAACAGAGGCAAGGATGAAAAGGGATGCTGCTGACCTGGAGAAGATCACTTCAAAACTTGCTATATGTTCACCTTTCTCTCCAGACTCTTCTTTAAGGAATGTTGTTACAGGTGTTGTCGCTGAGGATGGAGTGAACGTGCATGATTATGACTCTGTTGGACGCAACATCATGCACAAAATGATCGGACAGCCGGCATTCACATTTTCATTTAGTAGAAAGGATAAAGCCATAACCCTTGGACAAAAATCGTCTATCAAGGTTGCTCCTGATCGAATCATTGATTCTGCACTTCTTTTTCAACGTTTCCTTATTGTCTCCCAAACTGGAGAGCTGTCATTGGAGGAGGTTATGCGTTACGAACTCAGTCCTTTCCCTCCTGCCCTCTTTGAAGCCGGAAACGTCTTCCGCAAAGCTGATAAACCACAACTAGCGCACGCGATCTGTGATCATGCAAGTGATGCAATCCTAGATTCTGTACCAGAAACGGAGCATTATGTTCTTGATGGTGGTTCACTCCTTCACCGAATACAATGGAAGCACGGACAAAGCTATGGTAAAATTGCACAGTCATATGCAGACTTCACCATCCAACATTATGGCTCAGCTACAACCATTGTGTTTGATGGCTATGAGGATGGGCCACCCATTAAAGACAACACACATCAAAGAAGAGGAAACAATATTCATCCCATTGTCAACTTCACTGCTGAGACAGAGTTCTCAGGTAAGAAGGAGGAGTTCCTGTCAAGAAATCTGAATAAACAGAAACTGATCCACATGATAAGTGATGAACTGAAAGAACGGGATTGCACTGTGGTCAATTCACTTGGAGATGCTGATGTAGACATAGTAAGGGCCGCAGTGGGATCATCTCTTCTTCACACCACGACGCTGATTGGAGAAGATACTGATCTCCTCGTCTTACTTCTTTACTATGCACAGAGAGATAGCAAGGGCCTTTATTTCAGATCAGACAAGTCGAAAGCTGATGGCAGTTTTAAAGTGTACGCCATAAACCATTTGAAAGAAGTACTCGGACAGGATGTGTGTTCTCAGTTGCTGTTCATCCATGCTGTGACTGGCTGTGACACAACTTCCCGGATCTTCGGAGTTGGCAAAAAGACAGCATTCCAAAAACTTGTAAAAGGGGATCCTGTCCTTCAGGCTTGTGCCAATGCATTCACTGTACCAAACCAGACAACAGATGTGATCGATGACCTTGGGTGCCAAGCAATGGCTGTCTTTTTTGGTGGAAAGTGCACAGATTCGCTTGCAAAAATGAGATATAACATTTTCAGCAAGAAGGTTGTCTCAGCTTCATCAACGGTAACGCCTGAACGTCTACCACCAACTGAATCTGCTACCAAATTCCACTGTCGTAGAGCATACTACCAGGTCATGGTCTGGATGGGAACAGATGATGGTATAGATGCTCTAGACTGGGGCTGGAACCTGCAGGACAATAGATTTGTCCCACTCATGTCAACAATGAATGCTGCTCCAGACAGTCTCTTGAAGGTCATTCATTGTAACTGTACCACTGCCTGCAAGACACTTCGCTGCTCATGCAGAAAATATGGACTACCTTGTACTACTGTCTGTGGACCATGTCAACTTCATGAATGTGACAATCCACATAACAAGTTTCTCCCAGAGGATCCTGAAGATGATGATGAGTAGGCCTAAAGACCACAATAAGTGGGTCATTTATTTTGTGTTCAACACCAAAGCCAGCTTTCTAGGTTGAATATAATAACCAATTTTAATTTTAGCCAAAATAAGCTACAGGCAGCCATTTTGATGATGCAAATGATGCATTCCTAGCAGATATATTTAGCTAGATATTTTGCTCGTTATTAATGTATAGAGGTGCCAGAATCAGTTTATAAATCCTTTAGAAATGTTTTCCCATTTGAGATACAGGCATTCTAAGCTCCCAGTCGTCATTTTGGACACCATTTTGAAAATTAAGCCTCTTCAGAAGGTGTATTTCCCTAAAACTTTAGTATGTTCCTAAGTATGTCTAGGGGTACTTGGGGTACCAGAATCAAATGACAAAATCATTTATATAATTTTTATATTGACATATATATAGCCATTTTAACACTTTGACTGCCATGAAACGTCTTTTCACGTCATTGCTGGCCATGCTCAAGTTGCCGGGGGACGCTGTACAGCGTCCTTATATCAATATTTCAAAAATCTGCGATCGGATTCATATGTCCCCGCCGCTGGCCTGAGATCCACCAGCAGGACCCACTGAGCTCTCTGGCGGTTCAGGAGCGCCATCTGGTGGCCGATCGGCGCAATCGCCAAACAGGATGTTGAATAGAGGTTGTCATGACGACCGTAGTACTTCCGGGCGCTCGCTATAGTTCATGGGACTCTGGCTCGTCACGCTACACGGTGATCGATTGGCAATAACTCGATAAACAACATGATTTGGACGTATATACCATTATACAAGCTGGAGATGGACCGGGTAAAAATATATCCCATAATGATAAGATTTCTACTCGACGATGATCGCCCAACGGCGCGCGGAGACTGGGGTGAGTTCCAGCGTGTAACGTTACCGTCTTCGATACTAACTGCTATTATCAACATTTGACCCACATTAGATGATTGGTATAACGCTGCCCACGGAATTATAAACGCCCCCTCGCCCATCCTGTCAACATCAGATGACGTGTAGTAACTTCTAGAAGTACGTCTAGTTGGAATTTTTTATATCGCGCTGATTGCCATCAAACTGTATTTCATCATCAATATAATGCATTTGGGGCTATATATCACGTTCTGGAGAAAGCTGCAGAAAGAGATGAAAACATACTTATACATTAGACTATACTTTACTATGAATATGTGAATGAAAAAGTTTAACGTTGCTACACAATGAACAATACATATAGGACTTTGAATGGGCCCTAATAATGGCAATGTAGCAATAGAATTTAAAAAGTTATAGCCCTGCAAAGAAGGGGACTTTCTCCATAGACAAATAGCGCTGGCAATCTATGGTATATCATGAATTTAACCTTAGGCAACCAAAGTGTTAAGCTTGGCCAGCCGCAATTTTGGACGCCATCTTGAAAATGTATTTTCCTAGATTTTTAGTATGTTAGTGAGCATGCCCAGAGGTACCAGAATCAGTTGAGAAATCCTTTGCACCATTTTCTTAATTTGAGATATAGCCATTTTAATCGCCCCGGCGCCATCTGGGACGCCATCTTGGAAATGACGGCTTTCGGAGGGGTCGATTTTGGTCGACTTTTAGTATGTTATTTAGCACGCCCAATACTACCAGAATCCATTGAAAAACCTTTTGTATCAATTTTTTTGGGGTTAAACCATATATTGACTCGCCTATATGTCGCACGTGCTACAGCAACATCGGTCTGTGCGATGAATGGATTTACTTCAGTAGCACTGGTGCAATAGGCATTCGGTTCATATCGATACTCTTATTTTGAAAATCCTGTGGCAGGTCTCATTTCCGCCCAAGCACAGCTCCAGCCATAATATCTATGGCTCCGGCAGCTAACAACGTTCGGTTCATATCGCTACTCTTATTTTGAAAATCCTGTGGAGTCGTATACGCTCGGCTCCACAGCACACAGCAGTAGCGTCTGAAACGCACATTTAAACAGAACAAGGTTAGTGTGCCTATTTCGCGACCCAAAACAAATCCCTGCTGTTTTATTCCGCAACGGGTCAAATGCATCTAACATGCTTTGCAATCCTCGCCATTCCTTTATGACCACGTCGTGTTAAAGACCGAAATGAACGTTACGTTAGCGTAAGCTAACAACAAGCTAACCCTGTTCAGAGCCATAGACAGAGAACAGCAGACGGGCAGAGTGAGGACTGGGGGGGGGGGCAGGCATTCTCCCTTCTGTGTGTGTGTGTGTGTGCGTTTGAAAAGATCAGATGAAGTCAGACGAGTATATTATATTGATAGTAAATGGGGGTGGACAGATAATGTTGATAGAGGCGATTGCATGTGCATGGGTGCACGTGCTTCAGTGTGAATTGTGTGTACTGTATGTGTGTTCACAAATGTGTGAGTACACGCGCCTATGTGTGAGGGGGAGAGAGAGAGAGAGAGAGTCCACTGCCACAGTGGGTCCACAGGGAGATGCTCATGGGGAAGATGTCATGGGTTGTCCAATCCTTCATATAAACTGAAACCCAGTCATCCAGCCATGGAGAAAGGGTCACCTCTGGAGAACAACCCATCATTGACAGTTGATGAAGTCCTATAGGCGGTTTAAGGAGGAATGTTCGACACGTTGCTAGTAGGGGTGGAACGGTACGCATTCGAACCATACACCGTTCGGTACGACCTCCCCGGTTCGGGGCATGTGTGTATTGTTCGGTTATAACCAGGGGTGCGTTGCTCATGGGACGGGGTTGCACGCTGTGCAACTGGCTCTGTGAGCAGAAGCACACGCATGCACATGCACGGATGTGCACGCGTGTGCACACAGGAATGTGCTGCACTCGACTGATGCGCCAACTCGCTAAGTACCCACCTAGCTACTTTGCATAACAATAGCGCAGGTCGTCAGGTGTGTTCAAATACGTTCTCAGATACATTCACACAAAACTTGTGAATGAAATGTATTACATTCCATTCGTAGAGGAAATTAGGCATTGTCTTTAGTCTGTGCGTATGCAAGGGAACATTTATGCGCATGTGCGGGAGCGCGCACCCTGTGCCTGCGCTCAGTGTGATTTTAGCCCACAGTTTGTGCTGTGGGCTAAAATCCATATATTTATGTCCCTAGATACATTTATCCATGTATTTTATTTATCATGTCTCAGCCTGAATACATCTCAACCATCTGTATCTACTGAGGTGGCCATCAGTGCAGCTGTTGCTAAAACCCACAGACCAAGGACTGATGAGCTGACGATTTTGGCTGACCAGGCAGCATTGTCAGGATCTACAATATGTTTAATATCTATGAGTCAATCCATTTATCAATTGTAAGAATGTATAGACAAATATCTACAAATGTGTGTACCATTCAAATGTGTTATTATTATATGGTATTAAAACAAGCAAAGGCCTATGTGTCACCATGACCCCAGCTGTCCTCCTGAACCACCAGGAGACAGACGTAATTCTAGATCCTTGCCATTTCAACTGTTTACCTTATATAGTCATTTGTTAAAGCCCTGAACCATGCTGCTCATTTGGAAGAGATCCACCTCATTCGCTCAGAACACCAACCAGAAAAACTATAAAATGACAATGTGATGGAAGGAGCGCGACACACTTCTGCTGTGCCACCAAAAGCTAAGTAGAACCGTGTCCACTCTCAGCTGTTTGTGTAAATACTCTGTAATATTGAATATTCACTCTGTAATAAATATTTGATTGCTAACACCCTCTCCTCATCTTTCAAGGTCAATTAAAAGAACGCTTTAACAGTGCACGGGAGCACAGTGCAACCAGCTTTGAAATCAGCAACGCACCCCTGGTTATAACGTTAGCCGCAAGCTAGGCTAACGTTAAGTTAGCTGCGAGCTAACTAGCGTTAGCTGCAAGCTAACCACGGAAACGCTCACAGCGAAGTGACTCCACGACACCAGTTAATTTTTTTGGAGAAGGGGGGGGGGGGGGGGGATATTGACGAGTTGACTATTTAATTCCTTGTGTGACGTCACTTCAAATACGGCATCCATGACACTCAAAAAGCAAAAGCGAATCGAGTCTATTAGGTACCATGCAGTGAAAAGCGGCATAAGATAATACTTTAGATTCTTTTAGAATGTTTCATGCAATTAAAAAGTTAATATATTAAATATACACAGTGACTTTTCATTTTTTATAAGAAAGTCTAGTGCTGGTTGAGCATATGCATACTTTATGTTGATGGGCTTTGTCTATAATGTGGCCACAAAAATAGAAAGGTTTAATTAGTTAGTTTGTTTGCACTAAGTTAATACTTTGACAAATGTTGCCTATATTTTTGTCAGTTTGGTCTTTGTGTGCCAAACACTATTAACACTTTGATTGCCTAAGGTTAAATTCATGATATACCATCCGTTGCCAGCTCTATTTGTCTATGGAGAAGTTCCCCTTCTTTGCAGGGCTATAACTTTTTTAATTCTATTGCTAGATTGCCATTATTAGGGCCCATTCAATGTCCTATATGTATTGTTCAGGGTGTATGAACGTTAAACTTTTTCATTCACATATTCATACTAAAATATGATCTAAAGTATAAGTATGTTTTCATCTCTTTCTGCAGCTTTCTCCAGAATGTGATTTATAGCCCCAAATGCATTATATTGATGATCAAATACAGTTTGGTAGCGATCGGTGCCAGATGAAAAATTTCAAATGGACGTGCTTCTAGAAGTTTCTACGTATCATCTGATGATGACCGGATGGGCGGGGGATCGTTTATAATTCCGTGGGCAACGTTATACCATTCATCTAATGTGGGTCAAATGTTCATCATAGCAGTTAGTGTCGAACACGGTAATACTACATGCTAAAACTCACCCCAGTCTCCGCGGGCCGTTGGGCAATCAGCGTGGGGTAGACAGTTTTCCATTATGGGATGTCGAAATACCCGGTCCATTTCCAGGTTGTATAATAGTATATACGTCCAAATCATGTTGTTTATCGAGTTATTGGCAACGGATCGCTATGTATTGTGTCGAACTCGAGTCCCGGGACCTATAGCGAGTGCCCGGAAGTAATATGGGTGATCACCACTTCATCCACATGACTTCCTGTTTGGCGCTTCTGCCGATCGGCCACCAGATGGCGCTCTTGAACCGCTAGAGGATTGAGAGGAGCTCAGAACTGTGTGTGAAGGCTGCAGAGGGGAAATATGATTCCGATCACAGATGTTTGAAATATTGATATCAAAGACGAGTTACGGCGTCCTAGGCAACTTGAGCATGGCTAGGAAAGACGCCTAAACACGTTTTCGGCACTTAAAGTGTTAAAGGTAAACTTTTTTTTTACCAAATAAATGAGAAGCATGTTTAAATCAGCAATGCCTCCCCTCTCTCTCCTAGCTCTAACCGTCACTGTCAACATAATGTGCCTGATGTCAAACTGCCTCATTCTTTCAGTTTTTGCATGACTACTGTACGTCCTTGAGAATAACTGAAAAGTTGGATTATTTTTAGGCTATAATATTTTATGTATGGTATTTTTGGAGTGTTAAAAAAAAGAAAAGAAAAAGAAACGTATACCCAACCGAAAACCACGATACGAACCGAACCGTAGATTTTGTGAACCATTCCACCCCTAGTTTCTAGGGAACAATTTCCTGTTGCAGTGTTGGCTAATATCAATAACAACTGGAAATCAGAAACGTAGTCCGTTCTAGAATGCTGGTTTATGATTGTATAAAAATGTTTCGTCAAGTTGAAACTCTCTACATTGTAGAGTAGATACCAGGTGTAGCGAGGCAGACAGCTATGACAGGTGGAGTGGGAGATGCAATGATGGAACATCCTGAACGGGTCAGAGTGCCAGATGCATTTTGAAGACTAACACCTACTGTACTGGAACCGTGTTCAATAATTCACGATCCAAAGGAACGCAAACATGTACACATGTGCAGGCAACCACACAGAGAGACACGGTACACATGGTGTGCACACCAGTTCTGTCTGTCTGTCTCTCTCTCTCTCTCTCTCTCTCTCTCTCTCTCACTCTCACTCACTCACTCACTCACTCACTCTTTATTTCTCTCCGTCTTCCTTTTTGTCTCTCTCTTCCTTTTTCTCTCTCTCTTTTTTATTATTATTATTTATATATTAACACTTTGGCTGCCATGGGTTAAATTCATTATCAACCGTAGGTTGCCAGCGCTATTTGTCTATGGAGAAAGTCCCCTTCTTTGCAGGGCTATAACTTTTTAAATTCTATTGCTACATTGCCATTATTAGGGCCCATTCAAAGTCCTATATGTATTGTTCATTGTGTAGCAACGTTAAACTTTTTCATTCACATATTCATAGTAAAGTATGGTCTAATGTATAAGTATGTTTTCATCTCTTTCTGCAGCTTTCTCCAGAACGTGATATATAGCCCCAAATGCATTATATTGATGATGAAATATAGTTTGATGGCAATCGGCGCGATATAAAAAATTCCAACTGGACATGGTTCTAGAAGTTACTACACGTCATCTGATGTTGACCGGATGGCCGAGGGGGCATTTATAATTCCGTGGGCAGCGTTATACCATTCATCTAATGTGGGTCATATGTTCATCATATCAGTTAGTATAGAAGACATTGAAAAATAACGCTGAATCTTACCGTATCTTCCTCGCGCCGTTGGGCGATGAGCGTGGAGTATACATTTTCCTATTATGGGATATATTTTTACCCGGTCCATCTCCAGCTTGTATAATGGTATATACGTCCAAATCATGTTGTTTATCGAGTTATTGCCAATCGATCACCGTGTAGCGTGACGAGCCAGAGTCACATGAACTATAGCGAGCGCCCGGAAGTACTACGGTCGTCATGACAACCTCTATTCAACATCCTGTTTGGCGATTGCGCCGATCGGCCACCAGATGGCGCTCCTGAACCGCCAGAGAGCTCAGTGGGTCCTGCTGGTGGATCTCAGGCCAGCGGAGGGGGAAAATGAATCCGATCGCAGATTTTTGAAATATTGATATAAGGACGCTGTACAGCGTCCCCCGGCAACTTTAGCATGGCCAGCAAAGACGTGAAAAGACGTGTCCCGGCACTCAAAGTGTTAACTCAATCTGCGCCAACAACGTTTATATACGTGTTTGTTCGACAACCGTTGAACGCCAACCACGTATATATACGTTATTTGGTCCGTTTTCGATTTTAATATTCTATTCAATGTCAATGGACCTGTATGTGGCCGTTAAAAGGCATACTGGGACCCGAGGGTGCAGTACCAGCCAGATCCGGCTAGCTGGCAGTATCGAGAGTGCAGTAAACCCTGTTCCAGACCGTGTGTTACATTTAAATCTCACCGGGCTGAGAATGTTAGTTCAGGGAAGCCTAGAGATTCACTCGATCACATTGAAAAGTGTCCGGGACACTCAATGCATGTGTTGTGCCATGGACATTAACATTGATCCTGCAATGTTTTCACATCGATCCAGCTGATCAGCGTGTGTAGTGTTACTTGCCAATTGCCGTTACTGGCAATCAAAGCATCAGAAACGACCCCCCCCCCTTCGTGCATTCATGATGAAACATAATACCTATTATATACATTTGATTTGGAAATAGTAGCGTGTCCAGGGATGAAATGCCAATGCAGCTGGGCCGTGACCCGTATTGGTGCAGACCAAAAAGAGAGCAGCTTGTGGTCCCAGTTGGGACAACAAATCCGGATCCAGTCTCCCTCTGTGAAGGAAGGCACGTTTACCCTCTGCCTCCTGTCGAACTGCTGCTTCATATGACGCTGAGCATCTGCGACCCTGGCGCTCTGGCAGGGTACTGCTGCCAGTGTGATGATCACAGGGGCCCTCAGCCGATCCAGAGGCAGCTGTAGCTCGCGTCCCATCATCAGGAGGGCTGGGTAGCTGCCCATAGTTGTGTGGCATTGCCCGGTAGTGAAGCAGAGTGCAGAGCAGTGTGGCCGAGAATGGCAGACCCTCTGTCAGGTGCGCTCTGATCCCGTTTATCAATGTCTGGTTAAATCTTTCCACCCCCCTGTTTGCCTCCGGGTGGTAGAAAGCCGTACGGACATGTTTAATCCCCCTGGCCTCCACGAAGGTGGCGAAGTCAGCAGAGACGAACTGCGGCCCATTGTCCATAGTGAGGGTGTCTGGAATGCCCCACTGGGCGAACAGAGCGGAGAGGAAATCCGTGACCACACAGGTTGTCACAGACCCCGAGGCGGCTACCTCTGGCCACTTGGAATGGAGGTCATAGGCAACCAGGAAGAAACGCTGGTGGTGTGGGACGCCATGGAGCTCCCCACATATGTCCAGCTGGATGTGCTTCCAAGGTGCAGGTGGCCATGGCAAAGGCTGCAGAGGCGCTGGGGTCAGTGGGGTAGGCTGTGTAGTCCCTCACCATTGTCTCTACATCCCAGTCAATACCCGGCCGCCACACCAGATCCCTGCAGCGCTGCTTCACCTTCATGATGCCCAGGTAGCCCTTGTGCGCCATGGTCAGTATTCGCGCTCTGAGGTCACTAGGGACGGTCGTGCGGAGCCCCCGGGCCACAGAGCTCATCCTTGACCCGATGAAAAGGCGCCAGCTCTTCTGGGACCTTCGCCGGCCATCCTGATGTAGGTGCGGAGCTGGGCGATCGTGGAGTCCTCCTCCAGGGAGACTGGCCTGGAGCGGGCCGTGAAGCATAAGCCGATCTGGTTGCATCGGATCTGGGCACGTGTTGGGTGGTGCGGGAGAGCAGGTCAGCCACCACGTTCTCCCTGCCGGGAGTAAACACTGTGGTAAAGTTATATGACTGGAGCCTCTCTGACCAGCAGTGAATCCTCAGCGGCTTGTGTCCTGATTCCGATGTAGCCAGCAGGGCGGTGAGAGCCTGGTGGTCCGTCCGCAGTGTAAAATGTCGTCCGTACACGTACATGTGCCACCGCTCACACGCCCAGACGCAGGCTAGAGCCTCCCGCTCCTCCACCGAGTTCAGCTGGGGAGAGACCGAGAGGCAAACGCCACTGGGTGCTCCATGCCCCGCTGGACGCGTATTGGGGAAGGAAGCGTAGGTAGTAGGCTGTCATCCCCAGAAACGACGAGAGCTGCACTGGGCAGGACGGCTCAGGCAGGCGCAGCACGGCCTCCACGTTAGAGTGGAGCGGGCTGAGGCCATCAGCAGACAGGCGGAACCCCACAAACTCGATGACTGGGACAGCGAAGGTGCACTTGTCTCCATTCAGCGTGAGGTTGTGACTGGCGAGGACGTGCAGCACCCTCACCAGGCGCTCATCGTGGATGGCTGATGTTGCACCATGGACCACTATGTTATCCAAAAAAACGGCCATGCCCGGGATGCCAGCGAAGATGGTGGCCATTATTATTTATTTTTTTATCCACTTTTTCTCCTTCTTTTTCTGTTTTTCTCCCATCCCAATTTAGGCGTGCCAATACCCCCCTCTCCTGTCTTCATCGTTGCTCGCATGTGCCCCCCACTGGTCGGTCGTAGGGAGGATTGTAGAATCTATCGCATGTCCCCTCCGATACATGCGGAGTCAGCCAGCCACTTCTTTTCACCTGCCAGTGTGGACTCTCATTGGCGAGCTGTAACGTGTGGGAGGCTCACACTACCCTCGACATCTCCTGTCCTTGCTGTGCAGGCGCCTTGACCGACCTGTAGGAGTCGCTGTTTACAACGACCAGATTACCACCCATTGACTTCCCTCCCGCTGACTCTGCCAATTGAGTCAGTATGACGGCCGGCCCAAGCCGGAGGCAACGCTGACAGACGGATTTGTTACCGGTGTCTCACGCATTGGTGACGAGCGCTTAGACCGCTGCGCCACCCAGCCGCTAACAGAACTAACACAAGGCCAAAACCACACTGGGGAATAAACTAGACTAGAACAACAGACTGAATCAAAAATACAAATACTGAGACAACACTAGACTGATCATAATTACAACACAGAAAACAGTTACACAGACAGCAGATTAGTGATGATATTCAGGAGATCAAAAAATACAGAAACATTGAGATGCACACAGTGCAGCACCATTGATTGATTGATTGATTGATTGAACATTTTATTAACAGATTGCAGAATGGGTACGATACACTACAGCTCAATACACACAATTGTTAAGGGGATGCAGACCAGAGAAAGACTTTCGTCTTGTTTACATATGGGTCCCCCATTTTCAATTCATCATAACATATATGACATACATGACATACAGATAGACAGTACTGCTACATCTATACATTTATGACATACGAGATTTACAAATACAGTACTGTTTGTGATACAAAAAACATCTAAAAAAGAGAGTATATACATTTGACGTAGAAACTATACATTGGAGGAGGTTGGGTAGGTGGGGGGTTGGGTAGGTGGGGTGGGGTGGGGAAACTGTACATTGGAGGTGGTTGGGTTGGTGGGCGGGGGTTGGGTAGGCGGGGTGGGGGAAACTGTACATTGGAATATCGATGAAACCTTACTTAGTCCCAAGAAGAGGGTCTCGTGTATTATTGGGTTAGGACATTTACTGTACATTGGAGGGGGTTGGGTTAGGACATTTACAGGGGCCAGTTTCTAATTGCAGTCTCCCGTAGGTGCTCTTTGAGAGTGGTTTTGAAAGTGGGTAGTGATTCACATTCCTTTACAGCTTTTGGTAGGGCGTTCCACATTGATGTGGCATAATTGCGAAACGTGTTTAGTCCCTTGTTTGAGCCTAATCTGGGTTTAACATGATTTGTGGAGCTCCCTCTGGTGTTGTGGTCGTGGTATTCACTGATCTTTGGGAAGTATTTTGACATGTACATGGGTACCTTAGTCATGTAGTATATCTTGTAGACCAGGCCCATTCCAAGTTGCTGTACTCTGTTGTCTACTCTAAGCCATCCTAGGTAGTCAAAGTGGGCAGGGGTGAGGTGGGTTCTAGGAGTAAGGTCAAGTAGTAGTCTGACCAGTTTGTTTTGTGATGTTTGTAATCTTGTTTTTAGCGCCTTTGAGGTGCTTTGGTACCATGAGGTGCAAGCATAGTCGTAGTACCCTTGAATGTGTGCTCCTGCCAGAGTCTTCAGGGTGGTATACCAACTGAATTAGGCCACCGGGTGGCAGTAGAGCATAGTCTATGAACTTGACATGACTGTTCACAATGTTCATGTGTGGAGGAAGTCCATGGAGAGGTGGGGAGGAGGGAGCAGCTGGCGAAGCCTGGCCAGGAAAAGATGAACCCTTACATGGCTGCTTTTTTATATAGCGCTTTTATCCAAAGCACTTTACAATTTGTTACTCACATTTGACCCATTCACTCACACATTCACACACCGACGGCGGAGGCAACCAGGCAAGGTGCCAACCTGCTCATTGGGAGCAATTAGGGGTTAAGTATCTTGCTCAAGGACACATCGACACGCTGCCCGGGAGGAGCGGGAATCGAACCGGGAACCTCCGGATTGCCAGACGACTGCTCTACCTCCCAGAGCCACTGTCGCCCCTAGATCCAGTTTGGTGAAGACAGAGGAGCCGTAAAATTGTGCAGCCAGCTCCTCCACTGTGGGCAGCGCCTTGTTCACCTGCCTGAGGTCGATGCACGGACGCAGGCCCCCCGACTTTGTCTTTGCCACCACCAGGTTGGAAATCCATGGCGAAGCGTTGACATGCTCGATGATGCCCGCATCCAAAAGCTTCTGCAGCTCGGCGACCACGTCAACTGGAAACTGGCGCAGAGGCTGGATCACCGAACGCACCTCCGGGGTGAGGAGAGGCTGGTGGTGAAAGACAGTGAGGCAGCCCAACCCACTAAACAGAGCAGGCCAGCGCTGGTGCCAAGGCGAGCCAACAGACAGAATGCACAAGGGAGAACCCGAGCCCACAAAACAAATCGTAGTGATGTAATAATCATTAAATGTCTATCGTATCTCTGTGATCGTATAGTGGAAATTACCCTTCATCTACTCTGCGTTGTCATTTCAATGTGGTTCGGTTTGCAGGAAGGAAGCACGGACGAGATGTTTTTGAATAAGACTGCTGTGTTTATTCCATTCCAAATAAACACAAACTATGAATCAATAAGTAAGTAAGTACTGAATTTCCTTTCTATAGCTAAAATCATCGTCTTCGGTTTGGCTGGCTGTCCATGTCTCTGAGCGTCTTCTCCTGGTTTGGTTGTCTCGGCAACCCGAGGCCTTTGTTTGCTGCTGGTTGGCCCGGCAACACGAGGCCCTCCGTGATCTCAGACCTGGGAGCTGGGGGAGCGCTCGTTTTGTCTTTCTCTCTGGATCCCTGCTGCGATGCTCGATCTCTCCCAGCGTCTGTAGTTAAAGACAATTCTCCTCCCCTTTTTCCTGCGTCATCCTGTGACGTCAAGCTAGGGGCGTCACTGTTTTCTATTGGCTTAACGTGATCTCGGCTATTTTGTATCCTTAAAGGGACATGATACTATTTACATACTGACTATTAAAAGCATTTCCGTTCCCTTTTATGGAAGTTTTACAGTTCTCGAGGCGCTCTGTCCTTCAAAAATAGATGTTTAACTTTATTATTCATCTTTGAACCTGTTTTATTGTATTTCTATATCCTAAAGTAATCTTTGGCTTAGGTTCTAACCTTTTCCAAATTCTCACTCATTGTATCCCAACATCTAGTTAGTGTGGGTGACCTGGCGAAGCCAGGTTGCCACCCACACTATACATATCCATACTCTTTTTATTTATTTATTTATTCTTTATTCCACCGATTTTGCAAACACTTTGCAACACGTAAGCGTTCGCGCCCCATACACGTGAAAGGTATCAAAACGAGCGGCTTGCCTATGGCAACACCGGTCTCCGAACTCGTAAAGTTTCACCGCACCGTCTGGCTACGAATCGACTTTAAACGGTAAAATATCGGTCCCATTGGGAATGCATTGCATTTTAGAGTGTAGCAGCTGAAATAATCTTTTTCCCCCTACCTTGGGTGAATTGCGAGTGTGATCTCAATTTTGGACGTAGAAATAAAACAAACACATCAAAACGATGACACGGCTGTCAACCCGCTCACAAAAGAAAAATAAATGGAATTGGACATTTCTATCTCAACTGACAACCATTTGTTTGAAGGTTCTCCTCCCCATTGACCGCCATGCAATCGCCCTCTAGAAATCACATTTTTCACACTATTTTTTAGCCTTCTGTTCCGATCGCCGAAGGAGTGCCACAATATCGCACGAATGTCACAATATCGCGCACAACCCTTCGCCTACTCGTTGTAGTGCTCATGTGCGCGTCACAACGCTTCATCTCTTATAGTTTTCTTTTAATCAATGTGACAATGCAGTCATGCATCTGCCTCCATAGAAATCCATTGGATAGAAAATATGCAAGTCATAGTGATTGCTTCACCTGTGTGGCTCATGGCTCACTCATGATTGGTTCAGCTGTGTGGCTCGTGGCTGAGCTGCCAATGACATCATCCACTTAACCCATCATTGGCCATCACTGTGTTGCAGTACTGAATTGCTGACAGCGCCCTCTGTCTTGTGGGTTGTGTCATTGTACTCAGTAGGGATATCCTCTTTCATTTTTCATTGGTCCATGTTGACCACCTTTCATTGGTCGATGTTGACCACTCCCCCGATCCTTAGACCACGCCCCCTTAGGCCACACCCCCTCAGTGTATCTCTTGAACCGTTTGTCGTAGAGACTTGCGGATTGTGCCATTGGTCGATCTTGACCACCTTTCATTGGTCGATGTTGACCACTCCCCCGATCCTTAGACCACGCCCCCTTAGGCCACACCCCCTCAGTGTATCTCTTGAACCGTTTGTCGTAGAGACTTGCGGATTGTGCCATTGTACTCGGTTTAATAGTGTAATAGTGTGTAATAGTGTAATAGTGTAATAGTGTGTAATAGTGTAATAGTGTGTAATAGTGTAATAGTGTAATCGTGTGTAATAGTGTAATAGTGTAATAGTGTGTAATAGTGTAATAGTGTGTAATAGTGTAATAGTGTAATATTGTGTAATAGTGTAATAGTGTAATAGTGTGTAATAGTGTAATAGTGTAATAGTGTGTAATAGTGTAATAGTGTATAATAGTGTGTAATAGTGTAATAGTGTGTAATAGTGTAATAGTGTAATAGTGTGTAATAGTGTGTAATAGTGTGTAATAGTGTGTAATAGTGTAATAGTGTGTAATAGTGTAATAGTGTAATAGTGTGTAATATTGTGTAATAGTGTAATAGTGTGTAATAGTGTAATAGTGTGTAATAGTGTGTAATAGTGTGTAATAGTGTGTAATAGTGTAATAGTGTGTAATAGTGTGTAATAGTGTAATAGTGTGTAATAGTGTAATAGTGTGTAATAGTGTAATAGTGTAATAGTGTGTAATAGTGTAATAGTGTGTAATAGTGTAATAGTGTGTAATAGTGTAATAGTGTGTAATAGTGTAATAGTGTGTAATATTGTGTAATAGTGTAATAGTGTGTAATAGTGTAATAGTGTGTAATAGTGTAATAGTGTGTAATAGTGTAATAGTGTGTAATAGTGTAATAGTGTGTAATAGTGTAATAGTGTGTAATAGTGTAATAGTGTAATAGTGTGTAATAGTGTAATAGTGTAATAGTGTGTAATAGTGTAATAGTGTGTAATAGTGTGTAATAGTGTGTAATAGTGTGTAATTGTGTAATATTGTGTAATAGTGTAATAGTGTGTAATAGTGTGTAATAGTGTAATAGTGTGTAATAGTGTAATAGTGTGTAATAGTGTAATAGCGTAATAGTGTAATAGTGTAATAGTGTGTAATAGTGTAATAGTGTAATAGTGTGTAATAGTGTAATAGTGTGTAATAGTGTAATAGTGTGTAATAGTGTGTAATAGTGTGTAATAGTGTAATAGTGTAATAGCGTGTAATAGTGTAATAGTGTAATAGTGTGTAATAGTGTAATAGTGTGTAATAATGTAATAGTGTGTAATAGTGTAATAGTGTAATAGTGTGTAATAGTGTAATAGTGTGTAATAGTGTAATAGTGTAATAGTGTAATAGCGTGTAATAGTGTAATAGTGTAATAGTGTGTAATAGTGTAATAGTGTAATAGTGTAATAGTGTGTAATAGTGTAATAGTGTGTAATAGTGTGTAATAGTGTAATAGTGTAATAGCGTGTAATAGTGTAATAGTGTAATAGTGTAATAGTGTGTAATAGTGTAATAGTGTAATAGCGTGTAATAGTGTAATAGTGTAATAGTGTGTAATAGTGTAATAGTGTGTAATAGTGTGTAATAGTGTGTAATAGTGTAATAGTGTAATAGTGTGTAATAGTGTAATAGTGTGTAATAGTGTAATAGTGTAATAGTGTAATAGCGTGTAATAGTGTAATAGTGTAATAGTGTGTAATAGTGTAATAGTGTGTAATAGTGTGTAATAGTGTAATAGTGTGTAATAGTGTAATAGTGTAATAGCGTGTAATAGTGTAATAGTGTGTAATAGTGTAATAGTGTAATAGTGTAATAGTGTAATAGTGTGTAATAGTGTAATAGTGTAATAGTGTGTAATAGTGTGTAATAGTGTGTAATTGTGTAATATTGTGTAATAGTGTAATAGTGTAATAGTGTAATAGTGTGTAATAGTGTGTAATAGTGTAATAGTGTGTAATAGTGTGTAATAGTGTAATAGTGTAATAGTGTGTAATAGTGTAATAGTGTGTAATAGTGTAATAGTGTGTAATAGTGTAATAGTGTGTAATAGTGTAATAGTGTAATAGTGTGTAATAGTGTAATAGTGTGTAATAGTGTAATAGTGTGTAATAGTGTGTAATAGTGTAATAGTGTAATAGCGTGTAATAGTGTAATAGTGTGTAATAGTGTAATAGTGTAATAGTGTGTAATAGTGTAATAGTGTGTAATAGTGTAATAGTGTGTAATAGTGTAATAGTGTGTAATAGTGTAATAGTGTAATAGTGTAATAGTGTGTAATAGTGTAATAGTGTGTAATAGTGTAATAGTGTAATAGTGTGTAATAGTGTAATAGTGTAATAGTGTAATAGTGTGTAATAGTGTAATAGTGTGTAATAGTGTAATAGTGCAATAGTGTGTAATAGTGTAATAGTGTAATAGTGTGTAATAGTGTAATAGTGTGTAATAGTGTGTAATAGTGTAATAGTGTGTAATAGTGTAATATTGTGTAATAGTGTAATAGTGTTGCGGGTTGTGTCATTGCACTCAGTAGGGATATCCTCTTTGATTGGTCTATGTTGACCACTCCCCCGATCCTTAGGCCGCGCCCCCTTTTTGTATCCTTTGAACCGTTTGTCATAGAGACTCGCGAGAGACCCTCTCCCCCGTTGGCCGGCGGTGCACAGGCGTCACCCACACTTTCACAATTTCCCCCGCGCGGAATTGTCTAGTGTTACTCTATTATCTTAAAGTAATCTTTCTTTGTTTTAGCTTTATTGAACACTAAGTATCTTGTTTCTAATTTCTAATCTTTGGTTCATAATGTTTTATAGTATAACTAAGCTTTTAACGGATCAATCTGTATCTTTATAGTCTTAAACTTACTTATACCTTCTTATCTATCTATCTATCTATCTATCTATCTATCTATCTATCTATCTATCTACTATATTTGCCTGTATTTTATTTAGTTTTACCATTAGATTGTTTTTAACCCAGTTCTCAAATTCCTGTCTTCTAAAAAACCGCTCTCCTGACTCAGGAGGACATCATCTTAACTATTCTCAGGGCCCTCTCTTCAGGATCAATGATTGTTGCAGCTGCGCTAATACCATAACCACAAGGCCCGACCCTTACGTTGACCTAAGGCCGTATCCTTGGAGGTAATCTACTGACCTCCCTCATAGCTGAGTTCAGTTCCATTTCTCTATGGTTTATAACTAACCTATCTGACAAACCCATCTGTTTTAACTACTGCCTCAAGGCCTCAAACCGTTCCAGTCTATTTGTTAAAGATAAAGATAATATGTGACTGGTGTCCTTATGCTTTTAGAATGTGTGCCTGGGGTGGGGGAGGTCATTTCTACCACAGTGGCCTTAGGCATGGTCAAGCTACAGACACCCATTTACCACTTACTATCAGCATTTCGTCCGGTATCATTTGTACATTTCCTTGGGAGTTTTACACATGTTTATTTCGACAATACACGACAGTAGCCCATGAGTTTGGCTCCCTGACGAGGCACTTGGAAAGTGAATGAGGTGAGGGCCTTGGTCCCGTAGCACACAGTGAAGATGATTGTGCCTGCCATTCCTATTTTAGAGTGTCCATACCCATATAGGTCCTCTGCGTTGGCGGTGAGCGTCCGGAGCGGGAAGAGTCATCGAACCATGGAAATGGTCAAAAGTGACAGTTACAGTTCCACTCGAGAGGTGGCGTCCACTGAATGGATGGTTGTCGGCGCAGGTGAACCTGGCGAATGTGGCGGCGTGCTATCAGTGCCGGGAGCAGACCCGGGCAAAATGGTTTTGCCTGCCACAGCGTTGACACCTCTGTCCCCTGGCAGGGCAAGCTGGAGCTCGGCTGGGGGGTGATGAGGAGTAGGGCACTGCAACCCTGCCCGAGCCCGACGGGGCCCTACCCGACCCAACGGGTTCAGGCTGGGTAGGGATTTGTTTTTAAATAAATAATTCGGGCTCGGCCGGGCCGGGCAGCGCCCTCTTTTTTTTTGCGCGCTGCTTTCACTTTCTGTTTTGCGCCAGCTGTCATCAGAGATCAGAGAGTCAGAGCCTCGTGTCTCTGATGGATAAGTTAACAGATAGGGAATTAGGGAAAGGGAGAGCTTTTGAAAGTTCCCAATGTGTCTGGGAAAGCTGCATTTTTGGAAACATTTGGATGTAATTACCGCAGGGAGAATTCGAGGACAGTAGAACAGTGCTGAAGGACATCAACGGTGGATGGTGAACAAATGAACAGCAGTCCAACATGGTTCAATGACTTCAATTGTTGTTTGAAGTTGGAATATAGCCAGTTGGCGAACGTTTTAATTTGTTCTTGGATGTAGCAGCCGGTTGACGAAGTTTTGTTAACGTTATTCAACGCAAGACGTTTTTGTTGCTGACGTCAACAGCGTGGTGAGTCCCGATTTATTTTATATATAATTGGCTGCTGGTCGAGTTTTTCTGTATACTTTTGTGTCATGATGACATTAATGTTTTAGTCTGTGTCTGCCAGTACCTCTGTATACTCGCAATATAGCAGTTTTTGGGCTGATTGTGATGACGAGGCACCGTGTGAGTCAGTCTAACGCACGTGCTGGGAAATGAAAATAGACGGCATTCTAATAAGAAAGATGCGAAAGAGGCTATATAATGCTTGTTAGTTTTCAGCGTGATATGCGTTATTTAGGTAGACCTATTGGACATTTTTGTTTTTGTTTATTTATTAAGTTAATATATAAACAGTGTTTTGAATATTTAAAACAAAATAATTATTTAATATTTGGCTATATAATATAATGCTTCATTAGTTTTCAGCGCGATATGCACCTATCTGTAATTTAGGTAGACCTATTGGACATTTTCGTTTTTGTTTATTTATTAAGTTCATATAAAACCGTGTTTCGAATATTTAAAACAAATACAAATAATTTTTTTTTAAGTCTAATATATATATTTTTTTTTCTGGCTTTCACTTGGGCTAGGGCTTCAAATGTTGCATTACAGTCGGGCTTATTGTCGGGCAGGGCCTGAACGTCATGGGCTCGGGCTGGGCACAGGCTTAATTTCAAGGCCCTTGCAGACCACTAATGAGGAGCCACAATTTCCACACACAGAATTTACATGCAGGCTGTCCTCCGGGAAAACAGGGTCGGGGGACTCCTCGGACGGCGCCACCGTTTGAGTCAGTAGCAGTGGTTTGGGGGGGAAATTACTGGAGGGTGCTAGCTGTGATGCTAAGCTCGCTGCTGACTCGAGATGGAAAGCGATATTAACAGCCTTTGCCAATGTCAACTTGTCTGGCATTATTAATAGCTTATCTCTGAGCTTTGGGTTATTAGTGTGTTCAGCTAGCTGATCCCGTATCAGTTTATTTTCCAGCACCCCAAACTTACAGAGGCTAGCCAGCCCCCATAGGTCCGCTACGTAGTTGTGAACTGACTCACCCGCCTGCTGACGTCGCTGACGAAACACGATTCGCCGGAGCAAAACGTTTTGTGGAGCAGAGAAATGTCCAGACAGCAGCGTGACACAGTCCCCATAACTCGGTGCATCTCCGAGAGTCCTAAAAATCCGTTGTCCCTCGTTTCCCAGATTGTGTATCAGCAGGGCTCTCTTCCTAATGCCATTAGCGTCTGCTAGCCCGACGGCTATTATAAACGTATTAAACGCTTCCAGCCCGCGAATCCACGGAAACGGTGGTTCGCCAGGCAGGGCGAGGAACGGAGCGTAGCGGTGAGAGTAGGGAATCCATAGAGTTAATCCTTGTCACCAATATTGTATATCAAAAACTCACCGGACTACGACGTTAACGTTAGATGTTTTATTGCACACTCAACACAGCAATCACGTTACCACAACACTTGACGGCACTTCACAGCAGCCTGTCGTAAAACCACTGTGCCGTCTTAAAGGCACAGTGAACACTGTTGTGATGCCTGCACAGATGCATGCATACACAACACACTCTTCTTTATTTTATAATTTTTCTCTCTCTATCTATGTCCACCCCTCCCCCCTCTCCCCCTCGCTCACTCTTTGATATTCTGGAAACACTCCAATATTCAAACCCATTCCGTGTATGCAAATAATATTTGCACATATAGATGCGGAACAAAGGCAACGCAGTGTGGCCAAAATCTCCGACACGCACCCTTGTTCTCTGCGTGTGAGAGGACGATATTGATAGCATATTAATCACACCGGGACGACTGACAGGGACTAATGAGGATCATTCCAGACTCCCTCCAATAATCCCTCTCTGCCACCTCTTAGGCAGCCTCTAATGACGATGGTTCACATCTATTGATTGGGATTTGGGATTTCTGGCAGGGTCACTGGTCACTTATAATCCTCCCCTGTCAGTGCTCCTGCACTGTGGTGAAGTGTTTGTGTGGGGTGAGAGATTAAATTCTATTAAATTCAATTCAAACCTTGTTTATTCTCGAACGGACAATTGAGGTAACCCTCCTTTTTTTTATTTATTTTTTTAAACTTAAATTTGTATTGAACATTTATAGACATACAACACAACATATACAATAACATCAATAACACAACAGTACAATGATGTGGGCCCCTTGAACTCGGCTGCGCTCATCCTCCCAGACCCCCGCAAGGGGAACCCCCCCCCTCCCACCCTCCCCCCCTAGAAACCGGGCTCCCCCGCATCCCAGGTCCGTCCCACGCAGGGTCCAGCACTCAGCGACACGGGCATCTTGAATCTGATTGGGCCCGACCCAGTAGAGGGGCGAGGGGCAATACTCCCCCCCACCGAGCCAAGCCCGCTACCTCCCATGCCACCAAGCCCCCCACCCCACGGACAACCAACCCACAACCCACAACCCACGGGATCCCACTCTCCCGGGTCAAACCGCATAAACGCTGACCCCCCACCCTCGACCCCCCCCCCCTGAGTTGAGCCCATACTCCCCCCCACCGAGCCAAGCCCGCTACCTCCCATGCCACCAAGCCCCCCACCCCACGGACAACCAACCCACAACCCACAACCCACGGGATCCCACTCTCCCGGGTCAAACCGCATAAACGCTGACCCCCCACCCTCGACCCCCCCCCCCCCCCCCCCCTGAGCTGAGCCCATTGGCGCCCCCCATATCTTAGGCCGCTGCGCCCGTAGCCGGGCCCCCATCGACACGGGTCCCTTGAATCAATTGGGCCAGGCCCAGTAGAGGAAAGGATAGGGGACTCCCCCCCACCGAGCCAAGCCCGCTATTCCCCATGCCCCCGAGAGCCCCACCCCACGCCCATCGGCCCCCCAACACACAGGGCCCCGCCGGGCAAAGCCCAGCCTCTCTGATCCCCCTGTGAGAGACCCCTCCCTCCCGCCCTCCTCCCAGAGAGATAGAACACCCCCATATCCTGGTCCACCATGCACAGAGCCGAGCCCCCAGAGCCCCCACCCACCCCCGCCCGACCGCCAGGCCCCCGGCCCACTAGAGCCCCAAGCCCAGGTCCGCAGAAGGTCTAAGCACCACGCCTCAATGGCCCCCCGACCCCCCGTGACGCCAAGCCCGGTGCCCCCCCGGCCCCGACACCTGACCGCCCAGGCACAACGGCCGAGGACCCCAGGAAACCCACTGTACCTCCCATGTCACCGACATCACTGCACACGTTTATGAAAATAAAACTAACAATACAATAAGCGCACTCTTTCCCCAGTTGGCGGTTTGGAGGGGGATCAGCCCTCCTACTGGAGAAGCCCCCCCCCCCCCAGAGACGAAGATACCCCCCGCAGGAGGCTCTTCAAGCCTCTCTTCATGTCCAACATTTTGAATTTTTGTCCTTCATATTTGTCCATGTGCACATTTAAAACATATATACTTTACATAAATCGCTCCCAAGGTGTACGGGGGATCCATATGTCACCCCCTCTCCCCTGCTGGTAGGTGCAGAGTATTGGCTCTCTTGTTGAGAGGGCTCTGCCTAGTGGCGAGGGGTGCCTGATGTCTTGGCCCCCCTTCATCTCACTATAATTGTCCAACATTCGTGTTGTCTATTGTGCTAGAGCTCCTGGTCAAAGTTCTCTGTCTGCTTTTCATCCTGTTCCGAGACCCCCACCTTCCAGTCCTCCCGTGATTCGAGTCCCATGTTCCATTGTCTCTCCTTCATCCCAGTCCAATGTGTGTAAATCTCTGTGTGTTTATAGTTCTCCATTATTCTATGTGTTGTATATTTACCCTCCTAATTATTTCCATCTGCAGTGATTATAGTGCGCGTTCGTGTATGTGTTTCATTGGGCATTATTGTCTATAGCTGGGGTGGTTAATCCGTTCTTTATGTACTCCTCTCGTTCGCCTCCCCGTGTCTCACCTCGTCTCTTCCTTCACGTCTCCTTATCATTTCCTTCACCTCGAATCTCAAAAAGTTAATAGTAATCGCTCTCGGGGGGCCTGCCAGCGGGCTGCTTCGACACAGGCGCCCCGTGGGCTCTCTGAATCTCCATCACCACATACAGGGCCATAGACTCCCTTTCCACTCCGTCCTCCAATCCCCATAACCGGGTATTATTTCTCTGCGGTCTCCCTTTCATGTCCGACAGCTTTTCCTTCATTTTTTCTTGTTGTAGAATTGCAATTGTCAGTACTTCGTGTATCTTCGTTTCCCATTCCTCCGCCTCTGCCGTTCTCCCTTCCAACGCCGCCACGCTCTCACCCTGTTCCACCATCTTTTCATTGACCGCTTCGAGTCCCGCATCCATTTCTCCCCCGATATCCTCCTGCTCCGTCTTCAATTCCTCCCCCAGCCTCCCGACATCGGTCCTTATCGTGTCCGTAATTGTCTGCATATCCGCCAATATTGCGTCCGTCATTGTTTTCATATATGCCAATATCTCGGCCTGCATGCAGACCGCCCATCCTGGCATTTCCCTGTCGAGCACGGCCGGCCCACCTCCTCCTTCCACCTGGTCCCTCTCTCCCTCGCGACGGGGATTTTGTATCTTCAAATTCTCCCTTCTCAGAGATCCCTCATTTTCTCTCTTCTTCTCATTCCTTGTTTCCTCCTTGTTCCTTGATTGCATCTCCATTTTTTATTTCTTTTCGGGTCTTTATTCATCAGTTTTTTTACTTATTCGACCAGGAGCTCCAGCACACGCGTGCTACCCGTTTCCTCTCGTACCGGAAGTCGGTAACCCTCCTTTTCAATGTCGTCAAGACTTACGGACATTTCAATGCATAAATTTTTTACAATGTAATAATAATAAATATGAAAAACTCTATATAGCACTTTTCATACATGGGCCACAGTGCCCCACAGCAACTAGTATAAAATGAACATAGGCATAAAATCAGCATATAGTTGACAGAATAAAAAACAATGCATAAATTGCAGACATAAGAATAGGTATAAAAGTAGTACAAAGTAAACGTGCAGACATAAGAATAGGCATAAAATAAGTACAATGTTGCTTGAAGGCATGTGAACCCCCCGAAACAGCCAGTCCCCAAAACACCCCACACATAAATCCCCACCACATCCCCATCCAAGACACCCCTCCCCATAAAGCATGTCATGACCGAAGGAAAACACAAACAGCCCCACTCACACATGAGCAACGTCAGAAGGATCCGCCCCTTCCTGACAAAAGAAGCCACCCAACTCCTCGTCCAATCAACAGTCATTGTGAGGATTGGTTCTTTCCCCGCCACACGCTTCTTGGGGTGCTGTGATGATTGGTCCGTTGCCTAACGCACACTTCTAGGTTAAGTATCAATTACCATCACGCACCTGATGTGTGTGCTAATCAGCGCCCCAGAGGGCTTTATATGCCTGGACCTTCTTTCTATCGAGGTCGGGTCGTTCTGGAATACAACTGCATTTGCCTGCTTTTCCCCGTTGCTGTTCCTGGTCTACTTTCTCTCCAGGACCTTTCTGTGGAGAACCGCTGTGGAGAACCTTGTTCCCCATTTGGAGCTGCGCCTCGTTTTGCCCGCTTTACGTGTTGCGCTTGGGTGAGTGGAACCAAACCCCTCTGGATTATTCTGATTGTGTGTCTTAGAAGAGACACTGAAGACTTCGTTTGTTGCACTAACTCGGCTAAATTGTGTGTTGTGGGGAACACTGAGGACTGTCACTGTCAATTGGTTCTGGACCCAGCTAGGGAGGAGGGAACCACACTGCCTCTGTGTTTCGTTGGACTGTTTCTGATATATCTCTCTCTCTCTCTCTCTCTCTCTCTCCGTTTTCCACCTTGAGTGAAAGCTGGGAGTATCTGCAGAGCCGCTACAACGTCACATGCCAATTCCCCACCACTATCTGCTGGGAGTATCTGCAGAGCCGCTACAACGTCACATGCCAATTCCCCACCACTATCACCAGGAGGATTCTGCAGAGCGGCAGATGACTCTGCCGAAGGCAGTCTCCCCATTTGTTTGATTATTGTACTTTATCCTTCTTTTGACTCTGTAAATAAATACGCCCTAGCATTTGGCTAACTCTGAACTTCCTGTCTGTGCCGTTGCGTTTGAGGTCGGTTACAAACCATAACATTACGACCCGACCATGACAACCTCAGCCGACACAGACAGGGTCAGGGCAGCGTTGGCGGTCCAGATCGAGTTGGTCAACGACCACACCCAACAGTTGGGTGCGGCTGCGGCTGCTTTACAGGACCTCCGGGCCGAGGTCCAGCTTATTCTGGATGCCATTGGATGCCATTGACACTCTGGCCACCCAGCAGACTACCCAGGGGTATCAGCAGACTAATATTCTCCACCAATTACAAGCGCGGAGTGAAGCCGTTAACACCTTGCTTGTAACCCCACCTACTTCAGGAGCCTCGGCCGGAGCATCACCCGCAGCCGTGGCAGGCCCCGCGCCTCCCGATCCCGCACCTCGGGAGCCCACGTCTCTCCGAACTACGGTTGTTCAATGGTAACTTCGAGGATTGTGCCACATTCATCATGCAATGTGAGTTGGTTTTTCGTCATCAACCCAGCCGATTCACTTCAAGGGGAGCCCGAGTAGCCTACATGACTAACCTGCTCACGGGCCGAGCAGCACAGTGGGTTACTGCCTCCTGGGCAATGGGGGCTGATTTCTGTTTTTCCTACCCAGACTTCGTGGCAGAGCTCCGCAGGGTTTTCCACCACCCAGCCCGTGGCCAGGACCCAGGAGCTCGGTTGGGCACCTTCCGGCAGGACAGTGGCAGTGTCAGAGACTACGCGCTGGAGTTCAGACTGGCCGCAACGGAGAGCGGTTGGAACGATCAAGCGCTTCGTCTCACCTTCCTGAGGGGGCTCAACGACGCAGTAAGGGACCAGCTCGCGACCCAAGAGGAGCCCGATTCTCTCGAGGGCCTGATCAGCCTCGCTATCCGCATCGACGGACGCCTCCGGGAGAGAAGGCGTGAGCGAGCACGACTGGGACCCCCAGACTTACCCCCCGAGTACCACGACCTCGAGGAGATTTTCAGTGAGTCCCGGGCTCAGGTCCTTCCGCCTCACCGGCCTTACGACTGTGCCATCGACCTCCGCTCAGGGGCTTCCCTTCCCGGCAGCCGCCTCTACAGTGCTGACCGTCCTGCCCCCTCCGTGACTGGTGGGGTTTTTCCCTCCCGAGCTGTGACCGAGGAGGAACCCATGCAGCTGGGACGCACCCGCCTTAGCCCGGCCGAACGGGAGTCCAGGCTCAGGTCCGGCCTTTGCCTCTACTGCGGCCGGGATGGACACCGTGTCTCCAATTGCCCTACCCGGCCAAGAAGACCAGGCTCGCCGGGACCCCGGGAGATCCTGGTGAGCCGTTTTTCCTGTTCCCCCACCCGTGCACCACCTAACCGTCTGACGAACGTCACCCTAGCCTGGGCGGACCAGCGGGCGACGGTGGGTGCACTCATTGACTCTGGTGCTGATGGGAGTTTCCTGGACGTTGAGTTTGCCACCCGGGCCAACATTCCACTTGAGGACCTCAAGAGGCCCTTGGAGGTCTTCGCGCTGGATCATCGCCGCCTGGCTGACATCACTCAACGCACCTGTCCAGTCCTTCTCACCATTGCTGGTAACCACGTTGAGAGACTCCAGTTTTTCATCACCAGCTCTCCTCTTGTCCCTGTAGTCCTGGGCAGACCTTGGCTCGCGCTGCATGAGCCCCACATCGCCTGGTCCTCCGGCACCATCAGGGGGTGGAGCCCCTTCTGTCATGCCCAGTGTCTTCAGGCGGCGTCCAGTCCTTCGCCCCGGGGTTCCCCTGGTGTCCCTGTCTCTAGCCCCCTCTCCGGGCCTCTGTCTCCGTCTCCGGCCTCCCTCGCCGGTTCCCTGTCCCTTTCTCCGGCCCCCCTCACCGGGTCCCTATCCCCGTCTCCAGCCTCCCTCACCGGTCCTCTGTCCCCGTCTCCGTTCCCCCTCTCCGGGCCTGTCTCTGTCCCCCTCTCCAGTGCCCCTGATCGCCGGCTTCCTTCGGTCCCATCCGGGCAGGCCGGGGCCGAGTGGGTCGCCGGGTGGCTCCCGTGGAGGGGGGGGTACTGTGAGGATTGGTTCTTTCCCCGCCACACGCTTCTTGGGGTGCTGTGATGATTGGTCCGTTGCCTAACGCACACTTCTAGGTTAAGTATCAATTACCATCACGCACCTGATGTGTGTGCTAATCAGCGCCCCAGAGGGCTTTATATGCCTGGACCTTCTTTCTATCGAGGTCGGGTCGTTCTGGAATACAACTGCATTTGCCTGCTTTTCCCCGTTGCTGTTCCTGGTCTACTTTCTCTCCAGGACCTTTCTGTGGAGAACCTTGTTCCCCGTTTGGAGCTGCGCCTCGTTTTGCCCGCTTTACGCGTTGCGCTTGGGTGAGTGGAACCAAACCCCTCTGGATTATTCTGATTGTGTGTCTTAGAAGAGACACTGAAGACTTCGTTTGTTGCACTAACTCGGCTAAATTGTGTGTTGTGGGGAACACTGAGGACTGTCACTGTCAATTGGTTCTGGACCCAGCTAGGGAGGAGGGAACCACACTGCCTCTGTGTTTCGTTGGACTGTTTCTGATATCTCTCTCTCTCTCTCCGTTTTCCACCTTGAGTGAAAGCTGGGAGTATCTGCAGAGCCGCTACAACGTCACATGCCAATTCCCCACCACTATCTGCTGGGAGTATCTGCAGAGCCGCTACAACGTCACATGCCAATTCCCCACCACTATCACCAGGAGGATTCTGCAGAGCGGCAGATGACTCTGCCGAAGGCAGTCTCCCCGTTTGTTTGATTATTGTACTTTACGCCCTAGCATTTGGCTAACTCTGAACTTCCTGTCTGTGCCGTTGCGTTTGAGGTCGGTTACAAACCATAACAGTCATCTCCTGCCTCAACTACTGCTACGCACTTAGAGCCATATGAAATCCGTTTGATTATTTTCCAAATTCCATTTAATTTTTTCCCAAATTCAGTTTTTTTCGTTTTAATATTTCAGAATTCTGTATTTAGCTTCATTGATCCCCCACCCCCCATAGTCATCAGTGTGCCATGCTTCTGGGCAGGCCCGGACTGGCCATCGGGAGCACCGGGAGTTTTCCCGGTGGCCTGGCCTGCACCAGTGTTAATTTTGGCAGCTATTTTCATTTTAGTTTTAGTCTTAGTCATGTGTCAAGTGCTCCTTTTTCGTTTTCATCATATTTAGTCATCTTCATTTATTTTTCATTTAGTCAGTTTTAGTCAACTAAATGTCTGAGCATTTTAGTCTTAGTCAGTTTTTGTCTCAATTTAATCTTTTTTGTTTTAGTCTAGATTTAGTCGATGAAAACGGATGACATTTTTGTCTATTTTTAGTTAATGGAAAAAACTTGTCAGAAGTTAGAAATAGTCAACATCGAATATTTTCTGATTTAAATTGCGTATTTATTTTTTAACCTAGGGGAATCTGAGTCGGCGGCACAAGTGATACACAGGAACGTATGTTGGTGTAGACATGGTCCAATGTATTGTTGCTCCTACAGTATAATGTTGGTGTAGACATGGTCCAATGTATTGTTGCTCCTACAGTATATGTTGGTGTAGACATGGTCCAATGTATTGTTGCACCTACAGTATATGTTGGTGTAGACATGGTCCAATGTATGCATCTAAGAGAGCATTACAGATGTGGTGACGTTGTTTCTGACCAGAGAGACGACGCTGCACTCTGTCTGTCTTCTGTTTGCTGTGTCTTTCCTTTCTCTCTGCCATGTCTGTCCTGTCTCTGCTGTGTCTGTCCTCTCTGTCATGTCTGTCCTCTCTCTCTGCTGTGTCTGGCAGCGGTTTATTCTATAACAGGATACTGTAAACTAAGTAAACAGAACACACAGTAGTACTAGTAGTAGTACACACTGATTGCAATCTGCTTGCATAAAAACACTGATTGGTGCTATACTATAAAGAGGTGTGGTGTTTATTTATATGACGATATCAGTAATATAAAAACACCCTGCAGGCGAGGAGAGAGGCTCTCTTTTTTTTGATCGCCTTTCTTTGTGCCTTAAAGATCCTGAGACTATATCTGTAATAATTGTGCATTCTTTTGTATGACTTTACCTTTTTTCACAAAAACTCTGTAAACTTTCTAATAATTATTTTTTTTTAAACTGGATCTTTTCTTCGTGTTACTCCTCATAAATACTGGTAAGCTACACTATGACTATTTTTTTAGCGTCTATTCCCAAAGCCAAGCGGTGTATGAAGCTTGGGAAAGGCCGGGTTACGAAGGAATGCCTCCCTCAGATGGCATTCTAATCCTTTTAGCGTCTATTCCCAAAGCCAAGCGGTGTATGAAGCTTGGGAAAGGCCGGGTTACGAAGGAATGCCTCCCTCAGATGGAATTCTAATTCTTTTAGCGTCTATTTTCAAAGCCAAGCGGTGTATGAAGCTTGAAAATAAGACGGGTTGAAGAAGGAATACCTCCCTCAGAGTGTGTTCCAACTTTTTTCTAAATGTTAGATTTACAAAACTGCACTTGACGTTCAGCTCATCTTTCGTGAGGAATAATATATAGTATTATTGTCCTTCGGGAAAAAACAGGACATAGAATACTGCATTCAGTATGTATAGATTTTAGGTATACTGTGTAAAGATGTCTGTTTTTGCTCTAAGCTAGAGCAAAGAGGACAACATTTGTAATCTATTTCACTCAAAGGCATGGGGGTTCTCCTGACAGCAACTATTTGGTAATGGTAACACTATTTGTACACTCCCCAGTGACTATGGTTTTACTAGGAAATGATTATCTGATGATTATCACTATTTGCTTGCTAAATAAAATACAGACCCTGCAACTCTCATCAAGCCTAGCGACCTTGACGCGGGGGGACAGGGCGAGCATCAGAGTCTCTGTGTTCGACAGGCTTATCAGATTCGAGGGGGCCTGGGAGTCTCAGTGTGCAGGACGCTGCAGCGCTGGACGTTCAGATTACCGGTTTATGGGTCTGTCAGACTGATCAGGAGATTCTGGGGCTTAGAACAGTATGGTAGAGAGTGAAACACGTTCCAAGATGCAGGGGAACCTCGCACTTTATGCAATATGTTGGCGTTTCCCGTCTGAGGCCTTTCTTCTTACAGATCCGACATTCTCTCGTCGGCTGCTTCTTTTTGGTGGATGCGTACTTCCTCGTAGTATGTGTTGCTATTGTGCCCCCCAACCTGCTCTGCAGATCTCCCCTTGGGGCCCTAGGATCACGCTGCCTGCCGGGCTGCCTGTCACCCCCCACCTCCTCCCCCCCACCTCCTCACCGCCCACCGCCGCCTCACCTGCCACCTCACCTGCCACTGCCACTGGCACTGCTGAGTCTAGGCTTCTAAAGTGTCCTGGTGAAAGCTGCTGATCATCTTGACAATCTTTTTGTCTCTCCAGGCCAGGATCATGACCCGATTGTTGTGCAGGGCCATGGTCTGACTCATCTCAAGGTCAGCAATGGTTACGTGCTTTACAATCGCTGGTTCTCCGCGGTTCTGCCTCAAGGTACAGCAGACGTGGGTCCTGAATCGTAGAAGCCTGTCAGAGAGGGCAACAGAATTATAGAGATTATCCATATATAATTTGTAGCCCTCTCCAGCCAGCCGTCCTAGGAGCCCTACGACTGTGTCCTTGAGGTTCCCCGCTTCCCCACAATATGGCTGCATTGCAAAGCAGTAACCAGTGCGCGAGTCACAGAGGATATATGACTTGATGCTATATTTGGTCAGCTTCTGTGGGTTGTAAACCCTGAAGGCTAGGCGCCCACACCACACCAGCATTCCCTCGTCTATACTGATGTCCCGGTTCGGTTGAAACAGCTCCTGGAAGTGCGACAAGATGTGGTCTAGGACGGGGCGTACTTTGTACAGTTTGTCACTGGCATCAATCTCCTGGTTGTCGTTGAAGTGCATGAACCTCCAAATTATCTCAAACCTGTTGCGGGGCATTGTGTTAGAGAAATGGGGCGCAAAACATTTGCTCAGTCGACCAATACATGCGCATCGCTGGCTTCCGAACGATCCCCGTCAGGAATAATAGTCCAAAGAACCTCCGTAGCTCCTCAACAGTGACGGGCCTCCTCGCACGTAGCCTGCTACTCACCCGGCCGGGATCGATGAGGGCAATGGTCTGTTCAGCATACAGGTTGGTTTGATGTACAATCTGACCAAGAAACTCTTCTGTGAGAAACAGACCCAAGAAGTCAACGGGCGGTCTGATCCGATTGTGGCCGCATCCTGCAGTGGTCCTGGTGTGGCTCGGAAAGGGATGTCGGTTGGTACCCAATTGTCGCGCTGCCAGCTCTCCTGGCTCCCACTAGGAGCTGACCTGCTTCTGGCATGAGGCCTCTTCCCATCCCCGCTGCATCCCTCAACCTGTAAATTATGCAAATATTACAATAACTAATTAGTCTACCATGTACACCCTATACTGTAGACACACATTCCTATAATACATAGTTAGAAACGTTGTGTGTGAGTGAATGAGTCAGTGTGGGAGAGTGAGGCCTAATTTACCCCTCTGCCTAGAAGGCGATACTTCCACCGTCGCATCTGACTCCATGTCGGAATCTGGCTCTGCGATAACAAAAGGCACAGTCAGCTTTGTCACCTAATGCATTTACAGTTATATCCTACATACAATGTGCAACCATTTTTACACACCATATCTACAAACAGTAAACACAATTTGGTTGCGTTCTCACCTAAAATTGGAGTGATAGGCCTTGTAGCGGCTCTGGCAGCCACATCATCATCAGACTCCGTGTCAGACTCCGCGGCCACATGCTCATCGGACTCGGTGTCGGTCTCTGCGATAACAAAGCATTTACAGTTATATCCTACATAAAATGTGCAACCATTTTTACACACCATATCTACAAACAGTAACACAGTATTTACAGAACATGGTTGTGTAGTCACCTAAAATGGACCGAGTTATCCTCCCAGCATCCCTCAAGTTTTTGTCAAAGAAAATAACTCTACGACAAGATGCATTGCAATGAGAATATACAATGAAAGGCATAATGCTAAACTGTCAAGACACACTCATCTCCCCTATATACACACACACACACACACACACACACACACACACACACACACACAGAGAGCAGATGGTAAGACAGGGTGAGTGTTAGTCAGTGCTATAGGTCAGTCTTTTATCGTGATCAAAGGACCACACCCCCCCTAACAAGTTACATTGGGCAACGGCGATCAAAGGATCAATCCCTCCCTGAACACACTGCCCAGACAATGAAAACAAATGAAAATGTATCTAGATAAATGCATGAAAAATGAATTTAGGTATGCATGCTCATCTGCTCTGAAAACATATCGCCGCAACGACTGTGTCCTTTATGTTGTGCATTATAGTGGTGCGGCATAGCTAACCTATCGTTCAATTTGTGATAAAAGCACCAAATTTGGTACATATTTAGCTTAATATATTTAGAAAATATATGGATATTGGGGCATTTCAGATTGGCATTCTGGTGACCATGGTAACCATTTCCAAAAATGGCTGCCAGAGATTACTGGCATAGAACACTTTGGCCACCAAAGATATTGTTTCCACATTTTTAACACCACAAATAGTATTTATATACAACTTAAAGTGAAGAACGTGTTTTATTAATTTGTTTTTATACAAAACAGTATCAAACATTTTCCTTTTTAACCCCCCCCCCCTGTGGATTCTACTTTTGCGTTTGTTTATTTTTGATAGAAATCTACCCCCATACCCCCCCCCCCCCCCCCACAAAATGGTGATGGGCCTATTGCCTGATTAAACTGTAGCGAAGAATGGTTCCACAGGGTTCAACTGGCACATTCTCCATCACAGAAGCAGAGGCCTGTGCACTGAAGTGCAGCCTTCTTGCACCTATAGAATAAAATAGAATAGAATAGAAATACTTTTATTATCCTGAGGGAAATTTGACACTGCAAATCGCTCAACATTAAACATTTAGACAGAACAGGTCACGAATAAGAATAACAAAACAAATCAAATTGCCTAAGATAAGAGTAGAATAAAATAGAATAAAAATGGAATAAAATATACAGTAAATAAATACAGTAAAAATATACTGAGGTCTACAGTATGTGTAGTATTGCACAGTGCTGTTTCAAAAGTACCTGCAGCGCTTTTTGCAACCACTCTTGCAGCCACAAGAGATCAGCTTGTGGCAGGATTGTGATGCTTGTGGCAATGTCGTCCAGTGGGGCTCATACATTCCTTCTGTCTTCACCCACCCCCAGTCAATTGGTGATGGCAGCACAGGGTCTGGAAGCAGTGTCTTCCCCCAGATGTAACCACCCTGGTAGACTGCTCTCTTGACGTGCTCCACCAGAGCAGCTTGGGTAGGCGGGATTTTCTGTGCCATGCTTTTACGTGGAAAGAGTTTCCTTCTTGCCTGGTCCACCTTGGTGCAGGTGCAGGTTCTGTCAAATAGAAGTATGACAAACCTCTCAATAATGTTCATTGCATAATCTGGGATCTCCTTTGGTCCATTGGCCAGCATCAATAGTGCATCTGTCAGGTCCGGCAGTGACTTCCATGTTGACCATGCTGCCTTCTTTCCGTGTCCAGCTAAACTGGATACAGTGTCACAGCCTGTCAAATACCTCCAGGCATTTCAGAAGGTCACTCTTGGTCCCAAGTCGTAATCTTCCTCCATCAGAGAGTGCTGGTGGCCATGCTTGGTTCTCATGCTGGAAGAAGTCTTCCAGGTTTCCATCTCTTGTTTGACAGCTAATGTAGAGTCGTGAAAACAACTCAACATCACTTTTCATTGATGTCAGCTGCTGCTTCTCCTTACTTGTTGTCTTTGGCGTTGAGCCAACAAACAGTTTCAACCGGTTGCGGTGGATTGTGTCATCAATGGGTTTTGTTCTCTCCACAAGACATTCCTTTGTGAATGCTTGGAACTGGTGTTGGCCAATCTTCTGTGCGTTCTTAACAGTCTCCACTGCAGATGGATCTGCAATCTCTTTGCTGTAAAGGACAAGCAGGTCTTCACTCTCCTCTTCGAATGGGTTGCCCAGTTCTTCCATTACATTGACGAGTGAGCAGACATCTTTTCGAAATGCTTTCTGCACACTTGCTGTCTGATCATGGTGGAGCACCCCATCTTGTCTTCCCATGAGCTGGTGAGCATCTTCAAAGTCCTCAATCAGCGCTGTAACCTCAGGGCCAGCTACCATCCACCGTCGGAGGGCACTAGGGTTGTCTGTAAGACCTACCACCCCTCCATCACTCTTGATGCAAGCATTATTTTGCTCATGTGCTTGATCAATGGGGATTGCCGAGAAGACCCGATTGGTCTTCTGAATGGTGAAATTGCCAACATTAAATTCTCTGGCAACATCTGGATGTCTTGTTGGTAGTTCAGTCATGTCACGAAGATGAACTGGGATCCAGCGGGCATAGTTTGTATGGTCCAGAGCGAAGAACCAGGGGACGAGTTCTGTCAGAGCATCGAGGTACATGCTGAAGGAGGACTGCCGCAGGGATCTCACATAGACCAATACACACAGCTCCAATGCCATGACTGTTGCCCAGTACTGGAATTGAGGGCAGCTCTCCTCCCCCCTTGAGCACCATTCATCAAACCCCAAAGGTACATCTTCTGTATCTGTATTACGGTTATTGTAGGCCTGATACTGCAGGACATATAGTGCAGCCACTGTGACATGGTGGGCACGTCTGGTGCGAGCAACATGTGCTGCACGCAAGGAGTCAGCAGTGCCTGCTGTTGTGATCTCTGCTTGTACCAGTGCCTCAACCCAGCCACTGCTTTTCAACCAATCACCCAGGGTCTTCAGAGCTGCTATCTCTATATGCAGGCTGCCAAACATCACAACAAATTTGTCTTCCCCATACATCTCTGGCCACTTCCACTGAATCTGCTTGGCAATAGCATACAGGGGTTGATCAAATGTTACTACTGGTGTCTGCCCAGAATTCAGATGTTGAACTGCATTTCTGACTACATCCATGGAGTGTTTGATCATTGCCACTGTGTGGGCACTCTCGTGGAACAGGGGTAGTAGGGCACTTGGGCAGATTACTTTTCTTCCAGCAAGCTGTTGAATTGCATGGTATGCAGCCCAGGACATGTTGTCCACACTCTGATTCACAGAGTTCTCTTCATCACTTGCAAGACTCTTCCGCACATTTTCTAGCCAGCAGTACTCTTCCTTGATGTTATGGTGAGAGATTTCCCTGCTCAGAGATGCCACAGTGCTAGGTGGTACAGGTGCCTTTGTGGTGCTACGGACAACTGGTGGGACTTCTGTGTAGTAGCTTGGCAAATGGCCTACTGTCTTTTGGCTTCCACACCCTCCAACAATCACAATGCTGCGGTCAACTCCTTGACCTGCAAATGTAGGGTGTTGAAGGAGTAAAATACCTGTGCCATGAAAGGACTCCTTTGACGTAGTTGAGCTAGGGTTACGGTCAATATTATCAACCGCAGCAGTTGTGAAGACGTCACCACACATCTTAGCAGGGCAGATGAATAAACTCACAAAATACAGCGCTACTCACAATAATCTGCAATACAGTGAAGAAACACGAAAATCTATCTTATCTTGTATTCATTCACAACTTGTCAGAAACAAAAGAATGTAACCTACCTGTATCTCCTCCGTAAACAGACTGGGAAAAAGGTGGGCGACATATCATGTGTCCAGCTGGAAATAGCAGCAATAAGGCAAGGGTGACCCTAAACAATGGTATAGGGGCACAGCGCCACAGTGATAATGCGCCAGCGCCACCATGTGGTTAAAAAAAATAAATACAAAAAAATATATATAAAAATATTGTAATATTTTTTTTTTGTATTTTTTTTTTTTTATTTCCTTAGAATGGTGAGTGAGTATTTTATTTGGTTCTCAGGGTTAGTGGGATCTAGATTATATCCATTATTGCATGCAAATCCAATGGGATAAGAAAGTTTGACTAAGCGCTGGTGGCCATTTTGAAAAATGCCTGCCACGGCCACCAGGGTGTTAGTTTGTAATGCCCCAATATCCAGTTTTGTTTCCAATATATCTATCAACACATCTGCCAAATTTGGTGCTTTTATCACAAAATGAACAATTGATTTGATATGTTGAGCTATGCCGCCCCACTATTAGAACATATTTACATATCGGCTTTAGTTTACGCAATTACTGGCAAGTTGCATTACCTTGATCACGACGCGTACAACGGCGATTCCCAGGCCAGACACCACCACCTTCCGATGCATGATAAACTATAATAAACGGAAGAATACCGTTAGTTAGTTGGCGAACTAACATATTTTGGACAGTATACAATACTAATATCCAATATAAACAGTAGCTAAAACGCTCAGCATATATAGCTGTACCGCGGCGCGCACACAGGCTAGCTGAACGCATGCACACTCTACAAACATTTACAACACACACACATGTGCTAATTTATGATTTATGATTGAATTGATAGGTATCTTTACCTGGACTTGGAACCCAGTCCTCCTCCATGTCCATGTCGGACGGACCGTCGGACTCGTCGGATGTGCCGGGGAAATAATCGGCATGAACAGCGCGCTTCCTCGTGCTTCGCCGGCGGGGCGACACGCTCCTAACAGACGCGCTACGCCCTGCCACTGCTGGCTCGGCACCGGCTCCAGTGTTGGAAGTCGTAGCAGCAACGAAGGGAAGCTTTGTTTGACGAAATCTTCCGCTACCCTTGACTTAGTCTTGCATTTCCTCTTCATGATCGAATTGATCAAATGAAGACCTACTCTCAACTATAAGCGACTATAAATAACTACTACTAACTAGTACTACTAATTAGCACGACTAAGTACTTCTAAAGTACTGTACTTCCTAAAGTACTGCGACTACTACTACCTACTACTACAAATAAATACTACAAATACTACTACTACTAATAAAATACTATCTTTCAATGCTATATATCTCAATGCTCAATACGGTAATCTCTCTCAATAATCTCTCTCAATAAACTCAAATTTGCAACACCAACACTCAGAGTTCACTGTCTGTGCATCGTTTAAATACCGGGGTGGCCAAGGTTTGACCTTTAGTATTGACCAATTGTGACGACCCTCCCCCACACTGTGTTGTCTTCCTCTGCCCTGGCTGGCAGAGCAGAGCTGGGGAAGGCTCGTCAGCTAATTGGTGCACACCTGGGCCGGTGTGTCCCAGCAGGATATCAGAGAGGCTGCCTCTGATCTCTGGCGAACTCCCCATTTGTTTTTGGTTTTTTGTTTGTCTGGTTGCTGTTTGTTGATTATTTGGTTCTTTGGTCATTTGGCTGTTACTTTTGGTTCATTTGTTTTGGTTGCTTTTCTTTGCTTTTACACCTACACATTCATGCTGCACATACACTCATCCAAACACTGCTGACACACTGATACTCATATATATTGGCTGCTCCTTTATATTACTGACAATAAATTCTTTGTTATTTCTTAAATTGTGCCTGTGTCTCCCTATTCTTGTTGCGAGCTTGAGCCAGTTCGTAACACAATCCTAGCAGAGATCTATTCATTCTGTCCAATGCATCAGGTAGACATCAGCTGTGTTGGTAGACCTTATCTGTATTACACATGTGTTACAAATATAGGCAGAGACTGCCACCTAGTGGATTCGATCGGAATTGCATCTCTAATGACCCAAAAATTTGCCAGAGAGGGGCGCACGGGTCTCTAGTTAGGGAAAATCGAAAAACGACCAAAACCCGACTATACTCGTGATTGGCGCTCAAGCGATGGCGAGTTAACCCGACTATACTCGTGATTGGCGCTGAATGAGTTAATGGGAGCTATACAATCTATACACCCAAATACCCAGAGAGGATCATATAAAATATCAGGTCCTGTGTACAATTATGTCTAACATAAACAAAGTCAGAGAGAGGCTATCTGTGTTTCTGTTCCTCTGTGTACAGTAGTCATGCTACACTACAATATACTGTATACATGAACAAACTGTTGGGAAATTACTGTGAAATATGTATTGCACTCACAGGCATGCAAACACATACACAAACATGGACATGCACACACACACACACACGCACATACATTCAAACTGCAACAGTAATATTACCATGCATATACAGTATGCATGCACATCAGCACAGACATACACACTTGTGCAGACACACATGCACATACACTTGTGCATACACATACGCAGACACACATTAACACACACACATATGCACACACAACCATGTGCTTGCGCCCACATACACACACAGAGACAGGAAAACATGTGTGTGTGTGTGTGTGTGTGTGTGGTGTGTGTGTGTATATATATATATTTGTGTCTGTTATTGTGTGGCACTGTCTGTGTTTGTGTGTGTGTGTGTGTGTACGTACATGTGTGTCTGTCTGTTTCTATGTGTGTGCCTGTGTCTCTTTTTGTGTCTCAACATTCTGTATACGCGTGTGTGTGTATATATATATATTTGTGTCTGTGTGTGTCTGTTATTGTGTGGCACTGTTTGTCTGTATTTCTATGTCTGTACAGTATGTGTGTGTGCGTCTCTGTACGTACGCGTGTGTCTGTGTCTCTTTCCATGTGTGTGGCTGTGTCTGTTTTTGTGTCTCAGCATTCTGTGTGTGTGTAACTCCTGCAGGTGTCAGTTGGAGGCGGGACAGTGGATCCATTGGGGAGACATATGGGCTTTACGCCGGAGCTGTAGCATCATTACCACCAGCTCCTCTCTGCTGCTCTCATCTGTTAGCTCTATCTTATATAGTCATCTGGGGAACTTGGAGCAAGCTGCATCAAATTGGAGCCAGGTAGAAGCAGGAAACCAAGATACAGTGCTCAAGTGTGTGTGTCTGTGTGTGTGTGTGCCTATGTACATTTGTGTGTGTCTGTCTGCATTTATTTATGTGTGTGACCGTGTGTGTTCCTGTGCATGTCCGTGTGTGTGTGTTTATGCTCATCTGTGTAATCATCTAGGGAACCTGGCTGTTCCACATCAAACTACAGCTACGCTGGAGCCAAAAACAATGGCCAGACTGTCTGTGTGTGTGTGCATATGTTTTACTGTGTGTGTGTGCATACATTTCTGTGTGAGTTCATGTCTTGTTAGATTCAGTCTTGTTACACCTTGTGTCTGAGTGTGTACCTGGCAGGTGCTGGTACTGGATATCCTTGCAAAAACAATTGGAAGAACTCTGGCTGTGGCCTCCTTTGGAAACATGTGTATAAGCCTCCTATTGGCCAATTAATTTCCACTTCATTGGGAATAAGATCATCGACAACAACAACAACAACAAGCTAGCAGGAGACATTTCTCCATCAATGCTATTTTGCTGGCTTAGCTCCGCCCTAGACGATTATGATTGATCTTTGGAAATACAACCAACTCCAAACAGTTTTAACCCCCCTATAGTGTAATGGGTTCTGCCAGACGTTTGTCCTGCTCTGGCACAGTGCTAAAATGCAGTGTGGAGACAGGCTGGCAATGCAAGACTAATCTGACAGTAGCCTTCTACTGTACCGTTTCCCCGCTCGTCAGTATGAGGGAGGAGGGAGTTTGTATGTGCATGTGTGTGTGCGTGCGTGTGCATGTACATTTTTACTGGTATTTGTGTGTGTGTGTGAAACGAATTGCCAATAAATGTGAAGTTATCTTTGAACCTGTTGTCAAGCGTCGTCAATATACCCCCCCCCCCCCCCCCCCCCCCCATGTCCTCACTAATGGAACTGGTGTTGCAGAGTCACGTTAGTTAGTTAGATACTGTAGTTTAGCGTTAGTTGATCAATTCAATTCATGTCTCCTCCTCAACTTCCACTGTTTGTTGATAACTGTGACGCGGCTCTCGCCTTCTGTAGTAGCGAAGCAAAGATAGTATCTGCTGTGTGCAGTGCTGCACTGCTGACAGAAGTGGATGAGAGGAAATTATATGAATGAATCGGTTTTGACCGATGCAAAGACGCTAACAACAGATGCATCGCGAGTTCAACCTGAATTCTAGCCGATGTGCACTTATTCCACCGGTGCACTCGCATCGTGAAAGTGTATGCCGGTGCACCGATGCGAATCGGTGAATCTTAACATCACTAGTAGCTATGTGAACACAGAGGGAGGACTGAGATAGTTAGGGGCCTTCTACTGCTGACACAAGCTAGTGCTGCTAGTGTTGGGATAAATAATAATACACTTTATTTGTATAGCACCTTTCATACAAGAATTTCAGCCCAGCCATGAAGTGCTTCACACCTGAGAATACAGTAAAATAGATATACAATGAGCATAGAGTAGACAGAATAAAAGCAATGCAGACAATAAGTAAAAGGGTAAAAGCAATGCAGACAATAACAATACAACAGAATAAAATAAATCTATAGAAATAGTTTTAAAAAGCAGAATAAACAACAAATAAATAAAATATATGATTTACAATACAATAATCATAGTGTGGATGTACAGTAGTGAGCAGTGGTGCGTTATTGAAATCATCTGGGGTGACACGCACCACGTGCACGCGCGCTCCCGGCGCGTGCGCGCGCTCCCGCGAATGCGCATTTAATGTCCCCTCGCTTGGGCACAGACTAAAGACAGTGCCTAATTGCCTCTACGAATGGAATGTAACACGTCTTCACAACAAGTTAGGTGTGAATGTGTCTGAGAACGTATTTAACACACCTGACGACCGGCGCTATTGATATGCAAATAGCGAGTGAGCTTGCACACCGTGCTACCCCGTCCCATGAACAACGCATGCCTGGTAGTGAGTGCAAAGTGGCAGAATGCATTAAAAGGCTATGGTGAAGAGATATGTTTTTAGCTTACTTTTGAAAACATTTTGTGAGCTAGTGTCGTAAAATCTTACTAAATTAATCTCACGTACAAGTTGGAAATTGTCCTGTAAATACATAAGTGTACCAATTCAGTCACAGAAGTGCTGGTAACCAGCCGCAGGGGGCCGAGGAGCTCTGTATTGTTAGCTGGTTTGCAACAGATGGGGGTCAGCAGATGACTCCAGCGAGCCCTTAGGACAACAGATACAGGTCGTAACACGGCCGACAGTGCATGTGAGCGGATCGGAGCGTGAGCGGCGCGGGGAGCGGAGCGGGCGGTTTTGACGTGAGCGAGGAGTGGGTTTTAAAATGTGTCGGCGCGACGTCCGGAGCGAGAGTTCTCCTCCGCTCCAATCCACTCCAGGCCGCGTGTAACTGTTCCGCAACAGTAAGTGACTTCCGGGGTAGGCCTGATTGGCCCCGACAGGCACGTGACGCGCAACTTTCTCTGCCGCGCGGCACGCTCCGCGGAGCCGAGCGGCAGAGCTTACGGAATTACGTAACCGTCCAAATACGCCATGACTCTCATTCGGTGCTATAGCTCACCTGGCAGAGCAGCGGTCCTGCGATCCTGCGGTCCGTTGTTGGTGAGTTCGAATCCCATCAAATCTTTTTTTTTTAACGTGATTTTTTTTTTAACGTGTATTCTTTCGCCGGTTAAGGTTAGGCATGGTTAAGGTTAAGGTTAGGCATTGTTTCGGAGTTGGTTAAGGTTAGAACGGTTAAGTTTAGGCGCTGTTAAGGAGCTGGTTAAGGTTAGAGTTTGTCTTAGAGAATGGCAATATTCTTTCTATGGTTAAGGTTAGGCATGGTTAAGGTTAAGGTTAAGGTTAGGCATTGTTTCGGAGTTGGTTAAGGTTAGAACGGTTAAGTTTAGGCGCTGTTAAGGAGCTGGTTAAGGTTAGAGTTTGTGTTAGAGAATGGCAATAGACAGCCTATTTCCGCGCGACAGCTCTCAGCAGCCTCGTTGCGCGTCCTGAGTTTGCCGCGTCACGTGCCTGTCGGGGCCAATCAGGCCTACCCCGGAAGTCACTTACTGTTGCGGAACAGGTACACGCCTCCAGGCCGCTCACAGTGGTTTAACACTGATGGCGATGTACAAACATGAAGGCCATTTTCAACCAATGAGAAGGGTGAACCTGTGATATCCTGTTCAGGCTTTGTCACTCACTCCTGTTAGAAAAAGTATCGACGCCATTGTTGTTGTCGTTAGCTTACATGCTAACGTTAATGGCAGCGACCATAGCATTGTGGCTCGGCTAGCTATCATCGCTTAATAGAGCTAGTGAATGGATAAACAACGTTATTTAACATTGCAGAATTGGTACAATTACAATGCGGCTCAATACAAACAATTGTTAAGGGGCCCAGGGGGTGTAGACTGTTGTAGTTTGAGCTAATTTACACCATGCTCCAAAAAAAAGAAAAAAAATCTGCCGAGCGATCTGGCGCGGGGAGCGCTCGATTCAAGGTGAGTGGTGAGCGAGCGGAGAGCGACTTGGGGGCGGGGTCAACATGAGCGATTAGCGGAGCGGACCAAGCTTTAAAGAGCGAAGAGCGGATTTCTCGGCCGCGCCGATCTGCTCACGTGGCCTGACGACCGTGTTATCTTGTGGCAGTGTTATCTTGTGGCAGGACAACAATAGCCTTGCATTTTTGCATATTAAGCAACTGAGCTCGGTCCTGGGAACCTAGAGTTCACAAGGACGTGTTAGGACAAAACAGCAGCTGTGAGCGACCAGAGATTATTTGACGGAGAGGAGCAGTGTTAAGAAATAACCTCTATCTCTCACTATACAAAAGCATTTAAGTTAGATTCTGAGGCATTAACTGCTTTACCATGTATTTCAGACTAAATAGAATGACAAGTGATTCATATTTCATTACTATACCTATGTCAGACCAAAGTTAAAGGGTCAACTATTTGTTACCATATAAAATGCTTAGTATCAAACAGTAGATTTAGAGATGGTTAAAATTACATTAGAACCTTTGAAATAGAACTAGTTTAATTCTAGATACAGAGAAAAACAATACAATTAAGAAATTACATGCTTTAATGCAACAAGTATGTTTTAATTAATCAAGACATTATGTGACAAACAGTTACATTAACTTAGAGGGAGGGTTTCCTTTTTCTGGTACACATTCCAGAGGGCTTCAAAGTGCTGGTATAATATTCTTTTAAACAGTTTTCACCTCAAATCAACAGTAGAATTATTAAGGAAAGAGTCTATACATTGGTGTTTAAGAGTTAGAGACTAATCTCCTAATTCTAATTTGAAAGAATTAATCCAAAAGGGTTTAATTTGAAGAACTAAATTATCTTAAAGAATTGAAAGGGGCAGGCTTATCTGGCTTGCCGCAGCGACACCTCCCTGCTCAGCGTCATTTCGACGAAGAGCTCGGAGGTGTGGCCTAGAGTTTATAGGAAACAGCACAGAGAACAGAGGGAGACAGAAACATACAGAACAGAACGGACGGAGAGAAACGAGGACCACACACCAACCGTCACCAGAGGCTTCCCTGTTCCGGCTTCCAAGAATATTCCTGACTGAATTAGACATCTATACTTTAGAAATAATTCGACAATTTGTGAACCAGCTACTTGTTCATTTATCGGAATCCGACGGAGTGCCGTGTCATATTGGACTCCGGAAGATCCATATAGATTAGTGTGCGTTTTGCCGGGAGACTACAATAAAAGCCCTCTGGTATTGTAAACACTACGAGCATTGTCGGCTGTGTTCATTCATCTCCGCGCACCACACCTGGACGCGTGTACCACTTCCGCAACGGATTTGATTTCCAGGCTTGCCCTGATTGGCCGCAACGGCCACGTGACACGCCGCGGCCCCGCCCCGCGGCAGCCCCAGACGCGTCAAAGCCAGAGGCTGCTGTGTTTCACTGCCGCTTTCCCACTTCAACGCCGCAGCAGCATTGTCGCGCCTAGCACAGTCTCTAACAGTAACAGTAAGAAGCATTAATGTTGCTGAATTAAAGAATGAATAAGTTAAACGTGTCAATTCAGCAGTCAAAGTGTACTGTATAAATTAACTTCATTAGACGGCCGACGTACGGCTCTCTTGTCCATTAATGGATATATAATGGATATTTTATGTATCTGCCACCGTGGTGTAATGGTTAGTCCTCATACCTCTCACGTGGATGACCCGCGTTCGAATCCCCCCTTTTTCTATTTTTTTGTGATGTAAATGCTTCAATCTGGTGCACTTTGAGAGCTATATAAAGAATGACATCCTCAATGCATGTAGATTGATAATATTTTAACTTAAAACTAGGCTACTGTTGTTTACATCGCAAAAAAAAGAAAAAAATTAGAAAAAGGGGGGATTCAAACGCGGGTTGTCCACGTGAGAGGTATGAGGACTAACCATTACACCACGGTCAGCGAATTAAGCTACTGAAGCTAATGCCGTTATTGATAATCAATAATCAGAAACGACGTCCCCCGCCCCCCCCTTTCATGCATTCATGGTGGACCATGATACCGATCAAATGCATTTAGATTTTTATCTCTAGCTGGTCTATGGCCGAAACGGCATTCGATTTAACGTTATTAGCTTAGCGCCTTGTAACTCGCCTTCCAGGAAATACCCCAGAACATTCTGCTATATAGTTCATATTCATGACGCTATAAAATGGGAATGTATTGATGAAAAAATTATTTGTATAAGGCATATTGAAGGGACGGTTTATAGTGTCAATTGACAATGAGAATGGACAGATAGCAATACTATAAAGTATAGATTTAGCTCTACAAACAGCCTCACGCACAATGAAAGTTTGTTTTGATTTGCTGGCCGTATAGAGTGGGATTAGACGGATCCAAATGGCCCTGAATGTGTTAACACTCACTTTAGACACTTTAACACTACATTATATTTACTCACTCACTTTAGACACTTTAACACTACATTATATTGATCTATTAAAGAGATTTGCACTACATTCATACCTCATTTGCATTTGCACCTTACCTCAAACATTTTTACCTCATTTTCTGCATTGTACCTCACTGTTTACTTTTTACTACATTTTACTCACTGTACTTAGATTGAACCTAGGTTGTACTTTAGATTGTATATTGTACTGTATATATGTATATTCCTCTGTACTTACTTTTTTATTTTATGAAGCACACTCTCAGGGGCTCATACAGAACCAAGCATTTCACCGTAAAGTATGTGTATTTTATTGTGATAATTAATAAACAAACTTGAAACTTGTAATTAGCAAAGGCTGCATCCCCTATTTAATGGCTGTTGCTGGGAACAGCCAGCAGTAGATGACTATAGTGTTCTTGGGGGCACGTTATTGACAAGATAATTGGCAATGTAGCTTTGTCCTGTTCCATTTACGCCTTTGTATATAAGGAGGCGGACCTTAAAATAAATTGTAAATGTTACCGGAAGCCAGTGCAGAGTAGCTGTAAGGGACCAAGCAGCCAGATGAGGAGGACACAGTGGTGTAGGCAAAAAATAGGGTTTTTATTTACCCATGCAAATACAAAATTGACTAAATAGAACATAAATGGTCCAAATAATAAAGGCAGGGCAGAACAGACCTGAACAGAACGGAAGACCAAAGACAAATTCTTCTTCTTCTGGTTTTTATTGGTGGTTGGCACAGACGTTTTGGTGCATTACCGCCACCTACTGAAATGGAGTGTGGATGTAGATGGATTATGCACATGATAATTACTATTGACTACTCTATATCCTACCACTCAAACCTGTACTATTTAGAAAATAAAAAATGGCCCTGTACCCCACATTCCCTGAGTTCAGTCGCAACACTTCTCTCACCTCCAGCTTGATGTGGTCTCTCTCCAACCTTTCTTTGAGGACCTGTCTCTCTTGTTTGTATTTGCTACACTCCACTAACACATGCTCCACTGTTTCCTGCCTACTACAATACTCACACCTACCAGTCTCATGTTTGCCCATTATCCTAAGTGTGCTATTTAGCCCAGTGTGTCCAAATCTCATTCTTGAAACAATCATTTCTTCCCTCATACCTCTGCCCACATCTCTCATTTTCCCTACTGCCCTCTGGACATTATAAAAATGCCTACCTTTATTTCCTTTATCCCACTCCTCCTGCCACTTCTTTTTCATTTCACATTTAATTATGCTCTTAACTTCTGCCTTGCTGTAACTCACATCCAGATTAATTTCTATTTTATTAGCTGCTTCCTTTGCGAACTTATCCGCCAGTTCGTTCCCTTCCACCGCTATATGTGCTGGCACCCAAATTAATCTTACATCTGATCCTATTCTCCTCACCCTAAAAATTGCCTGTGCTATTTCCAAAATAATATCCTGTCTTGTTTCTGACTGTGTATGTTTTATACTAATTAATGCACCACTTGAATCTGACGCTATTAACACCTTGTTTGACTTGATTGTTTCCACCCAATTGATAGCTAACAAAATAGCCATCAACTCTCCCGTGTACACAGACAATTTATTACTCACTCTCTCCTTTACCATGATATTTATTTCTGGGCTTATAAATGCAACCCCCACCCTGTTACTGGTTGTCTTTGAGGCGTCTGTGTACACTTTAAGATGTATACTTACTTCCTTTCTATATAACTATTGACTTCATATTTATCTAACACTTCCTCACCTCTCCCTCCTTCTTTCCAATAAATGTAAATCCACCTCCACCTCCTCAAACAACCATGGTGGAACAGCAGACAATGGTAACGTCAGGCTTATCACCATCTCCCCTATCCCTATCTCACTACTTGCATTCCCTATTGTCCACCCAAAACTCTTGAACTCTTTCTTTTCTTTTTCTTGACATGCTAGTAATACCTTTTGAGTGGGGTGATTCTCGTTACCAAAGACACATCTCCTTCTTCTTTTTCTTATTGGGGTTTTACGGCGGTCGGCCACCACTTCCCGCTTAGATTACTGCAACTCCCTTCTCTTTGGTCTCCCCCACAAACTCCTCCATAAGCTCCAACTGGTCCAGAACGCTGCTGCCCGGATAATCACCAGAACCCCTGTCATCAGTCACATCACCCCCGTCCTACGCCAACTACACTGGCTTCCCATTAAACATCGCATAGACTACAAGATCCTCCTCCATACATTCAAGGACATTCACAACCTCGCCCCTCCATATCTGTCCGACCTCCTTCACATCAACATTCCCACCCGGTCCCTCAGGTCTGCCTCCTCCATCAACCTGACCGTCCCCCCAGCCCGTCTGTCCACCATGGGGTCAAGAGCCTTCAGCTGCTCTGCCCCCCGCCTCTGGAACTCACTCCCCCCCGACATCAGGAACATTGACTCCATCATTCCATTTAAAACCCACCTCAAAACCCACCTGTTTAGGCAGGCGTATGTCTGATTTTATTTTGTCTGATTTTATATTTTTATTTTATATTTTAATGGATTGTGATTGAGAATTTAACTGTTTTTAAATTGTTGTACGGCGACCTTGAGTGCCTTGAAAGGCGCCTTATAAATAGAATGCATTATTATTATTATCTGATTGGGGAATTTACCGCCATCTTCTGGAATCCTTTATCTCCTACAATGTCCATTTTCCCCTCCCCATCATGAAGTGCAGCTAATGCTGCTCCTCCCTGACTGAGCCCCCCTCTGTGAAACACTCCTTGCCTCCTATGGGCTGACTCTGGACTTCTTGGATATTCACAATCCCCTTCTCTAATTCTCTAACCACTTCCCCCCATGTCAGACCATCCATGCCCAAGGGTTGAACTGCCACTCTAACAATCATCTTAATCCTCTCCGTTCTGCCCTTAACCAATGCCGTAGCATTAACTACTCCTGCCACAAAGGCCCCAATACTCAATTTCTCCTCCCACACCCTCTCTTTATCCTCCTGTACTACCCTTTCTGCCAAATGCCCTTCTCTAAACCCCTGTACTTTATCTTGATTTCCCTGTCCTACCCTCCTAGCCTCTGCATATGATATCCTACCTTCCCTTCTCACCTTTTGAACCACTACCTCTCTTTTCATCACCTCACAACCCCTATACGCTACACCAGGGGTGGCCAACCTTTTTTGAACCAAGATCTACTTTTTTATTTACCACCTAGCCCGAGAGCTACCAGCCAAAATTGTATATTGTAAGCAGTCATTTGAGGCTTTATAAAAGCAGCATAATGAACACAAATCTGTCAGTGCCGAGTCCGACCTCATCTTAAATAACAAACAGCATTGCTTGTTGTAGTTAACAAGGAGAGGAAGAGTTGATTTAGCAAAAAAATATATATATATTTTTTTTTAATAATCAAATTTTATTAATCAAGATCTACTTGAAATCAGCCCGCGATCTACCTGTCGATCGCGATCGACTGGTTGGGCACCACTGCGCTACACTATGCTCCTTTCCACAACTACAACACCTCGGCCCCACTCCCTCTCCACACTTCCCATAGTCATGTTCCCCGCTACATCTTGCACACCTCTGCTTCTTCCTACACTAATGGCTATATGCCCAAACTCTTGGCACCTATAACATCTCAGTGGATTCTGAACAAACTCCCTAACCCTAAACACCATATACCCTACAAACACCTCATTAAGAACAACCTCATCTTCAAACCGAATCACTACTGTCTCTGTCTCTGTCTTATCTGCTCCTCTCTTCATCCTTTCTGCACTTTTTACTTTCCCATTACGTGTGTCACTCTTTAAATCTCCCACCAGCTGCTCTACGCTAACCTCGACCGGTATCCCAGCTATCACCCCCTTACACCCACCCTCCCTCTTCTCCCCTACTCTTACTACTTTACATATAACGTCACGGTGCCCAATCGCGGCCACTCGTATTGTCTGGGACCAAATACGGCCACGCCCCACTCCCAGCAAAAAGTGGGAATCTCTAGAATGGGTTTGGGGCGGCGCTGTATACGGAAGTGGCTCTCAAGGTGACGATTAGACAACACTTTTTTGTTGTCAGTAGATGGCAGCATTGGTTTAAAATTAAAGGCTGAAAATGTTGAGAACTACAACACTGCATTTCCCAAGAGCGTTAGCACAGGTCGCAGGTCACTGGGATGTGTCTATATTCTCCGACGTGATCTGAACAGCGTTAAACGATACTGCGACCTCGGTATAGCGACCGAGAATGGCCAACTAATTATCTTAAAGGGGAACTATCTTATAAATGGCCTTTTTCAGTGTTTAGCATTGTTTCCTAGCTATGTGGACTTATATTAATATGATCTATGTCTCTAATTCTCATATTGGTGCATTCTTCCAATTCTCCTCTCACAATATTCACCCTCACTGAACTGAGTCATCTGAAAATGTGATGATTTGTGATGTCAGAAAGACACCGCTGCATGATAATGTTCAGGCGCCGGCGCCGCGGCGCAGTGGTTTAGGTGCCCAGGCTCAAAACGGCTCGAGATCTTGAGGTAGAAAAATGCTGTTTTTGAGTACTTGATTAGAAATACAAAACAATGAATTAAAAAAAATATATAATTACAGAGGTGTTCCATAAACTCACAGGAATTGTGTAAAAGTGCCAAAATAGTGAAAGAAATAGTAAAATAGTTCCCCTTTAACAAAAGTGCGCTGGTAGCGTTACATATGTTGTCTAAAGGGGGACATATGGTACAATTTAAGATTCTAATGATAATCGGCATATAAAGGACAACATAGAGCATCGTTAATTTGTAAGAAACCTCAATGAAAACGGCGCAGGGTGCTATTGTTATGAAAATGTGATAGAATCCTATAAAAATTTGGACGCATTTGGCCTACGTTCCGTTACTAACTTTACCAATGCTCCTCATTTTCCTAGCTTTCTCCACCTGCTCTACACTTACACACCCTACAATCAGATTCCCATCTCCCAAAACGTTTGCAAACTTTACTTCACCTAATTGCTCGTGTATGAGTTTGGATAACTCGAACAGCCTTATTTTTCTCACTCCCCCCTCTCCCTCAAATATAACCACTATATGAATCACTTCTGTAATATAATTTCCTCCACCCTGACCATCTGACCCACTTGAGCTACCTCCCCTACCCTTCTTCCTCTTAACACTTTGAGCGCCACGCCTGGTTTTCCTTTTTACCGGCTGAATGCCACCATCGGCACCAATGTTAACGTTAATATCGCCTAATCTATGTTTTAAATTATGGCTATGTGTCTAATCTGCCCATCGCATTATCAAAGACTATTTTCCAGTCAGTGCTGTCAAGGCAGATTGTTTTTTTATCGCGTCGTTTCCGTTTCAGAGCAGTTAGAAAAGCCCCTGTTTTGATATAAAAAACAGCTCATTCTGGAGCATTCTATGAAAATCGTCTTTTAGTGGAATATTCCACAACGTTGATATTCGTCTGCCTTTTTATGAATCGTTTTCAAATAAACGCTAGATGACCAATATTATACGTGCACGCAAGCACATTACGGCCGCACACGGATAATCGCCTCGTTGATTTCCTCTCTGACTTTTACAGTGAAACCGAAAGAAGACATTTCACAAAACAGCCTATATCTTCATCAAACTTACTCTGATTATCCTAACACTGATAACATAGAGTCCTTACCTGACATCAGATGGTATCCAACTGGTATATTCCAATTCCTGATCACCATTCGAAAAAAATCGATACGTGTATGGATCCAACGCGATACTGTAGAACTCCATGATCAGCGGGGATCTGAGGTTCCAGAATGAACTGTGGTAACCCCGGCTGGATCAGTGGACTGGAAAATGTGGAGTACCGGATTTTTTTCCCCATTAATTTTCATTGAGTCCATTCCAAAATCACTTATGTCATCTGGGAGACGACAGGGGGCGCTTTTTTCCACAGTGATCGCCGGCGCCGCTCGGCTATACTCGGGTAGGCTCGGGTGATGCAATATTTTTTCAGATCGCTAAAAAAAAAAAAAATCAGAGAAATCTCGTGAGTGGCATTCAACGTCACTATTAAAAACCCGAGATATCTTGTGAGTGGCACTCAAAGTGTTAAGCCCCTTCCCCCCACTTTCCCTGCTCCTCTTCTCCACCTTACTCCACCCTTCTCCCCGCTCTCATCCCCCGCACCACACTCCATACTGTCATTATCCGACTCCTTTCCCCTGTTATGTCGCCATCTCCCTCACTCCCACTACCCGCCCTAGCTCCCGACGTCGAGATCAGTCCACCAGGGACCATCAATGCGGACACATTCATCGCCTTGTTTCCGTCATAGCCGTCAAACTTGACCAGGCATTTTTCACCTTGGATCCAGGAAACATACCCCGGATACTTCTTGCCGTCCCCCGAAAATACAGCACGACAGCGGGAGCCCACCCTCCACGCTGGTGCCGCCTCCATGTCTCTGTATCCCAGTCTCCTGTAACTAACGAAAAACGTGCCCAGCTTTCAAAAATCTTGCTTCCTGTTCCTGTCCTTCTCACAGCGTTAGCTGCTGCTTGCTCCCCACCAGCACATGGGCTCAGGGTCCATCTAAAACCGTCACTACGACGCAACAGAAACCACCAAAGACAAATGAGAACTCAAAAACTATATATAGGTCCTGGCCAGACACATTATCCTAGGCAGGTTAATTGATATAACTAATATTCTACTAAACAACATCTTACAATTCAGACTAATCTAACAAACAATAAACACACAATATACAACATAACTACCAAACTGAACAACCAATAATCTTAATGAATGAATAAAGGAAATACATATAACAAAACTAAATTACAATACAATGAACCCCCCGACATCTCCCTTGACATGGTTTGGTCCACCACCCCCACCTGGCTATTTAGGGTGGACCAGTCGCAGCTGCTCTGTTTGCCCAGAACGAGGACGGCTGGCTGCAGAGTTGAAGAAACAAACAAATGAACGAGATGCATGCACTCAAACTTAAACCATTTAAGATAATAAAGAATATATATGATATCAGTACGCAAGTCTATGTGTCGTGTGTAATTATGTGAAATAGAAATTGTGTATGTGCATCATGAATGTAAACGTGTACAAACATTAACTAAACAAACAAACAATAAGGGTGAGGGAACAAGTTAATATGTGCGGGTGCGGCGCACAGACGCATCCGTCACAGTAGCTAACACAGTACTAATGTGCTCTCTCCTCTTGGTTCTAGTTAACACTTTAATCGCCGGAAACGCCGAAACTCGTCATTGCCCGCCATGCTCATTCTGCCGAAGACGCCGTAACACGTCTTTGATATCAATATTTCAAAAATCTGTGATCGAAATCATATTTCTCTCCTGGGGACCTGAGATATACTGCTGAGCTCCACTCAACTCTCTAACGGTTCAAGAGCGCCATCTGGTGGCCGATCGGCAGATCGCCCAACAGGAAGTCATGTGGATGAAGTGGTGCTCACCCATATTTCGTCCGGGCACTCGCTATCATTAGCAGGACTCCATCTTGACACAGTGAACACCGATCGGTGCACATAACTCGATAAACAACATGATTTGGACGTATATACTATTATACAACCTGGAAATGGATCGGATATTTTGACATCCCATAATAGAACAAATTCTATTCCACGCTCATCCCCCAACGGCGCGAGGAAGATACGGTGAGTTTCAGCGTTATTTTCTAATGTCTGCTATACTAACTGCTCTGATGATCATATGACCCACACTAGATGAATGATATAACGTTGCCCACGGAATTATAAACGACCCCCCGCCCATCCGGTCAACATCAGATCATACGTAGTAACTTCTAGAAGTACCACCAGTTGAAATTTTTTATCTGGCACCGATCGCTACCAAACTGTATTTGATCATCAATATAATGCATTTGGGGCTATAAATCAAGTTCTGGAGAAAGCTGCAGAAAACGATAAAAACATACTTATACTTTAGACCCTATTTTAGTATGAATATGTGAATGAAAAAGTATAACGTTGCTACACCCTGAACAATAGATATAGGACATTGAATGGGCCATAATAATGTCAATTTAGCAATACAATTTAAAAAGTTATAGCCCTGCAAAGAAGGGGAACTTCTCCATAGACAAATAGAGCTGGCTAGGGATGGTAAATTATGAATTTAACCATGGCGATCAAAGTGTTAATAGCTTAGCTGCAGAGTTTTGAATGAGCTGAAGTCTCTCTTGTGTTCTTTTGGGGGGAGGCCAGTAAAGAGTGAATCACAGCAATCAAGTCAGTTTGAAATAAAGGCATGGATCAGTTTTTCAGCGCCCTTTTATTTATAAATGGTCATACTTCTGTTCGAATCCAGCTCACAGCTCCGGGGTTGTCACCAGCTTGGCTGGCCGTTCACACTAATACAATTGGCAGTATTAGAGGGTGGGAGAAGCTGGCGGGGTGGGTCCGGGTCGTTGTAAACAGCGACTCCTACAGTTCGGTCGGGGCGCCTGCTAAGCGCGGATAGGATCTAAGTGGGATAGTGTGATCCTTCCACACGCTACGCCCTCTCAGTGAGAATCCGCGCTGCCAGGTGAAAAGAAGCGGTTGATTGGCTGGACGTGTGTCGGAGGAAGCACGTGGTAGCCTCCACTCTCCCAGACCGACTGTGGGGGGGGTAAGTGCGCAGCGACCAGGAAGGGGATTGGGAATTGGCATACTGACTAACATTGGGATGGGAGAAAATCGGAGGAAAATGGAGGGGGGAAAAGATCAATACATTTTTTTTTTCATACTTTATCTATGTTTCTAAGGTTGAAGAATGATGTCACCTTGTTAATGCATTAAAGCTTAGATCTGAGTCTATGATAACACCAAGACTTGTATCCTCAGGTTCAATTCAAGGAGCAATTTTCCCTATATTATTCAGCAGCATTTCTCTTTTTGTTATAGGGCCGACTAGTAGGATTTCAGTTTTGTCCTCGTTTGATTTTAAGAAATGATTGCTCATCCATGTATTTATTGTTAAGAGACAGGCAGTAAGAGGAGTGGAGTTAATGACTACATCATAATTTGGTTCAGCAGAGATTTACAGAAAGCAGAAAGCACGGAAAGCACATTATCTTACTTATCAGCCAAGCAACTAGTGAGTGTGCGCCTTGTTTAACACTTTGCCGTCCGTCCACGAGTATATACGTGTTTCGGTGCCATGCGTTGTGGACCAGAGCCACGTATATACTTGTGGCAAGTTGTTATTGTTTTATTCCATATTTATAACGCTATTAACGTCCGCGATCGAGATCCATGACCTACCCACATATTTAATTTTCGAAACATGCAATACCGGCCAGATCCGCTTATGGGCGCCATCGCTCCACTGCAGTATCATTGAGGGGATTTAAAAAAAATTATAATTATTTTACAGCCTGTGGGCGGATCATATGAGCCTCGATTCCAAACGAAGACCCTCCATCTTTGATCCAGTTACTGAACGCATTTTTCAGCCTGGAATAATGGAATTTATGATTAGCCAATGGACATATCGATCTACCAGAATCCGATGACTAATGAAGAAATGCTGCTGGCGATCACATGGCCTGACGGTAGGATACTATTCCCCCAAATTACAGCTGGATTGGACATTGTTTTAAAACCTAACGTGATCGATCAGTGAACATGGCTGATTGAACGCACACTATATTGCTAATAAATAATACTAATCGGCGTTCCCCGCCGCCCCCATTTCATCCATAGATGCTCTGTAATAGTCCGGATGCTACGCAGTTTGTTTTATTTTATTCGTATATATACAGCAGAAATGGCGTTTGATATAACGGCGCCAACGTTTAGCCTATTATCTAGCTTCCTGGAAAAAAGACTAGACGAAAAGCGCGATAAACCTTATATTCACGACGCTATAAAATGACAACCAACCGATGGATTTTTATTTTCTTTAAGCCATTATGAAGGCACGGTTTATGCACTCAAGTGACAGCAACGCAAACAAATGACGTATTAGTCTAATTTAACGTACCAACGTATCAACATGACCTACTCCACGGACAACGTTATGTGTGATTTAACGTACCCGTTAACTAGGCATGTATAATCAAAGGTCCAGCGCGACCAGCTCGTCTTGGATTGGCATGTCTAATAATGCAGTTTTTCTGAATACCGGTAGATGTAGGCCCGTCCTCTATATATCCAGTTGTTTATGGTTAACGGGTATGCTTAAATCAAACGTACTGTAACGTTGTCCGTGGAAATCCGTCACTGCCTCTCCCCCCCTGCTGCTGAATCCCTCATTCACGCCTTCATCTCCTCCCGCCTAAACTACTGCAACTCCCTCCTCACTGGTATCACCTCCCGCTCCCTCCATAAACTGCAAATGGTCCAAAATTCAGCCGCCCGTCTCCTCACTAACACCCGGTCCCGCGAACACATCACTCCTGTCCTCCACTCCCTCCACTGGCTCCCGATCAAACACTGCATAAACTTTAAAACACTACTCCTCACCTTCAAAGCCCTCCACAGCCTGACTGATCTCCTTCTTCCCTACCGCCCCACCCGTTCCCTCCGGTCCTCCTCCACTGCCTCCCTCACTGTCCCGACATCCAAGCTTAAAAACTTTGGAGATCAGGCCTTCTCTCGTACTGCACCCCGACTCTGGAACTTCCTCCCCCAGTCCATCAGAGACTCCCCTACACTCTCCACCTTCAAAGCTCACCTCAAAACCCACCTGTTCTCCCTTGCCTTCAACCCCCCCCCACCCATAACCCCCCCCCCCCCTCCAACCTGATTGATGTCTGTCTCCAGTCTCTTTTTTTTTGTGCTATCATGCTGTCTTCCCTGTTCCCCCCATGGTCTCATGTTCCTTTTGTTTTTGTTTCTTTGTTGTTTCTTTGTTTTTGTTTCTTTGCTTTTGTTTCTTTATTTGTACTCTTGCTCCCGACCATTGTCAGCGACTTCGGGTTATTGAGAAGCGCTATATAAATTAAATGAATTATTATTATTATTAACTTAGGTAATGTTGACAGTTTCCGTTTGATGAATGGCAGTTGAAACTTTCTACAACATTCTAAATCCAGCGCAGTGGTATATTCATGGTGATTTAACCATGAGTGTATCATGAATATACTCACGGCTTAGAACGCTCTCGACCAATCACAATACATGGTCGGACCTACCTGTTGTATAATAAAACACAACTCAGAATGATCAGATCTCAGACCTATTTTAACACATTGGGGACGGACCACGGAGAAATCCGTGTTTCAAATCCATGCGTTGTGGACAGAAGCACGGATATATCCGTGGGAAGTTGTTATTGCTTTTATTCCATTTTAATAACCTATTCAAGGTCGCCGATCGGCACTGCAGATTTACCCTACTCTTTGAATTTGCCAACATGCAATACCGGCCAGATCCTCTTAGGGGCGCTATCACGATAATAGAGTGTTCCTTGTGGCAGAAGTTGTCTTTCTTTTTTTGGATCTCTAATGTAGTTTTCTACTCATCTGAAGCGATAGCTATTGTCTGTTGCACGGGATACGCTTTGAATTGCGGATTTCACTATGCAATAAGGGGATTTATCATCAGCAAATGGACATATCGATCTACCAGATCGATAACAGGGAAATGCTCGGGGGGATCCAACCGGCTCATGGTAAGATCTTTTTCACGTAAATTACAGCCCGATCGGGCATTGTTTTGATAGCTATCCAGGCGATCGGCCTATGTGGCTAGTTAGACGAACACGTTATTGGTAATCAATAATAATAAACGACGTCCCCCTCCCCCCCTTTCATGCGTACATGCTTTGGGATCGTGTCGATCATATGCAGTTTGAGTTATTTCTGTAGCATCTGTAAAACGGAAATGTCATTGGATATTACCCATCCCAATTTAGTCGTTATGCCAATTCCCCCCTCCCCTACCTGGTCATTGTGCGCATGTACCCCCTACTGGTCAGTCAAGGGAGCCCTGAGGTCTACCACATGCTTCCACCGACACATGCGGAGACAGTGCGGACTCTCATTGGTGAAGTGTAACGCGTGGGAGGTCACGCTGCCTTCACCACTTCCTGTCTTTTGCTGTGCAGGCGCCCTGACCTGACCTGTAGGAGTCGCTGTCCACAATGCCAGATTACCACCCCATCGACTTCCCTCCCGCTAACTTAGCCAAACGAGTTAGTATGACGGCTGGCCCAAGCCGGAGGCAATGCTGACACCCGGATTCGAGACCTGAGTCTCTCGCATTGGTGACGAGCGCAATCTCCGCTGCACCACCCAGCCGCCCTTTTGTTGTTTGTAATGTTGTTTCCTTTTGTGTTTTGGTCTGATGTGTTGGTTGGAGTTTAGTAACTTATTATACTGTGAATTTCTCCAGCCATCTCTTGGCAGATCCTGAGGTGTGTCCAGCAGTAACAGCCCCTCCCCTATTCCCACTGAAATCCAACCCACACATCAAGAAAGAAAAAAAATAAGTAAATAAAGCGAAGCAAGTAAATAAAGCAAGATTCTATCTTTAATGAAATTATTTGTGTATAAAACAGTTTTATTTCAGGGTATGTAATCATCTGTCCGTTAAAGACGTTTATTAATAATGAACATGCGGAAACGGCATCTTATCCAAAATGGAAACGTATTATAGCCTTTGGGAATGAACCCCATCGATTACGTTATGCATTTTAAATTCAGTTTTTCCTCGTTGTACGTCTGTCAAGTTCTAGTTAAAATGCATTATGTTCCCTCTGCGACGTACGCTTGGACTGCAGTCTATACTGGGTGAGCCTCTTGGGTCGATTCATATTTGCACCATTTAGGTGTGATTGATTCACCACTCAGAGCACGCCTACAATGGTCTGAGATCCTCTCTCCATCACCAACAGTGCTGTTGGCTTTATGAATAGATCCAATATGCATTCGTCAATAATATGGATCTGAATGTGGGGCGAGATAATGGTTAAGGAGTGTGTGTGTGTCAAACGAAAAAATTTGGTTACATTTTAATTAACTTTGCCCATGGTATGCTTGTTTTACCAGTAACATTGGAGCCAAATTGAAACCTTGTTTTTTCCCTCTCTCTCTCTCTCCCTCCTGCTTCATTTGGCCTATTTCAAATCCGCTCCATTATCATTATTTCTATAATCCAATATAAAAGTGCTTCCCAGCAGCTCTCTTGATGTGCAAAGCCTCTTCAATGCCAAAAGAAGCCACAGAGCTCCATCAGTGGCAGCCAACATAGAGCAGTACCAGTGTGAGGTTTTTGTCCTTTGCTCACTTTCTCGCTCTGTTCCTTTAAGCCTACTCGCTCTGTTTCCATTTGTTTTCTGTTAATAATTTCATTCCCCTATTCACACGCTTCTTCCCAGAGACGTCGTTGATTGGTTCTCCCCCGTCCACACGCTTATCAATCACATCCCTCAGCTGTCACTGCTTGTCAATTAAGCATTCCCGTATTATTTATACCCCGTTTCCCCATTCAAGTTTTGTTGGATCGTTTTGATATTTCAGTTGCATTCGCCATTCCTGCTGCCTGCTGTTGTTTCCCTTTGCTTTGCCTCCAGGATATTCAAGAAGCATTCCTCTTGGACACCCTTTCCCCGAGGCGACGCGCTCGCTCCATTCTGTTCCAACGCTCTTTACGCACAACGCCTGGGTGAGTTTTTTATGACTGTCTTTGATCCAATTCCGTTTTTCGTGTGTTTATATAACACTGAAGATTTCCAGCTTTTTATCAGACAGTCACTCACCCAGCGTTTAGCCTTTTTTGGATTGTTTCATTGGGATAATATTTTGGCCTAACATCTCCCACTGTGTGTTTAAACACCGAAGATATTATCACATTGGATTTGTATTTTGGGACTTCGCTCACAGTGTTTATTTTGCACCGAAGATATCTATCACTTGGGATTGTGTTTGGAACGTTACTCACAGTGTGTATTTACACCGAAGATTCAGTCACTTGGATAACTCTGTTTTCGGGTACAAGTCACCTCTCCTGTTCACCTGCTCTGTTCCACCTGCACTCTGAGTTAACTCGCTCCCTCTCTCTCTCTCGGTCCCGCAACCACCTCGGAGATTCTGCCGAGAGAAGTCTGCAGAGCGGCTCTGACGTCAGCGTCTGCTTCCCCTGACTACCATCCCGGGAGAAGCTGCAGAGCAGCAACATTCATCCTTGCTTGTATTCCAGTCTTTGTTTGAACTCTTCCAAGTCTGTGCTGTTTATTTAGTCTTAATAAACAAGCCCTTGTTTTTGGCAACTCTGAATCCTACTCTCTTGTGTCGTTGCGTTTGGGGTCGGTGTCAAACCATAACAACCAGGCTTCCAACATAGAGCAGTACCAGGCTTCCAACGTAGAACAATACCAGGCTTCCAACGTAGAACAGTACCAGGCTTCCAACGTAGAACAGTACCAGGCTTCCAACGTAGAGCAGTACCAGGCTTCCAACATAGAACAGTACCAGGCTTCCAACATAGAACAGTACCAGGCTTCCAACATAGAGCAGCACCAGGCTTGCAACATAGAACAGTACCAGGCTTCCAACGTAGAACAGCACCAGGCTTCCAACGTAGAACAGCACCAGGCTTCCAACGTAGAACAGTATCAGGCTTCCAACATAGAGCAGCACCAGGCTTCCAACATAGAACAGTACCAGGCTTCCAACATAGAACAGTACCAGGCTTCCAATATAGAGCAGCACCAGGCATCCAACGTAGAACAGTACCAGGCTTCCAACGTAGAACAGTACCAGGCTTCCAACATAGAACAGTACCAGGCTTCCAACGTAGAACAGTACCAGGCTTCCAACATAGAGCAGCACCAGGCTTCCAACATAGAACAGTACCAGGCTTCCAACATAGAACAGTACCAGGCTTCCAACATAGAACAGTACCAGGCTTCCAACATAGAACAGTACCAGGCTTCCAACATAGAACAGTACCAGGCTTCCAACATAGAACAGTACCAGGCTTCCAACATAGAGCAGTACCAGGCTTCCATCATAGAGCAGTACCAGGCTTCCAACATAGAGCAGCACCAGGCTTCCAACATAGAACAGTACCAGGCTTCCAACATAGAACAGTACCAGGCTTCCAACATAGAGCAGCACCAGGCTTGCAACATAGAACAGTACCAGGCTTCCAACGTAGAACAGCACCAGGCTTCCAACGTAGAACAGCACCAGGCTTCCAACGTAGAACAGTATCAGGCTTCCAACATAGAACAGTACCAGGCTTCCAACATAGAGCAGCACCAGGCTTCCAACATAGAACAGTACCAGGCTTCCAACATAGAACAGTACCAGGCTTCCAACATAGAACAGTACCAGGCTTCCAACATAGAACAGTACCAGGCTTCCAACATAGAGCAGCACCAGGCTTCCAACATAGAGCAGTACCAGGCTTCCAACATAGAGCAGCACCAGGCTTCCAACATAGAACAGCACCAGGCTTCCAACATAGAACAGTACCAGGCTTCCAACATAGAACAGTACCAGGCTTCCAACGTAGAACAGTACCAGGCTTCCAACGTAGAACAGTACCAGGCTTCCAACATAGAGCAGCACCAGGCTTCCAACATAGAACAGCACCAGGCTTCCAACATAGAACAGTACCAGGCTTCCAACATAGAACAGCACCAGGCTTCCAACATAGAGCAGCACCAGGCTTCCAACATAGAGCAGTACCAGGCTTCCAACATAGAGCAGCACCAGGCTTCCAACATAGAGCATTACCAGGCTTCCAACGTAGAGCAGTACCAGGCTTCCAACATATAACAGTACCAGGCATCCAACGTAGATCAGTACCAGGCTTCCAACATAGAGCAGCACCAGGCTTCCAACGTAGAACAGTACCAGGCTTCCAACATAGAACAGTACCAGGCTTCCAACGTAGAACAGTACCAGGCTTCCAACATAGAGCAGTACCAGGCTTCCAACATAGAGCAGCACCAGGCTTGCAACGTAGAACAGTACCAGGCTTCCAACATAGAGCAGCACCAGGCTTCCAACATAGAGCAGCACCAGGCTTGCAACGTAGAACAGTACCAGGCTTCCAACATAGAACAGTACCAGGCTTCCAACGTAGAACAGTACCAGGCTTCCAATATAGAGCAGTACCAGGCTTCCAACATAGAACAGTACCAGGCTTCCAACATAGAGCAGTACCAGGCTTCCAACGTAGAACAGCACCAGGCTTCCAACGTAGAGCAGTAACAGGCTTCCAACATAGAACAGTACCAGGCTTCCAACGTAGAACAGTACCAGGCTTCCAACGTAGAACAGTACCAGGCTTCCAACATAGAGCAGTACCAGGCTTCCAACATAGAGCAGTACCAGGCTTCCAACATAGAGCAGTACCAGGCTTCCAACATAGAGCAGCACCAGGCTTCCAACATAGAGCAGCACCAGGCTTCCAACATAGAACAGCACCAGGCTTCCAACATAGAGCAGTACCAGGCTTCCAACATAGAGCAGCACCAGGCTTCCAACATAGAGCAGCACCAGGCTTCCAACGTAGAACAGTACCAGGCTTCCAACATAGAACAGTACCAGGCATCCAACGTAGAACAGTACCAGGCTTCCAACATAGAGCAGTACCAGGCTTCCAACATAGAACAGTACCAGGCATCCAACGTAGAACAGTACCAGGCTTCCAACATAGAGCAGCACAGGCTTCCAACATAGAGCAGCACCAGGCTTCCAACGTAGAACAGTACCAGGCTTCCAACATAGAACAGTACCAGGCTTCCAACATAGAACAGCACCAGGCTTCCAACGTAGAGCAGTACCAGGCTTCCAACATAGAGCAGCACCAGGCATCCAACGTAGAGCATTACCAGGCTTCCAACGTAGAACAGTACCAGGCTTCCAACATAGAGCAGTACCAGGCTTCCAACGTAGAACAGTACCAGGCTTCCAACATAGAACAGTACCAGGCTTCCAACATAGAGCAGCACCAGGCTTCCAACATAGAGCAGCACCAGGCTTGCAACGTAGAACAGTACCAGGCTTCCAACATAGAGCAGCACCAGGCTTCCAACGTAGAGCAGTACCAGGCTTCCAACATAGAACAGTACCAGGCTTCCAACATAGAACAGTACCAGGCTTCCAACATATAACAGTACCAGGCTTCCAACATAGAGCAGTACCAGGCTTCCAACGTAGAACAGTACCAGGCTTCCAACATAGAGCAGTACCAGGCTTCCAACATAGAACAGTACCAGGCATCCAACGTAGAACAGTACCAGGCTTCCAACATAGAGCAGCACCAGGCTTCCAACGTAGAGCAGTACCAGGCTTCCAACATAGAACAGTACCAGGCTTCCAACATAGAACAGTACCAGGCTTCCAACATAGAACAGTACCAGGCTTCCAACATAGAGCAGTACCAGGCTTCCAACGTAGAACAGTACCAGGCTTCCAACATAGAGCAGTACCAGGCTTCCAACATAGAACAGTACCAGGCATACAACGTAGAACAGTACCAGGCTTCCAACATAGAACAGTACCAGGCATCCAACGTAGAACAGTACCAGGCTTCCAACATAGAACAGTACCAGGCATCCAACGTAGAACAGCACCAGGCTTCCAACATAGAGCAGTACCAGGCTTCCAACATAGAGCAGTACCAGGCTTCCAACGTAGAACAGTACCAGGCTTCCAACATAGAGCAGCACCAGGCTTCCAACATAGAGCAGTACCAGGCTTCCAACATAGAGCAGTACCAGGCTTCCAACGTAGAACAGTACCAGGCTTCCAACATAGAACAGTACCAGGCTTCCAACGTAGAACAGTACCAGGCTTCCAACATAGAGCAGTACCAGGCTTCCAACATAGAGCAGCACCAGGCTTACAACATAGAGCAGCACCAGGCTTCCAACGTAGAACAGTACCAGGCTTCCAACATAGAACAGTACCAGGCTTCCAACGTAGAACAGTACCAGGCTTCCAACATAGAGCAGTACCAGGCTTCCAACATAGAGCAGCACCAGGCTTCCAACATAGAGCAGCACCAGGCTTCCAATGTAGAACAGTACCAGGCTTCCAACGTAGAACAGTACCAGGCTTCCAACATAGAGCAGCACCAGGCTTCCAACGTAGAACAGTACCAGGCTTCCAACATAGAGCAGCACCAGGCTTCCAACCGCTGATCTGCGGGAGAGAACTTCAAACGCATCATGGAAACTTCAACACAAAAAGTTATTATTATAATAATAATAATAATTTAGGACCTGCTCCGAGGTCACCATTTGGCACACATGCGAACCATGCATACAATGCGTATCTGCGATTAACCCATCCCGTCGTCCTTCCCCCCCAAGGGCAGCCGGGAGCAGACAGGCGCCACGTGAGCCGCGCCAGGGGACCAATCCAAGTGCTCCTGTCCGTCTTCGTCAAGGACGCCACAGCGTTAGCGATCTTGTTGTTGTGCATGTTTTTCCATTGGGTTTATCTTATCGGGGGGGGAAACCCTTGCGAGCACGGGGAGAACATGCAAACTCCACACAGAAAGGCCTGGGAGATACCCCACCTGGGTAACTGGCATCATGGAAACCTGGTCCCCAAGCGGGATTCGAACCCTGGACCTTCTTGCTGTGAGGCGACAGTGTTAACCACTACACCACCGTGCCGCTTTTTTTGTGTTATAATTTTTTAGACCAAGAAGACCAAGGTTAGAAATAGTTTCTTATCTGGTAATCTTACTTGGATTAGCCATATCAGAAATGTGATAACCACTACAACCCAGCCTTGATATCTCACAAAAAATACCTGTAATGTCATTATGTCTCTAATGAATGTATCTTTGCATTATTTTCTATGTGGGTGGGAGTATGAATATTGAGAGTTGTGGTTAAGTAAGGGATAATGTATATCTACGAGGTCATTGTCGCAAAATAATTGACAATTTAAAATACAGAGGTGCCTCGCCGAGGTGTTTTAAACGTCAATGAAGGTCAATTATTTTGCGACAATGATCGAGTATAGCTATACATTATCCCGCTTATTACATGGCTAACTTACTAACAATATACCTAATTCATTTTACATCGACAAGACGAGATCAAATGCAGACGCAGTTCTGTTCTGTCGCTCCCGCTGTCATCGTCACACACACTCCGCTGTCAGTGCAGCCGGCAGGTGTGTCTGATTGGCTGCACTGATGCAGTGTGTCAGTGGGCTTGATTGCAAACAGCTGCGCACAGCGGTCATTATTGTTCGGCAGAGGTCCGTTATCGAGTAATAACGGACCTCTGACGAGCGCTATTGACCAATCACAAGCAAGCATTTCGGCGAATGTGAAAACGCCATGTAATAATGTGTGTTAATGTAATTTTTTTTAAGAAGCTCTGCCCCAAATGCATTATGACTGTAACAATTTCCTGACCTCCTAAATAATAAATAAACTATTATTTTTGCTACTTTGCCATCTAAAGTGTACGGTAACTTAAACTATCTCCTTCTGGCTGCCTCAGACCCACTCCTATCCGAGCTCCGGGAGGGTCATCAAAGAGAAGCCGGCTATTCTCAATCCTTGCTCCACAATGGTGGAACGAACTTCCCACCACAGTTAGGACAGCCGAAACCCGACTAAAGACACTTCTTCAATCAATATCTGACATTTTTTAATTCAATAAATAAAACACACTAACCTTCTTACTGTCCTCTATTATCATGCACTCTTCCTACTATACTAATATGTCCGTACCCAGGGCCGCCTCAGGGGGTGTGCGAGCAGTGCGGTCGCACAGGGCCTCGCGAGAAGGGGGGCCTCGCAAGAAAAAGAAATATTATAATTTTTTTTTATCATTTTTTTTAATCTTTTTTTTCTTTTCTTTTTCTTTTCTTTTTTTATTTCTTTTTGCGAGGCCCCCCTTCCTGCGAGGCCCTTTTTCATCACAGACCTAAAATCTAGTTTTTCTTACATGCTTATATATTTCACATTATACGTTTGTAGAATAGTGTTCCGGTTTCTGCGGCTCTGCTGCTCTGCAGATAGACACGTTTGTAGAATAGACTGAATAGTGTTCCGGTTTCTGCGGCTCTGCTGCTCTACAGATAGACACGTTTTTAGAATAGTGTTCCGGGCTCTTCCCGGACCCACGAGGTACAGGATCTATTCAGCGCTATTTAGAGGAGCGAGTGGATGTCTTTTAAAAAGCAGAATGGAGCAGAAGAAATTACACCGTGTGCCATGAGCTTGTTATCAATACCAAGTATGATGGTTATGCCAACTTTGCCAAGACGAAGAGGATGTTCGGCAGATGGACTGAAGATGAAAGTTGTTGCATGTTAGAAGAACCTTCAGTCAGGCTATAGCTATGTCGGCTAGTACTAGTAGCAATTTGCTAAAGGCAGGGACGCGTAACTAGCGTTAGCTAATGCTAGCTAGCGTAACGTTAGTTAGCGTTAGCTAACGCTAGTTAGCTAGCGTTGCTAACGCTAGCTAGCATTAGCTAACGCTAGTTACGCATCCCTGCCTTTAGTTAATTGCTAAGTTATCGAGGTCTAACGTGTGGCAGATAAACTAGGACTCCCAAGGGACTGGTACTTTTCATCTCCACGGAAGGTCTCCTTCCAACTTTGCCATTGATACTGCGTTATGGTGAGTTTTTTCAACCTATTCTATTCCCGCCGTTGAGCTCTCTCTCTCTCTCTCTCTCTCTCTCTCTCTCTCTCTCTCTCTCTCTCTCTCTAAAACACAGTGCTTCCCAATCCTCTCCTCGAAGCACCCCAGCCGTTCCATGTATTTGTTAAATTCCACCACCAGCACACCTGAATCAACTTAACAAGCCCTTTATTAGTTGAATCAGGTGTGCTGGTGGTGGAATTTAACAAATACATGGAACGGCTGGGGTGCTTCGAGGAGAGGGTTGAGAACCACTGCTCTAACACACACACATACATGCTCTCTCTCTAACACACACACACACACACACACAGACATGCTCTCTCTCTCTAACACATAAACACACATGCTCTCTCTCTCTCTCTCTCTCTCGTTCTAACACACAGACATGCTCTATATCTCTCTCTAACACACAAAATGACATGCTCTCTCTCTATCTTTCCCTCTCTTTCTAACACACACACACATGCTCTCTCTCTAACACACACACACAAACAGACATGCTCTCTCTCTATCTCTCTCTTTCTAACACACACAGACATGCTCTATCTATCTCTCTCTCTTCAATTCAAACGGGCTTTATTTCACATTCTTGTATTTCTCCCAGTAGGTATGGGAGTTTTGAGTTATTGTCCATGTTTTCAAAGTCTCTTTGGGTGTTTGCAATTTGTGGGAAGTATATGTCTTGGTATAGTGGGCAGGTTGTTAAGAAGTGGAAAGAAAGTTAAATCTCACACAGGGCCTCGCATTTCTCCCAGGCCGCCCTGTCTGTACCACTATGCACTCAACACTGCAGCACCCAAGTTTCAACACTTTAACGGTTCCCGGTCGCGGCTCACGGCGACGTGATGAAGTGACGTCATCAGTTTGTGCCTCTCTGTATCGAAAACTTTGTCCATTTCCGGGTTTTTTTCGGCGTGGCATTATGACGTGTCCTTGAAACTACACGCTACTTTTTATTTTGTCTTGATAAACCAATAAATGAATGAACCAGGATCATTTCAATTCGATGCTAAATAAACTTTTACGCATGCGTAAAATGTGCCAGATATAATTTTACATGCGTTACATTTTTATCAATATCTTGGTCATTTTCTTAGATAGAATGAAACGGAAATGTTTGGGAGGAAGTGACGAAGGAGGCGGACGTTTACTGCCAGAAAGCAAGAGTATAAGAAGTCTCCATGTGCGCGTAAAATCTGTCCAAAAGATAATTTCTGTGGGACAACACCGTTTTTTTTAGTAGTTATAGTTTATAGTTAGTAGTTCGACTTGTATAGCAGTAGTAGTAGTTGTAGTAGTAGCAGTAATAGTAGTAGTAGTAGTAGAAGTAGTAGTAGTTGTAGTAGCAGTAGTAGTAGTAGTAGTAGTAGTAGTATTAGTAGACTTTAGTAGTAGTAGTAGTTTGAGCTAACATGCGTCGAAGTCAGCGTGCTAGCAATGTGCCCATGTGGAGGTCCCTCTACGCTGGAGATCAAGACATGAGAGATCTATTTGGTGATGATACAGATGAAGAAGTATCTTCAGATGGTTCTGATCATGATGACGTTGATGATCCATCGTTTGTTGGTGATGGTGACGAAAGGTCCACTGATCATGACGACAATGAAAGGTAAAGACACTTATTTTGGACTTTGATTGCTTTTGTTTTTGTCAAACTTGTTGGGAAAGGCAAAGAAAGGCTTTCACATGATAAGTGCACATGATGAATGCACATGATAAGTGTACATGCTAAGTGTACATGATGAATGTACATGACAAGTGTACATGCTAAGTGTAAATGCTAAGTGTACATGATGAATGTACATTACAAGTGTACATGATGAATGTACATGTACATGACAAGTGTACATGATGAATGCACATGATAAGTGTACATGCTAAGTGTACATGATGAATGTACATGACAAGTGTACATGCTAAGTGTAAATGCTAAGTGTACATGATGAATGTACATGTACATGACAAGTGTACATGATGAATGCACATGATAAGTGTACATGCTAAGTGTACATGATGAATGTACATGACAAGTGTACATGCTAAGTGTAAATGCTAAGTGTACATGATGAATGTACATGTACATGACAAGTGTACATGATGAATGTAAATGACAAGTGTACATTATAAATGTACATGATAAGTGTACATGGTAAGTGTGCATCAAGAGATTCCTTGTTGAATGTTGAAAATAATGTGCTTTTTATTGTTTTCTACAGTGAGGAGGAGGAAGGAGCAGAAGGAGCAGAAACTCTGCCTTCAACCAGTTCTGTGAGACATGGAAGGAGGGCACAAGACAGGTGAGAGACTTATTATTATTATTATTATTATTATTATTATTATTATTATTATTATTATTATTATTATTATTATTATTATTATTATTATTATTATTACTGCTTTTGTTTTAGTTATTACTCTGTTCATAAAAGTTGAAAATAATGTATTTTTACATGTCATTGTCTACACAGCAATGATTTGCCTGGGACATCTAGGGGGGCAGGGCGTGCCCAAGCCCGGTCCAGGTCAAGAAATGACCCAGACAGGTGAGAGACTTATTATGGATGTGTATTGCTTTTTTATTATTACTAGGTTTGCAGACGTTGTACGCAATATATACAGAATGGAATATTGAGTGTATATACAGTGTGTGTGTGTTGTATGAGCAGTGTTTTATATGTACAATGTGTGTGCCATTTATGTGCAGACATGATGAGCAGCCTGCTCCACGCCGACCCAGGACAACCCGGGCCAGGCCAAGACGTCCAGTCCAGGCAGGAGATCAGACGCCCTGGAAGACGGACAATGATCCTGATCCAGCCCCTCAGCCCCTCCGGTTCATGCCGCGCAGACCCCCAGGACCGCAGCTAGACCCCCATGCCACGTATACACCCAAGGAGCTCTTCATGCTGTATTTTTCCATGGATACCATGAAGACCCTGTGTATCAACACTAACAAGAACGCGGCAAAGAACCAGGCAAGTTTCAAGTTTCTTTATTAGCTGTAGTTTTATATGAAATGCTTTTTCCTGTAAAATGTGACTAACTGAGTTACAATACAATATACAGGCACGGGGGCAAAAGACCAAGTGGGAGGATGTCCAGGCCGATGAATTGTACAAGTTCATCGGCCTGCTGCTGTACATGGGGCTCGTCCCACTGTCTGCGCTCCAGGACTTCTGGAGGGTCAAACACCTTCTCTCTGTGCCCCTACCAAGAATGGTCATGTTCCGGGACAGATTCAGGTATAATATATATTCCTGTATAGTGTACATCGTGTCCCATATGTTACTTATGTTTATAGTGTCGTTATATGACTTATAATATGACTTTGACTTCAGGTCAATCTTGTGGAACCTCCACCTGAGCGATCCCGAGGAGGATGCCAGGAACGACGCCAGGAAGGGAACACCGGAACACGACAAACTGTTCCGCATCAAGCCGCTCATCCTCGACATTGGTGAGGCCTGCAAGGTGCACTACCACCCTAAGCGGCAACTGGCAGTGGATGAGAGGATGGTGGCCACGAGGGCACACACCGGCATGACGCAGTACATGAAGGACAAGCCGACCAAATGGGGGGTCAAACTGTTTGTGCTCGCTGACTCGGATAACGGCTACACCATCGGCTTCAATGTTTACCTAGGGAAGGCACACGTTCATACAAGTGAACACGGCATCACATATGATGCTGTTGTGGACCTCCTTGATACAGGATGGCTTGGGACTGGATATCACATTTATGTTGATAACTACTACACCAGTCCCAAGCTGTTCAAGGACTTGCTGGCCATGAAGCTGGGAGCCTGTGGAACCTACAGGGAGATCAGGAAAGACGTTCCCAAGGGGAGACCTAATGCCCTCAGGATGAAGTGTGAGAGAGGTCTCATCCGCTGGATCAGAGAGGGGTCCCTGGTCTTCGTGAAGTGGATGGACACAAAGTTGGTATGTATGTGTGTGTATGTATGTATGTATGTATGTATGTATGTATGTATGTATGTATGTATGTATGTATGTATGTATGTATTTGTTATTCTTATTCGTGACTTTGTTCTGTCTAAATGTCTACTGTGAGCAATTTGTAGTGTCAAATTTCTAATGATTCATTTCTATTCTATTCTATCTAGGTGTCTGTGTGCTCCACCATCCACCCAGCAATCACACCTCCTGGTCAGAAGGTCAAGAGGAGGGTCAAGGCGGCCGATGGGACCTGGTCGGTTGTCTGGTTTCCGTGCCCCACCCCTGTGATCGAGTATAACAAACACATGGGCGGAGTCGACCTATCCGACCAGCTGATCCAGTATTACTCGACCCACCGGAGAACTGGCCGGTGGTATCGCACCATCTTCTTCCACTGTCTCGACATTGCTACCACCAACGCCTACATTCTGCACTGCGAGATATGTGAGGCGAAGCAGGAAGCGCATCTCTCCCACAAGGAGTTCATTTCAGTGATGATGGGGGAGCTGTGTGGACTGGACAGCACAGGAGCTCCTCTTGACAGGACCGCAAGCCATCTCCCTGTTCCCATCGCCCCTCCCGCAGCGGGCGCGGACAAGAGCCAGAAAGCCACCGCTGGCCGTAAGACCTGTGTCCGGTGCACCAAGGAGGGGAGAAGGAATCTGACCGCGTGGAAATGCCAGAGATGCGATGTCGCCCTCTGTCTAATTTTAGACCGCAACTGTTTTACAGAGTGGCACAATTGATCATGGAACACAGCCTCTCCTCCTGCTGGAACACAGCCTCTCCTCCTGCTGGAACACAGCCTCTCCTCCTGCCTCTCCTCCTGCTGGAACACAGCCTCTCCTCCTGCCTCTCCTCCTGCTGGAACACAGCCTCTCCTCCTGCCTCTCCTCCTGCTGGAACACAGCCTCTCCTCCTGCTGGAACACAGCCTCTCCTCCTGCCTCTCCTCCTGCTGGAACACAGCCTCTCCTCCTGCTGGAACACAGCCTCTCCTCCTGCTGGAACACAGTCTCTCCTCCTGCTGGAACACAGCCTCTCCTCCTGCTGGAACACAGTCTCTCCTCCTGCTGGAACACAGGCTCTCCTCCTGCTGGAACACAGCCTCTCCTCCTGCTGGAACACAGTCTCTCCTCCTGCTGGAACACAGGCTCTCCTCCTGCTGGAACACAGTCTCTCCTCCTGCTGGAACACAGTCTCTCCTCCTGCTGGAACACAGCCTCTCCTCCTGCTGGAACACAGTCTCTCCTCCTGCTGGAACACAGTCTCTCCTCCTGCTGGAACACAGTCTCTCCTCCTGCTGGAACACAGTCTCTCCTCCTGCTGGAACACAGTCTCTCCTCCTGCTGGAACACAGTCTCTCCTCCTGCTGGAACACAGTCTCTCCTCCTGCTGGAACACAGCCTCTCCTCCACGCCTTTGTCCCCCATTGTCCTTGTGCTGGTCGATGTCCCAGGCAAATCATCGCTCTCGTTGTCGAGGACAACGGATGGGTCCTCATCCTCAATTTCGTCCTCCGATTCTATGTCCGACTCCGACTCCACTCCTATCATCCTGTATAATAATTCTTCGTCTTCTCCAAACATACTGTGTCTGTGCAGCTGGGACACACACATCACACGGGGCTCACCTCGCCTCATATTCAGCCTCTCCTCCTGCTGGAACACAGTCTCTCCTCCTGCTGGAACACAGTCTCTCCTCCTGCTGGAACACAGCCTCTCCTCCACGCCTTTGTCCCCCATTGTCCTTGTGCTGGTCGATGTCCCAGGCAAATCATCACTCTCGTTGTCGAGGACAACGGATGGGTCCTCATCCTCAATTTCGTCCTCCGATTCTATGTCCGACTCCGACTCCACTCCTATCATCCTGTATAATAATTCTTCGTCTTCTCCAAACATACTGTGTCTGTGCAGCTGGGACACACACATCACACGGGGCTCACCTCGCCTCATATTCAGCCTCTCCTCCTGCTGGAACACAGTCTCTCCTCCTGCTGGAACACAGTCTCTCCTCCTGCTGGAACACAGCCTCTCCTCCACGCCTTTGTCCCCCATTGTCCTTGTGCTGGTCGATGTCCCAGGCAAATCATCACTCTCGTTGTCGAGGACAACGGATGGGTCCTCATCCTCAATTTCGTCCTCCGATTCTATGTCCGACTCCGACTCCACTCCTATCATCCTGTATAATAATTCTTCGTCTTCTCCAAACATACTGTGTCTGTGCAGCTGGGACACACACATCACACGGGGCTCACCTCGCCTCATATTCAGCCTCTCCTCCTGCTGGAACACAGTCTCTCCTCCTGCTGGAACACAGTCTCTCCTCCTGCTGGAACACAGCCTCTCCTCCACGCCTTTGTCCCCCATTGTCCTTGTGCTGGTCGATGTCCCAGGCAAATCATCGCTCTCGTTGTCGAGGACAACGGATGGGTCCTCATCCTCAATTTCGTCCTCCGATTCTATGTCCGACTCTGACTCCGACTCCACTCCTATCATCCTGTATAATAATTCTTCGTCTTCTCCAAACATACTGTGTCTGTGCAGCTGGGACACACACATCACACGGGGCTCACCTCGCCTCATATTCTAACGTAAAAAAACAGCTCCAAAGAACTCCAAAAACGATTGTGCTGCTGCTGTTCAAAAGATACGTCTGCTTCTTTCTCCTGCTGGAACCCAGCCTCTCCTCCTGCTGGAACACAGTCTCTCCTCCACGCCTCAGTCATATGTGTACTGTATATGTATATTGAATATCCCACAATTGTGCGTTACCGTTTTGACAGGTGCAATATTTTTTTTTTGATACGCCTTAGGCATCCTGCACTCTATATGACTGCACTCTAGTCATATGTGTACTGTATATATGTATATTGAATATCCCACAATTTAATTATTTAATTATTTTTTACTTTTCTACTGTAAAACTTTTTTTTTTACTTTTTTTTGGAAAAAAATTACTTTTACTGACTTTGTAAAAGAAAAAGCATACTGGTGATAATTTCCAGTTGAGAATCAAAATTTCGTCTGTGTTTATTACCTGTGTATGGAGAAAATAATGCTTTGTAAATTGAATTCTGATCTGTTCTCTCTTGTTTATGTAAATATACTACCTGAGGGTGCATATCCACTGTTTTATATCCTTGATTTGATATGTTTGCATTGGTTCATACTAAAAAGAACACATTTTCTAAATCCGATTTTGTGTTTTGTGTTGTACATTATGCAGTATACAGTATATACAGTATTATACAATATGAAAACTAACTGTCAGGTCATATATGTGAGGCTGTGCTGAAAAAAAGATACAAAACATACCATGGTAAAACATTTTAAAACATTTTAAAATGGAAATTATACAATTTAAATCAAAATTAGCCAAAACATTGAAATATCCCAGGACCCAGAAGGGTAACATTATTACTTAGCTTAGCTGCCAGAGTTGTACCCTTCCTGCTGACTTGTAAGTCGCTTACAAATCTGTAACTCGTACAGAACGTTTAAGTCGCTTTGGATACATTTATTGCTTATCAATGATAATGGCGCAGTCTCAAATTAAATTATTTGGGAGTCTTTCAAAGTTGTAATGAGGGACCTCATCATTTCATACCAATCGTCTAGTAAAAGGGCCAGGTTGAGGCGTTTCGCTGACATTGAGACTGAGCTATCTGCATTAGAGCAGTGGTTCCCAAAGTTGGGGTCGCGACCCAAAGGTGGGCCGCGAGCAGCCACGGATGGGCCGCGAGATGATTTAAAAAAAAATAAAAAAAAAAAATTTTTTTTATTTTTATAATTTTTTATTTTTTTATTTAATTTTTTTTTGTCAGGCCACTGAACTTAGAAGCAGGCCAGGACAGTGTTTCTAGTTGTATTCTAAAATTCTATTCTATTGTATTCTAAAATGTGACTATATGGTTTTATATTAACTTAATAAATAAACAAAAACGAAAAATCTACTTATTTCAACGAACATTTCAAACTAAATAACAGATTATGCACATAAAACGCTGAAAACAACCGAAGCAACAATAGTATTTTAATGAGGCTATTATTATTATCATTATTATTTTGCAACAAGTTAGCCCTCTCATAAATAGCACATATAAATTAATAACTAACTTGAACTAACTTAATAGGCTTGAAGTGATATTTGGCTTAAAAAATCGGTCGTCTGAAAAAAAAAAAAAAAAAAAAAGCCAGACGATGTGCATTGGGCCGCGGCTCTCTGACGCCTTATTTTCTGGGCCCCGGCCTGAAAAGTTTGGGAACCCCTGCATTAGAGGACACTCACAGAAACTCAAAATCTGAAGACACACTCAATGCTATCTTGAAAATATATTCTTTGGGAACAGGTTGGAAACTATATTTGTAAGCTCAAAGAAAATCATTTTGAGTTAGGTGATAGAGTTGATAAATCACTTGCTACGGTGTGCAAGCTGACAGGGCAATATATAAAATGTCCTCTCCTACTGATCCCAAGCTGATGAACGACAGATTATTTTTGCTTTTATAGTCAGCTATAAGCCACTCCAGTCCAAGTGGGAATTCTGACTTCACACTGGAAGAAATCAAAACTGACATTCGTTATTTTCCTAATGGCAAGGCCTGTGGCCCTGGTTTGGAATATAATATTATAAACCATGTAGACATAATCGTTTGTTTAATATAAGGTACTCTACTAAGCTACCCCACTTTATTTATTTGGAGACTCAGCAGGCTTTAGACCAAATCGAGTGGAGATACATGTTTGCTACTCTTGAAAATGTGGCGTCACTTTGCGCTTGTCTGCCGGCTCCGGGCTGCATTTCTCGCAGATCAACCAATATACATTGTTGGAAAGTTGAATTTGCCGCCTTTCGATCGTCACCACACCTGTTGCGTGCTTTGGGTCTCGAGTTACAAGACAAAATATCCTGTGAGCGTCATTTGACAAGCCGTTCCCACAATTGACCACGTCCGGTTGTGAACGGTCCTGAACTGACCAGTCACCGCTGATGGCAAAAATGATTGACCACCATTGTAGCCACGGAGCGTCTGCTCCGAAAGTCCTTTGTTTTGACTCGAGAGGTGAAATTAATAGAAGTGGACGGCCATTTTGGATAATCACGCTGGATTTTTACCGGTACACACGTTACAAAAACCTCATTTTCCATGGTCTTTTTCAAAACTTTGGATCTGTACTACATAAGACTTCAGGCTATGGAACCATTATGTTTTCCAGCTCCTACCTCTCAGCTGGAACTTAAAAACAGGCATCTGGCAACCACTAAACAGAAATGTGAGTACACAAAACTTTTACTTCAGTGTGTTCAAACCTCTTACTCTATTTCATTAGCACTCAAAGTGATTTCATCAAATGTTACCTTTCAAAAGAGACCAGACTCATGCATAATGCTATAAGTATAAAGTATAATAAATCGCAAATTACTTTGGGTATGCAATCGTCAAAAACATTTTAGAAATTGCCCCGATCCTTAAGTGGTTAATATCCCCAGAGACCCAGAGCTTATTTTTAAACAAAATTATTTGGATTTGATTGACAAGCTTAAAACGATGTATCCTAATTGTACTTATCCTTTCAAAAACATACCTACCTTTCTCACATCCTACTTCTTCAAGACAATAAATTCCATTGTTATGCCCTTCATCTGGGCTAACAAGTCCCTCCAAGTGTCTCCAAGGCACATTTACAGAAGCGGGTGAAGGTGGCCTGGGCCTCCCGGTCTTCCGACATTATTATTTGGCCTCCAATGCCAGAGCAGGGGTTTTCCGGAATCATGCTTCAGCTGTGGCTGGTCAGAGGAGCTGCCTCCATCCCAGATGACCTGAGATTGAGTCCTGAGATGCAAGCCTCCTTACCGGCCATTTAATTTTTTAAACCAATCAAACAACTGAACAATGTTTTTATCTCAGGCATGCTGGGTCCATTTATGCTCCTATATGTCAGAACCCTTGTTTTAAGTCAGGCCTGGTGCACGCTGTTTTTTCACATTGGTCAGATAAGGGCTTGTCTCTACTATTAACACTTTGAGCGCCACTCACGGCTAATCTCAGGTTTACGATTGTGACGTTGAAAGCCACGTCACGGCTTTTCTCTGGATTAAAAAAAAAAATTATTAGCGATCTGAAATCATATTGCATCACGCGAGCCTACCGTTAGAGATCCAGGGGCCGCCGGCGATCAGATGTGAAAAAAGCGCCCCCTATCGTCTCCCAGATAGTAAATCACCCTTTTGGAATGGACTCAATGAAAATGGATGGGGAAAAAAAATATTCCAGTCCACATTTTCCAGTCCACTGATGCAGCCGGAGTTACCAGAGTTCATTCTGGAGCCTCTGAGCCGCGGCGAGCATGGGTTATACTGTACACACGTTGGATCAATATACTTATCGATTTTTTCGAATGGTGATCAGGAATTGGAATATACCATTTGGATACCATCTGATGTCAGGTAAGGAATCTATGTTATCAGTGTTAGGATAATCAGACTCGTTTCCATGGAGATATAAGCGTTTCCACTATATGTGATATGGCTGTTTCACTGTAAAAGCCATGAGGAAATAATAGCAGCGATTATCAGCGCACGGCACGAGTGTGCATGCGCACACATATACTATCGACCATCTAGCGTTTATTTGAAAACGATTCATAAATAGACCGACAAATGATAACGTTCTGGAATATTCCAGTAAAAGGCGATTATCAGGGAATGTGTTGTTTTTTCTTCTAAACCGAGTGGTTTTCAAAATGCTATAAAAAGGAAATGAAGCGATAAAAACACAATCTGCTTTGCCAATGTTGACTGGAAAATGATTCTTTGATAAGCGATGGGCAGATTAGACACATAGCATAATTTAAAACATAGATTAGGCGATATTAACGTTACATGGGCCGTGGACCGTGCCATCAACGGGGTAAAAAGGAAAACACGGCCCGGCACTGAAAGTGTTAAGGATCTCTACGTTAATAACAACTTTGCATCTTTCGCTCAACTTCAGGTGAAATTTGATCTCCTGGTCACGTCTTCCGATATTAAAGAGGCATGGATTAGGAATATTGGTGAGGAGATTTCGGATGAATTATGGGCAATAGGGTTAGATGGGATTAAAACATCTTCTATAAATGCTACATTTCAGCTCATCTAAAGTTTAAAGTCATCCATCGGCTGCACTTTTCCAAGACCAAATTTAACAGAATCTTTCCTTCTTTTCTTCTTTTCCTTTCTTTCTGCCTGTGATAAGTGTAAATCAGCTGACGGGACACTAGGTCATCTTTTTTGGTCTTGCCCCAAGCTCAAGAGTTTCTGGGACGTCATTTTTCATTTGTACTGCAACATATACAGCAGACAGCTTATCCCCAACAGTCTCTTGGTGATACTGGGCTGCTCCGACGACTCTTTGACTCGTCCCCCAGTATTACATCATGCCCTCATGTTTGGTATGGTCATAGCTAAAAGGGTTATTCTGAGAGAGTGGAAATCAGTCTCCTCAAAAGAATTGCTGAATGACTGATTGATCGATTGTTTCTTGTCTATACATTGAAGAAATGCAGTATAATTTGTGTACCAATGCCCACCCCAACACTTTATTGAACATATTAGGAGGGAGAGTTGTCAAACTGGGAACTAATTATATGGGACTGTATCGTGCCGTACTGTATCATATGATATTGTGCTTGGATCCGCCAAGATCTCAGTTTTCATGCAGCCTTCGTCATGGACCTTCCTCCACCTCATTTGGTTTAGGCTCCATGGACTCTATTGCTGATCTTCAATCCACTTGTGGACATTTCAGTCGCTGTACGGATTGACACGCATATGACGAAGAAGAAGTCTTTATTTGTCATGCAGATTAACACACATGCGACACACAGGAACACACACACATGCATTGAGTCACCAATGAAATGTCTCTCTGCACTTGACCCATCCCGTCGTCCTTACCCCCAAGGGCAGCTGGGAGCAGATATGGGCTGCGGCGTGGGCCACGCCCGGGGACCAATCCAAGTGCTCCTGTCCATCTTCACCAGGGACGCGACAGCGTTAGCAATCTATTTAGCATGTTTTTCCATTGGGTTTTTATCTTATTGGGAGGAGAAACCCTTGCGAGCACGGAGATAACCTGCAACCTCCACACAGAAAGGCTTGGGAGATACCCCACCTGGGGAACCTGGCAAATGCTGCAACCTGGTCCCCAAGCGAGAATCGAACCCAGGACCTTCTAGCTGTGAGGCGACAGTGTTAACCACTACACCACGTGCCGCCTGTAAATTTTTTCTTGCGTGAACTGACAGTATGTTTGATTAGTTTTGTTTTGTTTTACTCTGTGATGTCTATTTGTTTTTTGTTGAGAAATGGTCAATTGTAAATGGTAAATGGTGCATTTATACAACAGCTTTTATCCAAAGCGCTTTACAATTTTGTTCCTCACATTCACCCATTCACTCCCACATTAACACTTTGATCGCCGGGGTTAAATTCATAATTTACCATCCCTCGCCAGCCCTATTTAACATGGAGATGTTCCCCTTCTTTGCAGGGCTATAACTTTTTAAATTGTATTGCTAAATTGACATTACCATGGCCCATTCAAAGTCCTATATCTATTGTTCAGGGTGTAGCAACGTTATACTTTTTCATTCACATATTCATACTAAAATACGGTCTAAAGTATAAGTATGTTTTTATCGTTTTCTGCAGCTTTCTCCAGAACTTGATTTATAGCCCTAAATGCATTATATTGATGATCAAATACAGTTTGGTAGGAATCTGTGCGAGATAAAAAATGTCAACTGCACGTACTTCTAGAAGTTACTACGTATGATCTGATGTTGACCGGATGGGCGGGGGGTCGTTTATAATTCCATGGGCAACGTTATATCATTCATCTAGTGTGGGTGATATGATCATTAGAGCAGTTAGTATAGAAGACATTAAATAACGCTGAAACTCACCGTAGCTTCCTCTCGCCGTTGGGAGATGAGCGTGGAACAGAATTTTTTCTATTATGGGATGTAGAAATACCCGATCCATTTCCAGGTTGTATAATAGTATATACGTCCAAATCATGTTGTTTATCGAGTTATTGGCAACGGATCGATATCCATTGTGTCGAGCTCGAGTCCCGGGACCTATAGCGAGTGATCGGACCAAATTGAAATGAGCACCAGCTTCCACTTCCCTGTTTCTTCCCTGGGCGATCCGCCGATCGGCCACCAGATGGCGCTCTTGAACCGTTAGAGAGTTGACAGTGGCTCACCAGTACATATAATGTCTCCGGGGGAGAAATATGATTTCGATCACAGATTTTTGAAATATTGATATCAAAGACGCTGTCCAGCATCATCGGCAGAATAAGCATGGCGGGGGATGACGTGTTCCAGCGTCTTCGGCGATTAAAGTGTTAACACACCGACAGCGGAGGCAACCATGCAAGGTGCCAACCTGCACATCGGGAGCAATTAGTGGTTAAGTGTCTTGCTCAAGGACACTTTGACACACTGCCCGGGAGGAGCGGGAATCGAAGCAGGAACCTCCCGATCACCAGACGACCGCTCCACCTCCTAAGCCACGATCGCCCCACTTTCATAAATACAATAATTTTTTTTTATAAAAAAACAATAACGTCATAGAGGGAAGAATTTATATAATATTATTTAAGATAAAATAAGAACATGTAAGTAGCACTGGTTCGTTTAACTCGTTAAACAACTCTGCAGGAGTGTGATTTATTTATTTAATGAAAGGAATTACTTTTGACAGTTATACTTAAAGGGGTAGGGGAGACACAGGAACAAAGGTTATTTAATGAGAGAGTAGGAAGGCTGAGAGACAAAGCAGGGGAGACAGAGGAGAGAGTTCTTTATTGAGACAGTAGGAAAGCTGAAACGGAGACAGAGTAGAGGAGACACAGGAACAAAGGTTCTTTATTGAGACAGTACACTGAGAGAGAGAGAGAGAGAGAGAGAGAGAGAGAGAGAGAGAGAGAGAGAGAGAGAGAAGCAGGTGAGACAGAGGAGAGAAGGTTCTTTATTGAGACAGGACGGCTGAGAAGGAGGCAACGTTTGGGAGACACAGGAGAGAAGGTTCTTTATTGAGACAGTAGGAAGGCTGAGAGAGAGACAGTAGTGGAGACATAGGAACAAAGGTTCTTTATTGAGACAGTACACTGAGAGAGAGAGAGAGAGAGAGAGAGAGAGAGAGAGAGAGAGAGAGAGAGAGAGAGAGAGAAAGCAGGTGAGACAGAGGAGAGAAGGTTCTTTATTGAGACAGTAGGAAGGTTGAGAGAGAGAGAGACAAAGCAGGGGAGACACAGGAGAGAAGGTTCTTTATTGAGACAGTAGGAAGGCTGAGAAGGAGGCAACGTTTGGGAGACACAGGCGAGAATGTTCTTTATTGAGACAGTAGGAAGACATAGGAGATAATGTTATTTATTGAGACAGTAGGAAGGCTGAGAAGGAGGCACAGTAGGGGAGATATAGGAGATAAGATTATGGTGGGATTCGTTCCCAGGCCAGCAGAGGTAGCTTATGGTTCTTAACCACAACAACATATCTGGGCACTAAAGGAACATTAATCAGATAGTGATCAGGTAGTGTTTCCAAACACAGTAGCCTAGTTCTTATCGGTTTACTGTATGACCATTGTTACAGCATACATTTTTTGTGTCATTGTATGTTTTATCTGTGTAGGATGATCAGACATTGTATTTTATGTATACTTCTTCCAGTATAGATGGTTCTGGCTCTACGTACACTCTTAAAGGTTGTGTTGAAATAACACAAAATGTGTTGTTAAAGGTGCACCATGCAGTTTCAGAGGAGGGCAGAGCCTTTAATTAGTTTACACAACATATTTACTATACATGTACTTCTTATAATTATTGTATCTTAGGGGCGGTTAGGTGGCGTAGCGGAGATTGCGTTCGTCACCAACCCCGGAGCTGTGAGCTGGATTCGCCTGTTCGAATCCAGCTCACAGCTCCGGGGTTGTCACCAGCTTGGCTGGCCGTTCACACTAATACAATTGGCAGTATTAGAGGGTGGGAGAAGCTGGCGGGGTGGGTCCGGGTCGTTGTAAACAGCGACTCCTACAGTTCGGTCGGGGCGCCTGCTAAGCGCGGATGGGACCTGAGTGGGATAGTGTGATCCTTCCACACGCTACGCCCTCTCGGAGAATATCCGCGCTGCCAGGTGAAAAGAAGCGGTTGATTGGCTGGACGTGTGTCGGAGGAAGCCTGTGATAGCCTCCACTCTCCCAGATGATCTGACTGTGGGGGGTAAGTGCGCAGCGACCAGGAAGGGGACTGGGAATTGGCATAACGACTAACATTGGGATGGGAGAAAATCGGAGGAAAATGGAGGGGGAAAAAGATCAATAAAAAAAAATAATAATAATTATTGTATCTTATGTCATCATAAAGCAAAATGAGAAATCACTTTGAGACACCACGATACTTATTTTTTTTATTTTATTTTTTCCTTTTTCCGATTTTTCTCCCATCCCACTGTTAGTCGTTATGGCAATTCCCAACCCCCTTCCTGGTTGTTGCGCACTTTCCCCTACTGTTTGTCCGAGAGGCCGGAGACTGTCACATGCCTTCCTCCGACGCATGTGCAGCCAGCCGGCAGCCAGCCTGGCCGCGCAGATTCTCACCGGGAGAGTGTAACGTGTGGAAGGTCGCACTACCTCTCTCCAGATCCTACCCTTGCTGAGCAGGCGCCCCGACCGAACTGTAGGGGTCGCTGTCCACAACGCCCAGCACCCACCCACGGCTCCCCTCCCCCTAACTCAGCCAAACGAGTTAGTATAGCGATCAGCCCGAGCCAAGGCAATGCTGACTCTCCGGGAGTCGAGACCGCAGCCTCTTGCATTGGTGACGAACACAATCTCCGCTACGCCACCTGACCGCCCCTACTTCTTTGAATATATATATATACGTTTGGGGGCGACAATGGCTCAGGAGGTAGAGCGGTCGTCTGGTGGAACAAGACACTTAACCCATAATTGCTCCTCAGATGAGCAGGTTGGTACCTTGCATGGTTGCCTCCGCCATCGGTGTGTGCATGTGTGAGTGAATGGGTGGATGTGAGGAAAATAATTGTAAAGCGCTTTGGATAAAAGCACTATATAAATCCATCTTTACCATTTATATAAACTAAACGGTGGGCCCTGCCATTATAAACAATCACAGTGAAACAGTTCTGTTCACATACCTTTCTAGCTTAAAATACAAACACTTGTCCCCGGAGGACCGTAATTAAATTAAAATGAGCCTTAAGTAATTTATTTTTACTCATCTTAGTTTCAGATTTGTCTCCCAAAGCTGCATAGTGAACCATTAACCTCTTAACAGTCCTGCAAATTTTGCATAAAACGTCGATTGCATAACCAAAGTAATTTATATTTATAATACAACACAGACGTATTCAGATAATCAGTGTTAATTAAGGAAACATCTTCAAAGCTTACTGTGCCACTTAAAAAAGGCCAGTTGGGTAATTGATTTGATCCTATACTGCAGGGGTCGGCAATTAGATCTGGCCACGGGCCAGATTTTCCCCAAGCCATTGCTTGGCGGGCCAGGATAAAAAACAATGGCTAATTTAATATAGTGAAAAAAGACAAACGTTTTTCTCTGGTCTGCATCCCCTTAACAATTGTGTGTATTGCGCCGTACTGTATTGTACCCATTCTGCAATCTGTTAAATAAAGTTTTCATTCATTCATTCATGAACAGCAGATCAGCTGTTGCAGATCACCGCGGCGCGTGATGAACAGATCAGAATGCATGAAAACACGACTCACCATACCTTGTTTGTTAAGTCCTCCAAAATCCCTGCTAATGTTTGAAACATGTCACATATCCACTCGCCGAATTTTTATTGTATGGGAAATAACACTCATGAAACCAATAATGTTTAGCTGACGTTTGCAAACATTACAATTGAGGCCTTGCATAGAATGTTTGTGAAGGTCCCTGTCTTCCAACATGCCTTCCTGTAGCAGCCATTGTTTTGTACATGGCAATGGAAGAGACAATGGTTGCTACAGTATGTGCAAAACATCGGTTGCTATATGTTGATATATGAGAATTATATCAACAAAAACAACAATTTGGTGTCTTATTATTACTACTACTAATAATAATAATAATTTTTTTTTGCTGGGTAGCCCTGCAAGGACTGCATTGGATCGTGTAAACACATCACAGTAGAACAGTAATATCATGCATTTCCTGTGTTTTACTTACTCTACCACTGCACAGAAATCAGGTATTTTCTTTTGAAAGTGGTTACCAATGGTTATAGGTAGACATACCGAGGAAAGCAACAGCTGTGATTGGAGTATCAAAAAAGAGGGCTGGGTAATTTGGTCATTTTATATAGGTCCTATATAGGCAATATAGGTCAATTTGACAATGATAAATTATCTACAGTTCCATGAAGGTAGGGTGATCAATTTGTTTATATTTAGACTAGTTTTGCATTGTCAGACCAACCTCCACACTTTGCTTTAGTGCTGTACTAGTTCTGGCATACTAGGGGATGTTTTGCTTTGTTTATATTTCTTAAATATTTTACAAAATAGCATCAGGTTTGTTCCATCATTGGTGTAGCTTGCTAACTCAAGGGCTTGTTGTTGTTCTTCTTGTTGATCCTAGACAGAGATTTTGAAAATGGTCAAAAATGACAAGCGGGAGGGTTTCAGAATTCCAAAATAATCAGTCAATATCCTGTTGGACACATCTGAATATGCTAATCACCACAAAGTACCAGAAAAAAATCCCAAAGTACCCCAAAATACCCGAAAGTATACCCCAAAATACCCGAAAGTATACCCCAAAGTACCGAAAAATACCCCAAAGTACGCCAAAATACCCCAAAGTATACCCCAAAGTACCCCAAAGTATACCCTAAAATACAGCAAAGTATCAGGAAATACCCCCAAAGAACCTCAACTTCCCCAAAGTATACCTCAATGTACCACAAAATACTGGCTCAGAGGTAGAGCAGGTCAACTAATGATCATATGGTCAGTGGTTTAGTCAGTGGTTTTAATCCCAGCTCCTCTGTTCACATGCCGAAGTGTCCTTGGGCAAGACACTGAACCCCAAATTGCTCCCAATGGGCCTCATTCAACAATACTCTCTTATTATTTTTCTTATATTCTTGTTTACCTGTCTGTTAAGATAACAATAAGAAAAGCCACCGCCACATTCATCAAGCCGTTCTTAACGTCGAAATCGGTTCTTACCCAGGTGATTTGCATGATGAATCCCACTCATTCTTAAACTGAAATGCGCATTCGCGTTAAATTCATTTGCAAATTTCATTACAGACACGCCCGCCATCTCCTTATAAGGCGAATGAGGCGTGTGTAAAACAGCCGTGGTTCGGCATCTGATCCCTGTCTGATATATTCAACAGGAAGCGATTTGCGACTGATCTCAAAATGACACACAAACACACAAAAAATACAGGTATAAGCGAACATAAAAAAGATAGACAGGTAGCAAGGTATGGTAAATCACAGTGTTTCACATTAGGATCTAGCATCCCAATAGGCTCTCTGTTTACAGTTTCATTCAGTATAAAAATTGTTTATAATGATTCTAAAAATTATAAAATAGGACGGACATACAACAGGGTATTTAACATACAACAGAGCAGTGCATCAGTAAGAAGTAAAAAGTGTGATAAAATAGATAAAATTAGCATAGAACCGACACATGAATTTGATAGGCAGTGTATAAAAGTAGGCAGGGTAAGAATAGTGCAGGTAAGTCATTGAAATGCCTGAGCAAAGAGATATAATCCATTTCAGAAGCAGAACGCATGCAATAAGTTATAATAATAATAATTATTGAAAAGTTCTGGGTTTATAAAGTCGTATTTGGGGGTACTGTATTTGAGGGCAATTGACCAATTTGCTTTCAACCCATGAACTCCTTCCTCTCTCACCATTTTATATATATATTTTTTAATGTTTCTCATCTGGGTAAGAGTTTCTTATCTGGGTAAGAGTGCTCTCGACCACTCTTAGAATTTGGTCTTGCCTGAGAGAAAAGCAACAATAAGAAAACATTGCTGAATCCCAGGTAAGAACAAAATAAGAGGAAATGCTATAGAATAAAATCTGTTCTTATATCGCTTCATGAATGAGGCCCATTGAGTCTGGCTGCCATTGCTCTGTGAGTGCATGTGTGAATTGGTGAAGGAGAGGCAATTATAAAGCTCTTTGTGCAGGTAGGAAAGCGCTATGTCCATTTCCCATTCCCAAAGTACCACATATTTTGAAAAAAAATGTTTATTTTAATATATTATAATCTCCAAATGTAATAGCATCTGTATTGAACACTGAACAAACTGTTGATCAAAATGTTGATCAAATAAATTTTATTTTCGTTTTTCAACAATAACAACACAACATCAACAACAATAATAACAGAACAGTATAACATTTTTGAACAAATTATAAAACATATAGAAAATGTTAAAAAACTAAATCAAATCTCGTATGAGCATGCATGAACATACCTTCACTATTCAGTGAAGAAGACTTTCCAAGGCTTCCAACCAGAAAACGTGCAAACACTGAAGACAACCATGACACAATTAAGACAACAATTAAAGTGAATGGGTCTCATTCCCGAAGATTTTTCAAAGAGTTATTCTGGAAGACTTATCTTGGAACCACTGAGACAGAATCAATGACAAGTTCACTCTGAGTCCTGAACATGCTGGTAATATGTCATATGTGGTTGAAACGGTCGCACAAATTATATGATCTGATATCTGCTTGGAGAATGGCATTCTGTCTTAAACTCGAAAACGCGTTCCCGTTCAGGTCATTTGCATACAAAACAACGCCTCCAGAGCTCCTTATAAGGCAAAGTAATGACGCATGGGGTGGAAATGGATGCGGAAGCGCTTTGCAAGTCTTGCGACCCATCGAAATGAGATTAGATGAATGTATTGTTATCATATACAGCTCGTGGTACACCTGCGCACCGCGCGCACACACATACATACACACACACACACACACACACACACACACACACACACACACACACACACGCAGTATACTGTAGCCTACGGGCCGCTACGGCGTAATGAATGAACGCAGTATAGGCTTATTATTACATTAATGCCTACGGCGTAATGAGTGAACGCAGTATAGGCTTATTATTCCATTAATGACTTGCATTAGGATTTAGATACATTATGCTCTGCCCTACTACTGTACGTAGGGCAGAGGCAGAGCATATATAGTATCTACTAAATCCTAATGAAACAAGTAACTAGAATATATTAAGCCTATACTGTTCATTAGACATGTAGGCCATACTGGCGCACACAAGACTTGTTATGGAATATTAATGCAGTCTATTGCCATGCGATTAGCTTTAGTTCTTATTTATTTATTTATCCACTGTCATTTCAGTGTTGGTGTATAGGCTATATAGTGTATTTCAATATAAGTTTAATTGATTAATGATATATTCGAAGGAATGCAGGTTTATAGCTATATCAACCCCCTCCAATGTACAGTAAATGACCAAGTATGGTTTTGTCAATATTCCAATGTACAGTTTTGCTTGTACAGTGTCCCCCCCACCCACCCAACCCCACCCCACCTACCCAACCTCCTCCAACAGTTTCTACGCCAAATGTATATACTCTCTTTTCTGGACTCTTTTTGTATCACAAACAGTACTGTATCTGTATGTCGTGTATGTCATATATGTTATGATGAATAAAAAATGGGGGACCCTGATGTAAACTAGACAAAAGTCTTTCTCTGGTCTGCATCCCCTTAACAATTGTATGTAATTGAGCTGTACTGTATTGTACCCATTCTGCAATCTGTTAATAAAGTTTTCAATCAATCAATCAATCAATCAAACAAAGGTCTGTCCCATTGTATACCAATCAATGGGATATATTGCATGTTGACCTGCATTCTTTCAAATGTATATAATTAATCATTAAAACAGATGTGTAACAAATAAGAAATAGAAATTCCACAGAAGGCATTAAATAATTATTATTTTCAATCATTTCACAATAATTGCATAATTGTGTTTGAATATCTGAGTAATTAAAGTAATTATACATTTGTCCAAAATAGCTGGTTCAGATATGGTTAAGCAGCTGCCCTGTGATCAGATGAATCCATATTATTTATTTTTCCGACATCAAATAACGTAATTTCTTATCGTACAAATATTGTCATATTTATTTTAATTATGATTAAGTAATTATTTCCAAGGAGGCCTGTAGCGTTGACGTGAAGGAATCACTATGAGAACACAGTCTCAAGTTAATAAAAATTTAAATTAGTCAATCAATCATAAGACTGCTCCTCAGCACTCTTAAATCTGCTCTCAGCCACGATCAAATCTGATCTCAGGAAAATTTGGGGACTCGCGCTCCCAGCCCTAATATGTCCAGTAGGAGTTAGATCATTTTGTGTACTGTACTGTGTAGGGACTGTCCTGCTCCACTAGGGGCAGGCTTTTCTCATTCACTAGGCTGGGGGCGGGGCTGGCTTTTCTAATTCACAGGAGCGATCTTTTCTACTCTACGTTGGCTTTGAGAGTTGTGAATGAATGAATGAATGAAAACTTTATTTAACAGATTGCAGAATGGGTACAATACAGTACGGCTCAATACATACAATTGTTAAGGGGATGCAGACCTGAGAAAGACGTTTGTCTTGTTTCCATCAGGGTCCCCCATTTTCAATTCATATAGACATTTATGACATACACAACATACATGACATTTATGGCATAGGGTATTAGGGACATATAGGTATTTAGTACTGATACATTTGTAAATTGTGACATAACCGGTATTCAAATATACAGTACTGTTACCCCTAGATCCTGACAGAGTATATACATATGATGGGGATGGGACTGTACATTAGGAGGGGGTGGGTGGGTGGGAGAGAAATATACATACGGCGGGGAGGGAATATATACATGTTTGATTGATTGAATTGATTGAAAACTTTATTAACAGATTGCAGAATGGGTACAGTACAGTACATAGATGTAGCAGTAGGCCTACTGTCTATCTGTATGTCATGTATGGGGACCCTGATGTAAACAAGACGAAAGTCTTTCTCTGGTCTGCATCCCCTTAACAATTGTGTGTATTGAGCTGTACTGTATTGTACCCATTCTGCAATCTGTTAATAAAGTTTTCAATCAATCAATCAAAACAGCTCAATACATACAATTGTTAAGGGGATGCAGACCAGAGAAAGACGTTTGTCTTGTTTACATCAGGGTCCCCCATTTTCAATTCATCATACTGTGCAGGACAGTGATGCAACAGTAGCAGGACAGTGGATCACAGTGATGTACTGTAGCAGGACAGTGATGTAGCAGGAGTCAGGACATTGGATCACAGTCATGTACTGTAGCAGGACAGTGATGTAGCAGGAGTCAGGACATTGGATCACAGTGATGTACTGTAGCAGGACAGTGATGTAGCAGGAGTCAGGACATTGGATCACAGTGATGTGATCATTTTGTGTAGTGTACTGTGTAGGGACTGTCCTGCTCCACTAGGGGCAGGCTTTTCTCATTCACTAGGCTGGGGGCGGGGCTTGCTTTTCAATTCACACAGGAGCGATCTTTTCTACCACATTGTACAACAGAACTGCCGAGTCCCGAGGCTGGTAAGTGCTAGTTAAAATGTACAGTAGTGCACAAACTCTATGTTGGCTTTGAGAGTTGTATTATACTGATATAAAAGTTATGCTGTAGTGTAGGTTGTATGTGGGAGGGGGGCGGGGGGCTGCGTCGCCCACAGTATTTGGTTAACGTTACTGTGGGAAGTTATGCTGTAGGTTGTGTGCGGGGGGGGGGGGGGGGGGGGGGGGGTACGTCGTCCACGGTCTATTTAACGTTATGTACAGTAGTTGTGTTTGATTGATTGAAAACTTTATTAACAGATTGCAGAATGGGTACAGTACAGTACATAGATGTAGCAGTACTGTCTATCTGTATGTCATGTATGTCTGTCCTGATGAATTGAAAATGGGGGACCCTGATGTAAACAAGACGAAAGTCTTTCTCTGGTCTGCATCCCATTAACAATTGTGTGTATTGAGCTGTACTATATTGTACCCATTCTGCAATCTGTTAATAAAGTTTTCAACCAATCAATCAAAACAGCTCAATACATACAATTGTTAAGGGGATGCAGACCAGAGAAAGACGTTTGTCTTGTTTACATCAGGGTCCCCCATTTTCAATTCATCATAAACAGGGGTGTAAAAAGTACCCAGAAATTATACTTTACTACTACTATTATACTAAGTACACTGTACAACTGTACAAGCAAAACTGTACATTGGAATATTGACGAAACCATACTTGGTCATTTACTGTACATTGGAGGGGGTTGGGTTAGGACATTTACAGGGTCCAGTTTCGAATTGCAGTCTCCCGTAGTTGCTCTTTGAGAGTGGTTTTGAAAGTGGGTAGTGATTCACATTCCTTTACAGCAGGGATCAGCAACCTTTTTGATACAAAGTGCCATTTTAAAATGTTCTTGTTAACCAGTGTGCCATATCAATGTTAAGGTTAATTATGACACCACATCACAATGTAAATCTCCAACAGATCTGTAATTCTATTCCATCCATATAGGCAACGTGCATAGCAATAGTTTTAATAACCATTTTCCTCTCATAAATATATAAGAGAATGCTGCCGTCTTTATGAGATGCTTGCTTGCCATACCTGGACACATTCAGCCTTGTCTGCCTCATCCTTTAAAGTTCTCATGTTTGGTCTCAAAATGGCGTTTAACACTCAATGTTCGGCAAACAACAACAGACTGACCCTTCTCATTGGCTCTGACCATGAAATATCCCTGGTATATCAGTCAACCTACACTACCATAAATAACAGGCTGTGCAACTGCCAATGGCTGTGAAAGAGGTAACTGCATGGGGAGGTAACTCAACATTTCCAAAAAGGTTCCTCTTACACATTTGCTAGTGTGCCATGTTGGTTTAGATAATGTGTACCAATGGTGGCACTCGTGCCTAAGGTTGCTGACCCCTGCTTTACAGCTTTGGGTAGGGCGTTCCACATCGATGTGGCATAATTGCGAACCGTGTTTAGTCCCTTGTTTGAGCCGAATCTGGGTTTAACATGATTTGTGGAGCTCCCTCTGGTGTTGTGATCGTGGTATTCACTGACCTTTGGGAAGTATTTTGACATGTACATGGGTACCTTAGTCGTATAGTGTATCTTGTTGACCAGGCCCATTGCAAGTTGCTGTACTCTGTCGTCTACTCTAAGCCATCCTAGGTTGTCAAAGTGGGCAGGGGTGAGGTGGGTTCTAGGAGTAAGGTCAAGCAGTAGTCTGACCAGTTTGTTTTGAGATCTGCCAGGTTATGACATTTATGCTTCTACCTAAAACTAGGTTATGTGAGTAGCTGGGATTGGTTCAGGTTCTGATATTGCTGTACAGGCCAAGATTTCACTGATCGCTTTAGTACTTAGACACATAGCACTATGTTGTATCCTCTCACCAGGCTCCAATGCAATGGGGCACATTTTCACATGATGTTGCTGTCAATGACGCATTATACAAAATGGTCATCAGTAGTGGCCACAGAAATAAACCCATATTCCATAATGGGACTTGAGTATACTGAATATTTGACCATACCAAATACCAAATATATTGCCAAAAGGAAAGGCCAATTTAAATTAGTATTAGCAACAGTAACAGTGTATTGCACTACTATTACTACTACTGTTAACTGTTAACTGTTACCCGTTATTGCACAAATGTATTGTTACCTGCTACCTGTTATTGCACAATTTTATTGCACAATTTTTTTTGTATTGGATTCTATTATATGTTGTACCAATTGCACATCGTTGCGGGCAAGACCACCCGCATTTCATTGTATATCCGTATGCCGTGACAAATAAAACTCTTGACTTGACTTGACTTGATCTCATATAAAAGGCCTTCTAGTAGGCCAGTTGACTAACTCACATAATTAGCATCATATAGCCACAATACTAACTAACAATGCTTTACTTTTTCTCTTTCCTTGGCATGTCTCCCAGGGGGCCCGGAATCACTACTTACTGGTCTGTTTAGTCCTATCTCATTCCTCATCTCTCCTGCTCCATCCCTCATCTGCTGACTGTGGTCATCCTGTCCTGGGTGTGTTTGGTCTCCTGCTCCACTCTTCTTCAGGCTCTGTGATCCTGCACCTTTTTAGGGTGGAGGATATCGGCAGCCATTGGACGTGGTTGGCTGCCTGAATTTAGCTTAAGTCTATTGCTCTTTTTGCCCAACAAAGTAACTGCAATTTTTTTGAGGACCAGCACCATGAAAGGACAAGACAATCTGAATGTGTGCACATAACCTCACCATGCTCACTGAGAACACCTGCACAATGAGGATTACAGTTGATCACAAATGATGTGCTTGTTTATGTGTTGTGCTTGTAGTAGTAGTGTTAGCTTGTGTGCTATTTGATTGTTATTATTTACACTGTTTCTAAACAACTCCTAACTGATCAGAGAAAGTTACTGGAATATGTTGTTTCTTTACACATATGTTGGATTATGTAATTGGTTTGTCTTTTTTATTGGTTTGTCATGACAAACCAATTACATAATCCAACATATGTGTAAAGAAACAACATATTCCAGTTAACGGTATATTTTTTTAATGATTCGTTACGGCGAAATCAATACTTCCATTTGTATAAATTGCATTAAGCGGACCTTAGTATTGCTGCCTGGCTGAGGGGCTTGTTGCGGCTCATGTGCATGCGCACGCTCGGCCAATCAGAGCAACGCGGAAGGGCTTGTTGCTTACCGAAAGTATTCACGCGGTTGGGGCTCCTTTTGCACAAATTACTGCATCAATACAGCTAAATATATACTTTTCCACGATATTCTAATTTATTGAGCTGCACCTGTACATCACTGTGCTCAGGAGGCAAAACGATGTCTAACATGCCTGCCATGTATCACAAACAGTACTGTATTTGCAAATCTGGTATGTCATAAATGTATAGATGTAGCAGTACTGTCTATCTGTATGTCATGTATCAAGTTTCAAGTTCAAGTTTCTTTAATAGTTGTCATACAGAAGTACAGAATACTTTTATACAAAATGCTTCTTTCTGTTACGCTCCAGAGACTGCTAGACAAAAGATAAGTGAAATAAAATAGTATAGCATGTAAAAAAAATAGAAGTAAAAATAGAAGTCACGTACGTAGACACAGTGTAAGGGCCATATGAGTGTTTTGATTATGTCGGTAGCTTCTCCGATATATATATATATATATATTTTGTAATTGTGTTTAGTTTAAGGCACAATTAGGCGCCGGTGTGTAGAATATTAGAATTCATTTTGTCTAGAATAGTGTCTTATTTATGTTTGAACACTAGAGGGCTCACCGCCTCCATTATATGTATGAATGTAATTCATACCTTTAGGAGTTGAACATGAAGTAGTATTTTAACTTTGGGTGGAATAAAGTTTTAGAAACATTTGGGATGAATACACCTTTAAAGCTATTTGTGGGAATACACATACAAAAATAAAAACGAAAGAATGGAAAAACATGCAGAACTGATCGCTAATGCTGTCACGTCCCTGATGAAGATGAACAGGAGCACTTGGATTGGCAAGGTATTGTATTGGAGCGGACCCACGACAGGATGAAGGATGACAGGATGGGTCAAGCGCAGATGACATTTCAATGGCAACCCCCCCAAAGGAATGCGTGTGTGCTGCCCACCTCACATGTGTTACAAATAAAGACTTCATAGTCCCATTTCATTCATTTATTCATTCAAACTATTTGGGGTTATAAGCTTTAAAAGGATTTGGGGAAGACACCATAACACAATTGGGTATTAGAACCTTTAAAACCATTTGGGTGGAATACACCTTTAACTGTCCTGCTACTGTTGCATCACTGTGATGTACTGTCCTGCTAACCATTTGGGTGGAATACACCTTTAACTGTCCTGCGACTGTACACCTACTGTACTGATACTGTACACATACTGTACACATACTGTACACACCTCCTGCACATTGTGATGGGGCTGTCCTGCTAACCATTTGGGTGGAATACACCTTTAACTGTCCTGCGACTGTACACCTACTGTACTGCTACTGTACACCTACTGCACTGCTACTGATACTGTACACATACTGTACTGATACTGTACACATACTGTACTGCTACTGTACACCTACTGTACACACCTGCACATTGTGATGGGGCTGTCCTGCTAACCATTTGGGTGGAATACACCTTTAACTGTCCTGCGACTGTACACCTACTGTACTGCTACTGTACACCTACTGTACTGCTACTGTACACCTACTGATACTGTACACATACTGTACTGATACTGTACACATACTGTACTGCTACTGTACACCTACTGTACTGCTACTGTACACACCTCCTGCACATTGTGATGGGGCTGTCCTGCTAACCATTTGGGTGGAATACACCTTTAACTGTCCTGCGACTGTACACCTACTGTACTGCTACTGTACACCTACTGCACTGCTACTGATACTGTACACATACTGTACTGCTACTGTACACCTACTGTACACATACTGTACACACCTCCTGCACATTGTGATGGGGCTGTCCTGCTAACCATTTGGGTGGAATACACCTTTAACTGTCCTGCGACTGTACACCTACTGTACTGCTACTGTACACCTACTGCACTGCTACTGATACTGTACACATACTGTACTGATACTGTACACATACTGTACTGCTACTGTACACCTACTGTACACACCTGCACATTGTGATGGGGCTGTCCTGCTAACCATTTGGGTGGAATACACCTTTAACTGTCCTGCGACTGTACACCTACTGTACTGCTACTGTACACCTACTGTACTGCTACTGTACACCTACTGATACTGTACACATACTGTACTGATACTGTACACATACTGTACTGCTACTGTACACACCTCCTGCACATTGTGATGGGGCTGTCCTGCTAACCATTTGGGTGGAATACACCTTTAACTGTCCTGCTACTGTACACCTACTGCACTGCTACTGTACTGCTACTGTACACCTACTGATACTGTACACATACTGTACTGCTACTGTACACCTACTGTACTGCTACTGTACACACCTCCTGCACATTGTGATGGGGCTGTCCTGCTAACCATTTGGGTGGAATACACATTTAACTGTCCTGCGACTGTACACCTACTGTACTGCTACTGTACACCTACTGTACTGCTACTGTACACATACTGTACTGCTACTGTACACCTACTGTACTGCTACTGTACACCTACTGTACTGCTACTGTACTGCTACTGTACACACCTCCTGCACATTGTGATGGGGCTGTCCTGCTAACCATGAATGAATGAATGAATGACAACTTTATTTAACAGATTGCAGAATGGGTACAATACAGTACGGCTCAATACATACAATTGTTAAGGGGATGCAGACCTGAGAAAGACGTTTGTCTTGTTTCCATCAGGGTCCCCCATTTTCAATTCATATAGAATTTGGGTGGAATACACCTTTTTAACTGTCCTGCTACTGTTGCATCACTGATCCACTGTACTGCTACTGTATTAAAACCTTTAAAACAATTTGGGTGGAATACACCTTTAAAATCATTCGATTTGGGTTATAACCTTTAACACTATTTGGGTGGAATACACCTTTAACTGTCCTGCAGCCATTTTACCACTGTCCACTGTACTGTACAGTTCTGCTACATCACGGTCCTGCTAACCATTTGGGTGGAATACACCTTTAACTGTCCTGCTACTGTTGCATCACTGTGATCCACTGTACTGCTATTGTATTATAACCTTTAAAACAATTTGGGTGGAATACACCTTTAAATCATTCGATTTGGGTTATAACCTTTAACACTATTTGGGTGGAATACACCTTTAACTGTCCTGCAGCCATTTTACCACTGTCCACTGTACTGTACTGTACAGTCCTGCTACATCACTGTCCTGCTAACCATTTGGGTGGAATACACCTTTAACTGTCCTGCTACTGTTGCATCACTGTGATCCACTGTACTGCTATTGTATTATAACCTTTAAAACAATTTGGGTGGAATACACCTTTAAATCATTCGATTTGGGTTATAACCTTTAACACTATTTGGGTGGAATACACCTTTAACTGTCCTGCAGCCATTTTACCACTGTCCACTGTACTGTACAGTCCTGCTACATCACTGTCCTGCTAACCATTTCGGTGGAATACACCTTTAACTGTCCTGCTACTGTTGCATCACTGTGATCCACTGTACTGCTACTGTATTATAACCTTTAAAACAATTTGGGTGGAATACACCTTTAAATCATTCGATTTGGGTTATAACCTTTAACACTATTTGGGTGGAATACACCTTTAACTGTCCTGCAGCCATTTTACCACTGTCCACTGTACTGTACTGTACAGTCCTGCTACATCACTGTCCTGCTAACCATTTGGGTGGAATACACCTTTAACTGTCCTGCTACATCACTGTGATGTACTGTCCTGCTACATCACTGTAATGTACTGTCCTGCTACATCACTGTCCTGCTACATCACTGTGATGTACTGTCCTGCTACATCACTGTCCTGCTACATCACTGTGATGTACTGTCCTGCTACATCACTGTCCTGCTACATCACTGTCCTGCTACATCACTGTGATGTACTGTCCTGCTACATCACTGTAATGTACTGTCCTGCTACATCACTGTCCTGCTACATCACTGTGATGTACTGTCCTGCTACATCACTGTCCTGCTACATCACTGTGATGTACTGTCCTGCTACATCACTGTCCTGCTACATCACTGTCCTGCTACATCACTGTGATGTACTGTCCTGCTACATCACTGTCCTGCTACATCACTGTCCTGCTACATCACTGTGATGTACTGTCCTGCTACATCACTGTCCTGCTACATCACTGTCCTGCTACATCACTGTGATGCTACATCACTGTCCTGCTACATCACTGTCCTGCTACATCACTGTGATGTACTGTCCTGCTACATCACTGTGATGTACTGTCCTGCTACATCACTGTCCTGCTACATCACTGTGATGTACTGTCCTGCTACATCACTGTCCTGCTACATCACTGTGATGTACTGTCCTGCTACATCACTGTCCTGCTACATCACTGTGATGTACTGTCCTGCTACATCACTGTGATGCTGTCTTGTCGCACAGAACTTGTAAGTCGCTTTGGATAAAAGCGTCAGCTAAATGACTAAATGTAAATGTAAATGTAAATGTACATCACTGTCCTGCTACATCACTGTCCTGCTACATCACTGTGATGTACTGTCCTGCTACATCACTGTCCTGCTACATCACTGTGATGTACTGTCCTGCTACATCACTGTGATGCTACATCACTGTCCTGCTACATCACTGTCCTGCTACATCACTGTGATGTACTGTCCTGCTACATCACTGTGATGCTACATCACTGTCCTGCTACATCACTGTCCTGCTACATCACTGTGATGTACTGTCCTGCTACATCACTGTGATGTACTGTCCTGCTACATCACTGTGATGTACTGTCCTGCTACATCACTGTCCTGCTACATCACTGTGATGTACTGTCCTGCTACATCACTGTCCTGCTACATCACTGTGATGTACTGTCCTGCTACATCACTGTCCTGCTACATCACTGTGATGCTACATCACTGTCCTGCTACATCACTGTCCTGCTACATCACTGTGATGCTACATCACTGTCCTGCTACATCACTGTCCTGCTACATCACTGTGATCCACTGTCCTGCTACTGTTGCATCACTGTCCTGCACAGTACAGGACACAAAATGATTTAACTGCCTCTCAATATGTCTTAAATGGGCCGAAATCTGGTTAAGACGACATTTTTTGTCGTAAATTCGTTCGGGAATGAGACCCAATGACAAAAGGAAGTGTACCCTGACTTCCAAGACAACATGGTTAACGTAAACAATTTCAGACAAGATGATGACAACTATGATTCACTATTCTCTGAAGACTTTCCCAGGCTTCCAAACAGAAATTATTGTTGAAAATTGAAAATAAAAAAGATTTGATAAAAAAAATGTATACTGTTTGTTCAGTGTTCAATACAGATGTTATTACATTTGGAGATTATAATATATTAAAATAAACATTTGTTTTGAAAATATGTGGTACTTTGGGAATGGGAAATGCACATAGTATAGCGCTTTCCTACCTGCACAAAGAGCTTTATAATTGCCTCTCCTTCACCAATTCACACATGCACTCACAGAGCAATGGCAGCCAGATGCCATGCAATGTGCTAGCCTGCTCATTGGGAGCAATTTGGGGTTCAGTGTCTTGCCCAAGGACACTTCGGCATGTGAACAAAAGGAGCTGGGATTCAAACCACTGACCAAACCATTGACCTATGATCATTTGTTGACCTGCTCTACCTCTGAGCCAGTATTTTGTGGTACATTGAGGTATTGGTATACTTTGGGGAACTTTGAGGTTCTTTGGGGTATGTTGTGATACTTTGTGGTATTTTAGGGTATACTTTGGGGTACTTTAGGGTATTTTGGGGTACTTTGGGGTATTTTGGGGTATACTTTAGGGTATTTTGTGGTACTTTTGGGTACTTTGGGGTATTTTATGGCACTTTGTGGTGATTAGTAGGACCCCAATTAGGGACAGACAGCACATCCTCTGTTATACATTTTTCAACCTCCATTGTAACTATGCGCATGTTCTGAAGGAAAGCCATACATGATATACCATCTCCTACTGCATGGTATGTTGGTATTGCAGTATATTGTATGCAATAATTACCGGGTATATGGTGGTCTGAAATTATAATTTTTTGTCTTTCTGTCCTTTTCTGCTCCATCTCTCTATTTCTCTTGTGGCTACCCTCTCTCTCTCTTTATTTTTCATTCCCCTCTCTCTATCTCTCTTCCTCTTTCTCTCACCCTCTCACTCCAGTCTCTCTCCCTCTCCCCCCCCTCTCTCTCTCTCTCTCTCTCTCTCTCTCTCTCTCTCTCTCTCTCTCTCTCTCTCTCTCTCCCTCCCCATCTACTGTATATATATCTTCAACCCCCTCTCTCATTCCTCTCTCTCTTTCCCCCTCTCTCTCTTCCCCCCTCTATATTTATTTGTCTCTCTCTCCCCTTCTATCTCTCTCCCCTGTCTTTCCCTCTCTCCCCCTCTCCCTCTCTCTCTTTCTCATTCTCTCTCTTTAGCCTCTCCCTCGCTCTTTATTTTTCTCTCTCTCCCCCCTTCTCTCTCTATCCCCCTCCCCCTCCCTCTCTATCCCCCTGTCTCTCCCTCTCATTCTCTTTCTATTCCGCCCTCTCTCTTTCTCTCTATCTCTCTTTCTCCCTCTCCCCATCTATTATTCTCCCCCCTCTCTCACCGTCCTTCTCTCTCTCTCTCTCTCTCTCTCTCTCTCTCTCTTCTCTCTCTCTCTCTCTCTCTCTCTCTCTCTCTCTCTCTCTCCTCTCTCTCACTCTCACTCTCTCATCTCTCTCTCACTCTCTCTCTCTCTCTCTCTCTCTCTCTCTCTCCTCTCTCAAAACTTGTGTAATTCGGACAGTTCAAACAAGTTGAAAGTACTAAACTCCTTGGATTGATATTGGTATTTCCAGGAAATGTGCTTCTTTTGTTGCCCGTCCCCTTTATGTCAGATAGTGCAATAGTTTAGTTTTATGTCATCTTGACTATTGCTCTACGATGTGGTCATCTGCTGCCAGTGGTGACCTCAGGAAGCTCCAGGTGGTCCAGAACAGGGCAGCGCGGTTGGTACTGAGCTGCTCACTAAGGTCTAATGTGGAGCCGTATGCATGCCCGCTCTCGCTTGGCTTAACGTTGAAAATAGATTGTCTTTTAATACACTTGTGCTGTTCAAGTTGGTCATGAGCAGTAAAACTCCTGTTTTATACATAAACAGACAGATGTTTAAAAGTAATAGAGGTTCCAGTAATGGGCAGCTTGAATTACCAGGTCCAAAAACCAACGCTTTAAGGAGATCTTTTATTTTTAGATCATTAACTCTTTGGAATAACTATTGAACTACTGAATAATAATTTGTATTTTTTTTATTGCTTGCATGTCATTTTAGCCATCTAATTGTTAGTTTCATTATGCATTGTGTGTTGAGTACTGACTTTTAATAATTTTGTTTGCAATAATAATTGTTTTTGTATGTTTTTCAGGAAGACTAGCTGGTTGCTATGGCACCAGCTAATGGGGATCCGTAATCAATCAAATCTCTCCCCCTCTATTACTCTCACCCCCTATCTCTCCCCTTCTCTCTCTCCATATCTCTACCCCCCTCACTCTCATCTCCCACCTCCCTGCCTCCCTCCCTCTACATAATCTCTACCCCCTCTCTCTTTCTCTCTCTTTCCCCCTCTATCTTTCTTTCTCTCTCTCCCCCTTCTATCTCTTTCCCTCGTCTCTCCCTCTCTTTCTCATTCACTCTCTTTCACCCTCTCTCTTTTTCTCTCTCACCCCCTCTCTATCTCTCCCCTCATCTCTCCCCCTCTCATTCTCTCTCTCTTCCCCCTTCTCCCTCTCCCTCTTTCTCTATATCTCACTTTCTCTCTCCCCTCATCTACCTCATATATTATATCTCCCCTCTCTCTTTCCCCCTCTCTCTATATTCATTTCTCTCTCTCCCCTCCTATCTCTCCCTCTCTATCTCTATCCACTTGCTCTCTCTCCCCCTCCCTCCCTTTCCATCATCTCTATCCCCCTCTCTCTTTCTCTCTCTCTTTCCCCCCCTCTATATTTCTTTCTCATCTCTCCCCTTCTCTCTCTCACCTTCTCTCTTTCCCTCTCTATCCCTCTCTCTTTCTCATTAACTCTCTTTCCCCCTATCTCTTTTTCGATCTCTATCTCCCCCCTCTCATTCTCTCTCTCTTTCCCCGTCTCCCTCTTTCTCTATCTTTCTCCCTACCCCCCCTCTATTTATCTCACCCCCTCTCTCTCTCTCATTCTCTCTATCCCTCTACAAACAATAAAAAATCAAGAGCACTCCTGTAGTCTCGCGAGAGGTGCAGAAATGGGATGTGGAGTCAGAGGAGGACGCTCCAAGCTGCGCTTGAGTGCACAGACTGGGGTGTGTTCCGCGACACAGATAACATTAATGTCTACACGGAGACAGTGCTGGACTTTGCTCGTACTTTGGTGGAAGAAACAATCCCCACTACCACAATTAAAGTTTACCCAAATCAAAAACCCTGGGTAGACAAATCCGTCCGTGAAGCTCTGAAAGCGCGCACCAAAGCATACAACGACGGCCTGGTGGCAGGCAACATGAATGACCACAAGGTGGCGCGATACAACGTAAGGAGGACAGTAATAGAGGCAAAACGGCGCTACAGGGATAAAATTGAACTCCAGTTTGAACAGCCGACTCCAGAGCTATGTGGCAGGGGCTCTCAAAACGATGACAGACTACAAAGGCACCTCCCTCAAACTGAACAGTGACATCTCCTTAGCAAATGACCTCAATACCTTCTATGCGAGGTTTGATGCTGGTAATAACAACACCAGCCCAACAAGCCACGGCAATGGGGGGGGGGGGGGGGTGGGGGGGGGTCCTGCTGCTGATGGAGACTCAGTGTTCAGGGTAACAGAGCATGAGGTGAGGCGGGACCTTTAAAAAAGTGAATATCAGGAAGGCAGCAGGACCGGACGGCATCCCCGGCCGCCGTCCTAAAAGTCTGTGCCGACCAACTGGCCCCGGTATTCACTGACATATTTAACCTGTCCTTAGAACAGGCTGTCATCCCCACCTGCCTGAAGAAGTCCACTATTATCCCTGTACCCAAAAAATCCAAGCCTGCTTGCCTCAACGACTACCCGCCCTAGTAGCTCTCACCTCCATAGCCATGAAGTGCTTTGAGAAGCTAGTAAAGGGCTACATCTGCTCCTCCCTCCCCATCAACATGGACCCCCCTGCAATTTGCATACCGCCCCAACAGGTCCCACGGAGGACGCCATAGCCCATGTGCTGCACACAGCAGCATCACACCTGGACAAGAGGAAGGGGAACTATGTGAGAATGCTATTCATCGACGACAGCTCGGCATTCAATACCATAGTCCCCTCCAAACTCATAGCCAAGCTCAGGGACCTGGGCTTGAACTATGACCTCTGCCAGTTGGGTCTTGGACTTCCTGACGGGCAGACCCCAGGTGGTGAGAGCAGGCAACTGCACCTCCTCATCCATCACCCTCAACATAGGGGCCCCCCAGGGCTGTGTTCTGAGTCCCCTCCTCTACTCCCTGTACACACACGACTGTGTGGCTCAGCGGAGTAGCAACACAATCATCAAATTTGCTGACGACACAGTGGTGGTGGGCCTTGATCTCTGCAAACGACGAGAGGGCCTACCTGGAAGAGGTCAAGGTCCTGGCGGGATGGTGCCAGGAAAACAGCCTCTCCCTGAACGTCAGCAAAACAAAGGAGATGATTGTGGACTTCAGGAGGTCGGGGGTCAAGGACTACAGCCCCCTCAGCATCGACGGGGCACCGGTTGAGAGAGTGAACAGCTTTAAGTACCTCGGAGCCTACATATCCGAGGACTTGACATGGACCACACACATTGACAGTGTTGTGAAGAAGGCACGACAACGCCTCTACTTCCTCAGGTGCCTAAGGAAGTTCCAAGTCAATCAGAAGATCCTTAAGAACTTCTACTCATGTACAATAGAGAGCATCCTGACTGGCAACATCACCTCCTGGTTTGGGAATAGCACTGCACAAGACCGAAGCAGACTACAAAGAGTGACACGTTCAGCGAACGCGACAATTGGAGGGGGGCTCCCCACCCTCCAGAACATTTACAACAAGCGGTGCAGGGGCAAGGCTAAGAGAATCATTAAGGACTCCAGTCACCCGAACAACTGCCTCTTGAACTGCTGCGGTCAGGCAAGCGATACCGGAGTCTCAAGGCGAGCACAGAAAGACTCAGAAGAAGCTTCTATCCCCAGGCCATCAGGCTGCTCAACGAACAATGAACACTACACAACAACATCAAACGCACATAGCACACACATCCACACGCACACACTCACTTTAAACAAACACACACTGTAGCACCCACTCCCCACACTTTATAGCACACACTCACTTTAAACAAACACACTGTAGCACCCACTCCCCACACTTTATATTTATTGATAAAGGATTGCACTACAACTCGTACACCTTACTGTAAATTGTACCTAAATTGTACCTCATCCCATTTCTGCTTTGCACTATATAGTATTGTATATTAGTACACTGCATAGTATTGTATATTATATGGTAGCTCAGTTACGTCTATTCTGCACCGAACATTGTACATATGTCTATACTGAACACTGTGACCTCATTTTCTACTTCTAATTTACATGCTATACTATGTTATTTGATACTTATCTTGTCTAGCACAGTCTCTGGAGCGTAACAGTAAGAAGCATTTTGTATAAAAGTATTCTGTACTTCTGTATGACAACTATTAAAGAAACTTGAAACTTGAAACTATCTATCTCCCCCTCTCTCACTATCTATCTGTCAGGATCCTAGGCCCGGTCCTGGCTGGACTGGGCAGGATGGTAACACTGGGCAGTATCCTCCACCTAACTTTGGGCAATGCCCTCTATCTGACATTGGCCCTCGGCCTGACATTGGCGCCCTACCACCCTCTAGTGGTGACAAACAATCGGTGCGCTCCAGTACACTGGACATCCTGACTACTGTGTTAACTATAATTAATAGTTTGATTAATGTGGTGTCATGGTGTGTACTGTCATTGTCTTTCCCTTCCCTGGTGTGATGTCATGCACTGTTTTGGGTTGTTAGGAGTTGCTTTTGTGTTTAGTTGTGTCTAGTTGTTCTTTGCTTATTGTCTAGGTGTTGTTGTGATTCTGTGTTGGCCAGGTGTTCTTAATTGTTAATTAGTCGGGGTATTTAGGTGTCTGTCTGTCTCCCCTTCGTTGTGGCGACATTCCTCCAGTTACCCCCTGTTCCTCCACGTTGTGTCGCACCGTTCTCCCTCTAGTAAGTCTTAGTGTTTGTTGTTTTTGTATTGTGAAGTTTGTTATTTAGTTTCTGTATTCTCCTTGTATTGCACTGGATTCTACAGTAAACACCCTTCTCCAAGCTTCACTCCTCGCCTCTGCCTCCTCCATTCCTTCCCTTTCTGTATTATTGCATTCAACCTAACCCCGTCGTGACAGAATGTCGCCACCAACATTAACGAATGCAGCAGGAAAGGCAAGCGATACCATCACCGTTGTCCTGGCCCTGATGGCCGGTGACATGAAGAGTTACTCACTGGCCAAATGGGGGTTCCTACTCCGGAAGATCGACCAGGTCGCCACTGAGAACCCGACACTGCAGACGGCGATGTGGGAGATGGCTGAACATATTGCGGTCCTCATGGAGAAGCATAAGCCGAAGGCTAGTGTAGCTAGCCTGCCGACTGTTCTCAGGCTTACGGTCAGCCTAGATCCTCCCACAGCCGCTGAGGTTGCTCGGATGTCCATCGCCGGTCGGACGTCCACAGCTAACCTAGCTCCGCCGGTTAGCTTAGTGTCAAGAGCTAACCAGCCTCTCCCAGCTAACCTAGCTCCGCCCGTTAGCTTCATGCCAATAGCTAACCAGCCACTCTCAGCTAACCTAGCTCCGCCCGTTAGCTTCGTGCCAATTGCTGACCGGCTGTTCCCCGTTAGCACAGCTCCTCCTGTTAGCTCCGCCACTATAGATGGCCAGACGTCCCCAGTTGGTACAGCTCTACCCGTTAGCTCCGCTCATACAGCTAACCAGACGTCCACAGCTAACATAGCTCCGCCGGTTAGCTTAGTGTCAAGAGCTAACCAGCCACTCCCAGCTAACCTAGCTCCGCCCGTTAGCTTCATGCCATTAGCTAACCAGCCACTCCCAGCTAACCTAGCTCCGCCCGTTAGCTTCGTGCCAATTGCTGACCGGCTGTTCCCCGTTAGCACAGCTCCTCCTGTTAGCTCCGCCACTATAGATGGCCAGACGTCCCCAGTTGGTACAGCTCTACCCGTTAGCTCCGCTCATACAGCTAACCAGACGTCCACAGCTAACATAGCTCCGCCGGTTAGCTTAGTGTCAAGAGCTAACCAGCCACTCCCAGCTAACCTAGCTCCGCCCGTTAGCTCCGTTTCAATAGCTAACCGGCCGTTTCAAGCTAGCACAGTCTCCACTGCCAGACTAGGCTCCAGGTTCAGGGTGAGCCTAGTATCTGAGAGAGACCAGATGTCTCCAGCTAGCACAGTCTCCACTGCCAGACTAGGCTCCAGGTTCAGGGTGAGCCTAGTACCGGAGACGGACCAGATGTCCCAAGCTAGCCAGGCATCCCCAGCTAACATAGCTCCGCCCGTTAGCCCCCTCCCAATAGCTAACCGGCCGTCCCCAGTTAGCACAGCCCCGCCTGTTAGCCCCGCTACAGTAGCTAACCAGACGCCCACTGCCAACCTAGGCTCCAGGTTCAGGGTGAGCCTGGTAGCGGAGACAGACCAGATGTCTCCAGCTAGCACAGTCTCCACTGCCAGACTAGGCTCCAGGTTCAGGGTGAGCCTAGTACCTGAGACGGACCAGATGTCCCAAGCTAGCCAGGCATTTTCAGCTAGCACAGTTCCCACAGTGAGTCCAGGGCCCACAGTTAGCCTAGCCCCCGAGGCTAGAATGGCTAGTAAGGCCTCCACAGCTGGTCCAGCTTCCACGCCCAGTCCAGCCTCAGCTCTGGGTCCTGGCTCCTCATCCCCGGATCCTACACCACGCCTCGCCGCCGGGACCGATCCGGTCTCCACGCCCTGCCCGGCCTCTCCACCTGGTCCGGCTGCCGTGCCGGCTCCCGGCTCTTCGACGGATCCTGGCTCCCCGTCTGGTCCAGCTCTGCGCCGTGATCGGCGTCCTGGTCCTCGCCGTGGTCTCCGCCGGGGTCTTCGCCGTGGTCTGCGCCGGGGCCTGCGTGGGATCCTGCTCCGGGGGTCGTCGCCGCCGCACCTCCATTCCGGCTCTCCGGAACCGGTCCCTAGTCCGGCGGCTGGAGGGCCTCTCGTCCGGGATCCGGCTCCAGGGTCCAGCTCCCCTTCCCGGGCTTCTACACCTGTACCCACCCCCCCTCGTCGGGCCTCGCTTCCCAGGTCCAGCCCTCCTCGTCGGGCCTCGGTTCTCAGGTTCTGCCCCCCTCCCCGGGTCTCGGTGCCCATCCCCACCCCCCCTCGTCGGACCTCTGTTTCCAGGTCCAGTCCTCCTCCCCGGGCCTCTGTTCCCATCCCCACCCCCCCTCTCCGGGCATCTGCGCCCGTTTTCTACCCCCCTGGCTGCTATGCCCCTCCTGGGTTTTTTGTTCAGCATCCTGGTCCCTCGTCTTCGGGTCCTCTCCCTGGGTCCTCTCCGGGGTTCCGGCTTCCTCCCTCACCTGCTTATGGACGTTGTTTTCGGGTGTCTGGAAGCCACCCGTTGAGGGGGGGGTACTGTCAGGATCCTAGGCCCGGTCCTGGCTGGACTGGGCAGGATGGTAACACTGGGCAGTATCCTCCACCTAACTTTGGGCAATGCCCTCTATCTGACATTGGCCCTCGGCCTGACATTGGCGCCCTACCACCCTCTAGTGGTGACAAACAATCGGTGCGCTCCAGTACACTGGACATCCTGACTACTGTGTTAACTATAATTAATAGTTTGATTAATGTGGTGTCATGGTGTGTACTGTCATTGTCTTTCCCTTCCCTGGTGTGATGTCATGCACTGTTTTGGGTTGTTAGGAGTTGCTTTTGTGTTTAGTTGTGTCTAGTTGTTCTTTGCTTATTGTCTAGGTGTTGTTGTGATTCTGTGTTGGCCAGGTGTTCTTAATTGTTAATTAGTCGGGGTATTTAGGTGTCTGTCTGTCTCCCCTTCGTTGTGGCGACATTCCTCCAGTTACCCCCTGTTCCTCCACGTCGTGTCGCACCGTTCTCCCTCTAGTAAGTCTTAGTGTTTGTTGTTTTTGTATTGTGAAGTTTGTTATTTAGTTTCTGTATTCTCCTTGTATTGCACTGGATTCTACAGTAAACACCCTTCTCCAAGCTTCACTCCTCGCCTCTGCCTCCTCCATTCCTTCCCTTTCTGTATTATTGCATTCAACCTAACCCCGTCGTGACATCTATCTATACTTTCCCTCTCTCTCCCCCTCTCTTTCTCATTCACTCTCTTTCACCATCTCTCTTTTTTCTCTCTCTCCCCTCTCTATCTCTCCCCTCTCTCTCCCCTCTCTCTCCCCTCTCATTCTCTCTCTCTTTCCCCTTCTCCCTCTCCCTCTTTCTCTATCTCTCTCTTTCTCTCTCCCTCCATCTACCTCATATATCTCTCCCTTTCCCCCTATCTCTATATTTATTTCTCTCTCCCCTCCTATCTCTCCCTCCCCCCTCTCTCTCTCTCTTTCTCTCTTTCTCCCTCTCCCCCTCTATTACTATCACCCCTATCCCTCCCTCCCCCCTCTCTCTCTATCTCTATCCCACTTGCTCTCTCCCCCTCCCTCCCTCCCCATCATATCTATCCCCCTCTCTCTTTCCCCCCTCTATATTTCTTTCTCTCTCTCACCTTCTCTCTTTCCCTCTATCCCTCTCTCTTTCTCATTCACTCTCCTATCTCTTTTCTCTCTCTATCCCCCGTCTATCTTTCTCTCTCTATCTCTCCCCTCTCATTATCTCTCTCTCTTTCCCCCTCTCCCTCTTTCTCTATCTCTCTTTCTCCCTATCCCCTCTATTTATCTCACCCCCTCTCTCTCTCATTCTCTCTATCACCCCCTCTCACTATCTATCTATACTCTCTCCCTCTCTCTCTTTCTCCATCTCTCTCTCCTCCCCCTCTTTCTCTCTTTCTTTCTCTCTCTTCCCCTTCTCTCTCCCCTCTCCTTCCCTCTCTATCTCTATTCCCCATCTCCCAGTATCTCTCTTTCTTTCTCTGTCTCTCTCTTTCTCCCTCTTCCCTCTATTTCTCTCACCCCTCTCTCTCTCTCTCCTTCTCTCTCTATATCCCACTCTTTCTCAACCCCACTCTTTCTCTCTTTCCCCCTCTCCCTCTTTCTCTCTCTATCTCACCCCCCCTCTCTCTCTGTTATGACAGTATAGTGTACTCGGCCACCAGGCCTGCAGCGCTGTATGAAATCAAAAGACTTGCACTACTAATACAGTTCTTTCTTTTCTTTTCTTTTCTTTTCTTGATAAATGTTACATTGAGCATGAATATTTTAGCAACATATGCAATTTTGATGGAGGCGCCACCATTCGTGTGTGTTTTTAGGATCTGTAATTGTGCCATGCATTGTGTGTGTGCGTATGTGTGTGTGTGTGTGTGTGTGTGTGTGTACGTGTATTTGTATGGGTGTGCGTGTGCATGTGTGCCCATGCTGCCCATGCATCATTGGCCACAGAGAGATAAGACAAGATGAGATAAGATAATATATGATCATTCTTTATTGCCTGTTGATACAGACATGTTTGTAACACAGATACGTTACAAAAAACAAACATGCCGACAAGACATCAGAGAAACTATGTAATTAACCCCTTCCTTGCCTCCAAACCAGCATTATTAATTTGATGTGGCACAGTCCCATAAGTCCAAGGTTATTTTGTATCGCACAGCCCTTTTATTTTGCAGGTTGTGACCACATTTCTATATCCTACTTGTTAAGTAGGCTTAGTGAATGTGGCACAAATTAGTTTGGGACTCTTTTCGGTTTCCAAAATATCTGAAGCATCTATGTAGCAGGGTAGCAGCTAGTATTCTGTGTGTAATACATGTGAGGGACCTTCTATGATTTGTTGAGAGAGAGAGAGAGAGAGAGAGAGATGGGGAAAGGTATAATTAGTAGAAAGTGAGAAGGTGCTATCTGCTATATTGTAGTGTTTTTTCATAGGTTACAATCTACAATAGACTATGAACTAATATCACAAGAACTAGTTGTTTTTTTCTGTCAAAAAATCTGCTGAAAAATGGATCATCTGTGCAATTAATTCCGACAAGACTAAGCATCTGCTCCTCCTTAGCCACGTCTAATGGCTTCTGAAAAGTTTATACACTGTTGTCGATTAGTCAGCGATGCTGAAAGTATTTGTTTAGTGATTGCAATGACAACCATGTGGGCTTGTGTGAAAAGTCTGTCAAATACTAATTAAAATGTGCATTTGATGCCACGTGTATGCCTCGATGAATCAATCAACCTTTGTGTTACCCTCCAAGACATTAATCTGCCATTGAATAATAGTCCATGGCTCTCTGATTCATCTTAGAATGTATCCATCACTATTGTGCAATAAAAAAAAAATTATATAGCCTATTGTCTTCAGTCCGGGGAAGCGTGGGAGGCGGGTGGGGCAAGAATCAAAGGGGCACTTGATGTCGTGGTAAATGTAGGCACAGACACACAGGTGTCGCTTCTAGCGCGATGAATCTGCAGATGCAGCCACACACGGCATTTGGTATGCAGCGAGTGACGTCAAAAGGAATGTAGAGAGCGGTTGAAATAGGGCAACCAGCCGCGTCGAGGAGCAGAGCACTCGGAGAGAGAGAGAGGGAGAATGGAGCGGAGCTGTTGAGAGTTGGAACGCATAACCGACGCATGCTAATACACCGAGCCTATAATATACAATCAAAGCCTGACGCAGCACGAGTATCCGCTAAAAACGAGAGGAGAGTGGAACTACCAGCACACTTTGGAGTGTGAAGATCTCTGTGGCACATTTGCTTGCATTTTCTTTCGTTTCCCCTTCCTCGGAATACCACAGGTAAGGCGGCAACTGTATGGGCAACGCAGGAGTTATTATTATTATTATTATTATTATAATTTTTTTTTAAGTGGGTATATGGGTAATCATGCTGCGTTATCAAATACTATGTGGAACGAATTTAAAGGTCGAAAGCGTGGAATGAATGGCTTTTATTTTGAATTAGTTTGTGAGTGGCTTGGGGAGGGGGAGAGTTGCATCAATTATACAGATGGTACTTCAGAATGTACGACCGCAAAAGATATTGAGCTACTAGTCTCAGTGCAGGGAAATGCCAACGACAGTGCGTGGCAATGTTTAAATAGCCTTTATCGGTAAATGTCCACCATGTCCGGGACAACAACACAGAATGTAATTTAGGCTATATAAAGATGTTAGCTACAATTGGAGCCTTGTAGCCTATTACCTGTATTAAAAAAAAACAGCAGCATGCATTTTGATGACTGGTTCAATACAGTTGTGCTCCTGGATGCGCCAGGTTTGGACAGCAGCAGCCAGCAGCAGCAGAGTGCTTATAGGATACATGGACTGGCGCGCATCCCTCGCTGTGCTTTCTGGCAAAGATCCCCGCGCGGTCCATGCAGGTCCCCAGGTCTGACTCTTTGGCAGGGCGCTGGGGAACCTTCCCGGGGCAGACGGCCGGCCCTTCATCTATTTGAGATCAGTTAAAATGCAGCCTATCTATCTACACGGCGTAATTACACAGGCGGACGCAACCGGCTATCTAAAACGAGTGCCCATTGCCTTGTATTGGAATTGCTTATGTTCTAATCCTACAGAGCTGCCTCCGCTGGTGTCACTTGAGAGCGGACAACATTGCGTGGAAGTGTCTATATAACGCCCAGCAGAATGGGGAATGTGGGATGACTTTTACACACTATACAGTGTATAGGCTTTATTGTGGCTCCGTGGTGCTGAAATAGCTGCGCCCGGAGCTCTCCATGGTGCTGAAAAGACTGCTCCGGTTCTCTCGCCCGTGCGTTCTCTCATTCTCTCCCTCTCACAACATTACTCTCCATCTGCCTTCCAGCGGATGGCCACAACGATCCGAGGTTGTATTTTCTGACATTTACAGACAACTTGAAACAGTGTAACGCATGCCCGCAGCTGTATTCAGCCTAACAAACAACACTCGGCTTGAAGGGATTCACTTTACTTACGCACCAAAGGGCAAAAACGAATCAGTGGTTCCACTGTATACTCCAAAAGGGAACATTAATTTCAGTACGTATGTAGTTCAGTAGCTCTCAAATTATAGTATTCCTCAAGTTACGGTTCATGGTCATTAACCAGGTTTTACTTTGAGCATGGAAAAACCACATTTGAAGGCATGTAGAACTCAGCTAAATGTGTATAAGTCTACTGACACATGATTTGTGACTAGCGGATAACATCTTATTTATAGACGTGGAGGCCACCAAAACATAAATTATTATGTTATAGTCCTCTTATAAAGTACCAGTTAAATCTAGAGTGCTGGGGGTATTACACCCTTATAATCTGTTGTGTGTGATGTTCATTCCAGACACAGCGTAAGCAAATAACTAACATCGTTTAGTGGAGAAATAAGTGAGAGAGAGGCAGGTGAATAGGAATTCCACTTCCAAGACCGCCAGACACAGACTATTATGTTCATTTGACTGAAATTCAAGGATGCTCAAATGAAGGACAGTGCACATATCTTTCCAGCTGTAACAAAACATTGTGGAGGCTCATAATATGAATTATGATATTAAAATCACAGATAGAACCAAATAATGTACAGGGACCTATTAATTAATTAGACTAGTAGATAGTATGTGTCACTGTACTATAGATAGATAGATAGATAGATAGATAGATAGATAGATAGATAGATAGATAGATAGATAGATAGATAGATAGATAGATATTGAAGGTCATTTAGAATTTTGATAATATGTCACTATTTATTAAATAATCTACTATATTTGGGGTATTTTTGGCATGCATTCTATAATGTCTTAGGTTCACTCAATAAGCATTAATCTGGCCCGCCAAATGGTCTGTTACACAAAACCATCTGGGAAGTCATCTTTTGAAAGTGTTTGGAATAGGGTCGGCACTTAGAAAAACAAGTACAATAGTGTATGCTAAATTTGGCACTTGATGGAGTTGGCTTATTTTGGGCAATTTTGGACAATTGTCATAGAGGCTTCCATTTGAACTACTGTACATCACAAAATGTACAACATGTTTTGGTGCACTCAATAAACATGTACACCAAAAGTAGCACTTGTATTTTGATGTTATGAAGTGAGACAGTCTCTTTTCACACCATTTCACCCTGGGGTTTGTGGTTTTGTATTTTGAAGGTCATATACATTTAGTTATAAAGAATAAGCACATTCTTGATTGGTTGAGTCAAAACTGTCCTCACTCTTACGGACCATAATGTGATGACCATTTAGACAAAACCATTGATGCAGTCTACATGGTTCTCACTTAGACAAATACTGCTAAAAGGTAGAGCAGTTGTCTGGCAATCGGAATGTTTCCAGTTCCCAGTTCGATCCTCCCGGCAGCCTGTCGAAGTGTCCTTGAGCAAGACACTTAACCCCTAACGGCTCCCGATGAGCAGGTTGACACCTTGCATGGTCGCCTCCGCCGTCGGTGTGTGAATGTGTGAGTGAATAGGTGAATGTGAGGCATAAGTTGTGAAGCACTTTAGATAAAAGCGCTATATAAATGCAGTCCATTTACCATTTAATGTAAAGAATGATCTTAACATCACATGATTAAAAGAGAAGAAGACGAAGAAGAAGAAGAAGAAGAAGAAGAAGAAGAAGAAGAAGAAGAAGAAGAAGAAGAAGAAGAAGAAGAAGAAGAAGAAGAAGAAGAAGAAGAAGAAGAAGAAGAGGAGGAAGAAGCAGCAGCAATCTTTTAATGAAATAGTCCTCATGCTGTTCCCCACTGCAAGCGTCCAGGCTCAGTAGAGAGGAGACCCGCTCTGATGTTCCATCCCTAGCACAAAGTACCATAGTGCTCTGGCCTCTACAGGCGGAAAAGAAAAAGATTATATAAATGCGAAGAATGACCTCAGTCTTCTTAAAAATCGTCTGCTCTGCCCCATATTATAAAGTGCATAAATGCTATCATACCAGTCTGAGATATCTGTACTGTAGGTCTCCCTTACAAAAAAGTATATCAGTATTTTGATGGTAATTTCAGTTTTACCACGGTGTCGGGGCATTGTATAAATAATTGACCATAGTAGCATCATGGTAAATGTCATGCATAATAGTACATAAATAAATAGTACATAGTACATAAATAATACAACAATCCAATTTAAACCATGGTATTTTCATCATTTTCTTGGTCACTACCATTATCGTAATGACAAAAAGAAAATGTTGGACATGTATTTCTCTGTGTGGATATACCATGATACTTTTTGTACATTTTGAGATACATGCAGCATTTGGCCTCACAAGTCTCCAGGGACAAAACCACCTGGATGAAACCTTGACCTTCTAACAACCTTTCCGTGATTTTCTTCCAGAATGTCCCTGGAGTCTAACTCCCCAAAAAGACGTATGCGGTTTGGTTTTGGAGGCTTGTGTAGAGTTTTACCTACAAGATGACATTGGCGAGGAAAAAGAAAAGGGTCTATATACAATCAGCGTGTCCCTTATTTAGAGACAAAGTTCTCCACTCTGTTCCGGTGCTCTCCCTCCCCCTCACCGGTGCGCAGCGCTAATGTGCCTCAGCATAGTGACTCAGTGTGGCTTATTGATTGCAGTTGGCAATCTGTCTGTGTAACTTATTAGCTGTCGGAGTGAGATCCATTACAGCTCAGTGTCCGGTAGATTGTGGCAACTTGTTGTGCTACAGGGGCAGCCTGAGACTTAATGGTGTGATGACTCAGACACGTAGAGAGAGAGACAGACAGATAGGTACATGCATGCGCACACACACACACACGCACGCACACACACACACACACACACACACACACACACACACACACACACACACATTTGTCAACTATTATAACTTTGGAGGATGTATGGTGAATGCAGTTTAATATTCTACTCTATTTTACTGCAAATACTAGCAGTGCACGTAATGCGTGAACTTCCCAAATGACACTTATCAGTTTACAAAGAGTTTGTTTGCTACTGAAATAGACAAACAGAACTACTTAACTGACGGTCACAACGCCTGCAAATTGCATACCCAACGTAATCTGCAATTTATTCTACTTTATACTTATAGCACATGCATGAGTCTGGTCTCTTTTGAAAGGAAACATTCAGAATTTTCATCCACAACAGGAGGCTTTTAAAATGTTGAAGTTAAGTTAAGTTAAGTTAAATTTTTACATTATTATTATTATTATTATTATTTTTTTTTACTTCCATTTGAATTATCTTGCAAACAGAGGCCTCTTACAGGTTCCAGCTGATATGTATGACCTGGAAATCACAATGGGTCCATAGCCTAAAGCCTTATCTAGTACAGATCCAAAGTTGATAACAATACCACAGAAAATGAGTGTTTTACACAACTTTTTATAATGGTATGTCTATGCGTTTTTCCAAAATGGCCACTTGGAGTCTCCAAATACAAGATACAAGATACAAGATACAAGATTCATTTATTGCCACACAACCAGGTTGGTGGTATTTGTGATTGGTACAGAGTGTATTGAAGCTCTACAGTACATAGAACTGGAACATAGATACATTTAGCCCCCCCTTCCCAGCAATAAAAAAGAAAAATGGCCACTTGGAGACCCTATGTCTCCAAACGCTATAACTCTTGAACGCTTCAACGTACAGTCAAAATCTCATGAACTAATGAAAGGTTAGACATAGTTACACATTATTTATAATACTTTTTTTATTTTATTTTAAAAGTATAAATATCCAGTAAATAAGTATTTGCTGTTGAATGTACTTAAGTATCTAAAGTAAAAGTATGCATTCTACCTAACGTTAGGTTATGGCTATAACCAAGTTCTATGAGTAATGGTGACGCTCAGCATCACACTTGCACTGTACTTCACTTCGTGCACGTGCACTGAATAAAACATTCCACATGTACCTTTATATCCCAACATTCGTCTGGCCACACCCCCATCCGCTTACCTTCATAAGCAGGGGTGTGGTCACCTACTCACCTCCTTCCCAAGCTTTCACCACAAGGTGAGATCAAGGGCCGCAGCGGCGTCTGATGCTGAGCGTCACCATTACTCATAGAACTTGGTTATAGCGTAGTATATAGTATAGTATATAACGTTCTATTTCGTAATGGATCTCGCTCAGCATCACACTTGCACAAGGGAGGCTGAGCGAGAGCCATAGCCCGACAAATGTACCCCGCTGAGGCCCCCCACAACCATCAGATCGGGGAGGACCGAGCCCCCCCGACCCTCCCTAATGGAGGATACCCTCCCTATTGGAGGCTTACGGGAGGGAGACGGATCCGACCGTGTGAAGAGGCACTCAAGCAACTCAACGCACAGGGTGAGCAGACCGTGGCTTGACCCCACGACTACACACACGCACAACCCGCATGCCACCCGGGAACGAACAGAAGGAACAACCTCGTTACTGCCCCCAGAATCACGGGGTCAAGAGCAAACCCAACCCCGTGGCAAGGCCGTAGCAGCGGAGCGCGAAGGAAGACCCAGACCCACTGAAGGGACTGGATCCCCTGGAAAACGGGGGCCCGGAGAGGTCAATGACGCCAGGCATCAAGACCCCACCAGGTGGTTACTTAGTGACACCGCCCCCCACATCGCCAGCGTATTCGGATAAGGCCCCTTCAAGAGCGGGCCCTTTCCCCCCAATAGCACACCGCCTGGCACACTGACCCTGCAGAACAGGCAGTCAGCATGGCCGTAAGCACACAAAAAAGGTTAACCAACGGAAGCAGGCAGCGCACCGGGGAAACCAGGCAACAGGCTGTAACCTGAGCCTGGAGCACTGCGGACGAGACAGGCGCCAAAGGAGTCAGCTGAAAACAGCCCCCCCGGCGGAAGGGGCGTATGCTGGCGTTGTTGCATGACAAAGCCGCCATTAAAAAAAAAACCACCCAGAGGGGTTGAGGCAGAGAAGGCTGACATGATTGGCAGACGTCATGAACGTGCAGGGGCACACTCAACCGGGTAACCCGGGAGTTGACACTGCTCCAACACACCAGGGAACCAACCACCCTGTCGTTACCATATGCGGTGGTTGTTCCTATAACCCCTCAAGAAAAAACTCCAAAACACACCTGCGGGCATACACTGGCTATACTGCAGTACAAGTGTTTCAGTTTTCAAAAAAGGGTTATCCCAGGCCTACGGTATCAACTAAACTTTACCTCGGACCGGGCCCGGCGGCACGGGAAGCACAGGGTTACCAGAGGAGGTCCAAGACCACCCCAACAGCCCCCTCTTCGCCACGCGTGAGAGAGGAGCGAAAATAATGGAGAACCAGCCCTAAGCACACCGCACTTGGTATTCCCAGGCGGTCTCCCAACCAAGTACTAACCAGGATCGAACCTGCGTAGCGTCCGAGATCGGACGAGATCGGGCGTGTACAGGTTGGTATGGCCGTAAGCCATTACGATAGTGCAGAGTACAACATGTACCCAACAAAGGGTCTCCATAGCGTCTAACCCTGTGACACCCGGACCGACCTGGCATTTTCCCCCCGATAAAAAGCACAAGTGCCTCAGGGTACCAGAACAGCAGATCTGCATCCCCGGCGGACAACGGGTTAACTGACCTGGACCAGCGTGACCAGACCAGTCCCGTGTCCTAACCATGCCGACATGCCCACTCCAGGAGAGGGGGTAGGTATGCGTGTCGATCTAAAACATGAAAAGAGGGCGCCACCCAGACGGTCCCCATTTAGACCGTGCTCAGTGGCCCACCCCAAGGGCGTGAGACCCCTCTACCTATGTTCAGATCTAGTGTCTAAACACAGCATTCCTGTGTTGACGACGCGGGCAGCGTCGCTGCTCCACCCCGCCGCTACGGTTCTCCTTGTTGACGCAGTCCTCGCCGGCCGGGCTCCCGGTAGGTTCGACTAACATCCTCTGTCAAAGATGACGTCGTAGTCAGAGTGTTTAAAGCATGTTATAGCACCTACCTGGGTTCCATCCTAGAGGCAAATCTTTCCTGTGACAAAATGGCATCCAATGTAATAAAAAAAGTCAACCAACGAACTCGTTTCTTGTACCGGATCTCCTCACTGGTAAACAAGAATACCCTGAAGACTCTAGCAGGAGCACTCATTCAAGGGTACTACGACTATGCTTGCACCTCATGGTACCAAAGCACCTCAAAGGCGCTAAAAACAAAATTACAAACATCTCAAAACAAACTGGTCAGACTACTGCTTGACCTTACTCCTAGAACCCACCTCACCCCTGCCCACTTTGACAACCTAGGATGGCTTAGAGTAGACGACAGAGTACAGCAACTTGCAATGGGCCTGGTCTACAAGATACACTACACGACCAAGGTACCCATGTACATGACTAAATACTTCCCAAAGGTCAGTGAATACCACGATCACAACACCAGAGGGAGCTCCACAAATCATGTTAAACCCAGATTCGGCTCAAACAAGGGACTAAACACGTTTCGCAATTATGCCACATCAATGTGGAACGCCCTACCCAAAGCTGTAAAGGAATGTGAATCACTACCCACTTTCAAAAACACTCTCAAAAAACACCTAAGGGAGACTGCAACTCGAAACTGGCCCCTGTAAATGTCCGAACACAACCCCCGCCAATGTACAGTAAATTACCAAGTATGGTCTTGTCAATAATCCAATGTACAGTGTTGTTTGTACAGTTGTACAGTGTCCCCCACCCACCCCTCCTACCCACCCCCCCCCCCACCCACCCAACCACCTCCAATGTACAGTCCAATGTACAGTCCCATAATCCAATGTACAGTGTTGTTTGTACAGTTATACAGTGTCCCCCACCCCTCCTACCCAACCCCCCCCCCCCCCCCCCACTCCTACCCAACACCCCCCCCCCCCCCCACTCCTACCCCCCCCCCCCCCCCAACCACCTCCAATGTACAGTCCCACCCCCACCTACCCAATCCAATGTACAGTTTCTACGCCTAATGTATATACTCTTTTCTTTCTGGACTCTTTTTGTATCACAAATACAGTACTGTAATTGCAAATCTGGTATGTCATAAATGTATAGATGTAGCAGTACTGTCTATCTGTATGTCATGTATGTCATATATGTTACGATGAATTGGAAATGGGGGACCCTGGTGGAAACAAGACGAAAGTCTTTCTCTGGTCTGCATCCCCTTAACAATTGTATGTATTGAGCTGTACTGCACTGTACCCATTCTGCAATCTGTTAATAAAGTTTTCATTCATTCATTCATTCATAGTCTCAGAACGTTCAACAGTGTAGCATTAAGCTAACAGCCGATCGGCTGATAGCAACAAGCTAACGTATACCAGCCTGGTAAACGTCCCTCCTCCCTCTCAACACCAGCTGAAACTACTGGAGCTTGGTGGGAGGGGCGGAGTGGAGCGTGCGCTGCATTTACAACACAAGACAACAACACGGCAGGCGACACAATAATCTCTTTATCTCGATTATCTCGTTTTCATGATATTGGGAAGCCAAAATCGTAATTGTAATTGAAACTCGATTAATCGCCCAGCCCTATCGCACACATATTGACTGGAAATCAAGTCCAGGGTTCAAGCTCATAGATAAACACTTTTATGTCAGGCCAAGGATTCCATTGAAAACATCTAATACACAGTCGTTTTCACATTCACAGCAAGATAGAATATCCATCCAATGAGACTGTAACATATCATATTACTAATGCATTATGTCTATCTATTCACTTTACTGTCAATGTAGGGCTGGGCGATATGGCCAAGATATCATATCACAATATTTTCCCTTTGTTTTGACAGTATAAAGGTATTTGACAGCATTTAGTTTTCTAGTACAAATTACAATGTGAGTCTTGTATGTCATTATGTCATAATCCAGTTGGTCTATTTCCTTTTACTTTAAAGAAATTTGATTTAAAAATGTTTTAGTTTTAACAAAAAATATATACAGTATGTAACAGTAGTAAAAATCCATGACAGTGTAGTGGGTGCTATGGACATAATTCACCATTAGATTGTTTTGATGTATTGATGGGGCACTGTCACTTTAATGAGGTTGGTTGGGGGTTGGGCTTAGAGAAGACGCGCTGGTGGAATGTCATTCATAAAATGTTTTTGGTGACGCGGAGCTGTCAGAGTTTAGCACGGCATAGATCTGACAGCTGTCACTTGTGCTAAGAAGATAATAAATGACACACTACTTACTTGGTGTGGTTGCAAGATAGAAATTGTGCGTCTCTCCTTTCCGACGATTTCTACAGTGGTGACCCTGTTATACGTTTTGAAGACGCTTCCGCGGCAACATGTCTACGAACGCAGTTTCACTGAAATTACCTGAGTTCTGGGAATCGTCAGCCTCGGCATGGTTTGCGCAAACGGAGGCACAGTTCGAGCTGCGTGAGATTACCTCGGATACAACAAGATATTATTATGTGGTGTCAGCCCTGGGAAGTTCGACAGCCAGCAGAGTGGTGAGCCTCCTAAAGAACCCTCCGGCTCGAGATAAATATCTCACGATCAAGTCTCATCTGTTAAAGACATTCGAACTTTCCGATACCGAGCGGGCCAGCCGATTGTTTTCTTTGCAAGGGCTCGGTGATAGCAAGCCATCGGAGCTCATGGATAGGATGCTGGATTTATTGGGAGAGCACAAGCCTGATTTCCTTTTCATGCAACTTTTCCTGCGTCAGCTGCCTTCTCCGGTTCGGGCCGCTCTGGCCAACACCACTATAGACGATTGCCGCGCTCTGGCCGAGGAGGCTGATAAGTTTTTTTTGGCTGGTCAACAGCACTGTGCAGCGGCAGTTTTCCCAACCCAAGCCTTTGTTTCGCCGCCGGGAGACTGGAACTTCACCGCAGCAGCGACAGCCCCTCGCCAGCAGCGTGACGCGAACGCGGGGCTGTGTTATTACCATGCACGGTTTGGACCTAAAGCCAAGCAGTGCCGCCCGCCGTGCAGCTTCAGTGGGCCGGGAAATGCCCGGGCCGGCGCTCGTTAGTGGCCATGAGCGTCGGTCAGGCTGGCAGGCTACTGTTTGTCCAGGACACCATCTCCGGGCGGCGTTTCATGTGCGACACGGGCGCGCAGAGGAGCGTCTTGCCGGCTTCTAGAGTGGACATCCTATCCGGCGGACACGGACCCCCCATGGAGGCCGCCAACGGCACCCCCATCCGCACATACGGCACCAGGTATGTCGAAATGTGTTTTAGTGGCCAACGGTTTGGCTGGGACTTTATCACAGCTAATGTAGCCGTCCCTCTTCTAGGCGCTGATTTTTTGTGTGATTATGGACTGTTAGTGGATGTTAAAAATTGCCGCTTAATTGATGCCATTACATTCTGCTCTTATGCTGGTGCGCTTGGGGGTGCAGACTCCATCAGACTCTCTAGCATGCTCTCCGCCGCAGATGAGTTTCAACACCTTCTCGCCGAGTTCCCGGGCCTCACGCGGCCCACGTTCTCATCATCTACAGCCAAGCATGGAGTGGAACATCATATCGCCACGACCGGCCCTCCAGTCTATGCCCGGGCTCGGCGCCTCGACCCGGTCAAGCTCAGCATTGCCAAGGCAGAGTTCGAGAACATGGAACGCCTCGGCATTGTCCGTCGCTCCGACAGCCCATGGGCCTCCCCCCTCCACATTGTCCCCAAGCCGGGAGGCGGGTGGCGCCCGTGTGGGGATTACCGCCGGCTCAACGATGCTACGACGCCGGACCGGTACCCAGTCCCGCACATTCAGGACTTTTCTGCCCGCCTTTCAGGGAAATTAATGTTTTCCAAGGTGGACCTTGTGCGTGGGTATCATCAGGTGCCCGTCCAACCGCTGGATGTCCCCAAAACAGCAGTCATAACTCCATTTGGACTATTTGAATTTCTGCGCATGCCATTCGGCCTCAAAAACGCTGCACAGACGTTCCAGCGCCTTATGGACTCTGTGCTACGAGACTTGGATTTTATTTTTGTATACTTGGATGATATCCTCATAGCCAGCGCCTCTAAGGCTGAGCACATGTCCCACCTCAGGATGCTTTTTGAGCGGCTAAATGAGCATGGACTGATAATCAACCCGGCCAAATGCCAGTTTGGGCGGTCGACCATTGACTTCCTGGGGCACAGAGTCACTAAAGAGGGAGCGGTCCCTCTTCCCATGAAGGTGGAAGCGGTGATGAATTTTCCCCGGCCGCCCACGGTTAGGTCACTGCAGGAGTTTCTCGGAATGATCAACTTTTATCACCGCTTTATTCCCCAGGCGGCTCGGATTATGCGGCCGTTGTATGAGGCCCTTAGGGGTAAAGCGCCAAAACATGCGGTCGACTGGTCTGCTGAGAGAGACAAAGCTTTTCTGGATGCCAAGGCTGCCCTAGCCAACGCCACCATGCTGGCACATCCTTCCTTTAAGGCCCCAATCTCCATCACCACCGACGCCTCAGATTTTGCCGTGGGCGCAGTGTTTGAACAGTGGGTAGGCGGGGCTTGCCAGCCGCTCGCTTTTTTCAGCCGCCAGTTAAGCTCCAGCGAGCGGAGGTATAGCACCTTCGATCGGGAGCTCCTCGGCCTCTACCTTGCCATCCGCCATTTTCGTTTCCTGCTGGAGGCCCGCCAGTTCACGGCCTTCGTGGATCACAAGCCGCTGACGTTCGCCATGGCCAAGGTGTCTGAGCCATGGTCCGCCCGTCAACAGCGACAGCTCTCATATGTCTCAGAGTTCACTACTGACATTCAACATGTGGCAGGTAAAGCAAACCTTGTCGCAGACTGCCTCTCCCGGGCTGTAGTGGGCGCCATCCACTTGGGGCTGGATTACACCGGTATGGCGGCGGACCAGGCTACCGACCCTGAAGTGCAGGATTTCAGGTCAGCCACCTCAAGCCTGCGGTTAGAGGATGTGGTTTTTGACAGCGCTGGCACCACACTCCTGTGTGATGTCTCTATGGGACAGGCCCGCCCCATCGTTCCCACAGGATGGAGGCGGCGTGTTTATGACGCTGTTCACGGCCTCTCCCACCCGGGAAAGAAACCTACGCAGAGGCTAGTGTCCGCCAAGTTTGTCTGGCCTGGGCTTAGAAAAGATGTAAGAGACTGGGCTGACTCCTGTTTGGAGTGCCAGCGCGCTAAAGTGTACCGTCACACCAAGGCCCCCCTGCAGCACTTCCCTGTACCTGAAAGGAGGTTCGACCACGTGAACGTTGACCTAGTGGGCCCCCTGCCCCCCTCACACGGCTTCAGTTACCTCTTTACTATGGTGGACAGGACTACCCGTTGGCCAGAGGCAGTTCCACTGTCAGGCACGACGTCCGCCGAGGTGGCCAGAGCCTTTATTGGAACCTGGGTTCGCCCGGTTTGGCACTCCAGCCGACCTCTCTTCAGACCGGGGCCCACAGTTCACGTCCGAGCTCTGGAACACGGTCGCCAAGAGCCTGGGCGTGAAGCTACACCGGACTACGTCATACCACCCGCAGGCCAATGGGTTATGCGAGCGCTTTCACCGCTCAATGAAAGCAGCACTTCGGGCCAGCCTTACTGACAGCGGCTGGGTCGACCGGCTCCCGTGGGTCATGCTTGGTCTCAGGACGGCCCCCAAGGAAGACCTTCAGACCTCCTCGGCTGAGCTGGTTTACGGTCAGCCTCTGCGGGTGCCAGGGGATTTCATCCCTAACATTACTGCCCCCTGGTGTGCAGCCCAGCAGCGGACAGCACTTCTGGAGAAGGCTAAGGTATTCACGCCGGTCCCCACCTCACAGCACGGCCTTCCCCGGTCGCACGTCCCTACAAGTCTGCAGTCAGCGGGATATGTTTTCATCCGTCACGATGCCCACCGGGACCCCTTGAAACCTCCATACGACGGTCCGTTCCGTGTCCAGGAGGCTGGAGACAAGTACTTTGTGGTGGACATGGGCGGGAAGCTGGAACACATTTCCATAGACCGCCTTAAACCGGCTCATGTGGACTTGGGCAAACCTGTTGGACTGGCCCAGCCCCCACGGCGGGGACGACCCCCTACCTTGCCCAGTCTTCCGAGTAAGGCCCACGAGACCCCCTCGCCACCTATCCTGTGCCCGAGTGGCCGTAGGGCCCTTAAGGTTTTCCCTACAGCGGTGCCGGCCGCTACAGGGGTCAGGCGGAGCCGTTATGGCAGGGTTCTCCGCCCTCCTGTTCATTGACTTCTTTTGTTATGATGAATTCTGGGGGGACGTATGTAGTGGGTGCTATGGACATAATTCACCATTAGATTGTTTTGATGTATTGATGGGGCACTGTCACTTTAATGAGGTTGGTTGGGGGTTGGGCTTAGAGAAGACGCGCTGGTGGAATGTCATTCATAAAATGTTTTTGGTGACGCGGAGCTGTCAGAGTTTAGCACGGCATAGATCTGACAGCTGTCACTTGTGCTAAGAAGATAATAAATGACACACTACTTACTTGGTGTGGTTGCAAGATAGAAATTGTGCGTCTCTCCTTTCCGACGATTTCTACAACAGTATACCTTCGTAATTGGTATACCCACCCAGGCCCTATGTGATTGGTGACACATTGTAGAGAATCGCCTGTCAGCTGCCCTTTGACGGACTTGCATAAATTTGGTGTGCATGTTTTAAATGAATGTGTTTGGGCAATTCCAGTCCAATAATTCTCAACACAGACTAAACATTTTAACCAATAGGAAAACAGCTCCCTTAAGACATTGTGAAGGTGAAGTAATCTACATCGTTGAGTAAAACGATAGATATTCATGTAATGCCATTGATTTGAATAATTCACATGTGTTCTTCCTGTGCCTCAAGACAGTTCAGTCAATATTTGTGAACATGTACCACTGTAATTTCTCTGGAGAGAACCCTCCAATCGGTGATGTCACTGGTCACATCTGGGGCTGCTCCATAGACACTGAACGAGGCGCTTGACTCGTGATAACATTTTTGTGTGAGCTCTTACACATAAAATAGGTTTATATTATTGCTAGAGGGTCTGAACCAGAATTAAAAACTCATTTGGTGTAAGAGCTCACACAAACATTTGATCAGCTCATAAAGTCATTCATTGTAAATTTGACATCCCAGTGACATCACCCGGGATTCTAGCTTTAGGAGAGAATGTCGTGTGTTCACAAATACTGACTGAACTGTCCTGGGGCACAGGGAGAACACATGTGAATTATTAAAATGGGTGTCATTCTCTTTAAGTTCATGACATTACAAGTGAGGATTCATCATCATCATCATCATCATAATCATCATCATCATTGTCATCATTATCACCACGAGCATCATCAATTAGTAATCATCATTACCATCTTTACAACCATGTGTTATACATACTAGAAACAAGTGAAATGTCTCTGAATTTCAAAAATACATTACATTACTGGTAATGTATTTTAATGTATTCTAAGTAGTGCCCAGTGCACTTCAATGCAATTTATTTTCATTGCCAGATAGTCAACAGAAATTACAATAATCTTGCATGTCGATAAGAGTATTTCTGTGCAATAAGAAAAAGCCCATGCACGCTGCCAGAATCAATTAAGGCTCTTTAGATGCAAAAATACATCATTTATTTGCTCGTGACAAAGTGGGATAAGGTGAATGTTCTCGGTCCTCGGGTCATCATCAGCACCATTACCATGTTTTCATGTTGGCTCCAAATGGGCACCCAGCCTGTTGGCAGCAGTCAATCAGAATCAGGCTGGCGGGAGGCGAGGAGGGCCAACAATACTGTAGCCAAGAGTGCCTACAAGTAAACAGTGTGCAACACATAGACAGATACACATCATTAATACCATATACCAGTGTTGTAGTCGAGTCACTCAATCTCGAGTCCGAGTCGAGTCTCGAGTCCCCAGTGTTCGGATCCAAGTCCGAGTCACCAAAGAAGAGCCTGAGTCGAGTCTACGTCGAGTCCCCATTACCCTAGTCCCAGTCCGAGTCATCAAGGTTGAGTCCACTCCACTCTGTCAAATAAAAAAAGGTCTACATTTAACATAAATGACACAGCGGACACCGTTTCAACGGAAGTTTATTTACTTTGTGACACAATAGCCAAACAAATGCACTAGCCATCAATATATTATGCCAAATGATTATGACAAAAAAATTATAATTAAAATTACTGTATAATTAACACGTCTGAGTCCTCGTCTGCACCTTCCGAGTCCAAATGCAGTCAATGCTCGAGTCCAAGTTCAAGTCCGAGTCATCAGTGCTCAAGTCCAAGTCGAGTCACGAGTCCTGAAAATCAGTCCAGGACTCGAGTACTACAACACTGATATGTACAGTATATGTGCGTATGGGGTTGCACATTATTTTTAGTGAGCTTGGCTTGTTTGGGTTTGCAGATACCCCCAGCACCGGAAGCTGGTTCCCATCGCACAATCACACTGTAATGAGTTTGATTGATTGATTGATTGAATTTATTTGACAATCAAAATGACATACAATACCGATACACACATGTACAGTACAGCCATCACATATAATCTAAAATCGTAGAGGATTAAAACACAATAAAACCTTACGGTTTATTTCCATTGTGGTCCTCACAATGGACAATGGACAAGATGACTATATCCACCATGCACAAATAAGACATAAATACAATACAAAAATAAATGCAATAACAAACAAAACACAAAGTCTACAGCACACCCCCATATATCATCATCCTACGTGACTAAGCCATTTCTTCATATCTTTTTTTAAAATTCTTTCTGAGACAATAATTTTTATGGACACTGGCAGTTTGTTCCACTCATAGGCTGCAGAGTACCGAAAGGTATTTTCCCCCATTGAGCTACTGAAAATGCACAGTTTGATATCAGTTAAACTGCCCCTCGTTGCATAGGAGTGGGTGTCCCTAAAGCACATAAAATAATTTGAGAGATATGAGGGGACCTTATTATACATTATTTTATGGAGACAGGCTGGATTACTTTAAAATGTAACTGATGAAATGCCTTCTCACGGATATTCTCTGTGTACACACACACACACACACACACACACACACACACACACACACACACACACACCAGTGGCGTCGCGTGGGTAAAATAACAGAGGATGCCAACAAAATAATTATAAATGTATTGTTTTCATATTTTTTTTCATATTTAAGCCAAATAATATATATAATATATGTCTCCCTCCCTCGCTCTCTCTCTCCCTCTCTTTCTGAATATTACACACACACAACACAAATATATATACACACACACACACACACACACACACAGTGGTTGCCTGCAGGAGGTCTGGTTTGATTATGAATCAGAGAGAGAGAGAGAGAGAGAGAGAGAGAGAGAGAGAGAGAGAGAGATCATTTAGGTTCTAGGTTGAAATTAATGAATGGCCTGATGTCGCCGTCGGAGCGTTTCTCAGCGTCTTGCAAGATATTGCTGACATGGCAGAACATACATGTATACAGTAGCCTGTGGCTCGGCCCATCAAACACAAGCAGACCAGTACAGTATGACTCGGCGAGTCGGCACCGCCCCATCAACACAATAACACAGTATGATATGACACGGCAGAATATACAGTATGGCTCCCCACACACACACACACACACACACACACACACACACACACACAGCGGCATCACTTATGAAAAGTTATTAGGTTATTAGGTACTCACAGTCACCATTGTTGCAGCTGACGCGCCTTGGTCCAAATTAAGTAAAGTAAAGCAACGTCCACAAAGTTCTCCAAGTCCTGTGGGTAATCTCCTAAACTTTTCTGCAGCTGAGCGAATTTCAGGTCTCCTCAATGAATTAATCCGAGAGAGGAATCCGAATTTCAATCAATCAAACAATGCTGTTTGTTTAGACATTAAGACTCACATAACGTTAGCTAGCTATCTCCGGGGTTCCCTGAGTCCAGCCTAAACATATTGTTGTTTTGATTCGAACGTGGCCGCGAGGCGTGTATATTTTCCCCAACGCAGTTTCACCGAGGCGATGACGTCGTCACGTTTAGCTTTTAATGTGATTTGATTGGTCAATCGGTGGAAGCGTTCTGGACTGGCCCGCCTCCGGAGCGGCAAATTTGAAGACGCTAGAGTGCTTCGCTGTCAAACTGCCCCGTGTTAAGGTGTGGGAACCCCTTTATTAAGCTCGAATCTTATTGGCTAATAATTGGTTGTGGAGTCCACAACCATGAATCACAAGGTGGAAACTAGAAAAAGACACCCCCCCCCCTCCCCTCCCCTCTCTATTCTGCCTGAGCTGCAGTGACTGAGTACAGAGTGACTGCCAGCCTGCCTCAGTGAGTCTGACAGTGTTAGAGAGAGTGAGAAGGAGAAGAGGGAGGAAATTCACAAAAAAAATTATAACAGAGATGAAAAATTATGTTTTTTTTATTATTATTATTGTAAACTATATATAAAAAATATATATATTATTTTAATTTGTATTTAAATTTTTTATTTAAATTTTTATTTTTTACTGTTCATATTTTTCTGGGGAAGCATGGCTTCCACACAGTGTTGAGCAGTATGCCGCAGCATACAATTTTCCACCATCATTCATCCCGAGGCGTTGGCCAGCGTATCGTTGCTCTCTTCCTGTGCACTTATATACTTACTCCTCCTTAACGCTTACAAAGTATGCGGCAGGCGCGGTTCGCTTTAGATTCCGAGCACTATAATGTTGAACTTTCCGGAGTGACCTTTACCCCGGCACGTTCCATTTCAACCCGGTGGCTGGAGCTCAGGGTGCCGGCGGCAGCACTCTCTCACACCACTCTCTGCCTGGCTGAATGGGAGGACGGTGACGGAACGCACGCTGTGAAAAAAGGGGGGATGTGTGGAGGTGTTATGGAAAAGGCTACTTCACGTTCAGTGTCTGTTTTTTTTTTTTTTTTTTTTTTTAGATTTTCTTTGGCGTTTTATCGCTTTATTGCTACTGGGCAGTCCAGTAGAGAGAGACAGAGGAGGAATGGGAGACATAGTGGGGGGAAGACATAAGGCAAATAACGACGGGTTCGGGAGTCGAACCTGGGTCGGTCATGTCGCGGCTGAGCGCGCTATGTGGTTCGCCACTGGGGCGCCCCCAGTGTCTGTTTTCTGTAGTAGATCCACAAAGGGGCTTTTTACCCGTGTGGATAAGCTCTTGAATTCATGTATTCGTTAAGGTTGTGTATGTTGTATTTTCACTATAATTATTTATATCCACTATGAATGTTCTGTGGCTTCTTCTATGGGGAAACTAGTGCAATCAAAATGGCTAATTATTACTATTTATTAGAACAACTTTATTATTTATATATTTATTATTATTATGAAACTTTATTAGTCATATACAGAGTTAACGGTACAATGAAATGTATTTGACAAGATAAAGAGGAGAGCGCTAGCCGCAATAGAGCACTAGTTAGCTTCACTCCAGTAGCTAGCCAGGCTTCCCCAGCTAGCACAGTCCCCACTGCTAGCCTAATCTCCAGGTTCACGATCAGCCTAGTTTGTGAGACGGACCAGATGTCCACAGCTAGTACTGTCCCGCCTGGTAGCCTAGTCCCTACAGCTGTTTCAGGCCCCACGGTTAGCCTAGTTCCCGCAGTTCGCGAACCTTCAAGGCCTAGCAAGGCTCGGCGGGCGAGCGGGGCTAGTATCGCTAGCAAGGCCTCCACAGCTGATCCGGCCATCGCTGCCAGCCTGGTTCCGGTCAGCGCAGCTCCGGCTGTCACTGTTCCAGGTCCCTCATCGCCGGATCCTACGCCACGCCTCGCTGCCGAGACCGGTCCGGTCTCCGCGTCCTGCCCAGCCTCTACACCTGGCCCGGCTGCTACATCGGATCTCGGCTCCTCGACTGGTCCTGGCTCCCTGTCTGGTCCAGCCCTACTCCGTGATCGGCGCCCTGGTCCTCGCCGTGGTCTTCGCCATGGTCTGCGCTGGATCCTGCTCCGGATCCTGCTCCGGGGGTCGTCGCCGCCGCACCTCCGTTCCAGCTCCCCTCCCCGGGTCTCGGTGCCCATCCCCACCCCCCCTCGTCGCGCCTCTGCTCCCATCTCCAGCCCCCCTCTCCGGGTCTCGGTGCCCATCCCCACCCCCCCTCATCGGGTCTCAGCTCCCATCTCCAGCCCCCCTCTCCGGGTCTCGGTGCCCATCCCCACCCCCCCTCGTCGGGCCTCGGCTCCCGGCTCCAGCTCTCCTCTCCGGCTCCCTGTTTCTTTCCCTGCCTCCCCTTTCCAGGCCCCGGTTCCCATCCCCACCCCCCCTCTCCGGGCTTGTGTACCCGTTTTCAGGGCTGCTATACCCCTCCTGGGTTTTTTGCACAGGCTTCCGGCCCCAGGTCTCCGGGTCCTCTCCCTGGGTTCATTCCGGGGTCTCGGCTTCCTCCTTCGCCTGTGTCCGGACATTATTCTCTGGGGTCTGGAAGCCCCCCGTTGAGGGGGAGGTACTGTTACGTCCCCAGGTCCGGCCCTTGCTGGGCCGGGCATAAATGACAGTGGACATTTCCTTCCCCCTGACATTGGTTACCTACCTCCCTCCAGTGACCAAAGCCGGATGGTGCAGACGGCCATCTTATGTTGGTTTCAAGTAATTGAATTAATTTCTAATTATTTGTTATCCTGGGCCATCCCTGTCTGTGTTTGATGCCGTCCCCCTGTCTGGTTGTTGTGTGTGTCATTGCCTTTGTGTCTAGTTGTGTTTATGGTGTCATTGCTTTTTGTGTCTAGGTTGTGTTTGTGATTCTGTGTTTTGGCCTGGCCCTGCCAGGTGTTGATCGTTGTTAATTAGTGTTGGTATTTAGGTGTCTGTTTATCATCACTTCCTCGTGGCGTCATTGTCTCCTGTACCCCCCTTTGTACCCTCACTTACTTCGTGCCTCCCCTTGCCTTGCCTTGTTTTTTTTTTTTTTTTTTTTTAACTTTCTTTTTATTGTTTTTCACAATAAGCAAACAATCACAAACAACAAGACATAACAAAAACACAATCCCGGGCTGCATTATTAGTGTCACTTTACAAAAATATACTTTTCACATGAGTTCTCAATTCTCTTACTTTCCCTATAGGTATGGCGAATATTCTTTACAACTATACATCAATACATCATCCACTGGTTGTCGTCATTACCATATAAAAGTCCCACTTTTCCCAGTACTTCAAACCTTTCTCTTCCTGTAATCTGAGAGTAAAAGTAAGTCTTTCCATTGTGTATATTTCGCCTATAATGGCCAACCATTTTTCTTTTGTTGGAGGTTCTTGTTGATACCAGAGACGCGTGATCGCTTTCTTACTTGCTGCTAAAAATATTTTCATCAAATATCTGTCTCCTCCTACCAATTCCTCAGGTAAGTTACCCAGGTATAAATAGGAGAAGGTCTCCGGTATCTTAAAATTCAATATAACCTGCATGGTGGAGTGAACATCTTGCCAATAACGTTGAATTCCTGGACAATTCCAAAAGATATGAGAGTGGTTTGCCTCCCTCTGGCCGCACTGTCTCCAACATGGTTGCTCTATGCCTACTTGTCGGGATTTGATTTTGGGAGTTATGAAGAATCTAGTCAAGTTTTTCCAGCAGAATTCTCTCCATGTTTTTGAATTAGTCGAGCTACATTGAGTTCTGCACATGTTCTCCCATTCGTCTTCGGTTATTTCAATGTTTGATTCCTTTTCCCAATTTGTCTTAATGTAACTTGTGGAGTCAGTTCTGGCCTGAACAAAGCTACTATACAATTTTGACACAGTTTTACTCATCTTGTCCCTGTATGCCTGAATGAATATCTGAATAACACTGTCTATTGGGGTATTGGGCTCAGACACCTTTACCTCTTTTAGAAAGTACTGGCGTAGTTGTAGGTATCTGAAGAAGTCGTGTTTATCCAAACCGTATGTATCTTTCAAGGTTTGAAAGCTCACAAGTTCTCCATTCTCTACCATTGTGCTGAATGAGGTAATACCTCGGAGAGCCCATTCCTTAAATGTTTGATCATACATTCTTGGTTTAAATCCTAAATCGAAGGCAAACCACCTCAAGATCTTAATCCTTTTTTCTAACTTGAATTGTTTCACAATTTTGAACCATGTCTGTAGGGTGTGTACAATAAATGGGTTTAAGTTTCTATATAGGGTCTTGGCCTGCTGTCTATCACCAATTACTGTCTGGAGTGGTATATCAAGTGATTTCACTTCAATGTCCTTCCACTTCGCTTCGTAGTCCCTTTCACACCAACAGACCAAAGGTCTTATTTGCGCTGCATAGTAATACTCCTTCAGATTTGGGAGGGACATGCCTCCCTTCTCTTTAGGGAGTTGGAGTGTCCGGAACCTAATTCTCGTTTTTTTCCCGCTCCATATGAATCTAGAAATCATCCTGTCCCACTCGTTAAACTGTTTAGCAGGGATTTCCACCGGCAAGGACTGGAAAAGATATAGTAGTCTAGGGACTACGTTCATTTTTACTGAGTCTATTCTGGAGGTGAAATCCAGGGGGGCTAATGACCATCTTTCTATATCTTTTTTAATTTGTGTGTTTAGGGGTTGGTAATTTGCTTCATACAATTTTGTTAAGTCCTTAGTCAGCCTTACTCCCAGATATTTTATGGACTTCATGTTCCAATTTAAATTGTAGTTTTCTTTTATTTCTCTTGGGGGGGTATAGTTATATGTAAGTATCTGTGTTTTTCCTATATTTAGTTTGTATCCCGAATGTTGACCATAGGTTTCAATAAGGTCCATTAGTCTAGGGAGGCTCAGACTGGGGTTTTTTAAGTAAATTAAGACATCATCCGCGTATAATGCTATCTTATGCTCCGTTTCTTTTATATTAATACCTGTTATATTGGGGTCTTCCCTAATTGCTTGGGCTAGCGGTTCAATGAAAATCGCGAACAGGGCGGGGCTACATGGACAACCTTGGCGTGTACCGCGTTCTAGGGCGATCGGATTTGTTAACCGACCGTTTACTTTTATTCTCGCTGTGGGTCTTGTATATAGTGTTTTAAAACACCTAATTGCATCTTCCTTGAATCCTAACCTTTCTAGTACCAAGAATAAATAGTCCCAGCTCACACAATCAAACGCTTTTTCCGCGTCCAGACTTAATAAGGCCGAATAAACGTTGGTTTGTTTAATCTGATTCATAATATGTAGTGTTCGTCTTAAGTTATCCTGGGTTTGGCGACCAGATATAAATCCAGTTTGGTCCGTGCTTATTAGGTCTGGCAAAAACTGTTCTAATCTTTTTGTGATAATGGAGGCGTACAGCTTATAATCCAAATTAAGGATCGATATTGGTCTAAACGAACTACATAATTCCTTATCTTTACCCTCCTTGGGAAGTACTGTTATAGTCGCCTCCCTCCAGGAGGGAGGGGGGATGCCCTCTCTAAGGGCCCGCGTACACCTAGCGCATATTTAGGACCGCACGCGTCTGTTTTTAATGTATTACAATGGGGAGGGAGCGCATGCGGCCCCATGCGGCCGCCTCTAGGAAGTGCGCTGCCGTCGGCTTCTTTTTTCAGCGCCTTTATGCGGCCGCACAAGCCAGAGAGTTGAAACTGGCTGAACTTTTCTAGAGCGGTGCGCCGAGCGCATATTCAAACAACCAATCACAGCCAGTCATCTACCACTCTGCTTGTAACCTGACACCGGAGCTGCCTGCCTGTCTGGCTGTCTCCACACAGACCATTGAGATCCGCGACAAAACTAATAATAATAACTACACGAATACACTACTAAAAAGCTAATAAAAAGCAAAGGGCGAACTGTGGTGTCAGGCAATAACTATATATATAATTAATATACAATAAAGTTATTCAAATATGCTATAATATGTGCAAAACCGCGGCATGGCTGTAGATTTCTTTCTGTCATCTACAAGATGCGCGTCAAGCCAGCTCTGCCGGCGCACTCCCAGCATGTTTCACGGAGAAATATGCGCTAGGTGGACGCGGGCCCTAAGAGTGTAGTTAAATGAGGCCACCAGCAATGGCATGATCTCCTGGCGAAAAGCTTTGTACCATTCTGCTGGAAGGCCGTCACTACCTGGCGATTTGTTAGTTTTAAGATTAGATATTGTCCTGTCTAACTCCTCTATAGTGATTTCTGCAGTCATAATTTTGTTCTGCATTTTGCCAATTGAGGGCAGGTCAAGAGATCTCAGGAATGCAATAGTGGCTTCACTATCTATTTGTGCTGGTTGTGTATATAGGTTTTTGTAGTATGATTCAAAGGCCTTCTCTATATCTCCCAAATTACTGGACACTACTCCAGTTAAGGGATCTTTAATCTTATTAATTGTATTTTGTGTCTGTTGCTTTCGCAACCTTCTGGCCAATAATCTAGTAGCCTTTGGGCCTGATTCATAATATGTTTGACGTAAAAATCTAGATTTTTCCTCAATGTCATCTTTATAGACTTCGTCAATCAATTTTCTTGTTTCCCTAATTTGCTGTAGCAGCTGACTAGTTGGAGTATTTTTATGCTGTTGCTCTATAGATGTCAATTTTTGGGTTAGATCCTGATATTTGCGTTCTTTCGTCTTCTTCAGTGTTGCTGTGATGGCAATCATTTTCCCCCTTAGCACAGCTTTTGCGGCATCCCAAACAATCACTGGATTAACCTCACCATTGTCATTAATCTCTATATATGTTTTTAATTCGGTCCTAATACTTTCAACAATTGTTTTGTTGTTCAATATTCCTGTGTTAAGCCTCCATAGTGTGTTCCTTGGCCTACTATCCAAGTGTAAAGTCATATAGACTGCAGAGTGGTCTGATATGTCAGTAGTTCCCAAAGTACAATCCATTATCCTATGTCTATCACCTCTAAACATAAAAAGATAGTCAATTCTTGAATAAACAGAGTGAGGAACAGAATAGTGGGTGTAGTCTCTCTCAGATGGGTGGAGATCTCGCCATACATCAAACATTTCTAAGTCTGTGAGTGAAGCATTCATTATTTTTGTCTGTGGAGTCCTGTTCACCCTATGGCTTGTAGTGTCCAGCTCACGACTAAGAATAGTATTAAAATCTCCCCCACAGATTAGTATCCCCTCAGACTCCGCTGCTATCAGACCAAATATGAATTTATAGAAACCTTTGTTGCTCCCCGGTGGGGCATATACATTCAGCAGCGTAACCAAGTTGCCCTCTAATTTGCATTTTATCATGACATAGCGTCCTTCCTTATCATTCGTTTCTGTCATAAGTTCAAAATTTAATGAGTTAGGAATGAGTATAGAAACACCTCGTTTATGACCCGATCTAAACGAGCTATAGAACGTATTCCTATATCCATATTTCTTGAGTTTCTCGTGCTCCATCTGAGAGAGATGAGTTTCTTGCAAAAAGATAATTTGAGCTTTTTCACGTTTCAATTTGGTTATGACTTTGCTCCGTTTAACTGGGTTAACCAGACCATTTACATTTATAGATACCACCTTAAAGTTTCTACTCATCTGTGCTTTAACAACTTAAACCTGACACTGTCAACCCGGAATTCACACATTACTAAACATGAACAGTTAGACATATACACATAGAGAACAGGTGTAACATTAACAAAAACAATACTTGGCTTCCAAAAACAGACGTTCGCTGGCCATCCCATGGCTTAGGTCCCGTTGGGGGTGTGGGGATAGACTCCACTCAAGTGCAGGCCCCCGCGGAAAAAAAGGAGCTATAAAAAAAAGAGAAAGTGTCTAGTCTACCTACAGCGTGCCTGAATGACTCGTCGGTCTTTCAATAATCAAGTGGAGTCTGTTAAACTATAAAAAAGGGAGACTAATAGTCATCCAGTCATTTGGGTCAAGGGGCTATTCAGCGTTCACGTGAATAGCTTAGAGCTAGTCCACATTAGATCCAACAAAAACTCGGAACGTCTAGCGTTAAGCGAGTCAAAACAACACAATACAGCCCATAGTCCGCGACATATTCGGGCAGTTCACTCACGTCACGTTGACTTAACTCACCAGTCTTATTATGCTATGTATTTCTCACCCTGAGATTCATTTGCTGGTGGTACATTGAAAGTCCTGCAGTCTGTTCTTTGCTCGTTGGGCTATTCCTCTCCCCCTCTCGCTCGCGTCTCCCGGGTGTCTCTCCTTCCTTCCAGCGCGCTGCCACGGTTGTCCTCGCTGTAGTCGCTCGTCCTGGTCTGTTCTAGCAGCGCGGGGGGCTGGCTCCTCCACAGCGACTCCTCTCTTCTTCAGATCCTGTGCGGCTTCCTCGGCGCTGTCATATGTACGTGTGCCGGAGTCCCAGTGGATTCGGATCTTAGCGAGGGGTGTCTGGAACCGAATCCCGTTTATTTTCAGTGCCCTTTTGATGCCACCATATTCTCTTCTCCTCTGCATCACCGCCGTCGCGTAGTCATGGTCAAACGACAAGCGTTTGCCCTCGATCTCGATCTTCTTCTGCCCGGCTTTACTGATGACCATCTCTTTGGTAGTGAATTGGAGGAAGTTTATTATAATCGACCTAGGTGGTGCATCGGGTCCTGGCTTTTGAGCCAATGCTCTGTGGGCCCGCTGGATCTGCAGGTCGGTATCTGTCGGTAGTGAGAGCTCAGCTCTTAGCAGTTCAGTTCAGTTCAGTTCAGAGTTTTTATTTGCCACATGGAATAATACAATCATAGTTTCTTCATTAAAAAATCATAAATAGCCATTCCATGGACAAAAGGAGCAGGAAGAAGAATAAATCTTATAATTACCTGCCCCTTATTCCTAAACTAACATGTATTTTCTTAATGGTCGGCGTATAACCTTATTTACACAAATAATCATTTATACCATTATAAAAGAAACACAATCCACAGTTAAACAAGAAAAATTTTAATAATAATAATAATGATAAAGAATAAAAAAGAAAAGAAAGAGGAGAAAAAAAAAAGATCTCACTATTCAGATCACATTTTGATTTTCATACTGACTAAATATTTTTTTTTATAAATTTTTTTGAATTGATAAACACTGTTACATCCCTTAAGCTCGCTATGGAGAGCTTATCAATAAACTCCGGGAGAGGGCAGTCTTTCTCCGTTCCCTCCAGTACGTTATAGATGCGCATATTTGTTCTTCTGGACCTCCCTTCCATGTCCGTTAGCGCTTCTTGCATGGCTCTCTGCTGTTCCAAAGACATGAGGAGTGTTTCCTTGACTGTCATATTCCATGTTTCTGTTTCTCCGATGCGCGCCTCTGCCTCGTGTATTCTGGTGCTTTGTGCTTTGGCCTGTAGTGCGTTAGCTCTCAGTTCTTGATTAATTTCCTTTTTAAAATCTTTGAGTTCTGTCATCAGTTCTGTCTTTAATTCTTCTTGTGTCGTTTTCAAGTCGTTCTTCAGTTCTGTCTTAAGGTCGCGTATCTCTCTGCTAATGTTGGCAAGTCCCTCTTGAATTGTTTCAGTCGTGTTTTCACCGCCGCCATCTTCACCCATGTTAGTTGATCTTACTTTGTCCATCTCGCCGTTTTCGTCGTCTTTCTCCTGTTTTTTACAATTCCTTCGACTCCTTCGACTCATAGTTTATGTCCTCTCACTTATTTCCGAGTATTTCATTATTGTTTGAGCTTTTCTTTTGAATTTGGAGAGGTTATCTCAATCGACCGTCGGGAGCTACAACTTCAAGCAGCCATCTCGTGTGCCTCTCCCTACGGACGACCCCCCTTGCCTTGTTTCATGTTCGTCTGTGCTGTAAGTAGTTTATATATCCCGTTTTCGTTCATCTTTGTCTTCCCGTCCCTTCAGTGTTGTTTTGTATGATTTTGTCGTCCTAGTAAACGATTTAGATTTCTACGTATCCTACCGTCTCTGCCTCCTCTCTTCTCTTGCAATTGAGTTCTCACCCTCACAGCACCCCTAACCTAACAGAGACATGCGTTTAATTGTTGTCAAACTCTATAAATAGCATTTGGAATAGGTCTTTCCCAATAAATGCACCATGGCTTATCTTGCGTTATCGGAAGACTTGTCACAAGGTGCCCTCCGCAGGGAGCGTGTTTTCAGAGATAGGGCAGATCTATTTGCAGAGAGCACATAAGTAGAGTCTGCTACCCAAGACACATTCTCTTTGATATGTGCCTCAATTTGGGACCCAAATTGGAGCGTGAAACAAAGCGCACGAATGCCATCCCTGTGCATATTAACTCATTGGTGGCCAATAACGAGTAAACTCGTGTTTCGCCGCCAACGCTTGAGTGCCAATAACGAGTAAACTCGTTTTTGGATCCTTTGATATTTTTTCTTTGATCCCCGTTCTAAACACTCATCCGGATCACTCTAGGTGTCCCTGGCTCATTTGCCTATGTTGGAATTGCAATGCTGATCGAATCTCACCAGGTGGCAGTATCGCCTACCTTTTGAACTCTGATAGAAAGGGATCAGTAGAGACAATGTCTGAACTGGACTGTCAAGACTCGCTCTGAGGGGGAGGAGCTATTGCAGAGCAATCGCTAGGAGATCTGCTCGCCTCAAAAGCTATAGTTTCTCATAAATACAAGTAATTACATATAAACGAGTAATTGCGATCGCCGATGGGATCATTGGAATTATTCTTTTTGGAGTACCTTCTGGCTAAGGTAAGGTATATTCTATGTCTATTTTACCAAACCTGAAACATGTTTCTGTAACGATCACAGTGTCTTATTTTACTGGACTTAAACCAAGCTTTTTCTGACGATCGCATTTTCGGGGTAAGACTACCCAGATTTTGAGTATTTGGGGTTTCAGGGGATCAACCAGAACGATTTGGTCTCATTCCATATAACGCGTCTTATCTCGCGATCTATGGAAAAAGACTGGATTATTTTGGAAATGGGCGATGTTTAGCATGTAATAAACTACAAACTACAGTGTGTAGAAACAAACTTTTTTTTACATGTTGGACTAGAAATAGTGTCTGTCAAATGAGCCATACTATTGTCTCCATAGCTATAATATAGAATATATAATAGCTCTGCAAAGATCGTGAAATATCGTGAAAATGGTCAAGAAAAGCTGGCGGAAAGCTTGTGGCCGTCAAAGAGTTAATGTTCTCTCCACCCTGGGATTTTTTGGCCACCGTTCCCGCGTGAGATTGGAGAAGGATCAGGTATTTCCCAACCCCCCATGAGCAGGATTATGCCCGCAGTGTTGGATGCCATAATTTCCCTAACCCCCCAACTACATACAATTCCCATATCAACACGAACAGCAGGCCAAGGTCAAGAGAGGGTTTTACGCCATCGCCGGGTTTCCCAACATCATCGGAGCAATATACTGTACCCATGTAGCCATCAAAGCACCGTCAATCAACTAATTCAGCTATGTCAATAGCTGGGATTCCACTCGGTCAATGTACAGATAATCTGCAATGCTCATTTGGCTGATAAATGTCATTGCCCAGTGGCCCGGGAGGAACACACAATTAGTTTTTTTTTTTATCCACTTTTTCTCCCATTTTCTATATTTTTCTGCCATCCCAATTTCGTATCATCCAATTCAACCCTCCCCTGTCACGAACGCTGTTTCTTGCCTCCCACAAGCCGGCTGCAATGTGGACTAAGTCATACATAGCACAAGTCCCCTCCGGTACTTGAGGTAACAGCAGTCGCATCTTTTCACCTGCGCAGCTCGATCTCTCAGTGGCGAGGAGTAACGCGTGGGAGGCTCACGCTGCCCCCGACACTTCCTGATTCTACTGCGCAGGCGCACCAACCGACCTGTAGGAGTCGCTGTCCACAACGCCCGATCCCCACCCATCAGTTTCCCACCCCCTAATACGGCCAATGTGTATTATTAGTATGAACGACCAGCTAAACTGAAAGCAATGTGGAGCGCTGGGCTCGAACAGGCGAGCCCAGCGTCTCCGCATTCGTGGCGAGCGCCTTGCCCACTATGCCACGTAGCCGCCCGAACACACAATTAGTTATGAGTTTTGAGTTTCTACCTTCAATTTGTTGGTTAGATGACCACCGTGACAAGGACATCAATCTCGCTCTCAGTGAAGTTTCTCTTTTTAGTTCGGTTAGCCATTATTCCACATTCCACAAACAGGCATGTTTCCACTGGGGTGTTTTGTTACTATATATGGTTAATTAGGGGCGGTTCTGTATGCAAATAGTTAGAATTGTGTGCGAGCGAAGACGGTAAGAACAATTGGTATTTATCAACACGGAGTATTTGCATGTGTGCGTACGACCTGTGTACGCATGTTTGATAAATCCGGATTTTTCTGTGACATTCTAAATTCCGTGTGTAGGAGAAGAAATGTAACACTTTCTACGCAATGTTGATAAATGAGGGCCCAGGTTCAATAGCAGCAGTCGTGGTTTGACACTAGTGCATTTTTATGTATAAACATTGTAAACATTGCAGGTTTATGAGTTGCGAAGCCTGATGGCCCAGTGGTAACAAACTGTCTTTGAGCCTGGTGGTGCGTGCAGCCACGCTCCTGTATCATCTGCCAGACGGTAACAGGGAGAACAGTCAGCGTGCTGGGTGTCTGTGGTCCTTAATGATGCTGTGTGCCTTCCGCATGCATCGCTGATGAAATACATCCAGAATGGCTGGGAGTCTGTTGCCAGTGATGTACAGTGGCACTTCTATCCACTTCACTCCACTTCTCTCTGTAGTGATTTGCGGCTGTGGGCAGAACAGTTCCCGTACCGGGTCGCGATGCAGCCCGTCAGCGAGGTCTCGATGGTGCACCTATGGAAGATTGTGAGAATGATGGCGTTCTGTTAAACACTGTTGGTGTTTATTTAGCTCTTCCAATCTTTACTCTGTCCCCTCCATGTATACAGATGCTAGCTACAGCCAAAGTCAAGACAAATATATCCATGGCAAGGTTGGGAATTAAAGGAATACACTTATGTGCCATCTTCTCCAGAGTCAGACAAGAAGTTCTCAATTCCATCTCTGTGTGTCCAGTACAGAGACATATCCGGTTGCATGCTAACCTAGCTTAGCACAAGAACTGAAAGCAATCTGTTAGCCTAGCTCTGTCAAAAGTGAAGAAATACACCTTCCAACAACTCCAAAACTGTCTTATTTACACATTGTGTTTTCTATATATACATAATATGAACCTGAAATATATCTATATTATAGATACGGTTCTGGATCGTGGTCTGTCCAGAAGTAATCATCCTCATCATTTCTTACAAGGTCAGCTATGATTAGCAGTCATTCTTCTGTAGGTTAGTTAGTTATATTGTTTTTGTTGACAGAACAAAGTATGATGGGGCTTTTGATATGCTGTGTGCAATCAAGCAAATAGCTCCAACCATGTATCTGCTTGAAAAAAGTTCCTTGTTTCTTTTTTCTAAATGTGGTAAATAGACAAGATACAAAGTGTAAATAAGACAGTTTTGGAGTTGTTGCAAGGTATATTTCTTCACTTTTGACGGAGACTAACCAGGGGCGGATTTAGGATTGTAGGAGATCCGGGGCTTAGCCCAGATGGCCCCCCCCCCTTTTTTTTTTTTTTTTTTATATTTCTTTTTAATTTTTAATTTTTAATTTCTTTTTTTTTAATTTTTTTTTTAATTTTTTTTTGGCAGGCAATGGGTGGTTTGGAGGGGCTCAGGTACGACCCCCTCCACGACAGATTTTTTTTGAATTTAATGAACCTGTACGTGCAATTTCCTGCAATATAGAGCCTTCAATCTTGACCAATAAAGCTGCTCTTTTCACTATAAAACTCAGTTAACCATAACGTAGTTATGGTTAGATTTATATATTGGGGGGGGAGATTTATATATTGGGGGGGATATATCATATTTTCCATATAATCAAAAAGTGATGGAGCAAGATTATACCTTTGCTCCCCCAAGTTCAATAGTGGGAGAGCAGAGATGCTCCGAATGCTCTTATGGCCAGGCGTCTATGATTCACTGATACAAAGTAAAATAGTGCAGTGCAATAAAATAGTTAGTAAAATAGAATAAAATAATGCAATAGTGCATTGCAATAAAATAGTTATCATCGTATTTAATCGGGAGGCCGGTAAGGAGTGCATTACAGTAGTCGAGTTGGCTTGAGATAAAGGCATGGATCTGGTTTTCAGCGTCCTTTTGATTTATAAATGGCCGTACTTTAGCTATGTTTCTAAGGTGGAAGAATTACGTTTTTGTCAACTTGTTGATTGTGATTTAAAGCTTAGGTCTGAGTCTACCATAACACCAAGACTTAACTCACTCAAATACAGTTAGCAGCTGGATAGACCACAGATGGAAATTAGCTTCTGCTAAATCTGGTGCAAACATATTTTCATGTAACAATGATGAATTGTAAAAAAAAAAAAAAAAAAAAAAATCATTTTTTTTTTTTTTTTTTTTTTTTAAATAGATTCAGGGCTTTTCAGAATACATCCGGGGCTTGAGCCCAAGTAGCCACCCCCTAGCTCCGCCCCTGAGACTAACATATTCTTATACTAATATAAGCTACGCAATGATGCAACAGGATCTCTCTCTCTCTCTCTGTCTGTACTGGACGTACAGTACACAGAGGAAATTGATGTCTATTGTCAAAATGTTGGTGTTCCTTTAAAGCATAATTCCAGATGTGTTCAACATATACTCTACTTTTCAATCATCTGGCATCACATTGATCGATTAAAATTGGGCCTCTCTGTGCTCTTGCGCTGGTAAAGCTCTCCCTGGCTGCAGTTCACTCCATAGGGGAAAACTCACAACAGAAAAAAACAACAACACAGGATCATAGTAGTGAGAGGTGTCTGAAAACACATGTTACTTCATTAAGACATTGTCACAAAACGCGCTTTTCACACATGATTATATCCCTTTTTGTTGGTGTTTTTCTCTTCGCTTCACGAACATACTTCTCATTTCCAATACTTGAAGTTCAGGTCATGGAAATGCAGAATATTTTAGAAAGACAAGAATCATATTTGTTTTAATAGAAAGAACCAATTACCATTCACAAGTTCAAATGGTTTCACAAATACAAATTCTTACACTATAAAGCATTTAGAGTAGACAAAACACTACAGAGAAGGACCATATATGGCTGTGGTTTTCATTCATCAGTTCACTAATGGGTGGTAGTTATTGCATTGCAGAGCCTCCCGATATCCTTTTCCCTCTTAAAGCCATGTCACAGAGCCTTTGGGGGATTTCCAGATTTAACAAGTCACTTGCTGTGTGTGTCTCTCTCACCCCCACCTGCCAAGCTTGGTGTGGGCTGTAATACCCAAGGGCTGCAGACCTGGTCATAGAATCTTGTCAAAGAGGTAAAAGCCAATATCACTAGAGAAAGAGAAAAGGTCCCCCACTCTCTCTCGCCTCCCTGCCATCACACCCTCTCTCTCTCTCCCCAATCCCCTTCTCTCTCTCACATTCTCTACCCCCCCCCCTCTCTCTCTCTCTCTCTCTCTCTCTCTCTCTCTCTCTCTCTCTCTCTCTCTCGCTCTCTCTCTCTCTCTCTCTCCCTCCCTTTCTCTCTCTCTTTCACACACCCTCTGTTTTTTTTCTACCCTTCTTCCTCTCTTTCTCTTTCACTCCACACCCCTTCTCTTACCATAGTATTGAGCTGGGCTCGTATTACTCCCAGCAGCCTCCAAGTCTGTCTGAGTCCTACAGAGAGTGGTGGCAAAGTGTCAGACAATAATTACCTCCACCAGGCAGAAGCCTGGGGGAGATCATATAATCGGTGTGGCGTGTCTGTCTTTCTGCAAACGACAAGGTCGATTTGGAAGACACGTCGCACATAGGCTGGAATCTTTTTCAAATCGGTAGACGACAAGTATTTTCATCATTCATTGCCAATAGTGTGATAGTGTAATGGTGTAATAGTGTCATAGTGTGTAATAGTGTAGTAGTGTAATAGTGTAATTTGTAGTGTATTGAAAGGGGACTCCTCCTATTAACTGTTACACAACCTGAACAGCATGCTGGGTACATCACGTTAGCTAGCCAGGTAGCATAACAGTCTGTTAACAGCTGGAAGAGGCTCCATCATTCTTTTATTTTCTGCGGACAGTGAATGATCTCTGTGCGAGGGTGTTTGGATACCGATAATTATTATGAATGGTAATAGATGGTGTCTGCATATGTTTAATATAGTTGGTATGTTTGTTTGCTCTGTGAGAGAGAGAGAGAGAGAGAGAGAGAGAGAGAGAGAGAGAGAGAGAGAGAGAGAGAGAGAGAGAGAGAGGAAATATGTACCTGGTGGAGATTTGCTCTCTACTGAGCGTACCTTCCTAGTTGATACTGAGATAACACAGAGAAAGGCTAGCTGTTAAGGATATTGGCTCTTGTTCTATCTGTGGTTTATGTTGGAGCTAGACTTCAACGACCATACTCGTCCAATTTAGTTTTAGCCTGTTTACTAATCAGCAGACATATAATATCACATTGCCATCTATTTTCCTGACCATAGCTTACTTTGTTAGATTTTCTTTTACTTTTTACTTTTCATGTAGGTATTTATGTGGAAGAAACCTGCCCAAAATGATATCCTGGTTGTGCCAGGAGGAAAACATGTTTCTCTGTCTTTCTCTCTGCACGTGTACTTTCTTGTTGAGAAACTTTCCGTAGGTCAATGTGCTAATTTATGTCTTTAATACGAGGCTGCCTCTCTGTTAGCGTGACTAGGGGATCATGTAAGCTCGGTTTATCACCATACCGGTATGGTCATAGTATCTATTCTGTAATTGAACTAGATTCAATATTCAGTCAGACAGTTTGTTCAATGTGCCTGCTTCATCACACAAAATAGCACACACAATGCAATCCAACCTGCAGACAGGACGGATGAGTCCAGTAAAAAGGGGTGGGGGCACGTTTTTTTCATGGTGAATAGATTAGATTAGATTAGATTAGATTTAAATGTATTGTCATTATACAGCACAAATACAGTACAACGAAAATATGTTTGTCATCCAACCAGAGTGCAAATGTAGCAGTAAAGTGCAACAGCAATAAACAATGTACAAGATATACAAATTAGTAGTATTAAATGGTCCAACTTCTCACTGTTTACTGGGCGCTGCCATGATGAATTGAATGCGACTTGGGAGTGAAAATAATACATTTTAACCCTTTCACAGCCGCACTACCAAACGGTTAACCCTTTCACTGCGACAATACACAGAAGGTTAACCCTTTCACTGCCACACGACAGAAGGTTAACCCTTTACTATCACACAACCGATGGTGGCATCATCATTCCCATACCCCCAAAAAACTAGCACTCACATCTGTGGCGATGAAGTGCTTTGAAAGGCTGGTCAAGGACTACATCTGCTCCTCACTGCCCTGTACACTGGACACACTACCGTTTCCCTATTGACCCAATAGATCGCCCACATCCTTCACACTGCCCTATCCCACCTGACGACTAAGGGGAATTATGTGAGACTACTGTCCATTGACTATAGTTCAGCTTTCAATACCATAATCCCCTCCAAACTCATCATTAAACTCTGGGACCTGGGACTTAATACCTCCCTGTGCAGGTGGGTCCTCGACTCCTCGACCCCAGGTGGTGAGAGTGGGAAGCAACCATCACCCTCAACTCAGGAGCACCCAGGGCTGTGTTCCGAGCTCCCTGCTGCACTCCATGTGTACACTATACTGCATAGCCAGTTTACGGCTCAAATAGCATCGTCAAGTTTGCTGTGGTAGGCCTGATCTCCAACAACGATGAGAAGGCATATCTGGAGGAGGTGGAGGGCCTGACTCGCTGGTGTCAGGACAACAGCATCCCCCTGAATGCCAACAAGACAAAGCATATTGGATTATGCGAGGAAGCAGCAGAGAAACTACAGCTCCCTAAACTTCAACGGGTCACCGGTGGAGAGGGTGGGCAGCTGTCAATACTGAGGCGTCTATATCACATGAATGCTTTGGTGAGGAAGGCACGGCAGAGATTGTACCACCTCAAATGTCAGACACTACTGGATTGCGAGAGCATCCTGACAGAGAACATCATGGCCACGGCCCCACAGCGAGTGGTACGGTCAGCAGAGCGTATCACAGGGGGTGCACTTCCTCACCTCCAGGACATCTACACCAGGCGGTGCAGGACAAAGACTAAGAGAATAATGAAGGACCCCAACCACCCGGATAACAAGCTTCTACCACCAGGCCATGAGGAGGGGTTCAGGAAGAGCTTCTACCACCAGGCCACGAGGAGGGGTTCAGGGGGAGCTTCTGTCACCAGGCCATGAGGAGGGGTTCAGGAAGAGCTTCTACCACCAGGCCATGAGGAGAGGTTCAGGAAGAGCTTCTGTCACCAGGCCATGAGGAGGGGTTCAGGAAGAGCTTCTGTCACCAGGCCATGAGGAGGGGTTCAGGAAGAGCTTCTACCACCAGGCCATGAGGAGGGGTTCAGGAAGAGCTTCTACCACCAGGCCATGAGGAGGGGTTCAGGAGGAGCTTCTACCACCAGGCCATGAGGAGGGGTTCAGGAGGAGCTTCTACCACCAGGCCATGAGGAGGGGTTCAGGAAGAGCTTCTACCACCAGGCCATGAGGAGGGGTTCAGGAGGAGCTTCTACCACCAGGCCATGCGGAGGGGTTCAGGAGGAGCTTCTACCACCAGGCCATGAGGAGGGGTTCAGGAGGAGCTTCTACCACCAGGCCATGAGGAGGGGTTCAGGAAGAGCTTCTACCACCAGGCCACCAGGCCATGAGGAGAGGTTCAGGGAGAGCTTCTACCACCAGGCCATCCAGGATCCTGAATAAGGACATTGCCTATATACTGTGAATACTCTGTGAATATACATATGAATACACATACAATACCATCTAACCCAACTGCACAGTACAGTATATATTTGTATACTTTTATACTAGTTTATACTAGCTTATTCTTTTTGTTTACTTTTACTTTATGCATTGTATAGTAGCACACAGTGGAGTCTGCAAGCATTTCACTCCACATTGTACATGTACGACATCTAGATTTTATTTAATTTTATTCAGAACTTCAGCAAAACCCAGAAGATGCAGGCGCCAGACATCTCTCTCTCTCTCTCTCTCTCTCTCTCTCTCTCTCTCTCTCTCTCTCTCTCTCTCTCTCTCTCTCTCTCTCTCTCTCTCTCTCTCTCTCTCTCTCTCTCTCTCTCTCTCTCTCTCTCTCTCTCTCTCTCTCTCTCTCTCTCACACACAGAGAAAACAAACACACCTACAATGTACAGAGACATTGCTGGGGAACAATGTGAACAATTATGAACAATTATTATCGCCTGTGGTGCTTTTCCCCTATTGCTAGGTTTTTAGTGAGTTTTTCCTTACCTTCGCTGGGGTATGTCTGTGAGTGTTGCATTTATTTATTTTACATTTATTTAGGATTTTATGGTGGTTGTTGTTCTTGATTTATTGTGATGTTTCTTCTTGACTTGTCCAGCCCATGGGGACATTACCTTGTGATTTTTGGCTTTACAAATACATTTGATTTGATTTGCCTTAGCTTAATAATTGCAACAGGAAATAAACGTGGGTCCTTTTAGAATGTTATTGCTGTCACTTTGAAACCTTTGTCACAGCTGTTTTGACAAATCACTAGCCTATATGGACAGCACACGGTCACACATATCTTCCCAGCCAGTGTTGTAGTACGCAAGTCCTAGTCCTGGACTGATTTTCAGGACTCGTGACTCGACTTGGACTTGAGCACTGATGACTCAGACTTGGACTTGGACTCGAGCATTGACTGCATTCGGACTCAGAAGGTGCAGATGAGGACTCAGACTTGTTCATTGATAAATACAGTTATTTAAAAAAAAAAAGAAGATTGTAATAGGCCCTAATGATTTGGCATAAGATATTGATATCATTCTGCGCCATGGCGCAGAATGTGTTAATATAGCAAATATATTATTATTATTATTAATATTATATATATATATATATTTTTTTGTCATTCATTCCATAAGACATTGTTCATTAATTGTTCATTTGCATGCTCTTGGTATCTGATTCTAGGGACATCTATGGATCTCAGGGAATGTATTCCCAGTGTCAGAAATATTGTGTATGTTACTAGGCTTGAGTAAATTGTAATGAACCAAAGGAGAATATCAATTCAATTATATACTGACTGTGAATAACACCATGCTAAAATTGACCAGACCTGAAAAATCTAAGCAAATGAATAAAGGTAAGATGATTAAACAGAAGGTTTTGTAGATACAGTACTGAATTCTGCCATCCGGACACATGCAATTTGAAATATGATTATAGAATATCAGGCCTATAAATTACCTTATTATGGCCAAGTCGCACATCTATTGATCGGGCAAAATCTCCCCTTTCCAATGGCAGAGTTCAATCTGGATTTAGTATCACCAGGCGTGATTCACAAGTAGCCTACAGTTACTTTTTTATAATGTAAATTTCTCCAAAGTTTTCATCAGATTGCAACGCTGTTTTTTGCTAGACGTTCACAGAAAGGTAGAGAAACTAACTGTGTTCTGTATTATGGCAATAACGTTCAGGTTTGTGGGAGATAATCCCGAAAAATAAGAGAAATAAAAAAGTTAATCCAGAAGTCAGATGATTGACTGGGGTTGGCGTGAGCTGGGTAGGGTAGTTTTTCGAAATTCGAAAGTCCATCAAAAGCCATGGGTCTCTTCCTTCAAAAGACTACACTCACTTTTGGCTGCGCCACTTCCTCCCGTCAATATGCGCCGGTTTCCGACTCAATGCCCTGAGATTTCTATAATCATATATTTCACTAATAACAGTTACAATCATTGGTAAACAAACATAATGCTGAAAATATACACTTTGACTGCTGTTTTGACAGGGTTAGGGTCTTTACTCTTGGCTACATTTGAAAAGAAAACGCAACATTAATTCATACATTCTGTAGAGATGGATTTATGGCCTGATGTCATTTGCGGTCCAGTACCGGACCGCTCGGGCTTAAGAGGTTAACCCTGTGAGGCCCAAATAAAAAAGACAGAGGCCAGAGCGTGGGACCTACAGTATAAACACATGAAGGGTGCCGTGACTGAAAAAAGGTTGAGAAACGCTGGTATATATGGTGCGGCTCTTTGTGGTACCACAGTAATTTTTGTGGCTCTTAGTCTCTGACTGGTTGGCCACCCCTGGACTAGGGTAATGGGGACTCGACTTGGACTCGACTCTGGCTGGGACTCGAGATTTAGCGACTCGACTACAACACTATTCCCAGCTCACAACAACGCTGCGTGTGGCTACAGCTGGCAGACAGTACACATTAGATATGACTTTTTCGGTTGGGAAATCCTCACTTGGTGACAATAAAAGGGCTAACTAGCTATGTGAACATGCTGTCAAATCATATTCAGCTATTGCCATTCGTTCCAACGTGCACACGGAACGTACTATGATCAAGAATTAATAGGCATAACCTTCAGACTAAAACTATATAACGACAGACGCAAGCCAAGCCGGAGTGTTGTGCCAAGCACAGAGCGCCATCAGCGCACAATTTGCGCACCAGAGATGACATGTCTGACATTATTTTGAAAATCTACCTGATAGCGTCTTGCTCCACTATTCACCATCTACGGAGTAGCTCCAGGAATTGTTCCTTAATGATATCATCACTAGAGTCCTGTCTCTCTGGCGTTCGACTTCAGGAGAGACTCGTTCCTATTCACACATTGAAATTGAGCCGTGCGCTATTTACACTCAATAACATTATATCATATTCTGTTCCAGGGTGGATTTTCCCTTTGAGCTTCGGTGTGGGTGGAAAGGCTTCCTAACAGTGAACTGTGGGGTTGATCGTATAGATATGGACCGCCAAGCTTCTAGTTTGCTGTCATCCCCTTTTCCTTACTAAGGGACAGCGCTTTAGAGCCTCTTACATTGGCACGAAAGGCAGCTCATAACCTTATCTTTCCCGACCCACTCGTGCCATATATAAATCCTCTTTGGATAATTCTATTCCGGAACAGTCTGAGATGTATCATGTCTTTGTCATATAAAAGAAAATCCCTGGAGGAGATTATGCTGTTAACCTGTAGCGCCAGGGAGGTAAGAGGGGTTAAAAATACTGAGATCCTGGCTCAGTCAGGGACTCCCCTCTGTGTTCTCAGTATCTACCTCAACCATGCAGGAACTAAGGAAGAAGAATACAGTATACTGTACCAGTGGGCTATTGCTGTGTGTATAAGTGGAGTAAAAAAAAATCAATATGGCCAAAGGAAATCCCTGCGGTTCCTCTGTTTCTTGCTGTTGAGATGTCTGTGTCAAAAAAGTTCCTGTTTGAAGCCTGGTCCCAGGCGGTGCAGAGGTGAGCAAATAATGGTGGACAGCAGCTGCTTCCTCTAACCAGCTGAGCTAAAGGGCCTGTTAGCAGGTGCTGGTTGACTGCGACCGACTCGTTAGTAGTTTACAGGAGACGTGTTCTTTTTGCATGTTTTTTTATCCATGTGCGCACTTTCCCGTGGTTAAGGCGCTGAAATCCCACCCCCATTGCTACGTGAACTTGGATACAGATTCACAGGCCAGTGAGATGGATCCCGCCGCTGCCACCAATGTATCCGAGTGAATTTGAACCTGGGACCACAGGATCCACAGCACTGGCCAGAATAGAGCATCGGCAGATCACTGATGTGGGATAAAAACAACCCCCCACAAAACGAATAAATGAATAAACGTGTATCAGAAAAGTAATCTTTTCAACAATTGAGAAAAATAACTGTATATAATAATAATCATTTTCTATATATTTTAGAAAACATGCAATGGGTATTGAATAGGTCTAAGTGTTGTCCATCTTACTCTGTACATAAAAGGATGAGACATCTCAATAACTTGAACTGGAGTGAAACTGGCCGTCTAGGGGAAGAATCCTGCCTGCCGAGGAAATAAGGGCACTGCACGTTTCAGCGTATATATATATACGCACAACATCGCCAGATGTTAGTCCCCACAGCCCCCCCCCCCCTCGTCTTTTTAAGTATTCAGCAAGTTGCTGAAACTGTTGCACCGGACCTGCATGTGTCATTTATAATTGCGACAGTGAGCCAAGCCGAAGCTGAGCGGGAAGACAGGGTGTAAGAACGACAGCCCAGCCTGATCGCTTCTTCAAGCTCGGCTGGCGGCCATAGCCATTAGAGAGAGGAGAGAGTGAGAGTGAGAGAGAGAGAGAGAGAGAGAGAGTGATATGGAGAGAGAGAGTGAGAGAGAGAGAGAGTGTGATAGTGGAGAGAGATAGTGAGAGAGAGAGAGAGAGAGAGAGAGAGAGAGAGAGTGTGATAGTGGGGAGAGAGAGAGAGAGAGAGTGTGATAGTGGAGAGAGAGAGAGTGAGAGGGAGATAGAGAAGGGAGAGAAGGATGAGAGGGAAAATGAGAAAGTGTGAAATGGACAGAGAGGGGGGAGGAGGAGAGAGAGTGTGTGAGAGAGAGAGAGAGAGATAGAGAGAAAGAGAGAGAGAGAGAGAGAGAGAGAGAGAGAGAAAAGGGAGCGAGAGTGTGAGAGGGACATAGTGGAGACAGTGAGAGGGAGAGATAGAGAAGAAATAGAGAGAGGGGAGAGAGGGCCTGGCTGCTCTGCTGTCAGTTTGCACAAATTCAAACACATACGGCAGCAGGTGTATGTAAGGACAGAGGGAAAGCAGGAATCTGCAGCAAACCGACTGATCTGATGTCAGCCATACATCTACAGTACTGCAGCGTTGCCAACAACTGAACATAATACTGGCATGTCTGGTGTATCTTAGACACACTGCAGCCTTTTCTGTTTCAAAGACTCAAACCGGGAGTAGGTAAAAGAAGCACACTGGGCCTAAAAGCTTTATTTGTTAATTGTTGTTGATTTGTATTAATTAGTCCATTACTATAATCCATTACTGCAGTACAGTGATACACAACTTGACATTTTAGGGCTTAAGAAAAAGTTTCAGTTGTAGATCAAACCACACGTGTATCTTGGGATGTCATGAGTTATGAAAGAGATACCAGTGGAGTGAGATGTTGAGTTTCTTGACAGAGGCTATGAGGCTAATGGGCACAGAACAACACATCGCCTGTGACTGGAGGTGGGAGGTGTGAAGTGGTGGTTTAGTAGAGTGGTTTTCAAACATTTTATCCACAATTTCGTGGATACCGTTCTGACACACACTTTGATAAACACTGGTTTAGCGGAGGGTCAGTGTCCTGAACTACTGTGATTTGCTTTTTCTCTTGGTAGCTGCACTCGCACAGGACAGAGGTGTGGAGCAGAATAATGTTACCTTGAACAGTTTTAGTTTTGTTGTAGTGTCAGATAAAGCCTGTGGTGGATATCGGAGGCAATCATTTGCTGGTCAAATAGTAGTTGGTTGTTAGGTTAAAACAGGAGTTAGGCTAGACTAGAGGAGTCAACTGGACGGGGAGATCCCGGGTGAGCTCCTTCATCTTGTGACTAGATTATACCATCTCGAGGGGGTGGGGACAGGTGATTCAAAGGGAAGGGAAGGGTGACCGGAAGGAGGGGTGTAGTGGGGGAAATGGGGGACGGGTAGGTGTTACATAGGTAGACAGGATGTCAAGGTGGGAGACAAAGGAGACAAAGGGGACAAATGGAGGGTATTGGATTAGGGGGAGGGGGAGACAGTTTCTACCACAAGACTATCTGAGGAGCAGCTAAATAATGAGGTGGTGGTAGAGGTCTTTGCATCTGTGCCTCTTAGGCCATGTCCAGACGAAAACAATTTCAGTTGTATCCGTCAAAGTATTTTATCGTATGCACCTTTCATCCACACGGAACCGCGTTCTGCGAGCCTGAGGCCTTGTCCAGACAAAAACGATTTTGATCTTTTTCGTTTTTGTTTCGTTTTCATTTTAAAAAAGGTTTCCGTAAAAACGAAAACGTCTCAAGATAATAAGTGCGTGCCACAAATTTACAAAATAAATGTCTTTCCTGTTTTAGACGTCGCTCTTTTATTTTGAAAACCCCCGACCGGAAGTGTTGTCGTTGTTTTGAGCTTTCAGCTTTTGAGCTGACCTAGTTTCCAGAGACAAACACTGCGGGTTCGGGAGTGGAGAGAGAGAGAGAGAGAGAGAGACCGCGGCCCAAACTACCTGTGTTGTATTAATAAAGTAATTGATTGATGTTTAACTTGTACCTGTGTCCAGTCCTTTTGACTAGCAAACATTGTCCGTTACCTCAGGATACCACTGTCTATTGTATTTAGTTGGTTAGCTATTTAGCTAATGTTGGTAGCATTGGATAGCATCAACGCTAGCTGGCTACAGCTTAACACCAGCCATGGGAATACTATTTACTAAATTATGGAGGCTTTTTAATCGTCAAGGTAAGAGACGATCTGTCATGATCAACTGTGTGTGCGCCTCGGTCGTGGGTGTGTGTACAGCAGAGCCCCGCTCCGCTTCAGACAGATAGAGAGAGCACAGCGCATGTGTGAGCATGTGAGTTAGTGCACTGCAACCTTGCCCAGGCCCGACGGGGCCCGGCCCGGCCCGGCGGGTTCGGGCTGGGTAGGGCTTTTTTTTTAATAAATAATTCGGGCTCGGCCGGGCCCGGGCACCGCCGTTTTTTTTTTTTTAATTGCGTTTTTTTTTTTTTTTTTTTTTCATATAACTAGGGTTATAGGATAACCTTCGTTTTAAGATTCGCTTTCTCTTTTGCGCCAGAGAAACATTTGGATGTAATTACTGCAGCGCGCAGGGAGAACTCAGGGGACAAGTTCAACTCGATTGGTTGTGTTGGAATATAGCCAGTTGGCGAACGTTTTTAATTTGTTCTTGGGATGTATGTAGCCGGGTTTGTTAACGGTGTTCAACGCGTTGCTGACGTCGTGGTGAGTTGCTGGGTCGCGACCAGTGTTGGGACTAACGCGTTACAAAAGTAACTCTAACGCATTACTTTTGAAATTCAGTAACGCTACTTACGTTACTGAATGGTTCGTCACTGCGTTATTTGCGTTATATACGGCGTAGATTGATAGCGAGCGGTAGTGATTATTATTATTATTATTATTATTATTATTATTATTATTATTATTATTATTATTATTATTATTATTATCCTCATATCCTCTCTGGCTGCGGGGAAATGCTGTGCTGGGGGCGTGTTTTGTTTACTATTCCTGACTGATAATGGCAGCGCCCAGCGCCCTCGCGTATTTCTCTTTTGTCGAGCGAAAAGAAAATAACGTTTTAGTTATGTCATTTGTGTTTTGGCTCAAAGATACTGGAGTCTAAGTTAACGTTAACTACCAGGACTCATCCAAATCCACTCGCCATCCGCGTAGAATGATACGAGGCAACACACAGCAAATGGGACGGAAAACTATTTCCAACTACTTGGAGAGAGAATATACAGTACAACATGGAAATGAGATAAAGAAAATGTTGCTGCTGGAATAACGTTACATCTCGACAGACACTGGTGAGGTGAGTGCAGTGATGTGAATGTAAATGAATGGAAACTCAAGTTGATCAACGAATCTCATCAATACTAATCAAACAATATAAATATAGTCCTTTCATGCACAATTGATATCCTAACTATTCTAACGTTGCAATGCACGATTGATATCTTAAACAACGTTGCAAGACGGTTTATTATAATGAAACGCTCCGGCGACAGATATCAAGGCTGTTCAAGCACTTATTTTAAACCTAGAACCTAGACGTGCATGCGCGCAAACCTAAACGTGCATGCGCGCAAACCTAAACGTGCATGCGCGCAACCTACAACGTGCCTGCGCTCAACCTCCCCGAGCAATTAGGCACAGTGCATTTCTTATTACGTCGGGACATTTGTGTTTGTGTCAGATTTGTGTTTGTATCTCTAGACCACATTGCTTAGCAGAGTTCAGTGATGTGAATGGAAACTGTCAAGTTGATCAACCGATTTTGAGTAAATGCATGGGAGCAATTTTTTTATTCTTCAAGTAACTAAATAGTTACTTTTCACAGTAACGCATTACTTTTGGGTGTAAGTAACTAGTAACGTAACGGAGTTACTTTTGAAATGAGTAACTAGTAAAGTAACTGAGTTACTATTTTTCAGTAACTAGCACAACACTGGTCGCGACTCGCTACCTGTTTTGTTGTGATTTTCATTACGTTGCTCTGCTCGAAATCTGATTTCTGTTTTCTGTTTGTTTGTTTGACTGAGTAGGCTATTGTGTGTCGTGTGTGTGTGTGTGTGTGTGTGTGTCAAAGAAGATTCTATAGCCTTCAATACGTTTTACGAGGCTGATGTGTGAGTCAGTCTATATAAGCGAGCACTAGGAGAGACGGCATTGCGAAACAGGCTATGTAAATGCTTCTTAGTTTTGTTTATTTATTACGTTCATATAAAACCGTGTTTCGAATATTTAAAACAAATACAAAAAAAATTATATTTTAATAATAATAATAATTTTTTCTGGTTTTCACGCGGGCTAGGGCTTAAAATATTATTTACAGTCGGGCTTATTTTCGGGCAGGGCCTGAGTTCACGGGCTCGGGCAGGGCTCGGGCTTTATTTCAAGGCCCTTGCAGACCACTAATGTGAGTGCGCCTCGGTCGGGAGTGTGTGTAAGCACAGCAGAGCCCCGCTCCGCTTCAGACAAGCTCAATAGCTTCTGTAACACGAACGCAACTACTCTGTACATGCCATTGTTGTTGTGATGTTTTCACATGCGGAGTAAGGGATAATTGCGCACTCTGGAAGCCGGTCTCAGAAAGTAGCATCTTCAGGCTGCCAGAACGCAGTTCCGTGTGGCTGAAAGGTGCAAACGATCAAATACTTTGCCTGATACGACCGAAATACGCTATTTTCTGAGAATGGCTCCCAGAGTGGACAAATCTGAAGACGCAATAAATCAACACCACCCTTGCGTTCCCATCTTTACAAGCCTATACGCATCTTTTCCTGAACCGATGACACGATAGCCCACCTCTCCCTTAATCCGCATGCAAACCCAGCCAACAAAAAAGAAACATGATACATATATGTCTTATATGTCCAGATATGTCCTGGCTAGAAGTTTTTATTAAACATCGGGGGGGTACTGTGATGATCTCAGATCCCCGCGGATCATAGAGATCTACTGTGTTGTTGGATCCATACACGTATCGATTTTTTCGAATGGTGATCAGGAATTGGAATATACCAGTTGGATACCATCTGATGTCAGGTAAGGACTCTATGTTATCAGTGTTAGGATAATCGGAGTAAGTTTGATGAAGTTATAAGCTGTTTTGTGAAATGTCTTCTTTCGGTTTCACTGTAAAACTCCGTGAGGTAATCAACGGAGCGATTATCAGTGCGCGGCCGTAATGTGCTTGCGTGCACGTATAATATTGATCATCTAGCGTTTATTTGAAAACGATTCATAAAAAGGCCGACGAATATCAACGTTGTGGAATATTCCACTAAAAGACGATTTTCATAGAATGCTCCAGAATGAGCTGTTTTTTATATCAAAACGGGGGCTTTTCTAACTGCTCTGTAATGGAAACGACGCGATAAAAAAACAATCTGTCTTCACAGCACTCACTGGAAAATAGTCTTTGATAATGCGATGGGCAGATTAGACACATAGCCATAATTTAAAACATAGATTAGGCGATATTAACGTTAACATTGGCGCCGATGGTGGCATTCAAGCGGTAAAACGGAAAACCAGGCGTGGCACTGAAAGAGTTAAAAAGCCTCCATAATTTAGTAAATAGTATTCCCATGGCTGGTGTTGAGATTTTACGATGTCAGCTTGTGAGAATTTGTTGTAGCCAGCCAGCTAGTGTTGATGCTATTCAATGCTATCAACATTAGCACTAACATACCCAACTAACGTTAATGCCATTCAGAATTTATTAACATAGCTACAACACACAGTAACATTAATACAATTACATGCATCATTCATTGTTTACAATTCACGGGTGGAGCTAGTCGAAAGGACTGGACACAGAGACAAGTTAAACATCAATCAATTAATTTAATACAACAGGTAGTTCGAGCTGCCTCTGCACGCACCACAGGGCTATTATATTATATACGGCTTTGACGCGCGCTCTCTCTCCTGCCGATTAAAATCAGCAGCTCTTCCTCCTCCTCATCATCGATTGCCTGTAGCTGCGTTTTGCGCCACGGTGTCTCTCTCCTATCCTTTGGAAACTAGCGTCAGCTCAAAAGCACAGAACCGGACGACACAAGTTATTCCGGTAGCGAAAACAACGATAACACTTCCGGTCGGGGGGTTTCAAAATAAAAGAGCGACGTCTAAAACATGAAGGACATTTATTTTGTACATTTGTGGCACGCATTTATTTCTTGAGACAATTTCGTTTTTACGGAACACTTTTTAAAAAATTAAAACAAAATGAAAACGAAAAAGATCGGATCCGTCTTCGTCTGGACAAGGCCTTAGTCTCAGTCTCTACTGTCAGTGGTTCTGTCAGTGGTTCTGTCAGTGAAGTGTTTCTGGGGTACAACGATATTTCACACTAAAA